>NC_135306.1:108948713-110148713 GCF_048772815.1 Callospermophilus lateralis | reverse complement strand
ATAATAAGGCATGGAAAGCAGAAGACAGAATTCAGGGAAAAGTAGAGAAAGGAAAAGGAAGCAACACGTGCATTTTGTACAAAAAAAAAGTGAGTCCTTATGAACCCATATCAGCCAAGGCTGATGAATGTATATCCTACATAAAAGGGAAACTCCAATAAAGTGCTCATTGTTTTGAATGCAGAAGCAACCTGGACACCCAGTACGTTACTATAAAATGTTCATAGGAAAAAAATAGGAAACCCAGTAGCTAGCTTTGGGATCCACTAGTTTGGCACTTACAAGGTTTCCATGTTCGTGAATTTGTCCCTGTTGTGGGCTTTCTTTTCCCTTGGTATAGAACAGTTATTCTGATGAGCAGTCACATAAAGCACAGTATAAATTTTTATTATTATTGGACGGTGCTGTGGCTGGAACAGCCCTGTTCTGCATGGAGGTTTTCAGACATATTATAATTACATTCTGTAGGTTTGCAAATAATGACATAACCCAGTCACCTTACTGTGGGTATGATTTATTACAAATAACAAAATGTTATTATATGGAAATTAGTTTCCACACAACAGCAGACAAGAGAGGAGCTCTCCAGAGCCACTTTAATCACTGGGATGGGAACGTGTGGCATTTCAGGACCTGGGATAGCACCAGAGTGCCCTTGGTCACCTTACTTGCTTGAAGGACTGTAAGAAGCCAAATGGAGGGGCAAGCCGTGAGACGCTAAAACAACCAGGTCAAGGCGAAAGCCCTTGTCAGCTGGGCCAGGGGGAGGAGGTACTAGGGATAGCTTTTGACTTCTCATTCGGGTCCTTCCTTGTCCTCACCTCCACCTTTTGCAGCTTAATTCTCCTTCTCTCACTTGGGAAGAAAATTGTCAAGTTCAGAATTACCCATAAAACTCACTTCCTCTTTAGCATCTTTGGGAATATTATACTTATTGTAAAAGAAAAAGAAAAACATAACAATCAAAGACATTGAGCCAAGGTACTTTGGGCTTAGTCCCATCCATAAAATCAGGCCAGGCCCCACACAGGACAATCACACATTGAAGAAGTAAAACATTTGTTGGTCATGCAATTGTTCAACGTTATCTCCCAACAAGTGGATAGTCCCTGTTTATAAAAGAAAGCAGAACATGAAACTTTCAAACACCCTCTCCACTCTCCTCTCTCCCTTCTCTCGAACTGTGCGAGTTTGAGAGACCTGGAATCCCATCCTAGCAGATCTTCCCATCCTGCTCACTTCCTGAGATTCCCCAAAGGGATACCTTTTGGTATTATGCATTTTTACTGGATAAAAATAAAAATGATAATACTTTTCATAGAACCTTAATGTTTGCCCATATTCTATGGAGTAGAACTTATTACTCCATTTACCTCCACAGTAGGAATGAGTTCAGTGACTCTCCCAAGGTTGAAGAGCAAAGCGAGAATTAAAGCGGAGTTTTCCTAATGTCCTCATCCAAGACACATCCTGCAATTTCATGGGCATCCAGGGTGATTTAGGAGATGGCAGCTGTCCAAAGTGCAGCACTGGGAGATTCGCTGACACAGAGCTGGGCTCCGTTTTGCTTTTCCCCTCATCCTGGGAGTTCTTGACTCTGCTGAAGTCTTCTGGCTTCTTCATCTTTGTGTCCAGAGACTGATACAAACTGATCTCCTCTCTTAATCCCCAAACACAATGTCCAGGCATTGCTTTGTCTTTGTTGATATAATTTTGGGATGGGGACGGGTGGGGGAAAGGGGTTGGAGGAGGCGCAGGGGAGGGCAGGGAGGTGCTTTGTGTGACGAGGCTGGGCTATGCCAACTGCATTACTGTATCCAGGGGACACAGTGAAACAGAACCCAAAGCCAGTGTGTCATGATCTCAAAATCAGGGCTGAACTGCTTTTGTCTAAACTGATTAAGAGCACTGCGAGTAGCGAGGGAGGCTTCTGACTATCCCGTTTTGGAGCAGGGTGTTCAGTGATGTCTTTTTTCCTGACGTTGGTGCCCAAAGTTTTGAAAGGATAAGTGCATTAAGAACTTAAACACTGGGAAAGCAATCACTCAGTGACATTTAATAACATTAATGCGGTGGAATTACAGAATTATCACAGTAATACGGATCTTAACCCCAGTTTCCTTTCAGCGATTAGAGAGTTCCTGACCAATTAACGTGAAACGTTTTCCTACAGCTTGGGGTAAGTTTTGAGGCAGTTGCTTCAGAACCAGAAGCCCTATTCTTAGTACTTCACAGGCGCATGTCACCCCTTGTTGCCCTGTTTCCTACGATGACTCTGACGAGGCGACATTGGAGACAGCCCTGTATCTTGTTTGCTACCTATCAAGAGTAGGCACCCTGCTCCTCTTCACTTGCTGCCCTTGGCCATGGGTGGCCATATTTAGTTCTGGCCTATTCTCTTTCTGGAAGGTGATTTCCAAATGGTTTTCCTGAACCAAAAGCCTTCAGTGCCTCTGGTCATCTAGACTCATAGAACTATAGGATGGACCTTTAGGAATCTTCTAGTTTGGGATACTTTGGAGTATGGGTGCTTTTTTTTCCATATAAAATTTCATGTGACATCCCAAAGTGTAAAGTGGGTGAAAGGTGTCATTTTAGATGAGTTGGGGGCCCTCTCTGCTCAGCAGCATCCCCAGCCTCTCCCCACACTATGTAAACACACTCACTCAGTTCTTTCCCTACATTCTCCTGCTCAGCTCAGGACATCTGCCATCACCCTGTGCTTTCTTGACCAAAGCAGACTCCACTCCAAGATTCAACCCTGGAGAAACCCTGGCTCTGGGGCAGAAGATGGGCATAGAAAACACACAGAGAGGGGGGATAGTAGAGGATAGAAAAGGCAGCAGAATACAACAGACACCAGAATGGCAATATGTAAATCAATGGTTGTGCAACTGATGTGATTCTGCAATCTGTATATGGGGTAAAAATGGGAGCTCATATCCCACTTGAATCAAAGTGTGAAATATGATATATCAAGAACTATGTAATGTTTTGAACAACCTACAATAAAAATTTATTAAAAAAAAAAAAAAGAAAAAAAAAAGAAAACACACAGAGGTACAAACATCAGCTCAGCCTTGACGTAGGCTCACAGACTCTGACGCCCAGCTTGGCATCCGGGCCTCATCATCCTTGCCCCACCTCCAGGAGGGCCCTGGGTGTGTGACACATTGCTTGAGGGTGGAGGAAGAACAGAGTCCATGGCCTAGGGCCAGGTTCTGCGCTTGAATTTGAGCTCTGCCAAAGCATATAACGTGGAGCAAGTTTCTTAACTCCTCTGTGCCTCATTCTCCTTATAGGCCAACATGGGGCTAATCGTAACAGAGCCTACGTTACAGGGACACGGAGGAGTGAATGAGTCTTTACACATTGTCTAAAAGCTTTCAGGAAAATGCCTGAAATGAAGGAAGCATTCAATAAGTGTTGACCGTCTCTATTTCTGGCCACCCTCACGTCTTCCTTGCCAAGTCTGTGTTTACTGGGGCTAGCATCCCAGGCCGGAGAGTCTCGAGGGTGAGCTAGGGCAGGACTTCACACGGTACATAGGGAGTCACTTCTTGCCTGTTCTCTGCTCCCTGTCCTGTCTCTTCCCAGGCCCTGCCAACCAAGCAGGAACATCTTGCATGCACGTGACAGACAGCCTCTCACGGCTGAGCTGCGAGGCAGAAAGGGATTTATGGTTGTAGAGCGCATCTCACTCTAGGTCACGTCGGGGAGCGAATCCCCACTCTCCACCCCCACATGTGCACGAGCAGGCCTGGCGCCCAGAGGGCAAGTGCCAGCTTCCCTCTCCCTCTCCCTAGGACTCTGGGTCCCAGGGGCCATTTTGAGTCCCCGCTACCCCTGCCACACCACAGGATCTCCTTTACTCCTTTCTCCGTTTTTTCCCCCTCATAGGAAGGAGGAGGAGGTGGTCTGAGCCACCACACCAGGCAGTGACAATTAAGCCCATTCAGAGCCGAGTCATTTGCATGCAGCTCGTCACTAGGCGGAGAACACTCAACCTGTCATTATCTCTTGGCATAGCTGGTAACTGTGCCACGGGGCTGTGGGGATGGCAGCTTCCTTTCCCTGGGCTCTGCCAGGCAGGATGGATGAAGGGCCCGGAACCTTTCCTCCTGGGCCTACGAGGCCAGAGCCGGAGGAGGAGGAAGAGGGTGGGGATGAAGCCACAGGAGCACATGGACCTAACCGTGCGTGGACACTGGGAAGGGTCACTGGAAGATGCTGTGGGAGGCTGGAAGGGAGGGCAGGAATCATCTGAGGGTAGTCCCCACCTCCTCAGCTGGAATTTATTGAACGAGATTATCCCTTGTAAAGTATTAAAAGCCACCATTTTGCTGCACACCCACAGAGCGGGCTCCATAGCAGCTGTTCCCTGAGAGGCACCCCAGCTGTTCCCTGCCCCGAGCTGGTACCCACCACCCCTTCTCCCGCCCTCCCCCACCTCCAGCTCTAAATAAACCACGGTGAGATCCAAATGCTCCCAGGCCTTGTTGGGCTGGCCCAGCATTTCTGTTCTCAGAAACTGAGAGACAAAGAAAAGGAGGCAAAGTCTCCTGAGGATTCCTCCATCCCGGATCATGATGGATTATAGGCCTTTCACAAAACCAGGGTTCAGAGGCAAGGGGAGCTGGTGGAGAGGGAGTGGGGAAGGGGCAGAGTCTGCAGCAGAGAGAGCTACTTCAACCTTCTGAGGCCAAGAGAGGCCCGATGGAGATGTCCACCATCATCTCACCCTTAGTTCCAAGAGGTGGTTCTCCCACGGAATATCCAGAAGTACATCACCCCTCAAAATGCTCATCAGCATCCGCCACAATCCAAATTCCACTCTCCAGGTTTTATTCCTTTCAGTTAAATCTTTGAGTCTGGTTAAAATGCAAATACCCCTGAGAGAGGCAACACTCTGAAATGTGTCCAGTCATTTGCCTCTTAATAAGGATACATTTCTTCAGCCTTTTCTGAGAATAAGCATTGATTATAAAGGAAGGGAAAGAGAGAGACAGGAGCATCTCACGTCCTTGAACAAATAGAACAAATAGTTCCACCAGCAAGAGGAAGAATGAGAGAGGACTCTGGGTGTGGAAACCTGGTGGTCCGCCCCTGCCCTTGAGTCCCTCACCATCTAGCTGGGAGGACTTGATACACAGAGACCCCATCAAGGTTCCCTGTGAGAAGGAGCAGACACGACACGGGGTCTACTGACCTGGCTATGGTGGGGAGTCGGATCTCCAGGTCCTGCTCTGGACATCTTGGTGGGCTGCTGCAACTGAGCTACACTCAGTCCTAATTTTGCCCACCTACGGTTCTGCTTTCTTAAATAAAAATGGTGCTCCAGAGGATTTCACACTGAAGGGAAGTCATAAGAAAGCCTCATGGTGGTTAAGGGCTCTGGGCTAGGAGTATTTAAATCTTTGCTCTGTCACTTACTGTGGGACTGTGGGCAGGTGAACCTCCCCAGGCTTCAGCTTCCTCATCTGTAAAATGGTGATCGAGAACTACCTGTGTGTCAAAGTTGACTGTGAAGGTTAATCCTGTTAGTGGATATAGGCACTTAGCACAGTGCCGAACCTGCAGCAAACACACACAAAGTCCTTGCTATTGAATATTATTATTTCCTACAGCACAAGGCTAATGTCAAAAAGAAAATGCAGCAGAATTCATCCTGAAGGAAGATTTTTTAAATACAAAGAGGAGAGACTGACTCTTTTCTTCCAGCAAGGTGAAATAATGGAATTATTCTGGGTAAGTAGGGTTGCTCTGAGAAATGCCAGCTCTTTGGATAAAAACAGAAAAAAAAAAAAAAATAGGCAATTTCCTGAGCGATTTCGAAGATCAAGATATCTGTAAGAGCCAAACACTATTGCTACCACCAGCAGCTCCAATTTATTGAGGATCTACTATGTGCCAGATACCTTAAGGTGACGCTTAGAGGAAGGACTTACAGTGCCTACCTAATTGATGAGGAAGTGCAGCAGGCAGGTGACTTGGCCATGCTCCATGGCTGGGCCCTGCAGACCATTCAAACTCACACCTGTCTGTCCAAAAACCCAGAGAGTAAGCTCCTGTGGGTAACACGAGCTTCATGAGCCTCAGCACATACCAGGTACCCCCACCACAGCGGGTATTTAGCAGGAGCTCACCAAATTGAACATTTAGTGGCATAAATCTGTTTCATGGACCAGCAAGTGAAGAGATGCCATTTATGAGAAGTGTCCCATCATGGCCGCAGCAATCTAGACCTTTGGGACAGCGAAGGGATAATCGGCACAGAGCAGGTTTCCTGATGACGCTGTGAACTTGACCTCTTAGCCCTTTGGCTGCTGTACAGAGATCTGCGTCCTCTCTCGATGCCTGCCTGTCCCGGCCTCTCTTCCGAGGCCTGTGTTAAACTGCAGTGAACAGCAGAGGCGCCCACCTTGGCGGGCCCCGTCATGAAGGAGCCAGGCTCTATGCTTTTGAAGGAATTCTCTCTGGGCTGGCCGAGCTGTGTGGCCAGGCTCATCACGGCAGGCAGTTGTTTATTTATTCATGCTCAAAGCTGTAGGCTCACCCATTCACAGACATCTTTCCCCTCATTGAACCCTGCTCTCCACCCGCCTTGCTGACTAGTTCTGGCTTCTCTCAAGGGCTCCAGTGGCAGACGAGATGGGAGGCCAAGTAGCTTGATTGTCCCAGGGGCCTGAGATGGAGGAGCCAGAGACTAGAGATGGAAAAAGATCTCTCCCATGCTGGTCTGCCTGCCCCTGCCTCCCTGGCAACAGGGCCTGTCTAGGATCCTGGGCTCCCTGCCATGGGAACATGTGGCCTCTGGGGATGGCCATTGCCTGGCTGGCTGTGGGTTTGGCGGGGTCTGATTAGAAGGGCTCTTCCCGACAGCAACTTTCCTGCTTCTACTCCACTTCCCCCTCCTCCCTGATTTCAGATCAGCCTACCACTTCCCCATGACGGGGCTGTTCTGAGGCCGGAAAGAGCACATTCTCATCCACTGAACTCAGCTCAGGCTTCCCATGTCCATCCATTCCCCACTCCTCCACCACCATCCTCCATCGCAGCAAGCCCAGAGCCCTCTTGCCGTCAGAGTCATACGCAAACCCAGGATGCAAGGACGCGGCAGAATGCAGCGCTTAGGTGGAGGCCCTCAGCCAAGTTCCATTTACTCCGCCACCTGGCTTCTTTTAGTCCCGGGCTCACAGAACCTGCCTTGTTGGACTGGATTTCTCCATTTAGGTCAGGAAAGATGCAAGGGGGTTAGGGGGCCAGAGACAAAGGGTTGGGGGAGGGACTTCTGACTGGTTCAGGCTGCCTAGGTGAGTGCTCCCCCCAGCCCCAGGGGAGGCTGTGACACACCTGTGATGGGAGGTCTGGAGCCAGGAGACCTGCACTCAAACCTGGCTTGTCGCCTTTCTAGCTGTGTTGTTTTGAGGCAGTCATTTAATCTCCTAGAGCTTCCAAGTCCCCATCTGGCCCCTGAGGCCAACCTCAATTTCCTTGTGGGCTGCTGTAAAGAAGAGGGACTGTAGGTGCATGATCCCCTGCCAGGGTGAGGTAAGGGCTCAGGACAGAGTCACTGTTACTCCTCAGTCCACTCTGAGCCTCAGTTTTCTGTTCTGTGTCATGGAGATGGGGGGAGCCTGCTGCTGGGCATGTGGGACATGGTTCTGTCTCACAGGAGACCCTGAGTAGCTGGGCCAACTCCCCACCCAGCTTTCAGTGTGTCAGGGGGACTTCACGCTCTCAGGGTCCTTTCCTTCTCGGATTTCCCTGTGAGTGAATCCTGAGGACCAGAAACCAGGAATCAGGACTACTTCTCTTTCTTCCATGGCTTCCGTGGCTCTCAGTAGGGATCCACCTTCACTCCCTGTCCCCGACCTGATCCCTCAAGGTAGACCTTGCCTACAGTGAGCAGGCCCAGAGGGACAAACTGACGATTTCACATGTGAACAACTCTTGGTAGCACACCTGCCCAGCACCCATGAAGCTAGTTCAATCCCCAACACTGCAAGAATAAATGAAACAAATTGTCCTTTAAAAATGAGCTAAAACCCACTTCCTTAAATTTCACCCACTTGTTGTAGTCATACCCCTAAATAAATAGAATATTTTGAAGGAATGCCCTTCCCACATAATGCCCCTTCAAGTATAGAAAATAGCTAAAAAAAAAAAAAAAAGTTCAGAATATTCTTTCTTTTTTTAAAACAGTGATTCTTCATTTGACATGAATTCCATCTATTCCTTCCTCCCACCTGCCCAGACTTGTGCTGCCCCAGTAGATGGTCAGTCAGTCAGAGCTCCCTTTCTTGCTGGCGCAGGAGGTGCAAGGGGTCCTATAGTCTCCCTCGCATTTTAGCTTGCAAAAGCTGGCCCGTCACTGCAGCCTAAGAGCAACATTCAAATTCTGATTCTGAAGTCTATGTTTTAAAAAAAATTGCTCACCAGGCTATGGCTTCTTCAACCAGGAAGGGCTTTGTATGGTCTGCTGCTGAAGGAAGGTCAGATTTGGATAGGGAAATAGACTAGGGGAAGAGCATCAGCTCATTTAGTCAATATTTTGGGAGGTTTCCATATACCAGGCAGAGAGGGTTAAGAAATGAGAGTGCAGAGCCACCAGATCCCAGCCCTCAGGAAGCTCAGTGTCCACTGGAGCCACACAGGATTCTAGGCACTCAGCTCTGTGAGCACACCATCCACAAGAGAGGGTCTCTCTAAAGAGGCAGCAGCTTGGGAATGGACGGAGCCGGGCACTGACTCTTTCAGGGCCTACCCTGGCCCCCTGGCATGGTAAGTGCCTATTCCCTTGTCTTCTGACACCAACACAGCCTCCTGGTGCTCTGGGCTGAGTCTATCCACCTTGCAGACTGGTAGGAGGAGGAGGAGAGAGGCATGCAGGTGGCAGCCCATGGGCCTGGAGTGGAGTCCGGTCTAGCAGCCTCAGGGACACGGCACGTGTATTTGTGCAAGTGTGCTAGCCTGGGTTTCCGCTGCTCACATCCAGAACTGAGGGCCTCCACCAGGGAACCAGAGACCACTGGGATATCAGTAGGAAATAGAACTCAGCTCAGATGGATCAAATGCAGAGGCTTTGATGGAGGGACTAGCTACAGAGGCACGGGCAGGGATGTCAGGGCATCCAGAGACTGGAAGCCAGTGAGGTGGATCCACAGCACCTCTGGGCTGGCTGAGGCAGCAGGCAGAGGAGGCCTGGCTCCCGGCAAGCAGCCCCACACCTTATCTGTGGTGAGAGCACAGACCTCAGTCACACCAGACCTTAGCAGCACAGGTGGTGAGGACAGCGGAGGCACTGTCACCAACACCACAGGTACAGTAAGTTTCCCTGTACCCAGAAGCCACTGTGGGTAGAAAGAGTAGAGTAGGGAGGAGTCCTGAAAGACTGAATCTCACAAGAATGGGTATGCACGGAGTCTCACAGTTGAACAAGAGGACACCACGTTCTCTTCAGGTGGCGGTTTAAAACTGCCCCTTCCCCCTGCATGGGGGAGAACTGGAGCTCTAGAGTACCAAGGACAGTCATGGGGGCCAAAAGAAGTTTGTCTGCACTCCAGTATATACACTGACCTATGACCTGTGACTTGAGACCTGCTGGGAAGGGCATGCAGTCAGGCACTGTCGGGAACAGGATGAAAAAGAGAACAGCTGGGGAAATCAAGGAAGGAGAAAGGCATGCATGAAAGTAAAATTCAGCAGCAACAAACTGTGGACTTCAGCAATCTCACAGTGCAGAGATGGCCCCTGCACTCCGTGATCTGATATGGTTAACAGCCTTGCACATAGATGGAACTCTTGTTGAATACTCTTTTCTGATCAGAAAATAAATGTACTTTCATAAAAATTGAATCATATGGAAAAGTCTAAAAGAAAGAATTGAAATACACAATCCAACTCTATTAATATTTTGGGCTATTTCCTTAATATCATTTTCTACTTTCAATATGTATGTGTGTGTATATATTCCTATATATGTGTGTGAATAAATGTGAACTTATATACACACACACACACATTTTGGTACAGTTGAGACCATCTCATACATAGTAATATTTCTTGCTTATAGCGCTTCTCACTAGACTGAGGACATTTTTTATATATCATATAAACCAATATCATGCCCATGAGATCCACCATGTGGATGTACCAGGATGTACTTAAATAATCCTCTGCTGTTGCACATTTAGACCATTTCTGAGTTTTTACTATTATAAGTCTTTATCTGTATTTCGGATGATTTTCTTAGGATAATTTCATAGAAATAAAGTTATTAGGACTGCAGAAAATTATATTTTAAGGCTCTTAAACACATATGGCCTATCCACGTAAATACGGTGCCAATTTTCCTGTTATCAGAAGTCCTTCTCACCCTTGCCGACCCTGAGCACTATTTATTTTAAAATATGTGCCAAATTGAAAGGGCAAAACGGTAACTTGCTTGGATTTGCATTTTTGATTACTAAAGAGGTCGATCCCCCCCCACACTCTTTTCAACCATTTCCTTTTGCAAATTCTCTGTCATGTTCTTTGCCCTTTTTTCTTATTGGACCTTAGCATTTTCCTAATGATTTAGAAGAGTGCTGTATTTTAGGGATTTTTATTTTTACCCATTGCCATATTCATTTCAAGTAACTTGCTTTGGTTGGCAGTTTGCCTTTTAACTTTAGATGCACTATTTGCTTGATGGTGGGCGCGGAGGCTAACCCTGAGCCACTGACTCGGGCTGTGCACTCTGCCCATCTTCTGTGGCCAGGGGTCAAAACAGAGCAGGTCTGCGGAGCTCCCTGTCTTCCGAGCTCCTCAGAACCTGCAGCAATGCTTGGCAAAGACTGATGGACACCCCAGCGATGCCCCCTCTACTGAAAACCTTCCATCCTCACCTTCCCCCCAAAGAGCAACAAACACCCCCACCAATACACTCAGCAAACAGAGGCCCCCTCAGGGATGCACCAAGCTATTCTGCATCTGGGCTTTCCAACTGTTCCTAGCCAAGGGTTTGTTGGGGAGAGAAACTTGTGACCACTTCCAAACGATCGTTTCTACACATTCTTAATGCCAGCGAGACATCAGGACCCAGCTGCTCTTGCCTGCTGAGTCAGTGGGGAATTCCCGGGACCAGTCCCTCCCAGCCCCTTTGGTTGCTACCACTATATTTTCTGGTCACACATTCTTCTGAAGTCCCCCTTCCCCCATTCTCCCCATACCTCCCAGTCCTCCCAACAGGTGTGTGCGTGGTGGTGGGGGGGTGCAGATGCTTCCTGGACTTCCGACTGAAGGGATGCTAAGTCTACAGACACCTTGCCAACAGGCCTCTTTCGAGCAGATTCTAGTCAGTTTCCAGGGGCAGCCCCACCTCAAGAATAGCAAGGGGTCCTGGAGGCCATGGGTGCAGAAGCCCCCAGGGTGAGGAGGTAGCAGTAGCATTAGGACTTTGACTACAGGCCTCCACAGCAGTACACCCAACAGGTTCTGGTTTTGTTTTTCTACTTTAAAAAATCTTGCGGACAATTCCTTGTTGATGACACACGGTGATATTCATTTTATTTAACGGCGTCTCTATTTCTGAGCATTTCATTTGCTCCCAGGTTTCAGGTATTACAAGTCACACTGGAAAAAAAAAATCCCTACACCTGGGTTTCTTCGTGAAGAGATCCCTGTATGTCTGCACGGTGGACTCCCAGGAGCAGTGCTGTCCAGTCAAAGGGCACACGAGCCGATCCCAACGTTTCTATCTCCTGCCAGATGACCCTGTGTGGAGGCCGGTGGAGGACGCCCCTGCTCACACCCCGACCAGTGCACCGGGCGCTTCTTCCTGCATCGTGGCCGCCGCAGTTGGAAAGAGTCAAAACTCCCACCACCACCCATAAAGCTGTGTGGTGGGCCTGGCAGCCTCCTCAGCCTCCTCAGAGAGCTCCTTCCCGCCTCCTGGCCAGCTCTCTCGCCTGGAATGTTCTTCTTTACCTTCTTGTACTTATCATCCCAGGCTCTCAGCAGAAGCCCCAGCCCAGCTCCAGCCCCGTGGCCAAGGTCTGCAGGGGTTTGTGGGATATCCCATTATCCCGGGTCCCTCCCCTGGGCCCTGCACTCCTCGGGGGCAGGGGCAGGTCTGTTCTCCATGGCTGTGGTCGTCCTGTGAGCAGGTCACAGCACCTGGCCTACAGGGGCAGTCGACATCTGTACTGAGCCAAAGTTAAACAAGCTCCTCCTTTCCCGCCCCCTTCCCTTCCTCCTCTGCTCATTTTCTTGGTGAGGGACATCCACGCCCTCCTAGTCCCTCAGCAACCTCATGCCTCCCTCCTCTTCTCCCTCCACAGCCAGGCCTGCCCTGCAGTGACCAGGCTTCTCCCCTCTCCAGGCCTCAGGGTCCTTCTCTTCCCTGTGGGGCCCACTGCCCCTTTGCCTGCCTCCTTCTCCCCTGCTCATCCTTTAGGATGAGCACCTTCTCTAGGAAACTTTCCCGCGGATCTAGCCTCGCCTGCTGTTCCACAATACCACGTCCTCCAAGAGCTTTCACCTGGACTGAGGACTGCAGTTGCCGTGGACTTTTCTGCCCCACCCCTTACACGTACGCACGCTGGACCCCAGTTCCTGCAGAGGAGGGAGCCGCCCATGCCAGCCCTGCATGCCCCGCGCCCTGAGCCCAGGACTCTGCGTACAGCAGGTGTTCAGGAGACTCTGGATGGACTCAAACCAAATGGTGCTCAGGCAGAAAGGCCACCCCAGGGCTGTCAGCTCTGGGAGACACTCTGCAGACAGTCCCACGGTGCAGTCAGGGCCCAGGGCCCGCCTCCCTCCCGCCTCCCTCCCCGGAGCTTGCTGACTTTCACACTGCGCCATCTCCACCCCAGCACTCAGGTGCTGTCACCAGACAAGTCAGATGTTTCCCGTCAGTCTGGAAGGTTGCTATTTTCATTTTCCACAATCAGCATCATGTCATCAATTTCTCCTCCAGCCGGCTCCCTTTCCTGCCTCCCCTCCCGCGCCCCCAGCCCAGCACCAGCCCCTGGGGGGATCAGGCCCTGGGCTGCCCATGCGAAGGTGGTTCCTCTGGACAAGTGAAGCTGCCCTTCTAGACCGTAATAAGAGATCAGCATCAAGGGGACATCCCTGCACCCCAGGACCAGGACCACACTCCGTAGCCCTCCTTATCCCACGTGGCCCTGCTGCCCTCCTTCCACCCCTGGGGCATGAGACCTGGCATGCCCAGGGCCAACTGGCCTGTTTGTCCTTGTGGACAACTCACTGGTCACCACTCAGAGTGTGTGGCCTCTGGGTGTTGACCCTGCCCTGAGGATGATGGGTGAGCCTACAAAGAGAGGGGCCTGGGTGTGTGGAGGGGACAGAGTCCAAGCCAGAGGGCCAGTCCCAGTTCTGCCACTCCGTGGCCCTGTGACCTTGACCAGTCACTTTCCCTCTCTGTGGGGACCACTGATTCTGTAAGCTGGGGTCCACAGGTGAGCATCGGATACTCCACATGCTTCTGAAATCGTATTCTAACTTTGCACATGTGTGTATTTTTTTTTTCTGGTTATAGGACCCATGTCTCCCCAACTTCCTTCATACTGGATTTTTTTTCTTTTGTGCTGGGGATTGAACTCAGGGGCACTTAACCACTGAGCCATATTCCCAGAGAATATTTAGATAGGCCCTAAGTAACTTAGGGCCTCACTAAATTGCCGAAGCTGGCTTTGAACTCACAATCCTCCTGCTTCAGCCTCCCTAGCCGCTGGGATCACAGACCTGCGTCCACGGTACCTGGACCATATTGGATTCTCAAAGGAATCCTTGGCCCCAGATGGCCAACTCAGCCCTGGAATTCTGTGACTACAAACAGAAGACAGGTGACCTTGTAGTGCTGCTGGTGCTAGCAGGCACCCTAGAAGAAGATTAGGACACTTTCAATGTAATAGTAATGGGCTAGTCAGAGGCAGGTGGATAAATCTGGGAAGACTTCCTGGAGGAGGTGGATTTCAACAAGAAAGCAACATTCTTAGGTAAAGCAGAAGCTTAAAGAAGAAAGAGGAAGGGGGCACTGAGGAATGATGGGGAGCTCTCTGCTCTTCTCCATACTCAAAAAATGGGATGCTTTGTGAGGAGGGACTCCTAATTAGCTGAGGCAGCTCACAGTCCTCCACCAAGAACAAGAAATCAAAAAGTCAACACCAGCTCATTAAATACTGGGGCTGGCTAGCTATTAAAAGAATTTCCATTTCAGAACAGGATGCCTACCAGGGAATGCCAGACCTAAATAGAAGCCAGCCCCTCCCCGCCAGGAGACTTCACTGAGCTAGGCAGGCTAGAGGGAGGACTTTGTGGAGATGTGTCATTACTTTTAACATCCAAATATAACCCGCCCCAGGGGGTCAGAGACTAAGGCTGCTCTTCCAGCTGCCTCCTGCCAGAGCCAGAGGAGGGTGTGGGAGTGGGGAGCAGACCCCTGCCGAGCTCAGAGGTCTGGGCTGCAAGCAGCCCCCAGCCCCAGTCCCTTTGTCCAAATGCTGGGTCTAGGGGCCACACCCTGATGTGGGTGCTGTGGTGGGGCTGGGGTTTGGGGATGTCTGAGGGCTCTCTGGGTGCAGGAGGGGTTGCTTTTGGATATTTATGATGAATCTTTATTACCAGGAAGCATCCTTCCCTGGAATAGGGACAGGAAAGGGGCCACAGGGAGGCAATACCATGCAGAGATGAACAAGGGGGCACACGCATGCGCACGCACGCACGCACACACACACACACACACACATTTATATCTCTGTGACACATGATGGCTTTTCTTTTTCTTTCTTTTTTTTTTGGGGGGGGGGTACCCGAGATTGAAGCCAGGGGCACTTAACTACTAAGCCACATCCCCAGCCCCCCTTTTTAAAATATTCTATTTTGAGACAGGGTCTCACTAAGTTGCTCAGGGCCTTGCTAAGTTGCTGAGGCTGGCCTTGAACTTGCCATCCTCCTGCCTCAGCCTCCTGAGCTTCTGGGATGACATGTGCGTGCCACCACGTCCGGCCACAAAATGACCTTTTTAAAATCAGTGCCAAACTGCATTTGCAACAATGGTCCTCTAAGACATTGCCTGGTGATGTGGAAGCCGTCTTAGTTTGCAAGCACACTCCAAAACTGCCTAGTGACACATTTATCAGAATGCATCTCGTCATTAAGCCGAGGCGTGACTCATTCTCTGCCTTTCTTTCCTTCAGAGCTCGATCTCCATTAAAGGGTGGTTCTTTTTCCCCATGGACTGGAAGGTCCCTGGGAACACACGGGCCTGTCCCTGCTCACATTTCCATCCCCAGCTGCAGCCTAGTATCCTGGGTAATTAAACTAGTAGATGAAACGACAATCAAGCCATACCCGCCATCACTGGGGCCCAGCTCAGCCATCTACTGGGGCCCTTCACATGCCCGAATTCTGGGGGGCAGTGTGGCCATCAGATTTTAAAAGCTCCCCAGGTGATGTGAACATGAAGCCCCATCGTCTAGTCAAAGAGCCTTCTCCTCTCTCAATGACTCCCATCTCCCTTCCTCCCACCCTTCTTGTCCTCTTTAAGCCTTCGTTGTTGATTCTTAAAACAACCTCCTGGGGTAGGCAGGGCTCCTTAGCTCTGTGGGACTGAAGGGGCTTAGGGAGGCTAGGCGACATGCTCAATGTCACACAGCTAATTGCCAATGGAGCTGGGACAAGGCCCAGATCCTCCCAGTGCCCAGCCTCCAGTGGATACCCCAGGGCAGAGCCTCCCATTGGGGGAGGGTTTGAACTGCATCTGAATGTGGCTCACTTCATGGGGACCAGGAAGAAACCACCGTCACCATGCAAGTCCCAGCATCGTCCTCCTCACAGTGTGGCCTGTACTGACCCTGCAGGGAGCTGGGCCAGCCCCGTCTGGCTGGAAGCAAACTCAGGTCAGGGTGGGTTCAGATGCGGATGGACAAACAGCTGTCAGGGTTTGCCATCAATAATTATGCACAGAAAAAAGTTGGCAAAGAACCTACTGCAGAATCCAGCCTCCCAGGCTGCTCGGACTCGCAGGTCCTTTCAGTATCGTGGACTTGGAATCCATGTGTTCATACCGGGAGGGTCACTGAAGTCTCCAGTGGTGGGGCTTGGTTCCCCTGCCTGTTTCAGGGGACAGTACCACCTCACTGGCTGCTGGGTTGGTAAAATGAGAACACGTAGGCGGCAATGGTGCCCAAGATGGAGAGAAACCACTGCTCAAGCGCCCTTCAGTCTGGGGAAGGGCTGTTGGCCTCTGTAGCCCTTGAGTCTCCACTCCAGCCTCTAGCCTCCCTCACACCCCAAAATCAGGGGAGCCGGCTTTTGGCAACAAATTCTACTTCTGACCCTCAGGGCCTGAAATTCTGACCAGAATGAGTTTGTTCTCTTAGAGTTGGGGGCGATCTCATGGAAGTGGACGTGTGTTTACGGGACCAGGGGCAGGGAATTCCAGTGGTTTGTTCAATGTGACAGTCCCATAACAGACTCTCAGGAAGGAAGGGATCTGGGGGCCATCATCAGTACAGTTAGTCACATGGCGCCTGGATCTCCTGTGTCTGCTAGTGACGCCTCTGGCGACAGCGTTCTTACTACCTTCCAAGGCCTCCACGCAAATTCACCCTCCACTGTCCCTTTAGGCTGGGGCACCGCTCAGCTCTGAGCAGTCGGAGCTGGGGAAACGGATGCTGCTCTTGGGGTTGACAGGGGCTTGGGAGGTGTCCATGCAGCCACAGGAGTCCAGAATTACAGAGGCTGGGAAAGGGGGACAGAGAGGCAGGGTAACAGGTACAGCGGCGCAGTTGGCTAGGAGGAATGACTTCTGTTCTACAGCACAGTAGGGTAACTGTGGTTGACAGCGATTAAGAGCATATTTCCAAATAGCTTGTGGGGTCCTGGTGGTGCCCCCGTGACCCGGAACAATCCCCTCCCCGTAGTAGAGAGGATTTTGAATGTTTCCAACATAAAAAAATGAAATACGTCAGTTACTCTGGTCTGATCATTAAGGTACACACGTATTGAAATGTCAACTGTATCCCACAAATCCGGATAGTTACTGTGTGTCCCTCCCGCTCCAAACCAACTGGTTACAGTAACCTTTGGCCTAAGTTGGGCCAGCAGCCCTGACATGCTCCGGGGAAGGACGCGCTGCCACTGATGCGTGTGGTTTGTTCCTTTCCTTTGTTGTGTAGTATTTCATCTCTCACGATAGTGCAGTTGGTTTTCGATTGCTGATGGACATTTGGGTTTGTTCCAGTTTTGAGTGAACGAGTCTCACATGAATGAATCCCACAAACAGAAGGTGGATCAAAGAAGCCAGACTCCAAAAAGAGCACACAGCACATAATTAGATCTTAGGCTTTCCTCGGGTGGGGGAGGGGAGGTCGGGACTGGAAGGGGAATAAGAGAGGCTTGTGGGGTCCTGGTGATGCCCAATTTCTTGAGTGATGCAATGATTATGCAAGTATACTTACTTCCGGGAAAATCATTAGGCTGCACATCTATCACCTGTGTCCTTTGAAACACGTGTTATACCTTAAAACAGTTATTTGAAAAATTATGACCCAACCATGATTAATCTTAAAAAAATAATACTATAATGACTAGCATTACTGGACTTCATAATTTTTTATGGAGGTGCATCCAATGATGGAAATTTGAAGGGAAATACTGACATTTTCACAGTTATAGCTAAAAGTCTAGCAATAATAAAGATATTATTATTCATGAAAATTTATTGACTATCCACTACATGTTGGATACTGTTCCAAATATTTTCCATGTATTAATTTATTGAATCCTCACAATAACACTAGGAGGTTAATATTCTGATTTGCAGGAAACCCAGAAAGGTTAGGAAGGCCCTGAAAGGTCACACAGCTCATCAGAGGTGAAGCTGGGGACACCTTCGGAGTTGCAGGGAATCTCAACTAATGGCAGGCTTGGATCTGTTCTGGGGGACCCTGGGCTGGGGGCAGAGCTCTCCAAGAGAGGCCTCTGGCTCAAGTCTTTCTGGACAACGGAGAGGAAACCCACCCCCTTAGTGTGGATGTTGTGATATTTTTAAAAAGAAGTAAATAAGCCTCATCATTTGCATGATATTTCACGCTGACTCTGCCTCTCAAACTGTTGTTCCATCTACACATGGCACTGTGGGATGCCTGCGATATTTTATAAAGTTAATAACTTTCTCTTAATTGGATGAGTTTATAGAATAGTCTGCGCAATTAACAATAATTACGCCAAAGACACTTTGATTCCAAGGGTGCTCCACAAACATTGGCGTATTAAGCCATTTAGGGGAAAAAAACAACAACCCACAGCACACTGGAGCGACTCGAGGGCACACAGCTCACTCGCCAGCGAATTCCCTGGCGCCCCGTGACCCGGATCATTCCCCTCCCCATTTCCAGGCCGTGGGAAGGTGGGGCTTCCCCAAAGTGCTAGAGAAGAAAAGGCTCAGGTCACCCTCCAGCACACTCCCCCAGGAGGGAGGGGGGCTAGTGGGCCAGGTCCTGCGGCCACCTGTTGAAGGACACCCTGTCTGTGCCCAGGTAACCATGCAGGACCACGTCCCTGAGCGAGGGAGGACTCCTACCCAGAGAAGCCTGGGAGTGCCTGGCCCCCTCTCCTTCTCTCAATTGAGCTACCTTCGATCTCAACGATACCTTTTCAGGATGACTTCTCATTCAGAAAGGACAATTGCCTGGGAACCTGGAATTCAGAGTCACTTGAGTCAAATTTTTGAGCTATTCAATGCAGTTCCCTTCACAAAGTTGTAGACACACACGGTTGGGAAGGACCTCACTGGGTCCTTGGACGGCTTCTCCAACATTCTACCAGGTGGCGGTTGAGTTTGGCTGGGACACCTCCACTGACGGGACCCCCTCTACCCACTAATGACATCCGTCCGTTTTAAGATAGCTTTAATTATGAGAAAAGCCTTCCGTAGAATAGAGCTAAAATCTATCTCCCGGGAACTTCCGCCTGCTGGCTCTACTCTGGAAAATTAAATGGATTCCCACTTTTACACGACAGCTCTTCAGGAATTCGGCACCTGCTGCCCCCCATGGCCCCAAGTCCTCTCTGCAGCACGTTGATGAGGCCACTTCTTGCAAACTTCACGGCCCTTCCAAGCCAATTTCAGAAACCCAACCATCTAAACAGCACTGCAGATAAATGTGACCCTGTAACAAAATGGATCCCTTGGTTGAAAGTGGCCACACACAGCCTGCATCATTTCTTTGTAAAGTCTTTAGGTTTGGTTTGAAAAAAAAAAAAAAAAAGCAAAACAAAACAGTGTCACTGCAGGGAAATAGATGCTTGTACTTGAAATTGGGGAAAGAAGCAGGGAAGGGGCAGGCGTACCTGTGGATCAGGGAGAGGACCCCCGAGTTGGCCTTACCCTACCCAACACCAGCACCTGCGGGCTGGTCCCTCAGCTTCCACTGGGAGAGCCTTCCGTGCCACTCCTGCTCATGGGGGTGGATGTCCTGGGAGAGACCTTCCGCATACACCCTGCTGGATAATTCAGAAGCTGTGCTCTTTGTCTCTCGGATTTCAGTATCCAGCCTGCCTCAAAGCGCCCACCCAGAGGAGCTCCTGCAGCCAATTCCTGACCCATCTTCTCTGCGTCCTCTCCATTTCCTCCCCAGCTCTGCTCTTGTCTTTATGGTTCTAGCTCGGGGCGCCTGTGCCTGGCCCATCTGTTCAGTCCCATATGCTTCCCGCAAGGACTGCCAAGTCAGGCCTGGTGCTCAGTGACTCTGCTCCAGCCCCAGGCGGCTGGTCTCAGGCTTTCTCCATCCAACCTGGTCGCTAGGAAACAGCCTCGCTGCTGCGCCAGGCCAGGCCTTGGACTCGGTCCTCATGCAGCAGGGCCATGGCTGTTGACCTAAGGCCGCGATGGGCACCCAGGCCAGCCTTCCTCAGGCAGGAGATTCACCCCGAGGGCACAGATCCTTGGAGAGGGGAGTCTGAACAAGATCTCCACGACTGGAGAGTTGGCTCGTGGGAAATCTACAGACCATGAGATGGAGAAATAGTTTGGGGAAAAAAAAATAAAATTTGGAAGAAAATGGAAAATATGTGTAATCTCTTTCAGTGCCCTTTGCAAATCTGTAGTTCCTTTTTAGCTAAAGAACTTGAAACTGGATTACAGATAACATGGTTTGATTCCAAAACATTCATGTCGATAGATGTAAAGGGGTCTAAATGAAGATATGGGGAAAAAAGATGGCTACATTTTAGAAAAGCAAGAGTCGTCTGTTTCATGGTATCTTTCTGGTTGGTGGAGCTGAGGGCTACAGGTAGATCTTGTGAGCCTGGATTTACACCTGCCCAGCAGGTCACAGGCCACCCTCACTTGGCAAGTTCTTATGGCAGGTCATTAAGAATCATGATTCAGGGGGAAAATGTGGACTTAGGGGAAAAATATCAGAGTTCAAATTCTGACTCTTCAATAGTATTAGCTTTGTGACCTTGGGGAACTTCTTTGAGCCTCAGTTTCCCTGTAAAAAGGGGATGATAATTTCAATCCCATGCATCTAGTGAAAAATGCGTTAAGACGAACTTGGTAAAACATTCAGCACAGAGCTTGGCACACAGTGGTATTCAATCATTGCTGGGTCAAGAGTGGCCTGGGGAATGACAGCCTTGCAACTTTGAGGTCCCAAATGGGAATAGTCCCACAACAGAGCCCCAGCTTCCCTGGAATACCTGAGAATATATCTGGGTAAAGCTCTTGAAGTAAAGGAAGCAGCTCGGATCAGCCTTCATGGGGAAGTGGCCCAGCTTCTCTTCACAAAGCAGCGAGAGGTCTGAATCTCACCAGTCACCAACAGTGAAGAGCTGGAAAAATTGCTCTTTCTACCCAACCAGTACCTGTACACGCTGCCAGCTTCCTCTCCCTCCTCCCTCCCCCTCTCCTCTCTCTCTCCCCCGACACCCCTTCCCCTAAGATTAGATTGGATTCCAGTTTTATAAGGCCATTCTGACACCTACAGCCAACCAACTGCTCCGCTTAATAGGAAAGACACTGTGACCAAAATTAACTCCAGCGGGGAGATTTCCAAGCCATTGCTCAGACAGGCTCATCTGCTTGCTACCGGTGTGGACGAGGCCCCCACTTTGCCACAACTCCACAAGCCTTCTTCTCCTGCCCATGTCTAGGAGGAACCCCCCAGCTCCCAGAAGCCCATTTCAGGCCTAGGTAGGCAGGATGGTGTGAGCACCTCCTAGGGACAAGTAAAGACCAAATAACAAGATGAAGAGTCGGTTTGGAGAGCTAGAGAGAATGGATTTTGGAGTCAGAACTGGAATTCCAGTTCCATTTTCACTGTTTACGAGCTGGGTGACCTTGGACAAATCACTAAACCTCTCTGGGCCTCAGTTCCCCCAACTGCAAAATGGGGGCAATAATAACTATTGGGTAGAGTGATTGTGAACAATAAGGAAGAAAATGCATGTGAAAATGGTTCCTGTAATACCAGGCACACATAGTAGGTATTTAAGAGATAATAGTAGACATTCAATTGGTGCTAAATTTCAGCTCTGAGTCAGAGACAGTAAAATCTCCCAGGCTGTGAGAATTTCATACTTTCAGCTGAGCAGTTGACTGTGTTTGGACATGGCATTGGAAGGTGAAACTGGAAAAATACTTGTGTTGCATGGAAAGCCCAGCTCAAAATTCCCCTCCATTGATTAAACCACTTGAGTTTTATTGTCCTTTTTGTTGATTGCTCTTTAGCACTTATGAGCACAACTGAGACCACAGAGAACACTCAATTATGAGTAAACATGACAGGTGGATGCCTATCTCACACACCATTAGGAACAATTGTATTGGATGCCATTGGAAACCCTAAGGTTAAGCAATTTTTGGTGACTCAGTGCTGACACCTATCTGTGAGGTCTGGTGCAGCAGACTAGCTCTATTAGACACACAGGAACCCAGTGAGAACAGGCTTCAAGGGTGAAGCCAGGGGATTCAGAGTCTCAGGAAAGAATCTATCTGTATGTTAGCAAGTTCGTTTTCTTAAAAATTGTTAACATACTTGAATCTTGTTGTTCAACCACAGCCTAAGGTTCCAAGAACCTAGCTGTATTTCTTAGGGGGAAAATAACTTGGCTATGGCATTAGAAGCTTGTAGGTCATGTAGTTTGGGCAAGTTGTTCAACACCACTAAATTTCTTTTCCCTATCTATACAATGGAGATAATATTCACCCAGAGGATTAATTAATTTTGGTACTGCTGAGGATTGAACCCAGGGCCTTGTGCAGCCTAGAAAAGCATTCTGTCTCTGAGCTACGCTCCCAACCCTACCTCACAGGATTATTTTAAAGATGAAATGAGGTAACATGTGAAAGGACTTGTTACTTAACTAGCTGGGTGTTCATGGGCAAAGTATGCAGTTGCTTTGAACCTCAGTTTTCCAAAGGGGTCCTCACAAAGTCACCACAAAGGTCAAATGAAAGAATATGTTTTATAAAAAGTGTCCTGTAAATTGAAGTGTTGTTTTAATATTTAGTTATTATCATAGCAAGGATTCCAGGAGGCCTGAAACTTAGGCGACCCGCATTCTGTGTTTGCTGAATGAATGGCAAGATAAGAGACTGTCTAGTGAAGGTTCTGACGTCTGCCAAAATGAGGAGCCCCCCAAGCTAAAAGGAGAAGTCTGGTGAGACTACTTCCAGGCTGGTTCCCCCATCAAATCCATCCCAAGGGGCCAACAGCCGGGACGCCCTGCAGATATGAAGGAGGCGTGCTTCCTTCCCATGGAGAAACACACCCTCTTTGGTGTGAGACGATGAAGCTGAGAAGCTACCATCTGTAAGATGTAAATTTTGATTTGTCTTCCAGGAGCAGGCACAGGTTGTACAAAGTTGCCCTCCCTCGTTTCCCCCTGTGACTGATGGTGTCGAGTTAGGAGGGAGCTGGCTGGCAATGGCAGTGAGCTGACAGCCCATACGTGGATCCCATACCCGTGCAGCCTGGGCCTGAGAACACTGTCCTAACCAGCCGAGCCTGGCTGTTCCCCCCATGCTTGTGTGGAGGAGTTTCCCGCATTCCGGGGCTCCCACTCCTCTGCAAGGTCCTGGACGAAGGAGATCCCAGTTCCTGTGTCATGTCAGGTTGTTCGTAGTGTATTCGGTTCAGGTGACCAGGGCCCTAATCCAGTGGGGATGAGTGGAGCCCAGGACCCAGGCCCTGCAGCAACACTGCAAAGGAAGTCAAATTCACCTCAAGGTCCCAGGTTTCGGCGCTCCTCATTCTCCCAGCCAAGGTACCCAGCACGCAAGACGTTTCCTATGTTGTGCTTCTGCAGGAGCCTAGAGGTAACAGGTTCAGTAAGTGACGCAGATTATATATAACTGCTCATATTGCTGAGTTCATACTATGGATCAAATGCTGCCAGGTGATACACAGGTAAGTTCTACTGGGTAGAAATTCTTCTGCTGGGTCAGCCAGTGTGAGTCCTGACCTTAGATGAGGCTAGGTTGAGCTCAAATGCTGATTCTACCACTTACTAGCTGTGTGGCCTTGGGCATGTCATTTAATACCTCAAAGCCCTCTCCCTACTGCTCCTCGCTCTTACAGAACACGAGAGGACTGGCTTTTCATCAGCGGAGACCCCACCTGTGAGGATGGAGTGCATCTACTTGTCTAGAATGCCAAGCTCTTCCAGCAGAGAGCCCCGAGCACAGGATCTGGGCTCAGTCTCAGCTCCAGCACTCACCGGTTCAGAACCTTGGGTAAGGTCATGAGGCTCAGCTTCCTCACTTCCAGAGTGGGGACAGTGTTAATTCTTATTTCTTGGTATGGATGCAAAGTTAGAGGAGACACTGCCTCTATAACACACAGCCCAGCACCTGGTACACGGAAAATGTTCAGTGAATTTGTCTCTTACTATTTTACCAAACCTCCCAACAGTCAAGGCAACAGAAATTCCAGAAGCTCTGGGCCTTGAACCCAGGCCTTCTGGCATGGCAGTCTGGTGGACACTTTCATTGAAGGATGCTGACCAATCTGCATAATGTGTGTTAAGACACTACAGGAGGATAATGGCTCTATGACCCCCTGCATAAAAACACAGTGACAATGGAACCACCATCTGACCCAGCTATCCCATTTCTTGGTCTATGCCCAAAGGACTTAAAGCATACTATAGTAATGCAGCCACATCAATGTTTATAGCAGCTTAATTCACAATAGCTAAACTGAGGAACCAACCTAGGTGCCCTTCAACAGATGAATGGATAAAGAACTGTGGTATATATACACAGTGGAATATTACTCAGCATCAAAAGAGAATAAAATCATGGCATTTGCAGGTAAATGGATAGAGTTGGAGAATATCATGCTAAACAAAGTAAGCCAATTCCCCCAAACCAAAGGCCAAATGTTTAAGTGGATGCTGATCCATAATGGGAGGTGGGCATGGGAAAAAATGGAGAAACTTTGATTGATCAAAGGGAGGGGAAGGGAGGAGACATGGGGGCAGGAAAGATGGTGGAACGAGATGGACATCATTACCCTAGGTACATGTGTGACTGCACGTATGGTGGGATGCTACATCGTGGACAACCAGCGAAATGAAAAGTTGTGCTGACATTGTGTGCAAGGACTCAAAATGCATTCTGCTGTCTTTTATACCTAATTAGAATAAATAAATAAATAAATTTTTAAAAACACAGTGACAATTCCCACAAGAGCTGTCAGGACTTAGTCCAAAGAGAGTGACGCTGGGTGTCCAGGTAGAGTAAAGGACAGGTGGGAGAAACAGAACAGCTTAGCTTCATTAAATGACTAACTTTCTTTTCACCATTTGTTGGTTTCAAATTAAAATAAGCCTCGCTGACTGGCAAAGCCACCCACCAGCTTCAGCTTGGCAGGGTCAGGAGAACCGGAGGGACAGCATCACAGGGCACTCACGGAGCGGGGTGAGAAGGACAAGAGCCAGGAAGACAGCCACTGCTGGCCTGAAACGGGGACGGGCCTGTTCAATAGCCCCCAAAGAATGTCCACATCTGTCCTTGCAGGCCACAGTCACTGCAAAGAGAAGCAGATCGGGCTGTTCAAAACCCATCTGTAAACGAGTGAGGGAGAGAGGGGACAGTCAGCCCAGCACACGTTGAAAAGAAACCACCAGAAGCTTTTGGGTTTGACCCTTTGGGTTCTATGATTTGGCTTTTCATTTACGCCTCGAGTATGGGTAAGACGGTCCTGTATGCACTCTGGTGGCCCCGGCTCACAGCCTTGAAGTGATCATGTGGCCCTTTAACTCATCCATCGTGGCCTGGTCATGGAAGCACCCGCCCCCAACCACCCTCCTTGGAGAGAATGCGCAAGCCCTGGGTTCCAGTGCAGCCCTACCTAGAGCCCAGCCTCGGGGGGCAGTCAGCCTGTGGGGAACACAGCCATCTAGCAAGGATTCCTCTGGCAGGGGCAGAGGAGAAGGAAGGGAGAGCAAGCGTGAAGGTAGGACTGGCTTTTGGGGTCTGGCAGTTCCTAAATTTACGTGCACATGGGAGTCACCCAGGGAGCTTCGAAACCTGCCTGTGCTGGTCTTGGCCCTACACAGTGTAATTTAATTGGTCTGAGATGTGGCCTGAGTGCAGGATGTTTCAAGTGGCCCCCAGGTGATTCTGAGGTTGCCTCCGACCCCCAACAACACATTCTCTGTGGGGGTCGCACAGAATGCTGGGGCAGGGAGTCTAGTCCAGTGTAACCTTAGAATAAAGGGATTTCCGGCCTTGGGGAAGTACCCACCTGCTTTCAAAATGGCCACTTCTCCTTCCTTCCTAGCACCTGCCACTCCTTCACTAGGACAAAGCTCTTTATTCCACGGTGAGAGATAAGGCTTAAAACAGCAATGCCCTTGGGAGAAGAACAGAGTGACTCAAATTCACACTAAGCTATAAATGACTGATGAGGAGGGAGAGAGCCTGCTATGGAGGGAGTGTGGAAGTAATAAAGTCAGAGAGGCCCCTGGTTTTAGAAAAGAGGAAACCAGGGCCCAGAAGTGAGACGCAATGTGGTCAAGACCATCTGCTCAACAGGTCACAGTGAAGTCTGGGGGGGAGAGGAAACTTCACCTTGGCCTTGACTGTCAGCAACAAATATTCTGTAGTTATCTGAGAGGGTCTTTGTATCAGAAGTTTTTCTGCCCCAAATGGCATTCAGAAACGTGTTGGGCATTTTTTGATCAGCAATGCTCGAGCTGCTAATATTGGCATCTAGGGAGCAGAGCCCAGGAACACCAAGTAGCCTGGACCTTATGGTATCAGGTCCAGCCCTAAATGCCATTCATGCCTTTAAGAAACACTGTCCATCTGGGGCTGCAGCAGCTGTTGAGGCCCACCTTTCTCCAAGGCCCGCTATAGGAGCAGTGTCCCAGGTTTGCTAGCTTGGCCTTCACATCGGCAGAGGAAGTTAACTAGCCCCAGGTAAGTCCTTCAGGCACAGCGAGGCCAGCAACTGGGAGGCTGTGTTTCCCACAGTGCTCTGGGACATTGCCCCATCTCTGGGCTAAGCCCTGGATCCCCAGGAGCTGGAGACCTCCTTACCCGCTTCAGGTTGGAGGGTAAGAGCACCTCTTGGGTCAGCATGGCCCACTTGTGCTGGGACCGTCCCCTCTTCGGGCGTGAGACTTGCTCAGAGAACCAGCCCACATCCTGCCCACGTCTGCTCATCCTCGGCTTCTGTGGGCCACACAGTGAGGCTTTACAGGGTGGGCTGCTCTTTCCTGAGCAGACAGGCCCCCGCCTCATGTTGCCAGGGCCCTGAGCAGGAAATGTAGGCCTTCATGCTGCACCCGGGTTGCACAGGGGGACCCTCTCCTTTAATCTCAGTTTATCTGTCCTTTCTTGCTTTGATAATGGGGCGAGGGTAGGTACATAGGCCATCACCAGGTAGTGAAAGTCTGGGTTTTTTTTTTTTTTTTTTTTTTTGTACTGAGGATTGAACCCATGGGCACTTGACCACTGAGCCCTAGCCCCAGCCCTTTTTAAAATTTCATTTTGAGTCAGGGTCTCGCTGAGTTGCTTAGGGCCTCACTAAGTTACTGAGGCTGGCTTTGAACTCGCGATCTCCTGTCTCAGCCTCCCAAGCCACTGGGATTACAGGTGTTTGCCGCTGCACCTGGCTGAGTCTGGGGCTGTTGATTCACTGGGCCACAATCTTCTCTGAGCCTCTGTTTCCTCATCTATAAGCAGTGCTGGCAAAGCAGCTTGCCTTAGGACAGTGACGACAGAGGAGGCAAGGGATGTCAGAGGGTAGGGCAGGCTCTCCGGCCGGGCACAACAGGCCCTTCCTATGCGGGGGTGCTCATGCTGCCATCTTTCCAGGCACGGGGAGCCCCTCCACCTCCAGGGTCCAGCTCCCCTGAACCGCTGCTCTGGGGCACATCTTGCCCACCTGGGACAAGATTCAGGGTGCTTGGTACCAGCCGCGGGCACACAGTAGGGCAGATCTCATAATGTGCTCCATGGGACCTGTTAGCGGCCCACTTCAAGAAGGAGCCGGAGAAAAATCTACAAATGAAGTCAGCCAGGCCCTGAGGCAGTGTCTCCTATGAGAGTTTACATTCAGGAGGCTGAGCTGACATTTATGGTGGGAAGTTTTATCTCTGTGGTAAATAACCTCTAATGGTGTAGGTCATTACACTAATTACAGCAGATAATTAATTTTCTAATTCTTTTTTTTTTTTTAGGTGGCCACCTATTACTAGAGAAGCGTAATTTATTCCTTTTCTTCCTGGGTGAACGTGGCCAGGCTCAACCCTATATCCTGCCTTGCTAGCACCTAAGGTGGGGGTTTCCTCCTTAACCCTTGGCCCACTAAGATGCCAGTAGAGGGGATAAAGAACTCCCCACCCCTCTTCTCCCTCTTAGGTGGCTTCATTTAAAAATTCATTCCTTGTCCCTCCTGAGAACTGGAACCTCCAAAACCATGAACCAAAATAAACCTTTTCTCTTTTAAAGCAAATTTCCTCATGTATTTTGTTACAGTAATGCAAAACTGACTAATACAACCATCTTCATGCCCCCTTCTGAATGCCTGCATTCATGGTTCTCCTCCATTTCAATACCAGGCACTGCGTTCTAAGAACATTCTGTCTGTGGTCTGCAGCCTGGCTCAGCTTTCTTTATTTGCCCTATTGCCCTTTGGTCAATGGACATGTGGGCTGGTGGCTATTTTTAGGTATTAATGGAAGGTCAGTCTTATTTCCTTTATGGGTGGAGCACCTGATAGAGCCAACCACTATCAGCTCCCCACATCAACACTGCTATGGTATGGCCAAGTGTCTTCAAAGGCCCAGGGGACTATTGGTACTGTTGACCTTTAGAAGGAGGGGACTTAATGAGTCCCTCAGGTTATTCAGGGTGTGCCTTCAAGGATTTTGGGATCCTAGTCCATCCTCTCTCTCACTTGTTTCCTGGCCTGTGAGTTTAGTGGTTTACTTTATGTATGCTTCTGCCATGATATGCCTCCCTCATCAGAGGCCCAAAGCATGGGACCCTTAATCTTGGACTGGAACCTCCAAAACCATGAACCAAAATAAACCTTTTCTCTTTTAAAGCTAATTTCCTCATGCATTTTGTTACAGTAATGCAAAACTGACTAGTACAATCTGAATGTCTGCATTCATGGTTCTCCTCCATTTCAATGCCAGGCACTGCATTCTAAGTACATTCTGTCTGTGGTCTGCAGCTTGGCTCAGCTTTCAGCTCAATAACCATAGCCTTTCACATGAGTTTATCTTTATAGTCTCCAGGAGGAAACTTTGGGAACTGCCATGCCAAGCACTCAGCATATCTTGTCTCATTTAATTTTTGCAGGGGATTTCAACACCCTTATTTTGGAGCTGTGGAAACTGAGACTCAAAGAGGTTAAGTACCTTGTCCCAGATCACCCCCCTGGGAATGTGGACAAGTTGGACTGGGCATCTACTCAAAGCCCAAGAACTTCCCCTTGCCCTTCATGCCCCATTGCCCATTATCCTCTGTTTTTATCCGTCACTGGGATCTCACGCCCACTGTGACCCCGTAGACTTCATGAGTGTTCTGTTTCCAAACTCCTGCAGCTCTGATCAAGGGCTCCTCTTCCCTGTGGGTCATAGACACCTCTGCCCCTTCCTCAGTTTCCCAGAGACCATCCTGGGCGTGAGCACTTGGGGCTTCCCAGTAGTTAGCTGTGTATTTTAGAGGGTTAATGTTGGATAAAACCCCTTTTCACACTTGATGCATTGGCCCTTGCGATAGCTCCGTGAGGGATACACTGTGTGTCATTATTCCAATTTCTTTTCTTTTTCTGTCTTTATTTTTTTTTGGTGGTGGGGCTGGGGAAGTCCTGGGGACTGAACCCAGGGCTTCCACACGCTAGGGAAGCCCTCTACCCATGAGCCACATCCCCAGCCCTTCATTACTCCAATTTCAAAGTCAGGAGACTGAGGTTCCCACGGTGACAGAGCTGAGTAGATGTGAAGACAGAACTGGAACCAGACCTCTTGCCCTCGCCAGGGGCTTCCCTACCACAGCATCCGCTTAGGGAACTGGGTAAAGGGTGGGTCTGATCTCCAGCTCCCACCCTCCAGCCCAGCAGAGCAGCCTCTGTGGAGTAGGCACTCCCAGGCTTGGGCGCGGCCCATCCTTGGGGACACTGGGTGAGGAGGGAACGGCCAGACCCTGCCTCTCCACCTTCCCTGGTGCAGTCACAGGCACTAGCATCAGGTGTCCTCATCTGTAAAAAGTTAAGATCTTTATTAAACCTAAAATTTGTAACCTTGAAGGTGACTTCCAACCAGGTCTACTCTGATTCTCTGGTTCCTTCCAGGATTTCTGTTCACTCCTGGGGACCCTCCTCCATGGCAGCTCTTTTGTGACACATTCCCCCTCCGACCTGCCCTCCTGGGCCCACAGCACTTGCTTTTCCTCAATGGTGATCCCTCCTGGCTTTATTGGGCTACACTCCTCTTGGATGGAGGTGCCTTGGGGAGGGACAGTGATATGTGGACTTATGTCCTCTTACACTCCTACCCAGAACCAGGAGCTGTTTCTCTTGGAAGCCAACTGGCCCAACCCACCCATTTGACAGGGGAAGGAAGGGAGGCCCAGAGAACGCACCTGCCCCAGGTCAGACTCAGACCTAGACTTGAGGCTGCCGGGCTCCTCCTCCAGCGCTCCCTCTACTCCAGCCAGCTACTGGCCCGACAGGGTCTACCCCCAGCGGCCCCGCCTCTCTTGTGGGGAGCCTAGGATGTAGTGGTCAGGATGGGCATCAGAGACAGCAGGCCCTGAGCAGGGCCTACCCAGGTGGAACATGAACTTGCCAAATTTGGGTGGAAATTAAACACGGCAGATTGATCAATGCTAATAAGGCTTTTTGAAAAAAACAAAAATAGCAACATATCTAGGGATTAAAATAAAAGATAATGAGGAAACATCAGCTCTACTTCAAGCATAAATCTGCTCAACAGAGAGCAGACACAGTTGTTTTCTCTATTGCACTTTGCTATCTGGAGCATGGGGTGGGTGTGCCTGTGTAGGGTGTGTTGGGAGTGAGGTCTGGTTTGGGAGGCTCAGCCATGTGGACAGGAGGTGCCCTTGGCAAGGCAGAAGCATCCCTGGTGCAGAGACCTGAGCACCCCCAGTTGTCCCCAGCCCTTCTCTAAGAGGCCACATCCATGCTGGCTGACTGGGAGGATAGACAAGTTCCAAGCTTGCTGGTCCCCAAGCCAGGAAGCTACAGAAGGTGACAGCTGCCCATGCCAAGCACCGTAGGCCTGGGACTGCTGGGCAGGGAGATCCGGGGACTGTCTGGAGATAGTACCATCTCATCCCAGGAGGCAGCAGACCGGGCGGCTGCCCAGACTGGGCAAGGGTGTTGCGAAACTATGATTAAGACCGTCAGGCGAGAGAGCAATAGAAACTGCAAGTGACAGTCAATGGGACAGAGGGACAGAGACAGGGAGACAGATGTGACAGAGAAACTTCCAGATAGCTTGAAAATGTGGGGGAGGGGAAGAAGGAAGAGGGGTTTAGGAAAGAAAGAAGAGTCCCACGAAGCCCCACAAGAACCCTGGAGATGGCCAGCTGGGGCAGGGGACAGCAGACTGCACACAGCCTCTGAGTCCCTATGGAGAAGGGGCCAGCGGTTATCCCCTGCTGCCCTTTTGACCCCCTGGGGGACACAGGAAGGGCCTGCCCTGTCCAGAGCTCCTTCCTGTCTCTTCTCACTGTTCCCTAACCTGCCAGCAGCAGGGTGGGAAGAGTCATGCCTCAGGGTCAGGTCCACTACATGGTCATCATCATAAGGTGCTTCAGAGTGGCAGCTCCGTGGCCTTGGAGATGTGCACCTCTCCACCTCAAACCCCGCAGCAACTTCTCCCACCCAGGACAGGTGTCGGCCCTGGGGCTCCCAGGATGCCCGGGCTGTGAACTGGGGACATGCTGCTGGCCAGGCAGCTTCCCCCAGGGCACTGGGTGTGGCAGAAGCTCCATGGCCCTGTATCCAGGTCCACAGACACGCTGTGAAGTAGGAATGGCGCAGCTGCCACTTTACAGGTTTGGAAACTGAGGCACAGAGGAGCCCAAAAGCCAGAGGAGCAGACAGGGCCTGGTGTGACTTCCCAGTGACTCCAGGGGGCAGGGGGAGGAATGTGTCCCGACAGAGCATCTTTCTTAGAATATTTTGGTGTGGTGACAGGGCACAGCAGAGAGAGAGTAGCCAGGTTCCATGCCCAGCTCTGACTCACCCCCCAGTGTGACCTTGGGCCCTCCCCTGAACTCTCTGGGCCTCTATTTCCTCATCTATAAAACATCACTTAGGTCAAGGCTTGGTGAAGACTGAATGAAAGAGGGTACTAAAGCGTGGAGCCTGTCACACAGTAGGCACCCAGTAAATGGGAGCATTGACATTTTAAAGGAAGGAGAGCAGCTGTGACCCCAGTGGGGAGGGAGGGTGGAGGGAAGGAAGGGACCCTCGGGGGAAGAGCTGGACCGCCTTCCTGGGGCAGTGGCTGGAGATTCTGCCGAGGCGTCCTGTGAGTTCAAGGAAAGCCCCAGATCTTAGCCCCTGGAGTCCTCTGCTACTGCTGGATCCCCGCAGGGGCCTTCTGGTGGTTGGACAGCCTGGGCTGCAGGCCCTGGGCAGAGGGCGAGAGGGAGGCCTGCCAGGGTTTCTGGGGCCGCAGCCTCACCTCTTCCTCTATTCATATATTCAGGGCTCCCAAGGAAGCCCTAGAGGAGAGCCGTGGCTGCAGGCCCAGGCCACCTGGTATGCCCCAAATCATCCTTTTAGTGTCCTCCCCGCCACTGGATCCCAGAACTGGCTGCTGTCTGGGTCTTACAGGAAATCAGAGAAATGAGTTCGGTTCCGCTTAAACAGCAGTCCCTTCTGGGACATCTGCATTCCGAAAGAAGCCCAAAGGGAGAGAGTAATGCTTATCACGAAAGAATACATTAGAATATCAGACCCGGGGGCTGGCAGAGATCTCAGGGGGCTCACGTGTGTGCGTGCATGTGTGTGAGCCTGCCTCTGTGTGCATGCGCTCCAGCGTCCCATCACTCCTCCAATCAATCATCTGCCATCGAACCATCCAACCACTCCCACTTTCCCTGGAGCAGGCCTTGAGCTAAGCTCTGGGGCAACAGAAGCCAAGGATCTGGTCCTTGTCCTTGGGGAGAAGCCCAAGCAAAGGAGAGAGAGTCTACACACAGGAGCCCCCTAGCCCAGCCCAGGCTCCTACTAGGTCAGAGCAGGAGTGGTGCTTAGAGGAGCAGCAAATTTTCCTGCTTACAGGTGACTGTAAGAGTTAGGAGGGACAGTGGCAATAAATTGTTACACCCTCCAGTCTGTAAGGAAAGGTCCTCCACAGCATCCTCATCAGAAGCCATCCATGTGCTGTCTTACATGCTCCTGTGGCTGGGAAGCTCACTACCTCTCCAGACAGGCTGCTTCATTTCCAGCAGTGCTTGCTATTGGTTATGTCAACCAGGCATCCACTCTCACCCAGCCTCCCCGTTCCACCCTCCTGCTTTCCCCAGGCCTTTGGGGAATAGAGACTATGTTTTTTCCAGGAGTTCTAAATTTTGCTCCTATGACAAGTTCTTAGGCTCCATCAGTCTGGCCTCTCATCCTAGGGTAGAGCAGGCCATCAAAAAGTTTGCTTTCAGGAACTAGAGTCCAGCAGCTGATCTGGTGGAAAACACAGCGTTACAAGTAGCTCAGAAGGATGGCTAAGACTTGCACCAAGTTTGGGGGCACAGACCCGACATTTGCTCTGATCTGGGGCTTTGCAAAGGGGAGTGAGCCCAGCAATTTTCCCTCCTAAACAAATCCAGATTTGTGTGGGTCACTTTGTGAGATGCTCTCATTTCTCCCCACCTAACAATATTGCTTATTCACGCATAATAATTGACGCTGCTCTTTATTAAGCATTTACTGTGTGCCAGGCACCTTGAAAAGGCTCTGCAGGTATTATCTCATTTAATTCTTCAACAGAACTTGGAGGTGGACACTATTTATTAAAGAAAAGGAAACAGGCTTACAGGAGTTAACTTGGGCCTAGGTTTACGCAGAGTAGCTTCAAAGCAAGAGTTCCTGGGGTTGGGGCTGGGGTTGTGGTTCAGTGGTAGAGTGCTTGCCTAGCATGCATGAGGCACTGGGTGCGATCCTCAATAAAGGTATTGTGACCCCCATAACTAAAAATATATATACTAAAAATAAAAGTTGTGTTTTTTTTTTTTAAAAAAAAGCAAGAGTTCCTAACCATTGGGAAACACAGCTGCCCAGGAGACCCTGGGGTCAGGTGGAATCTATGTACCTTTCAACCTTAGGACAGCACTTCAGCCTTCTGGTCAGGATAAACAGCACAAAGGTCTCTGTCTATCATTTGGAATTCGGTGGTGACACCTCTACACGGAAGAGTGGGCATCTGGGTGCAGGGTGGGAATCCCATCATCCTTTGCCTGAGAGGTCACGCCCTCCCCCCTGGTCACACCTGGGCCAGCCAGGGCTCTGGCCACCCTACAGTGGAGGAGGTGTTTCCTCTCCCTGCCGAGCATGCTGAAGGGGGAGGGAGGCGACATCTCGGCTAAATCCAGCCCTCGTGCCTGTCAATGCGGAAGGAGGCCTCCGAGTGCTGTAAAAACTGGGTTAAAAATGGCTTGGCTGTACCTATCTTATCTGCTTTGCACTGAAAGCCCTCAGCGCGTGGCAGGTTTTCACGCAGAATTCTCCTCGCTAATCCCCCTTTGTTAGCTCTGATACCGACATTGCAATACCAACCTCGTCCGGGCGATTTGAGAGGGATTACAGACCCTCAATCCTTCAGCATGTGGGAGAAGAATGTTTTCTCAAATCAAATTTTTCACAAATCTGTTTTCAAAAATAATCAAAGTGCAAATCCCCCTCAGGATTGAGGGGCGGGGGTGGGGGGGGACACGGTGGCTCTTCCACGCGCATCACGGCAGATGAGCACTGTCCTCCAGGAGGGGAGGAAGGCGCAGTCCACCTGGATGATGAGGCGCCCACCCTCCTGCCCTCTGGGCTTTTGCGCCTGCTAAGTGGGCCTCTGTGAGGGGAGGGGAGACAGATGCCTTCGCACCGGCCGATGCTGGCCACGAGTGGCACCAAGTGTATAAATGAGGATGGGGGCGGGGCAGGGAGCAACGGTGTCAAGATTCGAGTTCAATTTCAACAGATGTGTCTTAATAACCTCTCCTGTACCCTGCACTGTGCTAGGCATCTGGGGGACAGGATGATGAATAAAATTTTCCTCTTGCCTTGAGGAAGTCACAGTTCAGTAGAAAAGGAGCCTCCTGCTCAGAGCACCCTGATACACAAGGCCGTTCTGGGCTGGACCGTCCCTGGCCGTGGGACCTCTGGTCATGCCTGCATTGCTTCCCTGCCCCTGTGGCATCAAACTGCAGCTGTACCCCCTTCAGCTGGTCACCCTGGCACAGCAAGATAGGCCCCCTTCAAGGTCCTTACAGTTTCTGGAGGAGGTTTGGAAGGTCAGGAAAAGTTAACCTGGGTGCAAGATGGGTTGGGACTATAAATTTTGTTCAAGTTGCTCAGGGATCTGGAGTAAGCCTGGAGTCTGTGCTTTCTGGAATTTGTATTAGTGATTCCTCCTTCATGCTCTGATAGCAGTAGCCGATCAGCAGGGCCCCAAAGCCGTGTCTACTTGCAAATGCTCTTCTCTCTAGCCCTGTGAATCAGGGCTTCCAGTTGCAAGGTGGCCCCCTGGCCCACAAGATTGCCTTCTGGAGGCAGGTCACAGATGGGAGCTTGGGCTTCTTGATCCTCATCTGGTTTCAGGAGGTTTCTGGGACCTCATCTGGTCCCGGAAGAAGCTGAAGTCTGGCACCTCCCAAGAGCGAAGGCCTCTGGGAATAAATGGGCCTTGAAGTCTGATCTTGTTTCTGACCCTGGACTGTGGCTAGGCACCGAAGAGAGTATGGCCAGGCCATAAGCCCTCTCCTTCCTCACCATGCTGGCCGCCCACCGAGCCCCCGACCGTCTGCTCAACAGGAAGCCAATTGCCCTTTGGGGGCTGATTAAAGATAGACGCGCAGCCCTGGAGGTGACTTGAAGCTCAGTCTGCTCTCAAATGCATAACCCCAATATTTTCTTCTTAAGCAATTCTTCTGCTCTTTGATGTTCTGCAGTGGCACACAATCACATTCGGTTTGGTGCACAGAAGGGGAGGAGGAGCGGAACAGGAGGCGACAGGAGGGGGACATGGAGGGAGAGAGAAAGCCCCAGCTCTGCCCGCCCATTCTTTCCAGGCAAATTCACTTTGACCATTTCATCCCTGGCTGGTCAGGAATTTAGCGAGCTGTGGGTTGTCCATCTACCATGCCAGGGTCACAGACATCCAAGGATGTGAAGCCACTGGTTGGGTTTTATGGCTTTAAGTGCAGGACTTTGTGTGTGTGTGTGTGTGTGTGTGTGTGTGTGTGTGTGTGTGTGTGTGTAAATTTAAATTCTGCGACTCACTGGTGAATTCTCCATTTCCCAGGGTGCACCAGGGACTCAAGGAGAAGGAAGGCAGGGGAGCCTTGGAGTTATTTTTGTGGGGAGGAGAGAAAAGCTAAGAAACGGGAAGAAGAGGAATTCACCTTGTGTGACATGGGAGAAGGCCACGTGTGGCAAGGTCACCAGGCTGGCTGAGAAATGAGGCTTTTGCCAAAGGTGGGTCACAGTCATGGAAATGTATGGCTGGGGTCCAGGGAGGGTCACTGAGGCCCAGGTCACGGAAATGACGTGTCTGAGGGTGAAACCCATTCACAGAGCCCTCCGTCCACCTCCTTCCATCCCCCCAGAGCACACAGCTGAATGTGGATGTATCTACGTCCAGGTGCGTGGATTTTGGTAATTTCTCTTCGGTGCACACCCAAATCATAAGCTGAGCATTGGCTCTGTTCCCGGAAACCAAAAGTCTTGTCCCAGAAGGTCAGAGGGGGTCAGGAGCAGGGAGACCTAAAGTGACAAATGATGGGAGTTCTGTATTTGAATGAAGAAAACTGAGCCCTTCCTCTGCGTGACAGCCACATGGAATAGAATTACATCCGTATTTCTCCTGGCCAGGACTTTGGGGGAATAGGTGAGTATTTTCAAGCATTCCTTTTTAAGAGCCAAGCCGTAGATTTCATTATCATATTTTAATTAAAAGGAAAAAATCCTATTAAACAATTCCCAATGCATCGGGATTAGCAGAAGCCAGCACCTGGGACCCAGGCACTCAGCATGTAGGAACACAAGAATCTTCTTCCTCAGAAATGCTGCTGCAGCTGCCCCTCTGCTCCAACTAAGCAGGCTGGAGGGGGAGGCCCAGGCTGGCAGGCACCACCTCCACACCCCCTGAGGAGAGGGAGGGAGGGTAGGAAGTCCCCCTGCTGGATGGGAACCTGCAGACCCCTTGCTCAAAGCAGTTCTGGCCGAAGCTTGGCTTTAAGAGTCAGGTACTCCTAGGCCTAAAACCCAGTCACTCCAGGTGCTAACTGGGTGACCCTCCTCCTGAGCTGCAATTTCCTGATTTGTGAAAGGTGACGTTTCCACCTGCTTTGTAGAGTCATTGTAAGGATTAGATCTCCTACGTGAAAGGAACCTGGTTCAGAGCCCAGGTGGCAGTCAGTTAATGATCTGAATATCAAAGGGGGCTGTTATTAATTGTTATGATCATTTGTACACAAGGCAGACGGACCAGCCCCAGAAGCTCCAGATGAAGCGTGCCCTGCTCCTGAGCGCTGGTCAGGGCCCCCAGGAAACGGGAAGGCCTGGCTGCCTGGTGCCACGTCTCTTGCTTCCTGGCCTTCGCACATGCTGTTCCTGGACTAAGAAGGCACCTTCCACCCCCTCATCCCGACCCGCCCCGCAGTGCACTCCGCTCATGCCTCGGGTCTTGGTTTGATACCACGTCCTCCCCGGATGCGCGGCCTGGGCTGGAAGGCTGCTCCTGTGCTCACATGATCCCAGCATCTCTCAGAGAATCCCAGTGGCCTGCGCCAGGGTCTGCAATTCTCCCTGAGACTGCGAGCAAGACCAGGGAGCAGGCCCTGAATGCTGCGGTATCCTCTCTCTCTCTAGCTACAGGGGTGCTCCATAAATTGTCTTCAAAAGAAATAAGTGAATCTGAGAGAAAATGAGATGTAGCTGGATGCCAGGGGAAAAGTAGCCTTGGAGGTGACAGGTTCGCACACACGCAGACAAGGGTCCCATGGGGACTGGGTTGAGGTGTGTCTTGGCCCTAAAGCTGACACAATATGGCTGCTTTAATGGAGAAGAAATCCCCAGTCCAAAGGAGCTGGCTCTTCTCCTGGGGTGGGTAAACAGAGCCCAGGGGCTGGATTCACTTCTGGGTCCTCTTTCAAATGTCCATCCACAGAGCAGAGGCCATTCTGCGAGGCCACCCAAATGGTGAGGAGACCTCATTCCTCATGTGTGCAGACACAGAGGGGGCAGAGCAGGTGTGCTCAGCGGAGGGGAGAGAGGCCTTGCCCATGGGCTCTCTTGGCGTTGGGCTATGCCGGGGCAGGGGGTGAGGCTTGAACGTGTTCTGGGCGACTCTAGAAGGAGATCCTAAACCAGTCAGGAAACATCAGGGAGAGGCAGGTTTGGGCTCCACATGGAGTGCCAGCCGTCCCTGCTCACCCAGGACTGTCTCTGTCTCAGCACGTAAAGTCCCAGGCCTGGGAACCCCTTGGTCTGGGTAAACCAGGACAGCTGGTCATGCTAGTTCCACGTAAGACAGCAGGAGATCACGTGCACACATGTGTGTCTGTCACAGCTCTGTTGAGATGCGATTCCCATAACATGCTACCCACCCACTGAGAGTGTACAATTCGCCAATTTTTAGTGTATTTATGGAGTCGTACAGCCAACATCACAGGCAACATTAGCACATTTTTCATGACCCCCAAAAGAAATTCCTTTCCTTTTTCAAATCCCACTCTACCCCTAGCATTGCTACTTTCTTCCCCAATAGATTTGCCTATTCTGGACATTTTAGGTACATGGAATCATACACTATGTGGTCTTTTGCTCTTTCACTTAGCATGCTTTTAAGATTCATCCGTGTTACAGCAGGAATCAGTACTTATGCTTTTTTCAGCCAAGTAATATTCCATTGCATGGACATACAGTTTGTTGGTGGACATTTGTGTCCTTCCCGCCACTTTTTGGTGATTATGAATAGTGCACCTATGAACATTCACAAAAAGCCACCCTTCAGTGTCTGTGGGGGTTCACTTTCAGGGCCCTCTGTAGATACCAAGATCTGTGTGTGCTCAAGTCCCTGGTATAAAATGATATAATATTTGCACATGACCTACATAGGTCCTTCCATATCTTAAAATTTTCTCTAGATTGCTTATAATACAAATATATTGCAAATGCTCTGTAAATAGTTGTTACAGGGACTGGGGCTGGGGCTCAGTGGTGGTGTGCCCACCTAGCACGTGTGGGGTGCTGGGTTTGATCCTCTGCACATGTAAAAATAAAATAAAGGTATTGTGTGCAACTACAACATATATATATATATATATATACATATATATATATATATATATATATATATATATATATATATATATATCATGTTATAGTGTATTGTTTAGGGAGTAATAACAAGGAAAAAAGCTGAACGTGTTTGGTATAGATACAATATTTTTGTGTGTAATATTTTCCATCTTTTGTTGGTTGGAACCATAGATGTGGAACCCATGGATTTGGGGGACCGACTGGAGACGTTTTTTTAAGTAGATGTACACTTCATTTCTCTTGGGTGGACATCTACCAGTGGAACTGCCAGGCCGTGCGGGGATTCTGCCTGACCTTTTGAGGAGCTGCCGGTCTGTTTCCCAAAGTGGCCGCACCATTTCCCATTCCTACCAGCAGTGTGAGAGGCTGATTTCTCTCCATCTCAACACTTGTCGGGGTCTGTCTTTTTAATTATAACCGTCCTGGTGAGTGCGGAGCGTGCTACAGCCATCAGGGCCCCCAGGAAAGGGGAAGGCCTGGCTGCCTGGTGCAGCAGGGTTCCTACGCCATCTGGGCGGCTGGCGGAGAGCAGATCTCAAAGTCTTTGGTTTTGTCCATCTTGGGGCTGGGGGCTTGGAGGAAGGCCCAGGAACAGGACAGTGGTGAAAGGCACCTGAGGGGAAGAGGGAAGGGGGTGCAGCCACACAGGCTCGTCTCGTGCTGATTCTGCCTTGGGCTTGTGCAAGGGGAACGGGTCAGGCGCTGTGGCTGGGCCCATGCTGCTGCCCAGTGCAGGGCCGATGGAGCAGCTGCAAGGACCCTGGAAATTGCAGCCACCACACTGCTCTTGCTGCCACCGCTGCGACTGGCCTCCGTCCTCTTTTCATGGGGCTTGGCCACCCATCTGTTCATCCTCCTTTGACACCTGGCCTTTCCCCTTCTGTCTTTTGAGCCAAGCAAAAGTCTCCCAGGAAGCTCCTCCTGGAGGGGAGTGAGCAGACTTCTGTGGGTGCTGATGTGGGCGGGTGGGCGTGGAATGGCCCTCGAGGGCTTGGGGCTGCCCAGGAAGCCACAGCCACCGCTCACTCCGCCTCCCCCAGCCCCATCCCACTCACTCAGCGCGTACAGCCCCCCGCAGCCCACGGTGGACAAAGAGCTCCTTCCCCGCCTGTTCAGTTGAACTAGTGCCATGTTGGTAGAGACCCCACCACAGGTGACCTGGTTTAATCCTTAAGGAAATCTGTGGAAGGAGGCGAACGGGGTTAGCTCTTTCCGTCAAGAGGGGTGAATTCACTGGAATGACCTGTTCTACATCACACAGGGGCACTGTCCCAGTCGGGACTCAAAGTCAGCCTTGGCTTCTGGGCTAGTCACACACTGTCCTGCTGCTCAGGCCCCAAACGACGGGGTCATCCACGAGTCCTCCCTCTCACAGCTCCACCTGAACCATCAGAATATCCTACTGGTTCCACCTCTAAAAAAAATACACTTAATCTCATCATGTCTCCCCCCACCATTGTGACCCAAGCCACCATCTTCTCTAACAAGGATGACAGCAAAGGCCTCTCCCGTGGGCACCCTCGGCCTCTCAGCAGCCTCCACGGTGGTCTCTGATAGGACCTTTTCAGCGTCAGTGTTTCAGGCCCCTTCTCCACCCTCATTTTCCCCCAGCACAGAGCAGGGGATAGGGCTTCGACTTACCCAGGTGTGTCACCACAGAACTCAGATGACTTGTTTTCTGTTTTGGGGGTGTGAGCACATGTCACCAGCACGCACATACATGTTCTGACTCCAACCACAATAATACAAAAACCAGGCACATAGCCAGGACTCTCGTTAGAAGCTTATTTATTCTCCCTCTACATTTTTTATTTAATAGAGGGGGATAAACACACTGTATTTTGTAGTGAATCAGGATAAGAACCACTCCAACTGGCAAGAGGAGACTGCATGCTTCCCGGAGGGGCAAGGCCACATCTCAATTCCCCTGTCATCCTGCCAAGCATGCTGGGTCTGATCAGATGCCAGGACTGAGGGCTAGTTGACCCAAGGGTCCTGGACAGGGATCACTTGAGACTCAGATGGCCAGATGCCACCTCCCCCATCCCCAACAACGGGGCCTGCTCCCTCGGAAGGCTGCACAGGCTGCTGGGAGAGGGCAGCCCTAGCCTTAGCTCTTTATCTTGCAGGCCTGACTTCGGCATCCTCTGTGATCACATTAGTGTGAGAATGTCTCTTATGGTTAGTTGTCTGCATCCAAGATGAGGCTATAATGACTTCCCTAGTGTCCTGCGTGCGGCACACATGCTCCGCCTCTACAGAGCTGCGTGTGCCCATCCCTGGGCATGGCTGCGGGGGCCCAGAGTGGGATCTGCGCTTCCTGCTTCCTTCCCAGGCCTGTGGGTCGCTGCAATTCCGGCTCTTGTTTGCTGCTCAGATGACGATATAAGATTGGAGGGGCTCAGAAACACCCTTGTGAGGCCCATTTTGCTCTCAGATTCCCCATCCTCTTTCCACCTCTGACTCTGCCTGAGATACCCTTCCTGACGCAGGCTATGAAGCTGTCTCGGGTTCACACATCTTGGGAAATGCTGCCTCCCCCAGGAAGCCCTCCAGGGGTAAGAGAAGGAGAATCAGGAAGAATTTTCCCCCACCTTCCTCTCCAGAAACCCCAAACTCCTGTGATGTGCAGGCCCTGTGATCACCATGGAAACCGTCGCCCCTCCCCCTGCAGGGATGTCAGGCTCCGCCTCTGTGTACTTGTTACCTAGTTCTGAGTCTGAATTGATCCACCCTGTGTTCTCTTTATGTCTCCTTGTTTCCATGTCACTCCCTTTGAAGCTTTTATGGGGCTCATTTAAGATCCAGAGAAAGAAGTGAGACTTTATACGGAGGCTTGTAAACTTACAGAACAACTAACCCCAAGAGGTGGGACAAACTGAAAATCTAAATCGCTTCTGAAAGGGCGACTCCTGGATGTCAGGACTACGATGAATGATTGAAGAGAACCAAAGTGACCGTGTGTGTGTGTGTGTGTGTGTGTGTGTGTGCGAGCACGCCTGTGCACGTGGTCAGGGGAGTTACGTGCAGTTCATCAGCAAATGTCCCCATGTCTTCTGTTCCCAGTCTCTTCCCTTTGAGGTTGTTATTGGAAAACAATACTCAGCCCTCCCTCCCCTAGGCAGCTGACCCTGAGAAGAATTCTGCAAATGGACCTTTTATAATTTTCTGGAGAGGGGAGGCTTTCCTTAGATGCCTCCACTCCCTCCCCCAGCCCCCGGGGAGAGCTGCCGGACCACTTTAAAAACCTGACCCCGCCCAGTTTAGGCCTATACAGTTTTGGTGAGCTGGGCCCCTTGGCCCAGGCTTCAGACACTGGCCCAGACCTTCATTTGGCCCAGACCTTCTCCCTGACAAGACTTGTCACCCTCTGCCAGGTGACAGCATGCCCTGGCATACCTCCTCACACGATCCTCACCATCATCCTGTAGTGTGAGCTACACAAGCATCATCTGCATTCCACAGGTGGGGAAAGGAGTTCAGAAAAACAGTGAGCCCCTCCCCAGGGAGCAGGCCCGCAGGCAGCGGAGCTGGAAAGTTCTAGAAGCACACACATCCGGGTGGGGCACGGAAAGGCCTGTGACACACTGGGGTAGAGGGTGCCTGGTTCTCCTAACTGCTGCCCAGGAGCCCTCCTTTCTTGGGGCACAGCCCTTCGCAGGAAGCCTGCAGGGAAGGGCTCTCTAGCCCACTGTGGTGAGGTCCTGGGCTCCAGGTCCTCCGGCCTCTGACCCCTCAACTCCTTCAACTTGCTCTCTCCGGAGGGAAACACACTTCACAGTCGCTCCCAAGTCTTGTAAGTTCCAGAGCTAGGACCCAGAGGTCCCCAGAGGCAATGGAGTATTTTAGAATCCCCAAACACCAGAGGTCACCTAGTGAGGGTCATTCTCCTCTCATTCTGAAGCTGAGGAACCCGAAGGCCATGAGCAGGGGCACTGGGGCCGGCCAGCCGGTTTCCACCCTGTGCCCAAGGGCTGAGTGAGACTGGGCCGTGGGTCCGCCCGCTCCCAGGTGTCACCAGCTCAAGTGGGGCCCATGGAGAGGACTGGGCGCCCATGGCATTCAGGATGAGCGTGGCACCTGAGAGCCCCCTCCACAGCACTCTCCCTCCCCAGTGCGGCCCATGTAGAAAGTTCCTGCACCTCTCTCCACGAAGACATCATCGCCTTCCCAGCAGAGGCGGGAGCCACACTCCTTCCTGGGGTTTACTAGGTACGTTCAGGAGCCTGTTTGTAGCTGTCAGGGAGATGCCGCGGGGGAGCCTGGGAGTCCTCTCTGTTGTGCAGCTGCCCTTGCAGTCTCTGGGGCTGGGGACCCCTTAACGCTGCTGTGTACCAGGGAGGGCGGAGCGGCCACCTCAGGCCTGATGCACTCAGACAGCCGAGGGGCTAGCCAGAGACGGCTCACGGAGGCAGGCCACCTCAGCTCAGTCAAGAGCAAGCACACCTGTTGTCTGTCCCAGATGCCAGGGGGCTACCTCAGAGTCACAGATGGACTTGAGTGGGAAGTTTGGAGGCTCAGGCTGTGGGGACCAGATTATCCACATGGCATGAACCAGCTCAGTCAGGCCTTGGGCTCGTGGACAGGGCCTCAGCTGGACAGAGCCCTCCACAGTGATGGCTCCAATCTGAGCCTGGAAGGAAAGTGTCTCCCTGAGGCCTGCAGGATTTACCTGGCCAGGGAAGGTCCTCAGGGGCTCCAGAATCTCCCCTGCTATTTGATGGATGAGAATGACGAGCCCCTGAGAGAGAAAGGGGTTCTTGGTGTCTCCACCCCAGGGCCCCCTCAGTGGCTCTCTACCTGAGGACCAGAACAACTGAGGCTGATCTTCTCCACTCCTGGAAGTAAAAGGAGGATTGGATTGAAACCAGAAGAATAAAGCGTCCTAATTTCTTGGGTTGTTTCTTTTTCTTTTTGCTTTTATTTTGAAATTGTCTAAATGTACGAAAGAAAGAATTATAAAACCGTACTTTGTGTATACCCACTACCCAGTATTAACAAATCCTAATAACTGGAGCGGTTTCTATTTTCAAACATGGCATTAACTGCTATATGGTTAGCTGAACTTTTATAGCTCTTTTCAAATGTAAAATAATGTCATTACTACCAGTAAGAGCATTTCATTAATGTGTAACTGGGATTTAATTTTTAGACCTGGGGAGACTTCATTTAAATACAAAGAAAAAAATCCTAGGTTGAAACCACAGGTTCTGATCATTTTGGTTGCAAAAATATGTTCTCTGTGGCCAAAGAGGGAGAGAGCAAAGTGGCTACGGAGTCCCTGGACTCTCCGTAGAGGCTGGAGCCTCAGGGAGAGGTTTTCAGGCATGTTTTCAAGATGGACCTTCATCCAGAACATCTGGGTCTGAGGGGGAAGGAGGCACATGTGGGAAGTCTGGCCTTGAGCCAGCTCTGCAGGGGATCCCCGTACACTCCAGTCTTGCCTAGAGTCCCTTGATCTTCCCCTCTTATCACCTTCCCCTAGTTCCTTCCTTTGTTTTCGTATGCTGCCAGCTATTTCTTTTCATCCAGATTTCACTTAGCATCTACTATGTACATCTCCCAAGGTGTTCAAGGAATACAGTGTGCTGGAGCCACTCAGACCAGCTCAGAGAGCCCACTGTGCATCTCTCCCCAACTCCACATTTAGTGGCCTCATGTTGGTAGCTTGCCATTGGCTGTGGTGAGAGAATTTATGCCATGGAAACCAATCTGCCAATGTTGCCGACGAGATCTTCCCACTCCCTGAGAGCTGGTTGTGAGGCATCTGCCAGCACACCACTGGGAGTTACGTCTCAATAATAGTTGGATTCTAGAGAGGTTTCTTAGAGAAGGAAAAAACATTGGGGGTGGGGGCAAGGGATAAATCACAAAGGGTCAGACTTCAGGAGGGAGACTAATGGTGACTCCTTCACCTCCACAGAGCAGCCACTGCTTGGCGTTCTGTGGCGGACAAGTCCCTGGAAGTGATCTTGTTTCATCCTCTATTGTGGGAAAGCAGAACGAAGTCCAGGGAGGGGGCAGAGCTCACCGAGGACACAGATGGCCTTACAATCCACGGCTCCCTCTCCTAGCGCTTTTTACACGATGTCACAGTCCGAGCCCTACTCCTGAGCCTGCTTACAGGAGCTGAAGGTGGAGAGGTGGCCTCACTTGAGGGCAAGCTCAGGTGACTCCAGGCAAGGCCCAGAGATGGGAGTGAAGGTGCCCTGAGCATTTCCTGTGCCTTTGCCCTCAGGCTGCTTCCCCCCACCCCAGGAAAGCGCTGGGCATCTTGTCGGTGCTTAGCCAACTCTGAGTCAGGGTAACACCAGGGGTGATGTGGCATGATGGGGCGGGGGGTGCTCTGGGGGACATGAGGGTGGCGAACTCACTCAGCTCTCATGGCCCTTGGCAACCAGATCCTCTGGACCAGGCCACAGCGACAGACTGCTTGGCTCAGGTCAGAAGGCCACTGCCGCCTCCAGAGACCTAGCTGGGGGCCCCAGTTCAAGGGACATGAAGAAGCAAGCAAACTGGAGCCCCTCCAGGCTCTTAGGTCATGGGGGACACTGAGAAAGACAGAGGAAGGACACTTATGTGAAGAGGAGAGGAAGCAGGACATCTTGGGGAGTGGGGAGAACAAGGGAGAGCCAGGACCCACGGCGGTGTCAGGGAGTGAGGAGAGAAGGTCCCTTCTGATTAGCAGAAAGAAGAAGGAAGCAGATTATGGAAAGAGAACAACTCAAAGAAAAGACCAAGTGGAGTGAGTCCAGGAGTGAGGAAGAGGGGGACAAGGGGGAACTGTCCCCAAGGAGATATTTTGTCTTGGCCTCTGCTCACACCTTGTCCCCTTCACAGCCCTCCCTTAGAGCAGCGTCCATGACCTTGTGCCCGTGGGGCTGGTGCAGCACATCCAGCCTGCAGATCAGGGCTCCTGGTGCAGCAGGATAAGTGCAAACTCAGAGACCCGTCCTGAAACACGCTCTGCGCCCCAGAAGCAGCCCAGAGCCCAGGCAGCCCCGCACAGGGACTCTGCCCCGTCACACAAGTGACCAGCCACTGCCCCATCCCCAACCCCCCTGACCGCGCTCTCTCCTCCAGCACCCTCTGCACACTCCCCCCCATCAGAGGGGGCCGCAGTGACCTGGAAACCAGGCCTGGCTTTTCTGCCCAGCTGTGTGTCCCTGGGGTGAATTACTTCCACTCTGGGAACACAGGGGAAAGGGTGGGGGCAGGGCCCACGGGTGCTCCTGGGCTTCCCCAGAGGGGGCAGGCTGAAGGGTGAGCTGGCAACCACGTCCTGACACCAAAGCCCTTTCCAAGGGGACTCAGCAAACCAGGCCTGACTCTCTGCAGTTTGCCTCCACCTGCCTCAACCACTCAGGGGCAGAAGGAAGCAAATGTGGGCAAAGAAGGGGAAACAGGGCTCTGAAGGGCAGGGGCCGTGGGCCTGCAGGAGGGGAAGCAGGGTTCTGGGGTCAGACAGACTTGAGTTTGGGCTGGCTCACCTCTTCATTCCAGGTCATGGAGTGACTCACCTCTGCAAGACAGGGGCAGTGTCACCTCACCCCTTGGCTGTGTGGTTAAAGGCAGTAACACTTGTTGAGCTATTGCACCTGGTGCAGACTGCTCCTGGTAGCTGCTCAATAAATGTTTACTCCGTTCCTCTCCTTCACCTGCCCCCAGCCTGCCACCAGCCCTGGGAGGTCCAAAGGACCTCCGGAGACAGGAGGTGAACTCTTTGCAAAGCCAAGTGCTTAATGGATCTGGGAAGACAAGTGCCTGCCTCAGAGAATCAGACCAAGGGTGCAGAAGGTGAGATTCTCACGAGCTCAGTGTGAGCCCGGGTGGGGAACAAGTGACAGACTCATTCTTGAGCACTTCCTTAGTCCAGGCGTTGTGCTGTGCTTATGTTAGTTCTGTTGCAGACCCAAAGGAAAAGTCTTTCCCTGAAAGTCCGTCTCCCCAGCCCCGACCAGTCCCCAGCTCCACAGTCCTGCTCCTGGTCTTGCGGGCACTGAGGCTCAGAATGTTAGCGGCTCTGACTCTCATGTCCCTGGCTTCCTGTGGCTCCCTGGGCCCAGCTCTGCATCTCTGCTCTCCTCCAAGCCCCACGGTGATCTCCACACCACCCAGGGCAGTGGGCTCCCTCCTCACCGGCTCTTTCCCACTGATGTCCCTGCTCTCCGCTGGCCCCTTGAACTGAGCCCTCCCTTCACTTAAGAGATCATCTCAAAAAACCATTGGCTGAAAAAACCTGGTCCCGGGCCTGATGTTTAATGTATGAATTTCTTGGTCTCAAATTTGTCCTCAACCTGACTTTCTGGACCTGTCTTCCAGTTCCCACTGCCCACACTAGGAGACGTTTTCTCCCCACCCCCCACCCCCACCCTCAAAGTCCCCCGCCTTCCCTGTGGGGAGCTGCCTCGGAGCCTTAATGGAACTCCTGGCTTGGCTCAAGCTGTCTCCCCTTTGGTTGGCAGGATGTTCTGGAAAGGATGCTGAAGAGGCCCTGGTCACCACCTGGGCTTCTTAAACCTTCTCAGGGTCTTGGTTATCTCATTTGTGGAATCCGGGATTGGACCTGAGCTGTGGTCGCCAGGTGTGGCTCCTCACTGGCCCCATCCAGGAAATCTCAAAATGCGCTGATTCCCGGGCTCCACCTTGGGCCTTCTGAATCTGCGTCTTTTGAAGGGGGGTGTCCAAGACGCTGTTTGGTAACACTCCCCAGGTAATTCTGAGGTGCTGCCAGATTTGGCATCACCTAGACTACAGAGTCCATGCATATGGATTGGCCTAGAGTCGACAGTTTTTGCAGATCACAGGGCTGAATATATGGTGCCATGTCTGATCTGCGTGGTTCTGGGATCCAGCCATGGCATTAAGATGCTCAGTAGATGTCAGTAGAATGAGTGAATGAATGTGAAGAGAACTGACTGCCCCTTTTAAACATCCTCCTCTCCAGCTCTTTTTTAAAAAAAATACATATATTTTTTAGATGTAGTTGGACACAATAAATTTATTTTATTTATTTTTATGTGGTGCTGAGGATTGAACCCAGCTCCTCACATGTGCTGGGAGAGCGCTCTACCCCTGAGCCACAACCCCAACCCCTCTCCAGCTCTTTCAGGATAGGTAGGAAGCCAGAAGAGATCACACACAGCTTCTTGCAAAGGGACCGTTGGAGTCTGACAGTTTTGAGCACACACTTGAAGAAAGGTCACAGGACTTCAGGAATCAGAGGCTTTTGGAGTCATTCTGTTTAAGGTGTGTGCACGTGTGTGCATGTGTGCAGTGGGTGTTGGGCTTTGGGTAGGTTCAGGGTTATCAAGCTTTGTCCACCAGGTGGTGAGGGTTCTCCAGGTGACCTTCAGAGAGAGGGCAGGGATGTCACCTGAGTGTCCTGGCGTTCTTTCATGCCTTCCCAGCCAGAAAAGCAACCCTGGGGAGCTTAGAGATCGGCCTGTGACCTGGAGGCATCTGGACATGGCCTGGTGTGTGGGCCCAGACGCAGGTCACATTCTGACCAAAATGTGACCAGGTCTTTGGTCTTTGGTGCTTTGGTCTTATAGCCCACCACAATAGCTGCCTCTGTCTGCAGCTTCTGGGCCATTGTCCCATCACCCAGTCTCAATCTAGAGAAGGAATGATGAAGAGAAACAGATGAGAAGACCACAGAAAAGCCCCTCCTGGCAGGGGCTGCAGCAGCTGCCCTTCTGTCCCATGTCCCCAACCTCCCTGATCTAACAGGCTGTGATCTCTCCCTCACTGACGGATGCTCCCCCTGGCTACATCACTAGCAAGAGACTCTCTAGATCCCTAAAAATGTGTTGTTATTTGAGTTTCAAAGTACCTCCTTGACATTATCTGGTGGCACAGTCTTAGGTCCCAAGACAGAGGCTCTTTCTCCTACTTCATACGCAGGCTCGGGGAGACACCAGGATGACAATACCTGCCCTCAGAGATAGTCGTGGTCATCAACCAACTGTTCTCTATTAATAGGCAATTGTGGGTCTTGTCCAGACCCTGGGGAAGCCCAGGCTCACCTCTGTCTTTGGAGCTAGAGTTTCCTTCCTCTGAACCTGTCTTTCCAGTGAACGGGTCCAGTGTTCTGCTTGCAATGCTGTGACAGTCCCTGTGGGAACCAGTGCTCATCTGTGGTCAGGACTGATGCCAGGATGACTTCTGGGTGGCTGGACTGATGGTCCCAGAGGGATTTCCACCTCCACCCCACGGTGCCCGTCCATCACTTGGCTGAAACAAGGCCCGTCTCATTTCACCCTTGCCTTCTCATAGAGCCTCTCACTGCGCTTCCGCTTCTGCTAGGGAAGGGCTTAGGAGAGCACCCTTCTGGGAGGTGGGGAGAAATTGAAGCCCTCCTACGCTGCTGGTGAGGACGTCAAATGGGCAGTCAGTGTGAAGAACAGTCCGGAAGTTCCTCCAAGGATTAAACAGAGTCATCTCATGACCTGGCAATTCCAGTCCCAGGCATATGAACAAGGGAAATGAAAACACATGCCCAGACCAACACCTGAACGTGGGGGTTTACCAGCGTTTCTCAGAAGGTGGGAAAAATCAAAATGTCCACCAACTGAGGAAGGGATACACAAAAGGTGGTGTATCTATCCGGCAGAACATTAGTGGGCCATAAGAAGGAATAAAGTACTCATACAGAGGAAGCTTGGAAAAACGATGCTCAATGAAAGAAGCTAGGCTCGAAAGGCCACATATAATAGGCCTCATATTTCATTGATATGAAATATCCAAAATAGGCCAATTGAAAGCGGCAGATTAAAACAGGGGGACGTTACTAGAGGGTATGTGTGTGTGTGTGGGGGGGGTTATTTCTGAGTTGTGGACTGAGGTGATGCCTGCACATATCTGTGAATATCCTAAAAACCGTTGCGTTGACCTTTAAAATGGGTGGATTGTATAACATCTCAATAAAGCTCTTGTGGAAAATGAAGAGGAGAGAGAACATGGCGCTGGGATTGGAGCTGGCATGGGAATCGTAGATACACACCACCAGTTTCCCCCATTTTCTTCTCGAGCCCCTACTGGTCTATCCATGAGACAGGGAGCAATTAATTCCAGCCTCTGAGGAGTGATGCGAGAAATCGAGAAGGAAAGTCTGTTAGCAAGTGCAATAGGAACAGAGGCATCGTTTAAACGGGCAAGATTTATTGTTGAGATGTCATTGTTCTGGGGAGCAGCAGCCTCCTTGAGTTATGGGCTTAGAGTCCTGCAGAATGTTAAGTCGGAAGGGACCTCAGAGATCAATCCCGAACACAGCTAGGACAGTCCTGTTCTCATGCAGGTACACGCACACCTCCTCCCCTAGACAGCAAGCGCTCATCTGCGTAATGAGGCCATGGAGATGACGGAAGAAAGAGCGGCTAGGAATGGCGGTGCTTCACTTCGGGTGCCCTGCTGGGGCCACCTGGAATGACAAGCCTTCTCCTCCCTACCCCAGGATGTAAAGCACAGAATCAGACATCACAGTCTCCCAAAAGAGAACTCCCTCTGCCCATGCCTGCCTCTCAGCCCCAAAGCCAGGTGTCGGGACGTTGGGGTAGCTGCCAGCACATTCCTCTGTGCAAACCCTAAGTGCACAGCCCAAGGCTGAGCTGCAGCGGCTATTGGGCCTGGCTCCAGCCACACACAGGCCTGCAGTCCCAGCTACCATCTCCATCTCCTGCCACTGGGGTCTGGCTGCAAGGTAAAGTCTCCCCAGCAAGGATAGGAACCTGTGTGTGCCCCAGTTCAGGTCGGGTTCAATGTGCAGGTGGAAGGGGGCTGGTTATTTGGGGACTTTGAATTCTGAGGCAGAAGACGGAGTAATGATAATGATCACGCTACTAATAAATAGCCTCCACTCTGCTATGCACTTGGCATAGACTTTGCAGATAGCATTATTCATACTTCAAACAACCCTATGAGGTAATACTATTATCTTCATTTTATCAACAGGGAAAGTGAAGTTCAGAGAGGTTAAGTATCTTGCCTAAAGCACACAGCTAGTAAACAGTAGAGGTAGGATTTAAAATGAAATCTGTTCGGTGAAAAGTCAGTGGAAAAGTGCAACCTTTATCCCCGCCTTTCCCCTATCTTCGGGCCTCCCAGTGGAGCCCCAGGGTGACGAAACTCTGGGAGACCCATGCATCCTGAACACCACTGTTAACTGTGAAGGGCCTGCAATCTTGGTCAAGTGCCCTGGCCCCGTAGGAGTTGGGCTTTGTTTAATGTCCAGATGGAGATGCCAGGGGAAGGAGGCGTCGTTTGCTGGACTCCAGCTGGAGGGCAAACCTGGGCGCAGAAGCCTGGTCACAGGCCCCAGTTCCCTCTGCAGAAACCAGTTCATCTTCTACCCATTCTACAAAAGCCACTTGGGTCCTTGCGGCTAGTGCAGAGCTGGAAGCCAGCAGTGTGACCGTCTCAGAAGGTGAGACCAGGGGAAATGGCTGCTTCCTCTTTAGAACAGAGCAAGGCTGCACGACATCAGAAATAGACCCCAGGAGAAAGGCAGACCCATCCAGATCCCTCCGCACCGCTTAATCCTGGGGTTGCTTTTGACAGGAACTTAGCTCCTCGGAGCCACCATGCCACCCCTGTAAAATGGGGATAAAGTACCAGCACCACCGAGACTTTCTGAAGATAGGGACCCTAGAGGAAAGGCTTCCGTGATTCTGTGTAACAGAATCAAGGATGACGGTTCCAAACACTCACCTAAACATCTCTAGATCTATTACTTAAGTTTGATCTACCTCTATCCAGTCAGGTAGAGATCGCTATTATTCTTTTATAGTGTAAAATAAAAAACAAAAACCAAAAACCTGAAGCTCAGAAGATTTAAAAAATTTGCCCCGGGACACAAAACCAAGTTAGTGGGGTGTGAGATAGAGACTCCGTCCCTGCAGTCTGCGGTCTTCATCGCCACCCACCTAGTCCCTGAAGAACACACTCAAGGGTTAGGAACAGTGTGCCGACCTGGCAGGTGGCAGGGACACAGGCATGGTAGCTGTGGTTCTCCTGTGTCCCAGAGCGATTGAGAAACTGGACACTCAGTAGGAGGTGCCAATGTGGTGCCATCTGTGTCCAGCCAAGGACCAGTGAAAGGGAGATCAGAAATGCACTGAGTGTTCTAAGAGAAAAAATAAAATAAATTAAAGAATAGGTCTCTGTGCGGAATCACATAAGGGTTCTGCACTGGCTGCTCCCTGGAGGCTGGTAAGACCCACCCATTTACAGATGGGTGTGTGCTTGCCACTCAGCCCTCCCACACGCCCAGGCCTCAGGGCAGCCGGTGCTTAAAGGTGACACTCCTGCCTCCACACATCCATGTCCCAGTGTCTTCCTTCCTGATCCTAAAGGCCCTTGGAGTTTTCATAGGGGACAGTTCTCCCTAGGACTTCAGGCCACCGGAACCCAATGGGCTTCTCAAAGAAGAAACAGGAAGATGGCCATCCAGGCAAAGCCTCGAAGGGTCTTCCAGATTCTTGGAACATAAGGGAATCAGAGTCGGAAAAGGGAAACAGAAATGAAGGCACCATCTCCAGGGTCACCTTCCCGAGCCAGCAAATGAATGCACTTGTTTTAAAATTTAGTAGCAGGGGAAGTCGCGTCTCTCCCGCCGCGAGGCCTCCTGTCAGACACCCATATAACAATCATATTTCCATTTTTGCCTTTGCTGCCAAAAAAGCTCAGGGTTGAATTTAATGCTCAATGTCAGAGACCAACTAATCCTAGGTCGCTGGCAAAACAACCTCCTCCTCGTGCTGTCCCTTCATCTAGAAGGGACCTACTTTTTGGACTTAATTTGCAACTGTCAATGGTTCCAATTCTCCTTATAGCAAGTTGGTAGGACAAAAAAGGAAGAAAGGAAGGAAGGAAGGAAGGAAGGAAGGAAGGAAGGAAGGAAGGAAGGAAGGAAGGAAGAAAAGAAAGCTTGTAGGACACATGCAGGGCCACTGGATCCCAAAGGGAGATTTTAGCATTAAGGGGAACTAAGACTGGCGACCTTCAGAGGCCCTCCCTTAACCCCGAGATCCCGGGGCTGCGGAGGTACCTAGTCTGCTGTACTATTGTTCCTCACAAAAGCAGAGCTCCTCGGTGCCTGCAGGACAAAGTGCTCTTCTCCTGGAATGTCAAGGAGTGATTGACTCCGGTGCGTGAGCTGGCACCGCACAATGAGCGCCAACTGCTGCTGCTTGCTGGTGTCGCCTCACGGTGCTGGAGCCGGGCTCGGTCACAGGATGCCAGCTGGCATGGAGGCACTGTGAGCTGCCTACTCGAGAACAATGGCCTTTCCACCATGCCACTGCCTGCTAATTGACCACAGAGCCTGCGCCGTGACCGCGGACTCATGAGGCTGACTGGGGGGTGTGGGGTGGAACGCAAGCCTCTTTTTAGGCTCATTTTGAAGCATGCACAGGACCCACCCTGGGGGCCTCCTGCAGCCCTCGAGTCACTGGAGCTTATGCTACATGTTCAGTGTCCAGTGGCCTGAGCTTGCACGGTTTGCTGGTGGAGTGCCCAAGCTACAGGGTGTCTCCTCTCACTCTTGCTGATGTCCAGGGGATCTCCCAGTCCACCTCGGCAGGGTGAAGAAGGCTGACTCCCTCATTTATAAAGGCTATAGACTGAGAAGCTCAAGCCCAGAAGAGCGAGACTTTGTCCAAGGTCATGCAGGGCCACTGGATCACAAAGGGAGATTCTAGCATTAAGAGGAACAAGGTCATGTCACCCATCACTGGCCAACCAAGATCTAAGCCTCCTATCTTCAGAGTGAGATCTAAGATTGGCTGGGTTGTCACTGGCATTGGCAGGGTGTGCTACCTGTGAAGATGGCATGGGCCATCAAAGTGCTCTGGAAAGGCTGGCTCCCTCCAGGAGCCCATGTCAACAGCTGTCCCGGATCAAAGAAGGCTTCAAGTCTCGGAAGAGAGCTGGGTGTGGTGGTGCACACTTGTAATCCCAGCTGCTCAGGAGGCTAAGTCAGGAGGATTGTGAGTTCAAAGCCAGCCTCAGAAAAAATGAGGCCCTAAGCAACTCAGAGAGACTCTGTTTCTAATAAAATACAAAACAGGGCTGGGGATGTGGCTCAGTGGTTGAGTGCCCCTGAGTTCAATCCTCTATGCCCTCCCTCTGCCCAAATCTCAGAAGAGAACGACACAAATTAGAAGCCCCAGGCAATATATTCTGGTTGAGAAAAGAGGCAATAAATAGCTCAGGATTAGCATAAATACATTTTCAAGTGGCCAGGACCCTCCTTAGGTAAAGTAGTTGCTCAGCCATGAACTACCTATAAACAGAAGTGTCGATGAAATACCCTGCACCTTCACCACAGCATCCCAATGTCCAGATACGTTGCCTGTGTCATTGCAGAGACAGTTGGTTAAAGAGGTGCCCCCGGGTCACTGGGTAAAGATTAGGCCCTCGTTTCTATTCAGCCCATCTGGCCCTCCCTTCGGTCTAGGTGCAGATCTGATCTCCAGACTCACCAGCCTATAAGTGGAGCAGTAGACAGAGATGCTCCCTGTCCGCTGACCACCATCCTTCCCGACTCTGGGTACCTGTCTCCCGGCCTGTGGAAGCACTGTGGGTATCCCAGGGTCCTGGAGGGCTAAGTGGTTGGGCCAAATCCAGTGCAGTTCTGCAGTAACAGGAGCCAGTTTGGGAAGACTGTTCTTTTGTGCTTCGTTGATGCTCCCCTTGCACCCAGAGGTAGAGGAAGAGGTTCCCCAGCTGCGATAACCACACCGGGAGCCTGGATGTCGTCACAGTGCCGTCCAGGTGAAGGAGCACTTTCACGTGGATCTGACACCAACCTGACCACACGGTGTGAAGCTACTGACAGCGACCTCATGTAACAATGGGACACTGAGGCCAAAAGAGGGTCAGTGCTTCCATCATGGCTGGAGAAGTCAGTCTGGGGTCCTGCCCATCCAGTGAGATGAGACTGTCTTCCAAAACAGCTCGACTGGTCTAGACCTTCAGAGCATTTTTTTTGTTCGAGCGAGGGTCTTACTGAGGCCCAAAGAGCACCAGTTTTCAGAATGAACTGGATTCCCTAAGTTGCTCCTGAGGGAGGCCAAGAGGCCACGGGGCTGGCTCTGTGGCACGATTGGGGACTCACCCTGTGGCCAGCACATTTTAGCAACGCAGCCCCCTGACTTGCCGGCGTGGGTCATCTGCCCTATACCCTGTCCCAAACTCATTAAGAATCACTTCTTTTCACCCCATCCTTCCCTGTTTTTCTGTCTCACAGACTGAAACCACCACGGACCAGGGGCCCTCCCCAGCTCCTCTGAAATTGGGTCTAATGTTTAAAATACAGACAAGGAGCCCAGGGTCAGCTGAGAGCCCGGTTCCGCCACAGCCCATGTGTGTGCAAATGGCTTTCTCCCTCTGGGCATCAGTTTCCTCATCTGAAAAAATGATGGGTTGGATTCTGTGGTCTTTAAGTTCCCTCTCTGGTTCTCCAAGAGGACTGATGACCAGCAAGAGCGAAGGCTTAGTACAGTTCCCATCCTCTGAAATAACTTTTCCATAACGGAGGAGGCTGGAGAGGGACTAATAGATTCATGGAAACTCTGGAGAGTCCAAAAAAGGATTTTAATTAAAATGTAAATGTTGTAAACATTCAAACTCGCTCCACTCGGGGAGCCAGGGCCCAGCTGCCAAGAGGGTCAGAGCACCATTCGCCGTCATTAGCATTAACAGGGGCCCTGCGTATGCTGCCAGGACACAATTCGATTAAGGGATGTCATTCACATGGAACACCCATGCAGGAGGGGTGGGGACTCTGGCTTAGCTGAGATATAGGGCCAGCGTTTCTGGAAGTGATTTTGCATCCTGAGTTGGAGAAGGACCTCTTGCCCCTGGATATATCTTCCTGGACCATTATATTCAATGTCAATACCTAAAATCTTCATTAGAGGTCCCTTTGAATTAGGGATTGAGCTCCTATTAGTGGAAAAGAGAGAATGTATTTTGTCACTAGCCACTTTCTGGTTGGGCAATCTTGGAGACCAGTATTTTCTTAGGAATAGTGAAGTGCCCAGGTCACTTCCAGGGATGATGTGTGCTGCCATGGCCCGGTCCTAGGACTTCTAGGACCCCAGAATCCTAGGCTCTTGCTCAATCTTTTCAGAGCTAATGATCCAAGGACTCAAATTTGGAGGATGGAAATGGCAGAAGGAAACTCAAGGCCTGGGAACAAGAGGGAGGCACCTTGGAGGACCACAGACCCTGGCCAAGTCACAGCAGAGCAGCCCAGAGGTAGCTGCGGCCATGGTAGGCCTTCCCCAGAGCTTTCGCCACAGGGAAGAGGGGGCCGGCAGTTGAGCAGGTGCAGGCAACAGGGACTACACAGGGCCCTGCTGCGAGCTGGGTTTTGCATTCACTCTACTCTCGGCAACTTTTGGTGATTGTCTAATTATGGCTCATTACAAACATCGAGTTACATTTGCAAGGTCGTAACTACAGGGGAAGGATACAATTATTATAATGAAGCCTCCCCGGCCCCAGACTGTCTCCCCTGCAATCAGTCCCAAATGCCACTGCTCAAATCATCCTCCTCGCCTGCCACCTGGTCCTCTCTTACATCCCTCCCTAAGGCCAGTGTACAAAGCACCATTCAGGGCTTAGTCCCCTCTGTGGATCATCTCTGTCAAAGGGCACTTTTCTCCATTTTCTCTCCCTGCTAAAGAGAAACGTTTTTTGCTGCCTTCATGGAGAAGAGTTGAGAGAGTCAGAAGGTGACTCTTGGTCATGGGACTTGAACTATGGTGAACTATGGTGAAGAGGGGCAGGATGTGAAGCTGAGAGTTGGCATCCCCAGCACGGTCCAGGGCCGGGCCACCTGTGGGCTGAATCCCTGAAAACAGTCCGTCAGAGGCCAGATGCTGGCCTGCGAGACTCAGCACCAAAGCTTGCAGTGGCCCCAAGGCAACTTGCTTCTTGGGTCTCTTGCAAGGGCTTCTGCCACCAAAAGCTATTGGGGAACCAGTCTCCCTCCTCTAAACACCACTTTCCAGGGCAGAAGCTGGTCTGTCTCCAGATAAGGGGGAAGAGGGGGTTTGCCTTGGGTTTTTGTTTCTGCGGTCACCCCATCCTAGGAGCAAAATGCCATTTTTTATGAAGGACGGCCACTAACCCCAGCATCCAGAGAAGGGAAGGCTGTCGCAGGTGAGAATTCAAGGCAAATTCTTCCTTCCGTGCAAATGGTCGTTTTTCACTCTGGAAAAAAGACTTCAAGGGAACGTGACAGCTGAAAGGCTGGCATGTGTGGGAGGGAGCAGGTGTGGCCTGTGTGCCTGGAGGCAGAGTCAGGACCTGCAGTCCAGCCACCGAGGACGTGGCTGCCTCTCAACGCAGCGAGCTCAAGGATGACCACATGTCAAGGCTGCCACAGGATATGTTCTCATGGGGTGGCAAATGCTCTCTGAGGTCCCTTCCACCTGAAGACTGTGTCTATGGTTCTAGGCAACAGCCTAGAGCAATCTTGCACATAGTAGGTGCTCAATCCATGCTTGTAGGTCGTCAAGTGACCAATGTTAAATGACATAGGGTCATTGGCTTTCAGGAAGGTAGGAGGAGAGGCCTTCTCCAGCAGACCCTTTCAAACCAGATACTACTGAATGTAACTCCCAACAGGTGTATCAAAATTCATGTCACGAAGTCACCAACGTGCTTGTTTAAAATGCAGATTCTTGGGCCCACTCAAAATTTGAATTTGGTAGGGCTGGAACAGGGACAAGAAATCTGCATATTTAAAAACAAGCTCCCCCGATGAGTCCCGTACCTGAGATTGCCAGATAACACTTGAAGAAATGTAGTCCCAGAGGAAAGGCCAACGGGTCCTCTGGTGCCCTGGTATCAGCCCACTGGAGTGGCTGTTGCCTTCGACTTCCCACATCTGCCTGCCCCCTGACTGGGGAAGGTCCCCATCTCATTCTGGCTGAACCACAGGGAACACCAAGGGCCAGAAGGACAGGAAGAGGAAGGCATCTTTCAGCAAAAGACTCGTTCTCAGACCCTTGCCATTTCATGCCACCACAGCCTGGCCTCTGACCTTCCATCTCACCTTCCCATCAGTGACCCCTGGGCTCTCTTAATGGGGTTCAGCCCTTGGCTCCCACCTTGACCATGAATTGGGTTCTGCTTGTGCCTCTGCTCTGCAGTTGGGTTCCCAGAACCCCACACCTTGGGGTCGCACCCTATCCGTGGCCCCCATCCTGTAAGCAGAACCCAGCCAGCTCCCTCTGGGAGCTCATCCGTGTGAGGGGCTGAGAAAGTGGAAGGGCTAGAGTCCACCCTAACCCTCTTCCAGAGAGCGCCTCCTGCTCAGGGCGCTGCCTGCTCCTCTCCCACCCCTGCCAGGACGAGGCCCCCTGCCTCTTTCAGAAGGTTCCCTCTCTTAAGGTACCCAAATCAATGCCCAGTGCAGGCCAGGCCAGGCGCTCTCCTCCTACTGGGATTGATTTGTTTAGTTTTAACAGTTTAATCTTCTCCTTCCCTTGGAGCGGAGCTGTCTTCCTCTGATCCCTGGTGGGAAGCATTTTGTATTGGACTGAATCAAGAGGGGCTGGGGAAGGAAGGTAAAAGAAAAAAAAAAAGAGAGAAAGAAGGAAAACATACCTCCTGGCAAAACCCAGAGCACCGCTTACACAACATCCTTCGCGCTACATTATTTATAGTGCGACTGAAACATTGATTCCTCCCCTGCTCTTCCAAAGAGCGCGGGTGTTTCCACCGAGCTGTAACAAGTACAGAGGGCCGGCTGCCGTGCGTGTCGCTCAGCGCCAACACCGAGCATTTGATACACAACAGTGCACCCGGGAAATGCTGCGGCTCACAGCGGCAGGGGGAGGGGCGGGGCCTGGGAAGAGAGAGGGTGCTCCAGGATGGGGTGGGGGAGGGGACCAAGACTCAGGGTGCCGAGAGGAACGGTGGGTTCTCCAGGCAGACAATAAGTGGCCCACTTTTAGCCCAGCTTGCAGAGAATGGAGGGCCCAGGCCCACCAGGGACTGTGGTAGACCAGTTGTCAAATCTATAACCATGCCGCTTTGAGAAGCATCGGCTGATGATAGGCTTTCTGAGCAGATATTTTTATTTGTCCATCAATTTATATAAATAAGTACCTTTATGAATTGCAATGCCATAGAAAGGATAAGACTTTGGATTCACATAGCTCTACCCTCTGGTGTCCCTCTGCTACCTCTCTGCTGGGTGGCCTAGGACAAGTTGTATGAGCTCTAGAGGCTCAGTTTCCCTTTCTGCAAAAACAGGGACAAAAACACCTACTCTACATTGCTGTTCTGGAGTGTAAGGGTCACAGATAAAATGTAGCCAGCATTTTATGTGAATTTCATCTCAATTTAAAAAAAAAAAAAAGGGCCTCGCACTATGCTGAGCCCCTAATGGATATTGCACAGAGCAGCTCAGTACAATTTTGGTTGATGAGCGTTACGGGTGCTCATGGGTTTCACGGAATGTTTCCCAATGGCCCGGTTTACATGCTAATGAGAATACCGAGTGCTGTAAGGGAGGCCTGATGTTCTCAAAGGCCTTGAGCCCTCTGTCCCTTCCCAGCTAGGACCTTCAGAGCTCTGTCCATCAATGCTGCTATGGTTTGCCCACCGCCCGGGGCACCCCCGTGCAGCAGCTCTTTCTCCCTTTCCTTACTATTCTCTCACTTGCAGAGCCCGGGGCTGGCCAGCCCAAGCGCTCCCCTTCTCAGCATAGTCCCATTTCCCCTGTGGGGTCTTTGGTGACAACTTCTTGCAACACTTCCTCTCTGAGCCCCTCTCAGGTTGGCGTTGAATCGTGTGGTTTTCACGGCCTCTGATGCACGCTTCACGTCAGTAAGTCCTCCCGGGCCAGAGCACCAGCCCCTGAAGCTAAGAGTGTGGCTGGCTTTTGTCTCGGGTGTCCCAAAGCAGACTGTGGCCTGCAGCACCATCCTAACTGTTTCCATTATTGAGGGATGCCATGGGGTGAGGCCAAGGGGCAAGGCCATGCCATGCAACCCTAAGTTAGTGCCCGTGTGTAGACTGGCTGAACGCTAGGGAATAGAAAACCAGTACTAGGATCATTCCAGCCTCTGTGTGTCACAGATGAGGAGCCCATGGCTCTGGGAAGTCAGGGACTTTTGCAAAAACTTATGTAATAGCAAGGTCAGGGCAGAGCCTGTTGACCAGCTGCCCTTGGGGGTAGGGGGGACTGAGGAAGGACCTGTCAGTCAGCAGTGGCTGATTCGCTGCAGTTAGATAGAGCCTTGGACTGCTCCTGAGACCCCTGTGTGTGACACCATGAGTGACTCTTTTCCTGCAACCGCACACCTCCCTAAGTCCCCATAATAGGTTACAAACCTGCCCCCAAAGTTTCAGCCTTTCTGATTCACAGGAAAGGAACATTAAAAAATATTTCTGAACCCACAGCCCCAGCATCCAGCTGGCCCTCTCCTTAACCTGGGGTCCCTGGAAGCAGAGTGCTGTGGGGGAACAGTATGGACTGACGGTATGGACTCCAGAAGCCCTGAGGTCAAGTCCAGCCTCTGGTGCTTCCAAACTGTGGGACCTGCAGCCAGCCCCTCGGCCTCCATGATCTCATCTGTAAGTTGGGGTGTTAATACCACTGTAAAGGATGACGGGCATCAAATAAGATCACAAATGTGAGGAACCAGAGCCGCGTTCCGCAGTTTCCATGGTGAGTATGAGGAGGTGCAGGATCAATATTAGTCCCCTGGCCTCTACTGATTGGACTTCTGTGTCGTACACTGTCCCCTTTGTCCTTGCTGTATCTCGTGTTTTGAGTTCCTGTCTCTTTCCTGGTCTGTCATCCCCCAGCTGTAGCAGAAGCCCCTGATGACAAAGTTGTGCTGTTTACCAGGAATCTGCCCACAGCTGCTGCCGGGCCTCCCTGACACCCCTCACCCTTGTCTCCGGGCCCTTTCCCAACTCTCAGCTCCCACCTCCCAGCCCTACCCCCCTGAGTCTGTGTCCCATCTGCAGAGATCATCTTAGCCTCAGGTGGTGGGGAACGTGAGACCTGAGCTGTGGGCACAAGACTTCTCTAAAGTCTGGCCCTGCAGGAGGACACGGTCCAAAGAGAGGTGGCAACTTCAGGCTGGCTGTCAATGTGGCTCCTCTGGGGTCTTTCAGCCTTGACCTCCTCTCTGTCCAGCAGGGATAGCAACATCTCTGCCTCTGCCAGGCGTCTGGAAGGATCCAACAGTGATGGACATGACCTGAGGGCCTCGCATGGTGCCTGGTAAGTGCCCTGTCACGCACACCAACGTCACCCCCAGTGTTTTTGCCACCATGTGTTTTCTTTTTTTTTAATATTTATTTTTCAGTTTTCGGTGGACACAACATCTTTATTTTATTTTATGTGGTGCTGAGGATCGAACCCAGCGCCCCGCGCCTGCCAGGCGGGCGCGCTACTGCTTGAGCCACATCTCTAGCCCCCCACCCTGTGTTTTCCATGGTGAGGCTGCCATGTCAGGTGGGCAGCCGGCCGGTGTTAAGGGCCTGGCCAACGTGGTGAGTTCACCCAGGGGTCCGAGGAACAACACCTAGCTTCCTGGAGGGCTGGCTGGCAAGAGCAGAGTGGGACCAGGAGCCTCCTGCCCAGCAGCCAGCAGTGGGAAAGGGTCCTGGCCATCACTGGGCTAGACTTCCCAGGGCCTCGCCTGCCCAGACAGCAAGGTCCCAGGTGGGTGCCCCATCCCTCCCTGCCCGAGTCTCGGCTCTCTCTTCCTCTTTACACACAGGACTGCTTCCCATTTGGCTCCCTCCTCTGCTTTGAGTGCTCTCCGAAGCCACCTGGCCCTGACACAGAATCTGGCCCGCAAGGTTAACTAGGACACGCAGAAGAAGGTGGGTCCAGGCTTGGCCGCAGCCTCACCGCAGAAAGGGACCCACCTGTTATCTGGTGCTTCCCCCTGTCCCATGAGCCAGCCTGAAACTGAACACATTAAAGTCAGGCTCGGTCCCGTAATCCCTTTCCTGGAGGAGACAGGATATGGGATCTAGTGCCAGAGCTGCCAGCCCCTAGGTGCCGGACACTGGAGCAAGGACCACTCTGAGAACAATATGACAATCAACGCCGTTAGCATTTGGAATGCATGAGGGTTTTACCGACTTGATTTCTTTCATTCCTATACCACCTTAGGACAGGGACATTATTCTCTCCTTCTCTTTTGTCTTTCATTTATTCATTCTTTAAAAATACTTTGAATCCTCAGCAGTAAACAAACAAACAAACAGACAAAAAACCCTGAAGGTCTGCTACATGCCAGGGAGGGTGGTAGGAAAAGAGCAATATGGTCCCTGTCCTTGTGGGAGCTCGAGATCCGGATGAGGAAACCGATGCCCGGAGAGGCCATGCTCCTTCCCTGGGTGATGACGTCATGCCCTCCTTCTCCTGGCAGGGTGCTCCCCAGGCTACAGATTCTCGGGGACAAGTTCACTCCAGAGCAGCTCCAGCCAGCAGCCGGTGTCTCGGGAGCCTGGTCCAGCTCTCAGCAAACTCTGGCGTATGCAGGAGGATTTGTAAAGGCACCTTGTCAAGAGCAGGCCTCGCTGGTTGTTTTTTGCCTCATTATGCTATAGCTCAGTGGGTACCTGGGAGGCTGGCCAGGTCCCTTTCTAATTGTAGGACACCAGCAGGCAGGTGAGCCCAGGAGGACACCGGTGTCTGTCCCTGAGCAGCGCTGGGTTCCAGGCGGAGAGCCTCTGCCCCGTCCCCCCCAGGCAGCTCCAGTTTCCATCCGTCTGCAGGGTGATCTGGTCTCACAGCAGCCACTTCTGCTGTTCAATGCCATCTCCTTCCGGCTGTTCCTGCTGCTTCAAAGTGTGGGGAGTGGAGAGGAGAGGAGCGTGGCTCGAACAATAGCCAACTTGCCTAAAACCCGGGTGCTGGAGTTAATAAAAAGAAATGAACCCATTCAGGCTAGCACCGAAATTACAGTCTCGGTTTCACTGTAGTGATCGAAGGCGGGGTCTCTGGCACGAGCTCCGAGTCGGTCTGGGGGGGCGGCAGGGGAGGGGCGGCAGCTCTGGGCGCAGGCGGGCGAGCCTGGCACGGGGATGTGTTCCTTCCCTTCCTCTCCAGCCGCCCCTCCTGTGCATATATTTGTTTGTTTGTTCCTATTGATTTCCAAAGGCCTAGGTGCCCCCCGGGGCCTCTTGCTGCAGGTGTACCAAATGCAAATTCCACAATTACAGTCAATCCAGCAGCAAAGAGGCCCCATGAAAGGAGAAAGGCAGAGGGCTTCCCATGGGGAATGCAGCCTCAAAGACAAGGCCTCCATTGAAGGCCGCTTCAAGGGGTTTGGCAGCCTTGGCACGGGTGGGCAGATGGTGTGGGGACAGGCCCTGGGGCTGCTCTGCCTCGCTGCCGGCTGTGGCATCTTGCCCTGGGAGACCTTCAAGGTCCATCTGCCTGGGCTGAGGAGTGTGAGTTACGCAGCAGGACCTCCTCCAGCCCAAGCCGTCTGCGTTGGGTTGTCCATCCATTCAATAGTGATTTAGGGGTCATCCTTAGTGCTAAGCCCTGCCCAAGGCCCTGGAGACAGGCCAGTGGCCAAGACAGTCAGTCCTGGTGCTAAGGGGCTGGCCTAGCCTGGGATCATGTTAAAAACAACTGCAACAAAAGTGGAGTGGCAGTATGGAAGCCAGGCAGGGAGTGAGATGGACAAGAATGGACAAGAACTACTTGGGGCTCATCAGAAAAGAGATGTTTACTGAGAAAATTTACACTGAGACCTGAGAACAAGATAGATCCAAATATGAAGCATGGGGGCGCGGCGGGGAGGACTTTCCAGGCCAAAGGAACATGGCAAAGGCCCTGGGGCAGGGGCTGTGTCTAAAAGACCCTGGTTTTAATTGAGAAACCAAGAGATTGGTGTAGCGGTAGCTCCCTGGGCGAGGGGACTGCGCCATGAAGTACAAATGGAGCATGGCCCGGCCAAGTCTGTGATGCTGGGTCCTCTTTAAAGGAGAGAAGCTTTCCATCCCCTAGGTCTTCAGGGACCTGTGTTTGCCTCTCAGGAAAGGAAAGAAACCAAGAGAGCGGTTCTGAGGCTTTGGTCGCTTATTCCTAATTTTAAGCGCAAAGAATGAACCTCAGCTTCCCTTGTCATTCAAAACCAAGCCCACCCGTTCATCAACTGCTTCCTCCTGTCCAGGCCAAAAACCTACCGCTGCAGGCCGGGAGGGGAGAGGCAGGTCTGGCTGGATCCAGATGGGCCTGGGCTGTCCTGACCCGGGTTTGGACCTGCTTCTAGAGTGTGGGGGGGCTCCTGAAGGTTCTGAGACGAGGGAGTGGCGGGCTCACAAGGGTCCAGTCGTGTCCTGTCATCGGATGCCATGAGGGTCCAGGGAGAGGACGCCTCTGTGCTCGGGGGTCGTTTGATTCCTACTTCTGTCATAGTTCAGTTACTTGTGTGTCCAAACTGACCTTCCAAACCAGTAGGTTTTTCAAAGATTCTTTCCTCCTCATTTCAGAGTCTATGGGGGTTTGGGCAGTGGTGCAGGGTAGGAGTGGGCAGACCCACGTTGACCGTGAGGTGAGTTCACCTTTCTGGGCACGCAATGCCTCGACAGAAGGGAAGGCGCAGAGGGCTCGGGTGGCAGAGGAAGTCCAGCCAGATTCCTTTCTCCACGCGCCCCCCTTCCCCACCCCACCCCCTGCCCTGCGGATGACTGGGACCTGGCTGCACCTTGAAAGGGGTGCACGTTTGGAAACCGCAGGCCAATTCCCTCTGGCCTGTGCCTGGCATGAGGAATGCGCTCAGTGTTCACACTTCAAAGCATCACCCCGTCCATCCACATCTCCCCAAGAGGGATGCAGCCTGGGCGACCTGCGCCTGCAGCGGTGTTTGATATGTAAATTTCCTGTCTCTTTAAGCTAGACTGTTTGTGAAAAAGAGAGTTAAACTCAGAGTTAAGGAATTTGAACCCTTAGAGATCCTGGAGCCCCAAACCTTTGCTTTACAGGGAAGCTACCAGAGGTACAATGAGGCGAAATGAGTTATCCTAGGACCCTCTGTTAAGGGGCCTGGGACCCTCAGTTAAGGGGACTGGGGCCCTCCGTTAAAGGGCCTGAATGGCTTGCGCTGTATATCATCGGCAGCCACGTGAATTCCATGTTTACATCTCAGGTCTTACCTGCTAAATCCAGAACACACAGAAAATGTCTCCCAATAGCAGTCCTAAGATCTGAGAAATAAATACTTAGATAAAAAGCCATTTACCAAGACCCAAATGCCTTTTAACAAAAGCCTCTGCGCCCGGCAGGATAAGCCAATTACCAAAGGATTGTGTTCCAAATGCAGCCTAACTGTCTCGGAGCCATGTCAGGGGGAATCAATAAGTAGTTAATCAATGGATTGATTGATCGTTTACTGCTAGTAATTAAATTTTGAGAAAGTACAAATTCTATTACACCTACAGTCAGTCAAAAGTGATGCTCAGATCCTGGAACATGGAAGGAAATAAAATAGGAGCCCTGTGGCCACAGTAATAGGAAGTCAGAGAGAGAGAGAGAGAGAGAGAGAGTGTTGGGGAGAGGGGAGACCATCTCCAGCATTACAGATCTTTAGAATCCAGGAAACCCTGGTGCCCATCCAGTCTGACCCCCTCGTTTTGAGGATGAAGAAATTGGGTATCAAGGAGATTAGACTCGTGCAAGGGAACCAGTAGGATTAGTGTCAAAGCAAGAATTGTCTCTAGCCTCCCACCTCCTGGCCTAGCGCCCACGGACAGAGGAGATGGCGGTGACATCATTGGTGCTTAGAGGCACCCACTGATTTCCAAGTGACTATTCCCACCCTGCCCCCCCCCAAAAAAAAACAACACACACACACAGGGCTTATCCATTAACAAAGATTCACGGAGACACCTGAGGCTTCAGCACCCTTCTGAAAAATCAGAGGGGAAGGTGCTCCAAGGACAAGGACTTGCCGCCTCTCTAGGAATTCCACGTGAGCACACTGCAGGCAGCAGTTCTGGGAGAATCAATGGAAGCAATCTCAGAGTTAGCCACGGGCATCCAGGGGATCCCGTGGTGGCAACTCCCAGCAACACATGTCTCCTGCTGTTTGTCAGGTCTCATCATCCTGGGTTCTGTCTGCTCTTCTCCTGTGGCCCTCAGATGGGGTGTCACCATGGGCCTGGCAGACTGCAAACTTCCTGACCATCATCCATGCAGGACGAGTGGCCTTTACAGTGGGTAAGGGGCAGGGGCCATCTGGCTGACCTCTATCTGGAGGTGGCAAGTGAAGGGAAGCCATTCCTGCGGGCTGAACGTTTCTGTTCTTGTCCCCAGGGTCAGGCGCCAACTCCTCTAGGAAGCCGCTGCAGACAGCTGCCTGGATCTAGTCTCTCTAGAACATTCCAGCTCTCCCTTGCTTCCCCACCTCTCTGGGCAGTTTTCGTGGCCTACTTTTGTGGCTCTCTCTGGACAAGTTGTAAACTCCCAGAGCCTTCCTGCTGCCAGCCTCCTAGCTCCAGCCTGAGAGCCCTGGCCCCTTACCGCTGGTGCAGATGTGACCGAAAGGGGCCAACACCGTTTTATCACGTAAGCCAGGCGGACTTGGGTAAATCTTCTGGGAGCAAAATTAACACACTCCAAAGCCAGAGAGCCATGGCTTCTGAATTATCCTCCACCTTCCTAAGATCTGTTTACGATAAAGCCCCTTCCCGAGCCAGCTCCTGGGGGGGGGGGGACTTCCCCAAAGGCGGGAATCCTGCCTCGGTGTCTTCCTGGCACAGTAAGAGGAGCCCGCTCCACCTGGGCTGGTCCCAGCGCTCAGGGCTGCTGCTCTGCTCCCCTCCCGAGTCCGTCCCCTACCTGCTCCCTCTGCCCCCACCAAACTCCTGACCCAGGGAAGCAAATCAGGGAGATTAAGGATTACTTGACATGTCTTGTGCAGTCATCGTAGCACCCAAGACTCCCGCGCCCCCTCTAATTGGATCCACTGCCTGGAAGCCTGATTTAATCAGCCTGTGATCAGCACCGGGTGGGGGAGGGGCGGGCCGGAGCGGGAGGCGCCCCCTGGGCTGCTCCTCTGTTTGCTGGCCCCAGCTGTGTGTGTGCACAGTCAGCCTTTATTAACTATTACACTTCATTCTGGACAGCTGCTTGGGGAGAGCATCGATTCCTTCCCCAACCTTCCAGGCTGCCCCGGAACTGAGCGTCTCCGTTTATTTATCTCCTGATTTCTGTGCACACGTGCAGGTTAGAGGTGGCCTGGGAGAGCGGTGCCCAGACATGGATTCAATTAGAAGCGAATCTTTCCACCTTCTTCCTTCAAACTCCCACCTTCTCCCCAGGCTCCCTCACGCAGCGGGCTACCCTGGATGCCCCCACCTTGTGAGCTTTAAATAGGAACCTGTCCACGGGAGGAAGCCAAGACCGCGCTGACCTCCCGAGCAGCTTCCTTTGCCTGGGCCGGCTAGGATGCAGCTAGGATGTACCTTTGTGTGGAGGCTGGTCTGTTCCAACCACTCCTGACTCAAGCCCAGGGACATGCTGGGCAGGCCCTATGGGTAGTACATGGGTAGTGCCAGCCTGTACCCACACTAGGTCAAATAATAGTGTGGAAATACAGGCTCAGAGAGGTCATCGGACTTTTCCAAAGTCACAGAGCAGGTAGCAACAGAAAGCCTTAGAGGAGCCAAGCAGGGGAGAGCTAAGGCACCATTTCCTCGAGGGCTTTCTGAGGGTGCTCTTTCTCGGTAACCACTCAGCTCTCTGTCGAGGGATGGCCTCTCTTCAGGCCATACAGAAGAAAAGCCTGCCTGGCTGGTGCCTCGTGGCGGACTCCTGCATCTGAGTGGGACATCAGGGTGGGGCAGCACACCGGGACACTGCCTCAGTAACGGGGCATTAATATCCCACTCCTGGGCCAACACCAGGATGCAGTCACTCCTGGAGATAGGAACTCAGCCTTCTCTGGGGGAGAGTCCTGAAGTGGTGGCCCCATTATGGTAAGATAGGGGTGCCAGGTGGAGGGACCGCTGAAGGACCCTGAGTTGGAAAGCCGTGCTGTGATGCTCTTAGCTCGTGGGGGCCCCCTACCCTCATGCTTTGTGCCCTCCATTCCAGGGGCCAAGCCCTCTCTTGGGATATCAACGCCAGTGCTGCCTGCTCTGTGACTCTGGACAAGTCAGATGATCTCGTTGAGCCTGTATTTCCGTGTTTGTAAAATGGGGCAAATCAGCTGTGGCTGCTAGTCCCATAGGGACACTAAGGATCACATGGGATGATATGTGTATAGATTTGGGGAATGTAAAGTGTCTCATCAGGCAGACAATGGAAAGGTTAGGGGAACAGATGCCAGAGCCGGCTGCCTGGCTCAATCCTTGCTGTGTGACCTTGGGCAAGTTATCACCCATTCTGTTTCTCATTTGTAAAATGAGAACAGTAATAGCATCTTCCTCACAAGGTTGTCATGAAGATTTAATGAGTTAATATGCCAAAAGGACTTAGTATCCGCATGTTAGCTTTGATAATCATACACATGGATCGTCTATCTCTACCAATCTGATCTCAAAGCATGCACACAGACATTGCCAAGGCTCAGAGCACCACAAAATACCCAAGTTACACTTCCTACCCTGCCAGCTGTGCAGGGGCCCGGGTCCCAGCTTGCAGCTGGTCCCCGGGGGAGAAACCTGCCCTTACTGTGAGGGTCTGCTGCCCCTGTGTCCCGCCAGCTCCCCAGCAGAGGCTGGAGCAGCAGCACCAGGGCGTCATTTCTGCTTAGGCATAAAGGTCAGCCGTGGACGTCCAGGTCATCCCGTCCACCACAGCCCCAGGATACCCCACCAAGGCTCAGCTCCTGATGGCAGCCTGGGCCTCATCAATGCTTCCTCCTGGTTAAATGTAAACAGCACAAACGGTCCCCAACCCTAGTTATGCTCCTCCCTCCCAACGGGGTGGCCCTGCTCTGGGAAGGGGTCAGGGAGGCCGGGAGGGGTCAGGGCTTTCGAGCTGCCATTCTGCTAGCAGGTTCCAAACCCACCAGATTCTCACCAAAAGTTCATTAGGATGGAGGCGGAAACGGAGAGCCAACTAAAGGACGGGCAATATTGTCACATTGGCCAAAAAAAAAAAAAAAAAAGGCATTGCTGGTTTGGGTTATATATACACACTTTAAAAGGCAATCCTAAGGGAAGAAGGGAAAAGAAGGCAAAGCACTGGAAAGTGGAGATTCCACCAAGGCAAGGTGCGAGGCGGGAAGAGGCGGGGTCGGGATGTGGTCCCGGGTTCCAGGCTGCGCCACACCTCACAGGGGGAGGGCTGGGAACTTCTTCTGCTCTCCGCCTCTGCACTCCTGTGGGCTCTGGGCTGAGGTCTGGCCCCACTTCTGCCTCAGACCCTAGACCTGCCTCTCACAGCCCACGTTGGCCTTCCCCAAAGGGTGTCGTTCCACAGCTGCACAGACAGAGGTGTCCCAGAGCCTCTGTCAGAGGTGACCAGAAGCTGTCTGGAAGGCCCAGTGGCTGCTCAGCTGACACCCTCCCCAGTGACCCCCTGGGTCGGAGCCTCACTTCACAGGGCCGATGCCAGGGCAGGATCAGCTCCCCGGGGGCGGGGGGCAGCACGGCTCGCCCAGGCCTCCAGCAGGCCCAGGGCAGTGGGGGCTGTCAGCAGGCCCAGGTTCCTTTCAGTGCCCCCAGGTGTTATGCTGGAGGGCACGGCCAAGCCAGGAGACCTCCCCCACGTCAAGGACAGTCACAAAGGACAGGAGAAGCAGCGGGAGAGCCCCAGTGGGGGCCGGCAGCCTGGGGTGGGGGGACATGACACTCTGGGTGTCACCGTTCCATCATCCTGGCCTTGGTTTCCTGGAGGGGCCTGGCTCTTTTCTGCTCTAACCCACACTGAGTCTGTGGGGCAGAATGTGAACCCTGGCTTCCCACTGCATCTGGAGTTCTTCTGAAGCCCTAAACCCAGACTCCCAGGAGACGAGGCCTGTTCTAGGAAGAGGCCCGGCCTGTCGAGGGCCGGCTGGTGGGTGGGGTGGGAGCCGGTGGGACCCGAGTCCCTGAGCCCACGTCAGCCCCAGCCTGGGGAGAGGCGCATGGCCATCTCTTGAGAGGGCAGAGAGAGGGTGACATCACCTTTGAAGACAGTGGGGCACTCTGCGGTCCCCACACATGCCGGAAGGATGAGTCCCATCCCTGGTCCAGTACAGGTCCAGGGCAGCAAGGTATGACCTCTGGCTGCAGGGCAGGGGCTGCTGGCCAACCTGCCTGTGGGCAGAGGCAGCAAGGAAGGTTCTGGAGGCCTCGGGTGGGAGCATGGGGGCCTCTGTCAGTCGAGGGGTGAAGAGACACCCTGGAGGGACAAGGGAGGAACCCCGGCTGACTGCTGCTGAGCACCCCGAGAGCCAGGCTCTGCTTTACGAGCCTGACGTTTGTCATGTCATTTAAATGCCACCTAGTAAAACACTGCACCAACCAGGTTGTAGGTAAGCAGCTGAGCACAGAAAGAGAAAGGGACTCGCTCAAGGTCACCAAGGTCCTGAGCACTGGGCGCAGCACTGGAGTCCACGGCCTTGCTCCAGAGCCCCGTCTCACGCACACTGCCTCGTCCCTCTGACAGAGCCGTCCCAAAGGACACTGCCCCCAAGGACTACCTGCTGTGGCCGAGGAGGGGAACTGTGTGGGTGTTCTAGAGCTGGCACTAACATGGCCAGAGGACACCAAACAGAAAGGTCACCGGGGAGTGGTGCAGGGTTAGAGGGTCCAGAGGAAATCATGGCGGGGGCGGGGGGGCAGCTGGCAGCAATTGAGCAAGGGGCCCTTTAGCCCTTTTCCTGGCTCCTGGCTGCTGGGCCGGGGGCAGATGAAACCACACATGTCCAACATAGTTCACCCTTTTTCTCCTTGCAGGTCACCCAGACTGGGTGAGTCCCCGACGGGCAGGTGGACGGTGGGGCAGGAAAGAGGAGACTGATATTTGAAGAATTAAAGTTTTGATTGAGATTCATGAACAATATTTCTTGTGCATCACTATGACATTAAAACTGTCCTGGGCCCTGAGGACACAGCAATGAGTGGACAAAATCCCTGCCCTCCTGGAGCCTGTGGTGAGGTGGAGGTAATAGTAAGGAATCAGTAAGTCCTTGTATGTGGATGGTGTTAAGTCCTGGGAAGGGGTGAGTGATAAGCAGAGAGACTGTGTGCGGGGAGAGGTTATATTGTTAGAGGCTCAGAGGAAGGCTTTCTAAAAGATGACCTCCTGAAGGCAGTGGGAGCCATGTAGGTATCAGGGGAAGAGCATTCCAGGAAGTAGGACAGGGAACAGTAAGTAGGAAGGCCAGAAGCTGGTGCAAGGGGCACCTTTGAGGGAAAGTGGAACATTCTAGCTGCATTGTGCCTAGAATGGGGTGGAATAGGGAAGTGACAGGAGATGAAGCCACAGAGAGGTAGGACCAGGCTGTTGCAGGGTCTCGTGGGCAGAACTTTGTCTTTTATTTGGAATGAGATGGAAGTCATGAGAAGGTTTTGAGCTGAGGAGAAACTAGTCTTTCAGACTCAGAAGTAAGAGAGCAGAAATGCTACAGGGTTGTGTGAGGTGGGGTGCAGGGCAGGGAAGGAAACCCCGACAGAGACGCTGGGAACGGCAGAGGCGGGGAAAGAAACCGTGTCCTGCTCACACTCCCCGAGTTCCGCTGCTCAATAAAGGGGTGCAATAGTCCTGCCGCGGGTCTGGGTGACTCTTTGGCACATCTTCACGGAGCGCTCTGCAGGGCGGGTGCTGGACTAAGTACTCCAGCTCTGGGTCTCACTGCGTCCTCACAGCACCCTGAGGAGGGACAGCCCCCACTTCATGAGACTCAGAGAAGGTCACTCTGCAAACAGGTCCAGGGCAGGTCCAGTGAGGACATCAGTAGCCACAGCTATGTGGGCACGTTTCAGGGCCCCAGGCCCAGCACCCACCGCCCTGTTGCCTTCTGTTGGACAGAGGCCACCTGTGGTCTAGGTGGGCCCCAGGCCGATACCAGGGGAGATGGGCTCACTGCATCCAGGAGGCCGGCTTTGGGCCCGTCACCTGCGGTGATGAGTTCTGGGCCCAGGGCAGGGGAGAGCTGCAGGCCATCTGTCCCCTACCCCTGTGTGCTGGGCCCACAGGCTTGGGGCTCACCCCAGACCCACCCTGCCCCAGGGGGTCCTGGCAGATGCAGGACTTGTGAGGCTGTCCTGGCCCTGCTTTGTCCCCAGGCAGCAGAAGGTCACAATGGTAGGACTAGAATCAGCCACCTTTCCTCCCCAGAGGGCCAGGGGGACGGGCAGGAGGAAGGGCTTGGAGGAGGCCTTGAAGATGGAGTTGGGTCGCAGTAAAGGGTGCTCTGCTCGGGCTGCTTTGAAGTCTGGCTGCCGTTGGTGAGGCAGGGGCTTTTGCAGCCTGTGGTGAGTGGCCACGTCCCTCGTCCAGCGTGGCCTGCTCCCATCCCACGTCACCAGGTGCCCCTCCTTTCAGGTTCTGCCAGCACCCTCACCTCTCCCTGCAGTCTGAACCCAAAGCCTGTTCTAGGGCACTTCTCCAAAGCCGGGGCTGCTGGGGAGCCAGGGCACCAGCAGAGGCCCGCGGAGCCCCTTCCCCTCCAGAGGCCGAAGCCGAGTCTGGCACACCCTTCCCTCTAGATGCCAAGCTGGGCACAATGGCGCACACCGGTTATCCCAGCGGCCTGGGAGGCTGAGGCAGGAGGATGGTGAGTTCAAAGGCAGCCTCAGCAACTTAGACCCTAAGCAACTCAGGGAGACCCTGTCTCTAAAGAGAATATAGAAAAGGGTTGGGAATGTGGCTCAGTGGTTGAGTGCCCCTGGGTTCAATCCCTGGTACCAACACACACACACACACACACACACACACACACACACACGACTCCTGCCAGGAAGCCCAGAGTCCGATAGGAGGCCCCCTCCACACGAGGGCTCCTGAGCTGGCCTTTGACAGCTTTTCCCCTGGCCGGAGTTCTGGGTGTTGGGTGCCCACTTCCTTCCACTCCCAGCCCCTTTCTGACCTCTGGGCCTCCCCACTGCTCTGCCTCAGGGTGAAGATGATGCCTCCCTAAGCTGACGGCGGGCACCCAGCACGAGGCCCGCAGCTCGGTCCAGCTCCGCCAGCCCTGTGTCTTCCTCTCACTAATTGGTAATGATTGTCCCCCCTTTATACAAATGGGACCCTGAATCCCACATGATCCAAACGTCCTGTTTGGTCCACATCACGAGCCCAGACTTCGACCTCCGCATCTGGTATCCTACTGTGGCTCCCCGATGCTTTGGTGAGCCCAGAGCCTCCATGGCCCCGAGGGACTCTGTGCAGGGAGTCCACCTGCCTGCATGAGGCCCCTCCCACCTGCCAGTGAGCAGAAAGTTCCAGGCCTTCCCTGAGCAGGGCTTCTCATGGGTCTAGAAAGCTCTCCACCAAGGTACGGAGGAGCAGGTCCAGGGCCGCGGGGCGGGGAGGGGGGACTGATTCAGGCCAGTCTGTGATAAGGCAGCCTTTCCATTGACCCTGTAGCATGGTGGCACGATCCCATTCCACAGCGGGTCACCAGGTCACCAGGACTCTTAAGTACCCTTGGGCTGGTCGTCCTGAATCCTCCCACTTTGAGAGGGTCGGACAGCTCCAGCTGCCTTGCACCCTGTCAGGTAGGGTCCTCTGTGGTCACCTCCCCTCAAAAGGGTCTGAACTTGCTGCAGTGACAGCTGAGGACAACCCGGAGAAGAGGTGTCAGGAAATGCCAGCCTCTGGAAGCTCAGGGCCTGAAGGGGATGAGGCCCCACACGTAGCTTCAAAGAGTCCAAGAGAAGAGGGACTGTCCCTGCGCTGACCACTGAAGAGGCCGCTCTGCTCCTCACTCTCGCTTTCTTCTTCTGCCCCTGGTTTCTCATCTTGCATTTTCCAAACTGAGTATCCAACAGCTCACTGGCCCCAGGACGGACACGTGGAGCGGCCCTGCTCTCTTCTCTGCTTCCCACACCCTCGGAGCCCAGCACGCTCCCCAGAAAGTGAGTGAAGCCCACACCCTGCAACAAGGCTCCTGGGCCATTCAGTGTGGTCCCCGGGCCAGGGCCAGCGGCATCAGCGTCACCAGCAAGCTCTTTAGAAATGCAGAGTCTCTGGCCCTGGAAACCAGAATCTGTATTTCAACAAGTGCCTTGGGGACCTGGACACTGGGGAGCATTGCTTGGGGGCCACAGGCCACCCCACTTCTGGAAGGCTCCCTGGCTTGGCCACAACTGGGAAAGCCAGCCACCCTCCCCGTTCACAGGCTATTCCAAGACACCCCCCTCGGCCATGGGAGTTCAAGATGGAAAGAGGTCTCTTGAACCTGCCAGGCCTTTACTGAATTTCCATTTTTAATTTGCAGAGCCCGATGGCTGCTCAGAGGCCGCCTCTCCTCCCTGCCGCCCACCCCTCCCAGGCCTAGCATCCTGCCCTCTCTCCATTTAAAGAGATGACACAGAACCACGTGAGGACGTCGTTCATGGAGACTGTTCCTTTAATTAATTTAATAAATTAGTCCTTGGGCTTCCTCCTCACTGCCTCCTTGGGAGTCCCTCCTGGAGCACTGGGCGGACTGCAACCCCCCGCGAAGCCCCCCAGCCGCAGGAGCCTCTCCATCTAACAACACCACAAAGGAATGTCTGTCTAAGCTCCCGTCCGTCCGTCCGTCCACCCGTGGGCTGCCCTGCCCGGCCCCAGCCTTCCCGTCCAGGCTCTGCGAGAACCTTCTAAAGCTGCGTCTGATCTTGACTCGTTGCTTTGACCTTCGGTGGTCTCTCACCACCTTCTCGCCCCCTCCCCTGAGGTGGTGTTAGGAAGTCGGGGGATGGTGGTTTGGTTGTCCCAAAGATGGGGTGCCTGGTACCCGGGATCCTCAATGCACTGTCACGGACCAGACAGCCCAGGACAAAGCACTGGGGGCCCCTGTTTAAAACCCCTGGCTGGGGTGGCATCTAAGGCCACCTTCTGCCCTCCTCCTCCTCCAGGCTGACCCCCAGACACTTCTCACCGCCCTGCCGTCCTTCCTTCTGCTCTCCTGCTCCAGCCACGATCTGAACCCACAGATTTCCTGGCGGGAACCCGCCCTCCCTGTTACCCGGGGCGCAGTGGGTTCCCCCGCTGGCCTCACGTCCACAGGTTCTGCCCGTCCTTCTTTAGGAAGGGCACAGTGTCCCACCCGAGGTAGAGGAGGTGGCGCTTCTCCACGTGTCCTGCGTTCTGTCTTGACAGCAGCCAGGGGAAGACTCCTGCCTTCTACGGAAAGGTGACCTGCTTCCACTGAAAGGTGGCCTGACACCACGCCAGCTCACCTGTCCCGCTGCCTGCCGAGGACTCCTTCCCAGAGATGGCAACCGGGCTTTCCCTCCCACTAGGGACAAGCAGAAGGTGCCCTTCCCCAGGAGCTCTGTGGCTCTTGGGACCCAAATCTGCAGGCAGCGCTGAGTTTAGAGAATGTGACCCGTGTCCCTGAGCCCAGAAGGGACAGAGCAGGAGTGTGGCCCTCCCGGGGGAAGGTGCGAAGGCCAGAGGCTGGCTGGAGCAGCCCGGGAGGAGGAGGGTGGGAAGAGAGCCTCCCTGGCTCAGCCCTCTTCCTCCCCCTGCACCGACCAGGAGACGGAGACCCAGAGACCTGAGACCCGAGGAGACTCTCAGGGACCACAGGGCGCCTGGAGCAGGACTCAGACCTAGACCCCGCCACTCCCCTCGGTGCCACGGCGCCCCTGAAGCTCCGCAGAGGACGTGGCCCTCTCCTGGCCAGCTCGGCCACCGCTCCCTCCGGTCCCTCGGTTCCACGGTCAGGAGGTACTTCTGAACACCCTGCCCCGTTGGAACTTCTGCAGCTTCTAAAGACCCCGGTGTGCCATGCGACAGGAGAAAGGAGGGGAGGACGCCAGGACTGCCCACTCCTGAGCAACCAGGAACATGGCCAGAGGCCGAGCACGGCTGGTCCCCAGGACCCCCCTGTGAGGGCTGTGTCCTTTCCAGAGGTCAGTGGCAAGCTGAACTGGGGGCTTCTCAGTGGAAAAGGTGAAGAAGGGCGAGTGGATGCCAAGCACTCCGCTTCTCCCAGGGAACAGGGAGACGGGGGCTGGAGCTACGTCATCCAGGAGTTTACTACCATCGCCTCAAAGTTTGCAAAGTGCATTGACGATCACCTTGGTATTAGAGTTCCCTAATAACCCTATAAAGAAACGGAAGCTCAGAGAGGCTGGTTATCAGCCTGGGGTCACACAGCCAACAGCTACAAAAAGCCTTCTCGTTATGGCACTGGGGTTAAGCATGGAGTCTCCAGAGCCAGACTGCCTGGGTTTGTATTCTGGGTCTACCACTTAAAAGCTGTGTGACTTTGAACAAGTTGCTTGATCTTTCTGATCTCATTTTCCTCAGATATAATGTGGGAGGAACATGGTACATATCTGCAGAACTTAAACCCCTGGCTTTTAGGAGGTCTCAAATAAATGTTAGATGCCATTATTTTATCACAGACCTGGCTGTCTCTGTCTACCCGCAGCCAAGTCCCCAATACCAGCTTTAAAGGACACAGAAGGGTGTCTTTTTCTCATCCATATCTTGGCCTTCTTTCCCTCCCTGGGGATGGATAATAGGGAATAGACCCAAAGGAGGGTTTTATCTCCTTTAAGGCCATCCCAAGTGTCAATCTCTCTCTCTTGACCCACAGATGTACTGCTTCACTTATAAAAGGGCCAGGGCCTCCCCAAGTCCCTGTGCCCATGCTCCAATCAAAAGGCCCACAGCGGGGTTTGCACACAGGAGAATGAAAGAGAAACAGATCACACACCAAGCTTCACACTGATCTTTCCATTTCCTTCTTCCTCCCCATTTCACCTCCCGCCGGCAGCCTGCCCCACTGCCAGCCCTGCCGCCTCAGAGCCTGTCTCCCTCCTACACAGGAAGGTACGAAACTCGCCAGCCCTGTGTTTAGCTGGGAACAGACTGTTCACACGTTTCATTAACAAAAAAGAAAAAAAAAAAGGAAGGGTCGTGCCGGGTGAAGATGCTGGTACACAAAACCACACAGCTGGGCGCAGTGGCACAACTGTCACCCCAGCAGCTCGGGAGGCTGAGGCAGGAGGATCGCGAGTTCAAAGCCAGCCTCAGCAACTCAGTATAATTCCTGGTACCAAAACCAAAACCAAACATATGCCGGGCCTCGGAGTTAACAAGGGGGCGGAGGCGCTTCATTATGCAGAGGAAGAGCGGTCTGGAGGGAGGAGACCCCATTGCTGGTTCCAGCTTGTGCTGATGTGACTGTCTGTGGGATGTAAGACGTGTCGCTGAAAGTTAGCGCCTCCGCGTCACGGTGTAAGAACGAAGGCTGTGTATGCTCGAGAACGAGATGCTGCATGGAGTCTAACCCCTCTTCACATGTTGCCGGAGCCTGTGGAGCGCTCAGATCTTTAGCCAAAGGATAAGTCTTGAGTCGGCTGCCAAATCCCTCTTGGGGGCTGCGGTGGGAAGACGGCTCCAAAGTTGCCCTTGAAGAACCCGGGAGAGGTCAGGCCCTGTGGGACCAGAGCTTTGAGCCCCGTGGGAGAAAACTTGGTCATCGAGCAGGTTCCCCGTTGCAGTCCTTGCTCAAGGGCAGAGCCAGGCCAGGCCTGAAGTCCTTGCTCAAGGGCAGAGCCAGGCCAGGCCTGAAGACCGACCAAGGGTATGGAGGTCCGAGGGATCTCCCATCCAACTTTTCAGGGTGAGTTAACACGGGATCAGATGTGGGGGGAATAGGAGGAGTCAAGATTTTGGAACTGCATGGAATCTTAGAGATCATCCCATTAGGTCCCTTTCTTTCATCAATGAGGTAAGTGAGGCTCAGAGAGGTTGTGTGATTTATCCAAAGTCACACAGAAAACTATGGTTAGAGATACAACCAGGCCTCCTGATTCCCTGGCAGGGCCTATTTTCGTCATTCCACCTACCCCTCCTCTCCTGTCCTTTCTCCCTACCTTTTATGATTAGGTTAGTAGTAAACAGTTAGGGTGGAGGCCCACCCAGGGTCAGGATGGGGCATGGAATGTTGGGTCTAGGCAGAGTGATGGGGCACGGGCACCCCTAGAGGCAGCCCAGAGGTTCCAGTGTCCCCAGCTGGTGGTAGAGGCCAGGCCTGAGGGTGTGGGTCTTCAGGACGGGGATCCACAAATGTTCCCGAAGAGCCAACACTTGCCTTCTACCCCTCGAGCTGCTGTGAGCCCTGAGACCCCCCAGAGCAGGCAGGAGCACGTTGACCTCTGGTTGGCTCTGGGCAGCAGCTTGGCCCCCGTGAGCCTTTCCTTATCTGCAGACTTGCCCTGTCTGGTCCCCACAGTGTGGCCAGGTGAGCTACAGTCGAATAACGGCCTGAAAGTCGCACAGGCTTGTTGTTTCTGAGGGAGATGGCGAGTCCTAGCAGAAGCTGGGTCTCCCTTAGGTGATGAGGGCCCCGCGTCTGGGGTTTATTTTTAGGAAGCAGGGATGGGAAGAGCCTGGGCCCCTGGAGGAGTGCAGAGAAGGGAGCGGGTGGGATGTGGAGGGAGAGAGAGAGAGAGAGAAGGCCAAGGAGGTGAAGCCAGAGAGGTAGCAGGAAACCAAAGCTGCTACAGTTATGGAAACCCAAAAAGAAAGAGGGAGAAGTCAAGGGCGAGCCGACCAGGGTTTGGGTCTGTCTTTAAATCCCTAATTCTTGTACAGTGTTTTGTTCTGACAATCATTTATTGAGCATCTACTATACACTGTGGTGACTAATACACTGAACACGCCTCTAAACCCCAGGAGGTTAATATTAGCATCCCATTGGGGAAAAAAAAATGCAGAAATCAAAGCTTAGAACAGAAGAGAGTCTCTGGGCTTCAGCAGAAGAAATGGAGACTCAGAATAATCAACAAAAATGATAAGGGCAGATGAATGATGGCAGGAGAAAAGAGGCCAGATGGCTGGGACCTTGGATCTGACCACAGCTGGACAGGCCTTGAGGGCCAAGTTACAAGGGGGTCTCAAGGCAGCCCTGAGAGGAGCCAGCTGGCCCTGAGACCCAGGCAGACCCAGAGTGAGCGCAGGGCCACCCGCCCTCTTCCCTGCGACAGCTGTGGAGGAAGGAGGGCTCCCTGTGGGGGAGAGAGGGGGGAGCCGGATTCCAGCAGCCGCAGCCATGGGGTAGGGGGGAAGAGTGGAGCCTGGGACGACAAGGAATCTGGAGAGGAAAGCCGCGACAGAGGTACCCACCTCACAGTCCACAGCTCCCCTCTCATCTCCGCGCAGGGCCCCGTGAAGGCTCTTCTCTGTCTCCCCGACAGGGGTCCTGAGTCCCAGCAGGACAAGCACTGGAGTCAGAGTGACCTCCTCTTCACCTTCTTCTCCCCAACATCATCCAGGCAGAGGAAAGAGCCTCCCCTCCTTACCTCCTCCTCACGTTTAAGGGCAGCAGGAAGAACACAGGAGCGGGGAGGCAGGGGACGGTTTCTGCCTAAGCCTGTGTGACCTTGGGCAAGCTCCTGACCCTCTCTGAACCATGCATCTACAGCCTAAAGGTGACGCAATCTGCCTTTCCTGCCCCACAGAGCTGTGAAAGAGGCCACGGGAACAGGCTCTGAAGAGGATGAAAGCTCTGAATGAGTATCCAATCCAATCGCCAGAACCTTCTTCAAAATGCTTTGTAAAGCCCTTAGCTATACAAGCAGTCTTATTCTTCTTAGAAACTCAGGTCAGCCTAAGCAGGCGGGGGATGGCTCTCCCTGCTGACAACCCCTGGACTCTTCCCTGGAGGCCGAGCCTCCAAACTGAGTACCCTCCAAACTGTGGCTCCAGGTACCAGGAAGCACACTGGCCCTGGGAGGGGGAGGTACCCGTGCAGCATAGACCCCTTCCCTGCCTCCCAGCTCCAGGGCCTGGGCAGACCACCGTGGTGCTCCCTTCCTCCTTCCTGGGGCTTCTCTCTCCAGCATGTACCCTCAGGACCACCCCACGCTGAGATCTCATCATCCTGGTTGTACCCACGAGGAAGCCGGGACTCCCAGAGGGAGGTGGTGTGCAGACAGAGTCTCAGCAGAGATCAAGCCTCCGGACAGACACTTTTAAGGGACTCAGGCAAAGAAATAAGCAGGGCTGTTTGCCTTTGTTTCTCTGTTCATTCCACCTTCTCTGAATTCTCGCTGCTGGACGTGTGCACCCGGGAAGAGTATCACCTGGGAGCCGGTGAGAGGGGCAGGATCTCAGGCCCTGCCCAGACCAAGGAACCACCCACCATCTGTTTTACAGTATGACTCGTGGGTACTCTGGAGTTTGGAAAGTATGGATTGAAACGATAGTAGCACTTAGCCAGATATAAGAAATATTGGGTTAGCTATAAAGGAGGACTTCCTGCCTCCCGGGGGGGAGGGAGGCTATGGCAGAGATAGGGGGACGATGGAGGGAGGCCTGCTCAAGACCCTCCATTTGGGACCCACGTCTGGGCTACTCAGGAACTTCCTGGGGAGGAGCTGGGGGGCTCCCTGCCCTCCTGGAGCTTTCCGGCTGCCAGCGACCTGGACTTGCACGAGCAGCCTCTGTCGGGCTGAGACCAGCAGGCCTAATTCACACCCTCCTGGAGGACAGGTATTTGCATCAGAAATTACCCTGGAACTTAATTCTGCATAATGTTGCTCAGACAAACGACACCTCTGAAACTCTTTGCCAAGGCCAATAATAACATAACTGCAGAGAGAAATAATGAATAGGAGCAGGGGGAGAGGGAGAGCGGGAGGCGGGCGGGGGGAGGGGGGGAGAGACGACGGGCTGCCAGCCAGAGGCGGTCTCGCCTTTACATAAAGTCACCAGCGCCGTGCCAGCACCTAGTAGGGGCTCCACGGACAGGTCTGGACAGCCACAGGCCACGCCGGGAAAATAAATAAGTAAATAAATAAAACAAAGTACAGCTGAAGACAGCTGCTTCGGCTCATTAACTAAATGCTTCAGTAATTAATATGACTATTAATACGACTGTTTGTCCCACAGACTCTCCTGAGTACCTACTATGAGTCGGGCACAGTGCCGAGCTCCACCGGCCAATTCAAGGCCAGGGCTCTGAGCTCATACGTGCAAACCCAGTAGCAGGCAGGTCCCTCCTGGGCAGGGAGGGACCCAAATTCCGAGGGCAGAACACAGAATGGCGAGTGACCACAGGCACTGAAAGGTCTGCTCCTTCTGGGTCTTTCCACATCAGCCTCATTGGACAGCACGGGGAGCCTTGGGATTCCCTTAAGGACGGTTCACCTCCTAGAATTCAGAGGTGGAAGGGGTATCGGAGACCACCTTGTCGTCTCCATCCCCTTTTCAGATGGGGAGATGGGTTCAGAGAGGCAGTGAGATTTCTCCGTGACCACCAGCCTGTGAATGGCAGAAGAAGAAGACGCCTCAGCCCCTGACCATGTGGAGCAGCTCCCTGCCAGGCAGGCCCTGGGGTCTTGTCCCTGGGTCAGGCAAGCCACCCCCCATCTCTGGATCTCAGCTGCATCATCTGGAAACAGAAGGGGACCCTTGAGTGGTTCTCACCCTGTGAGGTGAGGGGCCAGAGGTGCCGCGGGGGACCCTAGGAGGGAAGAGGATCTGGAAGAAGAGGGGCTCTGGCCCCGGCCCTGCTTTGATGTGAGCAGTTCTTGCTCCCTGGGTTTCCAGGAAACAGTTGGTTTCAAGTGAGGTTTGAAGAGTCCAAAGCTCCAGTGAAAACAACCAAAAAAAAACCTCTCGAAGGGCCCCTGGACACACTTGGTGATTGCCAAGAGCACAGAGACAGGCCTCTGTCCTGCAGGTGAGTGGACTTCATTTTAAGAGGGAGGGAACCCACACACGAAAGGACTTGAAGGTCCCCCAGGAGGCACAGCTGAGGCCAGTTATCTGTCTCCGGAGTCGGTCTAAAGTGACCCAGTGCCAAGGTGTGGAAACGTCCCGGCCCTCTGGCTGTCCACAAGGGTCCTGGAGAGATGGGCCACCCTGAAACGCAGGGGCAGGAGAAGAGGACAAAGGTGCTCCTGGGCTCCTGAGGTCCTCTCGTGGGGGATCCACCCAGTGCCACAACGGCCACCCTGGGCCGTAGCCACGGCCTCCCCCCTCCCACCACGTCAGCCCAATTATGCATGTTTACATTATGGCTACGTATAATCCTGCCATTTACATTCAGTTGCAGGCTTCTCTGTGTGCTCATAAAATATTAACATTGGAGGGCCGCTTGTTGCAGAAATGTTTGTAATTTCTCTTCTCCATTATGGGCTTATTAATGATAATAATGCCGTTTCCCTGCTTAGGAGCTGGGGCTACCGAAATGCAATCACTCAACACAGCTGAACTATGACAGTGGGAAGTCGGATTCGTTCCCTGCTCGGCATTTAATCTTAATAACATTTTATCTTGGACGACAAGTGTGTGTAATGTTGTTTAAAAGCCATGACTACATCGACACTGCGCGTTCAGGAAGGGGAAGCGGGGAGAGGCTGGGAAGGCCTCCCCTCCACCTCCTTTCCTGGGGTGCCTTGCTGGCCACTGTCACGTCACCCCTCCTGAGCTGGGTTGGGACGCACCCTGGGTGGGACCCCCGAGTGGGACCCCTGCTTAGATGAATAAGGCTGGCCAGGCTGCCAGGGACCCTCTCCACCCGGCATTCCCATTCCAAGAGGGAGTTTTTTAAAAACTGCAACAATAAAAAAAAGGACTCGGGAGTACATCAGCCTTCGAAAACACAACTAGCTCAAATGGGCTCTTTAAAAATAAATAAGTCCATTTCAGCTAGAGAGCTGGGCCTGAGGGGCACGAAGACTTTAAGGCCAGTTGCAGAGAGACCAGTGCTGCACTGTGTCCTTGTCCTAAGGCGAGGATCCTCATGATACGGTCCCCTGGCAGGCCAGCTCCCTCCCCAGACGAGCCCCCCTCCTCCCGCCTGCGCCCCTCCACCCCTCCGCGCCCCTCCCAGCCCTCTTCCCACTTTGCCATGTCAGCCCCTTTTGTCTGGTGCTTGCTCACTGTGCCGGAGAGCAGAGGCGACACCCCGCTTCTGCCTGTCAGGTCCTCCGCCCCCACGTCTCGCTTGTCGTCCTCCAAGGTGGGTTTTGTCTGAGATCCAGGAGAGGCAGGGCCGTCTCTGTTGTGCTTCCCTCTTTCCTGCTCCTCCCCAGACGCACTTGGGCCAGGACTCTGTGTCCTGGGTGCTCTACCCCTGGGCTTGGCTTGAGTAACAAACGTCAGGGGGCTGAGAAAGGGGGGCTTGTCTTTGCAAGGTCTGGTTTTGTGGGTGTATTCAGGGCCACAAAGTCATAGCAGCTGTGATCCCACAATCGGAACCATAGCAGTAACAATCAAAATCAAAGCTGGTAGCCAGCAGGGACCCCTAGGATCACCCACACTCCCAGGGGAACCCCTTGGCTGCCCAGACTGAGGGTCATCCGGGCCTTGTGCACCCCTGATGCTTGTGACCTGCACAGACATGGTGCTGAGACCCCATGGCCATGTCCTCCCTGCACAGACCATAATGTGCCGCCTACAACCCTCAGGTTTTGGCTTCTGGGGCCCTGGCGCCACATGCCGACCATCTTTAGCCTTTTCTCTCTTTCTTTTGCTAGTGAGATTGAGATTTTTTTTACTTAATTTGTTTACTTTTTTCTTTGTAGTTTACATGACAGCAGAGTGTATCTTGACATATCATACACGCATGGAGTAGAACATCCCATTCCCATGGCTGTTCGTGACGCGGAGCCATGCTGGTCGTATAGTCGTACATGAACATAGGAAAGTGATGTCCCATTCATTCTACTGTCTTCCACCTCTAGCACTTTCTCAGCCCAGGGGCTCGCATTTTCCTGAGCACTCCTTGATTGACAGCACTCCCGGCTCCTGGGCATCCTGAATGAGGACTCCAAGGTGTTCAGAGTGTCAAATCCCTCCAAAAGTGTGACGGGCAGCACAGAGGACAGGAAGCGTCCTCTCCTCTGTTTTGGAAATGTACTCTATTAATTCAGCCCAAGAATGATCCTCAGCGCCTTGCTGGGCGGATCTGAACAGCTGGGATGCCTTCGGCTCCTCTTGTCACCGGCATACACGCTGACCCTCCCAGCCCACCGCCAGTCAAGGTCCCCCCGCCTATGCTTAAGGAATCGAGTTTTTGGAAACCTCAGTGGAAGAGTTTCCATTTATTCCTGCTAAGCTCCATCTCCTTCCCTTTGGCCCGTTTTTCCAGCCTGAAAGACCTTTCAGGTCCTGATTCTGGAGTCCCACAGCATAGCTGTCCCTTCTGCGTTCAGTGCCATTCACTTATTTGAAAAGCGGGCTTTCTGGTTTTATTCCGGAGCTTGATAAAGGACTACACGGGCAGGGTCAAGGATCAAGGCATGCAGACACCACCTGGCCTCTCCCTGCAGGTCCACGTCAGCCTGTTCAACAACACCCTCTGGGATGCTCGGTGCACAGGCTAAAGACCAACGGATCCAGGAAGAGCCTTGTGCAGCCAGCGCTCCAAAGTCGGGAAAAAACAGATCCTGGGTGCTGTATTGTTTCTAATAAGCTGCATTTCTTTAGGAAAACGAGCTTTTGAGGTTTCAGTTTCCTCATCTGCAATGTGAAGGGTTTAGATTAGATGGCCCTGAAGACCATTCTAGCTTAACACCTTAGTGAATGCACGAGCATCCTCCAGGTGTCCCCAGCCTACCCACAAGGACATGGGGGAAGACCCGCCAGAGCCTTATCCAAATCAAAACACCCTCGGCTGTCATGTCTCCTCCAGGCCCGTGTCCTTATGCAAACAAGGGATGCATAATTTGAGTCCTGAGTTGTTCTGATTTCTTCCCTAAATACCGTGTGGCTCAGTGTGGAGGATGGGGACTCCCCCACTCCCCTGCCACAACTGCCATTTTTAGGCTGAATGTTTTTACACACTTTTATAGACTAGGATATGTGTCCATCTATAGTCTCCAGGCACCTATCGTGTTTGTCTCAAAATAAAGGGACACTAGCATTTACAGAGTCCCTAGGTGTGCCACCCCTCCATGCCATCCACTTTTACTTGAATGCCAGGCTCTGGGGATCCACAGGGCCCTGCCCATCGCCAGGGAGGCACGTGCTAAAGCGACCCTCATGCTGTGCAAGCGGCGCTGTGGCTGGAACCAGGTGTGATGAGGACTGAGGAGGGAACCAGCCGTTCCGCGGGGGTCTGAGGAAGGAGAGCCCTGGACTACAAGGTGTCCCAGGAGCTCCTGAGCAGGGGGCACACATGAAGCCTGTCGCAGGTGGGGTGTGGGCGGAGGGTGTCACAGAAGTGGCCACAGCACCCTGGAGCCAGCTCCTGTCGGCCTTGAACCCCTGCCCAGGGCCTGAATTTCAGCCTCGAGGTGTCGGGAAGACAGGGAATACGTAAGGCACCCTGAGAGACCAGGCTCTAGAGAGACACCTGGCCACTGTGTGGAGGACGGATTGGAGGGAAGGTCCCCAGGAAGACAGGAAGGGCTCCGGGAGACGTCGGAGGTCCTAGGTGAGAGCGGTGAGGTCAGGAATAAAGGGAGAGCAGGAGAGTCAGAGCTCCGACAGGCAGGCTCAGGGGACCCGTGAGCCCCAGGTTAGACACGTCGCGGTTGGTGTTCTCGGGATTTCCAGTTAAATGACGGGGCAGATGCTGGTTTTGTGAACCCATCTAAGAGAGGAGCAAAAACAGGTGTGAAATGTGGGGGTCACGGGGCTCAGCTGGAGACATGTTGGGCTTTCTAGGGACCGCAGGTGTGCGCATGGGCCACCATAGTACAGGGGAGGGTTCAAACCAGGGTGGGCAAATGCCAGGCACGGTGGCACACGCCTGTAATCCCAGTGGCTTGGGAGACTGAGTCAGGAGGATCGTGAGTTCAAAGCCAGAAACTTAGTGAGGTTCTAGAAGCAACTCAGGGAGACTCTCTAAATAAAATATTTTTAAAAAGCTGGGGACATGGCTCAGTGGGTTCAATCCCTGGTACAAAAAGAAAGAATGGACAAAGTCAGCCAGAGAGCCCCTGGAGAACAAGGTGAGGGGGCTGAGGACCAGCCAGGGTGAAGCCATCACATAGCAGGTGGACAGAGGAAGAGGAGCTGATAAAAGCAACCTCACTAGGAGAGTGGGGGACAGCCAGGAGAGGCTGGGATCGTGGAACCCAAAGGAACACATCCCAAATGCTGCAGCGCTGAGGGGTACAAAGAGATCCAGCAATGAAGATCACACTAGCGGCCCTGGGCGTCACAGGGGACAACGACGTTTCTAGTGGTTGGGGGACTAGGTAGTTGCAATGGGCCTGGATTCGAATCCTGGTTCTACCAGTCACAGCTTTGTGACACTGGGTGGTCATTCCTTCCCTGAGCCTCAGTTTCTTCAACTATAAAATGGGCATAACAACGAGACCTTTCTTTCAGGTGTTGTTAGGTTTAAATATGACACTATAAGCAAAGCAGGGAGATCATGAAACAGACGCTCCGTGAAGGTTAGCAGACCCCAGAAGCATGGAGGTTTACTGAGAGGGATCACTGGAGAAGAGCTTGGAAATTCAAAAAAATAACATTATGAGAGGATTGGAACATGGCAGAAGCTGAGAGAAGGAAGCAAGTAAGGAAGGGGAGGTTGGAGAGGGCTCCCTCCTGGTGCTCCCATGTCCTGGGCAATATGGGGAGGTGGAGGCAGGAAGTGGAGCCCTGGCCAGCTACATGGATTTCTCAGACACACAGGAGGTGACCTGGGAGACGCCACACAGGAGGGGGAGCTGTCCTCGCTGGTGGCCCCTCTTCGCCGGGGTGTGCAGTAGGAGCAAGCACCTGCCCAGAGGCGGCCATGGGGTGTTGAGAGGGAAAAGTCTGGAATAGCTGCGGTGGGGACCGAGGACAAGAGCCTCCAAGGAGCATGTGAGTGTGGCTCAGATGGGGACCGAGTCAGAGTCTCCCTGTGTTGGGCCAGTGGTTCCCGTGAGCCCTCTTCCTGGGGAGGCTGCTTCTCTCCTCCCGGTCAACCCCAGGGTGGGGCGGGAGCTACCCATCGGCCCTTGTCTCTGCTCCCCCCTGCGCCTGGCCAGAGTCAGGGTGGCCACGCACCTGCTTGGTCACTCCCCAGGGGCGTCCGCGTTCACATGAGGGCTGGAAATGCCGGTCCCCCGCAGTGAGAGCCAAAGGCTCAGTACTCTATTCTGCTCACTCCAGCATGTTAAATCCCTGCCCGACACCTTGAAAAAGGACATCGCACATGCTCACCCATTAATAGTACAACCTCCCCTGTCATCTGAGGCAGCCGTTGGCATTTAAACAGACCCAGAACCCCACCTCCTCCACAGACTCCTCAGGGACTAACAGGGGAGCTAACATTTAACAAGAGCTTTCTGTTTGTTAGGAGCCTCCTTATGCACAGCACAGGTGGCCTTTAGTTTCACAATAACTCTGGTATTGTTAGTATTGTCTCCTCATTTTATCAAGAAGGAAACAATGGCTCAGATAGGTTAGAACATTTGCCAAAGTCACACAGCACTGAGCTAGCCCTCACGGAGATCAAACCAAATTTGGCCAACTCTTGCTCCTGAGCTCAGCTTCCTCTGGTGCCCAGCTGCCTGCCCTGAGCTCCTGTTCTCTGAGGACCCCTTTGGCAGTGACTCCTGGGTCCTAGCCCCTGTGTTCACACTTTGCATACCAGCCCTGTGCTTACCCTCATTGGAAGACGCAAAGTAAAGATTCTCAGACAAACCAAATTCTCTCTATTTTGTCATGGAAAATGTGTCTTTTTTTTTTTTTTTTAATTTTTATCATGTTCAAATAAACACAACACATAATGTACCATCTTAACTCTTTTTAAGTGCACTGTTCAGTGGTGTTAAAGTCCATTCGGATTACTGAGCCACCATGACCACCATCCATCTCAGAACGCTTGCAAATGGAAATTGTCCCCGTTAAACACGAACTCCCGCTTCCTCCCTGCTGAACCTCTGACCATCTTCATTCTGCTGTCTCCGTGACCCAAACCATCCTAGCATCAGACAGCAGCTTCTGGGAAAGCAGAAGATAACCAATGTCCCCACCCTGCTGCACTTCCCCCCAGCCTTCTGGAAGCCTCGGCCTCCTGGAAGCTGAATCCCAGGGGTTTGTCCTTTTGGGCTGTTTGCTTATTTCTCTTAACATAATGTCTTTGGGGGTCATCTAAACTCTAGCAAGTGCCCGACCGTCCTTCTTTTTTAAGGATGAATAATATTTCGTTGTGTGTGCGTCACACTTGGCTCATCCACTTATCCGTCGCCCAACCCTTGAGTTGTTCGCACCTTTTGCCATTTAGTGAGTAACATTGCTATGAACCTGAGTTTACAAACACCTCTTAGAGACTCTGCTTTCAGTTCCTGGGGGTCCATGCCCCAAGTGGAATTGCTGGATCGTATGATGATCTCTGTTTTTTTTTTTTTTTTTGAGGATGCGTTTTCTGTGGAGGCTGCACAATTTCACCTTCCCTCCAACAGTACATGGGGTTCCTGCTTCTTCTACATCACTGCCAACATTTGTCATTTTCCGTTCAGTTGACAGCAGCCACCCTCATGGGTGGGAGGTGGTGTCCCCTGTGGCTTTGATTGGCATTTCCCTGATGACCGAGCCTCTCTCCATGTGCTTATTAGCCATTTTGGTCTCTTCTTCGGAGAACCGCCTATTCAACCCATTTTAGCCATGTGGTGACGTGTTCTGAGGGCAGGAGTTCCCATGTCCCACACCACACACCAGCTTTGTCAAGCACGGAGCATTATTCACACCACCGGCTCCCTGGTCCCCTCTAGGGCCAAGGCCTGGACGGGCTCTGTTGACCCAGAAATGACACCGGGGTGGGGATGTGTCAAGTCACCATGACTCACCCTTGGCCCTGAATTCTTTAATCTGTGTAGCTACCCAGATGGCATCTTGGAAAGGGACACAGGATGGCAGGTTCTGAGGAGGGAGAGGCAGGCCCTGGTGCAATCCAGCAGTGAGGGGGACAGGGGACAGGGGACCAGCAGCTGGCATCTGGCTTTGGCCAACAGAGCGGGCCATCCCAAGGTGGCAGTGATGGTGGCAGCATCTCTCGGGGAGGAGGCCACACAAGGAAGGCTCTAGGAGCACACGGCTCGGCTTCCCCTGGGAAGAGAAGTGAGGTCCAGGCGGGTGGCTCAGGATGAGGGATCTGGTCACCCCAGAGCACAGGGTTGGGCAAGGCAAGGGAAAGAGATGCCCGACGCCTCGGGGAGGGGACACTGGAAAACAGGACCAGGGAGCCACAGGAGTCGGCTGCTCAGACCTCTGTCCAGGAGACCAACTGTGAGACGGGCGGACGGCCTCCTGCAGGGGCACCCTCCGCCAGCAACACGCAGCTCCCAGCCAGCGGGACGCAGAGGCTCAGCGCAGGGCTCCTGAAGCCAGCCTGCCCTGGGACCTGCCCTCTGAGGCCCCTCCTGTCCACCCCTGCATCCCTCCCTCTCCCTGCCCACAGCTCGGAAGCCTCTCCATTGGCTTCTGCCCCTTTCCTACTTTGTCTTCCATAGAACTTTCTCCCATTCAATGGGCTGCGCTCTAGGAGGACTCAATTGAACGTGACCCCCCGCCTGCCGCGCACCCCCACCCCAGCCCTCCAGTACAGTCCCCTCCCTCTGCGCTTTGACCTGCCTCCTTCTAAAGACTGACTGTGAATCAAAACAAGGCGCAGAGGGCCCGAGGATCCGCCCTGAGCAGCACGCTGGGTTTGGGGTCGGGTCGGAGGACACTTGGTGAGACCTTTTGCATCCTTGGGAGGCTCCTGAGTTGGGCGGGGCTGGTTCCTGAGCCTGGCCACATTCCTCTCAATCCACAGGGCCCAGAAGAGCGCCTGGCATCTGCTCAGTATATATTTGAAGAATGAATAAGTTTATTCACTGTCACAGTGCTCTAAAATGTCCCCAAATCTTTTCAAGTCTTCCAGCAGCCCTATGGAGTCAGGGGGACACAGACCGTCTCAAAGTCGTTAAACCGAGACCCAGAGAGGCTGAGGGCATCCATGGCCGGCTAGAGACCCTCGCCATCCGATTAGACCACGCCCCAACCCCCTGTGACCACTGGGGCATTGTGGGCAGCCAGTCTGAATGAATTCGCATACTCTTTGTGAATGATCTGAGTGATCCGAGAGGCTCTGTCGGTCACTTTCATAGTGACCTGGATATTGCCCCGATCCTCGAGGTAGCAGGATGTGTCTTCAGACACAGGCGTGCCTTCCTGCAGCCCCATGGGTGGAGCTAAGCTCACGTGTTCCTTTATGGTATTACTCCTTTGCCCTGTTTGGGATAGAATGTTCCATGGAAACGCCCTTTGTGTGTCCCCTTCTCTTGCTCTGCCCTTGGGTGTGGCCTTCCTAGATGTCAGTCAGCCTGCTGACAGCAGACACCAGGAAGCTGTTCTCAGTCCCTTGAAACCTGACCCTTTGCCTCATTTGAATGGCTTCTCCTCAATCAAAGGGTCTCTCTCTCTCTCTCTCTCTCTCTCTCTCTCTCTCTCTCTCTCTCTCTCTCTCTCTCTCTCCCCGGACCCTTAGGGTTAGAGGAGCCATCACAGGATCCCAAAGAAAAGGTATCTCTATCTCTTGTGTGGTCATTTCGTGCAGCCCAGTTCACCTGGAGTGACCCTGAGTGTTTTAGTCGTGAGGACGGCCACAGGCCATCCCAGTCAATTCTAACCCAAGCCCAGAAACGCAGGAGCTCTCTGCACAGGGACAGTCAGGTCAAGGAGAGGATGCAGGGGACAGCCTAGGAATGGACTGACCTACTTTGCACTATCAATAATAATACCTCACTCACGACAAACCAGGTTCCTGGAGTGTAAGGAACACGGAGGAGAGTGCAGAAGGAAGGGCCAGGCCCCTCCCCCAGGAGGCCCAGAGCAGCCCCTTTCTACAGTACTCACTCCTGGGGGGGACCTTAGACAAGTTTTTTTCTTAGGGGGCTACCAGGGATTGAACTCAGTGGCACTCAACCACTGAGCCACATCCCCAGCCCTATTTTGTATTTTATCTAGAGACAGGGTCTCCCTGAGTCGCTTAGAGCCTAGATTTTGATGAGGCTGGCTTTGAACTCACAATCCTCCTGCCTCAGGCTTCTGAGCTGCTGGGATTCTAGGTGTGAGCCACTATGCCCAGCCCTTAGTAAGGGAGCCAGGAAGGGTTCGCTGCCCGGCCTCACTGCGGCAGGTCCTGCCTCCCAAGCCACACCACTCTCCTTTGTTTGCTCGTATTTTTAAATGAGGCAAAACTTTAAAAAGGAGTGGGGGAGCTGGGCGGGCGGTCAGGGAATACATGCTGCTGAACGGGGACGCCACCCTGGGCGGATTGTCCCCTGGAGAATAAACAACTGCAGGAGACCAAGAGCCTTTGATAACTTGCTTACGGTCAATTAAAAATCCCAATTAACACATCTGAAAAATACTTCCATATTTGTCACTGAATGCAGGATGAGATGCATCTGGCGGCTGCTGGGGGAGAAGGCGGCCCACGGGGGGGAGGGCTGTGGAAAGACCCCCCTCGGTAAAGCCAGTAGTGGGGATGGGGGCTTCAACCCAAAAGCCACCTGTTCGTGCTGGTGCCTGCTGGCCCCCTGGTCTGTCACCATGGATCCCTGATGGTGCTGCTTCAGTGAGTGGCTCTAATCTTCACCTTCAGCCCTGGTGACTTAAATGTCCTGGGGATGCCACTGGAGTGTGACCCTGGGAGCCTCACTGCCCTCAACAACTCCATGCCACACGTATGCAAGGCACACAGCAGGACAGGCCAAGCAGACCCTGTGTCCTGAGCACAGCTTTGTACTGCATCCACCCTGCCCCAGCGGCTCAGCCCTGATGATTCCACCACCATATCTGGTCCCGCAGCCTGACGCTCCACCCTTCCTCCAGCACCGGGTCAGGCTCTGCCACTCCTTGTCAGGCTGGTGGCTTTCCTGCCTGGCTCCCAGTGACTGTCCTCACTGCTGCCAGAAGGATCTATCTAAAATGCAAATAGGATCAAGTCGGTCCTCCTGCAAGACACAGTTCAGTGGCCTGCATTGCCTTCAGGAAAAGTTCAGACTCCCCGTGAGGCTCAGAAAGCCCTTGGGGACCTTGGCTGGCCTCTGCCCTCCTTAACCTGGTTGCCCTACGCTCTGTAGCTCCCTACACTGAGTCCCCCAGGACATGATGTCTTCCATGGCTGGGATTACCCTTCCCCCTCCTCTTCTGCTAGCAAATACCTATTTTTCTTTCAGAACCTAGCTTAAGCTTTGCCTCCTCCGAGAGGCCTTCCCTGACTGCTCCTCCTCCAGTGTGACTTAGACCTTCCTCTGTGATTCTACTGTTCATTTGCTGCTTCTAATCCCACTCCACACCATCAATGATGATTTATTATTTCTGGAGTAGCTGAAAACAAGACCTCAGTCTTATGTCCCATGTCCTCGTGCCTCCTAGGAGTGCAATATGTCTGTTGCATATGTGAATGGAAGAATATTTAATACACCTTTTAAAAAATCATGAAATTATTAAGTTTTGGTGAATCAGAGGGTGCTTCCCATTGAACTTCATTGTTCTATCAGAGATGTTTTATCTCCATTTCTTACTATGGGGGACATTGCCAGTGGTTCCAGTCCCTTAGCTTTATGTGTCCTCCCCTAGAACCTCTGTCAGATATAAACGGAGCCCCAAAAGGACCTAGAAGGAGCCAGTCTTTAAAGGATTCTTGTGGCTCACCCCTATTGTAAAATAGAAGACTTCATGGAATGCAAATAACCCTCTCCTAATTTGTCTACTTGGTAAGTTTGAATTTGGAGGTTTCTTAAATTAGCAGCGCAAACTTGCAGTTTTTCTGAAAATGTGACTGCAGTTGTGGCTCATGCCACCAAGATGCAAATAAAGGGGCTCAGGACTGGGGCGGTGGCAGGGTGGACCTGTGACAATAGGAGCAGAAACCAGGCCTGCAGAGGACGCCATGGCCACCCACAACTCCGTTTTGTAGGCCAGTGATCTTGGAGACATGCTGCTGGGAGCCCAGGCCTTCCAATCACCCCAGGGCTACTTCATCTCCAGATTACCCATGCTGCCTACCACCCACCCAGCGCTCTCAGGGGAAGGGAGAGAGATTTTTTGTTCTTCCTTCTACTGGAATTCTTTTGTCTGCTATTCAGAGAGCTGCTTGGGCTACACTCTGGGCCCCTGACCTGCACGGTTCCCCTGCCCAGACAGCTGGATTCTGACCCGGGAGGCTTTGTTTACTCACCATGTAGCAAATATTGACACTGAAACCAACTGTGCTTCTGCTGGTTGCTAGTTTTCTGGTCCCAGGAAACCTCTGTTCCCAAGTGACAAATGAATTTTAGGCCTATGAGCCCTTCGTGTCATCAAAAGGCAGAACGGAAACCTCTGCCCACTCCTGACCTCTTCCAATACCTGGAAAGCAGGGGTTCTCTCTTAGTCAGTCTGGCCCCACCCTAATCTTAGGTCCTTAAAAGCCACAGAGTGAAGGGCAGACTATTCACTGACAGGACTATGGGATTCCTGAGGGCAGGGATAGTTACAGGAGCCTGGCCCAGATGCCTGGAGCCTGGCCCAGATGCCTGGAGGCAGCCCAAGGAACTCTGGGAGGAAGGGAAATAATGACACTGATGATCAGAATAATAACTACCACCACCGGACCCCAGAGTAGAGTCGGGCTGTGTGCCAGAGCCGGGCCTAGTTCTGAGCTTGCGTGGCTTAGTTTAATGCTCACAAGTAATATTATCCCATTTTGCAGATGAAGAAATCGAGGATTTGGAGATTAGGTAATCTATGTAGGATCACACAAAAGACTCCAAAACCCATGCTCCTAACTCCTTTGAAGAAAGGGAAGGGCTAGGCAACCATGAAGCAAGAGACTCAGGAGGCTGAGGCAGGAGGATTGCAGGTTTGAGGCCTGCTTCAGCAACTTAGTGAGGCCCTAAAGGAAAAAAGGGAGTGAGGGCATTAAGGAAGAATGTGAAAGTAGACAAGAGGGTGATCATGGAGCTCACCCAGTAAACAAGTGAGGATAAAGGCTTCATCATTCCCCAGACCTATTTCCTGTCAAGCTCCAAATGCCCTCCCATCTGTTCCCTTTCCTCCTACAACTCAACAGGTGGGCCAGGGTATCTGCTGGTCTCTTGGTGCCTCCCACCCGCTGCTAACACGGCCCCTTCCTGAAATAGACACTTTAAACATTTTATTTATTTATTTATGATAGATGGCAGAATTGAAGTCTTGGAAAGATCTACGTTGGAAACTCGTTCATCCCGCTCTCCCGCCCAGACCCTTCTGGGCCAGGCCCCGCAGACCGATGGGGAGGGTCGCGAACTGCCCGGGGAGGGTTGGGGGTCCCAAGCTGCCAGGGGAGGGCTGAGGTGGCCCCCCACAGAGCGCTCCCTTCCTCCGGGTGAGGCAGGCTGGGCGCCCCAGCCATGAAAACATATGCTCCCTTCCTTCACTCCAGCCAAAGGGAAAGGTAGATGTCACGCACACCCACACCCCGGGACAATGCGCGTATTAATAACCGCTTTAATTGTGTGCGAGTCTCAGCATATTTCCCTGCGGAGCCTCAAAAGCCATTTATTTTGGTACCACGTAGCGGGGATGGTACTCTCCGCCGGGGGCCCAGCCAGGCTGCTGGTGACTAATAGAGAACTCTTCATTGAGAGGAGCCCTGGAAAAGCGTTTCCATTTCCCGAGTGCGCCTTGGGTGGGTGGCGAAAGCAGCGAGCTAAGTGGAGCACTGTCAAGGTTCGTGCGCGCCCCGGATGTGTGTGCACAGCACCTCTCGGTACCCACGCCTGGGAGGGAAGTCTGGGGGCCCGGGAGGGCGGGATGCAGATAACCCCCTGCAAGGCAGACTCTAAAAATATCGTGCATTTGCCTTTGACTTGAAATATACGATTTTCTCCCCAGCAGATTCACCTTTCTAATTTTATTTTGCTTGGGCTGCTATTAAAATGAGCTTGCATTCTCAGAGAATACTCCGATGGCTATAAAGGACAGGGAAGTGCTGGGTGGCCAATAAATCCAGCCCAGGAGTCTAGATTTACCATGGACAACCCTAACCCAAGGCAGTTAACTCTAGGGATGAATGTTGTTTTTCTTTTAGGGTAATATTATATATTTTTTCTTTTGTTAGAAATAAGGCACTTGCTGCTCCCCAGAAACAGGAGATTTTATTTCCTGATAAAAATTCCTCCTCTTCTCAGCCTCACCATCAACCATCATTAACACATGTTCTCTATGGTGGATGTTCTCTGTGATGGACAAGGAGACTTCTCAGACTCAAAACCACTGTAGGAATGGCCAGGAATGATCTCCAGGAAGACAGACTCACCAGGGTCCAAATCAATTTGCCTGAGTATCTTGCCCTTCATCTTGCCTCCAAGCAGAACTGCACCTAAATAATCTCAAATGGGTGCAGGTCTTCTTCACCACCTCCCATCATCTCAGATGCTTTGGCTCTTTAAGTACCAAGGTTTGGAATTCTAAATTCTCAAGTGTTCAATAGTGGGAGGGCAAGTGGCCGTGGGAAGTGAGACGTTGGCCAGTGCTTAATCTCTTTGACCCTCAATTCTTTTATTTGTAAAATGGAGATAAAAATCTGTATCTTGCAGGGTGGTGATCTGGACAGTGTCCTGTGAAAATAGTGGGATTCATCCTTAACATCTGTTAATGAACCTGGGTCGGCAGAGCAACTTCCAAACGAATGCTCATTCCTCCAAGCCATGCCCTCTCTGATGCAGTTGAGAAAGCAATGGTGTTTCGGCCCAGTAAGCTTGATTTGGGGATACCACAGTGTAAGAAGGGCCCTTAATTATCCTCTGGGCAGCCTGTCTTCTCCTACCAGTCCAAACATCTCCCTGACACCCAATTTCCCCTCAGAATGCCCCCTCCTGTCTGGCAGGCTCATCTCCTTCCAGTTTGCATGAGGTGCCTCTGTTGGTGTGAGGTCTTCCCTAGTTTAGTTTTTTGTTTTCTCAAGGTTTTAATTTTGTTGGTTGATTGGTTCAATTATTTCCGATCAGCCTCTCCTATTTGTATGAGGAGAAATGACCGCCTCTGGGCAGGTGGAGACCACAGTCTAGATCACTTACAAACTCCCTGTGTCTCCAGGCTGGCCTATTCCTGGGGAGGAAAGCAATCAGAATGCAGTGTTTAGTTTAGGTAATCCAGCAGGATTAAGGGCTGAGAAGGAAGGGGTGTACACGGGAAGGCCCTCTGGACAATGAATCCCTTTATCACATGCATTCTGGGCTCCCCTGAAGCCTGGAGGTAGAAGCCACCCATGAGAGCAGACACATCTGTGCAAATGCCCTTGTGTTCCCAGCATGCCATACAGGGGTGAAACCTGTGGGGAGGAAGGAGGGTTGGCCTGTAGCTCCACTCCTTCCACTGATACCTTGGGCAAGTCCCTCAATTCATTTTTCCTTGAGTTTATCCAATTTTCAAAGCCACCTGGGACTTTTTTCGAAAGTACAGATTCTTGGAGTCTTTACCGAACTGCTAACCCAGACGGTCAACTCAGGTAAACTTGGGGAGGATACTGACCAGAGGTCAACAGCCCTAGATTTAGACCTTTGCTTACTTCTCTGCAAAATGAGTAGGGTAGACCAAATGCCTTTGAAAACCACATCATGTGGCCAGTGGTGCAGCTCTGAAGTCGTGTGTCTCTGTGATCAACTCACTTGGGAAAACAAAGCACCACATGTGGGCCTGGCTTCACAGGTGCACACAGGAACAAAGGGTCTCTAGTTCACTCTTGCTCTGGGACACAGCTTTGCTTGACTTTGGTCGAGATTTTGGTGGCAAAAGTTACCTATGAAGCCTGTGCTTTGTGGGGGCCAGTGCTCTAAGACCCTGACACCAATGCTCTTGGCCCAGAATGTGGATGGTGGCTGGAAAGTAGACACCTGCAATGGAGCACACCATCTAGGGACAGCCACTCCCTCGCCAGGTGATCAAATAAATACCAGAGCCAGAAAAATGGTGGCAACAAATGAAAACAGTTTCCTGGCTCCAAAAGAAGCAGAAAAGAGGACAGAATGAATGGTCTTAGAGGTCCTTTTGGCCACCTCTACCCACTGCTTCTCCAGCTCCTCTGCAGGAACTGCCTTAGGCAGTCTGAATGGTTCCCCAAGTCAGCCCACCTTGCCCACTTTCAGGTATGCCAAAGTGCTGTGGAGGCAGACTCCACTTAACCCCAGAAGACCTTTTGACAATCCACTGCCTGAAGGCAGGTAGACCAGATGTCTTTTAAAGCAATACCCTTGGTCCTTATTCTAATTTGGAGTACTTTCTCCACCCATCAGGGGTTCCAGCAGAAAATGGATGCCTAGTGGAGACACAGTAAGGGTGAGGACACAGCCTGTATCAGGGCCATCGTGCATTTGAGAATGTTTTTCTGCTCAGGACAGAATCGTGTCTTGAAGATCTTCAGCCTGCTTTTCTGTGCCCTGTGCCTCCTGGTGTGTCTCTGTGTTTTCTCACATTAATTACCAAGGAGACTCAGGTTGGAAGGAAGTTAAGACCTGTCTAGTTTAACCCCAACTTCCAAAGCTACAGCTCTGTGACATCATGTCCATCCTCATCTCTGCTGGCCATCTGCAGTGACAGGGAACTCATGTCCTCCAAGAATCCCATGTCTGTTTTGAATACAGCCCTGCCATAAAGTGTTCCCTGATAGCTCTTCCTAAGGTCCTTCTGCTCTTCTCAAAAAAGTATTCGCTGTTTGACCTGCTTGGGCAAGTTTCTTAACCTCTCTAAGCCATAATAATCATACCCAACTCAAAACACTGTTTTAAAGCCATATGAAATGGTAAATACATAGTATTTCATACACATAGAGGACCCTCAGGAAATGTTAGGGATTTTGCTTTTGGAGGAACTGATAGCTTCCTTTGCATCAGAGACGTTCCTGGTATTTTCATTTTCAGAAGGGACACATGCTGCCTGAAAGAGGGGTTCTCAGGAGCTCTGGAGACATGGGCAGGGGTCCCTGACAGTGTTGGCACATGTGTACATGAGTTCAGGGTGGGTCACTGCATCTGGGACCAAAGTAGCTTAGGCACTGCTGTACAGTGGGAGAGAAGGGGAGAGGAGGCTCCTAAAGGACCACAGTCTCTATACCTGTTGCCAAGATGTCGCTCCCTTTCCACTTTGTTGCACCACATACATGGAAGAGCGTGAGGCAGGGGTGGTGGGATTTTTGACGAGGTCTCCCATTGAATGCTACCCAGTAAATCATCCCAAGTTCACCCAAGGCTGAGTTCTGGCCCACAACTAGAGCCTGCCTGAGCTGGAGAACCTGCCTTCTCGTGCACTCCCTGGCTCTGACTTGGGCAAGAAATGGAGACTCTCTGAGTTCCAGCTTTCTCATCTGCAAAGGGGGATATTTGATAATAGCCAACTTGAGGAACTCCTGTGTCTCTTCCTGTAAGGACACTAACCCTATCAGATCAGGGCCTCACCCTTATGACCTTATTTAACCTTAATTCCTTCCTGATAGTCTCCATCTCTGAGGAGGAGTTAGGACTCCAACATATGAATTGGGGGTAAAGGGGAGGATGAGAGATGGGGACACAACATTCAGCCCATAACAGTAGCCAGAAAGGTATGGACAGTGCTGCTTATTTCAGTAAATTTCATGGGGAGGTAGATGGCTCTGTAGCATCAGTCTTACCTCACCCCAGCCTCCAGGATCTGCTTTCCTGTGCCCTTGGCTTTGGGATGAGGCTTCATCAGACAAAGGCTAAAAAAGCAGCAGGAAAATGCCCTGATCCATCAGCTCAGGAGACAGAAGAGACCCCAGGGAGCTTGTCGAGGCCAGGCCTTGAGAGGGCCACGAAGCCTGGCAGGGGAAGACCCAGTCAGTGCAGCAGGGCTGGCTCCGAGGCCCTGCCTGGATGGACCTTCTCAAAAACAAATCCCCAGACCTGACACAGTCTCAGTGCCATTCTGCCATTGGTTTGAGGGTGGTGGTCCCCTCCACAGGGACAGTCTGGGACACTGGGAGAGCTTGTCCTGCAGAGAGATTACTGTTTGCGTGGCCTGGGATTTTATTTTACTTTGCTCCCTCTAATGCCACCTTGTTTATTGGATGGATATTTCATCTCCCCATTTCATCTCGAGATCGGCATTAAAAGTTCCTTCCCTGCTCACTGAGATGTCCCTGCTAATCATAAAAATCTGCGTTGTAATTTCAGATTAATTAAAGCCGTCAATTGGGGAAGCTGGTAACTGTAACTCATATTCTCCACTTCTCTGCACTCTCCCAAAATCATATTACTTTATAATACTTCATATTATTCTTCAGAATACTTTTACCCCCTAAAGACTTCCTTGGGGCATCAGGCAGCCTTTCTGGGGCAGGGCTGGGCCTCAGGCATGGCATACTGGCCAAGGGCAGCAGAATGGACCTGACATTGTCCAGGGTGCAGATGCCTCCCCCACATAGCAACCCATATATGTACCTGTATGATCATTAGGAACTGGAATTGGGGAGGCAGACTACTGGTTTCAAGTCCAGCTCTAATGCTTACAACCTGTTTCTATGTGTCCTTACCAATCTGTGACTCAGTTTCCCAAGTTGTAAAATAGGGATGATTATGGTGCCCACCTGATAGATTGTTCATGTAAGATGAAATGAGCGAGGTAAAGTACTTACAAAAGAGCCTGCTCATGGTAAGAGCTTGGTCCATGGTAGCTACGGGGCAACCATTGTCTGGTGAGCCCAGCACCTGGATGTGCCCCTGTGGACAATACTAGAGATACATAAATGTCTCTGCCCCCTGCAAGCTGACAATCTGAATGGAATGTACTCAAAAGGAACATGCCAAGCCCTAAGCCTCCTGGTGCCTATTATCAATACAAATGGACTGGATCACTTCAGAGCGGCATGGCTGTGCCCAGTGAGGGCTGCTTCCCTTCTGTGCCCATCCCTGCTCCCAGCATGGGCAGATTCTTGGAGAAGCACCACCAGGAGCTCACACTTTTCTGTTCCTGTCTTTACTAAAGAAAAACCAAGAAAATGGAGCCTATTCCTGAATGACCCTGGAAGAGCTCTCCAGGATGGCATTCTGCAATAGGCTTTTTCCTTTGTGCATCAAAATTATAGCTAAGATTTCTGCTTCATGGGGCAGGCTGAGCTCAGCCAAGGGCAAAGAAAAATGAGGCTGAGAGAAGCGAAGGCTGCTCATCTCTGTACCACCTTTGTTCTTTTAAGGAGTTAAGACATGAGCTCCACCACCTTCAAAAATGTGCTTATCACTGCTCCCATCTTCCAGAAAGGAAAACTCAGGGTCAGAAAAACTTGTGAAAGTCCCCAGATGGAACATATTGTGGAGCTTGAAGGAATAATTCCGGGTCCCATGGAGCAACCTGGCTTAGGTCAAAGTTCAGGGCAAGTCCCTCTGTCTGGACTCTGTTCAAATACCAGCTGCTCCCAGAACCAGAGTAGGAGACACCCCTCTGCCTGGCAATCTCTGGTTCAGATAACTCCAGAGACAACACCCTCGACCTGCTGAGGCCTCTTTCCTCAAACATCTATAATTCCAAGCTCAAGAAAGAAGATTTGATTTTTGTAGCTCTCTCTCTCTCTTTTTTTTTTTTTTTTTTCAATTTTCCCCCATCACCTTAATAATTGCATCTCTGGATTGTTTAATTCCACACTCAAGCCACTTCTGCTCACAACTGGCCTATCACCAGCTAGGATTAAGATTCATTTCAAATAAGAGGGCTTCCCCCCACTCCCCCCTTCTTTTATTCCCAAACTGAATTTGCATTACAAAAAAAATTAAACAAAAGCAGCTTTTCGAATCTCCACTCATTACTCCCATCACATTTGTTAACATCATTATCCTCGGCTGAAGATGGCAACTATTATCAAATGTCGCAGCGCTTTTGTGGACCTCTTGCTATATTAGTTTAGAAAATTGCTTTAATGCATATGCTTTTAGAGGTTTAAAATCTACCATGGCATTATGAGCTATATAATGCTGTACATTTTTAAATCTAATAGTGCATTTATTTTATTTTTTAAAAAACACATTGCATTGAAATAAAAATGCATGCCTCTGGTAAGGAAGAATACAAAGGCAATTGGGAAGATGCAGAACTCGGCTCCTGACTGGCAGGCCCCCTCCACTCCCTTCATCCCCTGGAGAAGAAATCGCTCTTCCTGAAATCCAATCCTGGAGGCTCTAAATGGGTCTAAGGGGTGTGGACATGTGGGGTGGGGATGGGGCAGGTTCTCACTGACACAGTGGTGGAGAAGGAATCTGAACTATTCGGGGCTGTAAGCAAAAGCAACTCCAGCTATTCATTAACACGGAAAAGCACAGTTTCAGGGGCAATTACCAAATTTCTATATTCATAGAAACCCAGTTTCCCTGGAGAGAAAGGCTCAGGTTGGAAATTTATGAAGTGCTGGTTTCTTATGGAAATAAGAATTTTTGGTAATTACACAGGAGCTGCTCTTTATCTGCTTCTGCATTTTAATGATGGGGAGTGTATTTTGTTAGTTTCTTTTTCTACTATTATTAAAGCATGCGCGCGGGCCACATCCTCGCTCTGTCCCAGGATCCATTCATCCTGAGAGCTGAGAACGGGTTGCGCGACCCTGTTCCACCACTCGGCTCTCCAAACCAGAGAGCAGAGGGCAGGAAAAGACTCCTGAGGTCCCCTCTTCCGTGCTCTGGGACGACGGTGGCTCTGCACCTCCTGTCCCTCCTCTGACACCTGGAATCTTCTCCCTCTCCCCTCCCCGTGCCCTACTCCCTTTTCCTTCCCCAGGAAGCCATTTTTAGGGCAAAGAGGACAAGGTACGAGAGATTCTGCTCTTTTCTCCCTCCGACTCCCTTTTTGTAGGACTAATACAAACATGAAAAGGAAGGGTCACTAGAGCGGGAGTCACATAGCCAGGCTCCCCTTCCCTCTCCCCATGTCCCTTTCCCCAAGTCCCTTTCCCCCTCCTTCTCATTGGTAGCTTCCAGTCCCACCCCTAATCTGTCCCCAGGGGTCACATGCTCATCCCACCCTTTACCCTGTTTCTAAGACTTTATGAAATGACCACTGTCTCCCAGGGAGGGCTGCAAAGGACACTAATCCCCCCGCCCAGAGCCATTTGAGCTGATTTATAATGGTTATAAAAGAGGTCAGAGCTTGATTGAGCTTAATAGATTCATTAATTACACCAAACAAAACAAACATAATGAACATAAAAATTTATGACCTCCATCACCAGGTTCAGATGTGGCCCCTTGTCGGGCCTTGACAGGTTCTGTCAGGCCCATCCATCTTGGCACCTTATAGGATGAACGGCCTGTGTCGGTATAGAGGTGATGGAGTATCCGGCCCTAGGTGGTGGAATGTCCAGCGCCCGGCACTGCTGTGGAACCACCCACCAGCCTGCTCATCTTTGCCAGATCTCCCTGCAGAGCCGCCCCTGGGCCCTCAAGGTCTGGTCCAAATCCTGGTGTTAGCCCTCGGGAACTGTGTGGTCTTGGGCGAGTTGGTCCATCTTCCTGCATCCCCATTTCTGCCTCTGTGAGACGGGGATGACAAATAGCTCAGCCCGACCCTAGGGTGGCGGATGGGTGGCCTGAGCAAATGCACCACATCCAAGTGCAGGGACTGCTGCCCGCTCTGCGGTCAGTGTCGTGGGTCTGGGCTTATTTTGGCCCAATTGTTATAGTTATTATAGTAGAGGCCATCCACAACTCCAGCATTTCTTGGGAAACTTCATCTTTCTATCTTTTCTGAAAGACAGGGAAATGTGTTAAGTATTAAGTGTCTAATTGTGTGTGTGTGTGTGTGTGTGTGTGTGTGTGTATCAGGGTTTGAACCCAGGGGCACTTAACCACTGAGCCACATCCCCAGCCCTTTTTTGTATTTAATTAGAGTCAAAGTCTCCCTGAGTTGCTTAAGGGCCTCACTAAGTTGCTGAGGCTGGCTTTGAACTCACGATCCTCCTGCCTCAACCTCCTGAGCTGCTGGGATTACAGGCATGGGCCACTGCCAAGTGCCTAATTTTTGGTCAAGGAAGGAAAAGCGTTTCAGCTCCAGTAGGTGGTGCCGGCCTGCAAATTATTTAAAGCATCATCAAGAGCCCTGAAGGAACTGAGGAATCGAATGGACCTAGAGGTCACATAATTGACCACTGCCCACCTTGTCATTTTCCCCAGGAGGAAAAGAGCAAGCAATGTTCAAAGGTCCAGCCTGAGGCCGAGAAGCTGTGCAACAGTGCAGTGGGGACAGAGCCGTGGCCCCTCCCGCAAATGTCTATTAGGTGCTGTACATGTGATTGTGGCCCCAGGGAAACCAGGACCTGGAAGAAGAGAAAGCTGAGGCCCCGAAAACAGAAGCTATGGTTTCAAAACATCACATACGTGATAAATGCATACGATTGTATTTTTCAAGTAAAAGTAAATAAATTAATTTTAAAAGAGGCCTTTGCCTGGGCCATTCCCGCTGGTTCCCCTCACCAACTCTACCCCCTCTGCAGACTCAGCCCAGGTTTCACCTCCTCTACAGCTTCCCTTAACCCTCCCGAGATGTCCCAGGAAAACCTGCAGGTCCTCGCTGTTTCCCTCTGTCCTCTGGCCCCTGCCACAGTCCTGTCTTTAGATGTTGATGCTCTTCATTGTGACTTTGTGGTTGTCGTTTGGCATTCCTTTCTTTAAGCAAAAAAAAAAAAATAGTGAGTACCTACTACATGCCAGGCACAGTGCTAGGCACCCAGAGACATGGTGAACTGGAAGGCCAGAATCCTTGCCCGCATGGACTTGTGGTCTGGTGATGCTAATTCTGTCTTATGCCTTTTCGAGTGTTCTGTGCCCTGCACGGGGCCTGGCAGGGATAGTTCCTCTGTGAAGCATGATGAGTAAGTGGCTGGGTGCCTGGAGGAGGGCAGAGGCTCTCCGTGGGTGGGCTGGCTGGGGAGACAGGCACGTGGGTTATGGGGACCTCATCCCAGAACCGGGGCAGGAGTTATGTTCTGCCGGGAGCTCACCCTTAGGGCTGCGACAAGCCCGGGGGGAGTACAGATGTCCACTTGGTGCCGTTTAACCATCTATCACCCTCTCCTATCCATTATTCCATCCTCGGGTATCAATTCCTGGTCGGTCACTCAGCCCACAAGACCCTGAAAATAGATTTAAATTATTGCTTTATTTCCCATCCAGCTCAGGGTGTTGATTTATGCTGCCCAAACAATCAAGCCTTTATCTCAGTCACCCAGCAGCATTAGCAGCAATTTATCATGTTTTCCCTCTCTCTGAGCTACCCGGATGCTAGGGCCTGATGGTTGTGTCCTCAGAGAGATGCAGCCGCCAGTGGGCACGAACAGTAATGGTAGCAAAGGCCGGGGGCGCTTCCTGTAGGCCTGGAGCAAGGGGACAAAAAGGGGACCCTCTTCCTCATGGTAGCATGGAAGAAAGACTGTCATCTTATGGTATGGTCTGGTCCCCACCTTGCTGCTAACCACATGAGCCACCCTGAGCAAGGCCCTCTCTGGGCCTCAGAGTCCTCATCTTTGACCTAGTGGAACCACCGATTGCTGAGAGGTCTGCGGGATGCAGCAAAGACAGCCTGCGGTCCTGTCCCGCTGTGAGAGCGTGGGGGTTTGCTCTTTGACAGCTTAACTGACCCTTCCCCTCACCCACCGCTCTGGTTGTGAGCCACAGGCTGTGGCCGCATGGTGAACATGAGCAGAAGCAGCCCACCCCGTCAGAACTAGTGAGCACCCTGTCAAGGGTGGGCAGGGCAGGCCAGGGAGCAGGGAGCAGCCCAAAGCCATTCCACAGGTCAGGAGCCCTGGCCGGCCCAGTGTCTGTCTGATGCAGCCCAAGAGCTAAGCATGGCGTTTACTCAGGTGAAATGAGGTGTTTTTTTAAAAAAATAATATTAGTTTGTGACACATCAAAATCACATGAATTCAAATTTCAGCACCACTAATAGAGTGTCTCAAAGCCAGTCACCCCGCCCCCCCCCCGCTCCATTTGCATATGTTCACAGCTGCTGGGGCTACGGTGGCTGAGCGGTTATGAGGAAGACCCCCAGGCCCCTCAGTCTAAAATATTTACTTTCTGATCCTTTTCAGAAAAAAACCCATTGACCTTTGGGCCAGGTGACTGGTGATGCCAAACACCATCCCAGCTTTGTCCCACACCGGGTGTTTAGTTCAGGAGGAAACAAGCCCTTCTAGAGACTTCTAGAGGGAGAAAAGTTCTCCTGAGATTTGTGTGTGTGTGTGTGTGTGGAGGGAGGGGTTCTGAGGATTGAACTCAGGGGCACCACTGAGCCACATCCCCAGCCCTATTTTGCATTTTCTTTAGAGACTGGGACTCACTGAGTTGCTTAGCGCCTCACCATTGCTGAGGCTGGCTTTGAACTTGCCATCCTCCTGCCTCAGCCTCCCGAGCCACTCTCCTGAGATTTTTTTATCAGCTGAAGAGAGAGTTGAGAGACGGCCCTGGGTCACCAGCATGGGACGGGATCGCTATTGTTCCTGCGCCTGCCTCTCACCCTGCTCATGGCCCTCTCCTCACCGTCTCCCCACCTTAAAGGCCACCACCTCCAGGAAGCCAGGCCTCCCCACCCTGAAGGGAGCAGCCCGCTGCCGAGCCCCTAGGCGGTACCAGCGCTCCCTTCAATCTCTAACCTCTCCTCCACCAGGGACAACAAATTGGTTTCATCTCAGGCTGGTTCCGATTGACTGGAGGTGGCTTCCCGTGTTGATAAGGAACGCAAGGCTGCTTGGGAACTCAGAAAAAAAAGGAAAAAAAGGCCCACGATCGGATCGACCAGCCACGGCTGCTGTGGATGTGGGGGGTGCCGCCCTCGCGCCCACCTTGCCTTCCCTGCTCTGTGCCGTAATCTAGGCCGTGGTGACCAGGGTGGACCCCCTTGGGTATTGCAAGTTTCTGGTGGGCAGTGGCCATGTCCACTTGCCTCCCCTGCACAGTGCCCAGTCCAGTACCTGGCACAGAGCTGGCCTCGGGCATGTCCAGGGCTGCTTTTCTGGATGATGTCCTAAAACCCAGCTCTTTCAAATGCCTCTGGCAACTGGAACTCGAACCCACCCACGTGGCCTCAGGGAGGCACCGCGGGGACAGGGAAGGAACCCGCTGGACCAACCTGGGCACAGGAGGAACTGAGCGGCAAGGAGAGCAGAGCCGGCTCCCAGCTCGGGGAGGAATCCTTGGCATTTACACAGCAAACAACACCCAGGTGACAAGGCCGGGCTCGGCAGTCCCCAAGTCCCAGCATACTTTAAATGTTTGCCACATGCCAGACATTAATATTTTAACGGCTGCCCGTCCATAGCAGGCAGAGCCGCGTCCAGAACGCAGCGTAAAAATGGAGTGACAACAGCCTGCCTTGCGCCAGGTCGGCGGGGCATCGCGTCCCCTCCGGGCTCCTGCAGCCTGCGCAGACCCGGGCCCTCCCCTCACCCCATCCTGCTGGCCTGGCACTGCAGTGCAGCCGAGGACTCCCCTGGCTGAAGGGCTCTCGGGCAGTTCCCAGGACCCTGCATAAGCCCCCATGTTGGGGTGGGGGCAACTGTGTGCCAGGGACCCCGAATTCCATTGCAGCGTAGCTGAGGGCCTTTACCTCCTGACTTCAGCTCTGGGTGTCTGAAATCCATCCAGGGCTTCTGGGAGCAGGGGGAAGGCACGCCTCCTTGCTGGTAGAATTACTCAATGAACGGAGAGGGGGCAGTCCCAATTCCTGATATCCCTTGAGACGGGAAATGTGGCTGGGGGGAAGGTGTGTGATCCTGTGGAATATCACTCCTACTTTTCCTTTCTAAAAATACACACAAACAAGATGAATGTTCGCAAATCTCCCCCATTCCCTGCCGTCATCACCTTTTGGAAAAAATCTCTCTGGTTAGAAAGTCTTAGAAGCCACCTGCTCCTGCAAGCTTGGCCTCAAGCTCCTGGGTGAGGCAGCGTGGGAATTACAAGCACAGCTCCTTGTTAACAGCAGCTAGTGTTTAATGCGCACATACTGTCTTCTAGGCCTGGGCTTGGCAAACTTCTTCCATAAAGGGCCACACAGTAAATATTTTCAACTCTGAGCCGTACTCCACACTGAGGTGTGGCCAGAAAGAAGCACAGACGCTACTTAAAGGAAAGAGAGTGGCTGTGTTCAAATAAAACTTTATTTATAAAAACAGGTTGCTATGGTTTGAATAAGTGACCCCCAAAAGCCTATGTGTTAAAGCACTTTTGGAAGATGGAAAAACCCTTAAGAGACGGGGCCTACTGGGAGGTTTTAGGTCATGGGGGTGTGCCTTTGGAGGAGACTATGGGACATGGGTCTCTCCCTGTTTCTCTTTCACTGCAGGCCATGAGTCGGACAGGTGCTCTCTGCCACGTTTCCATCAAGATGTACTGTTGGAACACACGTCCAAAAGCAACAGGGCCAAGGGACCACGTACTAAAACCCCCAAACCAAAATCAGCCTTTCCTCTTTTTAAGTAGATTATCTCAGGTATTTTGGCATAGTCCTGCAAAGCTGGCTAGCACAGGTGGCCTATCGTTTGCTAACCTGTGTCCTAAGTGGTATGCTAAGTGTTGTTTTATACACATAATCTCATTTAATCTTCATAGGTTTAACCCTAGGGAAGGGTACTGTTATTATACTTATTTTTAGAAATAAAGGACTTCAGGGTTAGGGTTAGGTACTTGCCCAATATTACAGGTGAATATATAACTGGAATTCAAACTGTGTAACAGTAATGCGCTAGTTGAGAGTCTTATAAAAACAATACCCACAGCTGACTGTGTAGAGTGTTCACAGATATCAGGCACTGTTCTGAAAGTTTTATTTAATCCTTACAACTTGATGATGGTGCCCATTTTACAGATGACAAAACTAAGCTCAGAGACATGAAATGACTAGCACAGGGCACATAGCTTCCCAGTGGCACAGCAGAGGTTCCACTGTCTTGTGTCCTAACTGCTTAGCTTTCAAGACTTCAGAGGTAGGTCAGTGAGCTCAGGCCTGTGCTACACCACTCCCTTGCCATTGGAAAAACATACGGTCCAACCCCCTCCTCCCACAGGTCCCTGCAATAGGTCACTTGAAAAACAGCCCCCTTTGTTTTGCAGTCTTCTAACCAGAACATTTGTGGGGTTTCAAAGGCAGAGAGGATTTGAAAGGCAGATGTGGAAGTCCCAGTGTTCTGCACCCTGCAGCCTCAGCCGGCTGCCCCATCAAGTTTCAATTAGTCCCTCTGGGCCCAGGCACTGGAGCTCTGGGTGATCCCTGGAGGGACAGGGCCCCCCTGCCAGCCACCTGCTCTGGCCGAGTCAGCAGAGCTCGACCAGCCTGGGAGCCGTCAGCCAAGGGCCTGCCGCACACGCCGCTCATCATGACACCCGACTGCAGGTAAGGAGCAGATAGCAATTTTCCTTTTTACTTATTGGTGCAAGGCGAGTCAGAGAGCCTGACAGGGCCCCAAACAAGCTGTCAGGAACTTCTAATTAGGGCTGAACAGCTTAAGGAGTGCACACGCCCTCCCAGCCTCGGAATTAGCAGGACAAAGTACCCAGATGGAGTCAGACAGGCTGAAAGACTGGAGCCTGCGGTGGGCTGGGAGGGGAGGCCTCAGGCAGCCGGGCCCGAAGCAGAGGTGAGCCGGGGCCCAGGCCTGGGGAGCAGGCTGAGATGCCCACTCGCCCTCCACCCCAGGGCTCAGGAACACTGGAATGAAGGGCCAGATCCTTTGCCCCTGTGGACTCCATGTTCTCTCTTCCTTCTCACTTCCCAAAGAACTGGCGGAAGGTCTTTAAGTCCTGGATTTGAATGAGCCAGAACTGGACTCCATTCCTGGCCCTCCTGCCATCTGAATTCCAGCGTCCTCACCTGTGAGATGGAGAACGGCCAGCACGAGGGTGGCACTTCCCTGGACAGGGTGCTGTGAGGATCATGAGAACCCGGAGGACTGACGCCTGCAAGGTGCTGAGCTTAGGCCCAACCGACACATTAGCAGGTGAGAAACAAGTGGCAGCCTTTATTACTGCTTATCATTACCAGCAGGAGGCTCGTGCCAACCCCTGGACAGCCTTTGTCCTCTAAGGAACTTCCCAAGGAAACGCTAACTTCCTCTCAGAGAGAGACAATTTCTTAAAATTTTCATCCTCAACATCTGTCTAGGGTAGGCATCATAATCCCCATTGTACAGACGAAGAAACTGAGACTTGGGGAGATAAAATGACTTGCTCAGAGTCATATATTTCAATAAATGGAAGGTTCTGGATTCCAATGTTGAAGCTAATTATAAGCACAATTATAGCTACCAGGTTTTGCACACTTTGGATACACCAGACACTGTGCTAATCAAGCTTCATGTTATTTCCACCAACACGGCTTCAGGCACCAGCCCAGTTTAAGCAGTCTGAACATGACTGGGCACTCCTCCTCCCTGGGCCAGAGGGTGCTGTCATGTCTGCCCGCGGGTCCCAGGTCTTCCCTTTGGAGATCCACGGCCAGTTCAGCCCTGCTCTGATGCCAGGGATAACCACTGCCCTTCCCCACCAGTCCCCAGTGGTTCATTCAGCCTTCCACAGTTGACCCACTGGTTAGTTGGTTAGTTATCACAGGAAGAGGTTCTGACTCCCCCCTCCTGACCTTCTCTGGCCTGGCCTGCTCCATTTTGTCAATGTGCTTAAAAACGTGGAGCCTGAAGTCCCAGCTCCCTGGCCTGGCAGCCATGGAGCACTCTGGGAGCCTCGTCGCCCTGTTGGTTAAGGTCAAGCCACAGCCAGCCAACCCCCCCCCCTCCGAGTTTCTCTGATAAGCCACTGACAAGCCCCACACCCTGCCCTGTCTCACGCCCTGGTTCTAGAAACTTTGGTTCCGTGTGTTCCTATTGGACTTCTCTGGTGGTCTGCAATAGCAGCAGTCACCGAAAGCACTTTGAATCACGTTTCTTTTGTGGTAAGGGGGTCAAGAGCACAGTCTCTCCGATGGCTGGCCACATCCTGGTTCTATAGCCCATTTCCTTAAGCTGTCCATCTTCAGTTTCCTCATCTGTAAAACGGGAACAGTCAATTACCCACCTCACTGGGCTGCTACAAAAAGTAAGTGTGAACACAGGCTGATGCTTAAGAACAGTGTCCGGCAGGTGGTGAGTGCTGAGGGTTGTTAGACATTAGCTCTTACCTTCCCAGTTATTACTATTATGCATGGTATTTATTACCCTTTGTAGGTTGAGATCAGTCACAGATTTCACTAGTATGTCCTCTACATCAGCACCAAGGTCACTGATGACAGCTCATAAAAAAATGGGGATTCCCCCATATCCTCAGAGATTTTCCTCCAGTTTGATTTCAATCCATCAGGCATCCAGTCCCCTGGGCCTGCCCCAAATGCTCCTCGCTGGACTCCATCCAGGTTACAAATTTTCAGCTTGTCCACAAGGATTGCCATGAATGATTATGTCAAATGCCAGGCTGGAAACCTCATCTTATATCTAGAACATTCTTTTGACCTACCAGTGTTTTACAGAGAGGTTTTGTCTGACATGATTAGTTTATAGTGAACCCATCCTGATTTCCGGTGATCCGCCGCTTACTTCTGTTTGTGTCCAAATTATTCACTGCTAGGCTGGGCGCAGCCTGCCCGGGGCTGGCACATCCGGGGATGGCACATCCGGGGATCTTTCTCAGCTTTCACTGCGTTTCCCCTTTGGGAAGCAAAACCACATTTGCCTTTCCCCCACCTACGGCCCACTCTCCAGTTCTGTGCAGTTCCCAGAGAGGCGGAGGGTGATGGAGCAACCTCATCTGCCACGAGGCCCAGGAAGGAGGAAGCGAATGGGGACAGAGGCACCATTGCCGCATCTCCTGTCCCCTTCCCGCTCTGCACCACCTTGGGTCCCTCTACCCAGGATTGCTCAGACTTTCAAGGTCCAACCACTCTTCTCCTGGGCAGAGAGGAGAGGCACAAACCAGAGCTTGGCTTTCCCTTTACCCCCTGTTGCTGTTACACCCGCTGCATATTCTTTTTCTTGCTACAAAAGCAACTTTCAAAGCCCCTTCTTAAGGCCATAACGTCATTTTCCCCTCGTGTCTCACCTCATCCGGGGCTCAGCTTTCCTGACCCTGGCATTCCAGAGACCCAAAGGCTGGCTCTTTCCAGTGGGTTGAGAAGGTGACTTCCTCAGAGCCTGGACACACACTGCTGAGGTCAGAGGGCAAGTCACCTGGGGCCCCTGTTCTGCCTGGGTCCTCTGCCACCCTGGCAGGAGACAGGCCATGGGGCTCTGAACCACAGCAGAAGGGACGGTGGGGAGCCCCGCCAGGAAGAGGAGCAGGGGCTGTGGAGGCAGGAGCTGACGCTGCCTCGCGCCATCTCTCCTCTGGGATGAGTGGCTGCTCCCCGCTCCCCAGGCCTTCCTGCTACTCTTTATTCATTAAAATGCTCAGATGCTGACTAACTTTATTTGCTCAATATTTATTTCGCCAGCCTTGAAGCGGGAACAAGAGGCAGCTTGATGGAAAGGTTGTCTGGTTTCATTGTGGCTCCTGTAAGTAATTCTACGGGCTCGATGGAAACGGAGTTTTATAACTTGCCAGAGCAGATATCCCTTAGTGAATGGGAATAGATATTCCCACATCCCCTACACTGTCCTCTCCCTAATGCCCAGGCCTCCCGGGGTCCCGGGCCTTCTCCCACCCCCATGGCACTCTCTGCACTGGACCCCAGCTCGGGGGACAAAGAGCCTGTCTCTTCTTGGGATGTGTGGACCAGCACCCACCTCCCGAGAGCAGGCATGAGGAGTGGCCTAGAAACACCAGGAAGGTCCAGGTGACCTGCATGCACTGAGACGGGCAAGGCCCTGGGTTCAGCAGGAGAGAGATGTGACCTCTCCTCTGGACATTCCCAAAGGCCAGGCTGGCAGATGGGCCGAGTCCTGCCTGGGAAAAAAGGGAAGGCACAGATGCTTCTGGAGAGCATTACAAACAGGAGGGCTCAGTGGCCACGCCCCTGCCTGCTTCACCTCCCAGCTGTCTGCCGCTGAGAAATTTGAGAGGTAGAGCCCCTCCCACGCTCAGTGGGCAGGTCTCCATGGACACTGTGTTTCCTCCATCCGCTGCCCTCAGAGGGCACTGGCTTCTTGGGCTGCACAGGCCTCTGTGCCTCACGACTCCCAGCAAACTCAGAGTGACCCGCAGCGGCCTGTGCTCCATCCCTCACCCAACAGCAGCTCCGTCTGCAGGGGCTGGAGAAGGTTGGTGAGGGGCCTAGGAGGCGTCATCTGCTACCTCCAGTCACTGATCAAGGCCCCGATCACGGCTCGCCGATCCCCCTCTCCTAACTATTATGACTAAATCAAGTTGGGTGATTTATTTCCCACTTATCTTTCCCGTTTCCGCTCCCTGTCCGATCTGCACTGTTGAACACAGCAGAGTGAAAACATATCATCCGTTCTGATCAGCTGCTGCTGAGCCCCAAAGCACCCCACCCCCTGCCTTGTGGGCAGAAGGGGCTGCAGAAGGAGTGAGACCTTCCCTAGCCCTGGACACAGGGTTGGCCCAGGCCCTGGCTTCTAGATAGCTGGAGTGTCAGGAGGCTTTGGGGACCTCTGCAGAGGGAAGCAGCCATGGGTGGCTAAAAAATGAAACGAGGTGAGAAGGTAGCTGGGCCCAGGCAGCCCACATCTGCAGCCCAGATCCCAGCTCAGGTGGTCCAGGCCACGGCACTGTGCCTCCTCAGTGCCGCTGGACCACGGCAGCCTTCCCAGTGGGGCCTGGCCTGTCAGACCCACCCCCTTCTTTCCTACCCTTGAGATCATAATGAGGTGTCAGAAGAGACCTGTCTGACATCCTTAGCCCAGGTCAGGCAGCAGACTGGCTGCCCTCTCGGGGAACTACAGGCCAAGGACACCACACCTGAGGGGCAGGAGGATGTAGGAGGTACAGAGCATTAGCTCTGGGACCAAAAAGCCTGGGCAGGTCACCCGGTTTCCGTGAGCCTCAGTTTCCTCACATGCTAAAGGGGCAATGATACCCAATGCTGCAAAGGTTAAACGGGGTCGTGTGGAGTGAGTGTGACTGAGTAGGTTAGAAGGTGGCATTTGAAGCACTGAACCAGATTCTCTCTGTGGAGTGAGAAATATCACCTTGGAGCAATGTGTTATTGTTCATGCAGGAAAAATCATCTGACTTATTTATATTTGTTTGATATATTTTAAATTTTATTTATATAAATACAAGGCCAGTGGGTATCTCTGGATCCAAGCCAAGGCATGCCAGGATGTTTCCCTGGGTTAGAAATGTTGCCGGCTCACTTCACAGACAAATGGTCAATAAATATATGAAATAAATGTTAAAAATCTCGAGCAATTAGAGAAATGCAAATTAAAACTACGCTGAGATTCCATCTCACTCCAGTCAGAATGGCAATTATCAAGAACACAAATAACAATAAATGCTGGCGAGGATGTGGGGAGGAAGGTTCACTCGTACATTGCTGGTGGCCCTTTGGTGCAATCACTCTGGAAAGCAGTATGGAGATTCCTCAGAAAACTTGGAATGGAACCACCATTTGACCCAGTTATCTCACTCACTGGCATATACCCAAAGGATTTTAAATCAGCCTACTGCAGGGACACAGCCACAACAATGTTTATAGCAGCTCAATTCACAATAGCTAAGCTATGGAATCAACCTACGTGCCCTTCAGTAGATGAATGGATAAAGAAAAGGTGGTAAATGTACACAATGGAATATTACTAAGGAATGAAATTATGGCATTTGAGAGTAAATGGATGAAATTAGAGATCATCATGGTAAGTGAAATAAGCCAATCCCCCAAAATCAAAGGCAGAATGTTCTCTCTGATATACGGACACTAACACACAATAAGGAGGCCGGGAGGAAAGAATAGCAGTTCATTGGATTAGACAAAGGGAAATGAAGGAAAGGGAAGGGGATGGTAATAGGAAAGACAATGGAATAAATTGGAAATAACTTTCTTATGCTCATATAGGAATAATTGACCAGTGAAACTCCACATCATATACAACCACAAAAATGTAATCTTAATTAGAATGTTCTACTCCATGTATGCATATAATATGTCAAAATACACTCTAGTGTCATGTATACCTAAAAAGAACAAAAAGAAATGCTGCCTGCTGCCCCAGGACACAGGACCATGAGGAAGGTGGAGCCGTGTATCCCAGGCACTCAAAGGTCTTCTGAGAGGGAGGAGACCAGGACCTCAAGTCTTTCTCCAAAAGGTCATCTGTCAAGTCAGCCAGGGCCCCTGCTGAAGGTGTGGTGCCAGGAAAGGACACCCAGGGCCCAAAGTGAGGCAAGTGGGCAGCGGGATCCACCAGCATTGTGATGGACTTCAGGAATGACCCTGGGACCGTGACCTTGGATCCCAGGTGTGGGGGCCTCTGGGACCTACAGGGGAACTGGACCAGCAGGAGATGCCCTGTTATACAGGCCCTAGGGTAGCAGCCAAGGCAAGCACGACACGTCGAAGCCCGGGAGGTAGTAGCCTGAGATCAGGCCACAGCACTCGGCAAGTGGTGGCTGCTAGTAATGATGGTGGCTGACATTCTTTGAATGTGTACTGCAGTTGCTGTATGTGCCAGAAAGTTCTGCACCTTTTACCTTCATTGACTCAGAAAATTAATTCTAGCAAAACCCTATTAAGTAGGTACGACTCTTACCTCAGCTTTATAAATATAGGATAGAGGTGCAGAAAGGTTAAATGGTTTTCCCAAGGTTACATGGTTGGTCAGTAGAAGAGCTAGGATTTGAACCCTGGTTCACCATGGTCATTGTTGATGGTACATTTTCTACCTCCTCCAATTGCAACCACCAAGACCATGTTAGCCTTTTGCAATGTTGTGTGATTATAGATAAACCTCAAGAAAACAGTAGGTACTGCACAAGGGGGTCTGACAATGACCTGAGAACCTTCCCCCTCTCCTTCCATTCTGAGAGCCCACACTCTCCACCTTCCCCAAGAAGAAACTCCTCTCCAGGAAGGATGGTTTCACTTGCTTACCCTAAAGTGGGTGTGAGTGTCGGGCTTAGCATGTTATATCTGATGCCTAGGCCTTTTAACTTGGGGCAAATTCTTAAGTCAAAGGAATGAACCTCTAATTTACACTCTCGGGGAGGGATGGCAGCCAGTCAGGTGTTGGCAGGGGTTGAGAGTGCCAACATTCACAGACACTCAGCCCTTGTCGGGCACAGCACCTGCTCTGCTCAGAGGAGTTGGTTTCTGCCTCTCTGGCCATACTGGAGCGAGCTGGTTTATTTCTCTGCTTGCACATTATCCCAGACTCTGTGAAGATGCTGGTTTGGAACAGAAAGTTATCTCTGAATAATACAAAGGCCTCAACAAGGCTGGATGGACAAGGAATGCTTCCAGCAAGGGGGACAGAGCAATAGGGTCACCCACCCTTAAGACCCTATTGCCCCACACCTTCTGGAAGTGGCCTGTCCCTTAGCTGCCCTCTTTATCTCTTGGTTTAGGATCCCTGGAAAAGTACAGGAGTAAGATAAATCTGAGAATTAGCCATGACTGCAACCCCAACTGCCTTTGCTAAGCCAGGAACAAGACTGTGCCCGTTTAAATTGCATCAGGCAGGGCTGGGAAAGGCCTCAAGGGTCACTTCATCTTGGGGTGGCGAATGGCTGCTCCTCATGCTCCATTGAGGTTCCTGCAGCTCTATGTGGGTTCTGGATTCAGCAGGACAGAGCTCCCAGATTAGCTGGGGTGCAAGAGAGTCGGGAGTTATGTCATACCACCTTATGCCCATTCTGACGAGGTGCAGCTTCCCTTTTAAGGAGAAGGAACCAGGTCCATGGAGGGTAGACCAAATGCCCAAGATCACTGAGATGGAGACCCTGCAGGGCTCTTTTCACAGCACTGTGGTTTCCAAACTCTGTCCTGTGAAGTCACGGGGCCTCTGGTGGGCTTCCTAAGGTTCCATGAAGCAGGCAATGGAAGCAAGACAAGGCCCAGTGGGCCCAGGCTCCTAGCCCTGCCTCAACTCAGCAGCCCCTCTGTGTGTTTATACATCAGGGGTTTATGTAGGATTCCATTTGAAATAAGGATTTTGCTTCTTTAAAAAATGTTTCACAGCTGTTTACATTAGATCAAGATACTGAATGACCTCTACAGATCCCCAAATGCTTGCTTCCTAGAAATCTTGTTGGGCAGGTAGACACAAGTCATTTAACAAACACTGAGAATGTTGCCAGGCACATAGGACAATGACTCCAGGCTTTCCGAGCTGGCGTTCCATCAAGGTAGACAGTTAGACAGGTAACCATGGGGAGGGCAGCTAGCCAGCAACAAGTCCTATGCCAAGGACCAGGAGAGCATTGTGCAGTAGAAGGGGGCTGCCAGGAAGGCTTCCTGCCTTGGAGGGCATCTGAGCCAAGCCCAAAGGCAAGAGGCTCAGGCTGATCACTCCCACTGCCATCAGCTAACAGTCCGTGATCGATATTGGCAGGACAGAACCAAGTGAAGTAAGGATGATTCCAGAAAATGAATCTGTAGGATGGTTTAGGAGCAAGGAAGAGTGATTTGCTGTCCCCAGGGAATCCTGACATCAGAATGGTTGCTTAAAGCTAGCAAACCAAATCCAGAATCATATAAAAAGATTGTATACTATGACCAAGGGGGATTTATCTCAGGAATGCAAGGTTGGTTTAACATCAGAAAGTTGATTAATCTAATATACCATCACATCAAGAGAATAAAAGATAAAAACCACATGATCTTGACAGACACATCAAAAACACATTTGATAAAATTCAACACTACTTTCTGACAAGAACATTAAACAGACTAAGATAGAAGGAAATTTCCTCAAACTCCTAGAATCTATGAAAAACATCTAGCTAACATTATAGTCACGGTGAAAGAGTGACTGCATTCCCCTTCAGACCAGGAACAACAAGGGAGTCCCGTTTTAGCACTTCTGTCAACACTGTACTAGAGGTTCTAGCCAGGGTAATTAGGCAAGACAATGAAAGGAAAAGCATCCAAATTGGAAAGGAAGAAGTAAAATCATTTGCAGATGAGATGATCCTGTATATAGAAAACCCTAAGGAACCCACTGAAAAGTTATTATAACTAATAAATGAATTCAGTAAGTTTGCAGAGTATGATATCAATATGCAAAATTCTACTACATTTCTATGTACTAATGACAAACAATACAAAAGTGAAAATAAGAAATAACTCCATTTATAATAGCATCAAAAAGAATAAAATAGCCAGGCATGGTGGCACAGCAATTTGGGAGGCTGAGACAGGAGGTCTGCAAGTTTGAGGTCAGCCTCAGCAACTTAGTAAAACCCTAAGCAACTTAGTAAGACCCTGTCTCAAAATAAAAAATAAAAATGAAAAGGGATAGGGATGTATAGGGATGTAGGTCAGTGACACAGTGCCCCTGGGTTCAATCTCCAGTACAAAAATAAATAAATAAATAAAATATTTAGGGGTGATTTTAACTTAAAAAGTCGAAAATGTTATTAAAATAAATTAAGTAATCTAAATATATGGAAAGACATCCCATATTCACAGACTACAGATTTAATATTAAAATGGCAATACTCCCCAAATTGATGTACAGATTCAACAACAAAGTCCCTATCAGAATTCCAGCTGGCTTCTTTGGAGAAATTAACCAGCTGCTCCTAAAATTCATATAAACTTGCAATGGGCTCAAAGTAGCCAAAACAATCTTGAGGGGCAGAGGAGCAGAACAAAGCTGGAGGATTCACATTTCTTGATTTCAAAACTTGCAACAAAGCTATGATAGCCAAGAGAGTGGGTACTGGCAGAAGAATAGATATTTAGAGTAATAGAGCAGAAATCAGAGTTCAGAAATAAACCCTCACAATTAGGGTCAATGGATGTTGACAAAGGTGCCTAGACCATTCAACGGATAAAGAATATAATCATTTCAACAAACAATGCTGTCACAACCGGATATTCATATGCAAAAGAATGACACTGCAGCCCTACCTCACACCATGGAAAAATTAACTCAAATGTTCAAAGACCTAATGTAACAGCTAAATATATGAAACTCTTAGAGAACATGAAGGGATGAGTCTTCATGAGCTCGCATTAGGCAGTGGGTTCTCAGCTCAAAGCAGGAGAAAAAAAAAACATTAATTGGATTTCATCAAAATTAAAACATCTTGTGCTTCAAAGGATACCATCAAGAAAGACAGCCCATAAAGTGGGGGAAAACACACACCATTTTCACAACTCAGTAATAAAAGGATGACCCAATTTAAAAGTGGGCAAAGGAGCTGAATAGATATTTCCTCAAAAAAGATGTATAAGTGTCTAATAATTACATGAAAAGATGCTCAAAGTCATTCGCCATCCGGGAAATAAAAATGAAAACCACTAGATACCACTTCATACATTACAGTGGCTATTGAGTAACGTTGGCCCTCCCAAGTGGTCCACCATCCTGACCCTCTGCAACTTCACCTGGCAAGAGGAAGTTCATAGGTATGATTACATAAAAGATGTCAAGATAGGGAGATGATCCTGGGTTATCCAAGTGGGCCCAATATGATCATGGGGGTGAGGGGTCCTTCTAAGTAAGAGAGGGAGGTAGAAGGGGAGAAAAGGAGAGCTGGCATTGAAAATAGAGGCCAGAGAGATGCAATGGCTGCTTCTGAAGTTGGAGGGGCCGCGAACCAAGGAATGCTGGCTTCTAGCAGCTGGAGAGAGCAAAGAAACAGAATCAACCCTCGAGTCTCCAGAGAGCGCAGCCTGCTAACCCCCTGATCTTAGCCCCAGGAGACCCTTTCCAGACTTCTGCCCTCCAGAACCATTAAGACAATAAATTTCTGTTAAGCCACTAAATTTGTGGTAGTTTCTCACGGCAACAATAGGAAACTGACACAGTAACAAGAGTTGGAGGTGACAGGAAGAAATTGGAACTTCCTACCCTGCTGATGGGACTGTCTAATGGTGTAGTCACTTTGGAAAATAGCCTGGTGGTCCCTCATGAGGTTAAGTATAGAATTCCCACCTGCCTGGCCATCTGCCAAGAGTATCTACCAACAGAAATGAAAACACATTTTATACACAAATACATATTGCAGAATTTTTTTCTTGCAATGCTGGCAACGGAAGCCAGGGCTTCATGCATGCTAGGCAAGCGCTCTACCACTGAGCCACCACAGCATTCAAAGCAGTTTTATTGAGATAAAATTTACATACCACACAATTCACCCATTTCGAGTGTACAATAAAATGTACCAACACAGATAATTTTAGAAAAGCCCCAGTAGCATTTTTCATAATCACCAAAAAGTGGAAACAAACTAAATGACCATCAGCAAATGAATGGATAAATGAAATGTGGATTCATGCTATAACGAACCTCAAAAACGATATGCTAAGGGGAAAAAGTCAGAGACAAAATGCTGCATATTGTGATTTAATTTATATGAAATGTCCAGAAGAGAAGAATCTATGTCTACAGGAGTCAGTTTGCCTAGGTCAGGATGTCGGGGGCTGGAGGGACAGAAATGACTACTAATAGTGGGGCTGATTTTTAGGGTGAGGAAGATGTTTTAAAATTTCATTAATGATTGCACAAACTCTGCAAATATACTAAAATAAATGAATTATATGTGAATTGTATCACAATAAAAGTGCGTTTGCTTTTCCTTTTGGTACTGGGGATTGAACTCAGGGACACTTTACTACTGAGTTATATTCCTAAACCTTTTTATATTTTAATTTTGAGAAAGGGTCTTACCAAGCTGCTGAGGCTGTCCTTGAACTTGTGATCCTCCTGCCTCAGCCACCTGAGTCATGGAGATTATAGGCATGTACTGCCCCATGCCTGGGAAAAGTGTTATTTAAAAAACAAAACAAAACAAAACAAAAAACAACAGGCTGGTCTAGCATGTATAAGGCCCTGAGTTCCATAAAAAGGAAGAGAGGGAGGGTGGGGGAGTGCCTGCTGTGTTCTACCCAGAGGGGATTGATCATCATGAATGGGGCTCTTAGATCTGCCTGGGAACAAAGCCCAGTAGAAAAAGTAGAGCCCTCTGGTTTACCCAGGAAGTTCTGACTCCAGAGTAGACAGGGTAGGTGTTGCCTGCTCATGGCCCAAAGCCCTCACATGGGCATTGGAAAGTCATCCACAGAGATCCCTGCCACCTCTCCAGTCTTACCTCCTACTGTTCCTAACAATGTGGGGGCCCTGATTCCAAACCACTGAGGCCTGGGTCAGCACATCTAGTTGCTGCCTTCCAGCCTTGGGTCCCATGGCACCTTCTCTCCCGTTAACTCCGTTTGCCCAACTCTTACACATCCTTTAAGGCCCCACTCTGCTGGCTTCCCTGGGTGGTCTCCCTGAGCTCCAGAAGCTGGCAATTTGCTATCTCAGGCTTTCTAGGCTCTCACAGCTCCTTGCAAGTAGCTCTGCCTGTCACTTAATATCACAATAAACGCTTCTTTCACCACAGTATTTATGTTCCTTAAGGACAGAAGCCACTTCTCTCTTGTCTTTGTAGCTTCAATATCTAACAGTTTCTGGCATATAGTAGGTACTCAGGAAATGTGAATTAAACAACCCAATAGGCCATTTTCTAGCCTGAATCTGAGCAGACCCAGCTGGACATACTGCAGTGAGAAGGAACTGCACCAAGGAATGGGGGAGAAGAGGGGGCAGGCCACCCAAGGCCAGGCTGGGCAGCAGGGCCAGGTAGGTGGTCTTCCTCCTCCTCCTCCTCCTCCTCCTCCTCCTCCTCCACATAGGTACCCTCCTCTCCACATAGGTACCCTCCAAGCTTAAGAGCCTTGCTGTCTTCCAGAAGTCCTCTGGTACTAGAGTCAAAGGTACTGCCCCTCCCAGGGACATTTGCAAATAAGCAGCAGACGCTTGCAGGCTGAAGAGCTTTGCAAACAAGAAAAGACTAATGTTGTCTGAGCATCTACTGCATATAGGTGCTGTGCCGAAAGCTTTTGCATATATTACATTCTTTATTCCTCACAATAAACAAGTGCCATTATTACTAATTGTTTCCAAAATAAGAAACAGGCACTAAAAACTGAGAAACGTGACCAGGTTTGCCAAGAGTGATGTGACAGGAGACATGAGACCCAGGACTTCCTGGTCCCCAGCACTCTGCTCTCCTAGTTCTGGTTCTGTCATTAACCAGCCTTGTGAGCTGGGAAAAGATCACTTCTTGGGACCCAGCTGCCTCCATTACATAAAGGAGAGCCTGAACTAAAGGACGGCAAGGCTCCAACCAGCTCCATGGCTCTGGATGCAGGATGGGGTTCTAGACAGATGAGTGGTACCAGGGAGCTGGTGGTATGGTCAGTGCTTCTCAGCCCACATACAGGAGGTCTACTCTGCCCACTTCAAATCCCGCACCAGCCAGGCTCAGGGGAGCATGCTGATAATCCCAGCGGCTCAGAAGATTGAGGTAGGAGGATCACAAGTTCAAAGCCAGCCTCCGCAAAAGCGAGGAGGCACTAAGCAACTCAGTGAGACCCTGTATCTAAATAAAATACAGAATAGGGTTGGGGATGTGGCTCAGTGGTCGAGTGCCCCTGAGTTCCATCCTGGCTACCTTCCCCACAAAAAACCCCAAACCAAAAAACCCAACCAAACACAAACCCTGTACTGGAACAGGACTGATGGCAGGACGGCAGCAGGGGATGCTCCCACTTCTTTCCTTCTAGAGAGTGCCTGGTAACTGCCCAGCATCCCTGGGAGCCATGTGTAAAACCCAGAAATGGCCAGGAATTATTATCGTCACCATTATCATTGTTATTATTGCATGTAAACCATGCATGACTGACCTGGCAGGAGGGGTGCGCTTTCTTTTTCCAGAGCCTACAAACATTGGTATGATAATAATAAAAAAAATTATGTGCTTGAAAACATGCACCCACACTGCCCTATGTTTTCTTCTAATTGTTCCCAGAGCCTCCAAGAGCCACATTTAAATAAAATGGAGCAATTATTTAGTCTGCAATTAAAGATCGCAGCGATTTATTTTTAAACAGAATATCATCATCGGGGGTGAACTGGCAAGAGAGGACAGAGAGGGGCCTATGGCGCATGGTGGAGGCAAGGAAGGTCAGAGGGCATGCAGGATGGCAGGCCTGAGCGGCGGCCGCAGTGGAGTATGTGAGGTTGGATGGTAGCTAACTAGCCCAGGTTCCTGGGAAACTCAAAATGACAGTGGTGGGGGGGGGCGGGGGGAGGAAAGGGACAGAAGGGGTCCCTGGTCCTGAACAGGTGGCAAGACTAGAGCAGCCAGCCATTGTCTGGTTCCGCAACTCCTGAAGAAAGTGCCCAAAGGCTCCCACGTAGGCCCACGCAGCGGTGGGCGTTAGGCTCTCTGCAAACACAAACAACGCCAAAGGAGGCAGCCCGGCCCTGCAGGCCTCAGGGAGAAACCCTGGCACAGGTGAGGCCTCTGCAAAGATGGCGAGAGACATGGCTCAGTCCTGTGGGCCTCCGCTCCCTGTGAGTGGCTGCTTTGCAAGGGTGGTCCTCAAAGTCATAAGCTCAAGGTGGTGGCAGCCTGTTCATGAATTAATAAAGGAGTATGCATGAAACCTGCCCCTGAAACCTGCCCCAAGCCCACAGTCACACTAACCTGCAGGGGATGGCAGTCTGGCATGTGGTCGGGATGGAAGCAATAGTTGTGGGTGGGGATGGGTTGAGAGAATTATTGGAAGGGAGCCCTTCTGGGCTTCCAGTGCCAGGGACCACTTGCATATGAGTCTTATCTTTGGGGGGACCATCTGGAGAAGTCCTCTCTTAATCACTCTTCTTCTCACACCTAAGTCACTGCTCAGTGCTCTGTCAGGACATCCCAAAGGCACAGCTGTCACCCTGATTGACTGAGCTCTGGTGAGGTCTTTTCCTGGGAAATGAAACCCCTTACGGGGTGGAGGAACCCAATGGTGGGAAAAGTGGAGCAAGAGAGCAGGCCCAGATGGAACCATCCTTATTTCTGAAAATCCCCAGAAACCCTTGCTGGCTTCTCCCACCACATCCTGGCCCTTCCCCGCCCGCCTCTCCTCCCACCTGGCTTGCCAAGCAACCAAGCTCTGGGTCACCTTGGGCTCTTCCCCCAGCCTTGCCTCCACAACTCCTCCTATTTGAAGCATCTGCGTAACTGTTAGTGCCGGAGCAAAGCCTTCTCAGACCTCATCCCTCACTCTTGTTCCCTCTCCGTGATCTCTTTCTTCAAAGCATTTGTGTTTGTTCGATGTCATTTTCTGTTCTCTTCCAAAGTTTGGCGGGGCAGGGACTATGCTTGTTATCCCCCACTATCTGGGGCAGGGAGGTGGGCTGTCCAGGCCCCACCGCGTTCCCCTTCCCAGAGGCTCACTGCCACCATCCCCACCAGAAGGTCTGAAGGGGTCTCCTTTCATCAGGGGAAGGAAGGGAGCAGACAGAACTCGAAGCCCAGAGAGGCAAAGCGGTGTGTCCAAGGTCCCACAGAACTCAGTGACAGAACCATGTGTTACTAAAGGCTCTCATGTTCCTGATCTTATTCTGATTCTCATGGGCCACCCACCTATCACTGTCCCCATTTTGAAGACACAAAGTCTAAAGCTCCGAGAAGATACCAGCATTGGTTCAAGGCCACCCAGGCTAAAAAGGGCAGATTCAAGACACTTGGCCCTGCAGAGAGCAGAGGCTGTGTGTGGGGGTGGGTGTCCACAGGAGGAGGACAATCGCCCCTTTAAAATGCACATGAAAAAATAAAGCAAGAAGGAGTCTGGCCCTCCATAGAAAGAGGGGGAACACAAAATATCTTTCTCTCCTCCCAGAACGGCAGCCTGTGTGAGCAGGCGAGGCCCTCGCATCTGTCCGCTCATACAAAATGAAAGAGGATTTGAAAACCAAGAAGGGCTGTAATAAAGCACAGCCTGTGCGGGCCGGAGCTGTGCCCAGCGGGTCCTGTCACTGTCACAAACCAGGAGACAGCGGCCAGGCTGTTCCCACAGCTGGGCTTCCCCTCAGCCCTGGGCTCCTGGAGAGGTGTAGACAGACACAGGGTCACCGAGGGGACTGGAGGCTCAGAGCCACCCTCCCAGGGCAGCGAGCAGGGCCTTGCTCTCCTGTGTGACCTCTGCCTCTCAGGACCAGCTCCACCCCCAGGGCTCCTCAGAAATCAGACTGCAGGGTGGGGGGGTCTCCTAATGGGCTGGATTAGTTCTCTACTGCCACATAGCAAATCACCCCAGGACTGAGCAGCTTAAAATGATGATCATTTAACCTCACACAGCTTCTGAGGGTCAGGAACCCGGGAATGGCTGAGCTGGGTGATTCTGTCTCAGGGTCTCTCATGAGATGACAGAGCTGCCGACCACGGTCACAGTCAGAGCCAAGCTGCCCTGGGGCGGGAGGGTGTGTATCCAGCTCGCTCATGCCGCCGCATCAGGCCTGGATTCTTCTGGCTGTTGGCTGGAAGCTTCAGTTCCTTACCACATGGGCATCTCCATATGGCTGCCCCAAGCCAGTGACCCAAGGAAGACAACCCAAGACAGAAGCCATATTCTTTAATGATCAAATATCAGAAGTAACATCGCCACTTTTGTAACACATCATTGGTCACAGAGACAACGTGATAGAATACTGCACAAGGTATGGATACATGAGGGGAGGGTCCTTGGGGCCACTGCAGAAGCTGGCCAAATGAGAGAAGGCCAGGTGTCACCTGTCCTGGGGGGCACACTTTGTAGCTCAGAGATCAGCCACACCCAGAGCAGGTCAAAATCCAATGCTCTGAGTGACTAAAATCACAAGCTGTGGCCTACAGAGAAACAACCCATTGTCCACTTGGCCATGTTTTGGAATTTGATGGAATATATTGGCTCACTAAAGGAGGACAATTTAAAGTGGTGTTTACTATTATGAAACACCACTTAAACGTCCACAAACGTCTTAAATCTGTGGTCCAGCTCAGAATCAACAACATCCTACAGTCTAGCACCTGTGAATGGGCCCACTGGCTGGACTCTGAGAAGGCTCACTGAGGCTCACATCTGAAGAGGGGTTTAGGAAGGATGGCTTGGGCTTCCTAGATCAGCAAGGGCAATGCACACAATGCAGACATTCACAGGGAAGCTGGAGGAACAAGAGAGCATGCAGGCTCCAGGGGCTGGGAGAAGTCCAGTGGAAGGTGACAGCAAGTGTGGATATTTATTACATACACAAGTCATGAAAGGTTTAAAGTCAGGCAGTGATACGATCAGATCTCTATTTTAGATAGAGGTGGAAAGAAATTGGAGGCACCAAAACCAGTTAGGAAGCAATTGTAGGCTGCATAGGTGGAAGATGATGCTCCTGGCAGAATGTAGGTTATTCTAGAAATGCTCATCGCCCAGTGACTACCTGAGTGCACCTCTATATGCAGATGCATATCATGCATTGTTCTAGAACAGGACAGTTTCAAATGGAATCTACTCATTTCTTCTCCACCCCCATACTCTGAACTCCTTCCTCACCTTCAGCTAGCACCCCAGCGACTCCCACTTTGGGTATCTTTCTTGCTAGAATTCTCCCAGTTTTCCATATAAAATGAAGCCTATTTTGCATTCTAGGTCATTCCCTCCCTAGAAAGAATTTTGTGGGTCTAGCAGTAATTAGCTCACTGTTTCTCAAGTCTTCCTGTAGATGCTTACATCAGCCAGACCCCTCTGGCTGACTTCAGCATTAGTCACACAATGTCAATGTCAACCACACTTCATCCTCACCTGCTATCACATGTCTGTGCCCACAGGTGTCCAGGCACATCTGCTCCCCTGGAGACTCAGATCTCCATATGAAGTGTGCCTACAATGTATTCATAAAAACATGGATGCCTACGCCCCCACCCCAAACTCACTCCATTAGATCCAGGGCCAAAGCCTTAAGTTGTCCAGGGATTTTTGCCCCTTGCTCTAAAAGAATTTCCAAGAATCCCTTTCCTAGACTATTTCCCGTGATCTGCTGGGAGACAGGCTCAGGTAAGCATCAGTATGACCATATCCGTTTGAGGAGCCACTGGTTTGTAGCATCAGGTCTCTCCACCAGAGTCCCTGTCCCTGCATCCTGGTACTTTTTATATAAAAAGTTCATTGGTGTATTGTCACATCCTAAAAGATGGTCAGAACAGTCCACCAGAAAACAGAGGGAAAATGCCCAGAGAAAAAATGACCAGCCACAAACCAAATTATGCAGTTATAGAATAACGTGTAACACCTGAACACGAGTCCAATCTGATCCTCCAACACCCAAGTACCAAAAGCAGGTGTTGCCATTTCCAATTAAAGAAAGGAAACTGAGGCATGGGGGTAAGGTGACGTGCCTAAACTGATGCCATTAGCAAGAGGCAGAGAAGACACCTGCAAACTGGTCTCCTGGCTCTGTTGCACAGGATGCCATGAAGAATCACCCAAGACAGTGGTTCTCAAAGGTTCCCATGGACCAGTGGCATCACCTGAGAACCTGTCAGAAATGTACATTCTTGGGCTCCATCCCAAGGAAAGAAGGGCTCCATAGGACCACATATACATTGACAGTCCTGTAAGACGACATTGCTTAGTGGGGTCATAGGCCCTAAGTGTGAGTAAGTGCACTCTGTGATATTTGCATGACACAGAAATCCTTGTCACTAAATGATGCATGAATGTATTATTTTACCTAATCATGGAATGAACAGATGCCATTTGAAACCATTCTGTTCTAACTCTGTGCATTCATTAATGAAAAAATGGAGAACTCTACCAAACACAGACTATGTCACGTTGCCAGGAATTTGGACTTGGGCCTGTCTGACTTCAAAGCTCACACTCTTTCCCCTGTATTGTCCTATATCTAATGCCAGAGTGACCAACTGCCCTAGTACGCATGGGACTGGGATGGAAGAAAGTTCTCTGGAGATGAGACTTTCAGAGCTAAAATCAGATGGTCCTGGGCAAATCAGGATGTAACACTGATCCTTCCTCTTTAGGATTTCCAGAACTCCACTGCCAGCCCCTTCCAATTCTCCAACCCTAGCCCCAGCCAAAAGATCTCATCACTGATACCAAAACCCCCTGGCAAGGGGCCCCTGCCCAGGAATCCTGAGGAAAGCTCCCTCTGCCACAGCTCCTCCCTGACCTTGCTGCTTCACCCTCTCTTGATCCCAGCAACTCAAAAGGTGGAGAAGAAACAAGCCTGGACTTTGTAAATGCCAGCTCTGGCCATGGCCACCTGACTCCGGGTTACAAATTCATCATTCAAGAAATGAGGACTGCCAATCATTACGGCCATGGAATCGCTCTGGCGCAGGTTCATCTCCTGAAGAGTGTGCTAATGAGGAGCCACAGCTGGGCTCAGCCAGGAGGAACTGCCCAGCTGGGTTTGGCTGAGCCAGACCAAGGCCGAGCACACACCTGCAACAAGTGTATGGGCAGCAGCAGGCTCCAAGCAGCCGGGCCTTCGGATCCAAATGGAGATGTTAAGCAAACTGGAAGGAGGGGGTTCCTTGCTTGAGAAGAACATGGAGAAATAGATCTTTATGAGCACCTATGAATGCCAGGCCCATTTCTGTGTTCTCTTATTTATAAATGTTCCTAAAGACCCTGGAGTAGATGCTTTGGCACGGATGACTAGCTGCCCACCAGAGATGGGTGACTCCTTTTCCATGGTGTGGAGTTTTTGCTTGGAAGAAGCTGCCAGGGACCCTGTTATCCTGAGCTTCCTCACATCTAAGTGGGGCGTGGGGCTGATTTCTGGCCCATGGGATGGGAGTGGAAATTGCTGAACTTTCCACTTTCCTCCTCCACGTTCTCTCCCTTCCACCATCTACCTTCTACTTCTCAGTGTAGACGCCATATAATCTTGAGAGCCAGACGTAAAGGACAGCGCATTCTTAGTCTGAATCCCTGGATGACCACATGGAGCAGACCCCCCACTGCTTACTGGAATCTATATGAACAAGAAAAAAAATATATTGGGCTGAGCTACTGAGGTCAGGGTTTTTCTGTTACAATAGCCTATATCACCAATATTGCAATATGGTGTATTTCCATCAATGGATGAAGAAACTATCAAAGCTATTTTGTAATCTCTTAATAATATAAAGTAAGTAACTGCTTACTTTGGAAGGTGGCTGCTACCCCACAGAGCAGCCCACTCTGTGTTTAAGCATGCCCACCTCCCCTCTTCCCTGAAGCTGTGTTAAGTACCTCCTGCATCTTGAGGGATGCTGGATGTCACTCCACACCATTCCTATATCCCAGGCAAAGCCTGGGCTGGATTGGGTGCCACCTCGGTGGTATCTTCCTAGTGGGAAAGCAGGGCAAGAGAGGGAAGGCAAATTGAACCCTGAGGTCCATCAGGGTTTTGTCCCTACTGGATGACCATGACCCCTGAGAGGGGTTCCCTGGGCAAAAGCTCTAGGAAGGAAACAAAAGGGGGAATCACTGCTCCTTGGCTCCAGCTCCCTGACCTTGGGCCTTGGAGGATGACCGGTCCGTTTTCAGATGGTCCACAGAGCCCCATCTAGGACCGGCCTCACCACTGGAAACGTTGGATCTAGGAAATTCTCAGAGATATATGGGTTAGGAATTAGAAAACCTAATCTTGAAGAAGGAGAGTGTCCCTTAGAGAAGTTCAGTCCCATATTCCACAGACTGAGCCGCTGAGGAGGCCCAGAGCAACAAAATGACTTAATCCAAGATCATATACCACATTAGGAAAGCACAGAGTCAAGCCCACAACTCCACCTACCAGTCCAGTGATGGCAGGACACACATGGAGGTGGACAATGGACAGAGCAAAGTCCCTAGGTTATTGGGACACTGGTGGTACTGGGGCTATCCTGGGGCCCCACCCCAAGCTTGGTTGTGGGACCCTCCTGTGCACTAGCCCAGGAATCACAAGTGATCTGAAAAATATTAGGAACCAGTCTCTCCAGTGATACCCTGAGCTTGGAGGGAGGAGAGGTGGCTGGGTGGTGAAGAGTGTACCAAGGCGGGGGACAATGCTGGGCAACTTCATGCAGGAAGCCAAGTGGAGACGTGGAGTGGAGGGTCCGTGCACACCCAGAGTTCTCAGTTAAGCTGTTTACCAACAAATGTACACAGCACTTGGGCCAGTTTATGCCCCTCAGATGCAATTCTGCCTGTAGAGTCGATGTATTTGGGTATGAGAAAAATATTTGAAGGAGGTGGTCACTAGGATGGAGGAAACATGTTGTCCTCTTGGAAACAGGCTTTCTAGGATCCAGCTTGACACACCAAGAGACCCATGTCCGAAAACAGTGATAAACACCGGGGTAGCTGGGTTACTTGAGATGTGGTGGCCTTTCCCCACCTCCTATGTTCCCTTCCAGGACACAGATCTGTGAAAATGCACACCCTACTTTCTTTCTTCCATCTATTCATCCATCCATCCATCCTTCCTTTCAACACCTGTCCATCCACCCCTTCACCCACCTATCCATCCATCATCCATCTTGCAGGTATGAAGAACCTAGTTTATGCCAGAATTGCACTGGGTTCAGGGAACACAGAGGAAAACAAGACCCAGTTTCTTGTGCCCCACGGTACTCACAGTCCACAGCAGAGACAGACAATTCCTACAGGGCCTTACATGGCACCGATTAGGGGCACAGGCCAGGGAAAAGTGGTGACGGAGAGCAGCAGGCAGCCCAGCAGGGAGGGGAGCCCAGGCAAGAGGGCAGCCGGTGGTCAGGCAGGAGGCAAGGCTCCTGGGTCAGGTGGGCCCCGAGGGCCTCGGCAACCACATGCTGCACACACGCCAGTGAGAGTGGACACAGAGCCCAGCTGTCCCCCACTTAGGCCACGCCTCTCTGACACCCATCATTCTGGACCCTGCTGTCCACATCTGTGTGCAGCTGGGGCCCTCTGTCCTCCCAAGCTCCCCAGGGACCCAGCTGCTCGGCGTCCCACAGGCCTGTCAGTCCCCAGAGATGCTGAGCTGAATCCCACCTCTCAGGCACTCAGCTCCGGCTGCCTGGATAAGCGCTGGGTCTGGCTGGTTCTGGGCAGCGGGTCCTCCCTGACTCACAGCCCCTTGTGAGTGCTTGTGACACCCTCCCATAGGCTCTGCCTCCAGGGCCCCTCCCTGCTTGTCTACAATTTACAGTTAACTAGGAGTCAGAGGAACGCTTTGTGTTTATGCTTAACAATTAATTCTTAGCGATTAACATCATAAACTCCCCAGCAGCCTGACGGTAGCCTGCAGGTACCCCAGCAGGACATGAGGACAGGTGGTACTCTCTCCACCCCACGACGAAAGAGAGCTCTCCTATCAAACTTTGCCTCTCAGAACACACTGGCTGCCCAGCCTCAGTCTCCTCAGTTGACAAATGAGTTCCCTGTTCTGGAAAATGGGCCTAACAATACTTCTTACCTCAGGCGAATTGGGTGAGATGATGTGGGAACAGCACCTTGCCCACAGCCTGGCACTGAGGAATAGATTCTGTTTATTGCTTACCAGGTGCTAGGTATTGCTCAAAGGATTTCTGCTGGGATATCTCATTTAAATCTCACAACATCCCTTGAGGTAAGTAGTGTTATTATCCTCATATTATAGTTGAAGCTTAGAGAGGTTAAGCACCTTGCCTGAGCTCACACAGTAAGTGGCTGAACTGGGATCCAAACCTAGTTGGGCCTAACAGTCCAGCTCTTTGACCACCTCGAGGGTATTGCCTAAACCAGGTCCTTCTGTGACTTGGCAGCGTATCTTCCCCAATGCAGCTTCCAATCCTGCAGGGCCTGCGATTCTGCATTTCTAACAAGTCCCCACAGATGCCAGGTGAGACCTTAAGGATCCTGATTAGCACCTCTCCCTTTCATTTCCTGCAGCCACAGATCCTTTAGAAGAAACCCACCCTCCGGGACTTCCCAGCTGGAGGGGCCTTAGCAGCCCCCAGCCTCCTCCTCAGCGGCCGGCCAGGACAGTGCTGATGGTTGTCCCTCCACTTTCCCACTATCCAGTCACTGGTCACACCTGCCATACCTTCTACTTGAGCCCATGCACCGTCCTCAGGCCTGAGCCCCAGGATGAAAAAGGGGGTCTCTACCCAGCAGGCCTGGACTCAGAGACCAGCGCGGGTAAGAGAAAGCCCTCAACACCGCAGGCGAAGGGGAAGGAAATCACCAAGCCCAGGTGTCCGCTCTGCGCGTCCAGGGGTCCACCATGCGGGACCTGCTCCCGCCACCATGCGGGGCCCCAACCCAGAAGCAGCACCGCCAGCAGGCAGATTGCCGGGACAAGCCGTGATAGCAGAGATGATGAAGAGCCAGGGTGACCTCCACGACCCCCTGAGCGCACTGCGCAGACGCCAGGCGTGGGAGCACCAGCGCACGGGTCGTGCGTCCAGGCCACACCCCCCGGGTGCCAGGCTGGGGTGGCCATGTTGGGGCTGGCCAGCGGCCGCACAGCTACGTTCCCTTTGTAAAAGCGCTGAAGTGTGCGCTGCGTGTTTTTGTGCACGTGTGTTACACTTTTTATTTTTTTTAAGTCAATTAAACAAAACAAAACAAAATACCTGGCTGCAAAACGAAAACAGAACCGTGGCAGGCTACCAAGGGAGCTCCCCTCTGGGGAGCTCTCCTCCCCTTCAGGCCAGGGCTGAGGGGCAACGGACAGGGATGACAAACACCTGGCCCTTGGCTCTTGCCCGAGGGGGGTTGGCACTCCAGGAAGCCACCCTGGCCCTCCGGCCCCCACTGGCCATGGCACCCCCTGCTCACCAGGGCCTGGGCTGTGCGCCATCAGTCCCCAGAGAGGCTCACACGACCTCGTGTAAGTTAGGGTCCCAGAGTGTCCCTGGAAAGGGCCCCGCCCTTCACAGGCTGGTTCTTGAGCTCTCTGTCGGCTTCACGCTGTGCCAGCTCAGCCTGGGGAATCTGCACTGGACCCGGATCCCAGGCGCCACCTGCTAGTGTGTGACGCTGGGCAAGCCCTTCACCTCCGGGAGCCTCAGGCTGTGCCTGTGTGAGATGGGGACAACAATGGAGCCTTGGAATGAAGTGAATCAGTGTGTGTGAAGCAGGTACAGGGCCTGCCCCTCAGGGAGACTGTGGGTGTGTGTATTTTTAAAAAATATTTTTATTAGTTATTGATGGACCTGTATTTATTTGATTGCTTATATGTGGTGCTGAGAATCGACCCCAGTGCCTCACACAGGCCAGGCACAGCTCTGCCACTGAGCCCAGCCCCAGCCCTGTGGGTGTGTATTTTAATGTTATGACCCAGCATATGGCAAATGCATTAGGGTCTGGGAGCTGGCCAGAGGTCAGGAGATGGAACCTGGGCGGGGCCAGGCTGGGTGGGGCTGGGGCTGTCCCCAGTTGGAGTCACACCTGGGCACAGTCCTTGGTACAGTGTTTGCAGCTCTCTTTCTGGCTCTGGCCCCATCATAGGGGTTGGGGGAGGGGCTGGAGGAAGTGCCCTTGTTCCTAGAATCTCCGGGAACCTCAGGAGAGGAGTCAGGAGAGGAGTCAGCCCTCTCAGATCCAACCGGCCCTCCTGCTGTCAGGGACTCCTCCTGAACTCTCGACTGTGTGGCCTCCTCGTCCTCCCCTGGTGGCTGGCAGCGCTCCTAGCTGGGAGGGTGCTATTGGGAACCTGGTGACTCCTGGTCACTCCCTGCCCTGGGGGCCACAGATCTCCCCAAAACCAGGGCCTCTGTTCCTCTTCCAGGCCTCTGTAACTCGCTGTCCCCCCAGCCTAGAGCAGTCCCATCCCTCGGGCTGCTCAGGCCTCAGGGCTCTGCTGAAATCTTAGGTCTTCCCTGGAAACTCCTGGGGCCACCTGGTCTCCCTCGGCCAGGGCTCCTGTTGCACTTCAGACACACCTCCAGAGTGGCCCGTGAGAAGGCCACCTCCAGAGTGGCCCGTGAGAAGGCCAGGCTAGAACGCATGCTTCTGCCAGGGCCTCCCTGAGAGCACCGTAAGTGGCAGATGAGTGAGTGAAACCCACCCGCATAAACCCACGGGCGGGCCATCCTCACGCCATGACCCAGGGCCAGCGGCCAGCCCTGGCTGTCCATGCACTCCCTTGCCTTGCCAGGTCTGCACTGACCTGCCACTTGAACTTTGTGATGCGTCTCTCAAGCCCTCCCCTCCCGGGCCCTCCCCCTCTTCTCCATACCAAATCCAGGCGCCAGGATTTTCTTTTCTTTTCCTTTTAGTAGCCCCAGCCCTTAACCCTGGAGGGCGTGGTCCTTCAAGTCCTGTGTGAGCCTGGGTGGGGGCTGCTGGAGGACCCCAGGCCAGGCAGCCTCCTGAGTTCCAGAGCCTGGGTGACCATCAGCCAGTCAGTCCCACTGTCCTTGCCCCTTTCCTCCTCAGACCATCACGATGCTAAATGCAGGGCTGTGCGTTTCAGATGACTCCATGGAAACTGTCCTGTTTAAGAGCAAATACAGGGCCGGGCACAGTGGCCCACGCCTGTGATTCCAGAGGCTTGGGAGGCTGAGGCAGGAGGATCGTGAGTTCAAAGCCAGCCTCCGCAAAAGCAAGACACTAAGCAACTCAGTGAGACTCTGTCTCTAAAAAAAATACCAAATAAGGCTGGGGATATGGCTCAGTGGCCAAGTGCTCCTGAGTTCAATCCCTGGTACAAAAAGAAAAAAAGGTAAATACCAGGATAAATGGCAATGGCTCCCGGCTGAGGTGTAGGGGAAGGAGGGTCTGTTGTACAAGGCAGCCAGACCTCAGAAGGGGCATCTGCTTCTCCACTGGACAGACCATCTATGCCCTCTATCCCAGGTCCCTCAGGTCACAAGGAGAAGCCCGACTCCTGCAACTGCGGTGTGTGAGGGATGCAGGACTTTGGAGAACAGAGTTTTATAAGCTGTTGTAGCCTGCGGGGGCGCAGCTGACCCTGGGTGCTGAGGTCACACTGAAATGTAAGATGGTCAGCAAGGATGACTGGTTTCCCTCCACAAGCCCCATTACTTGCTGGGTATCACTCAGGATTTCACGGGAACACAGACCTGCCACACTGTTCATAAACTGGGTGACCCCAGGCAGATTACTTAACCTCTCTGAGCTTATTGCCATCTATACAGGATAGGAACAATGATAACTAAATTGCAGGTTGTTATGAGAAAGCAGAGCACCTAGCACTAAGTAGGCACTCGAAAAATGGCAACTCCTTATTATATCTTCCTACCTTGGACACACTTAATAATGGCGAGCTCACCACCTCATGAGGGAATCCAAAGCCACTGCTTTGACCACCTTAATTATTACAAAAGTCACACTGACATTAGGCCACCTCTGACTTCCTCATAATTTTCACCCTCTGGTCCTCATTCTGCCTCTTGGAGTCTCATGAAATAAAACCCGCCCCTGCTTCCCTCCCACAGGACTTGGGAGGAGGAGGGGGTTATGTCTTCCCTGGGTCCTCTCGCCTCCAGACACACGGCCTGGTTCCCTCGGCCAGGACTGCAAGCTGGGAGCGTTGCTCACTACTTATGTGCAGAAACCTTGCACCTGCAAGACCTCTGATGCCCTCCAGCTATGGAGGGAGGCAGCAAAGGGCCTCTTCCTGAGCCACCTTCCCTGCCTGCTCAGTCGGGACTGGCACTCCCAGGGGACAGGAAGCAAGGGAATTGTGGGGGTGCTACAAGCCGTGAGATCTTGGGGCTCCATTGCATACCCCAGCACAGGTCTGCACTGGCTGCAGGGTGGGCTCCCCGGGGCAGAGTTGGGAGGATGAGGCTCCACGCAGCTCTGTGGTCCAGTCAGTGGTCCAGGCCCACCCTGCACACCCGCAAGCTTTGTCTGGCCCTGCAGGGCTCCCAGGGAGGGCTCCAGGTGGAACACCCTGTTTCCAGGGAGGAGCCTCAGCAACTGGATGCCAACAGGGAAGGATTAGGCCCAGAAAACCAGTTCCTCCTCCAGCCCCTGTGCCCCGGTTCCCTGGTCTCATCTGGGCCAGATGGGGCGTGAGCCCGGCCAAGAGTTTGGGAACATGCTGGAGGCCAGATGCTGCCGCAGAGCTGTGCCTTCCCAGGTAAATAAATTACACACCAAACACAAACAATCTGCTGCCTGCCTCTCCCCCTCAGAGGGCGGTGTGTTCCGGGAAGCAGCTCTATTTCCTTGTGGACAGTGGAGGCAGGGCCAGGGTACAGAGAGGGAGAGGACCTCCCAGACATCTCTAACACTCCCCACCTTAGCCCCTGAAATCTAAGTCAATGAGGAAACTTTATCAGCGCTCTGCGGAAAGGGCTGGGGATACAGCACTGTGCAACCAGCAGACCTGAGCCTTCGGCATAAGCCCATCTGCTGGGGAGGAGCGGGTGGGTGGCCTGAATACCTGGCAAGACACTGAGGCCCGAGCAGGGATGAGCCCCGCCTGGCAGCCAGCATTCCTAATGGGCTGGAACCTGGCACAGGGTGCCTAAGTTGAATCTTGGGCAGAGCAGGTGGGCTGGGAGCCCTGCCTGGGCACAGAGTGGAGGGGTCTCCTGAACAGCAAGAATTGGCACTAAATCCCCAGAAAGATTGACAAGTAGGAGGCTCCGAAATAGACAACCCTGTGAACTTGACTACTCATGGTCCTTAATAATGGAGATGCCTGGCCCAGTGGGGACCCTGAGCAGAGAATGTGAAACCAAAGGGTGACGAGCCTTTGTGCAGGCATGGGTGGGTATACTGGGATTTGATCTGGTTGACAAGAGGCACTGAGGAGAGACAGCCAGGGCTGGAGGCTGCATCCTTGTTCTCGAGTCACCTGGACAAGTCTTGTGACTTTCTGGGCTAGGGTTCTCATTCAGGAAACATTGGTGGCCTCTGTGGTGCACGGAAGAATAATGGGAGCTTCATTTCCTCCAGCAAGGAGCAGGGAAGCTCTGAGGGGATCCCACACTTAGGGGCTTAGGCTCCCCTGCCCTCATGGTGCGACCTCTGGCATTGACCTTACTGCTCATGGGGGGGTGGGGGGCGGGTAAAGACACCTGTGTGTTTGTTGGCCCAGGGAGGAAGCAGGTTAGGGGGACTGTTGCCCCTTCTGCCATATGAGAAGAAGCCTCTCAGCATATACCTGGGACAGTCCATTTGGAAGGCGATGGCTTTGGGAGAACTTCAGTCTGAGGGACCTGGAGAAGCTGTCAGCTCCTGCAAGGTGGCACCTGCAGGCACATGTGTCAGGCAGAGCTGAGGTGGACAGTGCCCAATAAACATGGATCCAGTGTCCTCAGGGTGTGTCCACTCTGCCGAGCACATGAGCTGCTGAATGCATGCCAGTCTTCTTGGGGGTGGGGACAAGGAAGGGAAGAAAGAACCCCAGGAAGCCTCGGTACTTATTCTCATCCCCAAGAGAGGCTTCTCGTAGAGAAATCGCAGGCCTGGGAGTCAGAAGACGAGATCCCACGGTACCAGTAATGGCTACGTGACCTTGAACAATGAGTGGAATCCTGAGATTTAGGAATATATCAGAAGCAACCAGCCAGCGGGAGGGAGTCTGGGGTAGGCGGCCAGCTGCAGGCCCTGCCTTCTGAGCGCTTATGCTCTAGGAACGTCACTGCATTCCCAGGGGCAGCCACAGAGGGAGGAAGGTCACGTCACCCTGCACCAGCTTGACATCTGAGCTGTCCCTGCCTTGCCCTTCAGTCACAGCCTTCGCAGTCCCTTCACCCAGGCCACATGCTTTTCGGGGACTTTCTGAGGTTTCTGTTGGGGCGTCCAGAAGCAGAGGGGCAGGGGCTGGGGCTGCCTATGCATGCATGTTTGTGTGTGTTTATGTGTGCGCAGGCGTGTTGTTGGCACGGACGTGACTCTGCATTCTCCAGGCCCGTAATGAGTCCTCATTGCAATGGGTTTGATGGAATAATTATATTCTGGAAAAACTGCAGGAAACTGCGTTCCACTTCTTAAAGGGCAGGATCATCAAACATTTGTGCTACATTATTTGCAGGCACACCTTCTGCTGCATCTGCTCCCTTAAAAAAAAAATCTCCAACTCCAATCTGATCTGAATATATAAATCTGAATTATCACAGCAAAGGCGATATGCTCACACCTTTTTTCTTTTTTTTTTTTTATCTGTTGCCATGGTGATTAGATAAAATTCACGCCAAGTCTCCAGGGAAGGATGGAATTATTTCAGACAGTTTCTCACCCCTCTCAAGCTACTTCTCTCTGTAACAAGCCTGGGCACCATCTCTGAGCTTGGGCAGAGAGACAGGCAAGAGAAGGCACAAGCTGCCTGGGAGGCCTTGGCCAGGCACAGGAAAACCCTCTTTTTTCCCAGATGCTCCTGGTGCCCAGCTAGGCCCTAAGCCACAGAGCAGCCACTGGTCCTCAAACCCACAGCTCCCTCAGTGATCCCAGCAGCCATGGGAAGAAAAGCAGACGCTCAGGGGGTGAAAGACAGTGCCCTTGTTCAAGGTCAAGGCAACAGCGTGTGCAGACGGACCCAGGGCCTTGGCTCTGCTGTCTCCCTAGTGGAAGTGAGCAAGGAACCAGGTTTTCCTCAGAAGGTGAGACTCAGCTCCCAGCTCCGACCCGCCACTGCAGTGTCCTCAGGCTGATTCTCAGAGGAGCTCATTATCAGTGGGTGTAATTTGTTAGCAGATTTTTCTGTAAAGGGCATTATTGACCTAATTGTTATTTAACATCACCAATTCACGAACCTCTCTGGTCCATGTGTGCACACGCGCGTGCAGGTGTACGTACACGTGTGTGCTTCACTGGAATGATTCAGGGTGTTACAGAAGCGAGCCCCGCTCCCTAGCTCTCAGTTCCTCCAAGAGTCCATGTTCCAAGGTGTGGGCAATCGTCCCTCAGTAAGTGGGGGGGGGGCATCATTTTTAGTATATCTCACAGCATATTTTACATAGTGGTGAATAAAGACGGGGAGAGAGAGAGAGAGACAGGGGAGAGAGCGTTGGATCCCTGAGGGGTCTTGAAGGCCTTGAGCAGGTTGGTGGGACAGGGATGACTCCTTTGAGGTAGTCCTGGCCAGAGTGTCTTTGCTGGGTTGTTCCTGGACCTGGGCCTACCAATGCGGTGATCTGGGGGAAACAGTGAAGTCTAGTGACCAGGCCAGTTGCTGGGGACCTGGGATTTCTCTGAGATTTTTTTTCTTTCTGGACCTCAGTTTCCTGCTTGGAAACCGAGGGAGAAGGAGAAGACACCTATTTCTGTCATCACTGGGAAATGTAGCAAATTCAGCACCCGGGCCCTGTGGTGAGGCCAGGAGACTCAGGGTGACCGAGCAGGCCTCTCCCAGGCTCATCCTGGAGCTGGGACAAGGAGGTAGGTGCCTTGTGACCCAGTGAGAATGAATATCTAAACCTCGCCTGTCTCTTGGCCCACAGCTGTCTCAAGGCAGCTGTGACCCCAGGATGGTGGCACCGTCACTGCGTAGACTTGGGTATCAGGCAAATCTGGGTGCTGATCATGCCTGAGCTCTTGACCTTGGGCAACTAACCTCTCGAAGCTTCTGTAATATACAATGGGAATAAATTTAAAACCGACCTCACAGGGTGTTGTCAGAATTAAATGATATGAACTCTCTAGAGTACTTACACAATATAAAGGTACACAGGAAAGATTCAATACATGGTACCTGGGTGGAGGCCAGGTGGGGGATGGAGGATAGGGGTAGCATCATTTCAGGCCAAGGTGATACAGAAAAACAAAAGCACAGACCTCTGAGTGAGAAGACCTGCATTCTGATTCTCCTTTGCCATTTGTCACCACTGTGTTTTTAGGCCTGTCACTTAATCTCAGAGCCTTAGTCTTCATTTGTAAAACGAGAGTCTACTCTGTTATTAACTTGTGTGATAAGTGTTATTATTCTCGATTTTCAAATGAGAAAAGGAGGCTTTGAGAATTAAGCACTAGAAGTTGCACAAGGTCATGTCTTAGTGGCTGAGCTAGGATTCAAACCCAAGGGCAATAACACTTCCCCGGCCTTCAACACACTGGGTTCGGCATGAGATCAGATGGGGACACCTGTTGATGGCCGAGGGTGGTAGCTGGCTGAGTTGCCACCATCACCTGCGATTGTGAGAATCACCTTGGATTGACAGCTGAGACCTGTGACTTTGGGGGGGCCCGCCCCTGGTGTGCAGCAGTTTTTCCCTCTGTGCACTGCCAGAACAGCAAGAGGAGGCCAGAGAGATTGTTCTAATGACCCAGGTTCTAGTCACTACCTATGCGACTCTGGACAAGGTCATCTCTAAGGTTCCCTGTCAGTTCTCCACCTCTGTGATTCTGGGGTGCAGCCAGTGGGGCCAAGATTAAACAGACATTGTTTGTAAGAGAGAAGCCTGGGCCTCACCTCAGGGCTGACAAGGGAGAAGGCAGCACACAGGGCCACAAGGGATGTCCACGGGCAGGTACAGACAGACCCTGGGCTGTTCCCTTTAAGAGGAGCAGAGTTCCCCGACTCCTGGATCAGGGCTGTGGGAGCTTGGAAGGAGGAGGGGGCAGAAAAGCCCCCAGAGTCTAGAGATTCAAAGACACCCTGCCCCTGTGAGATGCAGAAGCTCCTAATTGGAGCCGTGCACGCACCCAGCACCGATCACTCCATGATGTGCTTTCTGAGGCAGCGCGGGAAGGCAGGCCTTCATTAAATCCGACACTAGGGAATTAATTCAACTCGCTGCCGTCACTCTGTCTCCATCACCCTTTCCCCTCGACAGCCATTGCTCCTTGATCTCCCACACCTTCATGTCGAAAGTTCTCCTTGAGGAAGGAAGCTTCCCCTGACTGTCACCCGAGCTACGACTATATCACAGGCCAGGACGCAGGGCCCAGATCGGCAGCAGAATCGGCAGGGTGCAGGCAGGAGGGTGGGGCGGGAGGCAGGGATCACACAGGCACACTGACATAGAAAGAAGGGGAAGAAGGACCCGGGGCCCTGAGAGATCCTTCTCTAACACCAGCAGGAGAAGGAGGGATTTGAAAGCTGATGGTGACAGCCAACTGGCTCTCCCTACTTCAGCTGTTCTTGAAACAGCGACTTTATAATTAAAATCCCTTTGGGAGAGAGTCATGCAGAGGAGAAGGGCAGAAAAAAAGACAAGGGGTGGCCAGGAAGCCACCTGAGCCAGTCTTCAGCATCATGGCGCCTCCTGGCCCTCTGAAAATCACAGCTACTGAGTGGAGCCCTCCCTACCTGTAGGTACCTCCCTACTGGGGGAGCCTCAGTCTCCTCCTGATTTCACCCTCTGCCAGCATCCCTTAGCCTGAGAGGAGTCAGGGCAGAACCTGGGGCTGGCAGACCCGCCAACCCATGGGGAACTGGCCGCTTCAGCCGGAGCCTGCCACCTCTTTTTGTCCCAGTATGCAAATCAATATTGCCTTTGCTCTGTTTGCACCAAAGTGACCCTTTAGGAAAGCACTGCCCAAGGGGCTCTGAGCTCTGGGATCCGGGTCTGAGGATGTGCTGGGATTTCTGTCCAAAGTTACTGGGTTTAATTTCTCTCCCTTCCTCTCTCTGTCTCTGTCTCTCTCTCTCTCCCCTCAAAAGATCTGTCCAGGACTTGTAAGGAAATGTACAACCCTCATCAGACCAGGGATAGGGAAAATGGGTTATGTGAATACTAACTTGTGAGAGAAGAGAGGGTTTCAGGAAGAACTTTCCTGATGGAATGAGGTGGATCCCTCCTGGTTGAGGTGATACAGAGAAACGACACTAGCAAAAACCACCACCACCACCAACAACAACAAAAAACGTTCTACCCGTATCTCATTTTATAGTGGAGGGAGTTATGAGGTAAGTAACCTGCCTGATGTGAGACCTGGGGGAGACTCCATCCCCCCCTGCATCCTGGACCTTGTCCACTCTCCTCCACACCAGAGCTCCCTGCCCTGAAGATTCCCCTCTGCTCAGAAATTCCATGCAGACAACATCTTCTCTTGATTGTAATCAAATTGCAAAGTCAAGTCTGAAATGCAAAGTGAGCTATTTTAAAGGGTTCTTGGTTAAAACAGGAAATTCTCACCTTTCCTTTGAATGGAGTCACAAAATCAGACCACCAATTGTCCACACCCATGGGAGACCTCTGGGGGTTGGAGTTGGCACCGTAGAAACAAAGGAGCACCTGGCCCGAGAGTGGGGAGTGTATCCCCCGCCCCATCCATCCTTGAGAGGAAACTTTGCACCTGCTCCCAGCTCACAGCCACCAGCTTGTCTGGTGTTCCTGCCACACCCCCTTCTACCCAGAGCAAACGTCCTTGGTCCTGGACGAGGAAAGTCCTGCTCAGGTAAAGCCATCACAGGAGAGGAGGAGATGGGAGCTTGGAATCCTGAGTTTTCTCATTACTAAATGCGTTAGTCCATGTCGGCAGACTCACGAGGTTGTGTGGAGGACTGGAAGACCCTCGACTACCCACACCTGCTGCAAGAGGGTTAATCTGGGAAGAGAAAAAAGTGGTGGAAGGCCTTTACTGGAGGCATAGAGGTGGGGCTGGCTCTCCCCGTTCAGAGTTGGGGACAGGGATGCCTTTCTGTGATCCATGTCTTGTGGTCTCCCAAAAACCTTTCAGGAAGCTCTGCAGGAGGTAGGTCTATGTGGAAGGTGGGACTTATGTGAAAATCAGGAAGGACACCAAGTCCACCTCTGGTCAGCATTAGGGCAGAGACGGGGAAGCATCCCCAAAACACATAAAGGACAAAATTTGGCAGTGGTGGGAAGTTTGAGCCAGTCACCACTCTGAGACCATCCTGGGGACATGCTGACATCTTGGGAAAGACATGGATGTTTCCAAGGATGTGCATTTAAGATTAGAGCCAACGTTTGCGGCCCTTAGGGGCAGAGCCCATCTTTATGTCAGCTGGGTTATCGAGCGCTGGTATTATTCTTAAGCAATGAATGGGAAAGTTGAGAAACTTAGGGCAAGGGCCAGAGCCCGAAGAGCCAGTGCTCCGAGGAACCAACAGCGTGAGGTGTAGCTGGTGAAAAGCCTGAGCCCAGGTGGAGCTGGGCGGAACAGCATGGTCAGGAGGGTCTGAGCGTCTTGGGTACCAGCTATGGTTTGGGCCTGGGTTTTGAGAAAGACCTGAACAAACTGGGCCATCGTGGAGGTGGCACCAGGATAAGATAAGATCGTGTGAAATCAAAGAAGAGGTTGCTCCAGAGACGGGCTTGCCTTCGCCAGGAGGTTGGGACACTGAAAGAGGGTAGAAGAGAGGGTGAACACTGTCCTCCAGCAACTGACAGGTGCAGAGGGAAGGAAGGAAACTTCTATACAAGTCCAGGGGTAGGGAGCAGGCTGGAGGAGGGCCAAAAGGGGGAATTTCACAAAAGTGGATTTTAGTCCCACAGAAGGAAGAACTTCATAAAAGGGGGACTTCCTAAAAGGCAGAAGTACCTTGCGAGGTACCTATGGTTAAATGACTTGGTGGTTTTCAAAGCCATGGTGTATCAGTTCTTCTCAACAGACACAAAAACTTTTTAAAAAGAAACCAGAAATCATCCTTAATTCCACTCCCTAGAGACAACCATGATAATCACTAATAGCCTGCAAGTACCTCTTTCTAGATATCCATCTATGAGATATATATAAACATTTATATATATCAACCAATTGGAATCCTACTATATATATAAAATGCATTTTTCCACTTAGCATCATATTACGGTATTTTGCTCAAGTAGTAATATATTGAAAATATTTCATTGTATTGTGCCATTAGTTATTTAAGAGTTTATTTTTTTTCACTATTGAAAAGAGCATTGGGTTGTTTCTTAGGGATCCAACCCTAAGGAAATGGGTATTCTAGGCTTCAGATCCACACTGTCCTGCTGCTCTCCAAGAGGTCATACCAGAGTCTCCTTGGAGCAGCAGTGTGTCACCCAGCAAGACACATGCTTGCCAACATCACTCCAAGGTTTTCCCAAAAAGAAGTCTCCTCCATTTAAGATGATCTTTGATGCGCCACTTTTTTAGAAACATGTCTGTTATACACCTACATGTGATAAACGAGGTGCATGATAAACACGACAAAAGTGTGTGTGTGTGTGTGCGTACATACACACATTCACTGATTTGCACACTAATTTCGTCCCCTTTGTAAACTCTGACAATCCACCTAGACCCTAGAGGCTCTCAATACAAATCCACCCTGTTGAGAGAGAGATGGGCTCCCTCATCCAGAGTAGGCTGCTTCTGGAGAGCTGGGTCCCAGGTCCAGCGTGGTCACAAAAGGCCTCTGTATAGAATCTCCAGGGGGTTGGGCTCCCTGATTTCCAAGGCCCCTTCTGGACCTGGCAAACTAATTCCACCATCTGCATGTGCCACCTGGGAACTTAGGTATGTATGAGGGAGGGGGAAATAAAGGAAGACTGGGGACAGGGGAGATCATTGTTTCAGGATAAATTGGAATAAAACTAGGTGCTTTTAAAAGCCAAAGCAAGAAGGCAGCAGGTGGTGATCCCTGCTGGCCTGGCCTCTGCCAGGGAGACCCTCAATTCCGCAGGCTCAGGACAGGCTCTCCAGGGAGCTGGGGGAGGGGCAGGAGATCAGCTTTCTCTCTCAGGTTTCCCCGTGTGCTGTGACCTGGGCTCCCAGCTTTCTCTTGTAATTTGAACTGAAACTAGGAGTTCTCAATGGGGGCAATTATGGGGCCTCTCTGGTCACTCAACCCCGATCACCTTTTCCTACCCAGCTGGCCACTCCTGTAAATGGCTGACCCGCTGACCAATATCCCCTGGGGTCAGAAGGACAAAGGGCAGCCAAGACTCTCCTGAGCTCTTCCAGGGAGAGCAGCAGAATGAGAAGGCCACACAGCCCCATAAATACTCCTGGTATTCTTAATTTTCGGTGGCCTCATGCTGGGTCTCCAGACTCTCATTAAACCAGGAAACAGATTACAGTGGGTCCCGAGGCAGAAGCATTTCTTTTCCTCTCATATTTATACCACTTTTAATTGTTGTTATTTAACAACTATTGAACACCAACCCTGTTCTAGGTGGCCCAGAAGAGGGGGCAGGAAGTAGGTCCTCAGGAGGGTACAGCGGGGATGCCAGATGTGCACCGGCCCCTCCCCAGCTCCACCAAGGCACGCTCCCCAGAATCCACCCCCATCTCACTCCCCTCCCTGCGCTCCCATCCCCCAAGCCTGGAATCCCGCAGTGGGACCCAAAGCCCCCCTCTGCACACTGTGTTGAAATGGCTTCTTTTTCTTATGAAATATATCATGCATGTAGAAAAGCATAAAAATAATGTGAAAAGGGCTATGTTTCTTTTGGCTGTATTTTCTTCAGATCTTTTTTTAGGAGAAACAGTTTAAAAAATAAGACATTCTGAAAACAGTTGTATTTCCCTCCAGAGCCCATCACCTCCTCCTCAGAGGTAAGCATTACCCCGAATATGGTGTTTATCATTGCCCCGCGTGTTGTTGTTCTTCTGCCACATATGTATGTACCAGAAACAATACAGGGGACCGGTTTGCATGTTTTCAAACTTTATACAAATGGTGCCATAATGCACGCCTCCTTCTGCAATTTGCTTTTTCCATTTCACGTTTTCTTCATAACGTGTCCAGGCTGATTTGTAAAGCTCCGGTTCAGGCATTTCCCCTGCAGTGTAATATTTCACAGTATGAACAGAGCAGATTTAATTTATCCATATTGGTTTCCAATTTCTTTTGCCATCCTAAATGTAACTGGGGTGAGTATTCCTGTCCACATCTCTTTGTGCACATGTGTGAGAGTTTCTTGAAGGAATATACCTATGGGAGCTCTTTCCTTCATTTGTCGGTCTCCCCTGCAGGGCACAGACCTGTCACCATGACCCCAGTTCCCAGTATGATGTAGGCACATGGCTCATGGCTTAGTCAAGTTTGTTAAAATGCACCGAGCACCCAAGGGGCCTAAGGGCTCATCTGCTCTGGCCCCTTCACTTGCAGATGAGGAAACTGACATCCAGAGAGACACCAGCACATTACTTAGTGACGGAGCTGGACCTAGAAAGCCCCTGCCCACTTGCTTCCCACCTTCCTCGTCCGCCCGGTGCATACTCGGAAAAGCTAGTGACTATAGGAAATGATCCAAAGAGAGAGGAAAGAGGCAGAGAGAGGCATAAGGAGGTCACACCTGAACACCTGGCTTCACACCTGGACACTCATCCAATAAGTAGAAGCCACACACCTGGACCCAGCCCTCAGGCTTCACATCCAAGACTGGACCCTAGCCTCCAGATGAGGACTCACAGCTGGACGTGATCAGACCAAGGCTTGAGAGGGGACGCCCAGTCCCCAGATTGAGGCCTGCAGGTCTGAGGCTTCTATCAGGTGTGACACCTGCCTTTCATGGTTTTCCTTCCTCCTCCTACAGATGGTCCAGCCCAGCAGAAGATCCTGGAGCCAAGACCCCAGCCACCTGGATAGTACAGCCTAGTGTGACGAGTGGCTCTGAGGCCAGATGGTTTGGGACTGAATCCCAACTCTACTCGTTGTTAGTGGTGTGACCTTGGGTAAGTAACTTCACCTCTGTGCTTCTTTTGCTTCATCTTTGAGATGAGGATGATGATAATTTCACCTACCTTATGATACTGAGAATTATTTGTATAAAGCAATTCAGGCAGTGCCTGGCACGACCAGGTTTTTAATTACTCCCCGCCCATTCCATATGACAACTCCACGCAGCACCACCTCGTCTCCCACCCTGACACTACTGCCTGGCCTTGGGCAAGGCTTCTCTCTGAGTCTCCATCTCCTGATCTGAAATGACAATGACAGTATGTTACCTTGAGCATAAAATGTGACCAAACAACCCAAAAGGGCTTTGACAGGTGCTCTCATCAAATCGACATGGAATAGTAGTGCTATTGTTTGTTTAGCCAGTTCTGACCTGCTGGTAGCCAAGTGTTTTCCTGTTTATTGGGGGCTCCGAACCACAAGGAAGCAAATAATATACTCCCTCTTGAAAACGTGAGGCTATATTTGTGACAGGCCTGGCACAGTGCCAGGCTCCCAGAGGCTAAAGAAATGCTTCCCCTGGAGCCTGCACCTGCCTTCAGGAAGACTGTATTCCTGTGAGTCTAGAAGGAATTGGAGAGGTAGCAGAGTCAAGTCCCCAGGCCTCTGTGTGCTCATCTGTAAATGGGGACAATTGTTACCATGCTATGCTGAATCACCACAAGAATCAAACCGAATGCACATGAAACTGCTGTTGACTGGAAAGTCATAATACAAATTTAACTCACTATTAAAGGTTAAGTGTCCCTTCTCTGAAATGCTTGGGACTAGAAGTATCTCAGATCTTTTTTTTTTTTTTTTCAGATTTTGGGATATTTACATATATATAAAGAGATACGTTGGGCTAGGACCCAAGTCTAAACATGAATTTCATTTATGTTCATCTACACTTTACACACATAGCCGGAAAGTCATTTTATACAATATTTTCAGCCTAGCTGCATTTTGACGGCAACCTGGCATCTGAAGTTAGGTGTGAAATTTCCTACTAGTGGCATCACGGCCATGCCCAACAAGTTTTGGATTTTGGAACAGTTTAGAGTTTGGGATTAGGGATGCTCAACCTGAATATGAAAGGTAAGAGGCTACTCCGTTTGCCTAGATCTTCACATTGCTTCAACTCTGGGTAGGACATGGTGGAAGACTTCCCTCCACCGGCCTCTCTCAGCCGCTCCCACATTCACCGGCAGTGCCCTGTGTTGTGAAACAGCAGCCCTGGGACGGGGACAGGAGGTCAATGGGTGTGTGGGGTGTATGACAGAGGTTGTTCTATGGCCCACCTGCATGGAGGATGCCCAGTGATAATCCCTGGGAAGTTCAAGGGCAGACATGGACTCCAGCAGGCGAGGTCCTGGATGATCTTCACTTTCCTGGAAACATCCCTGGCCATTGAAGACCACCCCCTAAAATTCCCTGCAGACCATTTCAATGGCTCCGCATTGCCCTTAAATCACCCACAGCTCCTGCGGCAGGTTATACCCCACCCTAAATGTATCCACAATTCCAGTCAAATCAGGCTGCTTCCCCCCAGAGTGAGCCATTGTTCTCGGCTCTCCGGGAGTTCACTCCCATGGTCTCCTTTACCTGGACCACAGATGCTTGCTGGACATTCAGGGGCCTTTAACAAGTGCAGAGGCTGGGTCTCACCCTAGGGGTCCTCATTTGATGGTTCCAGGAATGGGCCTGGACAATGGTATTCTTCGAAGTTCCCCAAGTAATTCTAAATTTAAGAACTGTCTGTTCTCGAACACTCTGCCCTGCAGGAGCTCAGCCACCCAATGCACCCAATCTCTAAGACCCATGGGAGATGCTGCTTCCTCCAAGGCACTTCTGCAAAGCACTCAAGAGGGGCCCCAGTCCTGAGAACAGTTTTCCAGCCTCCTCCTCACACTCTGGCTCATGTTGAGGTCAGGTGAATCTCAAGCTCCTCTCGCCTGTGAGGCTGCAATCCCCTCAAAGGAGGCACAGTGTCCCCTGCTTATTTCCACGCCACCCTTTCTATGCTTAATAGGCCTCATTAAAGAGTTGATTCAAGGTTGTCCATAAAATTCAAAGCACCTAATCCCCCCTCAATCTTGCCCAGAAGATAAAATGGGCAACGGGGAGCTGCCCTCCTTGACCAGGAGAAAAGGCCAAGACCTGACACAGCCCTGGGCTCACCACACACACACACCCCGAGCCAGACGCTCCACAGAACTCTTGCCCCTGGACACAAGGCTAAGGGTCTCTCTCGGGTCTCCATTTTGTGTGCTGGGGTCTACACAGGGGAGGCTCCCTCGCTCACCACAGGTAGAAAAGCCTGAGCGTAGGTGTGAGTGTAAATGCGTATGTGTACGTATTCAATGTGTATCATCTACATCATGCAGACTATTTATACACGAGCACGCATATCTATTTTAATTTAAATGAGTTTCTTTGGTGTGTAGGAAGAGGAATTTCTCCAAATCCCTCGGGGTCCTCAAGCAAAGACCCTTGGGAATCACTGTCTATATAACAGAGCATCTTGCGCACAGTAAATGCTTAAAAACATTTGTTAATTTAAATAATGAAGTAAAAAATCCAATCAACTGACGGTTGTCTATGCCAACACGGCCATTTAGATAGATTTAGGGAATGAAGTCAATGCAAGCTGTGGCATGGTATGGCTACCGCCTGGTGTAGACCAGTAGATGTGAGTTTGTGCCCCACTCCTGGGGGTACAACTGCATCCCCAACCATGCCTATGAAAAGCAGCTTTCCTAGGCCTGGGTCAATAATGTGGGCTCTGGAACATTCTAGAGGCAAGTCCTTTCCCTTTTTTGCACCCCATCTTGGGGACAGAGAAGAAAGTCCCTAGCCATGGTGTTCTCAAAAAGAAAATCTGTACTTCACAAAGTCCCAGAGAGCCCACCAGTCCACCAGGGGATGAAGCTCCCCCTCACCTGGCTGGCACCACTGCCTGAGCAGAAGCTAAACTGGGAGCCCCAGACTGTGCCCCTGCCCCACGCCAGCCCCACCACTACCCCTGCCGCCATTCACTTTGTTTCAACCATTTGTCTTCTTAGCTGACTCTCCAGGGTTCTGGCAGATGCTATGCTCTAAGACAGGGGTATTCAGAATACTCTGAGCCCCAGTTTGCTCTGCTGCTGCAGTGAAGGGAGGAGTCTCTGAGAGGAAACATCTCCAGCTCAGCAGCCTTCATCCAAGCACACAGCCTGCCTGCCCTCACACTGGAACGCAGGAGGACGGTGCCTGGCTCCAGCCAGCTTGGCCTTCCATCCCAAAGATGGGCCTGGATAGCTAGGCACTGCAGATCTCAGGACACAGCAGATACCAGGAGGACCACTGAAGTGGAGGCTCATGCCAGAGGTCAGGCCTTGACCGTGCACAGTGACCCAAAGTGCTTCCTGCCTGTGCCTCATTACAAGGTCCAGTCTCACCTCCTACCCTATGTCTATAGCCCTGAAGCTCATGTGACCCTTGTGTAGGGACAGCAGCATTCCTCCTCCTAAATGCTCACACCTGTATGTTCACACCTCTGCGTTCACTATTCAGGAGACTGTCCAGGCCACCAGGAGATGACTGACCCTGAGTAAGTGGTGGGTGTGTGTCCACCAGGCACCAGCAAGAACTGAAAGCTACATATAGAGAATCTGTATGTAGAAAAACAGATCCACATAGAAAAATGTGAACTATTCATGGAAACTGTGTTTTACTTACATAGAAGAAAGTCCATAATTTCTACTCCTCACAACTGAGGACAGCAAGGCTCTATGAGGTTCGTGTACTTGTCCAGGTGCTATGGCCACTAAGAATCACAGTGAAGATTTGAGCTGGGTGCAGTGGCACACGCCTGTAATCCCAGCAGCTCAGGAGGCTGAGGCAGGAGGATCCTGAGTTCAAAGCCAGCCTCAGCAATTTAGCAAGGCCCTAAGCAACTCAGCAAGACTCTGTCTCAAAATAAAATAAAATAAAAATAAAAAATAAAATAAAAAAGAGCTGGTGATGTGGCCCAGTGGTTAAGTGCCCCTGGGCTCAATCCTTGGTGCCCAAAACAAACCACAAACAAAGATTTGAACCCAAGCCTCCAAGAACCCAAAGTCCACATTCTTTGTCCTACAACTTCACTCCATCATAGAAGAAGCTGCAAGCAAGCCTCGCTGACATGGGCCCTGACAGGAGCAAACGATGGCTTCATTCCTGCAGCCCGAGAACCAGGCATAATCCACTCTCCCCTTCCTTTTTGTTCATCCTGTTACCACCTAATCTAAAGGATCAGTCGCCATCCTACCTAAGCCTTCCTCTGGGCATTTGGCAAACGTTGTCTGCATGCCTACTGTGCGCTGGCACACAGTGAGGCTCGCAGCATTATGGACCCAGACCACCCAGTCCACTGCACCCCGGCTCAGGCCTCCGCGCTGAACCTCAGCCCATCTCCACGCTGCTGCAGCTCTGGCTCTGGCATCTCATTGATACGCCACAGAGTTCAAAATCACAGGCTTGGCAGGAAGTGCCATCTATACATAGCTCTACCATTCTGTAAGCACCGTTGGCTTCTTCTGAATAAATGCTACCCTACATTAAATGCCAGAATTCGGCAAGCCATGCTGCATGTTTGCAACGAGATTGAGAACTAAAGGCAAGATTGATTCTGATGTGAACACCAGCAAAGCAAATGGGTTTTTGAAAACCCTATAATTTCCCTGCAACCCTTGACTTCACTAAACACACATTTTTAGACTACAGCACAGTTAGGTAGACATTAAACAAAAATGAGGTAGTCTAATGATGATTTATGTGTAGGATAACCTTCTATAAAGAATTCCACTCTGATTTCAGGGTAACTTACAGAGGTGCCAACTTAACCAAACAATGCCGCTTGCTCCGTGTCCACTGTCGCGGCGTGATCCCGGGGCAGAGCGTTTGCCTGCAATTGTCTTAAATCTGCTGAAATTCACCCAGTGGGTGCTCTGGAAATGCAGCGCCTGCCATGAACTAAATGGAAAAGCAAAACATGACACATGCACACGCTGCCAGAGGCACCTGCGAACACGAGGCGTTTCTGCTTGACTGAGGAGCCTGGCGGATGGTTCTGGAACCAAGCGACTGGCGTGCAACTGCAGAGCAGCCCACCCGCCAGGATACTGAAGAGGGCCCTGGGAACTGCGGGCGGGCACGCCAGGCGGGGTCTCGAGAGCTCCTGGGGTGCAGGCATCCAAACCACAGTTCTGTGCACCCCTGCCTGGCTGCACGACTCTGCAGGCCCCACCATCCCCCAAGCCTTGGGTTCTCTGTTAAGAGCCTGTGAATCCAAGTCTCCCACGGGTACAACTGGGGGGAGTCGATAAGATGAGGCCCAAGACCAGAGAGTAGCCTACAGGCAAAAGGTGACATAGGGCCAGACTGGGTGACCTGGGAGCTGAAGTCAAACCTCCCTGGTCGTGGACTGTGGCCTGGGGCAGGTGGTGACCTCTCTGTAAGACAGGCCTCTCATCTTCAAAATGGAGGTAATAATAGCACCTGCTCTAGAGGACATGTGTGAAGATTTAGCAGAATGACCCAGAAAAGCACTTATCACACGACACCTCAATAACTGAGCATTTCTTTTCTCCTAAGTGTTACTATCACTAAGATTTTCTTTTCGGTGTGGGCTTCCAACCAGAGGGAGAAGTCCCTTGCTGCTGCCAAGCGTGTCCTTTGAATCTTTAACCTGGAGAGTGCATTTAAAGGCAGGATTCTTTCTCTGCCCTTGGAGGAAGAGGACAAGACCACGATGGTCCCATGCCCCTTTCCCCAGCACAGCAAACAAAGAACAACAGCGGCATTGAGAGCCAGCTGCCTTTGTGAGGGAAACAGTGATCACTGAAGTCACTGTCACAGGGGAAAAGCTTGGGAATTGGGGACAAAAGCTCTGGCTACAATCCAGGTCTTGCCTCTTGGAAGCTGTGTGACCTGAAGCAAACCTCTTGGCCTCTCTGATCCCATTTTCTTTATGCCTCTGGCTTACCCATGCTCTTCCTCCAGCCCAGCACCCAGGAAGGGAAACATAGGTGAGAGAAGATGTCTCTGGAAAGACAGGGCTATGCGGGTGGGGCCTGAGATTGGACAGCCCCTTTATGCTGGGTGGGTAATTTTCTTGAGGCATTTTGTCTGTTCCTTCTGCATTTGAGAATTTAAGTCTCCCAGAGGCCTAATTTTTAACTCAAGGATCCCGTGTTCAATAGGTTTCACTATCCCATTTTATAGATGGACAGACAGAGGTTTTGGAACTAGCTTTCTTAAGATCAGCAATTAAGATTAGCAATCTTCACAGCCCGTTATCTTCCCACTACATCCCACTACATCACTTGTGAACTGTCTGCTCATGACTGTTACCCAATTTTCTGTCCAGTTGTTCATTTTTTTCTTGTTAATTTTCTTTTTATTCCATATCTGGATATCAGTTCTCTGTGCAACAACCTAGTCATCAAGAGCACAGAGCAATGGAGTCCGAATGCAAAAGTTTAAATTGTGGCTCTGCTACTTACTAACTGTAAGCTATTTACTGAGCTTCTCTGTGCCTCAGTTTGTGTATCTGTAAAACAGGAACATAACAGTCCTCTTGTCTTCAGATGGCTGTCAAGATTAAATGAGCTGAATGTGATAAAATGCTTAGAACAGCCTGGAAACCAGTAAATGTTCCATAAATACGAGCGATTATCATGTTGTCTTCCCCTCACTCCAGCCCAGAATTAGACAGGACCTTCACGAGCCAAATGGCCTGGTCTTCTTTCCAGATTTCTCTCTCCCCAGCACACCCCAGGCCCACCCCACCCTCCTGGCTGCAGACCTTTGTCTGCACCCTTGCCTCCGCCCCCAGTGCTCTCTCTGCTTTCTTGGCCTAGGGATGTTTCCTAGGGCCTTGTGCCCTCAGAGAGAATCCTGGCCTCTGTGTATCATCCTTCTCCTGGGGAGACACTGTGGCCCCTGAGGGAAGGAATAGGAAGCAGAGAGGTTACCTGGGCTCCACTGCAGGGCCCGATGCTGTAGCTGGCACCCGTAGGGCCCAGACTCTGTCTGCCCCATCAATTTCATATTCGCCCAGGCTGACCATCCCAGCCCCTTTCCTCCGTGCCCCCAAAGAGCTGAGAATTGACATCCCCAATTAGGTGCATAAATCAGGGAGTATCCCAAGAGGAACTCACAGCAGCTCAGCCTGATGGAGATGAAGGAGGCGAAGGACCACCAGGCTTAAGTCCCCGCGATGCCACCCTTTGCTCCCCGCCTCCTCCCTCCATACCACAGCACAGCTGAGGAGACTTGGCTTCGCCATCTCCTGTGAGCACTGCAGGGGAGAGGGCCCCGAGAGGAATGTTCATCCTGCTCTGATGATGATGGGTTCCTGTCTGGGGGTATCACAGGGTTTAACATATTACAGGACAAAATACGATTAGTGTCTTGAGCCAGAACTGATAAAGTCGGGAGTGAGTTTAGAAAGGATCCCCTAGGAGGAGGTTAATCTGGGTGATTTTTAAATCCATTCTTAGCAGAAATCATGGAAGACATCATAGAAATAGTAGTATTTGAATGAGACTTTGAAAGAGGGGTAGGGTTTAGACAGACAAAGAAGAGGAAAAGCTGTTAGTAGTAAAAAAAAAATAAAATAAAGTCCTTTGTGAGTGGTTAAAATCCTGTGTACTGAGACTGCACGGGGGAGATGCTGCAGGACAGTGTGGGTCTGGGCCTGGGTCATTTACCAGGCACAGAGAGGACTGGGCTGCGTCACCTCCAGGATGTTCTCTGGCTCTGACTGTTCCTGAGTCCATATCCTCAATCATAGTCTATCCGTGCTCCAAACTGGGCACCACCTCATCCCTTGTCCCTGTCCCCCATTCTTCCACCCCCACCCAAGTTGGTGAAGGTAGACACATGAGATCCAAAGTGACCTTTGGATCAGCCCAAGCCAAATGGAATTAGCAAGTTGAACTTGCATTCCAAAGCCAAAGCAGTATCATAGTTGCCTGCTGCATTGGGATCAGCCATCCCTGTCCATCAGAGCTGATGACACAGGCTGAATCCTCCATGTCCCATCAGGACGTTCTCTGTCTCCTGCTGAACCAAAATGGAGCCAGTGTCCACTGCTGCCTTACTATTACAATGGTTGTTTTGTCCACTGATTTTTTTAAAATATTTTTTTAGTTGTTGATGGACCTTATTTTATTTGTTTATATGTGGTACTAAGAATCAAACCCAGGGCCTCACACATGCTAGGCAAGTGCTCTACCACTGAGCCACCACCCCAGCTCATGTCCACTGATTTTTTTAAGCTGGAAATCTGTGGTCATTCAGAAAAGCTAAAGCCTCTGGTCACCACCCATGACCAGAGGTCAGCGCAAGGGCTAGTGACACATTTTTGTTTCCAGGTAAGGAGAGGCCATCCTCCTGGGTGGAAACCTATGGATAAACTGCCTCTGGAAAGGCACAGGAAATAGAGGAAGCCAGAGAACCCCCGCTCAAATCCAGGCCACATCCCTATTAGCTGTGTGGCCTTGGGTAAGATGCTTAACTTCCCTGGGCCTCAATATCCTCATTTATAAATTGGAAAACAAAATACAACAAAAAACATTATCTCTCTTAAAGGGTGATTTTGAGGATTAGAGATAATATATGTGAAATGCCTAACCCAAAAGAGAGCTCTATACATGATAGGCATTATCATTAATCTCGTTTTTATTATTACTCTGTGACAGTGCTATGCTGGTCCTAGGGATAAAATAATGAGAAAGGCATAATCATACACCCTTCTGCACACACAAACAGAAATAATGGCCTGTGATGCAAGACAGAAGGAAATAAATGCTCCAGGAATAGAACCACAGGAGCAGTAATGTCAGGAGTCACATTGGAGGAGGCTCAGGTCAGACACATATGTACCACGTTCATGGAACAAAGGAGGGGTGGGGTGTCAGTAAGGAGAGAAGGGATCAGAGTGGAACAGGTAAAAGAAATGGTGGGGACAAATGCAAACTGGTTCGGAAACCCATGGAAAACCCTGGGCTCCTGTTACTCTGGGGACAGTCACTAGGGAGGTGCAGAAATTCTAGTGGGCTCATGAGACTCTCCTTCACCTCCTGAGGTGGGCTGTGGGGCATGACGGGGAAGCACTGCCTGATGGGAATCCTTGAAGCGGGGATCTTTCCAGAAAGTCCCCTCTGCTTGCCCCTGCTTCTCCTCCATCTAAGAGTCCTATTCAGGGGCTCCTCCAGGCTTGCCTTCCAGAGCAGCAGTGGACACATCTGGCCTGCATCTGAGCGGTGTCCAAAACTCCCCACTGGGGCCCAGACAGCCAGTCAGGATGCTGGGGAAGAGCATGCTGGGAAACTCCCACAAGGAGCCCGCATCGATATAATCAGGTCTGGTGGAAATTAAAAGCTATTAGGAACAGGGCCGGATTTATCTTTATATCCAATAACATGCATTGTAATGGTGATCATGCAGATGGGAAATTAAACCACATCTCGGCTTCACTGGAGGCCTTAATTTTAATTTATGTTTGTGCACAGCCCTCTCCTGCCCACCCCACCCGCTCTGCAAGCAGGCTCACCTTAAGACCAAGTCCTTCAGGAGAGACTTTGGTTGGAGTACGGGGGTCAAAGGTGAGAGGCTGTGCTTTCCACACACCTTTTAACTAGTCAAGGGAGGGGAAGGAGGAGGAGTTGGGTGGAGGGTGTGTAAAGGTGGCTCCTGGAAAGACAGGACCTTGGGTTGTCTCTTCAGCCTCTGGAGGCCCTGGGAAAACAGCCAAAAAGCCAGTGAGCCCGGCTCCAGGGAAGCCGTGGACAGGCGGGAAGGCCAACTGGTGAACAGAGACTCAACTCACAGCGCTTGTTTAGATCCCACACACCCTCAGAAAGATACCCAGGGGGACTGGCTCCCACCCCCAGGGTTCTGCAGCAGCCTAGGCCCCACCTCCCAGGGCACCTGCTCCCCACTAGGGGTTGCTTCCTGGTGCCCTGATTGGCCCACATCAGTCCCCCAATTTCTCCTCCTGCTTTACAGCTCCTGCTCCTTTTGGTCCTCATGTCTGTGGAGCAGCCCAGCCCAGCCCCACAGATCCGGAAGTCAAAGTCAGTATAGGTGCCCTGCTCCAGGAGCCGACCCTGAAGCTCAGAGGGGAGTAGCTCGGGCTCCTCCATCCCCTAGGGCAACTAATCATCAATGTCTCCCCACCCCCCACCATGAGCAGCTGCTGTGCAGCCTCTACACACACACACACACACACACACACACACATACACACACACACAATGCACATATACTAGGTATAGTGTGAATATGGATAGCAGAAAAATTCTATTTTTATATTAAAAAAATCATACTATTTGCATTTTTCCAAAATTGAAACATACGGCGTGTGGGCCTGAGTTCTGGTTCCTCACCTACAATGCCCAGAGGAAACACAACCCCATTCTCTCTGGTTTTCATGGATTCCTCTAGGACCAAGTTAGTTAGGATTTACATGCTTTGGGAAGACTGTCCCTGGATCTAATGCATAGCTGTAGAAGGATCTAGAATAATTATGGATGGGGCTGGAGAGCTGGGCAGGGGAGAAAAACTCTGCAAGACCAAAGGAAAGAAAGGGGTTCTTTGGAACCAAAGTTTAACACAGTCCTGCAGATTAGCATCAAGGCCACTTCCCTGGTAATTATGCCCTTTGGGGCCACCAGTCCAGTCTTGACATCAAAGACAGCCCTGAAGCGCCAACTACAAGGGCTGCCTGGGGGAGCCCCCGCCTCCAGCTCCTCGCAGCCAGCCTTCCTTCTCCCTCCTTGCTCTGGCCTTCTTACTACCCCATGCGGACCACTCCCATGCTCATTTCCATGCCTCAGTCTAGGCTGCTTCCAGAATCCTTCAGAATCCTCCCAACCACCTGGTTATCCACCCATGGGTCACAGAGTGAGCATCTGCCCTGAGCATCCACCCTGAGCATGGAAGGCAGAGCATGAAGACCCAGGATACGTGGGTAAGACCAACCCTCTTCCCGCTCTGGGGAAACGCAGAATTGTGGGGGACACGGACTCCGCTACATGGTAGGAACACACATCACAACAGGAGCCAGCGAGAACAGGAGAATGCCACCTGCTACCTAATAATCATAGCCACCACCCAGCACATCCCGAGGACGTGCCAGGCAGCGTTCCAAACATTGTACCTGTATTAGCTCATTTCATTCTTACATCGACCCTGTGAAACCATTTACAATCGGGCATGAGTCCCTCAGGCCGTAAGTGAGTTGCCCAGCCAGCAAGCAATGGAGTGAGTTTCAATCCCAGACACCGGTCTTAGATTCTAGGCTTTTAATCACGACCCTGGACTGGATTCTACCAACCCTTCCCTGAAAAATCCACATTTTTTTTTCCCCTTCCTGACTCAAAGCCCTCACTCCCTACGCACACAGTGAACTCCTCTGTGGTACCCGAGTAGCACTTTACTGGATACCTCTGTGTGGGTGCAGGGAGGCACTTCTCTCTAGGGTAAGTGTATAGGCCGAAAGAACAGACCTGGGTCCAACGCACCCTCTGTTTACCAGACACGTGACCAGAAGAAGCTGCTTTATTTCTTCGAGACTCAGTTTCCTCTCCTGTAAGGTGGACAAGGCTAAAATACACTTTGTGAGGCTAAAATGAGATCAAATATGAAAGTTTCTTTACCTGGTGCCTGGCAGATAATAAGCACTCAAATTTTTTAAATATAATATAATTAGAGTTATATTTTTGTCGTGTATAACGTTAGTCCGTAAGTTCAAGTATCTGATACCACATCTCTTTACATTTTTTAAAAAACTGAAACATGGAGAGAGATCCTGAGATTCAAGTTCCCTCTGGTCCCCACCAGCCCATTGTCACTACCCACATGGTCCCTTTGGGTCTTCTGCTATGCACCTCATGCCTCACTGAAACGCAAGAATGTTGGCCTCGGTCCCAGACCCAGAAGAACCCTGCACAACCACCCCATGGGGTCCAACTGCTTTTTCCAGCTACATCCTGAGCAGCCACAATACCACCCTGACCCTGGCATTCCCAACTCCTGGGTGTCCCTTGCCTTCAAAAGCTCTTCCCCTAACAGAACACTTATCCTAGATTTTCTTATTAGCTTATGGTTTTACGAAAGGTAGCAAGAGCAGCTGTGTTCAAGTGGTTTTGGACCCCTGTCTTGCGACCGCCAGCTCTGACAGGATATAATGGCAGGGCCATCTGCTTGGAACTGAGGGAAAGAAAAAGTACCGAGAGCGAAACACAAATCCATGCTTCAAAAAAATCATCCTTCCACATTACTGCAAACACACCTCAGCATTGTTCCTATCCTAACCATGCAAGGGACCCTCCAGGAGCCGCCAGGCAATGCTGAGGCACAGGACACACTCCTGAGGTGGCCATTCAGTAGATGTGGGTTGGGTTGAATGCTGGTGCTCCTAAAGAGCCCTGCAGGGATTCGAACGCAGCAGAATGAAGCAGCGCTGCTTTAAAGGGCTCATGAAGAGAAGGCTCCTCTTCCAGACTAACCTTGAAGAAGAGGAATCATGTCATACAACTGGCTGGGGGAACCTTAGTGCAGATGAGGCACCCAGAACCCATTTTGTAGGAAGGAAGCCAAAGGTCCCTGGTAGAGAAAGGAGAAGCCCTGCCATGTGCAAGGACGAGTGAGTGGTGGGAAAGTCCCACAGTCCTGTAACTGGAGACTTGAAGGTAGATTGAGGACTTGAGGTCTTCTCTTGGGGGTTCCCAGACCTATTTCCTGTGGAAGGAACAATCATGCCAGGTGGGAAGAGGAGCGGATTTGACAAGGGGCTTGCAACCACAGCAGCACAGTGAGATGAGCCTCCAACACAACAGCCTCGACCGGGTCTCCCAGTAGCAGCCAGCAGAGGGGCCAGCCAGGATTCTGATGGCGTCTTAGCCCATTCACGGGTGGAAAAAGGTCCAGTGGGCGTGCTTCCTCTGCCCTGGCCATTCCATGCAGGAACACAGACCACACAGCAGCCCCCAACCCTGCCCCTCCTGCCTTCTTTCACAGAGAAGCCTGCCAGCTGCCTCCCATCCCTCAGGGCAAGGTCAGCAGAGCCCCAGTGGCCAGGAAGATGGAGGCCCCACTCCTGTGAGCAAGTAGGACCCGCCCACTGTCTGCTGGAACCTCCACACACACAGCAGAGGCCCCTGGCACCTGATTCCCCACGTAGAGAAGGACCTGACACTTGCTTGCTCACGCGCTATCAGAACAAAACCAAATCACTCACCACGTCAAGGGTTAGCTCAATGACCAGCTCAGACACTGCCCCGGACCAGGCAGCCACCAGGCGGCCCCACCACCCACGATCGCTTCTTACCTGGGATGATGGAAACTGTGTCTTTCTCCCAAGACACAACGCTAACGTATTCCTGCACTGAAGAGGGGATGAGGCACTTGAAGACGGCCACGTTTCCACGCATTGACCTTTGATCCTCCACCCTGACGGTGTAGGGTTCCCTGAAAACTGCAGTGAGATGGGAGCAGGGGGGAGAAGAGTGTCACCAGGATGTGTCACCTCCCTGGGTTTCCCCAGCCTTCTCCTCTCCTCCTCCTTCCCGCCTCCTGCTTACCCAGCCCAGAAGTTCCTGCCATGACCTTGTTCTTGCCTGAGCAGCACCTTTGTCCACTTCCTCTTTGCCCCACTGGGCACTGTTCTTGCTCACTTGGAAATAGCCACTTCCCTCTGCAGGACCACATCTCCAGATTTTGACCTTTCCCCTTGTGAGTTTTAGCAAACCGTACTGGATGGCAGAGGCCTTGAGGGTAGCATGTCAGTCTGCACTGATGTTGCAGTCAACAGGGGCAGGTGTGGGTCATAGGAAAACAAGGGAGAATTCCCCTTGGCATGATATACCAGCTTGCCGACATTATTCCTGGACCCAGGGTGGCATTTGTTTTGGGCAAAGTGACCAGTATTTGCCAAAGTAAAACCATGATCTAAAATAAAATAAAGCCAAAACAGATGATCTAACGACAGCATGAGACTACCCTAGAGTGAAAGGCATCCTTGGAAATGTAACCCAGGTACAGAACATTCTGGAAGGGTTTGATGGTGTACAATTCACAGTGGGAGAGACTATCTGAAACTGGAATTCTGTTTGAGAATGCAGAGCCCCAAAGATGGGCTCACTGTCTCCAAGATTCTTGGCAATGAAGCCTCCCTGTGGCTTCTCCACCTCCTGCCACTACCTGCATCCTCCAGCACACCCCTGCGCCCAGCCTTGGCCTTGCCTTCAGAACCATCCCTTCCCCTGGTGTCCATTCCTGCCTTGCTCCTAGGGCTGCTTCCTGGCCACTGTCACCTGCAGTCACTCACGTGTCCGGTTCTGCAGGTGGACTGACCTGGCCTTACAGATAGGACTGAGGATCCAGCCTCTGCCCTGTTCTCTGTGGGGCCTCTCCCAGGCACTCACTTGATCCTTCTGCCCTCTTCTCTGCCAAGCAGAGCTGGAACGTCCAGAGCCCCACTGCCTACCGACCTTGTCCCTCAGCAGGCACCTGGGCAGCGTGCCCTTCTCCTCTCCTTGCCATGGTTGCCAGGCGACACTAAAGGCCCTGGCAGCCCCCCGGCTGTGCACCTGCAGCCTCTGTGGCGTCATCAGGAGCCTCTTAATTGGTTATATTTCCAGTGGGTCCAGCCCTCCTTGGCCTTCCCCGGCGTCCATTCTTCCCTTCCTCCCTGCTATGGCTGCGATGGGGAAGGGATGGGGGTGGAGGCGAGGAGGGAGGAGAGGTACTGCTGGCTGAGGTACTGCCAGCTGCCTGGGGCTGCGGTCCAGCCCTTCTGTGGGGTTGGCAGCACTGCCTCCATTTCTGGGACACACATCTTGAATAAAGGAGCCTGAAGGAGCTCACTCTGGAGGGGAGCGGAGCGGTGGAGGCAAGAGGACAGGCTGAGGCGCGCTCCACCCTCAGGGGAGCAGGGGAGCTGGAAAAGTTGACAGTAAGAGCATGCAACAAACAGGCCCTGCTTCATCATCTGGCCAGTGCGAGATCCTGGACAGGAAGGGTTCACCTTTGGAGCCTCAGTTTCCTCGTTTGTACAATAGCTCACACAAGTCCCAGCATGTGGAACGTGCTTCAGGAATGCTGCCTTTCATGACAGTGGCACCTCTCCAATGAAGTGGCTGCGTGCCTTTGGGAAAGTCATCTAATCTCTCTTTGTCATACTTTTCTCATTTGTAAGAAACGCTTTATAGACATACTATGAAAACAGCATGTAACCCAACTACAGTCTATTACAGGAAATAGGATGTCCTTGTCCCTTAGCCTAGTCCTCCAGGCTGCAGAGACCAGCACTGGAGAATCCAGGCCTCCCAGCCCAGCATTCAGTGTTGCATTAGGGGTTGAACAGTACAAAGGACCTGCTCCCAAGAGCAGATTCCCTGGGGAGCCTGGGAGAGAAACCTTGGGCACCGCTCAATCCTGAGAGTTCAGGTTGACCCCAGGCAAACCCATGGCAAGAAGCAGAGCTTTCAATTCACCCTCTCACACCCCTGTTCTTAGAGCCTTGGAACCCTATCCTTGTGAAAGGGATTCCTAAAGCAGAAGGACCCAGGAGGTTGGACAAGCTCATCTTGCAGGGTCTGCCACCAAGCAGGCAGGCCCCGAGGCCTCCCTGGAACTCTCTCCTGGGCCTGCTCAATGCATCAGCAAGAAAGAGGGTGCATCAGGCCTGGGGTCACTGCAGCAGGCTGGCAAGAGCACCACCTGCCCTCCTGCACCCAAAACCCTTCTAAGCAAACCCTTCCCTGTCCTCCAGTGCCATATGCTGTTGGAGGTGACCAGGGCACAGCAGAGCATCATGATGTCCTAGTTAGGAACAGCTGGTCTGAGCCATTTGCTCTCTTCCAGCCCTGATCCAGGGAAATCAGACTTTGTATTTTCTCTAAAGGGACTAATGGAGAAAGGCTCACTTCCTTGCCTACATCAACTCTTCCAAAGACCTGAATCCTTCACTGCTCCAAGTTTTCCACAATGAACTTCATCTAAGTGCCAGTTCTCATGAGCTGTGCTAGACTCAAAGTCCATGGACAGCAGGATGAACAAAGAGCATGTAGCCTGGGACACAATGGAGTACTAGACAGCAATGGGAATTGGAGACTTCCCACTCTGCACAAGAGCCAGCGTCAATCCCACCATCAAAGGAATGAGCCAGAGATTCCACAAAACGCATCCCGCAGGACTCCCTTATTCGAAGCACAAACGCAAGCAAGACTCCTAAATTGTTAGAAGGCAGGAGAGCCGTTCCTGATAGGGGAACAGTGACCAAAATGCAGGAGGGAGGCCTCTGGGGTGCTGGTGTTGTATTTCTGCATCTGAAGCATTAGTTGAGCCTTGTGAAAATTCACCCAGCTACTATTACAACATGTTCACTTTTCTTTATATATTTCAATAAAAGGTTTTAGATAAAGAAACTCAACCAGTATTTTCTATGAGTCCAGGACTGAAGTGAGCGTGGTACTTAATTTTAAGTACTCAAAGTTAAATGAGCACTATTTCATTTAATTTCACACACCATGATGTACGAGTAGGTGTTTGTGTTGACTGCAGATGAAGAAACCGAGGCTCGGAAGGTAGCTTACTTGACTGCACACCCAGGAGGTGACTGAGCTAAGAGTCAGGAGAACAAGGAAGCTGTCCCAAGCGAATGGCTTCTCCAGCCTGTGCATGTCACACATATATCCTCCCAGTGAAGGCCTGCTGAGCTCAGCCCTAGCCCTGCCTAGCACACCCAGCTCCACAAGTGGGGGGGCAAGCATCTCCTCCCTTACCTGCTTTGACGCGGATGTTGGGGCTCCGGATCTTGCCGGCGGCATTCTCCGCGGTGCAGAAGTAGTCATTGTCGTGGATAAAGCTATTGAAGGCGGAGGGGGAGAAGGGGTAGAGCTGCAGCGTCCCATTGGCATGCACATGCCGGATGTGTGGCACGTCGTAGATGTCGTCCCCTGTGGCCAGGTACCATCGAAGGGCCGCACTGGGGGAGCCCGCGGCCGGGCAGGGCACCACCACCCCCACGGAGCTGGAGAAGGTCACCTGCTGCAAGGAATCATTTACAAAGTAGAGACTGGTGCCGACATCTTCAGGGCGGGCTGCAGGGGAGGCAGAAGGAGAGATGTGGTGAGGACTGCCCTCATAACACCCACACGGCCCCCCAGGCCGGCATGCCTCAGGCCTGCAAGCACCAGTGCCCGCATCTGACTTTCAAGCATCAGCCAATCACCAGGACAGCTATATACTAGGTACTGACCATGAAGAGACAGTTTCTGCACCATAGAAACTTTCAGGCTAGCTCAGGAATGGCAAAAGTTAAAAATTCTCACCCTCCATGAGAAGAGGCTGCCACACACCCTGCTATGGTGAAGGGTTTAAAGTCACCACCCACTATGACATCCACATATTAAGAGAGACACTGATCCTGGGACAGTGGTGCACATCTGTAATCCCAGCAACTCAGGAGGCTGAGGCAGGAGATTGAGAGTTCAATTTCAGCAACTTAGGGAGACTCTATCTCTAAATAAAATATAATAAAGGGGCTGGAGATGTGGCTCAGTGGCAAAGTGCCCCTGGGTTCAATTCCTAGTACCAAGAGAGAGAGAGAGAGAGAGAGAGAGAGAGAGAGAGAGAGAGAGAGAGAGAGTCTTAAATGCTTAAATAAATATTTACTAAGCACCTACTCTATGCAGGCCAGTTCTGATCATTGTCTCAGCTCATCCGCACAGCCCTGAGAGAAGACGCATCTCCCCTTTTGGATACCGCCATCCTATAGACTGAGGGTAGTAGCTGTGATTTGTCCAGGAGCAAGCAACCAAGATACAGAACTGAAATTTGATGCCCTTGCTCCTGATGAGGATTTTAGTGCCCTTCATACCATACTACAAATGAGAAGTCAAGGTCTCAAAACTGTGGCTTAAGAGGAGTGGCCGGAGGAAGGGGACACTTGCCTGGAACACGAGGAGGCCCTGAAAGCCATCCTGGCCCCCCAAATATCCTTGGAAAATGCACTGCCACACAGGGCAGAATGAGGACCAGTTGTCAGTGGGTAGGGAAGATCCAAGCTCAGGGAGCGAGAGACCCAGGCCTGACACGGCCCCCTGTGGAGGTGCCCTCCTCTCTCTGATCTGCTGCTCCTTCATTTGCAAAATGGGAGGTGGGGAGGATGGACAAGGCAGCAAAGACAACTTCGTCTCTCACATGTTGCCCGCCAGGCCCTCCCTCCACCACAGGGCTGCCTGGCGGGAAGGACGAGCTGTCTGCTCCGCTCCTCCAGCATAGGGCCTTGGTACTTCCTCCTCCTATCCCAGCAGCCCTGATTGTTGAATTTAGGGGGCTCTCCCTCCCACCACAGAGCCTGTCCCTTTAAAAAGGACACCTCCAGGCAAGTGGGAGCAAACCCAGAGGAAGAGAGGACCTGGTCCCAGGTCTCCAGCTGGAAGCCATTCTCTTTTCACCAGGAAGATCAAGGAGCAAACAAACCACTGCTGCTTGTTTAAAGAACGTTGCAGGGGACCCAACTTGACCTCAATTTCCACAACTTTATGGGGAGGGGGAGGGCCCACATCCGGCCTGTATTAATATTCTTGGCTTAACTCTGAGCTGAGCCTCCAGGGAGAATATAGCAGGCAGGTCGTTGAGGAAGGCCATTAAGCCTCATTGGCCAGAGCAATTCACATCATCTCATAAAAAGCTGTGATGAAGCCATTAGCAGCCGTGCTGGAAAAAACATCCGTGGGCTCCTTGCTGCGGTGTCAGGGGCGTCCTCTTAGCAGCAAATGCATTTGCTGTCCCCATCAGGCACTGCACCCTTAGCCGCTGAAAGCCACTTGGAGAAGGGGGGCAGCATGGCTTGCCATCCCCCCCCTCTGCACACTACCTTTCCCGTGACGGTCACAGGGTTGGTGGTTGAGCGAGTCTGCTAGTGGGTACCTGGGCCCGGAAGCTCTCGTACATTCCCATCTCAGTGGCCAGAGTTCTCCATGATCATGAAATCATCCCATTGCATGCGTTAGCAAACTGAGAAGCCAAGAAAGGGAGCTTTCTCTGGTTCTACACATATCCGGCCTCATGTCCAAGAACCTGGTTATCTTCCAGAAGGCTTCCCTATCAAGATCCATTTACCAAATACTAATTGAGCATCACCCACGTACCAGTCCCTAATGCCAGGACCTTGCTTAACGGACTTCATTTAATCTCCTTAACAACCCTATGAGATAGGTCCCATTATTATCCCCACTTAAAGATGAGGGAGCCAAGACACTAAGAGAGCATCTTACCCAAGACCGCCCAACCAGCTAAGTGAGGGCTTTGAGATGCAGACCCAGGTGACTGATCCCAGAGCTGCTTTCTTGAGCAGTAGGTGATGTGTGGCTATCGTGTGACCAGCGCAATAATAAAGAGGGAAACCTTGCCTTCCTCAAACACAACCAAATCCATTTTCAGCAGGCCAAGAACACACACACATGCACTGGAGAGTGGCCCCTTTTAGAGTCTGGACATTTCAGACATTCCTTAGCTTCTAGAAGCAGGGAAATCACTCTGGAGTTCTGGGTGCTTCTTTTAGGAGACAACCTAGTTCATCAGACACTCTCACTGTGGCAGCTTCTTAGAAGCCAAAAATCCATCAAGGTACAAAAGGAGTCTACATTGTACCTGAGAAACAGACTTAGAAAATACAGAAAAATATGGGCACAGCGGTGCACATCCGAAAGCCCAGTGACTCAGGAGGCTGAAGCAAGAGAATTATAAATTGGAGGGCAGCCTCAGCAACTTAGTGAGAATGTGTCTCAAAATAAAAAAAATAAAAATAAAAAGGACTGATGATGTGGCTTAGTGGTAAAGCACCCCTGGGGTTCAATTTCCAGTACTAAAGGAAAAAAAAAGCTGAGAGAGAGTTCAAAGAGGAAGGGATTCAGGAATCGTCCTAGTCATGGGAGAGGGTAAGTAGACACCTGAGGGTAAGTCTGATAGGGCCCTCTGTCATGACAATACGTTGGGCAAAAATAATCGCCACCACCGATTGCACTGTTAACTCTAGGCCAGACTTGGTGCCAGGCCTGTTCAGGACATTCTATTTCTGTTAGACATCTATTGTATGGAATCTTCATCACTCTCTAAGAGGTGTCATTATTATTATCATTATTTCCATTTTACAGATACGTAATTGTGGATTCTGAGAAGTTAATGGACTAACCCAAAGTAACACAACATGCTGGAGCTGGCCCAGGAGCCCAACTCTGTCTTACACCAGAGCCAGAAGATGGCTGCTCTAGCTCAATTGAATAACCAAGCCAAAGACACATCAAACTACAAAATCTGGTTTTCCAGCCTGGATACCCACCCCTTCCTTCACCCCAACCCACTCCAAACTTCTAGTCTCTTCTCCTGGCTGGAAGTCTGTTCCATTCTCCTGGCCTCCCAGGAGAACCCTGTGCCCAGGGCCTCTCTGCTCCCATCGGCAGCATCAACCACGATGACAGAAGCCTTCCTGCACTCTAGGCCTCGGATCTTGCCATAACCAAGGACACGAGGCTCCCAGCAACTACGAATGGGTAGATTTAATTGATGAATTGACTGGGATTGTCCAGCCACCTGTCAGGGCTGATGAAACAGCAGATTTATAGCAAAAGACAAGTAGCCTCATATTTCTCCTACCCCATGATGTGAGCTGCTGCCTTCAGAGTCTGGGGGAACTGGGGGGGATTAGACACACCATTCATTTCTGCTTACGACTCTGACAGTGCACTGCCATTATGAAACATCACCCTCAGGTGTAAAACAATAGCATTTTGCACTTACATTGGGTTCATATTTTACTATCACAAGGCACCTGTCAGCTCAGAATGCAGAAGTCCTTAAATAAACATTAATTTAGCTTCACCCTACCTGCCAAGAGAAAATAGTGGGCAAAGTTATAAAGGGGAAACTGAGGCACTGGTCAACAAAAAAACGGGAACTCTCTGCTAGGTGCCAAGTTGAAGGCTGGGTGCAAAGCAGCTAAGTGGCTGCAGAAGCAATGGGTGGGCTCAGTCACTGGAGGATAGAGGGTGAGTAGCAAGAGCCTGTGGTCCTCATTCTGACCTGATGGAGACTGGTAAGGCCTCAATACGGGGGCTTCCCCTCTTTATTAGACTCCTACTGGGATCTGCAGTGGCAAAACCTCGGCAAGCTTGGAAAGGAGCTGGGGATAGGGCGTGCCCTAGAAAGAGTGACAGACGCAACTTTGTGGTGTGGCCTCAGGCAAGCTATGTAGGCTTTCTAAACCTCAATGCCCTTATTTGCAAAAGGGGTGGGTGAAGGGGGTAACTGCACCATCTTACCTACCTCACAGGACTGCTGAGTTGGCAAAGGCAATGTAAAAGAGCTGGGTTCCCTTAACAAGGATGTATGCATAGCAGGAACTAGTCCCAGCTCTCCCTGAGAGGTCAAGAGCTCTCCCTCAGGTTACTTTGAAACATAACCAGGAGCCAGGGTGGCGCACGCCTCTAATCCCAGCGGCTCAGGAGGCTGAGGCAGGAGGATCGCATGTTCAAAGCCAGCTTCAGCAACTTAGCCAGGCACTAAGCAACTCATTGAGATTCTGCTTCTTACAAGAAGAAAGAAAGACAACCAGGGCACAGCTCCACCCTGCAGCCTTGCAAAATTCAAACCCCCTGCATCTTCTTTCCCTTAGTGACTCCCTGCCCCTGCCCCTGCCCCTTCGCCATTCCTCCCTGATCCATGGGCCAGGAAAGACTCATTCTTCAGGGAATAGATCCCAAACACCAGTCACACGCTCCACAGGGTTCCAGGTAGGGTGGGAGACATGGAAGATAGGGGAGAAGGGTCCCCCATCCAGAATCTCTTAAATAAGGTGGTGAATAGGAAAGGTGAACATCACAAGGACTGGGTTTAAGGACAGGTGGAAGCGTTGATTCAGGCAACAAGAGCCATAGGGTGGAGGGGAGGTAGGTTCCACAGCAGCCGGAGAAAAAGCTTTGGGCTAGGAGTCCTGAGCTGAACTGGAAGGAGGGTCTGAACAGGAGGGTGGGAAGGGGGAGGCAATTCCTGAACAGGATGGTCTGCATCATGGTGTACAGCCACCATGGGTGGGGCATGTATGGAGGACCCTGGGGGAAAAGAGGCAAAATTGGCTGTTTGGGGTGCTGGGCCCTTGATGTGGAAGGCAGGGGGCACAGGTGGAGGACAGCAAGCCTGGACAGACAGGGTGCTAGAGGGTACTCTGACTCCAGTTCCTACTGTCCTCATGCCTGACTTCACTTTGGCCTCACACCTGCTTCCCTAAGGCATCTTGGCCTGGCTTATGGCTCCAAGTCCTCAAAAGAAAGGAGACCAACATGTATTGAGTGCCTACTCTGTGCCAGGCACCGGGCTTAGCTGCTTCAGAGGCATTTCCTCACTTAATCCTCACGTAGAAGTAAGAAGTGGGGGGTCCTGTTGGTCTCATTATTGAGGGAGTCAATGAGTCCTTTAGATCATACAGTTAGAAAGAGGTGGAGCTACCCAGGTGTGATGGAACATCTATAATCTCAGCTTTTAGGAGGCTGAGGTGAGAGGATCACTTGAGCCCAGGAGTTCAAGGCCAGCCTGGGAGACATAGCAAGTCCCCCATTTCAGAAAAGAAAGAAAAGCAGCTGTAATTGCAGCAGCTCAGGAGGCGGAGGCAGGAGGATCGCGAGTTAAAAGCCAGCCTCAGCAAAAAGCAAGGCGCTAGCAACTCAGTGAGCCCCTGTCTCTAAAATGAAATACAAAACAGTCTGGGGATGTGGCTCAGTGATGGAGTGCCCCCGAGTTCAATCCCTGGTACCTGCTACCCCCTAAAAAACAAAAAAGAGAAAGAAAAGAAATAAAGAAGACATGGAGGCAGATTTCAACAGAGGTCTGTCTGACTCTAAAGCTGAGTTTTTCCCACCACGGCACTGAAGAGTTCCACGTCTGGGCCTTCCTGAGGTTTCTCTGTCACCTTGCTCTCCAAGCCAGTCCCACTTTGGCAAGCAGATCCCCTGACAGCAGACCCCAAGTGTCCCCCTTAAATCCTTGTCATTCCCTCCGGATCTTTCCTCCCTCTGCAGACAGAACCAGGCAAATTTACAGGGAGAAAGAAGAGGAGGGGGAAACACTTCATAAATAAAGACAGAGACATTCATATCAACAGCAAAGCTTCTTCTGGTCAAAGGGGGAAATGGATTTTTAATAGAAAATGGAAGTTATGGGCTGGGCTGTCATGTGACAGACGCCCAGACTTAAACCCATTTAATCTTCTCCGCCGTTTAACATGGAGCACCACCCGATGCTGTGTTTCATAAAACAGGCTCCAAATCGCTAGGAGATTAGAGGTGTAGAAATAGCACTGCAATATTTTTAAACCAGATATCGCCCCCAGGCATTTGGGCTGCCCCCAGGGTCACCGCTGAGACCTAAATATCCATCATATCAACTCACTCGCTGGCCCTCCGCTGTCTGGGCATCGGGATTAGTGTAGTGTAGGCGACGTCCCCGGGCTCCCACCCTACCTGCCCGGATGGGGATGGGGATGGGGGCGTCTGGCGGCACTGCCAGGAGCTGGCCCACTCAGGCTTCCTCCCGAGTGCACGTCGAATCACTCCCGTGTTATCATCTCCAATCATTGTAAATGACAAGTGGAGGGGACTGAAATATTAACACCTCGCCACCTCCACAGGGAGAATGAGTCATTTTGTTCTCTTCCCTACAATATTTACTCCTCTCATTCACTGGACTCTTCAACCAGGAGTGCCTACCAGGGCTGGGGACGCTGCAACGCCCCCTCTGAGCTGGAGGAGGGCCTTCCAGGGGCAACCTTGCCCCAGCTCAGCAGTGAAGGGAGAGGGACAGGCGGCAGGTCTTCAGAGGAGCAGGGGGCAAGGGGAGTGGGCAGGACCAAGCAGCAGAAGGCACCATCTCTCATGCAGAAAAGTGAGCTCCCTGAGGACAGTGACCATATTTGAAACCATTCTCCCTCTGGGCAGAGCACTTAGCACAGTGGGTGAAAGCCCAGACTCTGGTACCACACTCCCTGGGTTCAAATCCCTACTCTGTCACTTACAAACAATATGCACAACTTGACCAAAATGACCTTGCTTCTCTGTATCTTAGTTTCTCCATCAATAAAACAACAGGACAGATAATACCTCAAAGACAGTTTCTGGTGGATATAAATGTCTGGCACCATCCAAAGATTTTTGGCTATTGTTGTGAGCATTATCCTTATATCAGGTATATGGCAGCACTAATGGCATAAATGGGTCCTTATGCAGTAAACATTTATCACTCGCCTAGGATAATAATAATGATAACTCGGACAGTAGTGCTCCAACATGAATATGCACAAGAACCACTTGGACAGCCTTAGATTACGAGAGTCCCTGAGTCTGTCACGGGGACAGAAAGGCTATTTCTGAAGCAGGTTCCCTCAGTCCACGGAAAAAGTGGAACTGCTATCCTGAACTTCTAGGTCACCCTTTGTGACAACAGACAGTTCTCACCAGCCTAGCTGACAAGATCTTCCTACCACATTAATTAACTGAATTTGGTGATCAAGTCAGTAAAATAATAGTGGTGTGATCAATGACCACAGAGCATTTCAACAGCCACTATGCTGCTGCCCCCAGGTCTCACCTGGAGTTCTTCTTCCAGGTTTGGGCTGGTGAGGTTTCTTAGATTGACTTGCAAGGTTGATTACTGCACAGCATTTGCACACAAAGGTTTTCATGGGAGACGTGTTATGTGCCTCCACTCTAATTGTTCTTATCTCCCAGTTGGAAAATTTGGGTCTAGGGAGGATCCATTAGTGGTGCCTCAGCCCAAATACCAAATCCACCAAAACCCAACTAAGGATCTGCTGGAAACCTGAAAGCTCCCTATGATGCATCTGCACCTGGGAGACAGTGAGAATCCAGACCCCTGGGAGAAGGTGAGTCATGCATCAGAGCATTTACCAGGCAAGCCAAGTTGGGCCTGTCCTTAGATAAGAAGTGACCATGGGTCCAAGTCCCATGCCTTCTGACTGTGGCTTCCCTCAAACTAGGCACATCGGGGTTATCACCACCTTCATCATCACTGTTGTCATGATTTCTTCTGAGCATTTATTCTGTACCAGGCACCATGAGAAGCCCCTCACTTGTATGATTACTCATTTAATTCTTATAACAACCCTTTAATGTAGCTAACTGCTCAAGACTCCATATAAAGAAAAGCCCACTTTATCGATAAGAAGACAGGTTCTTCTCTGGTATTGCCCAGCTGGTAGGACACAATCAAGTGCCAAACTTGGCCTCCCTCATCCAGGCTGCATTTCTGAACAGCCACACTATGGGCACACTGCAGGGGCCAGGGGTAGGGGTGGGGGTCTGATGCAGGAGAGCTATTTGGGATATGACAATTCAAAATTATTTAGGACTATCCCAGGCATTAGATGTTTCATCTTCCCCCTCAACTAAATGCAGCAGCCCCCTATCCTAGTCATCAAATGATCCAGCAGCCTCTTCCCCACTTTCAATCCTAATGAGAAACACTGCTGAAGCACTCCACCCCGGCCCATCACAAATAGCGGTGGGGTTTTTTTTTGCTTTTGTTTTTGTTTTTAAGATTCTTAGCACAAACATAGGTCCTATAACCAGTAACCAGAAATCTCTGCCATCCAACAAAGATGCAGCTAGCCTTCAACCTACAAGGGCCCTGCGCCATCAGCTCCAGGAGAAGTTATGAACAACAGCTGACAGTCGGACAGACTCTTTAATCTTCCAGCCCTTTCTAGACAGGCCCTGTCAAAGGAAGGCCCCTTATGGCCAGAAAGTTCTTTCTAGGGAGTCAACTCAGACAGCACAGTTGTCCCTAGAGAATCCTAGATTTAGACTGTTGTTAACACTTGAGGGACTTAAGTGATTATTTTGTCCAATCTCCTCCATTCACAAAGAGGTGGAGTCACTTACCCCAGGGACACAGCTAGCCAGTGCCCAGGTTGAGATCTGAGTGCTGTCCAAAAATGAGCCACCCAGAGCACTGTGAAGCACTAAGACCATGGCATGTGAGACAGCTTCAGAGAAGCTAGGGATGCTGTGCACCTGCAGAAGGGACCACAGGTGGGAAGGACACTCGTCTATAAGTGGCTGAGGGTGGCAAGTGATCCAAAGCTAAAGCCAGGCCCAGAGAGTAGAAGGTACAAAATAATGACAGCCTAACTCATTTTAAGCATAGGACCACGAAAGGGCTGCCTTGTGAGGAAAGAATTCCCTGAAGCTGGAAGTGCACGAGTAGAGGAGCTGCAGAGGGTGTCCCTGTCCTTCGAGGTGCTTTCCCACCCTGGAAGAGTCTCACTCATGCCAGTCCCCTGGAGCTCCCTTCTGCCCCAGAGCAGGCTCCCCATCCAAAGTAGGATGACCCAGCAGGGTTCTCAAGGATGCCAGCAAGTGCTGTGGCTTTACATGAGGTCACCCATGGAGGGACTCTGCCTACTTCTTTTCCCACAAAAGACTGTATATTCCCTGCAGCAGAATCACCCCTAGGGAAGTCAGTCAGAGGACCATGGAAGACACTTGCCTCCAAGGACCTGGGAGGGAGGAGCAGGGGGTAAGCTCCTTCCCACTCCCACCAGCACCGGGGCCACAGGGAATCTGCAGAGCTGGCTGCAGAAAGCCTATTGCCAGCCTGGCTGTGCCTTATCAGCTGTTCCCCATGACGATGAAAAGCAAATCTAGGAAAATTCTCCATATGTGGGGGGGTCCGCAGGGGGATACAGCCACAAACAGCTGTGAGACCTTCATCGTTCCCATATGATGAGATGACAGTAATTATACCTTACATTTCAGTAGAGCATTTATAAGGCAAAAACTGATTTGCTGTGGTTTTACATGTGTGTGTTTCTATGTCGTTGCCTCATTCAGTGTACAGAGTATTGTCACGTGGAATATAATTGTATGCCCCTCCTTCTTCTTGCACACATACAATAACAATCTCCCGTGGGACAGCCGGGACAGTGGCTATTTTGCCCATTATACAGATTCAGAAATAGAGGTGCATGAACTATTAGGCAACTAACTTGCCTAACTTAGATAGCCTGAGCCATCTGTGGATAATGCTCTTTCCAACACACACACACACACACACACACACACACACACACTCTTCAGAATCAGTGTAATGAATATGCAGCTAGCATTTGAATAACTGTTCTTAATGAACACGGTGACCTTGGAAACTGTCAGTGCAAGCGTCATGTGGAGCAAGGGCACAGGAAGGGGGGCAGGGGTGCTGAATGGAGGGGAGTAGCAGCTGGAGTAGCAAGGGTGGTACCCAAGGCTAATGCTGCTCACGCCGCAGCAGCACTGGACAAACATCTGTTCAATAGGGTACACAGGCTGATGTGCCCACAGCCTTCTCACACTTGTAGAACTCATATCCAGCCATGGGCAGCTCTTGGCCTCTGGGTCATATGCTGCTGCCCTGTGGCAGAGCAGGTCATGGATGAAGTTAGGGACCCCCAAGGTCATGGGCTGCCAAGGGTGTTCTCTATACACAGAGTTACCTGGAAAACAGAGAGACTCTTCCCAGCACACAGAGACACATCCAGTGACAATGGGCCCACCCTGTGAGGAGCACTGACATACGGTTTGCATGGCATTAATTCCAGGATTGTTCTTTTTTTGGCGGGGAGGGGGTGGTTTACTGGAGATTGAACTCAGGGGCAAGGGGCACTTGACCACTGAGCCCCATCCTCAGCCTTTTTTTGTATTTTACTTAGAGACAGGGTCTCACTGCGTTGCTTAGGGCCTCTCTAAGTTGCTGAGGCTGGCTTTGAACTCGTGATCCTCCTGCCTCAGCCACCAGAGCCGCTGGGATTACAGAATTGCACCACTGTGCCTGGGCCCAGGATTGTTCTTGCTCTGATTCTGTCCAACCGTGGTAGAAATGTGCCAACCTTTGTTGGCAGATATGGGACCAGCCTTTGTCTCACCCTCAAATCCAAATCTGGAGCCAACCCTGAGGTCCTCCCCATTTCCACTGTGGCCGTGACAAGGGGAAGGGAGAGTCCTGGGCTCCTCAGGGACACTCAGTGCCTACATGGCCTCCCCTGCCTCATTGAAGAGGAGCTGGGCAGGCCATACAGGTAGGTGATAGAAGGAATGAGAGAATTCCCCTGTACTGGCCTGGTCTTTCTTGTTACAAAGTCCAAGCCAGTTGGCCTGGCCAAAAAATATGGCTGGTTAACACAACTGCTCGGGGTGGGTGGATCTGCTGATCTATTTGGGGGTGGAGGGAGAAGGAGGTGGAGCCCATGCAGAAAAAGGAAGAGGTCTAATGTTTATTGGCTACCAACTCTGTTCTGGCTACATTATATGCATTCTCTCCTTTAATCCCACTTCATAGCTGGAGAAAGGGAGGCTCAGGGAATCTCCAAGTCACTTGCCCAGGAAATGTGGCAGGACTAAAAGTCTCCTTTTGACTTCAAATTCCCATCCTACCAGCAGGTTTCCATCTTCTCTAAATGTTTTTTTTACACTCCAACATATAAGGTGAATAGAAGCCCTGGTTGAAAGCACTGGGGGATGGGGTCCTCAAGGCCTGAGGCCCTGCTCACTGGCCCTTTACCACTACCTCCACCCATCATCCCCTTAAGTCCCACCCTTACAGCTCCACAGGACATCCTTGGGAGTGGATGCTTTGTGAGTTCTGATGGACCCGGGCCCTCATGGATCAGCAGAAGTGCAGAAAAACACTCTAGAAGTCCTTAGAGCTGTACCTGTGAGGGTGGGGCTGGCCCAGGGCCTGAGAAATACAGATAAGACCATGCCGAGGCCACACTCCCACCGCAGGCATCCCACTTCCCTGGAGCGCCTGCCCTTTGAGCATCACTCCCAACTCTGCACACCCTTGCCCAGTTACCACAGTGCCTGTCTTCCCACTGCCCCTGCCAGAACCACCCCACGTGCCCCAGCTGCCCCAGTGATAGTGGAATGAGAAGCAGGGCTCTTCCTCAATCTCCTGAGGCCATGACCCCTCCCAAGATGAATACTGAAAAACTGGAGAGTGAGAGAGCATCTCATCTCACATCATACTTCCATCCCACCCACCAACATGTCTCCACCTCCTGACTGCAGCGCTAGCACCCAGCTCTCTGCATCCTGGGTGTATGCTCACCAGAAGACTAATGTTGGCCTTGGATTCCCATAAATAGAATCATGCAGAACAAAAAGAACAACCATACCCCAAGTTTGCTCTGCCTTAAGGTGTCTCTGCCCATGGCCACCCATCTTACTCAATGACCACAGGGCCACTGTCTGTCCCTGGGCATGAGAGGTGGCATTGCAGGAAAGTGAACTAAGTGCTGAGCTCTTTCCTGTAGGCCTAAAACTCAGAAACAAGATAGAAGCACTACCAAAGATACCAGTCCTTCTCCCACACCTGCCTACCCCAGTTCTTTGCAAGGAGAAAGCCACTGCCTAGATGCTACTGTTGCTGAGATCAGGATGCCCCTCACAGAAGGCTAGGCTCTTGGCCTATCTAGGTGAGCATGCAAACCACTATGCAAATTATATGCAAATCGAGAGTCTGCCCTTGGGTTCCTAACACCTGCCATCTCTTTTGCCTATGGTTCACCCTCTTCGGTCACATGAGTACTGGCTAGAATCTACCAAACTAGAGGCTAAGAAAATACTTCAGGGAACTGGGGTGGGGGTGGGGAGGGTCCTTCTTGCAACTACTTTGAACATCCCAAGAAAAACCTCATCCAAGATCAAGAGAGAAGAGAGAATCTCTCAGCCTGGATCCTATTGCCCTGATAAAAAGCTCTCTGAACATCCACCTTCCCCTCTCCTTATCCATAAATAAAATTATCCTTCACCAGCCAGAGCAGGGAACCAAGCAAGTCACAGGATGGATTTCCTAAAGAAGGTAAGGGGAGCTTGAGGTCTGCACCCCTCTGTCAAAGGCTCCCAGCCTATCAGATGCTCTGAGTAGAACCTTCCCTTGTGCCTGGGTTCTCCCAGGCTGTCTGCTTCTTTAGCAAGCCGTCACTGGGCAAACCTCCTGTTCATGTGCCCACCTCCACCCTGATGCTAAGAAAACTGAGCCTCTCCAGCCAGTCCTCCACATCTGCTCAACTTCAGCACTGCCTTTGGGTCAACTGCTTACTTGCTTTTTGTTTCTAATTGAGCTCCTCATTCTGCTGCAGAAATATATTAAAGGCAGCTGGCTTTGATGCCCAGAAAAAAATGATCAGCATCAGAAAGGTTTGTCGGGCATGATGGCAATTCCATTCTTCTTCATGTTATTCTAGCAGCCAAGCCCCTCTGCCAACCCACCCCTGGCGGACATTCACTGGTCCTTCGCCTGCCTCCCCTAAGTTGTGTTTGCCACTTCAGGTTTTTAAAAACACATTCTCCCAATCCCCCCCCCCTTTAATTAGAGACTGAACAGAATGTTAGAGATTTTCTTAATGGCTTGACAAAGGCTTTTAATTTGGTCTTCTCCAGAGAGAAGAACCATGCGTCCCCATCCGAGAGGTTGGGGTGGGAAATGAAAAAAATCAATGCAACCCATTATTTTGGCTTTTAGAAAACAGGAATTTTAGTGCCGGGGAAGCTTGTTCTTTTACACAGTAAAAATGCAAATGCAGGCAACACAGATGCTGGCACGCTGGATGTAACAACGGAGAGAGCCTCGCTGGGGTTCATCTGGCTGCCCAAACCTGGGTTTGTTTTGGCAATAATAAGGCAGTTATTGGAGACTCGATAACCGATTATTAAAAAAAACAAAAACCAAAAAAACACCTTCCTGGTTTAGTTCTGGGAAATCAGACTGAGCTCAGGCTTCATTTAAAAAAAAAAAAAAAAGGTATTTTGAGAGGAATGGAAATAACAGAAGCTTAAAACACATTCAATAACTGCTTAATTCCATCCAGAGGACGCTCCATCTCATCCTGTTTTCTTCTCTCTCTCTCTCCCTGCCTCCTCCCTCTCCTCACAGATGGACGTACAAATTATTGCAAGAGGATATTGTTTTCTGTAACAGGCTCGAACATTCACATTTACATTTTCCTTGGTGCCGCGGGGGGTGACTGACAACGGGAGAGAAAATACACCAAACCCCATCTTTCTTGCTTTCCCCACATCACATATTCCCCAAGCCTCCTCTACCACCCACCTACCATGCCAGCCCATGCAGAACAGGCCCTGGGGACCAGCCTGGCACCTAAGACCCAATTAAGGCACCAAGAAAAAGAAAGGCCTGTCTGGCGAGGCGCCCTGGCACCCAACACAGACGCTGGAGCCTCTGAATCTCAGGGGCACCAGGGTTCTCCAGACTCAAAGGCCACCCAGGGCCACCTGCCTTCCCACATGCCCACCTCCAGTGGCAACTTCCTTCTCTAGTGCAAAAGGATTCTGCCCCATGGCTGGCTGTCCTGTGGCCTTCTGGGCCTTTCTGCACCCCCACCTCTATCTGTTCCATCCCTATCAAATAACTTGAGCTTCATTTATTAATGATGGGCTCCGGGATGGAGGACAGCACCCTTCAGGTATTTGTTGAATGAAGGGACTCTACTGCTGAGGAACTGCTGTTCTGGAAGAAGTGGGGGTGGGGATTGGGGGCAAGATTGTGGCAACAGCTCTGGCTTGTGCTTTCTCCCTGACAAAATGGGAAAGGGGGAGGGGTAGGGAGAGAGCTATGGAGAGAGAAAGCCGCTCCTCACCTTATGTATTTTTAATATTAATGTAATTAAAGCTGTGAGCCGAACCAGCCTGTGGGGGCGGAGGGAGGCAGGAAGAGCCTGAGGAGAGGGAAACTGGGGTGCGGGGGGGAGGGGCCTGAACAGAAGGCAGTTTCTTGCTCTGCTAAGGTGGGATGAAGGGGTGAGATGTGGGGGGCAAGGGGTTAAATAACCTAGAGCAGCCTTGGTGTGTTATCCAGTAACCCCCATTAGGTCTGAGAAACTCCACTACTTCACCCACCATCAGAGGCTACCCACTGCCCCACGCAATTGGGATCTCCCTGCAAACCCCAGCAGTCTTTACCATAAGGCTGGCTTTGACCCTGCAGTATCTACAATTACGGGTTAGCCTCCTCCCCCAACCCCCTAGACATTGCAGTTGGCTCTGGCAGGTTGCAGACTCCACTGGGGTTTCAGCAGAGAAGGACCTTTCCCCTCCCGAGGTGCTAACCCTCTGCTAGATTGCCCTTCCCCATTGCATAGGGGTCAAGAGTTGCCTCTGGGCCGGGACGACCGCCAGGGCAAAGGGGGCGGGGGGCAGAAGCCGCCCCCAGGGCGCGAAGGAGAAAAGTTAGAGGGTTGAACAGGTAAAGATGAGCTTCTCCGAGCGTGTGTGCTCTGTAGCGCAAGGGCGCCGAGTTCGGCCGCCTCATCTCCCGCCATCTGCGCGCCTGGGGCACGTCCTCTGTTGTAGCCTGGAAGCTGGACCGCCAGTGCTGGCCAGGTCCGGACTCGGTGCCCAGGTGGTTTGGGTTGGTAATGTCTGCCTCTTGCCAACTCCTCAGTCCCGCTACCTCGCGGATCAGGTATGCAGCGCCCCAGGAGCAGGTCTGGACAAGCCGGACACCTGGACTCACCCCTAGCAACCCTTTCTCTCCGGGGAGAGGACACGCCCCCCAGCCCGGACACTTGTCCCCAGGTCCAGCAGGCCAGGAGCTGCCGAAGAGGAGAATCTCGCACCTAGGGGTGCGTTGTCTGAGGTGGCCACGGGGGCAGCGCCGCGAAGCCAGGGCTAGCGCCTAGGGCAAGGGGGTCTGAGGGAGGGTTAGGGCAGGGCGACCCCTGGGCTTGGAGAACAAACTTGCTGTCCAAGGGACCCCAGCTCTCGGGACCCCCAGTTATCACCATGTTGCATACAGCTAAAGCGCGGATAAGCGCCACGCGCTGCGCCCGCATTCGCGCCAGGGCGGGGGTCGGGGCAGCGGAGGGGCGCACCGAGGTACAGAAGGAGTAAGCCGCCCGAGTCCGAGGCTCGAATAAGCGAGGACTACTGGATAAGAGTCGTGGCCTGAAGATCCCGACTCGGAGGGCACCCTGGGGTCCCTGGGCCAGCAAGCTACAGGAAGCGGGCGAGGGGCTGGGGGAGGGGTCCAGGGTAGAACTGCGGCCCCGCGAGGAAATGAGGGGCTTCGTGGCTACCAACCCACGGACGCGCCCCAAAACAGCAGGCTCCGGTGGCTGGCAGAGCAGTCCCAGGCTGAGCCTCACCCGGATCTTCACTGGGCGTTTGCCCCACCCGGATACACCCGTCCCGGGCTGCGCACCCGGGTCGGCCCTCGGGCACCTGGAGCCCGCGGGGCACCCCTGCCTTGTGGCGAGCCGCGCGCACCCCGGCTCCGCTGCCTCCGCCGCCCAGCTGCCCGCGCGGGTCTCACCTTTGTGTAAAGAGTCCAGGAGCAGGAGGAAAGTTACCAGCCACATGCCATAAAGAGGCCCTATTCTCCGGGGAGGTGGTCCTGTGGCCGGCCGTGCGGCAGCGCCTCTCCCCCGCTCAGCGCGCTCCCAGCCGCCCGCACTCCGCGCCCCGCTCTCTCTGCTCCTCAGCCCAGCGCTCGGCGGCGGCGGCTCCTCCCTCCTCGGCTCCCCGGCTCCTGTCATCCGCGGGGCTGGGCTAGGCGGCCGCTCTCCCCGCCCCCCCGCGGCACCCCGGGTAGTGAGCGCCTCGAGAGCCCGGAGCCCAGACTGCCCCCATCCCACAAGCCCAGGGGCGGGGGAGTGAGGGCCAGGACCAGATGGCTTCCGACCGGTCTCCACTGTTAGAGAGGCAAGGGGTCCCTGTCACCCACCGGCTCTGAGCCTGTGGTCGCACAGAAGCATGTGTCATACATGTGCCAAGAGCCCACCACGGGCGGGCCAAGGACGCCCCATTTCTCCTGGCCAGTCACATGGCGTCAATGCTTCTAGCCCCCTTTGGACTCAGTTTATCCCTTGGATAGGGGAGCATGACTGCTCAAGGTAAAATCTAGAGTCTTTGGAACCTCTAGGTGCTACTCCCCTCCCCAAAGTTCAAAGCCACATGCCCTTCCAACCTTGGTTACTTCTGCAAGTCCGCCTCCTGGAGAGACTGCTCAGTCAAGCCCCGCCCCAACGCTCTGTCCAAATTTGCCTCAGTACTTGGCACACTACGACTATTTAAACAATCGTTTGCAATAACAGCTTAACGTCTGCTCTGCTTGTGCATTTTCCTCTGTTATCTTCACCTGCCCACTCCTCCATAGCTTTCTCACCCTACAGAAATTGTCTTATTCCTTGCATTGATCTGCATAAAGTTGGCATGGGATAGGAAGGACTTGAGTGAGGACACCTTTCAGTTACCCATGAATTCTCAATATCTGCTGTGTGCAGGCACTGGGTTAGGCACTGAGAACACAGGAACTGAGAGTTGGGGTTGGCAGAGTAAAAGGTTGATGTTGAAAAGCCCTCTTTTGTCTTAACCCCAAAGGTCTGATCTGGATCCAGAAAAGGAGTTCAAGTAGCCCTGACCATGGTCTATATGCCAAGACAGGAATGCACCTGCTGCCATGTCAGGCAGGTCACCCTGAATTGTCCCTGCCACTTGGCTCTACCTGGACATGCTTTTGACCCTGTTCTCTGAGGGAAGGAGTGGGAAGAATGGAAGGAGGTAGAGGCTGCTGTTCTGTTCCATTTGACAGAAGAAGACAATTTACTCCCCCAAAATTTCCTAAATTCAGGCAGGAGAACAAGGATTGCTCATTCCCAGGTTTTGCCAAAATACTTCTAGACATTTGAACTAAATTTTTGAAAAGTGTGCATTAACTTTTCATATATTTACATATTATATATGTATATATACACATATACTCACCCACATACACACACACACACACACACAAATAGCTTATAAAATTTACCACTTAGCCATTTTTAAACATATCTTCAGTGGCACTACGTGTATCCCCAACATTGCCCGGCCAATATCACTTGCCATTTCCAGACAGAAACTATACTCATGAAAGAGTAACTCCAGCTTCCCACCTCCCTGAGTTGCTGGAAACCATCATCTATTCCCTGCCTCTGTGAATTTGCCTGTTCTGATATAGTACCTAATAATAAATGGAATCATACACTGGCTTATTTCAGTTGGCATATTGTTTTCAAGGTTTATCCATGTTCTAGCATGTGTCAGAATTCCATTCCTTTTTATGGTTGAATAATATTCCATTGTGTATGTATACCGCATTTGTTTAGCCATTCATCCATCAAATGAACACTTGGGTTGCTTCCACCTTTTGGCTATTGTGAATAATGCCGCTATGAACATGAATATATAAATATTTCTCCGGTCCCTGCTTTCAATTCTTTGGGGTATGCACCCAGAAGTGCAATTGTTGGATCATATGAGAATTTTATGTTTAACTTTTTGAGGAACTACCAGGCACATTTACTTTTTTAATATAGCATTTTAAGAGCTTAAGGGGCTCTCACCTGCAATTGCTCTGTGTAAGTCACAATATCCTTTGAAGCTTTATTAGCCCCTTTTAAACAGGTAAGAAAATGGAGGCATTGCTCATTCAAGCGTGAGTTTGAATCAAAAGTGAGACTTAAACCTATGTCTCCCGACTCCAGAGTAGAGATGCCTACTCCACAAGGTGGGGCCTCTCCCACAGCCCGGCTCCATGATGCCAAATCACCACTTTGAAAGGAATGCTTTTCACTAGGTCACTTATCATTTATCAACACAGTCATAAAACAGAGACAAAGGGGCCTGCACCAGTTGAGATGACTCAGCCCAATCCTCTGCTTTACAGATGAGCACACTGAGTCCCAAAGTAAGACATCATAGACCTACTTGAAGTCATGCAAGGGGAGGCAGAGCCCCTTATCTCCCATTTTCTGACTCTGCCTCTTTCCTTTGCCACCTTAGCATGCTGCCCCATGCCCCTTCCTTTCCAAAGGAGATGGTCATTGAGAGGAATCCAGTTATTTAAAACTAAGCCTATTGACCCAGAGCACCTGGTCATGCCATGCCTAAAATAAACCGCTAAATCAGACAGGATGAAAGGGCTGCTGTCTACTGGGAAGGGAGGGGCCTGAGAGAGCCTGGGGGTATCAGCCCAGCTGCTCTGGCTCTAGACCCTCACAACAGAGGTGGAGAGGGTGACTCTCTTTTCTCCAGTCACCTGAAGCGCCTCCTATAACCTAAATGTCCCTTTATGCTGGTTACAGTCCACCTGTGTGTTACCTGAAGGATGAGATCATTCACTGTGCCAGTGACGACAGTCTGGCTGTCCCCTGAGGAGGAGGCAAGTATTTTGAAGGAGAGGGGAAGATAGGTGAAAGGGCAGACTCAGTGCCTTCTACAGCAAAAGGATCTTCATACCACTGGTCAAGAGCGTGGCCCTGCAATTGGAGCTGAGTTCTCACACCAACTGTGCCACTTACGATCAGTTTACCTTGGGAAATTTAGGTGTGCCAAGCCATGTTTCCCTCACCTGTAAAGCTGGGACAGCCCCAGCATCTGCCGCAGAAAAGTGAAGATCACACAGGACAAGCCCAGTGGCCGGCACACGTCGTGAGCACAGGTAAATATCACAGATGTTACTGGCTCTGCGCCCAAGGACCTCTACTTGTGTGAGCCGCAGGGAGGGGACAGCTCTTCTGGGGGCATGTTGGGATGTCATCCTGTACTCCAGGCTGTGGCAAACCAAGAGCCAAGGAGTTGGGGATCCAGACAAGAGGCTGCAGGAACACGCAAGGTGCTCTTGGAGGCTGGAAGAGCCCAGAGGAGATGATCCACACGGGAAGGGCCTGGTAGCAGAAGAGCCTTACGTTTTTTTGTATTTTCCATTTCCTAGATTTGGCCCCTCCTTAATATTTAGGAAATTTTTGAAAATGACAGCTGGGCTCAGATGTGTTCGGAAGCCTCTTCTTGTCCCCCAGGTACAGGGAGAGGAAGGGGTGCCAGCTAGTATCCCTGGCAGGGAAGTCAAGGGAGAAAGTGAAACTCAGGAGAGCAGGGCGGCTGTCCCCGCCCAGCCCTGACGTCTCCTCCACAGCTGACACTTCACAAGAGCTGTGTTTTATTTTGATCAAAGGGACAGTTCCTTCACAATCCCAAATTGGATGGAAACCCTCACACCCACACACAAATATATGCACACCAGAGTGAGAACAAACACAGCCGCCCAGGCAAACGTTCCTGTGTACAGGTAAACACAAACACTTAATGGCAGGCACACCTGCGCTTAAATGCGATTTGAATACAATCCAAAAATTCTGCATCGGCCTATGCGTATGTCCTGATTTTTTTTTTCCTTTAAAACCTCAAATTTGTGGAATTCATTTCTAGGAGGGACACGCCATTCGTTTAAAAGGAGTGATTGGTTTTGTGGCATCAGAACGCCGGATGATGGTAGGGCTTGTTTTTTTTTTTTTTTTTTTCTGCTTTTGTTTTGTTTTTCGCCAATGCCAGTTGAAGCAGCTACGCGAAGGCCCTGGGAGGTGCTCCCTCTCCAATTCAGGTTAATCACGGATATTTAGGGGGTATTATTTTGCCATGTTACATTAAGACTAGAGCCGTCATGAGAAACAACAGATGTTTTTATTGTTTAACTCAAACAATGAGCTTATATATTTTGGATACTTTTCTTCAAAAAACAAAGGCATGTAACCATTTTAACAAAGTCTTCATATGTGCTTTGAAATTTCTTGACAATTTTTGGTATAAATACAGTTTTCTTTTCTTTTCTTTCTTTCTTTCTTTTTTTTTTTTTTTTTCAGTACTGGGGATTGAGCCCAGGGGCACTTTACTACTGAGCTACATCCCCAGCCCTTTTTAATTTTAATTTTATTTTTATATGCTTATTTGTTTGCTTATATTCTGTCTTCTCCCATTAAAATGCATGTGACATTAAAGCAGATATTTTCTGTTCACTGTTAAAACTCTAGCACCTAGAACATGCCCCATAGGTAATGGTACTTCATTAAATTAACAAATAGTTACAAGTCTGTAAAGGTAACACAACATTAATTTTTTATTTTGAAACTGGGTGTTGCTAAATTGTTGAGATTCTCACTAATTTGCTAAGACTGACCTTGAATTTGTGGTCCTCCTACTTGTAAATATGGTTTTCATAAAAGGAATCAATACTAACCAGGTTGATCTTAAAAACTTGACATTTGGGGTTATAGAGCTAATTTGAGATTGACCTTCTTTGTATTTATTCATTGATAGATTGGGGAAGAACAAAACCCACAGATTTCCCTGCTTTCTTTGCTTTTTGTAATTAATTTTAACACTATAGAAAGAGTCCTGGACTATGAATCTAAAATCCTACAACTGGTGTCCTTTGTCATTGTGACCAGTTGTGTGATCTTAGACAAGTAACTGTAACTTTCTGAACCTCAGTTTCCTCACCAATGAAGTGAGAGGGTTGGGGTTGAATGAGCACCAAATTCCCTTCCTAAAGGATGAGGTGGACACAAATACACACACATATCTGGGGCCTAGACACATACCTGAGTGTCTGTGTGCATCCCTGGAGGTGTATGCTTGCTCACTAATGCAGTCAAAGAAACAGTTACAAATTTGCAAGCACGAGTTCTCAGAAATAATCAAGCACACACACAAATTCATACAATCAATTTCTGCTTCGAATGCATACACATACACTAAAATTCTTCCGTCTTTTGAGATGGGATGAACCACGGCAGTTTATAGGCTCTGATGCCTGTATTAGCAAGGTAGTGCGTGTCATTCAATTTCCTAGGTGCTCCTCAAACCAAAATCCAATTGACCAGCTCAGAAGATAGCTAGGTACATTGTGCCACTGACCCTTTCAATGTCTTGAACCCTAACGTCAGGGTTCTAAGCTCACCGGAGCCAAAAGCCTCAAGGTTCCTCCCTCAGATGGGGTCTCTGAATCTCCCTTCTCTCGTTGGCCTCCTGTCTCAGCAGCGATCCCAGGAAGGCTGGCCCTGGGCTGCAGAAACCCTGAGGGGGCCGGAGTCCCCTGAATAACCGTGGCCTCTCCCCACTGTTGCCCCTCAGCTGACAACATTGAAGCTGGCTGAGAAAACAACCCCGTGGGCTTCTGTGAAGTCCCAAAAGAGAGAGGAGAAGAGGAAAGGAGGGGAGGGGAGGGGAGAGGACAGAAGAAAGGAAAATCTAGTGAATGGAGTCATTTCACTGGCTTCCCACGTTGTCCTGGGGGTGTCTGACTCATGAAATGCTCATGAATGTCTTCATCCTGCTTTATTGAAGTACCTTCTATCCTGAAAACTCTCTGTGCTTTCTTCTCAGGCCTCTCTTCTCAAATCCCCAGGGTCCCCTTCTCCACTTGTTCAAGGCTTCTCCTTTGGCAAGGCCTGGTCAGGCAGCCCCCGTTCCTGCCAGTCCTCCTCTGGACTCTGACTGCCCCAATGCCCGCATGGCCTGTAGCTCTCATCTCAGGAAGATTTGCAGTGTGTGGAGCCAGAAGCTGGTCTGCGTAAAGTTGGCAGCGGAAGTGACATTTTAAAAGTTAGTTAATGCAAATATTACGTTACCTTCCATATTTTGTGGCAATTGTGGTGTCTGTTCGTTTTTTCATAATTTGTAATTTGTTAGAATTTTTTATCATCCTATATTAATGATTACCTTTGTATCAGAATTTGTATCTGTAAGTCTGTGCTGTTTTCCTCAAAGGGTCCCCCCTAAAACAGCCCAGGCTTCGGGCTCTACGTGGGAACTTTCCTTAGGTCACACTGGGGTATAGAGCTGCCCTAGGACCAGGTGCTCGGGTCCTGGCCAGGGTTCCCTCCCTGTCTTCGAAGGCTTCAGCGTGTATGTAAACAATGAACTTGTCCATTGCTGCGCACACAGGAGGTACTTAAAAGTGCCTTACTCTCTAGAAGAGATCTTCCTCCATAGTGAAAAGGAAACCAAGGCCCCATTCCACCAGGGCTTGACCTGTCAGTCCACACACTGGAGGGTCTCAGGATGGAAGGCAACTTAGTGCTGCCCTAATCCCCCTCACAGCGTCTCTGCAGATGACACCCCTCCTGTTGCTATGACAGGACACCAGCATAGAGGACTGAGGCCCTTCAAAATCCAAGAGTCGCTTGAAGACACCAATACGTCCCTCCAGCCACTCTGAGCAGGTAGAAGGTGCAGCCCAGAAATCCCACCAGCTGGAGGTCAAAGTCACAGAGCCAGGGTGCTGTAGTGATTGGTGGTATGCAGTCTGGGACAGTGAAGGTGAATTTAGGGGTCACCTTACCTGACCCATCTCTCCCCTTGGTCTCTCTCTATACAGCCCAGATAGATACCAGGTCAGTCTCCAGCTAAATGCCTTCAGGAACAAGGGGCCCCTCCCACCCAGAAATTGATCTAATTCTTTATTTATGTCCAGGGACACGCTATGTTCTTCATTGGATCCAGATCTGCCTCAGCCCTCTGGAGCACCTGGGCGCGCCCAAGTTCTGCCAGGTGATAGCTTTGCACATAGTGGAGAACAGCTTCCACTGGGCACCCCAAGCCTTCATTTTGCTGGGCTCATTTTTGCATTTTGTTAGCTTCTCCTTTTCTGACCCTTTGCTATGCGGCTTTCCCCTTTCCTTACACTTAACTTTAACAACATCTCTTAAAACAAAACGGGCCCAACCCTACAGAGGAGTTCTGAGCAGCTGGAGTGCAGGAACTGCCCCCCATCGGGATCTGACCTGCTTTTGCTGTTGCCCAAGAATCTCTCATTTTGGGGGCGAAGCAGTGGCTGACATGCCAATGAAGCAGGGCCCCTCTCTCATGAGCTGCCGCTCAATGGGCCTCTGCAGGTCTGTGATTGTCATGTAGGTTATTTGGGAAGGAAACGTGAGGACGTGCATCATTTGCTGAGCGTTGGGAGAGGAAGTGTTACCCAGATCAGGTGGCGCCCCACACACACATGGGAGGAGAGTGTGGGTGACGTCTGAAGTCCAAGCTCAGCCCCAGTGGAGTGACAGCAAAGAGGAGCAAGAAGGCCCAATCTCGGGCCACAGTGGCATTGAATGCCAAGTATCTGTAGCAAAATTGCCCTTATTTTTAACAAATCCATCTGAAAGTGCAGCAAGATCTAAGAAGGATGGCATTCACAAGTGTTTCGTGAGAAATTAGTAGGTGATAGGCCAAAACTAGTTTATGATCAAGGAGGTTTGGAAAACCCTGGAATAACTGAAGGTAAGTAGCTTTCTTTTACCAAAGGATCCCTCAGAGCCTGACACTGGTCTCCCAGTGGGGGATGCAGTGTGAGATTTTTGAGGATGATCCATTTCCCACTTGTCCTAGTCTGAAAGATCTGTCGTATTGCTGTTTCTGGCCCCCTTGACCCTCTGAGTTCACTCATTCCCTTAGCAGTTGGTGCTCCCGTCCCTCGTGCAAGGAGCTCACAGATCCCGGGAAGGTCTGCCATGGAGCTCCGGCCCGGCCCGCCCTGCAGTAGGGACGGGAAGATGCTTAGGGGAGAGGCTCAAGAGCCCCGTCCAAAGGTCAGAGCTGGAGAGGAGCCGAGGGCACCTCCTTGGAGCACCTGGAGCACAGGAGGCAAGGTGGCCAGCTGGCAGCTGAAGGACACGGCAGGTCACACAGCCCAAGAGTGGCCGAGGCTGTGCTTAGGTTCAGGGCTCCTAACCACCTTGCCCATGCTCTGTCTGGCCATGCTCCGGAGTTTATGTGCCAGCTCTGAGCTCAACCTCTTGTCCACCTGCTGTGCCCGCCCTGCTCACCCCTCCATGCTCAGCAGCCAGTGGGGTGTCAGGGAGGTGTTTGTGGAGTGAAGCTGTGACGGCACGGTGGGGTCAGATGGCTTTTACAGTCTCATCTAGGGCTGAGGCTTGCTGTGGAGTTTGAGCGAGCTGCTAAAACTCGGAGCAAAACCAAGGCAGGATGTAAACCAGGCTTGTGTGGCGGGGAAGGCCCAGAATCAGCAGAGCAGTGGAGGAAAGGACACTGCTGGCCCGGGGAGGGCCTCTCCCATGGAGTTTCAGGAAAGCCTGGCTGAGTCGTGTCTCCCGTGGGAGATGCCCTCACGCAAGGACATGTGGTGCTTCAGGGCTATCTTCAAGGACTCACCCGTCAGACCCTGGAGCTCACCTGAATCAACCAGTGGTTTGTCTGCATTGGCCGAAGTTGCTTTTTCTTTAGGCAAATTTTAACCACAGCCATGGAAACCTAACAATAAGGATGGTCATCACTGAGCACTTGCTGTGGCCCACACGGTGCTAACTGTACCTCCATAATCTCGGTTAATCCTCAAAACAACCCTATAAAACAACCCAGTCTAATTATTATCATTCCCATTTTGCAATTAATGAAACTGAGGCACAGAGATATCAATTAATATGCCCAACTCACACAGCCAGTGAGTGTCAGATACCCAAGCTTCCAGCCCGGTGGACTGAATTCAGTGTCTTTGTTTTTGCATGGCTATTGGTGGTAGTGGTAGTGGGTCCACTGTCACCTTTCCAAAGACTGAACATGGAAAAGTTCAAATGTAAACAAAAGTTGGGAGAACTGCCCAGAGAACCTTACACCCCCATTTCCCAGCGGCGATGGCTGTTGACTCAAGGTCAGTCTGGTTTGATCTAAGCCTCCCACTTTCCCTTCCCGTCACCGTGGATTTTTTAAAAATAAATGCCATATATTATATAATTCCATCCATAGATCTTTTAGTGTGCATCTCTAAAATATAAGGCTGAATCCTCACTCTCAACAACAATTTATACCCTCCTGACTGAAAAGTACCCTGGACAGGTTACCCACGTTGTCCCGCAAAAGATGGATCTCAGGCTAGCCACTGGCCCAAACAGCTGAGCCTGGGAACACAGAGGCAACTGGCTCACAGGGCCGCCTGTCCCCAGGCGTCACCTCACAGCCTAGCCAAATGACCTCTCTGACCCTTCTTGGAATATCTTCCTGTGAGCCGAAGCCCCTGCCGTCAGTCTGGATTCTCTGGAGATGGGGACAACTGGTGGGGGTGGTCTTCTGCGTGGTGGGGTTGTTGCCATGAGGACGAGCCTTCTAAGAACAGTCTGTCCTGGATTCCCTGCCTGGCCACTTTGCCCCGAATCCCACTTCCTGCTTCAGGAAGATTTAGTATCTCCTTTGCATTCTCACCCAGTCTAAAAGCAAGAAATACAGAGGAGATGGAGACAAAGCACTGGAATCAGAGATTCACTGTGCATTCTCTTAATATAGGACGATTGTTTCACCTTTCTCATCTGCAGAAGTGGGAACATGCACCTACATCCCAACGTGCTTGTGAATGTCCGAGGAGATGGGCAAGTTTTCTTAAATTGTTGGGCTAGAAGAGGGCGCAGTACCGCAATGGCCAGCAGGTGTCGCCCAAAGACTGAGTATCAGAAACCTCTGGGCCTCCTTGGAGATTATCTTCTAATATTAAATCCAGATGGACTTGGAAGAAACAGAAAGAAAGAAAAAAAAAAAAACAGCCTATAGTGTTTCTCCTTAGAAAAGTTGGGCTGTGTCAGCCTAAACACGGAGGTAAAAGTGGAGTTGTACAGCCTTCCCAGCATGCATACCCGAAGACACCCCAGCAAGATGGCCAGTCTGGCTTCTTCTATGGCTTCTCACCTCCCTGCTCATCACCATGGATTTTTTTTTTAAAAGAAAATACCATGTATTATATAATTCCATCCATAATCTAAAAGATAAGGCTGAACCCTCATTCTTAACCACAATACTTTATGACCCCTGACTAAGAAGTACCTTGGGCCAGGGGGACCCTGTCCTACCCCCACACACCCCGTTTTACAGATGAGGACATTGAGGCTTTGGAAAGCAAGTGACTTGCTAAATATGCAGTCACTGAAGGACGGAGCTGGGACTCCAGTCAACTCTTCTGATTCCATATTCTGGGTCGGTGCTGAGACGCATCCCTCCAGGCCAGAACTTGGGGAGGAACCTAAGACTGCAGCTGTCCTTGCTCTTCGGGGAAAGCAGAAAAGGCACAGGTGCATGGAAGGCCTGGCCAGTGACATGCTGTCTTCTGCAAACAACACTCTCTGAGTCTCAGATTCGGCTGTTCATTGATGAGGTTGAACTAGATCAACGGCTCTCGAACCCAACTGCACACACACACAAGCACACACACAGGAGCTCAGAGCAGAGGGGAGCCAGCCTTACCAGGCTGCAGAGTTAGGGGCCCATATTTTACATCTCCCAGGTATTTGGATGTGAGCAGCTTCGCATGGTCTTGGGCCCTGGGACCCCCGTGCATTTGCACTAGAGGCTCCTCTATGGATTTTGAGTCTATAGTTTCACAAACAATTTTCACCTCATCTTGTGGGAACACCCAACACAGCACCTGGCACATATTCTATATGCAAATGTTCGATTAAAATTTTTAGAATGAATGACTAAAAAACATGCCAACCCAGGGAAAACTAGCCTTCACCTCTCAATGAAATCACTCTACCTTTCGTAGCACTTTCTGGCTTGCACGTCTCATTTACACACTCGATCTCAGTCAAGCTTCCGATGATAGCTGTTATCATCCCCATCTTACAGATGAGCAAACTGAGCCACAGAGACCCAGTGCTGCCCAGCTGGATGGAGAGCAGCACCTCACACCCTGTCTGCGACCCCCGTACACTGTTCCTGCTTCATGTTGGTTGCACTGAGAGATCTAAAGAGGGGAAAATGTGGGATCTAGAAGAAAACAAGTCTTCCAGAACTATTTGGCAGTGCCTCAGATTTGGGAGAGGTGATTTCATGAGTTTGTCCAAAGATTAGGATCAGGGGGAGTCTACCTTGTTTGGTGAGGGGCTCCATGCGGAGATCCAGGGTGGGGTGGACAGGTCCCCCACAGGTAGCCCAGAATGCCTCCTGTCACACCTATCCCCCCTCCCAAGAAGGGCAGTTTGGGAGGGGCTAGAGCGTGCCTCCCCCAGCTCTCCCTGGTTCCTCGGGTGGCTCTGCTCTCTGAAGTGTCTGGCCACCTTGAACCTGCTGGTGTGTCTCTGCAGCCCTGGGCTACAGCCCTGTGCTGGGAATCTGGTTCAGCCTCCCCTAGTGCCCCAGGGTAGGTGGCGGAGCTGCAGGTGGCTGCACAGCACCATGCGGGGGGCCAGGTGGGGATCTCAGCCACGCAGCCCCGCCCTCCACCCCAAGTTGGGTCTCACCCGCAAGGCTGGAAATTGGGCTCACTTCCTGCCCGAGTCTGTGTCTAGTAGACCTTGGCTAGAAGGGACAAAGAGTGTCCTCCAGTCTGAGTCCCTTGTTCTCCACTGAGGGGCCCCAGGTCCAAGGAGGGGCCCAGGAGGGGACGGTGGGCCGGACCATGACCCACCCTCTGAGTCTATGTGGTGGCTTAAATGGGGCTGAGGAGTGTGTGGGGCTGGGACCTGTGGTTGCATCAGTCTCTCCCCAGCGACTGGACAGCTGAAGGTGGACTTAGGGGGCTTACCTCTTCGCCCTCCCTGAGCACTATGTCCTGAGAAGAAAGTGCTGGACAGAATTTCCCCAAACATGAAAACACTGAGAAGAAGGGGCTTCGGTGCTTGGCAGGGTCCAGGAAAGCTAGTGTCACCGAGAGTCAGCACTGTGGAGTCCCAGAGACAACGCTCCTAACAGTGCTGCCCACCGGGGGCTGGCGTCCAGCAAGGAACCTCCACAAGGTAGAGATTATTTCTCCTTTGGGGAAACTGAGGCACGGGGGCCTTCACCCATCATTGTATAGTGGACTGGGGTCCAGGTCTGCTGATTCCCAGGCTGTAATCACATCTGTGTTGCCAAAAAGATGAAATGGTGGCTATCAGCAGGATAGGTCTCAAGGATCCCCCACCTCAGGCAAGCACACACACCCACTGCCAACTCTACCCAACAGTTCTCCTGGGTCCCAGTACAGTGGCTAACCACCCATCATCCATTCATTCCTGCAGCCTGTCAATAGCAGGTTCATGCAACATGCTTTCATTGAGCATATACTATGAGCCCTCTGGGGATTGATGGGTGAACCGTCAGATGCAATCCCAGCCTTCATGTAGCTTGTAGGCAGTGGGGCTCAGACACAAAGGGTTGGTCAGAAGCGGGGAGATGGGGATCCCTGGTAGGTCCCCAGGATGCTGGGGAGGGGTTTCAGGAAGGGTCCTAGAGCAGTCAGCCTCAGCCTGGCCCTTCTACTCCTACCCCTGGGAGGCTGTCTAGGGGCTCAGGCCTCTCCTGATTGATTTTATGAACCCGTGGAGACCATTTGTTCTGCAGACATAAGACCTGAAATACTATTTGCTGTAGAGCAGAGGACACTGGGTTCCATCGGGCGGCGCTGGGCTCACATTCAGTTACTGATTGATCCGTGTTGCAGGAAACCAGGACCAGAGAAGGCAACGCGCCCCTGGCCGCCTGCCAAGCTGACCTGGGCACCTCTGCTTTGCCAGGTGTGTCCTGTTGGCCTTCTTCACTGGCCAAGCCCCTCTGCTCTTGCGACAGGAGGAAGCGAGTGCACACTTGTGGGTATGTATGGTATGTTCCTTTTTTCTAAGGAAAAGCCACCCTGGGGCAAGGGGATTAGATACAACTCGGCCACTGCTTCCCCTCAGAAGTCACAGCCTCTTGACTTTCAAGATGAAGCTTAGAAATTTGTCTTGTGTTTGTTTTTCCAAAATCAAGCCCAGAGATAGACAGGGACCTGCCCAGGGTCACACAGCAGGCCCAGGACAAAGCTTCTAGTGAAGCTAGTTTCACCTTCCACAGTGTGGCCTGTGTGGAGCCACAGCACTAACTGCTGCCCCAGCTTGGAACTTCTCCTCCTCTACCTCCCTCCTGCTGCATGCACCTGGGGGATTCCTTTGGGTGACACTACAGGAGGTCTTTGAGGAAGAACAGTGAGAATTTCTTAAAAAGAGAACCAAGTTTAGGGATCTAGAGACAAATAGCCTCCACAAGAGACAGAAGGCCTCCTGGGGCTGAGGGGACTATGGGATGTCACTCACAACAGAGCAGACAGCCCAGCAAGTTCTGGAAACTCTGCAAACCAGGGTTTGAGGAGCAGCAACGGCGGAATGTGACTCACCCCAGTGCCTTCCAGACACGAGACCCGCTGCAAGCCATCTCCCCTTGCCTCCTTGGGCTTCCAGGGGCAGGTGGAAGCCCTGGACACTAAGGTTCAAAGTTCTAAACTCTTTCCAAGCCCTCAAAGTCTACTGCAAACACAAAGTGGCCGGTCTGGGAGGCTCTTTGGGCAGCCAGAGCCTGAGAGCGGACACCAACACAAGCCACGGGCTTCTTCCTGGGCTGGGACAGTTGGCTGCTCCTGTTTCTCCTGGCTCAGCTACTGTCCTCCTAATGTCCCTGACTGGGGCTGCAGTGGCCCGGTCTCTGAAACCCAGGTCTGACACATCTTCCCAGCTGCGATGGAAGCGTCGCGTGGACACCATATTTGTCTCTGATCTCCCCTGGCCTGGCCAGGTGGCTGAAGAATGGGTCCTCAGGGAGGAGCAGGTTACCGCCCCCAAGAGGCCACAGTGGTCCTGCAGTTCAGAGCTCAGCTGTCTGGGGCGGAGGATGGACAGGGAGGAGACACGTCTCCTGGTAGCAGCCCCATTCCCCAGGAGCGAGGAGGAGGAAGAGGAGAAAGGAGGAGTGTGGACCTCAGGAAGATTCAACCCCCACTTCGTGGGTACCCCCCAACTGCCCAGGGTGCCCTCTCCTTTAACTAAAGCAGCCAGCGAGCTACTCAAGGCCGGTTCTTTGGGGTACCCTTCCTCGACCTGGGAGAGCTCAAGGTTGCTGGGCAGGGGAAGGGTCTCCTTCAAGGTCCCAAGGTAATTAGAAAAGTTGGAGGCTCATGCCGGTAGCACCTCACTCTGGACAGAATATCAGCCCCAGCCCCAGCCTCTGCCTGGCTGCTCTGGTGGGGAAACCCAGTCCAGGAAGGAGAGGGCTCTGCCCAGGCCTCCCAGCCAAGGATGTCGTCCCAGTGCGGGCTTTTTGTCCTCACTGCGAGTCCCCCCAGCTGTGGGATGGACAGAGGCTGGGTGAGAGTGGGCTGTGGATTATTTTTAAATCACTTCAATGTTTTATGAATTTAAAAAGCAAAAGCATCCTTCTGAGTGAATAGGTGGAAGGCCAATAACACTTCTGGAAATTTCAGCTACTATGAATTGGATCCAAAAATTTTCATTCATTCATAGTTTGTGGTTTGAGCATGGGACAGGGCTAATCCTTTGCCCACCCAGGACTTTGTGTCCAGTTTTTGCTGAGAGTGTTGTAACGAAGGCAGGCCAGGCAAGGGCCCTGTGGCCCCACTGCCCAAGGCCAGCATTTTTTGGCCTTTGCTGTCCTGAGAGGCACTCTCTTGGGGGAACTGGGATGACACAGATGGGGCAAGGCTGAGCTTTGTGCCCCTCAACAGAAAGCTCCCCTCCCCCACCCAGCCTGCCCACTTTAGCTTTCACCTTGATTGGCCTTGACTTTCAACTCCACATTGAAGTCACCTGGGAAATTTTGAAAACCATGCTGCCCCGTGGATCCCATCAGAATCCACAGCTGGGGCTGCACCCGGCAACCCACCTCCTCTCCCCGCACCGTACAAGTGTCCCTGCTTGGTGTGTCCCTCCCAGGGTCCTGATCAAGATGTTGACTCAGACTATGGGGTTCGAAGTCCCAGGCTTCGGGAAAGTGTAGATGATATATGTTTCTGCCTCTGGAAGGAGTAGGGCTCAAGACCCCACAGCCAAGAATTACTATACAGCAGGGCAAGTACTGTCCCTGGGACAGGAGGTAGGCATGGGGTATACAAACAGAATGAAAAGAGCTCAGGGCTTTTCCAGGAAATCGGGGTGCATGGCAGACCATTCGGGTGCCCCCTCCTCCCTGGCAAAGACCCTTGGAAAGACTGTTTTGCAAAAAAGCCACTGGAGGGGATTCCAAGTAGGGCACTGGTTCCCTCTGGTGGTGATAGTGGGAATTGCACCCCAGACAGGGGCTGTGTCCCCGCTGTTTGATTGACAGTAATTCATTCTTGCTTCCTGACTTGCTTGTTCTTGTGACTCAATACAGGTTTGAATTGTGGAAAGTTCCAAAATAAAGTGAAAGTTCAGTGACTACAGATCATGTGACCTTCATGGAGAGGGAAGGAAATGTTCCCAAGACTCCTGGCCAGAGAGCAGGTCCCAGACTCAGAATGTCCCCTGGGGCAGTGGTTCTCAGCCCTGGCTTCTCCTCAGGGCCACTAGGGAGCTTGCTAGGCCTCAGACTATGGGCCCACCCCAAGCTTCATATCCAGCAGGCCTCGAGGGGATCCTGGGCATCTGGTGGTAAAAGGAGAGGGAGGGAGGCCTCAAGTCAGGCTGATCAGGAAGTGACCACCCAGGACCATTTCCCTCCAGAGCGGCTGGGATTCCTTTTCAGTGTTATAGGCTTAAATAGAATGTTCTAGAAATGACTCCTCTCCATTGCTCTGCTCTCTGGGTGGGTCCAGGCCTGGAATACCTCCTTTTCCCACTTGCCCACTTCCTCCTGAGAGCCCTCTTAACTGGACCTGCTGCACCTCCTACCCTCACACAGGTGCTCATGGTGGCCCTGTCTCCTGCATGGTAATACCATATTTTATTTAATGGTGTGACCGTCACATTTTGTCATCAGTAAGCCAACATCAGAGACCTTGGTGCTGAGATGAGTAGCCAGGCTCTTCCCTTCATGGCTCCTGGTCCCCTCTGGAGACCCCCCCCCCCACTCGCCATCTAGGCCTCTCTCTCTCTCTCTCCCCTTAGCTCTTCAAGTGCACAGGTGGGTGGAGGGGAGCCTTCCAAACCTGGGTGTCAGTGTGGCCGGAAGAGTCACTCTGGACAAAGTCACCGTCTCTCCTGGGGCCTCAGTGTCCTGTCCTGTAAATGAGGGTGTGTACATTTCACCCTCTAAGGAGCAAGCCTTCTGTGATTCCATGAGGGCTGGTGGTCTTCAGGGCCTGAGAGCACTGGATTACGACAAAGTTTAACTCCCAAGTACAGTAGTGGTCACCCTGCCCCTGGTCCCAAGAATAGCTTGTTCCATTTGAAGCCCAGCATGTCGCTGTCCTTGGTGCTGCTGGTTCTGCCCGTGCCCACCCCCCCAGGACCCCTAGGATGCTGGCAGATCCAGATGACGAATCAGACACCAGGTTGCCCAGATCCCACCATCCTTCCTGTATGTGGAGGGAGGTGGGGGGAGCTGGGCTCTGTCCTGAATGCAGATCCCAGAAGGGGGCGCCCTGAACAGCCTGGGTGCAGCTCTGGGGATGTGGGCACAGGTAGGTGAGGTTGTCTGACATCTTACAGGCTGAGTCTGCCATGAGGGGGTCCCTGAACCAACAGGGGCTGGAGCAAGCAGTTGCAATGGTCTTACCCTGGCTGCCCACCCAGCCCCAGGCCCTGGATTGACGGAGCCAGCACCCACACAGCTGGTAGGAGTGGGTGCAGCTGGGGTCTCCTGGCCCCACGAGCAGAAAGGTGTGGACTGAGCTGAGCACAAGGGTTGGTGGGGGGAGAAGGGAGAGTGCTGATGCCCAAGGTCAGGGGGAGCAGAGCTGCCAGCCTGGGCACAGTGGTGCACTTGGAGGAAGGGCGGAGCACATGAATGTGGCACAAACAGTCCCAGCCTGGGCAGCCTGGGGCATCTCCATAGTAACTCCCATGCAGAAGCTTCCAGGCTTCCAAGAGCAGCGCCCCGTGTCGGGCAGAGGCCTTAGCAGAACCCAACAGACCCAGAGACTTTGAACCTATGGACTTTCGGACTTCAGGAGCTAGACTGAGGCTTCTGTCCCTAGGAATCCCGCTGGACAGGGGCCAGCGGAGAGACGGAGAGATGCCTGTGGAGGTCAACACTCAACTTGCTTTTGCAGGCAGGTGGGTGGCGGCAAGAATCATTGAAAACCAAACCAAGACCAGGCTGCATTTGTACTCCATCTGGGAACAGGGGGCTGTGGTAGTTATGGGATGGAGGGGTGGGGGGGGAGGTGAGGGAAGAGGCGTGGGGGCAGCAGGAGGCAGGAGGTGGTGACACAGTCATCCATGCAGGAATCACACTGAGCCTGGCGCTTCCTCCAGCCTGTGAGCCGGCAGTGAAGGGACAAAGGTCAACAGCCCAGGGATGATGGGGCATCCTTGGCCTCCTAGCCAGCCCCCCAGCCGTGATGGGCACAGCAGACCCTGCAAGGACACAGCAGCATTCAGGCAGGGAGGATGGTGGCGGAGGTCGGGAGTCTTGTTTCCTCCTTGTCTGACTTAATGCTCTGTGGGGCCCCTCTGCAGTCTCTGCTTGTCACTTACTTCATGCCAGGCGCGTGGTGATCAAAAACAGGTGATGGAGACAGCCCACCTGGCTGCTCAGATGACCCTGAAATTCTTCCTGAGCTGTTGTGCCCTGCCCTCCTCCCTCTGACCCCTCCCTGGCCACGCCCTGCCCGCCCCGCCTGACCCTTGCAGACAGACATACAGACATACCTCTCGCTACAGCACGTCCTCACTGACTTGCCTGGGGTGGGAGGAGCAAAGACTCGGTCAGTGGGAGGCCCCTGAGCTCGGGACCCCTCTCAAGACCTCAGAGACAGCTGTCGCTTCTTCCCCGGCTCGACCCCCTCTGGGTTTCCCCAGGCATCACTCACCGAGGCTTCCTGTTGCCCCCACAGCGGAATCTTCTGCCTGGAAAAGAGAAAGGAGGATCCATATTCGCTGACCTCTCCCTTCCCAAGGAGACCCTGGAAGACTTGGTTCTTCCAGTCTCTTCTCCCTCCCTCCTGCCAGCATGTCCACTGTGTGGGGCTGGAAGGCCACATTTGACTGTCTCTCTTTACAGGGGGCTGGACAATAAGCATTCAAGAGCCCCAGCCAGCCAGCCAGCCAGCCAGTCAATCAACAAACATTTAGGCAGTTGATCTGTGGTGGACTGTGAGCCCGTGGAGCATGGCCCCTGAGACTGGACCTTGTGGTGCTCCCAGCTCAATGCTGGGCACACAGTAGCTGCTCAGTACGTGCTTGGAGAAGGGTGCCTGTAAGCCCAAAGCTGAGGTCCTTGCACAGGCCCATCGACCTCTGGCACCTGTGTGCTCAGCCACTACCCAGTGCCACCCTGGAGGAGCTCCCATGGGGCGCAGTGGGGAGACCAGCTATTCCTGCAGACCGAGTCCTGTAGATGCAGTGACAGTGAGTGTGACTGTGCCAGAATTCTAGAACACAGAGGTGTGTCTGCTACACAAGGGGTCTCCTTTTCAGTAATTATGGTCTGATGGTTTTCTTTTGGTTGTAAAACAGGTCGACAAGCATTTATTAAGCACCTGCTGGGGATGGGACAAATCCAGGCCTTTCTCACCTAGAATGCTCCATGTCCACACTGGACCCTTCTTAAAGCCCGTTCTTGATGCCATGTCTTTAGTGCGAGCCCTAATCTAGAGGCAGGTGGGAGGGATCATCCCTATTTAACAGATGAACAAACTGAGGCCCAGGGACTGGGGTCTGTGGTAAGTTAACAGCAGTGCCCAGGGGTATGGCTCCCAGCCACGCTTGCTTTCCAGCGGCGGGGTCAGACACCCCTGGGTTTGGTTGAACCCAGCTCTGCTCCTCATGAACAGCTGCACCTCTCTGGGTGGCCTGATTTTTCATGTGTCACATGCTGACAGTAGTGGCCTCCTCGGTGGGGCTCAGATGATTAAATGGGCTGATATTCAGTTCACATCTAAGAGTGAGCCCAAATCAGGGGCTCTCCTTTGCCTGACCCTCTCATTTCCTCTCTCCACCCCCATCTCCCCCCCCCCCCCCGCCGCAAGTTCCCTGCAGCTCCTCCAGGGTCCACTAGAGGGTGCACTTCCTTCCCAGTCCTGCAGGGCGAGCGGGCGGGGCTGGAGATTCACTCCACCCTTGGGGACTGGCAAGTCACTGTGCCCTAACCAGCACCCCCTTCCAACACCAGGCCACCGGCACTTACTGAGTAGGATGATCAGTCCCACGACGAAGGCCAGGCCAGCGAAGATCAGGCCCCCGTTCCGGACAGTCTCATAGTCTCAGGAAAGAGAGGGGGTGAGAGGCCACATGGGGTATGGGTCATCTCCCTCCCCGCGGCCCCCCCAGCAGCAGCCCCGTGGTGACTGGGGGTCGTCAGGAGGGGAATATGACAGAGTCAGAGCTGGGGCCAGCTGCTGGGCCAGGAGGTAGGGGAGGGCAAGACTCCGGAAGGGCCGGGAGGAGGGGTGGCCAGGCTTACCATAGTAGAAGGGGTCCACGTCCCCCTTCGGGCTGCCACCTGAGGAGAGCGCCAGAGGTGGAATGAGGGGAAGGGAAGTCACAGGTGGAGATTGCAGTCCCCTGCTCTCCCAGCCAGCCCCCCAGGGTCCAGGGAAGCCGGGCAATAGGCCCTGGAAGGAGGAGGCCAGAGGGGGCACCTGCCCTAGGCTGCCTGGGGACCCCAAGAGGATCAATCCTGGGGGCCTTTTTGTTTTCTGCCTCACAACCCAGTAAGGGAAGGCCAAGGAGCTGTTCCCTTGAGAGTCTCCAGTAGGATCTCTTCCCACCAATTGTCCACCACGTGCCCTTAGCAGACCTCTGTGCAATGAACCAATGAACAAAATACACCTATGAGTTCACGGAACAGAAGGAGGAAACTGGGGCCTAGTGGGAGGCTTGTGTGAAGTTCCAGGGAAGCTGGAGGCCCAACTGGGGCTTGACTCCTTTCTGGATTCTGCTTTCCTACATTACCATCCTCAGGGGTGAGCAAATTTATTTAAAAGACATTAATATAAAGAACTTATCGGTACCAGGCTAAAGTTAGCAGAACATTAACTTATTTACCTGAGCCACTGACATTTCCCAGTATGATCCACAAGAAGATGGATGCACAGAAAGGGTAAGTAAGCTACTCAGTCACACAGCAAGTAAGGGGCAGAGCTGGGATTTGAACCCAGGAAGGAAGGGGCTGTATCAAGATGCTATGCTGCTTCTCACAGAACTTTCCAGTCAAAGTTGTCTGGCCTGCCTCTGCCTCCTGTGGCTGCCCCAATCCTGTAACCAGCAGATGTCACAGCTCTGCCCGCCATCCCCCTGAGCTGAGTTCACTTGCCCTTGGACAGCTACAAGGTGGCCAGCCATCCCTGGAGCTGCCCCCTTTCCTGTCCTGTGCCCTGGGCAGAGGTAGCCTCAAGGCCCCATCAGCCCTGATGTCCCCCGTGGCCAGTCCCTTGGTCAGGAGGGTTCAGGCCAGGAGGGGTTGGTGCCTGGTTGCGCAGGAGGGTCAGAGGTCAAGGGAAGCCTGTGAGCAATCAGGCCCCCATCCCCAGGCAGAAAGCCTTCAAGGTCATGTCCCCAGATTCAGTCCAGGTCTTGTTCAAGGTCACACAGGGAGGTAGTGTCAGAGCCAGCTAGACCCACACTAGGAGTCCCCTCCCCACTCAGGAAGCCGCCTCCTCTACCCATGAGTGAGCCCTCCCCCTCCTCTAGGTCTGGCTCAGAACCCGCCTTGGTCAGCAGCTGCCCCTGTTGGGCTCCAGGCCCGAGTCCCCCATCACCTGATGCCTCTGGGAAGTGTCTGCTGAACTTGGGTGACTCTTACCCTAGGAAGGCTGACCCCCAGGTCTGCTTCTTCCCAGAGCACCCTGAGCTCAGACAGCCTAGGAAGATGCACTGGCCAGGATGGCGCTTTCCAGAGAGCCAAAGATGGGCACTCATCCCCCTCCAGCTCCACCTACTGCCCCCAGTCCTGCCCTTTGAACCAGTCTTCTTTGGCGTGAAGGCAGGGTCCTCTTTCAAAATGCAAATTTTCTTAGCAAAGAGGCTGGCCCATGGAGGAGGGGGCTACCCTGAGAGGCAGGAGAGGGAAGAGCGGGGTCACCCCTCCAGCGGGGTGGCCCAAGCAGAGTCACCCGGCTTCACACCCACACAGAAACACTCACCATCGTCTGTCGTTGCCAGCACTGCCATTTCCCCAGCCAGCGGGGGCCTGTCCCCACCACCCTTTTCCTGCTGCCTCTGCTTCGGGGAGAACATCTGCTGTGTGGTGGCCGGGGACGAGGTGGGGGCATTAAACATTAACAGTACCAGGTAATATTTACCCTGGTCACAAGAAAGCTGCAGTGTGGACGGAGGGCTCCCGCTGAGGCTCTGAGGCTCCAGGGGGAGGCTGGGGAGGCTGGCTCAGCTTCCAGCCCTCCCAGAGGAAGTTTCCAGAGAAGGGCCAGGCCAGGCCAGCCTTGGTGTTCTTCCCCAGCGGGAGGAGCCACAGCTGGGGTGTGGGGGGGGAAGGGGAAGTTTCAGACTGCTCAGCTTGCACTGTCCTTGGGAGCCCCCAGCAGTGGCCACCTTCCCAGCCCAAGGACGCCACTGTAGTGGCTGCTGTTTCTTTCTTTCTTTCTTTTTTTTTCTTTCTTTCTTTCTTTCTTTTTTTTTTTTTTTTTTTTTTTTTTTTTGGTACAAGGGATTAAACCCAGGGGCACTTGACCACGGAGCCACATCTCCACCCCCTTTTTACATTTTATTTTGAAACAGGGTCTCACTGAGTTCTTAGAGCCTCCCTGTGGCTGAGGCTGGCTTTGAACTCACAGTCCTCCTGCCTCAGCCTCCTGAGCCCCTGGGATTACAGTCATGCACCATGGTGCCCAGCAAGATGGCCCCTATTTCTTAGCATCAGGGCTTTCCCGAGTGGGTCCTGGTGCCGCACCCTCCCCTTCCCACTCTAGCCCTCAAGGACTCCCCTGAGCCAACCAGCGGCCCCAGCCTTGGACAGCTACAAGGTGGCCAGCCATCAGCTGCCCTGGAAGGCCCTGCCCCATGATATCTTTTCCATCCACTCGGGCCTCAGTTGGAAAGGCCCCAGCCATCCCTGACTGATCGTTCTTTCTCTGCTACCCTGATGCTTCCTTCCTCTATCATGAAACTCCTGCTCTCAAGCTGTCCCCATGCCACTTGTCCAGCACACACTGTCTCCTCCTTCAGGCAGGGGCCCCCGGCTTATCCCAGAGGCAACACTTTGCTTTATGGTTCACAGAGCGATTTCCTGGCTGGCAGCTCCCTGAGCTCTGCATGCGCCCAATTTTACAGATGAATGTGAACCGCAAGGTTGGAGCCTCACCCAAGGCCACACGGCCTGCAAGGGGCACGGGGGCGGGGGGGGGGGGGGACGGTTGGTCAGTCTTTGGTTTCAGGGGTCAGACACTTTCCCCACCCCTCCCAGGCTGTCCCCCCATGGCACGTGACCTTCTTCCAGGGACTCGGGGGCCGGGTTCTCCACTCCTGTGAGTTCTGACTGACTGAATCTGCCTCCAAAGAGGCTGATGCACAACGGAAGCCAAAGGGCTGAGGCAGAGGCCAGGGGCCTCTAGGGCTAGTAGAGTCCTTCTGAGGGCATGTCCTCCTGGAGCAGTGGTCAGATTCACACCCGGGTCCTCCCTTGGCTCATTGTGGGGCTCCTGTCCACTTGCTTGCCTCTCTGTGACTCGGCTCCTCATCCACACAGTGGGCATGGCCCCCACCACCTAGGGTGGCTTCCAGGCCCAGGTGAGAGCCTGAGGAGCAGAGGACCTGGCTCACAACAAGTGTCACTGCGGTCACTGCTGTGTTTGCATTGGGTGAGAAATGACAGGCTTTAACCTTCCGCTTAACATTTGCTGTTGGACACAGAAAAGCCAACACCCTCCATTGCAGATGAGCATGGGCCAGTGAGATGGGGAGAAGGTCATGATCCCGCCGACCCCACTCAGCGCCCTTCTGCTTGCAGAGCCAAGTGACAAGTACTCATGAGACTATGACCAGAACTTAGCAGGGGCGGACCACGGGCCAACCTCTTCCCAGGCACTGTCCCCATCGAATGCAGGTTAGCTCTGGTTGTACAAAGAAAGAATCCTTGGTCCCTGCGCCACCCCTGGAGGTGGCCAGGGCAGTGCTGTGACCCCCCACTTGGCAGACTAGTTACCTCAGTGGATTTTGTTTATTTTTGTAAGCCATTGTGGATTCATTCTGGAATAATAAGGGATGAAAAAAATAGGTAGAAAATTTAACAGATGATTGACAGACAGACAGGCAGACAGAGTCGCAGAGCAGGCTGGTGGACAGATGCATTTCGGAACTCCTCCAGGCACTGTTCCAAACGCTTTATGGAAATTTACTCCTTAATCGGGGCTCTGCTGTCTAAGGTAGAGAAGGTCTTGCTATCGCCCTGTTTTCTGGAGGAAGACCCTGAGACAGGAGTTCAGTGACTCTCTGGAGGGCAGGAAGCTGGCGGGCGGAGGGGGGGACGGGGGAGGACCAAGATCTGAAGTCAGCCATCTGGCTTCTGGGTTCCTGCACGGGTGGATGGACAGACAGACAGCCTAAGGAGGAGGCGGCTGGACCAGACATTTTCCCAGCTCCGTGACTCAGAGACGCTCTGTCCACACCACAGCAGACCCAGGACTCTGCACCCGGGTGCCTCTGTTTGGGTATAGTCCCTCTCCTCACCTCTGCATTTCCTGTGCCTCTGGGGAGCTGCCTGGGGCACTTGAGTGATGGGGTGGCCTCCAAGTCAGAGCCTGAGGCCACAGGGAGGGACAGGGCTTGGGGCACTCACCTGGGTACCACCTGTCCATGGCAGGAGCTGCGGGCTGTGGTCAAGGATGCAGGAGAGCCGTGAAGTGCTGCGACCTGGGGTCTGGATGGGAGGAGTGGCCTCCTCCCTCCCGCTGCGTCACCTGAGCCCACAGACAGGAAGAAAGGAGGCAGGAGGAGGGGCTGCCAAGGGAGCCCTCACCTTGTGCTCACCTGTCTGGGCAGGTTGGGGCAAGGGATCCACGTGGGCTGGGGGAGATTCTCTGATTTCCACCTGGCGCCAGGAGGGCCAGCTGTGAGCACCAGCAACACCCACCTCAGCCCTGCACTGCTCCCTTGTCCCAGGATCGTGATGGCTCGGCTTGCCAGGAGGACACTGGCCAGCGCTGCTCTGGCCCTGGTCCTCAAGGGCATGTGTGGATCCCTGAGCCTTTCTGGGGTGGGCAGGATGAGCGGCATCTTTATCCTCTGACCCTATTGGCCTTTGCCTCCAGGTCTCATTTTGTTGCTGAGAAGCTCCTGAGACTGGATGGATTGGCAGCAGCCCCGGGGAAGTGGCCCTGATGAGGCAGGGATGGCTTTCACTTGGTCCTGGGGGTGGAGGCAGTGGCCGCCTCCTGGGTCGTTAGTTGGGCCGAGAGTGGGAAACAGCTGGGGCCAGAGCTGCCCTTCCTCCACTGGACTGGCGATGTGGTGTCAGGTTGGGTCTCAGACCTGCCAGCACACCTCAGAGGACTCCTCCAGAGGGGTCTGCACTTACTGAGGCCTCTTGGGCTTCCCTGGGTGCCAGAGGGGCACAGCCAGAAGGCAGCGCTTCTTGGGTTCTCAGGGCAGGGATGGAAGCCCACAGGGGAGACGCAGGCTGCCCACTCCCTGGCCACCGTGCCGGGCCCAAGGCGAGCTGCCACAAGGAGCCTCTGTGCAGGCAGACCACAGGTCTCCCTCTGGCCCCTGCGGTCACCCTGGCGTGGCCGTCTTAGCACAGACACAGAGCAGCAGAGTCTAGGAGATGCCGGGTCTGGTCACTCACAGCTGGCCTCTGTGTCCCTCCTTAGCAGCACTTCCTGCCCTGATGGGGGACTAGTGACCCCACAGGAAGCTGCCTGGGCTGGAAAACGCTCTGAAGCAGAGAGCGGGCTGCCTTGAGGGGGCTCCCTGGGGGGGCGAAGTTCGCAGGGGCAGCCGGCTCCAGGTCCTCCCACCCTTCCTGGTCTCCGCACCCCTGCCGGGCAGCCCTGTCATGTGTTCCCAGATGGAAACTGCACACTCGGAGGGCCCAGAGCTGTGAGTGGAAATTCCCCAGCTGGGCCCCTGGAGAAGTGCCTGAACCTCGGGGCTGGATGGGACATTCAAGGTGGCCAGGTTCCCACACTTTATCTCTGGTCTAGAAAAGGGCTGATCTGAGCTGTGCCCCTCTGCTCCCCGGAGTTCCCTCCCCAACCCAGATGCCGTGAACAAAGGCATTGTGTCCCACAGAGGAGGGCTTCAAGGCCATCCCACCCAATCCCCTCACTTGAAAAAATGGTTTGCTCTCCTGCTCAAAATCTGAGGGCTCAGAGTATACCCTGAAGTCCTTTGGTGTCCTAAGAGGCCCTTCTTGCTGTCACTCCAGTGAGCCCTCTGAACATTCTCTCATCTCTCTGCCCATCTCTCTATTCTAGCTTACTGGTCCCCTGGACGGTCCTTTGACCACCCAGAGCTCCATTCTGTCTCAGGACCTTTGCACAGGCTGTTTTCTTCCTGAGTACTGGGCCTCCAGTGAGCTTCCTGGCTAAACTCATGCTATACTCAGGCCTTTCCTCCTGTACCTGACTCAGACCACCTTTCTTGGCATTGCTGTCTAAAATTCCCACACCCCTCTCTGCAAAATGCTACAAACCCCCTCCCAGCTGGCTTTTTTTTGTGGGTAGCACTTATTTCTGACAAGTTAAACATTGTCCTTATCTGCTCTTTCTCCCAACTAGAATGTAACCCCTGTGTGTGTGTGTGCTCATTCCTGGATCCCCAGTGCCTGGCACGGCACATAGTGGACCCTGAGTTTTTTAAATGAATGAGTCAGCCGCAGAGAGGGGAAGGGCATCCTGTGGGTGGTGCAGAGAGCCCAGGGCTTACCTAGGCAGCTTCCTCCCATCAGCCCGGTCGCTGCACTCTCCCCGACAGGCAGCTGTGGGCAAGGTCAGCACCCCGACCTTGCCGGCAGCTCCTCTGGGGCTTTGCTGTCACTCCTCTTGCCTCCTCTCCTGCCACCACCCCCCCACCATGGGCCCCTCCCGGAGCCTGGGAACCCAGATGATGTTGGCTGAAAGTGGCAGAGCTCCCACCCTCTCTCCTCACTCCAAGGCTTCTTCCTTGTCCTCCCCCAGCTGGCCAAGGTCATCCTCAGGGCCTACTTTGCACTGGGGACAAGGAGCCTTCTCTGAGACATCCTACTGTCCTGCAGAGAGGGCCTGGCCCCTTCCACCCCTGGACCATGTTACCCTGAGGGCAGCTCAGGAACATCTCCTCCCATGCGCCTCTTCGTACAAAGGTGCCCAGACCCTCAGGGACTTAAATCCCTTTGCATCCTGACCCTGCACTTTGGACTGTGTGACACTGGGGAGGACATCTCTCTGGTGTCCTTCTTGTCCCCTGCCATCTGTAAAATGGGGAACCACCTACCTTGCAGGGTCGCTGTAGGAGAGGTGATACAGATAAAGCGCTTGGCCAAAGAAGGTCGTGAGCCCCAGCTGGCCCCAGGGGACAAGGACACTCACTCCAGTCCCTTTGCCTGGCTCAGTCCAAGTGGTGACCTCTGCAGCAGGCTTCCTGGGAGCATCCTCCCCTCACTGACCCCCAGCAGGACCCCTGCCAGCCCCCATCACTGTCCCAACCTTCCTTGCCTCCCAGACAAACCAAGGTGACAGTTGTCCCCCGCTGGCTCTGGCCTCGGTTCTTGCTCTTGCAGGTTTCCCTGGGACAGTAGGGCCAGCTGGGGTGGAGACACCCCTGTGCTGCAGTCCCAGCCAGGCTCCAGGGCAGGCAGAGACCTCCCCTGTCGTTCTTTGCTTGTTTCAAGCTGGAGCCACAGACGGGCAATCCAGCTGTGCCCACCTGTCCCCCCAAGACCCAGGACCTGGGAGTCTTTTGGAGGTGGAGGGGTGGTCTCACCCCTGGATTCCTCTTTCAGCACTGTCATGCCTAATGGGACACTGACCTCAGCTATTAGCCTCAGTCTCCTCTGTCTCCCCCAAGCAGCACCCCCCCACCCATGCCCTGACTCTGAAGTCTCAGCAGCAGCCTGGGGTGGGAACTAACAGGCTGGGACGTCCAGCTGACCTTGGTCTCCCTGATGCTCAAGTGAACCACCAGTGCAGAGGCCTTCCCAAAGACAGGACTCGCCAGTCCCACCTGCCCTGAGCTTTGCAGGGTCTGCATGTCAGAGTCCCCAGCCTTGAACTCTAGGCCCCCCAGATCAATCCCTCTTGGTTTTGGCTCACAGCTGAATGGGGCTTTGAGGGGGCTGGAGCCAGAAACCCCTACAAAGCTCCGACCCCTGGCTCCCATTCATCCACAGGTGCGTGGCGTGTATGCCTACTGCGCAGGGATGGTGGTGGCTCTTCTAGGCAACATTTGTGACACGCTGGCTCCTGTCACCTGCTTTGCCTACAAATGCCAGCTCACTGGGGTCTTATATGGTAGGGCTGGGAGGAAGGAGGTGGGCCCCAAAGGGTCCGTTCCTTAAGTGTTGGCTTCAAGATGGCCCCCAACTATGGGGCACAGAGGTCCTGGGAGCTGCCAAAGGGCAATGTACTCTAGAGTCAAAGTCACTAGCTGGTGACAAGGTCAAACCCATTCCACCCGCCTCCCCCACAGCGAATACCCTGGAGAGAAATGCATTCTTGACTTTCCTCAGAACTCATGCCTGGCGTTCACCTGGAACCAAGGCCATTGCTCAGCAGTGGCCCTTCCCTCTAGAAGCCCTCCTTCCCCGTCCCCTCCAGCAAGCCTCCCCTCACCACCTTCCCTGCCTCCACCGCCTCTGGAACCCGCAGACGGGACTCTAACGGCTCGCCTGTGGCTTTGCGGTCACTCTTCATTTATTGCACAAATCGCAGAGTCTCTCCGGCCTCTGGGAGGGCTGGATCGTGGTTATCGGTTCGTCCTTCCTATCTTTACAGAGCCCAGCTTTCCTGACATAGCAACAATCCCATCCCTGTCCTGGTTCCAGAGAATTCCAAAGATCTGCTTTGCTCTTCCCAACAACTCACCTAGGCAACCTTTGTGGCTGCTATTAACAGGGGGTGGGAATTGCAGGGGAGATGGGCCAAGGATGACGCTGAACCCACATCTAACAGACAGGAGGCCCTGCTGGCCGGGAGAGAGGAGATAAGGAGCCGATGGCGATGTTGGATTGATAACGTGATACCCGCAGGTGAGATTTTTCAAGTGTTTTTATGTCATAGAATCATTTGACCCAGGGAGGAACAAGAAGCAGATGAATCCACTTTGCTGTTGAGAACACTGAGGCTCCGTGACCTTCCAGAGCCACACAGCTAGCTGGAGGCCCTGCTTAGCCTGTGGAGGAAGATCCGCCCCCTGCAGGAAGGAACTGACAGGCGAAGCTCCGGGGGCTCCAGGAGAGAGGGGCAGGTGAGCCCAGGGGCAGGAGCCCACCCCCCAGCCCCGCCACACCGAGCCCTTCAAGACATCTGGTCCCAGCATCCCCTGCCTGCTGTCCCTGCCTTGGCAGCTGCCACAGGGCTGGGGCCGGCTCCATAAAATCAATAGTTGGTTGGCTTGAGCTGGCTGAGTCTGCCCCCCCGGAGCTCAGGTGTGACGGCAATGAATCATGCCAATAGCAGGAGGTGACCGTTCCTTCTCTTTGTGCCCTGGAGACAGGTATTTCCAAAGGCAAACACACATGACCTCTCTTTTCTTTCCTGGGCCCTGGGTAAAGCAGAGTAGCCAGGGACAAAGTGGGGTGAACCAGACAGAGCTGGAGAGCTCCCTCCCGCCTCGTCCTGCCAGTGCCCCTGCCAGCCTGGATCCCGGCTGGCACAGCCTTCCCTCCCTGCAGGAGGGGACAAGTGACTGGTGACCTTGGGGTATGTGTCAGCCTGGCATCCCCTTCCCCACCTGCCCTCCCTGCTGCTGGCACACTGCCTCAGCCTCTTCCGAGAACAATCTGGCAAGTTCTAAAATCTACAAACTGCAAAAAACCCAGAGAGATGGGAGGGCCACCACCCCTGGAGGCCCACGAGGCAAACTGACCTGTTTTAATAGTGGTGTTAAATACCTCCACAGGGAATAGCTGGAAGGAGAAATGGGCAGGACCCCTGAAGTCACTGAGACGAGGGGACTTGGCGTCCATTTCCGGGAAGTGGCACCGCATGGTATGGCAACTCTCCCATTCAGCCAAGTTACCTTTGCCACATCAAACCCAGTCTCAAGTAGAAGCCGACTTTTGTGCTTGGAGGCTGGGAGAATGCAGGTTGGGTCCTTCCCAGAGGGTGAGTTACAGTGCAGATGTGAGTACTTTTCTTTTCTTTTTTTTTGCAGTTCACATAGCAGAAAAAAAAAAAAATTATTATTTATTTTTTTTTAGTTATACCGACAGGCCGTATTTTGACATATCACACATACATAGAGTGTAACTTCCCATTCTTGTGGTTGCACATGATGTGGAGTTACACTGGCTGTGTCTTCATGGCAAAGCTATCTCTGGCTCATTCTACTGTCCTTCCCATTTCCATCCCCTCCCTTCCCACCACTATCCCCTTTCCAATCCGGTGAACTTCCACTTCTTCTTCCCCCCTGCCTATTGTGAGTCAGCATCCACATATTAGAGAGAACATCTGGCCTTTGATTCTTTGGTATTGGCTTATTTCGCTTAGCATAATATTCTCCAGTTCCATCCACTTACCAGCAAATGCCATAATTTCATTCTTCTTTATGTGTGAGCAATATTCCATTGTGTATACGTACCACAGTTTCTTTATCCATTCATCTTTTGAAGGCCACCTTGGTCGGTTCCATAGCTTAGCTATTATGAATTGAGCTAGTATAAACATTGATGTGGCTGTGTCACTATAGTATGCTGATTTTAAGTCCTTTGGGTATATGCTGAGGAATGGGATAGCTGGGTCAAATGGTGGTCCCATTCCCAGTTTTCTGAGGAATCTCCATACTGCTTTCCAGAGTGGTTGTACCAATTTGCAGTCCCACCAGCAATGTATGAGTGCACCTTTTTGCCAACATCCTCACCAACATTTATTGTGGTTTGTATTCTTGATAATTGCCATTTTGACTGGAGTGAGATGGAATCTCAGTGTAATTTTAATTTGAATTTCTCTAATTGCTAGAGACGTTGAACATTTTTACATCTATTTGTTGATGAGTGTATTTTTTCTTCTGTGAAGTGTCTCTTCAGTTCCTTTGCCCATTTATTGATTGGGTTATTTGGGGTTTGTTTGTTTGTTTAAAGTTTTTTGAGTGATTTATATATCTGGGATTAATGCTGTATCTGAGGTACATGTGGTAAAGATTTTCTCCCATTCTGTAGGCTCTCTCTTCATGTTCTTTTTGTTTTGCTGTAAAGAAGCTTTTTAGTTTGACATAATCCCATTTATTGATTCTTGATTTTACTCCTTGTGCTTTTGGAATCTTTTTGGAGAATTCAGTTCCTAAGCCAACATGATATAGACTTGGGCCTACTTTTTCCATTAGACACAGGGTCTCTGGTCTAATTCCTATGTCCTTATTCCACTTAGAGTTGAGTTTTGTGCATGGTGAGAGATAAGGGTTAAATTTAATTTTGCTACATATGGATCCCCAGATCTCCAGTTTTCCCAGCACCATTTGTTGAAGAGACCATCTTTTCTCCAATGTATGTTTATGGCACCTTTGTCTAGTAAGAGATAACTGTATTTATGTGGGTTTGTCTCTGTGTCTTCTGTACCACTGGTCTTCATTTCTGGTTTGGTGCCAATTCCATGCTGCTTTTATTACTAAACTCTGTAGTATAGTTTGAGGTCTGTATGGAGACACTTCCTGCTTCACTTTTCTCATTGAGAATTGCTTTGGCTATTCTGGGCCTCTTGTTTTTCCAAATAAATTTCATGACTGCTTTTTCTATTTCTATGAAGAATGTCATCAGAACCTTAATAGGAATTCCATTAAGTCTGTATAGCACTTTTGGTAGCATGGCCATTTTGACAATATTAATTCTGTTTATCCAAGAACATGGGAGATCTTTCCATCTTCTAAGTTCTTCTTCAATGTCTTTCTTTAGAGTGCTGTAGTTTTCATTGTAGAAGTCTTTCACCTCTTTTTGTTAGACTGATTCCCAAATATTTTTTTTTGTTTGAATGGGATAGTTTTCCTAATTTCTCTTTCAGTTGATTCATCACTGATAGATAGGAATACCATTGATTTATGGGTGTTAATTTTATATCCTGCTACTTTGCTGAATTCGTTTATGAGTTCTTGAAGTTTTTTGATGAAGTTTTTGGGGTCTTCTAAATATAGAACCATGTCATCAGCAAATAGGCATAATTTGAGTTCTTCTTTTCCTATTTGTATCCCTTTAATTTCTTCTGACTAATTTCTCTGGCTAGGGTTTCCAGAACTATGTTGAACAGAAGTGGTGAAAGAGGGCATCCCTGTCTTGTTCTAGGTTTTAGAGGGAATGCTTTAATTTTTCTCCATTTAGAACGATATTGGCCTTTGGTTTAGCATATATAGATTTTACTATGTTGAGGTATGTTCATACTATCCCTATTTTTTCCAGTGTTTTGAGCATGAAAATATGCAATGAACTTTCCAAGTGCTTTTTCCGTGTTAATTGAAATAATCATGTGATTCTTGTCTTTGAGTCTATTGATGTGACGATTGATTTATGTATGTTGAACCAGCCTTGCATCCCTGGTATGAACCCAACTTGATCATGTTGCACTATCTTTTTAGTGTTTTTTTAATGTGATTTGCCAGTCTTTTGTTAAGAATTTTTGCATCTATGTTCTTCAGGGATATTGGTCTGAGATTTTCTTTCCTTGATGTATCTTTGTCTGGTTTTGCTATCAGGTTGATACTAGCTTCATAGAATGAGTTGGAAGGGTTCCCTCCTTTTATATCTCATGGAATAATTTGAGGAGGGTAGGTGTTAGTTCTTCTTTGAAGGTCTGGTACAACTTGGCTGAGACTCTCTCTGGTCCTCAGCTGTTCTTTCTTGGTCGACTTTTGATGATGTCTTCAGTTTCATTGAAATTGATCTGTTTAAATTTTGTATGTCCTCCTGATTCAATTTGGGCAGGTCATATGTCTTTACAAATTTGTCAATGTTCTCAAGATTTTCTACTTTATATAGAGTATAAATTTTCAAAACAGTTTCTGATTATCATCTGTATTTCATAAGTGTCCATTGTGACATTTTCTTTTTCATCATGAATTTTAGTAATCTGAGTTTTTTATCTCTTTGTTCCATTGGCTAAGAGTCTATCAGTTTTATTTAGTTTTTCAAAGAAACAGCTTTTTGTTTTATTGATTTTTTGGATTGTTTCTTTTGTTTCAATTTCATTGATTTCAGATCTGATTTTAATTATTTCCTATCTTCTACTGCTTTTGGTGTTGATTTGTTCTTTTTTTCTAGGTCTTTGAGATGTAATGTTAGGTTATTTATTTGTTGACTTTCTATTATTTTAATGAATGAGTGCAATGCAATGAACTTTCCTCTTAGCACTACCTTCATAGTGTCCCTGAGATTTTGATATGTTATATCACTATTCTTATTTACCTCTAAGTATTTTTTAATTCCATCCCTGATTTCTTCTGCTATCCATTTGTCAATCAAGAGCACATTATTTTGTCTCCATGTGTTAAAGTAGCTTCTATTTTTTTAATTCTTAATTTTTTCTTTAGTTGTAGAAATGCCTTTATTTTATTTATTTATTTTTATGTGGTGCTAAGGATCAAACCCAGTGCCTCAATGTGCTAGGCAAGTGCTCTACCACTGAGCTACAGCCCCAGTCCAGTAGCTTCTATTTTTTATCACTGATTTCTAATTTCATTACATTATGATCTGATAGAATGCAAGGTATTATCTCTATTTGTTTGTGTTTGATAAGAGTTGCTTTGTGGCCTATTTTAGAGAATGATTCATGTGCTGATGAGAAGAAAGAGTATTCAATCATTGATATATTTGTATTTTTGGAGTCCTGTAAACCTCCTATATTTGATTTTCCATTTCATTCTTTAGGTAAATTTTCTGGTATTATTTTATTGAAAAGATTGTGCATTCCTTCTGTTTGTATCTCCAAGTCTTCATTGTCCCAATAAATCTTAAATTTGGTCTTTTCAGGTTATCCCATGTTTCTTGGAAGTTCTGTTCATGGTCTCTTAACATATTTTCTCCATGGTCAACTTTGTTTTCAAGATTATGTATTTTGTCTTCATTGCCTGAGCCTCTGTCTTCCAAGTGGTCTAGCCTGTTGGTGATTGCCGCAGTCTGGCTGGGCACAAAATAACCCAGCCACCACAAAAGCTTGTAGATTCCAACAGCAACTCTTTATTCCCAAACTCTCACAGGCACTCTACACGCACGTTCTGGGGAAAATACACACACTCCACCGGGTTCTGCATACTAAATACTCTCTGAATCCCGCGAGAACTCAAGGAGTGGGCACCTGAGGCAGCAGGATAGCACTATTCCCAGCAGGATCCACCCTAAACCTGGAACCGCCCTATTTCCAGCAGGATCCACCCTAAACCTGGATCCACCCTGGTCCTTGAGCAGGGTCACCTTTCTCAAACATTCATGCAATGTCACTGCAAATGACCTGGGTCCAAGGCAAGCCCATTTCCACAATGGAGATTCCTCCCTCTAAGCAACATTGGGTAGGCTGACAAGGAAATTGCCATGCGTCATTCCTACTTGGCTATGGCTCTCAGCAGGTGATGCTTCCCAATGAATTCTTAATTTGGCTGATTCCTTCATTTTCAGGATTCCTGCTTGATTTTTTAGAATCTCTCTCTTTATTGAAGTGATGTTTGACTTTCTCTAATTGCTCTCTGATTTCACTCCTTATATCATCTCTTATCTCACAGATCAGTTTAACTGTATACATTGTAAACTCCTTCTCTGACATTTCTTCCACTGTGGTGTCATTGGATTCTGTTATTGAAGTATTTTGGTTCATTTGGGTGATTTGTTCCCTTGCTATTGCATGTTGTTAGTGTGTCTACCCATCTAACAGTATGGATCTGAGGCAGTAGAGTTTCTACTCTGTGGACTTAAAGTGTCCCTGAAGGTTTCCAGTACCTCACTGTTTAGGGGGACACAAATAATAACAACAACCAATGCAAACAATATACAGCATTAAACCAAATAGTTCCTAATATGAAGTCTACAATGTTAATTATCACAATAAACAGAAATGATGGATCAGTTATTGTCTATAATAAAAACAGCAAGTTTGCAAAAGGGTTTACAGTTTCAAATGGTGGACAGGGAGAGAACGGAATGATATAGAATGTGATGATTATGAGGGAGGAGAGAAGGTAGATGTAAAAAATTAAAGGAAGAGTGAAAGAACAATAGAGATTAGCTGTTAGAAGAAGAAAAGAAAGAAAGTTGAGGAAAACAGGTGAGAGAAGAAATATATCAATGTAAAGTTAAAGAATTCTTTCAGATGGACCAGGGAAAGGAAAAATTGTGCTCTATATGTGTACTAGAAATTTTGAAATGCATTCTGCTGTCATGTATAACAAATTAGAATAAATAAATAAATTTAAATAACATTTTGAAAAAAAGAATTCTTTCAGTTGGATTTCAAAAGCTTCTCAGCTTCTCAGCAATGTTAGGTGGGGTCTCTGAAGCAAGATGCTCCACCCTCTGGATTGTTGGAGTGGGAGAGGTAATCCTGTAGGTGGAATTCCTGGAGGCAGGGGTTAGGCCTAAGTGGGCTCCAGGCTCTTTGCAGAATGCCAATTGGTCTGGAGATTTTAAATCAGTGTACCTCCAGGGCCCAGCAATTGCTGGTCCACATTGCCACCTGGAGAGATGGGGGCTTCTTTCCCACTCAAGAATATAGCGGTTCCACCGGGCAGTGTCTGTGATCTCCTAAACTCTCTGTACCCAGACACACCTGTGGCTTCCTAAAACATGCAGATTCCTTTGATTCCCTTTCCATCTACTTTGCTGGCCCAGGGACTGCTCTGGCCTGTGCCTCTGGCCTCAGCAGTGGCTGTGGTGCTGGAGATTTCTCCCTGAGTCCCAAATCTGCTTTGAATGTCCAGTTTTAAATTCCAGTAAAGTCCCACCCCCTCTTTTTGGTTCACCCACCTTGCAAAGACGCTGCTTGTCTGCTTTCTTGGTTTCATGTCATGGAGCAGCTAGGAAAGCAACCCTCTCTGTTCAGCCATCTTCAGAGTCTCTAGATGTGAGTTCTAAGTGAGTTGGTCCACGTGAAATCTCTAGCCTAGCATCTGATAAGTGCTCAGTAAATGTCAGTCTACTGTTATGACTTTATTGTTATCATTTTGATCTGTGTTTTTGTTCTTTATGTGTCTTATGTCACCACATGGACCTCCACAGAACAGTCCAGCTTGCTCGTGCCCTGATGGGACAGCCATGCTGCAGATGGGGGCCACGTGAACCATCAGATCACCCCTCCCTTCACCCGGATGCCAGCTCCTCCTGAAGGAGCCGGTGTCACACAGCACTGTGAAGAGAGCCTGGGCTCTACCCTAGTTCCTCTATCTGCCAGCTGCATGGCCTGGACCAGTCTCAAATATGTGCATCAGAGAGAATCTGCAAAATCAGCAGAAAATCATCAGGGACTGTCCTGCTGTCAGAATAAGGCTGGGTTCCCAGGAGAACTAACTGGCCAAGTGTATACAAGTCATCACATGTCTGCTAGTCACAACCCCCACTGAACTTCCTTAAACTCATTTTGTAGTTTTTGTTTTCAATAATGCCCGAGGGAGGCTTCTGAAATCTGTTGAGCACGGGGCCTGTGAGGGTCTCGGTGGCTGTGCTCTGAAATGCTGCGGGCCCGTGAACTCCCATCCCCAGTATTTCATGAGGGGCAGTCCTTAGCTTGTTGACCAAGTCTACCTGGGACCAGGGATATTTTTAGCTGCCATGATCACTGGGCTGACAAACTTAACTTTGATCTCAACTATAAGCCTCAGTCTCTTCAGCAACCTGAGGGGTGGAGAGTGGATATAAAATCAGGACAGGGCAAGGCCCCAAGCAGGTTCAGGGGAGGCCAGGGAGTAGCTGGGCCTGGCCAAGTCCCTCACAACCGTTCCTTGAGGTTCTGTGGCTCTAAACAGAGGCTATGAGGGCCAGTGAGCACCTGGTCAATGCACTGTGACACCTTTCTCCTCCGAGGCTGTGCGTAACACAGGTCCTGCTGTGGGATGCAGCCTGAGCCCTGGGAGCAGGTGGGGAGGAAGAGGAAGAGAGAGGCAGAGACTGGAGAGGGACCACCTGTCAAAGCAGCTGAAGTAGCCCCCCTCTCCCTGGCTGGCTCTCCAGCCTTGGCTTCCTCCCCTGAGCAAGGTCAGTCTCCCTGCAGCCCTTGAAGTTCCACAGCCCTACACATACTCAAGTTCTTTCTCAGAAAGGGAAGCATCTCAGAGCCACTAGGAAACAATGATGTGTTTTATTTATTTCTTTCTGTTGAGAGGACAGATCACAAGACAGAGAACAGCAGTCCTGGTTACGCATCAAGGTTTGGTTAGTTTCCACAAATGCAATGGACAGGTGGGGCAGGGTCTGGCCGAGTTCCACTCTTATGACCTTCAACTTCTTGCCATTGCTCTCCAGCAGGGCTTCGTGGAGCCCTGCTGCATCTCCAACCTGCAACACAGCTGTGGCCTCACATATCACTCCAACACTCACACTCCAGTCAACAGGCAGAGGAAGGACAAAGGAGCTGCCCCTGCTCCCCGGACAAGAGGAGCTGGGCAGAGAAGTAAAGACCTCCCACTCTCCCCGTTGCCCATCCCATCTCCACAAGCTGGCCCCAGCAGAACAAGTCTCCCTCAGCTGTCACCTGCCAGTGACCCAACTCCAGGATGAGAGTCTGAGCCCAGACTGATATCTGAGAAGCAGGTTAGATGGGACAGAGTGAGAGGTTCCAGAGCCCCTGGGTTATTGCTGAGAAGATATGCAAGGGGCACATTCCCCAGGGTGGAATAGAAGCCCTGGGCCTGGAATCCCTCGGTACTCTGCAAAGGGGCAGGGCAGATGGGGGCTCCATGGTGCAGGACCCAAGAGGAAAGAGGCCATGGAAGGGCGGAGGCCACCTGACAGCAACCTTGGCTCAACAGCAACTTCTTCCCACCTCCAATAGCTAAGAGGCCTTCCAGGCACTCGGGTCAGGGTGGAAAATGGGCGTGAGGTTCTCGTGAAAGGACTGAAGAGTGTGTGAGGAGCAATGATAGAAAACTTCCCCAGCTCAGGATAGTTGGGAGCTGGGGACTCCTGCCCGGGCACCTATTCTACCCTCATCCCTAAATCAGGAAGAGGGATTGGGCTCCCAGGGGAAAAGCAAACTCCAGGAAGCAGGAAAGGATGGAGAGCCTCGGGGAGGCAGGGAGGAGCTGATGGCAATGGCTCAGCCCCTACCCAGGAAAGCGAGTCTACAGGTCACGAATATGATACCAGCCACCAACAAGTAGCCACGAAGACCAAGTCGACAAGGCATGTGTGCGCGCGCGCGCACACACACACACACACACACACACACACACACACTAGGTGGGGACCACAGGCTGCAGGTGGGGAAGCCAGGGTTAGTTGCATCATGATATAGAGGACTGGGGTTAGCGGGCACAGGAAGGGCACAAGGGACACACACAAGTTCTTGGCTTCTCCTGGGGAAGGGTCTGTTGTGGGGGTGGCTGCTTTCTGAAGCATCGCCATCTGCATCTGAAGGTTGGAGCAGCTGCCTTCAGGTTCTGGAGGCTGAGAAGGGACAGAATTTAAATGAAAACAGAGCTCTGGCTCCTTCACCTGCCCCCCTCCCACCTCAGCACAGCCCCCTTGCCCACTGAAATTTCGGAAATGACATTCCTTCCAAGCTCTACTCTCCAACGAAGCCAGGTCAGGCCTGAGAGGCTGGGAAAGGGGTGAAGGCATTAGAGGGGCTGGTTCTCCCAGGGGACGGCAGCTGGTCAATGGGGAAGGCAGACCCCAACACCTGGGACTCCCCCATCAGTGGCTCATGGCCTAAGGCTTGGGAGAAAAGGGGTTTTGAGAAAGACCTGGAAGAAGGAAGTTGGGGGGGCAGAACATTCCATTCTGAGGCTGCCTCCTCTGAGCCTTCCCGCCCTGTCCCCACCCTCAGGGTGCCCAGCCAGCTGTGAGGAAGAGGAGAGAACACCAAGCTCTGGGGTGACTCCTGCCTCCTGAGCTGTGCACTCTGACCTCCCCCAGCTTAGGTGGCCACCTGCCTTCAAGGGCCCCATCCTGAAGATGGGTGCAAGGCTCTGCCTGCCTCAGGCTGTTGGGAGGGAGCACTAGCACTTAGGAAAGGAGTCACAGCAGCCCGCAGGAGCTCCGGGTAACAATCGCAGGCAGTGTAGCAGAAATCTCTCTGAACCTGGAGTTTAGGACAAAGTTATGAGCTTGTCTGTTATGGCTTGTTTGTACGGGGAGGGGAGGGCACTAGTGAACTGGCAGAAGACGGGCTTTTTTGCCCTGGGATATTCCAGGGTCCGCCAGGAAGGGACACAGACAGGACAGAGGGGGCAGCGGGATGGCCGTAACCTACAGCCACAGAGACCCATGTAAAGGTCCAGCCCGTCCCCTTCTATCCAAATGGGTATTTTCTGTGATCTCAGTTTTTCATCCACAAAATGGGGTCGGCCCCACGTGTCCTGTTCACTTCTGGTGGCTCCAGGGAGCCCGTGTGTGTGGCTGGCCCTGAAGACTGGAAAGCAGTTGCCAGTCACAACCTTCCCTCAGGTGCCTCCCTGAGGAGCAACAGAAATGGCTGCTGAAGCAATGCAGGAAAGCGGTGTCCCTCAATGTGGAGAAGTGACAATGCCAGCCTGGGGGCCATGGTCACACACTATTGGACCTAATTTTGAGGAGAGCTGGAAAATTTCCTAATGAAATGTTTTTTATTTTTGTCTTTTTTTTTTTTCCTCTGTTCTTTTTAGATACACACGAGAAGAGAGTGCACTCCGACATCTGATGACGTACCTGGAGCACAGTTATTCTAACCAGGACCCCATTCTTGACGTTGGACATCACAGTAAACTGTTTGGTTTTTGACTCATCATTGGAGGCCATTATCTTAACGCTACTGTGATATGGGAGTGTTTCCAAGTTGTGCCTGGGTGGCAGCCGCGACGGTGCCCTAGGAGGCTGGGCGCGGGCCGGTGGAAGCACGACTCCCTGTGCTCACTGAGTGCAGGTAGGGACACCTCGGTGTGTCACGGATTGGACTGTCCTGTTGTCCTTGTCATACCTCTGCAAGAGCTCCTCGGAGCAGGAACTGTCCACTGGAAAAGCTAGCCCAGTACTCCTGCCTCACGGTCCTGCCCAGCTCAGTGAGGACAGGGATGGGGACAGGGATGGGGACAGGGGTGGGGACAATGGAGGACCCGGGCACAGAGCAGCTCACCTTCCCTCGGGAAGCTGCTCCTCAGTTCTCTGCTTTCTGGGGCTCCGCTGCTGGAAAGAAAGACAGACAGATGTGGTGAAGGACCCCCACCGGGGGGCAACCCCCTGCAGAAGGGGCGCCTGTGTCCCACACGTGGGAGTCCCAGTCACACAGAGTGGGTGTGATTTCCTGCTCTGCTACTTGCTGGTTAGGGGAACCTGGGCTCCTGAGACCTGGGCCGTAAGATGTGGTAGTGGGGCCTGTCTCCTGGGAATACATGCACGTTATGTGAGATGACGTCTGTGCCCGACAAGAAGCAGGTGCTCTGTAAATAGCAACTGTCACTAGTAGTGGCCTGTTTGGTGCAGGTAAAGGAGCAATGTCACAGAGTCCTCTCCTGACACTGTGGGAGCTTGTCTGAAGGGCCCTCAGGCCATGGGTCCTGAAATAGTCCCTCCTGGGCCATACAACAGTCCTCTCCTGTCCCCTCTGTTCCACTGGGCAGGTGGTCATGGACAGTTACCATTTGCAGTGATGAGGTTCTCCACCTGGGCTTCCTCGTCCCCTGGAGCCCTGTGGAAAAGGGACACAGAGCCCCATCAGAGGTCTCCAGGCAAGCCCAGGAGTATCACCATGCTCCTTGCTGGAGCAGGGCCACCTGGGACCTGTCCCTCCAAGTCCTCTGAGCACTCTCTACGGGGTGGAGGGAAGGTGGGGACTGAAGAGGACAGAGTCAGAGAGAACTTACAGGCACCCTTCAGCCTCAGTCCCCAAGAGAAGTACTAGGAGGGGTGGCCCAGGGCCAGGGGGGCTTAGGTGGGCCCTGCCACAGAATCTGGGCTTCTGAGATCCAGAGCCGCCCTTGGCCAGGGTGGGAGTTTTGTGGGAAGACAGGAAGGCCCACGGAGCCTTACAGAGAGGTGAGCGGCAGGGACAGAGTCTTGGGTCCTGTAGAAAGGACCTGGGCCTCAAGAGAGACCATAAGGCCCTCTTATTCCCTTCTCCCAAGCCCAGCTGTTCCACAGGCTCCAGACGAGTTTCCAGCACCTTCTATTCCACCCCTGCTCCCCCATATACATCACTGGCTGAGCGTCAAGGTTCTGGCCTCTCTTTTGCCCCTAAGTCAACTGTAATTATCAAATTGATATCCGTACACCCCCCCGACACACACACTCTCCTTCCAGACAAGAGTCCAGGAGAATACCCGTTGAGGTCATACACCAGGGATCCCTCCCTGTCCCTCCTAGTGTCATCCCAGATGGCCACGGGTGTGGCATCCTTACCGGGGCTTCTGATTGAAACTGCACTTGCACCTGCGACCTGAAAGGCAAAGAAATCATCCAAGGTCACGGTCCTGGCCTGGTCACAGTAGAGCTGCCCTGAGGCCATACAGGATGCAGGACTATGTTCATGGTCCCTAGACTTGGGCAGTGCACCTTGAACGGCTGTATGCTGAAACCCTAGACTGGAGCAGGGTTCCTCGGAGGCCACCGTTGTACGTTCCACAGCTGGAACGTGGCCACACCACCACCGTGCACTCGACTGTGGACCTGCAAGGGCACTGTGCAGACCAGGCTTGTGTGGAGAAAAACAAACACAGGACCATGTCCCTTGGAGCCCACTGGGGACAGCACCTTTCTCCTGTGACTGTCCTGCTCATGCCCAATGGATACAGGACTGGGAGAGCCACCCTGCCCATTCTTATCTATGCTTTTATTCACCTACATAGTCTTTGTTCATGCTTAACTGTTTTACTGAGCACTTACTATGTGCCCAGACTCATGCCCAGCTCTGTATTAGGTCCTGGAGATGATGTGGAGGGCAGAGTCAGAAAGGCCAGGCCTTATGCTGTTCCCACCTGCTTAGCAGCCACAGAAAACAAGAAATGAACTTACTTAGGATAAGAAGGATCCCAACCGAGAAGAGGACCACAGCAAACACCAATCCTCCGATCCTCAGGGTCTGGTAGTCTGCCAAAGGAACCAGGGGTGAGAGAGGGAGAAGAGGCAGGGCACGAGAGTATGCCTGTCCCTCCCTGGATGCGACTGCACCTCACTCCCGCTCCCTACACCCAGGGTTGCTGAGGCTGCTCACCATAATGAAAAGGGTCCTTTTCTTTCTCCTGCTCAGCTGCTGCAAAAGTAAACAGACACGGTCTAGACAGCCGCACACGCTGGACTACCTTGTCTTAACTCACAGATCTCAGTCCCCACAGAGATTCCTGGGAATGACATACTGGGGATGCGTGAGTGGAGGGTCTGCTGGGGTCAAGGCCAACCTGAGGGCCAAGGCCAGGTACAGCTCAGAGCCGGTGAGCCCTGCATTTAGACTTCTTCTTTTTCTTCTTCTTTCCCCCTTGCATCATTCCCCTTGCATCATTCCCCAAAGGCAGGGTCAGTCATCCTTTTGTGACAGAGGGGGAAACTGAGACCAAGGAAGGACTCATGATTTGCATAAGGCCAGAACTGGTTAGTTATGGTCCAGATCCTACAGGCACGTTTTTAAGGTTCAGCCCCAAAGTCCTGAGGCGGCTCTGAGGGCTTAAAAGAAAGCAGGTTCAGCTGGACCTGTGAGGGGAAGAGGTGGACAAGGCGACGGCAGTCTGTGAGAATCTGTCTTTCCCAGACTTTCTCTGCTGACTGAAAAGACGAGCCTCTGATTAAACATGAGGGATCTGAGAGCCCTCCTACCCTCAGGTCCCAAAAGACCAGAATCTTCCATGAGAAGGAGCTACGGCTGCCATCTTAGCAGGACCAAGCCCTAGATGGTACTTACCACTGGCCAGGACTGTGGGAGCCAGCAGGCTGCACAGAAAGATCAGCACTACCTCCATGGCGTCTGGGGACAGAGGGAGGAAGATATTATTCCCTGGCCTGGAGAAGAACCTCCAACCATCCACCTGATCCAGGGTGAGTCAAACCCACAGTTGTCCTCTGAGCTCTCAAGACCTGGGAGAGTTCAAACCACCTAGGCTGACGCAGTTACTCTGTATCTGACTCTCACAGAATGCTCTGCATGCACTGATTCAATTAAGATAACTGAATTAGCACAATTAGCAGCTACTACACTAACCCATGCTCCAGGCCAAGCACCTGAGGCTCACAGAGGTTAAGTGACACTCAGTCAGGGCCCAGAGGTGAGGGAACTGAGTAACTCCTCGGCTGCCCCCAGGGCCAATGCGGTAACGTCACCAGGACTGTGAAGAGGATCTCATCAGTGTGCTCCTCTCAGGCCACCCTTCTGTGGCTATCCCTCGTTCATTAAGATGTGGGCCTCCCTGGTCTGGTTCCCACACCCAACAACCCCGTTCAGAAATTCTTGTTTGTAACAGAATAGAGGGGGCGGTACATCAATGTCCCTCTTGCCCAGCCAACAGGTAGGGCAGGAGACTTACTGTTCCCTGGACCTTCTGGTAAGCCCTGCCACGTGGACAGTCCTCCTGACCCTTCCTGCCTCTCCTCTGATAAGTCCGAGTCAACTCTTACCAAAGGTGGCTTGACTATCAAAGGGGATTTGGAGACTGGCCTCTCCTTCACCAGGAGGTTCAGAAAGCTCTGCTCAGGGGCTCATTGAGTCCTGGCCTGGCCTCTGGTGGGTGGCCCCAGGATGGGCCACCTGGGCAGAGGCAGAGAGAGGGCCAGTTGGTCCCACCCAGGTACAGATTTCAGTAGTCACACTCCTCAATAAAGGATGGTGGTGCAGAGCCAGAGAAAAGGGGAAGGAACCCGACTCAGGAAGGCCCAAGGTTGTTTGCTCTATTCCACGTGGGGCGAGACTGGCGGTGGGCTGAATCCCTGGCTTCTGTTTGCTCTGAGTGTAGTCACCCATGACTTTCCCCAGGTCCCCATCAAGCAGCCCTATCTGCCCTTCACTTCTCAGCCACCAGGGGTCAGCACAGCTACATCCAGAGCCCTGTCAAGGCCAAGGCCCTAGACTTGGAGAAGGTGATTCAAACTGCATTTATCAAAAAGCGATCATTTGCTTGTAAAGCTATTTCACTTCATATTTATATTTCTTTTAAAGTTTACATTATATGTTACATGTATAAAAATATCTGTAGCACACTTATACAATGAAACATAGTATCAAGGTAAACACCCATAAACAAGTAAGTTCGGAACAAGAACATTGCAAATTCTGCTCTATTTACCTATATTTTCCCCCAACCCATCCCCCTGTCTCCCTCTTAGAGGTAATCAGTATCCTGAATTTCATATATATTTGTTGTTTTTAATTTTGTCCTTGCTCTTCTTTTTTAAAAAGCTGCTAATCAGCAAGATTTCAGTTCTGCATGATGAATATGTTCTAGAGATCTGCTGTACATTTTTAATACAGTATTGTACACCTAGAAATGTTCAGTGTTCTTACTCCAATAAAAACACATAATTGGCATACTATGAAATTCACACTTAAAGTGTACAACCCAGTGGTTTTTAATATAGTCACAGGGTTGTGCACCCACCACCACCATTTAGTTACATCTCCACAGAAACACTATACCCCATTAACTGTCACTCCCATTCCTCTTTCCCCAAGATCCTGACCCCATTAGTCTAAAGCAACGGTAGACACACATGCACACACAAATGCGCGCACACACGTGTGTGTCTTACTATTGATTTCAAATGGAGTTCTTCAAATGTTTTGAAAATTCCCCTCTAATCTCTCCAGGATGTTTCTGATTTATATTAATTATAACTGCGGGTTCTATACATATGGTTTTTCTCTTTAATCTATCCAAAACTGTGAGCTAAATAGACCTTCATATTTTTTAATATTTATTTTTTAGTTATAGGTGAACACATATATTTATTTTATTTTCATGTGGTGCTGAGGATTGAACCCAGGGTCTCATACGTGCTAGATGAGCACTCTACTGCTGAGCCACAATTCCAACCCCTAAGCCTTCATTTTTTATAAATTACCTGGTGTCAAGTAGTTTGTCATAGAAACAAAAGAGCCTAAGACAGTATGGTGGTACTGGACTCATGAACAAGTATTAGCTCTCTTGTCAATCCCTGGAAGTCTGCAGAAGATTGGAATATTCTAGGTTTAGTATTTTCTTTGTAGGAAGATTTAAATGCCTAATCAATTAATTCACAGTTGTGAATATACCTTTGGATATTTATCTTTTCTTGAACACATTTACTATGCAGATACATTTAGTATGAATTTGCCCTTTTTGCTATAAAACTTATTGTTACAAAGTTGTTCATGGTATTTTCTTGTGGCTATTTTAATTTCTGTTGGATCTGTGGCCACTTTCTTTTTTTTCATTCTTAATATTTCTTGTGACAATTCCTTTTTTTGTAGATCAGTCTCACCAGAATATTAATCTTTTCAAAGAAATTAATCTTTATTGTATGTTTAAATTTTTTCTTAATTCTGCCCTCCTGTATTCTTTGGTTTCATTCTATTTTGTTGTTGTTCCTATTGTTATCGTCTTAGTGGGACATTTAGTTCGCCATTACTTAGCTTTTCTCATTTTCTAATTTAAGCATTAAGATGATAAATTTTCCTCCAAGTGACACTTTCACTCTACCATATAAGCTTGAAAATAGGGTGTTTTTTAAATGACTGTTCAATTTTTTGTACTTTAACTTTCCATTATAATTTTTTCACTATAATTTCTTACTTGACCCATGCATTATTAAGAAGTATTTTTTTTAATGTCCACATGGAGAGTCATTTTTAATTTGCTTTTATTACTGACTTCTAACTTCAGGGCACCATAGTCAAAGAATGTGGTCTGTATGACAGATGCCTTCAACTGTGGTCACTTACTAAAAATACACATTCCATGGATTCTTAGGAGATTGTGAATATCTTCACTTTGGGAAGGAAGTTCTATATGCTCATTAAATTAAGTTCCTGGGCTGGATTGTAGCTCAGTGGTAGAAAGCAGTTGCCTAACCTACGCTAGGCCTGTAGTTTGATCCACACAAATCAATCTCTCTCTCTCTCTCTCTCTCTCTCTCTCTCTCTCTCACACACACACACACACACACACACACACACACACACTCACACACACAATTAAAACCATTAACTGCTTATTTAAATTTCTACTTTTTCATGATTTTGACTGTTCAATATCCAAAATTGAAACAGGTGCCTTAAAATCTACCACAATGAGAAAGGATTTATAAATTTATCCCTGTGCTTCTTAACAGAATTCTAACAGTTTAAAGTTGTTTTATTATCTTGTGACTGGGTCTTTTAGGATTATGTAGCAATTCTGTCTTAAAATCTACTTTGTTTTCTACCTTTCTAGGGACTTATGTATTGTGTAAAAAAAAGCTGCTTTTTTTCTTTCTTGTAAATAGAACCTGATGGACTTTAATAACTGTCAGATTAGCTTCATTTGCTGTTAACTATTGATATATTTGGACTGATTTTTGCCATTTATTTGTCCCCTAATTTTCTAGTAATTACTTCTATTTTCCTTTTCATTCTTTTGGATTGATTTTTTTTTTCTTATTCATGTTTTCTCTTGACTGGTTTAGAAACTTTACAACCTATTTCTGACCTTTTAGTGGTTGCCTTTGGAATTTCACCTGTGTAGTCAACTTAACAAAGATTTAGAAGTCCAAATGTAATAGCTATAATAATTATTAGGCATAATACCTTGAAAATACAAAACTACCAATCACCCTTCCTGATATGTATGCTAATATTGCATAATATTTGTTGTTCTTTAAAAATCCTATAAAGTAGGTCTTAGCATTTGTACTTCGCCACAGTAGTGTCTCAATCCACCCACGGTGCAGCAGACAGTTCTCAGGATGGCCCCCAGTGCCTCCTGGCATAGGGTTCTCATCCAGCGCCCCCGCCCTGCTCCACGGCTGGCCTGTGTGACCTAGAGCACGGTAGGAGGAATGGCATCCCAACACCAGTCAGGTTGTAAACCTACCACCACCACCGCCACATCTTCCTCTTCCCTTTCCCACATCCCTCAGAATGCTCATTCTGGGGAAAGCCGGCTGCCATCTTATGGACACTCAGACAACCCTGTGGAGGGGCCTGAGTGGCAAAGAATCAAGGGCCTCCGTCCAAAAACTTGCTTGAAAACTAGGCCCACCATGAATCATGAAGTGAGCTTGAAGCAGATTCTCCAGGCTTCAGGCAACTGCCTCGCTGGCTGACAGGTGACTGCAACCTCTTTAACCTGAGCCAGAACCGCCCAGCTCAGTTTCTTTGATCCCCAGAAACCGTGTGAAATAACCAATGTTTATTATCCAAAGTGGCTGAGTTTGGGGGTAATTTGTTATGGAGCAGTAGATAATCAATGTAACATATTTACTAAATGATTTGTTGGCCATTCTTTCTGAATCTCAACCATCCTCCAAACTATTTTCCTTATTTCTAAAGATCATCTTTTAGAATCTTCTTTAAAAAAGACTATTTGTTGAAAAAGCCTTTTTTTTTTCTGCATCTAGAAATGTTTTCATTTCACCTCTGGGGTGGACAGACCTTAAGGGGATCCGAACCTGCTAACATCCAACCGTTGTGTGAACTACCCCTCTTAAATGCACACAGGAGAGGCAACTTGCTTCTCACAACAGGATATGGCAAAGGGGATGGGAAACCACTCAAATGGTGGCATTGTGTTCCACAAGACTGGACCTTAGCAACTGGAGCCAGAGAAGGTTCTCCCTTGTTAGTTTGAAAAAGTAAGCTGTCATGTGTGAGGGGCCTCTGGAGAGGAGCACACTGCAAGGAATTGTGGGATGTCCCTAGCAGCTGTGAGCAGCCCTGGGCCAACAGTCAGCAAGAAAAGAGGGACCTCTGTCCTCTGCCGCAGAGAGATGAATTCAGTCAGCCACCTGCAGGAGGCTGGAAGCAGAGCTTTCCCCAGTCAGTCCCTGCATTGAGCAACCCCAGCCAACACCAAGACTGCAGCTCAGTGGACTTTGGAGCAGAGAAGCCAGCTAAGCTGTCCTGAACTTCCAAACAAAGAAACCATGTGATAATAAATGTGATGTTTTAAGCTTCTAAATGTGGAGCAATTTGTTATGCAGCAATAGAAAACAAATGCACTTCTAGCCCTGAAAGACAGTTTGGCCATGTACGTGATTCCCAAAAAAAGAAAAAAAAAAGAAATCTTTTTTTGCTCTGCACTTTGTAGATGATATTCCATTGCTTCCTGGTTTTCATTATCACTGTTGAGAAGTCTGCTGTTCATTCTCATTCCTTTATAATCATTCTATCTTTGTCCTGCCTCATTTTAATTTCTTGTCATATTTGTGATGTTCTGGGTTTCACTAAAGTCTAAATGTTGACTCATTTCTATATTGTCTGTGTGTTCCCTGTTCCTGGAGTCATCCTTTTCACAACTAGTTAAAAAACAAAACAAAACACCTCTCAACTCTCAATCATTGTCCCTTGAGCTACTACCTCTCCTCCGTTCTATTTTCTGACACAATAATTAGGACTATGGGAGTGCAGAGCGGTTTGGTGGTTGGCTGGAGTAGCATCATTCTTCTGCTGGGGGGCTATGATCTTCACTGGGCAGCAGCTCGCCACACTGGGCAGAGGAGCAGCTTAAGATTTTGGCATTGGGTAAGAGAAAATGACCTGAACAGACCACTGGTAAGTCCCCTGGTGGTAAACCCACCTCCTACACACATACACTGCAAACAGCTGGCCCCCAAGGCTGCCAGGAAAAGCACTTCCTCTACCTGAGGGTGAAGAAACCTCAAGGCTACAGGCCCAGGACCGTGTCATTGTTTCCAGAAATGAACCAATTTTCTCATCCATGTTGCCTTTCCAGAGGCTGGTAAGAGGGGTCCTCCAGGATTTCAAAACCAACGGGAAGCTTCAGAGTGCAGCTACTGGTGCCCTTTGGGAGGCTACCAAAGCAGACCTGGTGGGCCTATTTGAAGATACTAATGTGTGTGCCATCCACACTGAAAGTACCACCATGCCCAAAGACATCCAGTTGGCTCACCAGATAACAGGAGAGAGAGCTTAGGTAAAGGCCTTATGACATCCATCTTTCACTCAGGATGAACACAAAAAGTGACTTTTCACAGACCTCAGTGACGTGAGCTCTGCTGCTCCCGGAGTGACAAGTTGCTAACGGGCAGAATGTGGTCTTTCTTCTTCTCATGACCCATGCTTTTGTTTGTTAATGACCTGTTGGGTAGCTATTAAGGTACTAGAATTGATAAATGTATACAGGGTCCTTCAGCAATAAATAACTTGGAAAAAATGGAAATGTGCTTACACATTCTCGTTCTATTTTCTATATTACTTAACAGGGCTTTCAGTTTTCGCTTCTTGGCTTCTCTGTTACGTGCTGAGTAGCTGTTTCAGATTTGTTTTCCATTTTTGTTTCTCCTTTTAACTGTTGAATCTGCTGTTTAATTTATCCATCTCATTTTCTGCTTCGGTGATCACATTCTTTACGTCTAAATGTCCTATTTGGTTCTTTTAAAGTTGTTTGGTCATTTGGTTAGTCTTTGTGGCCTATACATTTTTACGATCTCATTTTTTTTATTTCTTTCAACATTTCCTACATATTTTATATCCTATATCTGATAATTCCAAAATCTTAAATTCTTGGGGGTCTAAATCACTGTTATTTCTCTGCCTTTCAAAGAGTGACGTCTTGTTGTTTCTTTCTGTGCTTAGTAATCTTTGATTTTGAACTCATGGTTGTTAGATTTTAATCTATGGGAAACCAATAGCTTTAAAATGAGATGTTTTGCTTTTTTGTGAACACTAAGAGTGGCAGATACCAACCTGAGACCATTTATCCCCTCTCAAAGGTCCTGGGCTTAATGTAGCAATCTCAGGTGTGGCTTCCCAACCTTGCTGGGCCCAGTGACTATTAGTCTCCAGAGAGCAATTGTGTCAATTAGCATTCATTCCAACAGCAAAAGTGCTTCAATTCTGTTTGCACTTCACATACTTCAGTGTTAGTTTTATAATACAGGTTTTTAGTTCTTTGGTTTTGGTTTAGTTTTTGACCTTTCAGATAGTTTAGTACATGGAGAGGTGACTGATGACTGGATATTTCCTTTCCTTCTCGTTCTGTAGTAACAAACCTGAGATCAATTGTTTTATAGTGGAAAGTTCCTTCAATGATTCAGGCAATCTTTGTCCTAAATACATTTTTCAAAGTATGACATAAAATAAGTTTTGTGCATCTGTTATGAATAAAAAATCAATGTCTATTTCTATTTCTTTCCTTCAAAAAATTTATTTTTGGTTAAGTTACTGCTACTTCCCAGACCAAATCCCATCTTAAATTACAAATTTAAATTACATCAGTTCTATGTTCAGTCAGTGGGGAGAATGGACCCTGGACCTAGAGAATGGAACTACACAGTAGAATCCCTCCAATCCCAGGAGGCTTGGCATGACTGTTGCATTTGAAGTACCATCGGGAAGGACACATGGGCTGCGCCTCCCAGCTCTAGCTAGCACAGGGATCATTAGTCAGGTAGGATCAATCCTCCTCCTGGAGTAGAAAAGGCACATGTCAAGGAGTCCAGGCAACCTGGCAGCTCAGGCCCCCAAATTCACCTCCACAGAAGCTCAGGTCCAAGTCAATCCCACAGTCACTGAATTCCCGGAAGGGGGTACATAGGTGAAGGAGATTCAGTCTTAGCTTCCAAAGTAAGGCAGGGTTTGGCAGCCAGGGGCTCTCTGACCCATCAGCAAATGTGAGGAGAGTTTCCTGAGAGATTGAAGCCACTTGCAGTTAAAGTCGGGGGGACAGGGGGAAGGGAAGCAGGGAGTATAACTAGGAACCTGGGAGGCTTCCATTGGGGAGCTGACATTTCCATTTAATCTTGAGAGCAGCCTAGGATTTTGATAGAGGCAGAGAGGGGAAGTGGAAAGAAGTGATGACGAATAGTACTCAGGTCAAGTTGAGTTCAAGTTGAACCTCAAGGCACATCACTGCCTAAAGGGGCTTCCCCAGAGGGCTCTTCAGCAGGAGAGGGCTTCACCCCTGGTGAGGTCTACATGGCACAGGAGGGGGCTGAGGCAGCAGCCCACCAAGTGTTTGCCATTTCTAGTAAGAGACCCTTACAAGTCAGTGACCCGGCTTGAGTGAAGCACGGCAGATGGTTTGGAGAGACTCCTGATAAGATGGCTGGAATCAGACAGTGGAGAATCACCCAGGCCAAGCTAACGAGTGAAGACCTGTCTTTGTGCTCGGAAGAAAACATTTCTGATGAAGTCACAGTGTGCTGAAAGAAACAGTCACAGATGTGAACTGTGACCGATGCTCTACTCCAAGCTGCTGCAGGGGCTTGGGCTACACCAGTCACCCACCAGCACAGGTCTCCTCTGGGTGCCTCTTGGCCCCAAACCCATTTTGAAAAATCTCATCAGTGATACAGCTGGCATTGGCCCAGAGTGGCATGGTCAAGTACATCCACAGAGCCTCTGAGGGAACACAGAGTGCCTTTGTCTCACTGCTGAAGCAAGAAACTCTATCTCAGCTTCCCCTCCCTCCCTCCCCAGCAGGCCCCTTCAGCCCTCCGCACCCACCCCAGCTCCCACACATTCCTTTCTCCCTTCTTCCAGGGAGGAAGCTGGGCAGTGGGTGGGGAGGTTAAGAGGTGATGGAAGTGACATCATTTCCAGGCCATAGAGTTCAAGGATATGGAAGAGGGGGGTGGAAAAGCAAGGCAGAATTGAGTGGAGCTGGGAGAGGGGGTTCAGGAACATTCCATGAGTTTCCATGGGCATGTTAGGGCAAGGGCCTCCTTGTTTTAAGGCCCTGGGCCCTGCCTAGGGCCCTCAGGACCTGACTGGCTGGGAAAGGAGAGCTGAGAAGCCGTCACTGCGGGAGCAGGGGACTCCAGGCCTCCTCACTCTCCTGTTCTCTACTTCAACTCCTAGACCATGGGGACCATGCTCTTGTTTGGAAAATGGACTGTTTCCTCTGCAGCATACTATGAGAAAAGATTTGGTCTGCACTCATGTCTCTTCCTCCACGTCCTCATGCATCTGCTCTGGGAAACAGCTGACACCTCGGGCGCAGCAACGCTTCCACGTTAATTCCCCTCTCCCAGCATCCTGCTGTTTGCTGCACGTGTGGGAGACGGCAATCAGAAGAGCTTCTCCGGCGATTATCTTTCCATACTGAGTCATGTAATTTCACTTAATTGCTGGGTAAACGTGGCTCGGAAAGAGAAGCCCCTGGTGGATGATATATCAACATGCTATATTATTTCTGATTCCACGCAACAGTGAGGTAGATCAGAATACCTGATTCTATTGTGAAAATAACTCAGAAACAACCTCCCTGAAAAAAGCAAAGGCTCTAAATTACAGTGAAACTTCATTATCCCACCCTCATGGCTCCCCCCACCTGGCTCCCCTGGGTCCCAAAGCCTCACTTGCACTCCCTTCCTTCTGGCCTGCTTGGCCTCCTGCAGCTCAGCCCATGGACAACAGGTCCTGGGATCACTGTGGCCTGGGTCCTCGAGGGATGCCCCAAAGAGAGAAGGAAGGGCCCACTTCAGAGAGTGCGCACCCAAAGGGACCCTTTTATGGTCACAGAATGCCTGGGCCCCACAGCTTAGGCTAGCCGGGTATATGGCTTGTCCTGTGATGTCTCTGCATCTTTGCAACAAAGACACTGTTAAAAGAAGATCTGACTGTGTATAAATAGAACAGAACCAAGATGTGAGGTTTACCAGAGAGAGAGAGAAGGTACTTGATTTATCCAGCCAGTTAGGGGCACGGCCTGCCTCAGAGCACTCGCCCCCAGTCCTGTCTGCTGCTTTGATGTGTTGAGGTCTGGAGGCGGCAGACCAGGGCTGGAGAGCAGCAGGGGAAGGCCCAGCAACGCCAGAGGTTACCCAGGAACCGGGTTAGAAGACACGGCCCTGCAGGAATGAGTGTGGCCAGGGCAAAGAGTGACAGGAAAGAAACAAACCACAGGCTCCTCTGACTGGAAGGTGACCTTGGATTAGAGATGCAAGGGGGCAGAGTGGCCTTGGGGCAGGGAGAGATGGCATCCGGCTAGAAGGCAGGGCCCCAGCTCCTCCGCTCCCTCACCCAGGAAGCCAGGCTGGGGAGGCTTAAAAGCCCCTGGGTCAGCTCCCTTGTCTCTGAAAAATCTTGCTTAACACAAAATGAAACCAGCCTCCCCCTGTCCTTCCCAAACAGTGAGACTTCCTAATGTCTTAGGAACAGACTCCGCCTCCCTGCCAGTACATCTGGCCAGTCCCTCTGCCTCAGCTCTTAGTCCTGGGCTGCTCTGTTGGCACCCACTGGCCTCACGCTGTTCCCATCCACGCTACAGAACAGTCACCTGCAGAGAGCTCACCCACGCCCTGTGGCTGGGATTACAGCAAAGGCCTTTTCCCATCATCCATTCGCTCCCCTGTGTGACAGACTTACCATCACTGAACCCATTTTCCAGGGAAATAAACTGAGGCAGCAAAAGCAAATGAGTGCTGAGTTCCAGACTTTAACCTTGCTCTGCCTGCCTCCCTGTCGGAGGAGGGAGGGTGGTCCGCAGTTATAAGCATACAGCCAGCCTGCCAGTCCCCAGATCAACAGGGGAGGGCTCCCACCCGTTCAGTGGTGAAGCATCACCATGGGCCACCTGCACTATGGCTCTTTCAAGGACCCACTTCCCCCCAGTAGTTTCCATGTGGCCCTTGCTCCTACCCTGGTCCAGCAGGAGGAGGGCGCACGACTCAGGGCCGGAGGGAGTCAGAGAGCTCTGTAAAGTCAGCCACAGGAAAGGGCTCCTATCTCTGGGTGAATGCCCACCAGCCAAGCCCAGAGCCTCTCCAGACCCTGAGCACAGGCTTACGTCCCCTCCTGGATGGGCAGCTTTAACTCAGGAGGGTGAGTTTTCTGAACAGACCACACTGTGCGGCTGACTCAGCTGGTCCATTCTCTCATCCACTTCCCAAGGCCATTATGAAGGTCAAGTGAGCTGACCCAGGTGAAGGTACTTTGTAAACTGTAAAGCACTGTGACCACAATACCCATTTATGAGGGCTCTCATCGTGCCAAGTGCTGTTCTAAGTGGTCTACTTATGTCCACTCCTGCAGTCCTTACAGTAGCCCCAGATCACTATCATGATTATTCCCACTGGACAGATGGGCGAACTGACTCCAGTAAAGGTCAGTCACTTTCCTAAAGTCCCGGAGCTGGAAAGTAGCAGAAACCAGATTCCAACTCAAGAGCCCTGGCCCCAGAGTCCCTGCTCTGAATCACTCCTGCCTCTCTGCCGTGCAGTGGTTTTGTGGCCTCAGCAAGTTGGTTGACCTTTCTGAGCCTTTGCTTCTGCAAATGTGAGCTATACTAATGTGCTTCTCATGGCCTGTGAGGGTTACGTGGGGAGGCCTTGTGGTTGCAGTTATTGCCTGTCCATCACCCCTGTCTGGTGGCCAGCATCTCCTGCTGGAAGGGAGCCTGCTCCCGCCCTCCACCCCAAACCCAGGTCTGCTGCAGGCTGCCACCTGCATGCCTTCCCGGTAGCTCAAAGGAGTGGGTGAGAGACTTCAGTGTCCCCATGTGGGGTTGTGACGCTGGAACCTAGGAAGGAAGGGTCAAAGCAGCCAAGCTAAGAAATGCCACTGCAGAGGGTCTATGCGTGGACCCGCCCCCAGCAGTAGCAGATGAGAGCTGCCCAGGAGGGACAGGGAGAGGGTCCTCTGGCACCTGCCCTTCCTGCAGAGTGGCTCTGTGAACTGCTAGCCCCTGCCTTGCCTCAATGAGTTCGTCCCTGCCACTTGTAACAAAGAGAAACAAGGGGTGGAAAGAACCGAGTTCAGAGGCCAGAGAAAGGCCCAGTTCCCTCCTGGCCCTCCTTGCCTTTCCTGTAACCATGGGGAGGTTCCAGTGTCCTGAACCAACACAGAGGACAGAGCAGGCCTCAGCCCATGGCCCATGCAGGCTCCTGTGACCACTGCCTTCTCCTGCTGCAAGATCAACAGCCCACATGATCCGGGGCCACACGCAGGTGGCATCGGGAGAGTGGTGCGACTAACTGGGAGAGGCAGGGAACAGCGACACTGGTCAAGAACTAGGGGAGTCCCCTCAAGGACATGCAGAAGCAAAACAGCAAAACAAAACAAAATGGAGAGGGTGTGATATACAGCGAAGTAGGAAATCCCAGAGGAAGAGAAACTGAAAGGTGGAGAGGCCAGAGAGAAGTGGGAGAGGGACAGGCAGAGGGGACAGAGGCTGGAGGCGGAACAGAGGCTGAAACGGAGCCAGAGAGCGGGAAGGACACCGGGGAGGAGCAGGAGGACGGACACCATGGGGACAAAAGAACATCTGCTTGAGAGGCTGTGCTGTGTCCTCCTGCCACGTCCTTGCTGGGCCTCCACACCCTCAGCTGCCCGCGTGCTTCCACGGAGCCCCTAAGCTCACTAGTCACACTGACAACTCAAAGAGCAGGAAAAGGTAAACGCACCAAGGTGGAGTATGCAAAGGAAAGTCAACGGACCACTGCTGCTCCCGGGAGAAAACACCCCACCCTGTTCCCCAGCTATGGGGCAGCTGCCCAGTGGAAGGCACAGTGTCTCCACTGGACACTGGCTAGCAGCCCACTGTGCCCCAGCCTGAGGCTCTGCCCTTGAGGTCCTCCAGCACCCCTCTGGCCAGCATGTTGAGTTTCCTTCCTTCCCTTCAAGGAGAGGCCAGTGCCTCCCACAAGGGGCCCTGCAGTGTGTCCAGGAGGGCTGTGGCCCTGAGGTGCAGGCAAGGCTGAGTGTGCTTCTGTAAAACCACAGGTTGCTCCTAAGGTGGACCAGGCCCTCCTTTCTCCTGGAGTCCAGGAGGTCAGGGCAAGATGGATCAGGAAAGGGACTCTTGTCCCTCACCCCTGGACCCGCCAGTATACCTGTGGCTGTCAGGAAAAAGGGAGCAACCATGGTTTGCATGATTCCTTCTCTACCTAGCTCCTGGCACGGCCTACCTTGGCTGAAGATGGTGGTGGTGGTGGTGATGGTGGTGATCGTGATGATGGTGGTGGTGATGGTGATGGTGGTGATGGTGGTGGTGATGGTAATGGTGGTGATCGTGATGATGGTGGTAGTGATGGTGGTGGTGATGGTGGTGGTGATGGTGGTGGTGATGGTAGTGGTAGTGGTGGTGGTGGTGATGGTGGTGGTAGTATGAAACACCAAACATACAATTAACATTCTATCTGCCAAAGAACTCCACAGCATTAGCTCAAAGAAACACCACAACTTTGTGTGATGTTGGTTATCATGGCCGTTTTATAGGCTAGAAAAATGAAAGACTCTGGTTTGCTTTTGCCCAAGGCCCTAGAACATAGCTGGAATTGTCATCTACTTGTTTTGATTCCAAATGCTGTGCACTTTCTGCTCTTCCTTGTGGCCTCCCTGGTAAGTGTGACAATGCACAGGATTAAAGAAAATGAAATGGTGGTCCTAATTTATTCCTAGAATGCAAGGATGGTTCAACACACAAAAATCAATATCATCAAAAAGAATAAAATACTTAGAAATTAACTAAGAAGGTGAAAACTTGCACAATGAAAACTATAAAATATTTCTACAAGAAATGAAAAATACAACAAATGAATGCAAAGATATGCCATGTTCGTGGACTGGAAGACTTAGAATTGTTAAGATGCAATACTAGGGGGCTGGGGATGTGGCTCAAGCGGTAGCGCGCTCGCCTGTCATGCGTGCGGCCCGGGTTCGATCCTCAGCACCACATACAAAGATGTTGTGTCCGCCAAAAACTAAAAAAAAAATAAATAAATAAATAATAAAATTCTCTCTCTCTCTCTCTCTCTCTCTCTCTCTCAAAAAAAAAAAAATGCAATACTACCCCATATGATCTGTAGATTTAATATAACATCAATCAAAATCCCAATAGATCACACATGAAACTCAAGTGTTAGTGCAAAAATGTAGAGAAACTGGAACCACTGTGCACTACTGATAGCAACATAAGATGGCACAGCCACTATAGAAAACAGTATGATGGCTCCTCAAGATATTTGTTTTTAAATAAACTTTTAAATTTCCACATTCAAGCACATACTGAAAAGGACTGAAAACAAAGTCTCAAAATGCTATTTGTACATTCAGGTTCATAGCAGCATTATTAGTTAAAGCACAGAACAACCCAAGTGTTCAACCAAGGATGAATGATGTGGTAACAAAATGTAGTATTTAAATAAAAGGAATATTATTCAGCCTTAAGAAAAAAAGGAAATTCTGACATATGTTAAAATATGGATGAGCTTGGAGGAAATTATGCTTAGTAAAATAAGCCAGTCACAGTAAACATCACATGATTCCACTTATATGACACATTTAAGAGTAGTCAGAATTATAGAAATGGAAAGCAGCATGGTGCTTCTCAGGGCCTTAGGGAAGGGAGGATAGGGAGTTGTTCTTCATGGATCTGTATAAGGAGAGTTCTGGAGATGGATGGTGGTGACGTTTGCAGAGCAATATGAGTGTACTTAATGCCACCAAAATGTATACTTAAAAATGGGTAAGACAGCACATTTTATGTTGTGTATTTTACCACAATAAAAAAAAAAAGTTAGAGGACTGGGGTTGTGGCTCAGTGGTAGAGTACTTGCCTCGCATGTGTGGGACCCTGGGTTCAATCCTCAGCACCATATAAATAAATAAAATAAAATAATAATAAGAGGTTTCATGTCCATCTACAACTAAATTACTGAGAAAACAAAGTGACTATAACTGATGAGGAGGGGAGATGCTGAGCCTGACTCACGACCAAGCCGGGCTCATTTGATGGGAATGTTCTTGCTGGGGCCAGGGTAGAAGAGCCTGGGGTAAGAATGACCCCAAACATAGTTTTTAAAAAATCTTCAGCATGCACAATGCCTTTTTAAATGTTCGTTTCTCATTTTCTTGCCCAATTCTGCTCTGCTAACTGTGGCTGATGTTGGGCTAAGGCTGAGGCCCTGGAGCCTCCGAGGAGGAGGGAGGCCTGCCTATCTGCCAGCCTTGCTGGATCCCAGCTGTTCAGTTCTGACCCATCACTCCCAGCACAGGCTTTCTCCCTCCTCAGCTCTCTGCCTGTCTCACAGCAGCTGCTGGGCGCCCTGTTGCTCTCTGCCCAGCTGGTATGAGTGCAACCATGCTGGAGCTGGACGATGGCCCAGGCCAGTTGTAGGTGATCCTGTCCACAGGGCTCGGCTCCCAGAGAATGCCAACAACTCGGAGCCCAGCAACCGGCAACCTTTCTCCCGTGGGCCAGCTAGAATGTGAGCATGGAGAACTGAAATAAAGGCCCCCCTTACTCCAAAATGCCTCTTTCCCCAGGACGGCCTCCAAAGAGAACCTTCTTTAAAAGAGAAGAACTCCCAGTTCTAACAGCCATGTATATCTTAGCCAGAGTTATTTAATCAGCTTGATTTCCATGCACCTGAGATTTGGCTATATTTAAATGGAAATTTTTGTGTAGAAAGGGAGAGTGAATTGAAACAAGGTGTGCGTTTGGAAAGAATGGAAGTCTTCTCTTTCCCTGATGGCCTTCTGTTTTCCAGGCACTTTGCTTTTCACTGAGGCTACTACACAATCAGCAAGACAGGCACAGTCCCTGCCTGGTAGAGCTTCGGGTCTGACCAGGGTCTCAGGACCTGCCTTTCCCTTGGGGCTCCATGCTGAGCCCCCTACCTCCTGCAACATCTCTAGTCTGGCCTTGTCTTCTGTGGCTGCCCTCTGCTGGCCAGGAGCTTGCCTCCCACTGCAGTAGCTGGGAGCATCTTTAACTCCTCCCTCCTCTCTGTCCTGGACGATGATCACTGGGGGACCAATCTTCCAATCACCTGCAAACTCAAAAGCACTTAGTGGTACCTTCAGTGTTTTATTTACTTTTTAAAACTCCAGACCTTTCTTTACTGGCATGCAAAAAACCCTCTGAGCCTGTTCATTTTCTACCGTCCAGTAATTTCTCCCATTTACTTTCAGCTAAGGGCAGCTACTTCCCATGCTCTGCCCTGACTGCATCTATTTTCATGCCTTTGTACATTTTGTTCCCTCTACTCAGAAGGCCCTTCCCTTTCCTGTTGACTCTAGTTCTCAACTCTGGCTACACCTTAGGATCACATGGAGAGCTTTAAGAAGGAAAGAAAAGAAAAACAAAAACAAAGGAAAGATATCTGGGAATCAACTAAGCTCTGTTAAATTCTAAATTCAGGGACATGTGACCAAGGCATCAGTAACTTTTAAGAATCTCCCTCGCTAATTCTAACATGCAGCCAAAATTGAGAAATGCTCCCTCCGTCCAACCACCAAGACAGCCTGGAGACACCTGGAGACTCTTCTTCAGAGCACCTGCGACCTGTCGGTTACACTGACCTGGCACACAGCACACTCTGGTTTCACACTCTCTTTAACAAGGTTCTAGCTGGAAGGTCTCTGATCTACTCCACGACTTGCAAGACCTGAGACAGTGAGGGCAGCCAGAGACAGCTGATCGACAGACTGATGTGTTTGTCTTAGGAGCAGAAAGAGCCCAGCTCCAATCGCCAGGTACAGGAAGCATGCTGCTTGAGGGCCGTGGAAGGATGGAAACCATGTGACTGATCTCAACATCAACAGTGACAAATGACACCGACAGTGTTTACTCTTGACATGACGTGATGACAACAGCTCTTTACCTCTGTGATCTTCCCTTCCCAAACCCACACTTTGTCTAATCATGAGGAAAACATCAGATGAGTCTCAATAGAGAGACATCCCATAATACGCCTGACTGTTGCTCCTGAGAATTGTCAGTTAGCTGGGCATGATGGTGCATACCTGTAATCCTAGCAACGTAGTAGGCTGAGGCCCGAGAATGGCAAGTTCAAGGCCAGCCTTGGCAACTTAGTGAGGTCCTGTCTCAATGTAAAAAACAAAGGGCTCAATGGAAGAGCATCCCTAGGTTCAATTCCCAGTACCCACCCCCTCAAAAGAAAGAATTACCACAGTCATCAAAAACTAGGAAGGTCTTACGGTGCTGCACATTTGTAATCGCAGTGGCTCTGGAGGTTGAGACAGGAGGATCATGAGTTCAAAGCCAGCCCAGCAACGGCGAGGTGCTAAGCATCTCAGTGAGACCCTGTCTCTAAATAAAATACAAAATAGGGCTGGGGATGTGGCTCAGGGACCAACTGCCCTTGAATTCAATCCCTGGTATTTCCCACCCCACCCCCACCCCCACCCCCCGCCCCTGCAAAAACAAAACAAACAAACAAACAAAAACTAGGAAGGTCTTAAGAAACCATCACAGCCAAAAGGAGTCTAAAACGACCTGAAGACTAAATGTAACACGGTGACCTGGGTGGAATCCTAGAACAGAAAGGGCACATTCAGGTAAAAACTAAGGAAATTAGAAGAAAGTGTCAACATGTATGTAGTTAATAATCATGTATCAATGGTGGCTCACTGACTGTAGTAACAGTAAGGTAAGCAGAACTGTATCTGGGGGAGAATATCAAACTCTGCACCATCTGCCCAAGCATTCTGTAAATCTGAAACCATTCTAAAAAAAAATAAAGGCTATTCATGGAACAATAATAAAATTCTTATTCAGTTAGAAAACAAAAACAGATCTCCATTTGCATCCCTTCCTTCCCACACCAGCTCATCTTCCTGGCACGGTGTCCAGGGCTTCTGTAAGGGGCTGGGCGTCTCCAGTTCACAGCCAGAGTCAAGAGCCAGCCAAGGCTTTTAAAGCTGCCTCTTAAAACAAGTGCTTTGGGTCTGGACCAGAGGCCACGGATGGATCTGCGGCCTCCAGAGGAAAATGCAACCTGTTTCCTCAACCTGATTTAAAATGCCCATCAGATAAACAATTAAACATCAATTATTCTATTTAATAGCTTAGCTTGAAATGATCATCTCCCCCCACACACACACAAAGTTCCGGGAGGAGCTGAGAAGGAGAGAGAATTCAACAAGAGAACTCAATGTATGGGGAGGGGAGAGGAGAGCAAGGGGCAGGGATAATCCAAGAGGCCTGGGGCACTCCGTGGCTGCAGACACTAGGCCCCAAATTCCCTGTGCTGCCCAGAGGCAGCTGGACACAGCCTGGGCACAGGGTATGGTACCCCCACCACAAAGCATTGATGCTGGCATCACCTGGGGCCCTTCCACCTATTCACAGGGCCTTCAGGCCTGGCAGGGCCCCTGAGCAGCCCGGTGGCTGAGATTCTGCCCTACCATCCCTCGTTCATGGAAGAGAGGTGCCCATAATGTACGGGAACTAGAGCTGTGCCCTCAGGTTCCCAAGGCTCCAAGCTGTCGCTCTCCAGCCCGACCTAATCCTATCTGAACCCAGACAAAAGCCCGTCAGGCTGTAGAGAGCGAGGGGCAGAGGAGACTTGGGCTGCTTTTGGTTTGCTGGGTGGTTTGTTCGTTTTTGCTGTACTGGGGATTGAACCCAGGGGTGCCCCACCACTGAGCTACATCCCCAGCCCTTTTTATTTTGAGATAGGGTCTCAGTTGCCCAGGCTGGCCTCAAACTTGCCATCCTCCTGTCTCAGCCTCACTAGTCACTGGAGACTTGTTAACTTTAACCCAGAGGCACCTTTGTCTTTAACATGGAGTTACTTTCAGGGAAGAAAACTTGGTTGGAAGAAGGGAATTAAAAGGAAGCAAAGAACTGACCTTGAAGAGAAATAAGACTTCTTCCTAAAAAAGGAAACAATTCATAAATGCCAAACCCAGGCCTGATATCCAGAAGTCTCCCCGGGAAGACCCTGAGCTGGCCCACCAGGAGGGGGCATGGTATCTTGTTGTCACCTCACTGTCGCTGTGGACCATGACAATCTTCACAGTGCCATCCCAGCCATTACCTGTGGACCTCTCGTATCAGCCCTGGGAAGCTGAACATGGAACAGAACTGTGCTGCCAACTCAGGCTCAGGCCAACGACCAAGCGCCCAGAGTAAGCCAGCCAGTTGGGCACAGGCTTTCCTCTCCCAGCACAAGGTCAGGTACCCATCCCAAGGGGACGTCAGTGCAGTCCCAGAGAGCCTCCACTGTAGGAGGTAGTGAACAGCGGTAGTAGGTCCTCTGGTGAACAGGTGTGACCCAGGCAGGTCAGAAATAGGATCATGTCCTCCACACACCTGATGACCAGGGTCCATTCTAGAGAGGCAGTCCTGGCTGCAGCAATAAAAAATCTGGAGCAGCAGCTCAGGCCGGGGTCTTGGAGCAGGCCCACACTACCTGCCCACAGCCAGACCTCAGCACCTAGGGGCTCATCCAGCTGCCTCCACTCTCTATGTCCACCCCTTTGGGAGCCCAGCTCTCTGTCCACCCCTTTGGGAGCCCAGCTCAGGTCTGCATATTTCCGCCTACTGAGCCCTTTGCATACATTCCACATTATCTCTTGGGGATGGGAGTGGTAGGAAAATGATCCAATGGGATACCTGGAAATTTGCCTTATCTCTGGGTGGGGGAGGGGGATGTCAGTCTGTTTCAGAAAACACATTGTCCCTTCTCTTCCCACCTGGGCCCCTCATTCCCTGGATTTCCACAAAGCCAACTCCTACACCTCTTCCAGGTACTGCTATTGCTTGTGTGTGTGTGTGTGTCTCCTCATCAAAGTATAAACTCCTTGGGACCAGAAACACATTCCAGGCATTCCCGGATGCCCAGCACTTGAGCATAATGGCTGCTCAATAAATGTTGATGAATGAGAAATACATGGATGCTTCAGCTCATTCTCTCTTAAAATCATAATCCAATCTGAGGTCGGAACAACCTAGGCATCTATGGCATTTTTCATGCATTTATGGCACTTTGGGCTTTAAGCAACACCCAACCCAACCTCATATCATCATTTCTGCCATCTGGGCCTCTGTCAGATCCCAAAATCAATGATAAATCAGTTTTCCTCTGTTGACCTCAGCCCTTAAGTATCTCCCAGAACCTAAATGGGGTCAAATCTTAGTTTTTGGACTCTACTAAAGGAACCGGGCATTCTGGGACAATGACCAGGAAGACAGAAATGAATGGCTTAGGAACAGGTTCTGTGCTCCAAGGTAACAAAGCAAGGGAGACAGTCCAAAGGGGCAAGTGGGTGCCACACCTAGAGAACAAGGACTCTTCCTACTTATGCTCAATTCACATGGGCTCCCTGGGCTTTCTCCATGGCTGCATGGGGAGAACAAACAGACCTCACCTCTGAAGAGGCGAGTGGAATAGAGGGAGGAGTGTGTCGGGGTTTTTCTTTTTTCTTTTCTTTTTTGGTACCAGGGATTGAACCCAGGGGTGCTTAACCACTGAGCCATGTCCAGTCCCTAACCCTTTTTCAAATTTCATTTACAGACAGGGTCTCACTGAGTTGCTTTAGGGCCCCCACTATGTTGCTGAGGCTGGCTTTGAACTCCTGATCCTCCTGCCTCAGCCTCCAGAATAGCTGGGATTATAGATGTGTACGACCACACCCAGCAAGGGGTGTGTCTTTAAGTGTCTGGCAAGTAGCAGACACCATGGGCCTCACGGTGTAGAGCCTTGGGGACATGTGTTTTTATTGGGAATTAGAGTTACCTGACCAAATGGGCACTTGGAAGGAGCCTTGAAGGATGATATAGCAATAATGATGTCATTCTAATTATAATACGATAGTCACTATCATTCCCGTTTTTGTTTTAAGTTATATTTACTGCATGTTTACCATGTGCTAACACTTTACAGAGCTCACCCCACTCAATCCTCACACTCATTTGACAGGTATGGAAATGGGACTTAGAAAAGTTAAGAAAACTAGATAGCATCAGAATCTGGATCAGAACCCAAGCTTGTGCATCCACCAAGGCTGCCACCCTGCTCCACAGGCAGGAGTGAGGGCACGTTCCAGCAGGGCTTCAGATGAGTACCCAGAAAAGGCACCTGGAGAGGTGGCTGTAGCCAGGTTACAGAAGCCTGAGGGCAGTGTCAGCACGTGTCCTAATTAACTGCAGGGGAGCGCCCCTGGGAGGTTGGACACAACTGGACCTGTGCTGTAGGATCGGCAGCTAAAATGGACTGGATTCGGCTGAGAGGGTGGAAGAGGCCATTTCAAGAGCCCAGTGAGAGATTACAGCTGCAGAGGTGAGAAGGTGCATGACCTGCCTACTGCACCTGCCTCTCAGGTGTGGACGATGATGTATGTGTGAGGAAGGGACGGGCCCACAAGTGTGAGTGAGAGTGAGCGAGCCTGAGGGCCCCTCCTGGGGAGGAAGAGGGCTGTGGGGGCCCTTCTGGGCAGGCGGTGGGTGGAGGGAGGTAAGGGGATCCGACCCGAGCAGGATGACTCTGGTGAATGAGAAGCCATCATTCCACATCTTCACTGGGTCCTGAGATGCCCAGGGGCCTGGCACATCAATTAAGTCAATGAACATTTGTTGAATGAGTGAATTGAGACCTTGGCCTCTGGTCTCTCAACCGAGGCCTGGCTTTGCCCTTTAGCAGTGTAGAGGTCACTGTCACTCCATCTAGACTCCCCCCATCTTATCTGTGGTTCTCTCCAGCAGGTATTCTAAGTCTGGGCGGCAGCATTCCTACAGCCCCAGCCTGATCCTTGGGGGCCTCAGCCTCATTCCTGGGCCTCCTTCTCCCCCACACATTTTAACAAAAGTGTTTCTGTGTGGCATCCAAGCTGGCTGCATATTTCCCAGGTCAGAGACTCCCCCACCTCCATTTCAGAGCACAGCAGATGCTGCCAAATGAGTTCCATGGTTGTCTCAGCCCGAGACATCCTGCTTCTCATCAGGGACAGAAAGTCAGCATCGTGTCCCTGAACAGGACCTCCTGTAGCAAACTCTCCAGCCCACCAAAAGCTCATCCTACAGAGGACTTCACAGACCTACAAACTGATGGCCCTCAGTCTGGTGCAGACCTACCAAATGATGGCCCTGGGTCTGGTCCTGTCCACAGGACAGCCTCTAAAGACTCTCCCCAATTCCATGTGTATCCTGGCAGAACAGACCAGGCAGACCCGGGTCCAGGAGAGGCCAGCTCCCACCACCCAAGAGAGGAAAAACTGGTTTCAGCTCCTGGATTGCCTGCCCACTGGATGAAAAAGGATCTATTTCCAGAGTAGCCAGAGCCCAACTCCCTTTCAGGCACAACCTTGTATTGCAAAGTAATGAGTACAATTTAGTGAGAAAAGAGATCGCTTTCAAGATTGTAAAATCCACATAAATTTAGAGGAAGGCTGGCTTGAAAATCATGACTCTAAACCCCTATTGGCAGATGTGGAAACAGAGGTCTAAAATCTAGGAAGCATTCAGTTGCTTGAGAGCAGTGTAAATCATTTTTTAGATTTCACCAGAAGCCCAGTTTGCATATGAGGACATTTGTGGGATAAATGCATTGGCCCCTGGGAAGCCCAGTTACTATGGAGCAGGGCTAGAACCAGGCCTTCCAGATGCAGGCTCTCTACCTGCAGGGTGCTGTGCTTTCCTGGAGGTTTGCTTCCTCCAGGGCACTGCTGCAGAAGCCCACCTGTGATCTGTCAGACAGTGAGTCAGGAGGACTGGCCTAGGGGCTACCTGGCACTGCCTGCCATGCAGATGGCAGCCACTAAGTCCAATGGGAAGTCATGGGGATCTAGGTGGGCTGACTCTCCTAAAGCTGTGGGGAAATCCCAGGGACTAACAAACAGCTCCTTCCTCCCTCTCTTTGCCTCACCCTCCAGCTTCACCTTCCAAGAAAACATACTGGAACAGGCTTCTCTATTGTCCCCTGCCTACTAGAGGACCCTCACTTCTGAAGGATCATTCCAATCTCCAAAAGATTGATAGTAGCTGAGAAAAGAAGGCAAGAGATTCAAGTCAGGTGGTGTGGGATCCAAAATCTTGGCTGAGAAGTCAGAAAGCCATAGGTCCTGGTGGCCGTGTGATCTCTGAGCCTCAGTTTCCCTAACTATGCCCTGAGTGGATGCTCTCTCAAGGCTCCTTCTGCCTCTGAGAAATCAGATTCTGAGGCCATAAACTGTGTCTCTCTCCTTGCCATGTCCCCAGCAGTTAACCCATAGTAGACACTTAAAATAATCCATCAAATGATTTAATGAAATGGGTTCCCCATCAGTCAAGGGAGGAAATCCTTCCTTCAGGCATCTACCATCTGATGACCATAGAAGTATAAGTGTTGAAAGAGCCCTGGCCGTCTAGGAGACTTTGCAAATCCACCTCCTCTCCTAGATGCACAGATGGGGCTGAAGGAGCCAAGCAGGAAGCAGGAAAATGTTACTGGGGAGGGAGCAGGGAGTGGCCTGCACACCAGCAGGAGCCAGCAAGGGCCCTCACTTCCACTCTCTAGGCTCCTCTCCCTCCACCGTCTGACTTCCCTCTCCTCCTGGCCTCTTCTTCCTTCCCTCCCCTCCTGCCCTCCAGCATCATAACAGCCTTCCCCTCCCTCACAGAGGCTCCTCCAGCCAGGGAGACGCCTGAGCCTCAGCTTTCTCAGGATTAGTGCAGGGAGAACACAACATGGACTGATTTAAATTCTGGTCTGTGCTCAGCTTCTAGAGTCTGGCACCTAGAAGAGGGGCCCCTCTTCTGAAGGAACCTAGAAGTGCCTTTCTTCCACCTTCTTCTGTAGAGTCCCAGGGAGATGTTAGGGTTTCTCTTCTGGGGTGTCACATCTTTCCCCTCAAACCTCCCTGTCTTCTCTTCCTTATCTCAGCCCAGCCTGGGACCTATTTTAAAGAATGAGAGTATGAGTGTATGTGTGTGTGCGTGTGTGTATGTGTGCTGGGGAAGCAATGGTATATGTTACTGATGGGATGTGTGTGTTAACACAAGTGGGAAGGTAGGGGGGAGTAAGTGGTGTGCATGGAGCGTATTTGGTGTGTATGTGGTGCACACATAGTATGTTATAGGTGCATGTGGCCTGAGTATGAGAATGTGAATGGCATGTGTGTAGTGTGTGTGAGTGGTGATAGTATGTGTGTAGTGCGGTGTATATGTACATGTGTAAAGATGCTTGCAATGGGTATTGTGTGTGAGGGGATTAGGGTGGGTAAGGGGGCATGCCAGTTTGGAGTGGGAGCCATATAACCAGGAGACCCTCTCTACAGAAGCCAAGGATAACCAGTATCTAGGCAACGGTGAGGGGGGAGGGGAGGCAATGTGGAGGTGAGGAATGGGCAGGAAAAGGAGGGAGGCTGAGAATTGGAGTTTCCATGGCAACTACCAGGCAGGTCACGTGCAAAAGGCCAAGTTGCAAAACAGACATACACAATATGAGGGCAGCTGGCCCCCTGACTGGGGGTCCTTTCATAGAGGGCCTGGGATGCCCACTGATCCATCTGCAAACCTGGAAATCCGGGCCTAGCCAGGGCACAAAGCCAAGGAAACAAAGGAAGTGGAGAGAGAGGCCACATTGGTGCCAACGAGCTTCCAGCACCCACATCCCCCCAGGTCTTGAGGTTGGCGGGCACCTGAACAGGCCCGGTTCCAATCAGGCTGCTCTGCCACTTGTAAGAGTCTGAGCAGGCAGGAAGACCCAGGCTACCCGTCCAACTCTACATGAAAGCCCAGGGCGACACAAAGAGGGCGGCTCTGCCAGGGCCAGCCTTGCTGGGGAAAGGTGGGGATGGGGGGTCTGGGCCCCCTGGAAAAGAAAACAGAATTGGGTAGAACAGAATAAGAAAAAAAGTGATGCAACCATTCTCATGAATTCCCGCGCCCTGGAACCCCATACACCTTCTCTACCACCGCAATCTCCCAGCCCACATCCCACCCCTGGGCACCAAACCAGCAAGTTCCATTTTGTGTCACTGAGTGTCCACACTCACATCCTGCCACACTCCCCGTCCTCATCCCCATGCTCCACGCAAGGGTCATGGGCTTCCAGTAACAAAGGAAAAGTCCCCCTGAATAGAGGGTGGGAGCAGTTCTGGCCCCCAGCACTGGGCAGCCACGACCCAGCCTCCAGCATCGCCCCACCGCCACAGCCTGCCTCCTCCCGGGGGCCCTGCGTCTTTCGACGCCCACCTCCTTGTTTACATCCCCGAAGCCCTTTCGGCTGCCCAGGCGGGGACGCGGGGGGACGCACACACCCACGGAAACAAACAAGACCCCGCACCCGCGGCGCTCGGGCTCCGTCCCACCCGCGCCTCTTCCCCCTCGCAAGCAGGAGCCGACTTCGCCCACTCCCCAGCCGCTCACCTGCACAGCTGCTCCCCTCCAGCAGATCCCGGGAGGACGTGCGGAGTCCCGAGGAGCTGGGAGTGGCGGCTGGGGGCAGGGCGGTGGGCGCGGCCTGCGCTGCTTTCCCGCCTCCCGGCTCCGGAGAGTTGGGGCGGGCGGCGGGGCGCGGCGGGCGCGGGGGTGATGGGCGGGGGCTCGCTCGGCCGGCTCCTGGGGGCCGCAGTCCGGTGGCTTCTGGGTAGCGTCCACGCGCCGACCCCTCTCCCCCAGCCCGGGGAGATTTCTTCCCCAGGGCCGTCAAGCTCGGAGAAGCAACAGGAGCGCCGCCGAGGAGGCGCGCCAAGGCCAGGGCGGATTTGCCGTCAGCTGTTGCATTCCGGTTTTCCTCTGGTGAATGTGGGAAGGGAGCCAGACAAACACCATGACAGAGTTGGTGTGTCTCTGAAATAGTAAACTCAGGGGGACAGAGACATAAGAGAAAATAGCCCAGCATCAGACACAGCAACCCACGTTAATTGAGTGTTTGGCAATTAAGGGGAACAGGCGCCAACGGCATGAATGACTGCCGCGTAGGCACACAAACCGTTGTGGCTGAGAGTCATTTTCAGGTAGGGCCCTGGGAGCGGGGTCCTCACCTCATCCAGAGATTTGCTTCCCAGAACCTCCTTTTTCAAGTTCCCCCAACCCTGACCCTGCCGGGAGGTGATACAAATTACTCCTCCCAACCCCATTCCCAAGACCATCTTTGAATATGAAGATTTGCTTCCCAGCTCTGGAGCCTTATTTGGAACATGACCTTGAGCATGCTCTGCACTAACCTCTGGAGTCTCCGTTTCCTCACATGGGAAAACAGCCATAAGAATACTGAACCCCTCGGGAGTGGGTTAACTTGTACTCCCAATAACCCTGACCCTGCTGTACCTGCCTTGTCCTCTATACACTGAGGACTTTGTTACAATTGTCCTTTTCCCTTGCTTTAGGCGGGAAAGATGCAACTGCATCACTTTCTAGGCCCACGGCCATGGACCAGGAGATCCATTCTTTCATATGCCCTTGAATTCTGCCTTTTGCAAACCTCTCTATTGTTTTTTGGAGCAGCTGCTGGCCAGGCCACATCAAGCCCAGGCTTCGTGAACCTGTTGGGAAAGGAAAGGCCAATGGGTTAGAACTCCAGAGCTGAGCCACTTTTGGTTCAGCACTTTTCTTACCAGAGAATTCCAAAGTGATCAGCCAAGTTCCTTCCCAGGTCCCCCTGCCTGACACTGCGGACAGCCTAGACTACAGAGGGACAGCAAGAGTTAAAAATCTTCACGAGGAATGGAGATGGCTAGACTCAAAGAGTGTTTCCATACAGGTGTTCCAGCCAGGTGTACTGCTGGGAGAACATGCAGACTTATCCTTGATGGCAGGGGAGAGGGAGTCCTGTCTTCTTCTAGGGAAAAGAAACACATTTATCCTACCCCCACCTCCGTGAAGGACATGGGCAAGGGTTAAAATAGGTCCCCAGCTGCTCTATTCTTTCAACATATTTATGGATGGGAGGCTCAATCCTCACTGAGCCCTGGGTCAAACTATGGGGATGACACCGGGAAAGAAAAGGAAGGGAAGGGAGAGGAAGGGGAGGGGAAGGGAGGGAAGATCCCTTGTAGCAAGGGCAAGATAGATGTTTACCAAATGGTTCTATGAATAAGTGGGCAATTAGTACATGGTTTGGGCCCTGAAATTTGGAGCTTTTGAGAAGCAGGCTGAAGGACAGGAGGCGTTAAAGGTGAAAGGATCAGGAATTGGAGTATCAGATAGGGTTGGGAAATGATTCCCATAGTAGAATAAAACAACATTTGCAAAGGCCCTGAGTCAGGAGGAATATACTGTGACCAGACCCTTCAAAGTAGTCCTTGAGCAAAGGAAACAGGCTGGGGTAGGAAGCAGATGCCAGGCTGTGCAGTTCCTGGTGGTGCCAGCTTTTAACACTGAGCAATGGGAAGCCACTGAGGACATCAAGAAAATTATTAGGAGAAAGAATTGAGAAGAGACTTTTCAAGATGCTCCTGGGAGACCCTGCAGTGGAGTTCAGGAGACCATGGTAAGAACGCTGCTAACATGAACCTGAGAAGTGGGCTCCATCCTAACTGAGGAACCCTACTTCTCTAGATGCCCAAGGAGCAGTGAGAGAGCTGCAGTAAAGCTGAACAGCCATGATGGAAATTGGGTGAGAAGGAACAGAAACCATTCCTGAACACTCCGTGCCCTCCCAACTGCAGAATGGGAGCCATGGGAAAGACAGCATGGGCTGGGGAGGACAGCACAGCTGCGGAATGGGTGAGGGACTGCCCATGCTCGAAAGCTTATATTGAGCTCCAGGACTTGTGGCCCAGCAGCTAACCCTCATCTGGAGAGCACTTGCCCCGTTCCTTGTACTGTGGCAGTCAGTACCCAGGTCAGTCAGTACCCATGGACAGGGTGTGGAGGGCTCGCAGGAGACACTCAAGGGGAGCCATCAGGAGTCTCACCCTTGCTAGCAGGGTAAACACAGGAAGCTATCAGGGCGCGGTTTTATCCTGGGGTGAAAGTTGCATCACGGAAGTGGATTCTGTCCACCATCTGCTGCTTTGAGGCCATTCACAGCGCCATGATTGCTGAGGCTGGAATGCACAGTGGCCCCCCAGGCCAGGCAACTCAGTGCTGAGATGTCACCCCCTACGACAGAACTGTTTTCTGTTCCTTGGCTGGAAGAGCTCTACTCATTCCACACCACTCCTGAATCCCAGAGCCCTTCTTCCCTCCTGGCCTTTCTTTCTCAAACTCCTCCAGCTTCTCCCTCAAGCAGCTGCATAGGGCCCTTTGTCCCTTTACGCAGTTTCTGGGCAATGTGATCCATAGGCTTGATGATCTCCCAGCATCCAGCCGTGTCCTTTCACCCCATGCAGGATCTATAATCCTGTGTGTGCCAGGCAGCTTTCCGTCACTGGAACACATACCTTGAAAAACATGAAATTATAAACAGAAAAAGGTTATTTGGGCTCAAGGTTTTGGAGGTTTCAGTCCATGGTCTGAAGCCCATTGCTTTGGGCCTTGCAGCATATAATGGGGAGAATGAGGTGGAGGAAAGCTGCCTGCCTCGTGGCAACCAAGAATCAAAAGAGAGGAAAAGGGAGGTCTGGGTTCCCGCTATCCCCTTTGAGGTCACACCCCCAGTGACTTAAGTACTTCCCACAAGGACACATCTCTCAAAGCTTCTGCCAGCTCCCAACAGTGCCATAGGCTGTACTGGGAACACCTTGGCCTTTGAGAGACATACCAGACCAAACCATAGCACCATGCCTGTGGGTGCTGCCCTCCTGGGTCTTCCTTGACTTCATAAATAGCTCTGCCCCCATCCTGTTCCTCCTCTAGAAAAATGCACGTCATCTCCATGCCTCTGCCCCGTGCTTTCTCTTGGCTGCTTGCTCTTCCTTGTCCACTGTTCCTATTGCAGGTCAGACGTCCATGCCACCAGCTTCCTGCCGAGGGGCTCTGCTTCAAGTCCCACCTCCGCCTCTGTCAACTCCTGTTTGGTCATTCTGCTCCGCATAGTGCAAACATGATTCAAACCTGTTTCTTGCAAGTTTAAAGTGCAAATTCTGAACACGACATCAGTCTTTAAAATGCAACATGCACCTGCCTTTCCTGCTTCACTTGCCAACCCTATCTGTGCCCTACTTCCCCCTCCGTCACCCAGTGACCCCAGTCCTTGTAATTGCTGTGCCCTACACAAGAGAACCGCACATCATTATCCAAATGCCTGGCTTGCCTTCCTGCCTCGAACCTTTGCTCATATTGTTTCCTCTGCTTGAAACATCCTCTTCCTTCGTCTCTGCTTGAAAAATGCTTCCTAACCTACAGAGGTGAATTCAAATTTTACCGTGTTGGAATTAAAGCCACCTTGTCCCTGCTCTCATTAACAGCACTGAATTTCTATAACTATAATAGCACATATCACGACCTGAACTTTCCCATGCTGGATGGTGTTTGCTGCTCTAACAGAACTGGAACCTCTTGATCAATCCTGGCATCTTACTCCATTATAGGCCCAGGGTCTCCCGGGGTGATCCCCGCACAACTTGTAGAATTTAAGTGAATCGTGGCTCTTGACCTAAAAGTCCCTGCATAATCAGGTTTCTGCCAACCTCTCCACATTCATTTTAGATAACTTCTTCCTGGCTTTCTCTCCAGCCAGCAACCTCCCAGCTTAACCATTGATCATAACCGAAGGCTGTCAGGGGGACTTCAGAACTGGCTCCCTGAGCACCGTACCATGGGCGTAGGCCATATGCCTGTGAGATGTGCTAGCTTTGCTCTCTTCCCAGGATGAAGGGATGTGGCGGTGGGTGCTACTGAGGCCACAGGCAGAGGAGAGATGGGTGGTAAGTCTCACAGGCTCTGATCATTCCCAGATGAAGGCCTTCTCCTGGGTGGTGAGTCCTGGAAGCCCGCAGAGGAGAACAGGCAACTCTGACGTGGACGGGACCTCTCTGTGAGTAGAGTGCAGGGACTGGAGACAGGTGCTGCTGGTTCTCCAGCCTGTTCCCTGCTCTTCTTTTCCCCATCAGAACTTTTTCTAACCAAGCAGTGATGTGCTCAGTGTAAACTGCCCACTTCCCCAGACTCCTTTGCCACTACTGGTGTCCATAAGACTCAGTTCCAGCCAAGGAGATGGAATTACACTGGTAACAATTCCAGAAAAGACAGTGTGGTATGTATGCCTTATGCCTTTACCCTTTGTTCCTCCTCCTCCTCTTCATCTTCCTGTTATGATTAGGGTGTACAGTTGGGGTCCAAGTCTCTGGTGTCCCCAACAAAGAATTGAGCAAGACATACAGAAATAACAGGCAAAGTACAGAGTTGTTGAAGGTGAAGGTGGAAGTAAGGTAGTGGGGAGTAGTGGGCCAAGCAAGAGAGGGGCTCAAGGTCTCAAAGTTAAAAATCAGTGGCTTATACGCTGAGCTGTGTGGCATTCTCTTCCCTCTGTGGACCAGACGGACGACCTTACCCCATTTGCTCTTCATGGTCACCTTGTGATACCTCGTTAGAGTAGTGTCCAGTTCTACCCCATTGGTTACTTTAGAACACCTAATTAGATACTGTCCAGTTTACCGCCATTGGTTATTTTACCATACCTAACCTGTGCGGGAGTTACCATGGGTGGTAAGTTCTCAGTGGCAGGAGTTGTCATGGTAATGAGACCTTTCGTAAGCAGGGACACGGTGATTCATCTTCCTGTCTTGTTCTTGTACCCTGCCTTCGCCATCATGGAGTCTTGAACTCCTACCTAACAGTCCTTTGTTTTTGTTTTGTTTTTTTTTGTCAGAAACATCCCTGGAGGTTGCGCAGCCATTTTGTAAACATGAAGAAAAGAAATCATCAAGCAAGGTTGTTAGGGCAAGAATCATGAAAGAGCCACAAGGGACACGTGAATAGCTTCCCCCAGTCTTGTGTGAGGGATCTCAACTCCTAATATGTAAAGCTACTGGGGCTGGTTTTCTGCCCCATGCCACCAACACAGTCCTTACTGACACAAGTGGAGCGGAGCCACTGGCAGGACTGCCTTTCATTGCAAGGAAGCCGAAATTTAGCCCAAGTCTCTCCTAGCAGACCTCTACCTGTCACCTCGAGTCCCACACACCTGACACACTGCACATTGGAAACACAAATCCACACGCTATTTCCCTGCCTAGAAGGTCCTGCACAGCCCCTTTCTTAGGGTACCTTTACATCAGGGAATTGATCTGGGGGAGTCTGCCAAAGCAGTCAGAGTGGGAGGAGTCTAAAACCCGCAGCCTCCCCATGGGGAAGCTGGAACATGTAGGAAAACAGCATCATTTAAGACTTGTCAAAGCTTGGACAAGATCTGTTTGTGAGTGAAACCCCCCGCCCCCAACCCCACTGGTTAAGGAAACCAACTGCTGCCTGATTAACTTAAACTTGTCTTGTAGGTGTGAAATGCCACCTCGAGGTGCCGATCTCTAATTACGAACATGCATCTTTCAGAGCAACTGGTTATTCAAACAGTGCGTGAACACTCCTCCCCCAAGCCTTTCTAATGTGCAGATCTGCACCCATTTATCTTTTCCTGTTGAATGCAAACGAGAGAAACTTGAGCAATGTTGCCCTTTGGAGATAATGACGTTGGAAATTCATGACATAATGGCTCCCTAGACGAGACCAGAATACTTCTTGTTTCTGCTTTCCCAAGCGCAGAGAAACTGACAGCCTGTTAGCAAACGCAGGTGCCTGGATTTCACCCCCCTCCCCTTTCCCTGAATGCCCACAGCCAGTGATCATGGGGAGAGGCACCTGTTTATCATCGTATACCTTCTTCCGACCCACTGGATGCAGGCTCAGAATAGAGGCAGAGCTGAGTGCCTGAGCCAGGAGGAATTGTAGGGACCAGCAGGCACCTCCATTCAGCCTGTACAACAGCTTCGCAACAAAACAATAACCCACCAGCCCAGTCATGTGTGTTGGGCAAAGAAGACTGATTTGAATCCACCTGTTCTTTTTTGCATCTCCCACTTCTACCCTCACCCCAAAGCCTGAGCTGCAGTTTTGGAAAACAATAAAAATCATTTGAGCGCAGTCGATGGTCAAACAGTCTCGTGGAGCCTGCAGACTAACAGCTCTCAGTGCTGGTCGACAAACCTGCATTTTTCCCAGGGGAAAAGAACAGCAGTGGCCAGAGAACTCCAAGCTGGCCTGTCTTGGGAAAGGGGCTCACCTTTGATGACACTGAACATCCAAGAAGGACACTGGGTAGGTCAGCAAACCTTGTAGCCAGAGAGGCCTCGCTTCTTTTGTCAGTTTATAACTGACTCTGGGCCCGTTGACATCTCCACCCTCCACACCCTCCTAAAAATTCAGTTATCTCTTTGACGGATGCTGTAGAGATAATTGCTTCCCAGACCAAAGGCATGTTTTGATGTCCACCACTTAAAGCATTATTGATTTTCATTTTCAAGACCTCGTGAGGATCTGCTAGGAGGCGATGGGTTTCCAACACTGACCACTCTGGCTATTCATTCTATTAAAGATTTACACAGCACTCAGAACCCATCTCCTTCCTAGCACATTGTCAAAAAGAGGATCCACAGTTACCTTCCTAAGTGTAACTCGGGATTTCGAACTCAGGATCAGGAAAGGACACAGTGACTAGCCCAGGGACTTGACAAAGTTGTTGCTCTTAGGTGGAGAACAACCTGAGAACAGGAAGACTGTCTGGTTTATGTCTTTAGCCCTCCCCTTCCACTCCTCCTTTTCCAATATCATGGTGCATGATGATTCTTTGCTAAATGCAAAGATAGAAATGATATTGACAGAGAGTAACGAGAGGACACATCAATCATTAGCCCTCCATCAGAGCTGGGAGGCAGGCAGACACTGCACCTCGTTTGGCAGGAAGAAGGAGAGAGATGGAAAGCAGGTACCTGAGGCGTGGCTCACAGACCTTGAGAACATCTGTCTCATCTGGAGTATGTTTTAAAAACTGTGGTAAATTAGGTGCCCAAAGCTGACCTCGGCGACGTCCTTCATCCCTCCTGCTCATCTGTAGCAAGACTCTGCCACTCCTCCCACTGAGAGGTGGGTGGGTCCTCTCCCTTCAACCTCTGCTGGCTCTGATTTATTTTGAGCAAAGAAAAGAGGTAGAACTATCATGGCATCTTAAGAAGCCTGCAAGTTCTGCCTTCCATGTTTGGAATGCTGCCTCTTAGAGGCCAGGTCAGATGGCCCTGCTGGAGAGAGACCTGAAGCTAAGTGGGGTGTTGCCATCCCATCCTGGCTTCCAGCCAAGCAACCCCCGAATGACCTGAACCTGGAACCATTCAGCGGGGCCTTGCCCAAATTCCTAATCCACAGATCCGGAGCAAATAAAATGACTATTGTTTTAAGAGTAAAACATTTTGTTTTGCAGCAGGCAGACTGAAGTGGGTAAATTGGATTCTCTGGGGGTGAGACTGGCCTCACCCACTGGCTGCTTCATGCATGACTCACAAGCAACACGGTGGGTCTGAAATCTTAGACCACACTGTGAGTCTGAGCTACAGCAGCCTGGGCCAGGGACACATGTGGTATGAGATCAAACAGCTTCACAAAGGTAGTCTTAGAAGGCACAGGACATAAGAGATTTCTGAGTCTGGAGCCCTAAACTAGACATGAGGAGGAGAATTAAAGGAAATAGTGCCATAGCTTTGGACTTAATAGTGCCATGGAATGTTTAAGCTGGATAAGATCTTAGAAAACAAACAGTGGGAGACCAAGGCCCAGAGAAGGCAAGCAACTTGCTCAAAGTCACACAGCTTGTTAGTGGGGGCCAGAATGAGATCTCCTGGGTACTGGTCCAGTATTTCTTCCTTCTTCCCCATCTATCTCTTTTTAGATTTCCGTGTCCTAACTAGAAGTGAGGAAACACACACTTTCCTAAATGCATGAAAAATATCTGAAAATGCTAACAAAGTTTTGGACTTAAGAGTGCTAAGTATAAATGTCCCAATTAAGACAAACATACCCAAAGCATCCAAGGTAAGAGAAGGATGCTCATCAGGTGTTGGATGACTAATCAGGGCATCTTCCTGGAGGAGGTGACCTTTGAAGGAGGAGGATGGGGGTTTGGCGCAGGGGGCTGAGCAAGCCGAGGCCTGGAGGTAGGAGATATGTGGGAGGTGCAGGCGAATTTCTTGGCAGGTTCAGAAGGTCCTGTCGGGAAGGAACAGGGCTCTGCTTGTTTCCATCTGGGCCCTTTGTCTTATCTGGTTCCTCCACCAGCAGCAGCGGGCAGCAAGGACTGGCTGCTGGCACAAGGGAGGGACACAACAGGCTCCCCCCCCCCCCCCCGCCCCCGGGGCCACTGTGCTGATAGGAACCCTGCCAGGGCCTGGGAAGCAGACCAGCCCCGGGGCACAGTCGGCAGGCCCAGGGATCCTGTACTGGGGGTCCCACTCTCTGACTCTCTGTCCCCTCAAAGCCCAGTCCCCCTTTATTGTGGGACCACCTGGCCGGGTTTATTTTTAGTGTCCCATTCCCCTAAGGACCTCTGGGTATGGAGCAAGCTGCGTGAATGTGCCCAGCTGCCCTTTGCAGGGAGAAGGGATTTGCCTCTATTAGGAGAGGTCGAGGTCAAGGTCAGGTAGCAGGAAGGACTCCCCCAGTGGGCAGAACGGGCAAGATGAGCCAGGCTGGTAAAAATGTCCTTGCTCAACAGAAAGATCAGTAATACCATGTGCAGTTTCTATGCCAAAGAACAAGGCTCTTTAGGAAGGCAATGGAAGGCTAGTAGAATGAGCATGCATAATCATTAGTTGGAATTCATTAATTACATTTGGCCTTGAACAAGTTCCTCAACTTCTCTGAGCAGCCATTCCCTCGTTTGTTATGAGACTATTAATGATGGGTGTTGCTAGGCCTATCCCTAGGCCTCCTGCGCATATTGAATGGTATCCTGTGTATAAAGTAGCTGCTGCCGTGCCTGGCAATGCTAACGGCTCAATGGATACTCATTTCTTACCTTTCCTGTATTGACTGAACCCACTTTGACCAGCCCCAAGATAGAATTTCATCTTTCACCAACACTCATTGTGTACTATGTGCCAGGCATGAACCGAGCACGTCACACACATTAACACTCACAAGAACCTGGCAGGTTGGGTGTCTCTCATCACCATCCGACCTGGGACTCTCTTTGCGGTGAACTCCATCCTGGAGCCAACCATGATGGCAGTTCACGGTGGATGCAGAGATGCAAGATGGCGGGCACCGTGGTGTCAGGGGAAAGTGCCCCCTGCTTCTGATCTTCCCAGGCTGCCTGGAAATGGAGGGATCCAGGAGGGAAGAGTGAGCCATTGACCCTGGCTCCATGTTAGGGCCCTGAGCAGCCCCCTTTGACGGGGAACAGGAGAACTCAAGGGAATCCTCTGCTGGGGAGGGGCTCAACAACCAGCTGTGAGCATTTCTCCTGTGCCTAGCACGACTCTGATTAGTTGAAGTTTGTCACCTCATTCCTGTACAACAGCCCTGACATATGGATTCTATGGTTATCCCCACTTGAGACACAAGGAGACAGAGCCTGAAAGAGTAGATCTATCCTACCGGAAGTCCTCAGTTGGCAAAAATAGAACCAGGACTAGAATCTGGATCTAAAGCAGGTGTTTGCTCTGGGTCTCCTTTGGGGAAGAAGTGACCTTGGTTCATGGGTTTTGGATGTTTTCTACTCCTGGTCCCTGCTTCCCGTGAGGAGATCCTGCTCCACAGGGGACCTAGACACATGGCCCTGTAACACAGGGCCACTCTCCCCCACCAACAGCCATCCCTGGGCCTGCCCCTGGTAAGGTCCTGGCACTGGCTCCTGCCCTGTCCCCACACACCCAGAGCCATTTAGCCAAGGGTGGGAAGAAACTGCTTCCCGTGTCCAGGCAATCTGTCTAAGGAAGGAGCAGCATGTTTTTCTGCTCTGAATAGGCATTTTTCTTGCTCTCCTAATGTGAACTTCCTGCTTTCTGCCCTCTCAGATTAGATTTCTGTCCATGATTAAAAAAAAAAAAAAAAGTGCGCCTGGCTGCTTGACCTGGGGACTGTAAGGAGGGGGGGCTCAGCTGCTGGAGATGGAGCTGGAACCATCATTATTATCATCGTTTAGTCTTGGCTAAGTACCCCAGAGTACCTGTCCTCGACTCCGGAGTGCCCCAGGAGGACAAGGTCGAGTGAGATGGAGTAGGCTTCCCGCCACAAGGATGCTCAGGTGCAAATCTCCACCTGCAAGTCAAATATCCCCAAGCCTCATCCACACAAGTGCATCCAAACAAATACGTCCTCCAGGCCAGGGTTCTCACACAGAGAGGTCATCGCTGAGGCCTTGTTAAAGCTCCTATTGACCCCTGGCCCTGCCCCATGTGTTGCTGATGCTGATGCTTCCGGCCAAGGAACAGCACTTTGAGAACCAGTGTGTGCTCATGCCCCTACCAAAGGTACTCAGATCTCCACACACGCGCTCAAATGCAGGTCCACATCTGGAATGCATGGTCAGCCACAGGCCTCTGCCCACCTGTCTTCATCCTGTGGCCACAAGTTCCCAGCACGTGGGAATTCTCTCCATTTTCAAAGACGTAGTGTCCAACCTCCAGAGGAGAAAGACAGCAAACCAAGGCAGGCCAGCAGGGCCACTCACATATGGAACAGCAATACAGTTCCTGGAAAGATGGTCCCCACTGAGGGTGGAGCAAGAGATCTCTCCTGCCCTCGGTCAAGTGAATGCCACCGCACCATTAACTCTTAGCTGTACTATCCTCTTTGCAAGAACACTTTATCTCACCTCCCCATACCACCCCAACCACCACCCCAGACCAGGGCAAATCCTTACTATAGGTGATCATGTCTTTTTATGGTTTGTCTTGTACACTGACGGCAGGTTTTGTTTGTTTGTTTTTGTTTTTTTGTTATCAGGGATTGAACCCAGGGGCACTTCACCATTGAGCCACATTCACAGCCTTTTTTTTTTTTTTTTTTTTTTTTTTTAATATTTTCTAGTTGTCGGCAGGGGATATAGCTTAGTTGGTAGAGTGCCTTAGCACAACCACCAAAAAAAAAAAAAAAAAAAAAATCTTAGTTGTCAATGGATCTTTTTATTTAATTTATTTGTTTAATGCCATGCTAAGGATTGAACCCAGGGCCTCACACATGCCAGGCAAACACTCTACCACTGAGCCACAACCCCAGCCCCCCCAGCCCCTTTTTTTTAAAATATTTTATTTAGAGAAAGGGTCTTGCTAAGTTGCTTTAGGGCCTTACTAAGTTGCTGAGGCTGGCTTTGAATTTGCGATCCTCCTGCCTCAGCCTCCCAAACCTCTGGGAGTTTTTTTTTTTTTTTAATTTTTTTTTTTTATTGTTGTTGTTGTTGTTTTAAATATATGTTTGACTCCATGTCACTGGGATCATATTCAGTTTCCCACATCGCTAGGTGGCTGCTTCATCATAGATACTCAAAAATATTTCATAAATAAATAAATGAACAGCTCACATGTGCACCTAGGTATTCATACAAGAACACATTCACAGTACCTGTACATCAGCCTTTAGCATTTTTTGAAGCGTGGAATAGCAGACTTGGATGCTGTTGGAGGAACAGCAATTCGTTCAACTCTTCTGAAAAACAGATTAGTATTTGGGGTAAAAATGTAAACAATCCTTCTTATAAGAATTAATCTTTTGGAGATTATTGCTTCAAGATGAAGATGTGCACACAAAAAGAAATTCATTGCAGTAGTGTTTATATTAACAAAAATTTGAAGCTGCAGCTGGGCATGGTGGTTCAGGCCTGTAATCCCAGGGTCTAGGGAGGCTGAGGCAGGAGGATCGCAAGTTCAAGACCAGCCTCGGCAACTTAGCAAGACCCTAAGCAACTCAGTGAGACCCAGTATCAAAATAAAAAATAAAAAGGGCTGGGGTTTGTAGTCCAGTGGTAAAGTGTCACTGGGTCCAATCTCCAGTACCATTTAAAACAAAACTGGAAGCTACCCTAATTAGATACCCACTTAAATGAATGAACTGATACATCCATGCAACGGGATAGTCTAAAACCATTAGAAATGATCATTTAAACCTACAAGAAAGGTGTTCACCTCATAATGTTGAGAGAAAGAAACCGAGATAGAAAACAGCCTGTATAATATGATCTCACTGGTTTAAAATCATAGACCTCTGTTATGGTTCAGACATTAGGTGTCCCCTAGATCTCATGTGTGAGACAATGCAAGAGAGTTTCGAGGTGAAACGATTGGGTTCTGGGAGCCTTAACCTAATCACTGCATTAGTCCTCTGATGGGATTAACCAGGCGGTAACTGTAGGCAGGTAGGGTGTGGCTGCAGGAGATGGGTTTCAGAGTCTGTGCCTTGGGGTTTGTATTTTGTGCCTGGTGAGTGCGGTCTCCGCTTCCTGGTTGTCCTGTCCTGAGCTGCCTTCCTCCACTGCTTTGATGTTCTGCCTCACCTTTGGCCCAGAGTAATGGAGCCAGCCATTTATGGCTGAGACCTCTGAAACCATGGACACCCCATAAACTGTTCCTCTTTTAAAATTGTTCTTGTCAGGGTTTTTTGGTCACAGTGACAAAGAAGCTGACCAAAACATTCCCTGACTATGAACATGTAGAAAGATTTCCAGAAAGAGTTCACAAAATGTTAACAACCTTTTCCTCTGCGTGGTGGAACTTTAAATGATTTTTACTTTCTTTCTTGTAATAGTACTTACTTCATAATGTTATTGAGAGATTAAATGAGATAAAGTATGTGACAATGTTAAGAGTTTAGTACAAATAAATGGTATCTTTTTATTATTTTTATAGTTTTCAGGATTTTTTGGATTTTTAAAGAATAATAAGAGCTAAATTGAAAAATTTTTAAAAACAAACAAGCTTTTTTTTTTTTTTTTTTTAAGGAAAAAGGAAAAAAACAGCAGTAGAAAGAGCCAACAATGTGATATTGTGATAAATTTCCTGTAGGAGTGCATCCCCTACCCCAACCTCACACCCCTGCTCCCAGCATCTAATACTGTGTCAGCCCTGTCACCTGTGACAACTCACTGAATTCAATTCAATTAGTACAGTTAGAGGGATTTTCAGAGAAGGACTGGTGGATTCCTGATCTCTAGTCCCAAGCACAGAGCAGATCCCACCTAGACACATTGATATGAAGGACATCAGTCCTGCTTCCCCAAACCTGGGGAGATGATTGAAGTATTTCTCGTGAGAATCAGAGCACTCACATGGAGTGCATCAAGCCCAGGAAATTAAGAACATGCAAATCCCCAATCACTCTTCTTCTCCCACCCACTGGGCTCTTCATTAAACTGCAATTAGATTATCATCCCTCTTCTCTAATGAGACCCAGAATCACAGCATGAAGCTGTCTAACCTTAGACCTCTTCAGATGATAGACCTTGGCTTTTCCCCCACCAAGAGCAGGAAGTTAAGCAGTGGTTCCAATAGAATTTTCAGCAAGGATCTATTCAAAATCAGTATCAGCAGATTTCCCTTTCTGGTTTCATATGGTCTCAGGCAGCAGTACTCAAAGTTTGACCTGAGGACACACTGCAGGGATCAGGGTCAGAGAGACAAATTCAGGTTTCAACAGGGTCAATTATTTTCATAATTGGAGTATAATACCATTTGCCTTTTTCATTGTGTTGACATTAACACCGATGGCACAAAAGCAGTGATGAGTAAAACCACTTGCTCTTTAACATGAATCAAAGCACTGGCACCCTCTGTACTTGTCACTATGTCCTTTGCCTCCACACACTTGTTAGTTTTACTGAAGAACATTCTTGATGAAGCAGTAAAATTATTAATTATTACAATTAAATTTTAGCATTGAGCAAACATTTTTATAACTTGCTGTGACATAATAGGGAGTATACACAAAGCATTTCTGCTGCACACCAAAGTACTATTTTTCTGGAGGCATTCTGAGCTGCTGCCCCAGCCTTTTTTTGTGTGTGTGTGAAACTGTTTTTACTTAAATGAAGATTGATGGACAGACTGTGATTATTTAGACTGGGTAGTTGGAATCCTTGGCTCAGAAATGGACAAAATAAGCTTGCCATCTCAAGGAAAACAGGGGACAAGATTTGTTGCTAATGGTAGAAATTAAGTTCTGTTGAAAATTAGAATTTTAGAGAAAATACATCCTTCACCACGAGTTTGACAGCTTTCCAACCTTTAAAGGCTTTTCTGATGAGATCAGTGGCGATATTAATAACTGTAATTTTTGACATTGTATAATAAAATAGATCAGCGTTGGAAGACATTCAGAAATGATATTTTCCGAATGACCACTGAATAATGCTACAAAATTAGCTATGAGTAAAATACCCAATAGACCAAATATTTTAATTTAACCCATTATAAAAAGTTCATGGATATGGTTTCTTACTCCACGTTATCAAATTTGAGTGTAGTATCAAAGAAAAGTATCCACAAGGGTCTGAAAAGTCTACTAATACTTTTCCACTTCCAAACTTTTTATCTTTGTGAAATCATTTTTTTTGCATATTTCAACCAAACATTTCACAACAGGTTGAATATAATAAGTCTAACAAATTAGGTACAGGATTTGTAAGCTGAAAATTATACGGTCTAGAAGAAAGTAAACAAAGAAGATCTAAAGAAATGCACCATCATACCATGTTCATGGATTGGATGATTCATTAATCTATAGATTTAACATAATCCCAATAAAAATTCCAACATAATTCTTTATAAACAAGCTGGTTCTAAAACATATGGAAATGTAAAGGAACTACAATTGCTAAAAAATTTGGGACAAGGAAAAATGTGGAGGATCCATTCTACTCAATTTTAAGACATCATACTACAAAACAAGAATAATTAACACAGGATGTTATTGGTGAAAGAATAAAACATAGATTAACAGAACTCAGTTGAATTTTTTGACAAAATGCAAAGCCAATCAGATAGAAAAAAACACAATGTTTTCAACAAATGCTGATAGAATAAGTGGACATCCATTTCCAATCAAACAAATAAAAATGAACCTCAATGTATGCTTTACCAGTGTTCAAAATTAATTCAGAGTGGGTCATTGGCCAATCGTAAAGCATAAGCAATAAAATTCTTAAGAGAAAACATCAGAGAAAATCTTCATAAATTTGGATATGGCAAAGAGTTCTCAGCTATAACATCAAAACACAACCTGAAAAGAAAACATTATAAATTGGACTTTACAAAATTACAGTTTTTTGTTCTTGTCAAGGACACAATTAAATGAATAAAAAGACAAGCCACACAGGGAGGAAATATTTGCAAATCACATATCCAACAAAGACTTGTATCCTGAATATATAAAGAACTCTAAAAATTCAACAATGAGAAAAAAGCAATGCAACAAAGAAATGGCAAAATTGTAAAACAGACACTTCACCCAAGTGGATATACAAATGGCATGTAAATATATTAAAAGATTCTCAACATCATTAGTCATCAGGAAAATACAACTTAAAACCACAATGAGATGCCATTAGATACCTATTTGAATGGTTGCCATAAAAAATACTGACAAGCCAAGTGCTGGTGAGGATGTGAGGCAAATGAAACTCTTATATTACAGATGAAAATAGAAAAAGCCACAGCCATTTTCACCAGATAATTTCACTTATAGTAATTATCCTAAAGGAATGAAAATTTTATATTCACATGAAAACCCATACACAGTTATTGAAACCTACACTTATCTTGAGTTCTGTTATGATCTAATCTGGAAGGAATGACTTTGACTCCAAAGAGAATTTCTAGGACTTTGTGCAATGTTCTTAAGAGAGATGAGCCAGAACTGTCTGCTAAGAGAAGGGGACTTGGGGGCTGAGAGAGAGCAGCAGCCTGAGTCTGACGCAGGGAGAGGGGGATTTCTGTAGACACTGGCAGCTTTGGAGGCTTCTCCCTGTTATCTGGACATTATTCTGAGGGGTTCTGGGAAGGCACAGAGCCTGGAGAGCAGTGGGCAAGTTCTCTTGGGAAAAAGGATTTGGCTCAGCCAGACTTCAGTAGTTCAAAGTCAGGTTAATCTGGTTTCAAGAAGAAAGGTGAGACTTCTTGCATCTTAGTGACATGCAGCAAATTCCTGCTGCTCCTTAGAGGTTAGCTGGAAACCCAGGAAATGGATGTGATGACCCAGGATTTACCAAGCACCATGAGAAGAGAGCTGTGGGTGATCTCCTGGCAGCGCCACCACAGAACTTGTAGAAGACTGAGAAAGAGCAGCCAGAGGGCCAGAAGGGGAACTGGAGAGCTCAGGATGGTCCCTGAGGTGTTAAAGGCTGTGGAGAATTCCAGGAAGATGAGAACTCAGAAGGTCTACCGTATATGGCAACACAAGGGTTCACTGGTGTCATGGGAGCCCCATGCTGTGGTGTGAGGAGTGGTGAGGGGCCAGCTGAGGATGCATGCCCCTCCCAGCTCTGAACTGCCTGACTCCATTGGTGAAGCAGAGGTCACCAGGCAGGGTACTAACTTCTCCTAGAAGAGAATTCTTCCAGGGATAGGCAGCTGCTCTGGTCCCAGTGATGACAAGAAAGAGCAGGGTGACTTCAACTCAGAGGAGATCCATGAGTTAAAGAAACCACCCACTGGAAGATCCATCTGCCCTAGATGGTAGTATCAACTCTTAGAAGGACACCCCATTGCTACAAAAAAACTAAGAGGAACGTTTCTGCAGAGAAAGAGCTAATATTCTAGGACCTGAAGATTTATCCACATTTCCTTCTCACCTCATTTTTTTGGTGAAAGAATATAGTGATAAAAGGTTGGTTATTTATTTATTTATTTAGTTAGTTAGTTAGTTGTAAACCACAATACCTTTATTTTATTTATATATTTTTATGTGGTCCTGGGGATCGAACCCAGGGCCTCATACTTGTGAGGCAAGTGCTCTGCCACTGAGCCACAATCCCAGCTCCTCTTTTTTTTTTTTTTTTATTTATCTATTTATTTCTGCAAATTCAACATTTGTTCAAAGGTCACAACATACCAATCACTTTGCCAGGCATGTTTACATGTATTATTCCATTTAATTTTGTAACAACATGTGGGATTGATATACCCATTTTGATTATGAAGAAACAAAGATGTTGACTTGCCCAAGATCACATTGCTAAAATCATGGAATCCAAGATCACATACCTGAGTAAGCGGTGGAGCTGGAATTTGTACCTCCAGGTACTTGATTCCAACCCCAGTGCTCATTCCTCTACAATGTGTAATTAATAGGAATTATTCAAAGCAGATTCCCACGTCCTTCCTTGCTTGAGAAGTGAAGAACCACTTGTAAGACTCAGGGCTTGGACAGAGAAGGCATCCTATTGTGTCCACATCCCCTTCCCTGCTAAAAGGAACTGAGTCGGGGAGGATCAAAAACTAGGCTGAGCCCTTACCTTTCTAAGAGGTGTCCTCTAACAAAGCCTCCTTCCTGAGTGGTCCAGAGCTGCTTATCTCCAGAGCAGGTCTACCCCCCCATACACCCCCCTTCTGTGGACAGACCCATTGCAAGGCCACCAAGGTGCTTACTTCTTGCACTGGGCAACATCATTTTCAAGCAACAGGAAGCCTGCACCAATGCAGAGGAGGTTAGGGAATGAAAGGCATGTGCCTTTCAGAGCCATCCACCCACACTGAGGAGACATGGCGGTGTCCTGGGTGACAGCCTGTAATGTCTCAGGAGGGTGACCTGGAAACCAACTTCTTAAGTTGAAGCTGGGGGAGGGGCCTCCTCCCACTCAGGATGCCCTAGTCCACGCTTCCAGACACTACCTAACTAAGCTCTGGTCATGTGACACTCTAAGGCGTGTGCCCAGCCTTCTGTAGGGAGTTGTCCCTGCCCCTGGAAAGATCCAGAGCCAGATGGTGAGCCTAGGAGGTCACAGCCAGGAGGCCTCTGCCTGACACTGGAAAGCAGCGTGTGTGGAGCACAGAAAAGCAGCTCTTCCAACCAGACAGGCTGGTTCAAAGTCCAACTCTGCCACTTGGTTGTTGCGTCGTTCGGGGAGGTTTATTTCAGTTCTCTTGGCCTTTGTGTTCTCATCTGTAAAATCAGGAGCTCAGCACTGCCTACTTCACGGGGTCACTCTGCTTAGAGGAGAGAGAGCACTCAGGTGTTCAGCCTGGCGTCTGGCACCTAGCAAACGTTCAGCAAGCGCTGGCTCTTATCATCATTATCCTCCTCATTATCCTTATGAGAAACCCGCCACATGCAACACCCCAAAACAACAGCTAAGCCATTGTGGGAAACAATGGCCCTTGGGAATTTAACCAAACCCCAAAGGCAGCTGGATCTCCAGTTAGGCTGTAAGTGACTCCTTTGCCCAAGAGCCATCATCTGCCCTACACCCGACACACTCATTTGGCTTCCCTCTCCTTCCCCAGGGAAATTTCATGGAAATTCAGCGTTCAATAGAGTTGGCAAAGCCAGAGGCCCTGACTGGTACTTGGCAATGCCTGGAATCAGGGACACAAGACAGTGTCCCTGTGCCCCATCACCACCATAGACCTCCCTGAAGATTCTGGACCACTCAGGGAAGCCCATCACCCTTCTTCTGTGAGTTTTGAAGACTTTATAGATGTCCTGGGTCAAAGGAATGTGTTTTTCTTTTTCTATCTAGAGGTAGCTTTTTCTCTATTCTATGTTTCTGCTCACTCCCCCATACACACCTGCCAATCAACTTATGCCCCAGAAAGCTGTAGAGCACAGGAAAGGGCCTGATTTCTGAGGAGAAAGGAGTAGAAATAGCCCAAGTCCCAACCTTCTGTCCACGGCCTGGCTTCTGAGGTGATCACCAGCTGCCTCTGGTGGGCAGAGATGTCTGGTTGTCCTCCAAAATAAGTGCTGGTTCTCCCATGGGAACTGGCCAACGAGGACAGTTCCCAGTATGACCTCATCTACTTGGTGTCATGCGACATGCTTGCACATATGAAATGTGAATGGAAATGACATGCACCACTCTGGGCCAGAGCATTTCAGAAGTGAATATGCCTTCTTCATGTTTCTTTTTTTTTTTTCCTGGTGAGAAACAGACAGTAATGGAAATGACAACATCACAAGATGGGAAGCGAAAGTCCTTGGAAAACCATGTGCAAGAAAGCCTACTACTAATCAGAACGGCTTTACCAGACTAGCGGGTGAGAAACAAGCTTTGATTGGGTTAAACCACGGCAACTGTGGAAACTGTTAGAGTAGGTATGTATTACTCCGTCTAGGCCACCATCTCCTTCCCACACCTTCTTGTGCAGATGGAGCAAGAAAAGAATCAGAGGAAGGATTTGCCCTGGCATTGATAGAAGAGACTAGAACAAACAAAACTGAGGCATTCAAAGGCCTCACACATGAGAGCAGGCCTACAGAATTCTGTGCCGTGGCTAGAAGCATGAATGTTGTGTGCATTGGTGACATGGGTGCTGGGAATTCACCAGTGGGATCGAAATTGCTGAGGTCTTTATATTAATTGCAAGGAACGTGACTGCAGAGCATGAAGGGGTGGACCTTTCAGATGGGAGCACCCATCCGATTTTCTTGAAAATAGCTGAGTAAGCATGGGAACCTCCTTGTAAACATGCCTCTTGCTGAGCTGGCCAAGGCAGAGGTAGAGAAAAAGGAAGTTGGAAAAGGACAGACCATGGAACACCCTTCCCTCTGCCCCTTCCACCTGTTGTCTACTTTGTGAAGCTGCATCTACTCTTTACGACTCATTTGGAACCTCACCTCCTCTGCAAAGCCTCCCTGACCTCTCTAGGTATGCCCAGAGATTCCTTGTTCATGTCCCAAGCATGGTATCCACACTCCACCAGGGCTGCCATCACCCTGGGTCGTGACCCAGGTCCTGGAGGAGTCTGTTGTCTCTGAACCTCCTGGGCCCAGCACAAGGACCTAGTGGACTAAACGCTGATACAACCTATGAACAGGTACATGAATGGATGTGTGACTAAGTGAGCAGAACCCAAAGAGAGGAACCCAAACTAAGATCTGTGACTGAGATGTCTGGACAGTGGTGGGCAACCCTGATGTTCTACCTAGGTTGCCAGTAAAACACACAACTGCTTCTGCAGGTCACACAACTTTTATTGCTGGGCACTGCCCTTCACCCCAGTCTTGATAACAGTCCCCGATGTACCCAGCCTCATCAGATTCTGGCCACCGCCAGCCTGCCCTTCCAGGGTTGTCTCTTCCCTGGGTGGCTGCCTGCCTGGACTGGGCTGGCCTGATCTGCTTGACCTGCCTCTGAAGATCACAGCACCACAGGGGCCTAGATGGCCCCAGGAGGGTAAGAGTGGGGCTGGGGAGGTGCCCCAGAGAAAAGCTCGGGGAAGCCCCAGGCCTTCAGTTGGCAAGGAGGCTAGCTGCACTGATGGCCTGCAGGAGCAGGGCCTGCTCAGATCCCCCAGGGATGCTGTTTGGAGGGCCTGGGGACCATGTTCCCTTTCTCTCCATGGCCATTTTCAAGTAAGACTTATGTTTCTGGAACAACAAGGAACTGAAAGATTGAGAAAGCTGAGAACAAATTCTCACAGTCCCGGGATAGTCCTGGACAGTAGGGATGCTGCCCACGTGAACTTCCATGGGGCTCCTGGGGCTAAATAGGAGCAACACCCACGTCTTCATTTCTTCATGCCTTGGCTGTAGCCCCGGAGGCAGGAACAGTTTGAGGTGCTCTTCGTGTTGGATTTTCCTGCCAGCCCAAATGAGGATTTGCTTCCCTAAGAATTTCAAAGGGGCTCCAGTCGCTGTAGCCTTGGAGATGTCCAGCAGGGTCCTTCACCCAGTTCCTTGAAGCCAGAACATATAGTAGTGGTGCAACTCCCATGAGTCCCCTGGAGTTATAACCCTCAAGGTCCCAAGGAACTTCTGGAGAATCTTTAAAAATACATCTATTTCTATTTCTTAAATATAAAAATAAAATAAAATCTGTCCCAATAGCTTGTGACCAAACAAATACCGTGAGCCCGGGCCACAGTCATCAGCCTGGACAGCGTAGTTCAACTCCGGGTATCCACAGTGCAGGAGTCTGAGCGAGAGTGCCATGCTTGTGATGCCAATGGAACTGGCTTTCTGCTGAGGATGGTCCAGGCATGGAAAGGCTGGCACTCCCAACAAAATCATTATCTGTCCCAGGACAGCAATGGTGTCACCTGGGATGCTGTGTATCTGCCCACTCTGGGCTAGTTTCCTAGTCAGGGTTAGAGAAGCAAGAATTCCTCATGTCACTTTCCAGGCCCTTCCCCAGGCTCTGTGCTGGCTTCACCACCTCTGTCCATCTATGGACTCCCAATGGGAACATCCACAGAGCCCAAATTCACATCTCCAGAAGACTTCCAGCCTGAGATTCCAAGAAGAGTTGACAGCTCTCCTGGTTTCTGAAGAACTTGGAAGAATAGCAACACACACACACACACACACACACACACACACAAATGCACACTCAAAGAGGCAGCAGACAGTGGAGGTGGGATTAACGAAGGTGCCTGGTGACCATTAGCCCAGATATTGACATGGCACAGTGCCTTTGGCCAGAGTCTTCAAAGCAGCTCATGCCATCAGGTGGAGCTGGTTAGGATTTCCGGAAGCGCACCTCACTCTAAGGAAGAGAGGAGAACAGAAACCCAAGTGAGCCCAGTGGTCACCTGGCACTGCCACTCAGAGAAGAGAGGCAGCGGAGGGAAGACAGAAGCATCCTGAGAGCCCCATGCGCTGGTTTCTGGCTGCTCTGAGCTCTCCACTACTCTGCCCTTGCCCCAGAGCCACGGCTAGTCTCCCGGCTACAGATAGGGGGCCTGGGGTTGAGCTGGGTCAGCAGAGTTGGGGGCAGATCCTGCTTCCTGATGCTCAGTATCCTGCCATGGAGGGAGTCCTCCTAACGCACTCTGGGGTCACTTCACGGCCTGTGAGAACTCACACTTTGGCCATGCCTGGGAGAGAAGAGGGGTACTGAGGCTGGGACCGAGCCCAGGTGGACCCTTTTAGTCCCTCTGGGATCTGTTGAGGGAAGGAAAGGAGGGAAAGAAACCCAGACAGCTGGAGCTGGTCCCCCGGGCCTGACATCTGACTCTGCCTTGAACAAATGCAAAGGGCCGGGGGGGACTTCTGTTTACACCCCGGGAAAAGCCTGGGCCCTCTGCCAGGCTCCCACTTTGGGGAGTTCTCAGTCTGCCTCCATAGTGTCCTTGGGCAGGGCTCTCACCTCCATCTTGCTGTAAATCCAGGGGAGGACTTCCGTCACTTTTGTGTATACACCCGGTTTGTTTCTCTGGCCACAGCCCGTGCCCCAGCTGGTGACACCTGCCAGATACCAGCGGTTGTTCTGCTCGCAGACAAGAGGCCCCCCGCTGTCTCCCTACAAGGGAGAGTCAGCATGTCAGCCAGGTGGGGAGGCCCTCCCAAGCAGGAAAGGGTGGGGCCCCGATTCCCATACCAATCCCAACACCCCAGCCTTTCCCCAGCCTGCGGTCCTGGGCCCTGAGCCTCACCTGGCAAGAGTCTCTGCCTCCGCGAAGGTCCCCAGCACACATCATCCGTGGGGTAAGGTAGCTGTCGTACACTGAGTAGTCATTGCATTTCTTAAAGTCAATAAGGCTCACTTGCACCTCCCTGAGGAACGGGGATGTCTTCTCTTCAATGAAGTGAGAGTAGAAGGAGAGAAGATGGGAAACCATTGAGACTGGACGGCTTCATGGCCCTCTAACCACACACCACCGGATGCAGACTCAGCCTCCTGGGAGCAGAGGGTGCCACCCATGCCTGGGTCCAGGTCAAGGGAGGCTTTCTGTGGTGGGACACCCAAGACAAATGGGCACACACACCTTCTCACAAAACACAGCTCACTGCATATAGGACAGGGACGTACATATGCACAAACTCACCAGCCTGTGTGGCCACCTAACACACTGTAACACGCTGGTGCATGTTTAAAGCACCATCAGCGATGTCACTTCATTTGTTTTCATAAACTATGTGCCCTAAAGAGGGCAGGCCTTACTGACCCACTTATAGGGGGACAACCTAGGACTGAAGTCACAGCCACATGACTGGTCAGTGTTTGGCTGAGCCCAAACCAAACACTGCTTCATCTCACGAGTCAGGGAAAAGTGGCCCTGACTTCATGGAGCTGGCCTGAGTCCAAGAGCCAGGCTGGCTGGACTGTGCTGTCCTCCTGAGAGACATGAACAATCTTATAGAACCGACATCAGGGAAGGCACTCTGTGACTGGGACACAGTAACACAGAACGACAAGACTCCTTCTCTGTCCTGTTTAAGATCAGGCCAATAAAAGGCCACTGTGTGAACCACACAAACACAAGACACCCCCTCTCTCAGCCACATGAGGGACCGCTGCTTCTCCACCACCATAGCTACAGACTCCCCTTCCTTCTGGATAAGATTATTAAGTTCCCCAATTATAGAGTTTCCCCTGCTGCCTGACTATATCCACTCTAGAGAAAAGTCCTACTTCTTTGAACACTCCCATGCCACCCACCTGCTGTGCTGAGCCCTTCCCAACGTCCTCTGGTTGAAATGCCCCACAGTTCTCCACCAGGTGAGTTCTCCCTCATTGCCATGAGCACTGAACCCAACTTGTTCAACTGCAGGGCCTTCCCTGGTGGTCTTGCCTGGAGGGCACTGTCACATTGACTGGTTGATACATATGCAGGTGTCTGTACAACACATTCACACGCAAGTTGGGGAATGATCTCCAAACCTCATCTAGATAGACCCTCATCTGTATACCCAGACACACACACACACACACACACACACACACACACACACATGTTCAAACGCATGCACACACAGCCTGGCATCTCTGCCTCTCACCATCTGTCTCTTTGGTCTTGCCAAAGCCCGTAATCCAGCAGGTCTCGTTGAGGCTGAAGGTCTGTCCATACATGGGGAGGCAGGCAGGGTGGATATGACCTGAAACAAGACCTCAGGTGTCAGTGAAGGAACAGGCTGGAGGTCTCAGTGGGGCCGAGGGCAGGAGTACCAACGTTCTAAGGCCCATCCTTGCTCCCAGAATAGCTCTGAATCCTCCAGGCCTTAGACTGACCAGGCAAGAAACTCAACCACTTTATGGTTTTTGTCTGTTTGTTTTGGTCCTGGGGATTGAACCTAGAGGTGCTTTACCACTGAGCCACATCCCCCATCCATTTTTATTTTTGTATTTTGAATCAGGGTCTTGCTAAGTTGCTTAGGGCCTCACTAAGTTGCTGAAAATGGTCTTGAACTTGTGATCCTCCTGCCTCAGCCTCCTGAGTGGCTGGGATTACAGGCGTGCACCACTGCATCTGGCTCAATCTATCTCAAACCTCCAGTCCTCAGGATTCTGCCAGAGTCTTCGAGGTCATTCTGATGTCAGGCTATGAAGGGAGATTCATAGCCTTAGAAACTGCACTGGGCCAAGCTGATAGCAACGGAGGGTCTCACCTCTTCCATGCTCTTTACTCAGAGCAAGGGACAGCTGCAGGCTAAGCTGCAAATGTTAGGGCCATGGCACTTCACGGTGTGTGCAGCCTGATGTGGGAGGACACCTGCTGGCTGGCCAGGGCCCATTGCACTCTCTCCAAATTTTTACCAGCATGGGTGAAACAAACAAACAACAACAACAACAACAAACCACCACAAGCAGGAGGAGCACATCCCTAGAGACACACAACACAGCTACTGCCCCCTTGCTCCCACACAGCAATACTCTGAAGGTGCTGTTGAGTATCACTTCATAAATAGCCTCTGCAGACTGTGCCCCTAAGTGGACTAGAGCTTTAGTCACCAAACTCCAACTTGCAGGAGGAAAATATTGCTTGAAAAATAGACTTTTGCAATGCTCTCCAAGGTCTGTTGTGTTCATGGCAGCATCCTGCACTTAGAATAGGGCCTGGCACATATTAAATGCTCCATGAACAGAGAGGATGAGAGGAAGAAAGGGAAGCTCTTCTCTCATAAATAGGGCTTTGAATATCAGTGTCTCCCACATTTTATCTGCTGTAAACACACACACACACTCACACTCACTCACTCACACACACACACACAAACACACGAAGGGAGAGCATCAATTACAAAAAATGCAAAACATGATTTCTTTTCTATGTCTGAAGTAGAATAGAGGAAATAGGATTAGGTAGAAAGGAGACCACCAGGGAAGGGAGAAGAAACTAACTTTAAACCTAAGAAGCTCCAAGAACACCCTCACCCTCACTTCCCAGGCTTGTTTTCCTCCAGACCTAAATTCCTGAAAGGCCCAGGAATCTTAGAGTATTGTGAATCTGGTTAATTAATGCCTACACGCGCGTTGCTAGTTTACACAACTTATTTTCTTTAGAGTAAATAAAGCCAAAGGAAACTATAGTTAGAAACCTCTATAATGAGGACATTCCAAACCTAAAGATCCAGAAAAGAACCAGATCATGGGACCTACACTCTGTGCTGCCCCCGCCCCCTACCCCCATACCTCTATGTTCGCTATTTACAAAGTTTCCTTTAAAAGAAGAACCTGAGACCCAAAAATGCATCTCACTCTTGAGGAACACACATTTTCTGTCCCTTTGAGTGTGCACTCCTTGCATTCCTAAATGCATCTCTTCTTGTGCCTCTTTCTGATGCATCCTGATTTTTTTTTTTTTAATCCTGGGGATTGAACCCAGGGGCACTTTACCACTGAGCTATATCCCAATCCTTCTTATTTTATTATTATTTTTTTTTAGAGGGAGAGAGAGAATTTTTAAATATTTATTTATTTAGTTAGTTATTTAGTTTTCGGTGGACATAACTTCTTTATTTTATTTTTATGTGGTGCTGAGCATCGAACCCAGTGACCCGCGCATGCTAGGCGAGCGCGCTACCGCTTGAGCCACATCCCCAGCCCCCTTTTTATTTTTTGAGACGGGCTCTCACTAAATTGCTGAGGCTGACCTTGCATTTGTAATCCTCCTGCCTCGGCCTTCCAAGTTGCTGGGATTACAGATGTTAGTCACTGTGACTCTGGCTGCATCCTGAAATTCTTTTGGGCAATGTATATCAATAGCCTACAAGGGCCAAGTTGAGGGCCACTTCTGTCTTCTGGGGAATCTCCTCAGTCCTCTGTTTGGTGATGGACCCATTTTTGAGATGCAAACTCTTAAAAATATGTAATACTGTTCTATGTTCTGTTATTATATATTCTACTTGTTATTATATATTCTGCTTGTTTTAAGGAAGAATTAAATTCATCAGTGAGTTTTCACAATTTTCTCATAAAGTACTGTAACTCAAGGTGGTTGGTCTTCCAAGCCAGTTTTTTTAAAAAATCAGCCCTAATCTATAAACTAAAAGTCAGGGCACATAGTCTGACCACAGGGCTATATAAATCTGAATTGCAATTTCAAATGAAGACTCTTCTTCCAGCTCAGGGGCCCATCAAACCCTGGAAAGGGAATGCCACTTTCTGAGAAGGCTGTGCAATATTTCATAGCTTTCATTGGCTTTAGAAACTACTTAATTTGTTTTGGAATTCCTAATAATATCAAGAAGATGGGTAAGAAGTAAGATCTGGATGTTTAGCCAGATGAAGCCCAGGTCTTACAAGATTGAAAAGACCCATTCTGGTCCTGCAGACCGACAGACCCTTGTGTATGTACCCCCACCTCAGCCCCAGTCTCTGCAGAGAGGGCTGGAAGGGGGAGGGTTGAGGGTGCGACTCTGATGGGCGTGGCCTGAGTGGGCGTGGTTCCGGTTTGGCCCTGCTGTAGGAGCTGGCCTGAGATCCTCCTCCTCACCCCACTCTGAGGAGCTGAGCAGTCTGACTCACGTCAGCACTGCCTCCATAATGAATGTGCCAGGAAACACCAGCTCACAGGCTCAGAGCCCCAGAATGGCTGGACTAACCAGAACCCTCCAAGGCTTCCAGAAATCCCAGTCCTCCAAAAGAGGCCCTCCAGCTTTTGCCATTAGTGAGACTTGCTTGTGCTAGAGGATTCTGACCCCATTCCTGAGGCCCCCTTCACCAGGCCTTTGAGAATCTACCTTGGATCTCAGCCTGTCAAGATTGATTAGCTGCCCCCATCTGTGTCACCACAGCTTCCCTGGCCCCCAACATCACACTGGTGGCCCCTTCTGGTTGTCTGGGTGTGGGTCACCTGTTTCTTTCTGTTGGCTTTGCAATGGCAGAGCTGGCCTAGAGAAGGCACACAGTGAGTATCTGGTAAGTGAGCCCACGAGTGAATGAGAGATGAAGCCTCGTTTGGCATCCCTTGTTCGCAGTGACCTGAGAACTTCCACAGCATTTCCGTGGTGCAGCCCCCTCTGGTCCTGAGCTCCAACTTCACGGCAGCTAGCTGTCGAACGAACGTGCACTGGCTCACGCGCTCCGCTGCAGTGTGTACAATCTGCCAGCCCAGAGCCGAGTGGCAGGAGCTTGCTTGGGTGTCAGATCAACCTGGATCTCACAAGCTGCCACCTATTACTTGTGGCCTTAGGTAATTATCTTTCTCTAGAGCGCCACTTCCTCATGTGTCAGAGGAAGCTAATAATAGGACCTGCTCCACAGGGTTGTGAGGAGTCAATGCAATAATACATGTCACATGCTTGCCACAGTGGCTGGCCTCTGCTCAGTCACTACCAGTGCAACAATTCAACCTATTTATATTGACTAAGACCTGTATCGAAGCCCTGGCTCTGATAGCAATTTGCAATGTGAGATGTGTCATTTGGAACAAACATTTCTAATCCTTGGTCTCAATTTCCCTGATTATAAAATAAAAGTGTTTCATTTGTAAGGGGACAGATAGATGAGGATGGTGGGAACACTAGGTTAAGAGAATAATTCTACAAAATGAGCCCACTGTACTGACTCCCCACATGCTTTGTTTGCCAAAAAGCAATCCACCTGCAGCCCTGCCTGGCCTGAGGGGACAGGAAATATCATATTTCTCAACAAATTGAGGCAAGGGACAGGGGATGAAGGCCTAGCAGTCAGCGTAGATAATGAATAATGGGGTTGAGAGGATGAGGGCTGGTTATCACCGGGTTGCTAACAGCTAACCTCTGGGATCACACTTCCCAGCTCAATAGGTTGCTAACACCTCCAGGATTGCACACTGCCCAACACAAGTTATTACCCCCTGTGCTGCTCCTTTCTGCCCTGAGGCATGTAAACAGAGAAGAAGGAGAAGGTGGGGGATTCTGGGGGTTTATAAAAGAGTAAGACACCCCCAGTTCTGGGCCTCTTCTCTCAGAAGTCCATCTCTGTCCCTCTCTTATATAAAACTTCTTTCTACCCTTGCCTCGGCTTTTCTCTGGAGTTTAATCTTCAATACTGGGGCAACAAGGACCTGTCCCTGATCCCCAAGAGCAGTATTCCATCTAATGATGTCTAAGAGTCTTTGATTTTTGCTATGCTGAGGGTCCAGGGCCCCCAGATGAGTCCACAGGCACTCCCAATTCCAAGGGCTGCCAAGGGTGCTGGGGAAGAGAGAAGGGGGCGCAGATTCACTCACTGGACAGGGTCAGGGGCTTGGAGAGCCGCACGAGTGCAATGTCGTAGTCATCCTGCTCATCCGTGTAGTTGCCATTGATGATGATCTGGGAGATGGAGGCCGCCTCAGGCAGCTGGTGCAGGTTGTGAGTCCCCGCATACACCTTCCAGCCATCCAGGATCTTCTCCCGGGTCCTGCCACAAGAAAGTACCGTCCAGTTACGGGCCTGGCAGAGTTCACTGGCAGCCCCTGCTGCACACAGGGAACTGCAGCAGGAGCATCAGCTTGGAGGCAGGAGGATAGATGAATTGACCTCTGGAGGGGACCACTATTGTATGAGATCCAAAGCAATCCCTCGCACTCCCATATTCTGAACGAGTCATTCTGCACCTTACAATGTGATAAAGGAAAAAGGATGAGGAAAACTTGTGTGGCATTTACACTCCACTATCTTATCAGCAGGCCACCAAGGATAAAAAGCAGTGGATGGGACAGATCACAGTCATAGTACTCTTAGCAGCCTTGGAGATTTAGATGGGACAGAGTGACCTGCTGAAGACTCACTTATGGGAATCCAGAGCCTCTGAGGTCTAGGCTGTGTGGGCCCCTGAGGGGACAAGACTGACCAGACACTATCAGAGCTGACTGCACTGCTCTCTCTTCACCCCCATTGCTCAATTCCTGGGACTGTGTTCCTGACTTCTCAGGCTCCTCTGCAGGAGATGGCCCAAAGCCTGTTTTTCTACCCTGCTCTTCAGGGGCAGGGTTCAAAGTCCCTCATCCTTCCTGCCTCACTTTCCTGGGCGAAATCATGGCATTTTCTCATTCTTGGACCTGCCTCAACACAAGTGCTCCAACTCACACTCCAGGACCAAACAACCACTGCAGATCCTGACCAGCAAGACCAGCGTCTGGCCCAGGGGCACTGGGCTCACACCACGCCCTCCTCCACTAATAGGTCAGTCTGCAATCCGCCCTTCCTGGTGGTCCCCCATCCCTAGCAGCACCCAATCACAGGGTCCCTCGGGCACTTACACAAAGAAGCAGTGGGCAGCTGTGAGCACCCACTGGGCGTCGATGAGCGTGCCTCCACAGATGTGGGTGATGCCGTAGTGAAGACTGACTTGCCAAGGCCACTTGTTCTCTGAGGTCAGCGTCCCTCCCACGATTCTCCCGGTTATGGCTCTTAGACCGCAGTCTGGGGAAGTGAAGAGGCAAACCATAAACCGTAAACCTGCTTCTCTCAAAGCCCCTGCCTCACTCCCTGGGTTCCCTGGAGGCTCAGGCATCCCATGCTGAAGGGTGCCCACCCAGCACCCTCCCACCTACCTGAGATGCCTCTCTGCCTCACCTAGTCTAATGTGGTACAGCTGCTTCCTGCTCAAGCAGGAAGACCACATGGTGGGCCAGCATTTTGGATCACCTGGTAGGAAGTTTGATCCCAGACAGCTTCCCCTTTCCTTCGATTCATTCTTTCAATCTTTCATTAATTTGATCAATGCTTACTAAGTGCCCAATGTTTGGCACTGAGCCAGGCATTAGGGTTTCAGGGTACAATCTGGGGCTGCTGCCAGGGGCTCAGAAAAAACAGACAGATTCTAACACGACCCTGGATTGATAAGCATTGTGAAGGGCATCTCTGTCATTCAAAATGATGGAGAAATAAACTTCCTGTGGTACACACGTGGGCTTGTGCCCACACGATGGGTCATTGAGTGCTGTTGGTGGCCCTCCATCTCAGGGAACATCTCCAAGCATGGCTGGAGAGTCACCCTTGAAATCATGGACCAGGAGGCAGCCCCCAGAGTGTGCTTAGACCAGTGTCTTTTCTCCTTGCAGGGGAAAGAGTGAGGCCCTAGGGGGGTGGTCACTCCATCCCAGCCCTGTGTCCTCCCTGCCCCTAGCTGTCACTGAGAACACAAGCATTCTGGGATGGGTCACAGCCTGGGCTTCGGGTCAGACCCAAGGTCAGATACCAGCTTCCCCTCTGCCAGTGGCTTGTCTGACCTCCGGCAATGTCAACACTTCAGCCTTACTTAAAAGGTAGGTGGACAGTATTAGCATCTGCCTCGAAGGGAAGCTGCAGGCACTCCCTGCAGCCGTGTTTGTAAAGCCACCACGCAGTGCCCTCCACGAGCAATGTGCTCATAGCTGTTGGCTCCAGATCCTCATCTCCATCTAGGGCCCTGTCTATGGATACAGAGCCCTAAGCTTCCCACAGGCTACACTCCTGCCCTGTCCTTGGCCTTGGCCTAGAGTGCAGAAGTTGCTGACTGACCCTTACCAGAATTAGGAGAGAGAAAATGGGATTCTAGGATGGCCCTTATGGGATTCTGGTCCCGAAGCAGGACTACTGGCTAAGACCCTCCTCCTTGCTGAGACCCAGGGCCACTCATCACCCGCTGCCCCCTAACTCCCAACCCACACACACCACAATACAAAAAAAGAGCATCTTACGGGAACACTGGAGAGAGACGTACTGCTGGGAAGGGCATTCAGACCTGCAAGAGGACACACAGAAGGTGAGAAGAGGGCCCCGTAGCCACCTCCTCCAGGAAGACTTCCCAACTGACTCCTGCTCAGATCCGATCCCATTTCCAGGAAGCTACCCTTGTCACAAGAAGTGGAGACTTTGACTTTCTCTCTCCCAGTGGGAAATTCTTCCTTCCGCACTTTCTCCAGGAATAGGGATGGTTCAAAGCAAATTATCTCCATTCTCACCTCCTCCCAGTTCTTTGAACCCAAGTCTTCACTGTTCTAGCATCTTCTACAACTAAACAGGTGACCGAAGGCTCCTCTGACAGTTCCTCAGGGTAACAAGCAAACCCACCTAACCTAGAGCAGGCATCCAGATATACCACGCCATCTCTCAGACCCTTGCTTCTTCTCTCCCTTCCACAAAGTAAACAATGCCAGCGGGTGGAACACCTCCCCCCCCCACAGTGGATTATGTTACAATTTGGATATGCGGTATCCCTCAACAGTTCATACGTGAGATGATATAAGAACATTCAGAGGTGAGATGAATAGATTATGAGAGTGGTAGCAATCGATGGATTAGTCCACTGATAAGGATTCACTGTGTGGTAACTGCAGACAGGTGGGAGTGGTTGGAGGATGTGGGTCACTGGGGCTTTGCCTCACAGGCTGGTATTTTGTCCTTGGTGAACGGTGTTCTCTCTGCTTCCTCATTGCCACATCCTGAGCTGCTTTCTTTGCTACACCCTACCACCATGATGTTCTGTCTCACCTGTGGTCCAGAGCTATGGAGTTGGTTGATCATGGACTGAAGCTCTGAAACAATGAGCCAGAATATATTTTCCCTCCACTAACTATTCTTGTCGGGTCTTTTGGTCACAGTGACCAAAAAAAAAAAAAAAAAAAAGTGACTAAAACAGACTGGGAGAGGAGGGGCTGCAACACAAGGAACACAAGGATGACAGAGAACCAGGAGGTCCCAATGGAGGCTGATGCTTCCTAGATGGGCCTCCTGGTCCCTGGCCACTTGCACCTGCAGTGCCTTTGCTCTTGATCTCCAACCCAATCCCAGCTATGCTTTTTACTGCTGCCCCAACTCCAGTCTCCGGAGAAGCTTTCAGTTCAAACACCTGGCTGATGGGTGGCCCCAAGATTTATTTGTCAGGAGCAGCAACTGAATTATGGCTCTCAAACTGTCCTGTGAAGAGGGGACGCCTCTCTTGGGAAACCTGTTCAAAGGCCTCGATTTGAGACTGCCCTGTTGCTATAGTGAAGCTCTATTCAATAGGAGGCTCTGTGCCAGCCACAGAGCTATTCAGTTCTTGGCCTTGAGATTCAGACACCAGGTGCTTGGGGGTGGAAAGTTATGGGCACAAGTTGACAATCATAATTGGGCTGCTCATACTCATGACCTTGGCTCTGCTTACTTTGAAGAAACTTTCTCACAATAAATCCTTTTGATGTTTGTACCTTATGTAATAAACATGCTGACCTTGTTGCCTGTCACCACCTCCTTACAGGGTTGTAGTCAACCACTGAGACCCAGTTTTTTCTCTGTGTATCTGTCTTTTCTCCATCCCCTCACTTCCTAGCTCAGAAACCTGAATTAAGAGCCGTGCAGGAGACGCGGCATTTATTAATTGTCACTGACAACCAGGCAAACTCTTAGCCCTAAGGCTCGAATAAGAACTTTTAAGCCAGTAGGCAGGGTGGTGAAAACGGAACATAACTGAGATACCCTTGAATGTTCATGATGGATTCCTGGGGCCTGGGTCCATGAAAGGCAAGGGAGAGGGGCTCCCTGACTCAAAGACCCTCCCGGCCCCTCATTCCACTGCTCACAGGCAGGCAGCCTGGTTCACCCCACCACACCTGCGGAGGCTCTCCTGGATGGTGGAGTTGTACTCAGAGATTGAGAAACTGCTGGCAAAATCCCTGTGGGCCACTTCGGTTGTCCGGTAAGCACTGTGAGGAAGGAAGGAGAAGAAGAATGAGCCCACTGGAGATAGAGTGCCCCAAGTTCTCCAGTAGGCTTGAGAGCCCTCACCCCAACAGTCCTGCAGGCTGGACTGCAGTGGCCACTGAATGGTGGCCACTCTTCCATGCAGCAGTCAAGGTCCCATATAGTTGGACCCCACCTGCATATTCTGCCCCAATCCACTAGCCCCGTGTACCAGCCCAGTACTTCTCAAAGTGTGGTTCCAGACAGGGAGGTCTTTAGAAATGCACGTTCCCAGGTTCTATCCCAGACCTATTGAATTGGAAGCTCTGGGGATGCTCCCAGCAATCTTTATTTTACCAGGTCCTCGAGGAAGTTCTGATGCAAGTTTGAGAAGCACCAATCTCCCCCTTTTCTGTCTAAACTGTGGTCCATGACCAGCGGCATCAGCATCATCCCAGACCTGCTGAGTCTGAATCTGCATTGCAAAGATCCCCAGGTTGCTGATTTGCATTTTTTAAGTTTGAAGACCCTAGACAAGTACACTGTTGACTCTCAGGGCACAGCAGGCCAGGAATCCCCTTGGGCATGTGCTAAGCAGATTCTAAATCCTAATCACAGAGATGTGGGTTCTAGGGCACATCTTCACAAGCACCTCAGGTGATTCTGGTGTGTTCCACTCTCTGTGTGGAAATTGTGTACATTTCTAGAATGTGGCGTGTCCTTGCCCAAGGCTGGGACTTCACACATGCTCTTCCTCTACCCAGAGGGAGGGCCCATCCTTCCATCCTCTGCTCTTTCTTCCAAATGCATCAAGGCGCCTTCGCGGTCCTGTGCCCACAGAGCCCCCACACATGTCTGTAAGTGGGATTGTTGGTGTAAGCCTCTCTTACTAGAGCATCTTCAAGGGAAAAAAGGATCACCTCTTACTCCATTGTGTCCAGGTGCCACATAGTCACTAGCATCTCATAAAAGCTCAGTGAATGCTCTTTGAATAAACAATATTTAAAGAACTGAATATCCCCGGGGGTTCAGGCTTGAATGTGGTCACACAACTCATGAATAACAAATGTCAATGGTTTCCATTGGATTACTCAGCATCTCCCTGCCCTCCACCAGGACTCTGAGGCTGAGGAGAGGAACGAGAATTAGTTTTAAGTCCTAGCCCCCAACCATGGTTTTCCAGGTGATTCTTTTACAGAGAACCCACAGGGAGATCCTAAACCTTTTCCCTACAACCTCACACAAAACCACTCAGCTTAATGACTCAGACCAAGAGGGAGGTTGCCAACTGGAGGCTCCTTCCGTAGGAAGGTCACGATCCACCCTGCTCCCTGTTCCACCCATCATCATTGGCTCCTTGATTTAAAATCTTTAGAGTTAAAGCTTCTTATGACTTGGCCTGGCCACACCTGCCCCACCTGATTTCCCATTTCATGAGCTCTAGTCCAAACAAAAACTACTACTGCTCAGAGTCCACCAAAGGGCTTTGCATAGCCTGAGTTTCTGGTTCCCAGTTGTCAGAAGATGAGACCTAACCAAACATCCAGCCTCCTTGTGGGGCCTGAAACCATTCAGTGTGGCAACGACACAAGGTGCTTTGCTGCAGAGCTGCAGAGGGGACTGATTACAGCAAATAATTACGGGGCCTCAGGGAAACCACTTGCCCCACACTCATAGGATCCCAGGGCCACTGCCTTTTTGAAAGACATACCCTGAGCTACTAGGATCAGCCCTGGTGGCCTATGGCCCTTTAACAAGGGGTTCCTATGACACGCCTGTGACACCCCTGCTGCACCCCTGGGGCCTCGGGAGGTTTACCTTTCAAACCCCAGCTGCCGGCAGGTCTTCTCTGAGTTGGAGTCGTTCCAGCTGCTGCTGCAGACGGGAAGCCACTCATGAGAGGACCCCGAGTAGACTTTCAGCAGAGACTTGTCCCAGTCAAACCTCACTGCGGGGCAGAAACGGGCAGAGCAGATTCTCAGCACCCAGGAGGCTTTGCTCTCGGGGAGATGTACAGGGAATCTCCAAGAGGCTCCTGTCCTGGGGCCGTTCCCTCAGGCCTCGGACATTCGGGAGGTTGGCTCCGGCAGCAGCGGCAGGCCAGTCCTCGGAAACCCAAGATGCTGGGCAAGGGCAGAGCCCTGGCCAGGGAAGGGGCAGGGCGAGATCCCTCCATCCACAGGACTCAGAGCCAGAGTTGGGAGAAGGGATGCACAATCCCAGGAACCATCACCCCGAGAGGACAGTGGCATGCTCAAAGGAGAAGGCAACAAGAGAAATAAGGTCTGTGATCTGACACGACAGACTGTCACAGATGATTGTAGTTGTGGACAAGTGGACATGTCTATGCACAGGTGAAATGGATGGGCCACTTGTACATACAGGCACCCTCACATACACACCTCAGCAGGGCTGAGTGCAGACCTCACACACTCACGAACCACAACAAGAGCACATACAGATCTCTCTCTCGAACTTCAAGAAACCACAGGAGTGGCAAAGTGGAGGTCACCCACCGGACAGAGAGGAGGGGCACAGGGATGGTGCTCTGGACCCCTTACTCATCTCTAGTGAGAGCTGCTCCGCTTAGATCAGTCTGATATTTGAGAGTTGTCAGATTTTATTGGAGACTCACTAATCTTGTCCAATTCATTCACTTTACAAATTAAGAAACTACAGCCCAGAGAAGGTAAGTGGCTTATGCAGGTCACCCAGCACTCAAGTCAAGCTTTAAACCCAAGTCTACTGTAACTAGGACCCAGATTTTCTGATTCTCTGTCCATTTCCTCCGGTTTGAGCTCTCACAGTTTGCACCACAGTTAGAAGTCACCAGAGCATGCATGCACATACACACACACACACACATACACACATGCGCACATGCACGTGTACACACACACACACACACACACATACACACACTCCCATGTCCAGCCTCCTTACCACAGCCCAGCTCGTCACTCTTCAGCTTGCAGTCCACCACCCCATCACAGCGAACAGCGTGCTTGGGGCAGCTCTCCACGGGCTCCTTGTACTTGATCCCCGTGTGGCCCCGCCAGAAGTAGACTGGAAAAACAGAAGCAAACAGCTGGGTCACAGCCGACCCCAGAGAGGCGAGACACTGAGAAGCCCAAGGCCCTGGGGGTTCTGAGACACCGACCTGCAATCCCTCTCGGACTCTGGGGCTCTCGTCCCCCATCTGTATGGAGAGAAAGGCTGCTCAGGAATGCTCCGGAATGCTCCAGAAAGCTCCTGCAAGCAGGGCAGCCCCAGGCAGACTCGAGCAGCCAGCCACCCAGAGAGAGGAGGGGGAGAGAGAGAGAGATGGGGTGCTGAGGTGGGCAGCTCTTGGGGTCCCCCTGCCCTGCGCGCTGGCTGAGGCAGGGGCTGGAGAAACCACCCGCTCCAGTGTCCCAAGGCCCCTCAGGACCCTCTGGCATCCCCTCTCCTCTGTGCTCCACAGGGTCACAGCCGACATCTTTATCCCTACAATCACACACATGCAGCCACCACGGTTCTGTCCTCTCAGGGGAGACTGTCCTTCCAGCCTAGGGAGTTCCTGGGTGGGCTTCCTTCTCCCTCTCCCCTAAGTGAGGGGTCTCCTGTGCTGTCCTTGCCTCATTACTTGCCTTTATGCCTTCAAGTGTCTTCTCACTCAACTCTTCTCACTCAAGTGTATGAGAAAACCTCTTCAAGAACTTTATAGTCAATCAGCTTCTTGACCTCCTGTTTCTAACAGCAATCCCTTTCCAAGCCGGGAACTGTTGCCCTACTGCCTAGAGACACTACCCGCCCTCCACCCCCCCAAGATGCCCCAGACAGAGTCCTCATTCCTCATCCAGCCTCCTGGCCTAGCTGACTCCCCAGCCCCAACCTCACATTCTCCCACTGGTCCCACGACTTGTTTTTGGTCACCAAGGTAAAGGCCCCTTGTTGTGACTGCTCTTTCCAGTGCAGACACAAATTCCTCCTCATCTCTTGGTCTTGCCCCTCCTCTCCATGTCAGGGTCCTCCTGTCCTCCTAATCCCTGACCTCTGGGAAACACGGGGCAGTTCAGCTCTCAGAATGTTCGTGAAGTGGCCACCTCAATGTGTGGTGGACAGAGTGCTGGATGGGAGCCAGAAGGCTGGGCTCCAGTCCTGACCCTACCGCGTAGCTGCACAGTGACCTTCACAAGTCATACCACCTCCCTGGTCCTGGTCTCCAGACCTCTCTGAAGGAGCCACTGGGGACTTCAGGAAATGCTCCAAAACCAGGCCAGGAGCTTAACTCTATTCAGTGAACCCAACTTTGGGTGCCATATGCTCCCTCCGTGGGTCATTTTCCACTCTCATGGGGCAGGATGCAGGAGAGGAGCAGTGCGGGAGCACCCATAGGAGGTGCCCCATGGCCCCGCGAGGCCTTTACACATATCATGACAGACTCCACTACATGGTCATCAGGTGGGGAAACTGAGGCTCAGAATGGTAACAACTTGCTGAAGCCATGCAGTTGGTAGGAAGCAGGAGCAGGGTGTGAGGGCAGGAACTTGAGGGGACAGCACGTGGCCCCCTCTCACACAGCCCTCTTCCTCAGCCACCCCGCCCTTTGCCCCACCGTGTCTGCAGTAGTATCCTTACGCCTCTGCTGCGTGGCCTGGCCTTACTGAGCCATACAGATGGCTCCAGGCCCCCAAGTGTGTAGTCTCCCCTGTGGCTAGGCAGGTCCTCCCCCTCTCCTCATTCCGGCCTTGACCAACAGGGCCCCACACTTCCAGCAGCTGCTTATCTGCTCTCCAGGTCAGAACTGCTCTCCCATCTTCCAGGTCTCCAACTGGCCCCTGCACCCTGGCCCACACAGATGTCACCTCTTTCTCACAGTCATGCTCAGACACATTTGGCCTGAGTTATTTCCAACCACTGCCAATCCCAGGAGTCAGAGTGTGACGCGCGCTCACTTTTGTTCCCTACTGAGTTCCCCCCTGTGCTGGGTCTCCCAGTCAACTGCTGAGCAGAGAGCCTGGGGCGCACCCTGGGTATCTTTTCCAAAGAGGGAGAAATTGAAGGGTCCTGAAACCCTGAACTTAGAGCTGGCCAGATATCCATGAGATACTTTTTCTAATCAATGTTTTCATGCTTTTTTTTTTTCTTTTCTCTTTTTAGTAACTAGCATTAGAAGAGTGAGGATTTGTGCCAGGAATTATGCCATCATCTCATTAGGTCCTCATACCCGATGAAGTTGGAATGAGAGCTGATGGGGCACATGGAAACGGGCTCTGTCCTGTCTGAAGACGCAGAGACTGAGCTCAGCGTGGTTAGCTCACTTGCCCGGGTAAGCTGCACAGGAAGTATCCCAGAGGGACCCAAGCCCAGGCTCCTCTGCATCCCACACTCTTAACCCAGCTGCCTCAAAGGGTCCTGGCTGTACTATGGTCCAAGATAATTTGCAGGAGTGTCCCTGCATGAATGTGGTAGCAGAGTGAGCATGGGGTGCCCTGTCCCTGATGTGTGCCCGCATCCCAGGGCCCTGTGCCACCTGGCAACCACCAGAACCCACCCCTGCTCCCTCCATTCAACTCACAGAGAAGGATGAGCGCAACCACGAGGGCGATGAGGAGGAGGACACACCCGATGAGCGGCAGCTGCTTCTGGCTCTCCTGCCAGGAGAACTTGGGCAAGCCGAGACCTAGGAGCAGGGCAGCAAGGGAGGTAAGGCTGCTGGGGAGGAGTCTGGCAGGAGGAGAAGGAGGAGGAGGCAAGGCTGGCCCAGGAGGGCCCATTAGGACCTCTGCACCCAGAATATGCCTCCACCCTCCTGATGCCAACCCTTTTATGCACTCCTCTGGGCCAGCCAGGCACTTTGCATATGTTCTCTGACTTCTTTCTCACAGTATCCTTGTAAGCTGAGTCCCATTTTATAGATAGGGAAACTAAGGCTCGTGGAAATGAAATAACTTGCCCAAGGCTGCTTGGTTAGGGAGTGACAGGGCAGAGGTTCACAGGGTGTCTGATTCCAAAGCCCACCAAAGTGCCTCACCCACTCTGAGAAGCAAGACTGGGATGGTCCCCAAACCTCTTTGGCTAGGAGGAACCCAGCACAGGGGGGAACCTCAGTAGGGTGCAAAATGAGCACATATCACAGAGCCCTGTCCTCAGGGAGCTTAGACTCCTAGGGGCAGGGGCTGGAAATACCTGAGGCCAAATGTGTCTGAGTGGGACTGTGAGGAAGAGGTGTGGAGACCATGGCTGTCGGTCACAGTCATATATCAACCAGGCCTGCCTGTCCTGGGTTTTCATGTGACGCTTCCACTCTGCCTTTGCCTCCCCAGGTCCCTCACAGCCCACCCTGGCCATGCCCAACGTCATTATCCCAGAGGCCTGAGGAGCAGAGAGCACCAGCTGAGATCTCCTGTCACCCACAGACTGCTTCCCTGTTCCTCCTGCCCTCCCTGCCATGTCCCCCTTACCTGGGCTCTCCCCGCTGGCCCTGGTGGACGGCGCTGACCTGGCAGGAGATGACCGGACTGGGACAGCCCCCACTGGTGTCGCTCTAACAAGACACACTCTTGTTGGAGAGGACGTCGTGGAGGCTGACCTGGCCGATGATGACCCTCCGGATGACGACCTGGATGGGGAGGCCCGCGCCGGAGTCGTCCTTGCTGGAGAAGCCCGGGCTGGGGGCGTCCTTGCGGGGGAAGCATTCTATAACAGAACAGAGGGCGTCCCTCAGGCGGGGCCAGGGGATAAATGGACAAGGGCTGGGGGTGGACAAGGAAGCACCTGAGAAGACATGTGTGAGCAAGGCGGGAGAGAGTGCTGGCCCCGGCTCCCCGACAGGGACCCACAGAGGTGGGCGGAGGGCAGGGGGCCATGTGCTGTGGGCTCGGGGCACCTCCCCAGGCTGTGTGTGTAGAGGGAGGGTCAAAGAAGGGGCTGCCGGGAGGCACACTCTCTCTGAGATGTGGGATGGAGGAATCCGTCCCCTGTGGGGAAAGTCACCACCCCCTCACTTCCTCCTACAACCCCATCCTTTTCTTTCAGGTATGTGTTAAATTATAAAATACTGTCTCACTGTAAGCTTTTGTGAAAAAGTAAAACACCCTGCTTAAGAGAAGCCCTCAGCTGCCCTGCCAAGCCCCCATTCTCAGTCCCACTGGATCTTGCACGCATACGCGCATGCGCAGGAATCCGCCAGGAGCCCCAAGAGGCGAGAGGCAAGGGAAGAAGGCACAGGCTGGGGTGAGGCTCCCCCATGCTTGGACAAGGACCTAAGTTGGAGTGGTTCTTAATTTATATTTACTGTGTTAATTTATATGTGCAGAAGACTTAATGTGCTCTAAGCCCTTTATATATATTTCCTCATTTAATCCTCTTAACAATCCTATGAGGCAGGATCCATTATTATTCCCATTTTGCACAGGGAGGAGCAGAGGTGGAGGGATGAAGCAGCTTGATCAAGTTCTCAGAGCTAGAAAGTAGCAGAGTCAGGACTTGAACCCAGAAAGTTGGAGTCCAGGCAGACGGCTGTAACAAAGAAGGCAGCAGCTGGAACTTCAAGGGCAGTCAAAGAACAGCCAGTGCTGCTCCTCTTTGGAAAGCCCGGGGTGATCTAAATCCGGGAGAGGGAGTTGGTGGGCAGAAGTCCCTCTGACCTCCCTCCTGCATCTCAGCCTCTTCAGTCCCCTTCTGAACCCCCAGAGCAGGAGCTGACCTGGCTCCCGGGCTACACCTGACCATCATTGTAACATCTGCTGAGAATTGGTTGGCTGCTCAGGAGGGCAGTGTCCTGGGGACAGTGGAACAGTGGAGGAAGCCCACCTAGGCTTGGGTACCCAGGGCTGGGGAGGGCATTGGCTCTCTTAGGCCTCCATTTCCATCCCTCGCCAACCACACATTGAACATCCTTCCTAAGCAGACCAGACCCCAGTCTTCCTCATGGGCATATCCGGCCGGAATGCACCCCTCATCCCTGCCACAAACGCCTATTTGGTTTTACTTTTGATATATCTTTAAAAAACGTTTTAAAAATTTGTTTTAACTAGTTATACATGACAGCAGAATGCATTTCAATTCATTGCACACAAATGGAGCACAACTTTTCTTTCTCTGGTTGTAAACAATGTAGCGTTGCATCGTATGTGCAGTCATATATATACTTACAGTAATGATGCCCATCTCATTCCACCTTCTTTCCTGTCCCCGTGTCCCTGCCCCCTCTTCTCCTTCCCCTTTGCCCAATCAAAATTTGTCCATTCTTCCCTCTCCGCCCCCCCCACCATTATGGATCAGCATCCACTAATCAGAGAGAAATTGGCTTTCCGTTTTGGGGGATTGTCTTACTTCACTTAGCACTATATTCTCCAACTCCATCCATTTATCTGCAAATGCCATAATTTTATTCTCTTTTAAGGCTTAGTAATATTCCACTGTGTATATATACCACAATTTCTTTATCCATTCATCTGTTTAAGGACATGTAAATTGCTCCCATAGTTTAGCTATTGTGAATGGAGCTGCTATAAAATGTTAATTGATGTGACTGTTTCACTATAGTAGGCTGATTTTAAGACCTTTGGGTATAGACCAAGGAGTGGGATAGCTTGGTCAAATGGTGATTCCATTACAAGTTTCCTAAGGAATCGCCATACTGCTTTCCAGAGTAGTTGCATCAATTTGCAGTCCCACCAACGATGTATGAGTGTACCTTTTCCCCCACATCCTCGCCAACACTTATTATTGCTTATATTCTTGATAATTGCCATTCTGACTGGAGTGAGATGAAATCTTAGAGTAGTTTTGATTTGCATTTCTCTAATTACTAGAGAAGTTGAACATTTTTTCATATATTTGATGATCAATTGTAATCTTCTTCTGAGAAGTGTCTGTCCAGTTTATCTTGGAAATTAGTGCTCTATCTGACGTTCGTAAAGCTGTTCTCCCACACTGTGGGTGCTGAAAACATACATTGGTGAAAATATAGCCTTGTCAACAAATGGTGCTGGGAAAAATGGAAATCTGTATGCAGCAAAATGAAATTAAATCACTGTCTCTCACCATGCACAAAACTCAAGTCAAGTGGATCAAGGACTAGGAATTAGACCAGAGACCCTGCGTCTAATAGAGGAAAAAGTAGGCCCTAATCTCCAGCACGTCGGATGAGGTCCTGCCTTCCTTAACCAGACTCCTAAAGCGCAAGAAATAAAATAAAAAATTAATAAATGGGTTGGATTCAAACTAAAAAGCTTCTTCTCAGCAAGGGAAACCATCAATAATGTGAAAAGAGAGCCCACAGAGTGGTTTTACTTTATAAATCCCCTCTTCTGTGAGTCAGAAGTAATCGGTTTGGGGTATATCCTCATTTTTCTGGGGGGTGAGGGATGAATGCAAAGAAGAATCCCCGGTTCCTGACCACAAGTGACTTGCCAGAGATACTGAGCGCTGCTGCCTGGCAGGCCGGCCTGGGCCAGCAGGGGCAGGCTCGGTGCATCTGGGGACCTGAAGGCAGCTGAGCCAGAGCTGAGGCCGCCTCTCATGGCCATTGTCTAGAGCCAGGTTTCCATGAGACAAAGGTTAGACTCTGGCCACTCTAAGCAGAACAGGACTGGGGTCGGGACGAAGGTGGAAATGGGGACAGTTGATGGCACTGGTGTGGGTCAGGCCGACCTGGGTCCCAACCCTGGATCTATTACTCAGTAGCAATGTGACTTTGGGCCAGTGCTTTAATTCTCTAAGCCTTTTTTTTCTTCACCTATAAAATACCCCTTAGGAGCATCCTTGCAGGCATCTGGCGCACAGAAAGTACTAGAAATGGCTGTTCCCCTCCCCCTTGCCCTGAAGCACACAGCATCAATCATGCCTAGATCATCAGCCACGGACATGATGAGTGGCCGTCCGATACGGGCTGAGTGGTGGGTGAGCTCATCTTAGGGAGGAAAAGCAGGGTGCTGGGCAAAGGCCAGGGTCAGGTCCCACCCATGTAAGACCCTGAGCTTCCCACCTGCTAGGGACCCTGGCATGACAGGGCCTCCAATGACCCGCCTGGTCTCTCTCCTAAGTTCACACTCTACACTTTCCCAACTTCAAGGGTATTTCCCATCGTTCAGATAATAAAATACTAATCACTCATAAGTAGACGGCACTTTAGAGTTTACAATTGACATTCATGTCTGTGGCCTCACAAGGTCCTCATCTCATCCTGAAAAGCTGATCGTTCTGGGAGCCCATTTTGCAGATAAGTAAGTCAAGGCTCAGAGCTAGATTACCAGAATCACCCAGGACTCCCCTCTGGCTTACTTGCATGAGTTCCTGCCCCTCTTGAATCAGGAGAGCCTCCCGGTGCAGTCTGCTTATGCGTAAGGTGCTCATTTCGCATTTGGCACACAGCCAAAGAACTGGGACCTGGGGCCTGGTAGGGCCAGCACTCCATTGGGAATCCAAAGGATCCCACAGGGAAGCCAGTCTAGTGGAACCTTCTGGCATGAAACATGGTTGGGCCCTGTGACCTGCCAGGACTGGGCAGAACATAGTGACCTAGGGCAGTGCCGTCACAGTTAGTGACTGTGCTGGAATCCAGCTGTGTGACATTGGACAAGTGACTTCGCCTTTCAGGACTCAGCTTCCTTATCTGTGGGATCCAGTTCATCCTGCTCCATAGCACAGTCGTCATAGGTGATACACACAAAGCACTTGCTGAAAAGTAAGGGCTTGGGTGACATTGACTGTGCTGGGGTTGCTCGCTGAGGTTTGGGAGTGCTGGCCTTGAAACAGGTCTGCCTGAAAATGCCTGGGTCGTTTCTAACTGGGTTTCCTTGGGCAAGTAACATGGAGCCCATCAGAGCCTGGCTCCTTATCTGTAAAGCGGGCTTAATCTCACCCGCTTCCCAGGTAAATGGGGAATGTACAGGAAAGATCCTGGTCTATAAATGTGTGTTCAACTGTAATAAAGTTAACAGCCCACTAGGGACTTTGCTGCATCCTATTTCAACCCTCTGACAGCTCTTTGTAGTTGGTATCATGAGCCCCATTTTACAGATATCAAAACCAAGGTCCAGAGAAGTTAAGGATACACCAGATTCACATACCAGGGAAGTGACACAGCTTAGATTCTAACCAGGTCTGCCAGGAGCAAGTAGAGTCTTGACCAACAGTATCACAAGTGCCCAGGGGAATTTCCTTCCTCTCTTCAGGTTAGTATTTGTGAAGCTTCACCTCCACTGTTTCCTTTGATTCTCACAAGGCTCCTAGTGAGCAAGCTGGGCAGTATGATTGTCCCCAGTTTCTACAAGAGGAACTGGGGCTCAGGGGGACTGAGGAGGAGGCCTACCCCACCCCCAACCTCTAACATAATCTTTGCATTCCCAGGGAAGAGCCCAGGCTGTCTCCACCTGAAGGTTACTATGACCCTGGGACCCTGGGACCTCATCATGAGGGGTACAACAAAGGGCTGGGCTGGAGAAGGAGGGGTTGAGAGGGTCTCAGGGGGCGAGGCACTAAGGAAGATGGCGGGAGGATGGGGGTGCATTCATGATGCTGGAGCAGCCCGGGGTTAGACCAGGGGGGAGGGCGTCAGCGGGCATGCTGGGAAGCCCGGAGCAGCCAGCATGAGCAACGTCAGCAAAAGTGCAGCCGCCCTGAGTCGGGGTGTTCAGCCCTGGTTTTGGCAGAGTGAGCCCTCTGCTGTCAGAGCTGGTGGGAGGCAGGTGGACCAAGGCAAGACAAGTAGCATCCTTAGTGAGATCCTCTGTTCACTCCCTGACTCTGAACCTGACCCAACCATTGCAGGACATTAGGAAGCATCTTCATCTTCAGGGGCCATCAGAATAAGAGATCCCACAATCATCCCTCTTCAGACATATTATGGCCGGCCACCCCACCCTGCTAGAAGTTCTTCCTGATGTCTAACCTGCTACAGCACTAACTCATTTCCTTCCCTCGATTCTTGGAAAGCAACTACCAAGATTCCATCCTCCTACCTACCCAGAGGCTTGATGAGCTTGAGGGCAGATGCTTTTAGGAGGTGGGGAGCAGGAAAGGGAGGAGACCTTTATCTAAGGTCCTGAGATAAAAGGGGCAGAGCCGGAACCAGAACCCAGGCCTCCCAAATCCTTGCCTTTGCCAGTAAGCACAAGGCCCAGGAATAGGACTCAGATGCCAAGTCTCTGCTGTGCCCTGACCTCTCCACCATGTCCCTGCAGACCAGAGGCTCAGCCACCCACATCGGGGCATGTGGACAAGGCAGAGCAGCCGCTCCCAGGAGGCTCTGCACCTTTGTCCTGCCCATCATTCTCTCCCAGCCCTGCCTCTCCTCCTCACCTACCCTGGGGGCCTCTGGGGTTAGGTTAGCCCTGGGGGTAACAAGGCTGCTGAGCCCTTCCCCCACCATGAAAGGCTTGTACTCCAGGGTGCCCCTGCTGTGCCTGGCTGCTCCCAGGGCTCTGTTCAAAGACTATCTGGACCCTCCAAATATCCTGGGACAAGAGGCAGCAAGGGAGGCCTCGGGGCAAGGAAAGTGCGGGCCACCAGGAAGAGAGCAGAGGACAGTTCCTGGCTCCAGGTTCTTTTCACGCATTTCCCTGGACAGGAGTCTATAAGGATCATCATTCTCATCTCACAGACTAGGAAGCAGAGGCCTTAAACATTTGCTCCTCTTGTTTGGGACTGGGGAGGGACTGAACCCAAGACCCCTTCACCACTGAGCCCAGCCCTTTTAATTTTTTATTTTGAGACAGGGTCTCACTAAGTTGCATAGGACCTTACTAAATTGCTGAGGCTAGCCTCAAACTAGTGATCCTCCTGCCTCAGTCTCCCAAATTGCTGGGATTACAGGCACATGCCACCGCGTCTAGCTAGACCGGAAACATTTGTGTGTTTTGCCTGAAGTTGTTCAGGTCTGTCTTATGGCAGAGGGATTTAAAAACAACGAAATCCAAGGCCCCTTTCTTTCAGTCTGGTGCTCTCTATCCTGAGTTCCCAGGGCTGGGTTCTGTACCTCCAGGTGAGTGGGGAATTTTCCTGGTTTCTTGTAGGGACTCCTCCCCCTGGGACTGCCAACCTAGTGGGGGATGGGAGTGAGTTAACAAGCCCCTGAGAGTTCCTGCCTTTGCCCTCCCCTGTGTCTCCTGTGGGCTTAGTCAGGGATGTCATGGAGGAGAGGGGCTCTCTGTCTGTGCTGAGTGACACCACAGCCAGCTCATGGGTGCTTCACCCCTGGCTGTGTGGCTGTGCTGTGGACTGAGCCCCAGGCTCTGCAAAGAGGCAGCAGCGTGGACTCTTACAGAGGTGGTCAGTCTTAGCCCCACGCAGACAGTGAGGAGGACGCTATCTAAAGCTCCCCTGATAGTCCTGAAGAAGATCCAGCGACCTTGGTGGCAACATACCCAGCCTGGGGCAGGCCAGTGGGTCCCTCCAGGTGCAGTCGAAGCTCCATCCTTGGGGACATCGTTTCATAAAGCTACCACCCCTGGTGTGGGGGGCTGGGCACTTCAGATTGTCAGAGCTGGGAGGAATTTGAAACCCCTTCAGTCTAAGCCCTTTATCATATGGATAAGGCAATGAAGGACCAGAGAGGCTTGGTGGCTTGCTGAAGATCACACAACCTGTTAGGGACACTGGCAGGACTGGAAGCTCAAACCTCTAGCCACATCCTTGAGCTGTCCCATGACACTGTACTCTCCCACAGCCTGCCCCTCACCATCCTCCAGAGAGGAAAGACCTTTCCCCAGACCTAGGCCTCAGATACGCACCCTCTTCCCCCAGAAACTCTGCGTATCAAGGACTTTCAAAGGCTGGGCACAGGCAGGACCATAGGCTGGAACCCCAACACTCTGGACTAGACAGGAAAAGCTGCCCCCAGCCCCCAACAGGTCCAAGAGGGACAGGAAGGAGCTCCCCTTGTTAGAGCCTAAAATGCTTCCCTGGGGCCCACTAAGGACCCCATGGGCTACAGTGGGGTGGCCCTGACCCTATCCAGTGTGACAACTGCATGGGGCTGGGCTCCAGTGGATAAGGGCTTCTTCCCCTCCTCACCACATGGCCCAGGCCTTACAGCAGGCCTTACAGCGCCTTCAGGGCCACAGGGCTCTCTCCCACTCTCCGGTTCCCTGAACCTGGAGTTCCTGGAATGCAGGCAAACTCACCACCGCCCCCTGGCGCTGGCTCCCTGCCCACCTGCTCAGTTCACCCCTGTTGTTGCTAGGCCAAGAGGAAGCTGTTTTGCCAAAACAAGACACTTAAGAGGCCATTGTTCTATCAACCAGTCTTCCCAGCCAGCACCCAGCCTGGAGCCTGGCACACACTCCCACACACCTGTGCTCCCATTGCCAAGTCACAGAGGACAATTCAGGGAAGACAGGCAGGTGTAACAGGCAGAAGGCTGCTCAGGACCAACGACAGCATGAAGCGGGTCTCAGGTGGGGGCTGTGTCCCTACAGGGGCAAAGGGCACACAGAGCTTCAGAGGTGCCTGCACTTTGGGGCTGAGGTTGGCAAGGTGAACTGAGTCCACGGGCCTGCCACCTTGGGAGCCTGCCCAGCCCGTCCTGGGGAAGCTGCCCTGTCCTAGAGGGTCCTGGATCTCACCAATCCAGAGCATGTGTGGTCTTGGGTGATTTGGAACCAGCATAAAGAAATAGGAATTCCCAGCATAAGAAAATCTGTCCCACAAAGGATGGTTGCTTTATCAGTGGGTGTACTTCAGCCTTTCTCTAATAAGCACTGCAGGTCTAACATGCACCACTGGGAAGAACAGATGCATCTATCCAGTGCGGCACCCGGCAATCCCACTCTCTGGGATTCCAGCCACTGTTAGGGAACCAGAAAGGAAGTCAGGGGGAAGTTTGTCCAACCCTCTTCTTTGGAAGGTGGAGAAAAACTAGATGTAGGGAGAAGATATTTGTTCAAATTTAGAGGAGCCAGGATTAGACCCCAGAGGGCGACAATGATGGAGGTAATTCCTAACACTGTGGCTATGTCTGCATCTCTATCCATGTTGGAACGTAGGATGTTGTTCTAGAAGAGGCTTACTAGGTGAAAGACCAACCTTCCTTCCTTCCTTCCTTCCTTCCTTCCTTCCTTCCTTCCTTCCTTCCTTCCTTCCTTCCCTTCTCCTTCCTCCTCCTCCCTCTCCTTTTTCTTTGTTGTGTTGAACTCCAGTCTATTTTTCTACACTTTTTATTGGTGCATGATAGTTGTACATAATGGTGGCACTTGCTGTTACATATTCTTACATGCACACAATATAACAGTATCTATTCTATTGGTGCTGTTATTATTCCATTTTATATTATATTATAATATATATATTATCATACGACTTGGGAGAATGAAGCAGGAGAATAAAATGGAATATAATATAATATATATTATATATATATTATATTATATATAATATATATAATAGGTCTCTGATTCTAGGTCTGCAAACTGCACCTGTCTCACCTTTGCTTTTGAATGTGGAGAAACTGAGCGCCTTGTCCATCCCTTTCCCAAGATCCTTCTGAAGACTTAGTTTCTCCCATAGGAGCATCAGCAGGCTCATGCCCATTGACCACCATCTTCCTTACTAGTGTTTAGAGCTGAGACAGAAACTGCAAAGCATCTCTCTACAGTAAAGCCCTTGGGGAGAAGGCTTGGCCTTATTGACCAGCATCTCCCAGCCCATTCCCATCTCATCAATCTCAACAAATACCTTCAGACATGATTAGCAGCCCCCTCTCTAGCTTGCCCTGTCCTTACCCCAGGGAATCCACCTAAGACCAAAGGACAAATTTTAAAACCTTAAATAAGGAAAGAATGGTTCAATTCTTTCATTTTGAAGTTCTGACAATCTCCCTTCCAAGATGACCATGGCCTGCCATACCTTTGACATTTAAGTATTAATTAGAAGTGTTTATTTTTTCATTAAACATAAAAGGTTGTTCTCCATCCTTTGTTCCTCCAGCAACCTTTCACATGGGTTCCTGACTCTGGGGACATGGACCTCCTGGGACCATGGGCCTCCTGGGTGGACACCACCCCATCACCCTGCCCCAGGACCAGGCCCACCCATTCACCTCCACTGTGAGCACAGCTTCCCTCTAGATAGCTCAGCCCTTCTCTTTGGGTATAGGGACCATCAAATTTAGACTCCCACCAAGCCACCCAGGAGGACACCATTGTTGTGACTGCAGTTTCACATTCTCCAGGCTTCCAACACAACTCCATTCCATCCTATATGCCATTCTTTCTGATCACCAGTGACCCCATTGAGTCTCAGAGGCCTGAGGCCAAAAGACCTTGGTGAGGTGGAGACAGGAGCCAAGGAGACCAGAAGGCAGGGGAGGTGGCCTGGGGAAAGAAGAGTCAAGAGAGCACTAAAAGATTGGTGGGAGAAATCATGGTAAAGCTTCCAGAAACACATCTGGAGTTCAAAATGGACCACAAGCCAACTCCAGGCTGGAACACAGAACGAATCGATCTTTCTCAAATCCAGGCTGGCCCATCCTCCCTCGAGTGCCAGATTCTACCATGTCAAGAAAGTACAAAGAACATGGAGAGGAGCAGAAAACAAGACCTGAGCACTCCGAGAAGTTAGAAAGCAGAGGCATAGTTGAAGCCTTGGGAAGGCTTTACATGACTACAACCAGCTTTTCCGCCCACGGAAAACAGCCCAGCTGCTCTCTACTACCCCAAGAGCAGCAAAGGAAAAGAACCATGTTGGAGCAAGGAATTGTGGTTAGACACAAGGAAGCCCTTCCCAAGATGAGGATTATTGAGCAAAAATAAGTGACTAAGCATGGTTGAAAAATCCCTTAAAAATCTTTAAATGTACACAGAAAGTCATATTTTTCTGGGAAGGTTTTGGAATCTACTAGGGGATTAAACAAGGTAGACTTGAAGATCAGGTAAGATGCTCTTGATTCTCAAACCAGCAAAAATCAGGTTAGGTTAGATTAGATTAGCAACCAGCAAAACTGACCACTTAACAGCATAGCTGTCCTGGCCAGACTGCTCACAGGTCACAAAGAAGGGCTCAGCCACTCAGTCCTGGGACCTGAACCCAAATTCCACCAGCTTCTCCCCGCAGGAGCAGCTTCCAGGGATCATGATGCAAAGGAGGCCCAGAGATCCTAGTCCCAAGTAACTTCCGACCAGAGGAGGCATTCTTTTCCCACAAACCAGAGGCACTGGAGCGGCTGTGCCTCACCTGTCTCCCAGCCGCTCCTGTCCCTCGGCACCAGGAAGATCAGTCAGCCGAGACCCACACGCACACTTACCCTGCCGCTGTCCCTCTCCATGGCCTCCCAGGGATGAGTCTTCAGGCTCAGCTGATGTCAAGAGGAAGGTCCATGTTGCCCCCAGCTTCCCAGGCATGTGGGGAAAAGGAGGTTGAGGGCCGAGGGCCGGCCCTGCGAATGGGGCGGGGAGGCTGGTTGGATGTGAGGTAATCCTGAGTATAAACAAGGCAGAACTTGCCAGACCTGTCCCTCCGCCCTCCCTGGACATCCCAGTTACTCAGCGAATACCGGGAGCATGTGCTGCCTCTGCTCCTGAAACTGCCCCCACAGAGGCAGCTGGAGGGCGCTGGCCTGCCTCCTTCAGAGGACCAAGGAGGCCCCATGAGGATGGCTGAGCCCCACCGACCTGAGCCCCCATCACAGAGGCACCGGATCCGGGATGATCCTGTCCCCACAGGGGACATCCATGGCCAGGGACAGAGCCCCACCCAGGGCAGGACAGTGTGGAGCTCCATGCCAAGGGTCACACATCCAAACCCCACATCAGGGCAGGTGGTCTGGTAAATTTTTTTCTGAATCCAAGGAAGTTATTTCTGTGAAAACTCTTGATAAAGAAATTAAAATCAAATGGCTTTAATTATGCACATAATGAATTGCCTCTATTGAAAACAATAAAATTTATGAAACAGTGCAACAAAGTCAATTAAATTCAAACACATAAATATCTGAATGGAAACTGTTCCAGGAATTATTGGGCTGACTCATGATCCCACACCTGCGCCCCATTCTGATCCTCAGAGTCAAAAGGAAGAGCTTCTAGCACCAAGCCTGGCCGAGCTCCGCTGAGGAATGCCAGGAGAAGGGGTTGGGAATTAGCTGGATCAGGGGAGGTTTCATATTAGGAGCATTTGGGTCACTAAGATTTTTAGAGTGAAAGGGAAGCTCAGAGATCATCTGGTGGCCAGAGGGACTGAGGGATCACAAGTCACCTGTAACAAACAACAGTAGCAATTATAATAAGGAGCTGGATGTCCTGTGAGACACTTTACATAGGTCTTTCATGCATTCTTTCAACAAATATTTATTGAGTGTCTGGCCCTGTTTTAGGGATATCATAAAAATCAACATGGCTGCAGAATGGTCTTTTCTAAGCATTAGAGATTTTTCTGGCAGGGGTAAATTGCCACCCAGGCACTTATCAGGAACTGGATCTGACAGAGGGAACAATTTTCTGAAATCTAACAATACTTTCCAAGGTTTGAGAAATATTAGATTGGCCAGTTCGCCTATTGACACAGACATTCTAATGTGCTTTAAAAATTTTATGCCGAACATGGTGATGCACACTTGTGATCCCAGCAACTCAAGGAGGCTGAGGCAGGAGGATTGCAAGTTCAAAGTCAGCTTCAACAACTTAGTGAGACCTTCAGCAACTCAAGGAGACCCTGTCTCAAAATAAAAGATAAAGAGAGCCTTGGATGTGACTCAGTGGTTAAGCACTCTGGGTTCAATTCCCAGTGCCAACATTCAAACATAGATACATAAATTTATGAACACCCTACTTTGAGCCAGTTTCCAATTGCTGAACTTATCTCAAGCCTATTTATATTCCCCAAAGAATGCTCCCAACCAGGGACCCTGGTTTCTGCACATTTATTCTGCACCGGAATGAAACTGTCTTTGCTTTTATTTCAGTCTAAGATTTCTTGGTTTACAGTACGTTCTGGGAACACAATAGCTAAGACTCAGGTCTGATGGCACTGGCATCAGGATCGGGGGGAGGCAGACAAAAATCAACAAACCAATTAAACAGTACATTAGACCGTGAGACGTGCAATAGAGGAATAGAGAAGGGACGGGGTTAAGAAGGTGGAGGACACAGTCACAGTTTGAAATATGGGGTTCAGGGGTGGCCTCTCAGGTGAACTTTGAGTGAAGACTTAAAGGAAGTGATGATTCCCCTTTCCCATTTACATTTAAGAAAACACAAGCTTCTAGCTCAGGGTGGAAACACCTTAGGGTAGCTGATGGGCATCTAATGCAGAAGCAGGGGCTGGAGGAAAGAAGTTCTGGAAGCCCCCAGGGGCTCTAATTCTGTGGTGCCAGTTCCCTGGCTTTCCAAGAAAGCAGAACTCAGCCAAAAGCCACATCCCCTTCCAGCCCCCCCAGCCCTCCATGCCCCAGGAGAGGGACCCTTCCCACCTGTCGTCCAGTCCTGACGACAGGCCTGCATATGTCCTCCTCTCTTCCTCTTCCCTCTTTAGCCACCAGGGAGCCATAGGCTGCCTCTGAGTCTGGGCATCCATAGGCCAGGCCTGAGGGTAACCATTTGTCCCTAAGCAGGCCACTTGCCTCTGAGGGTCAGCCTCAGCCTCTTTCCGTGAAGGTCTCACTGACCTCTGGAAAGAGCTCAGCCTCGGGGTTCTGGGCGACGGTTCTGGAAAGAATCAAGGTCCAGGTCTGCCTGGGGGCACACGGTGGCATCAGATTCTTTGTGGTGGTTTTCCTGTTTTCGGAGTGGAAAGTACAGGGGCTGGGCTTGAAGACCTGGACTCGTCCCCAACAAGGCTGTCTTGGAGGCCTGGCCCTGCCCTTGGTTTCTGCACCTGACCTTGGCTTGGCTCTGCCCTTTCCTGGTTCCCTTCTTCGGGTCTCTTTGGCCCCCTGCCTGACTGCACAACCCCGGTCTTCTTCTGACTGACCCTTTCCTTGACTTTGCTCCCCTCCTGCCTTGATGGCTGCCCCCCTCCCTCCAGCTCCCTGGCTGCCTTCTGGCACAATGCCAGGCAGGCTCTCAGCCTTCACCACCCCCACACAGGGGCCACCCGCAGCACCTGGCACCTGCCTGTTACCTCCCTGTGTGGGGACCGCAGATTAGCTACCCAGCTGTCCACAACCCCAGCTTCTGGTTATTTCCATTTGGGGTGAAAGCAGTTTTACATAAAAAGATGTGCCAGCCCCCACGCAAACAAGCACATGACATCTGACACCCCTCCAAAATAGTGAATGAACCCACAACCATGTTGAGACTAAACCCCCAGTTTCACGGCTGCCCCAGCTGCCTCTCTCTGGGAGCACTAGGAACTCCTTTCTGGGGCTCCAGGCAGAGACACAGAGCTCTGGGTCATTCTGTCCCCAATCTTATCTTCTCCTGTCTCTTGCTTCTGACAAGGCTCCTCCTTTGGAGTCCTGAATTCATTAGCTTTGCTCCTGAATCCCCCCACCCTCCTTCCTTGGGGCCCTGCAGTACCCTTCTCTCCTTTGCATCCCAACCTTCTCCATCACTCAGAGCACAACAATGGGCTTCCCGCCAGGCCTGAGGGTGACCAGGACACAGACCGCATACCTAGAGGCCAGAGAGGACAGGGAGGAAACATTGAGCCCACACTGGAGGGACTGGGTCACAGTAGTCACCCTCTGGGCCTGAGGCCGCATATACCCTCAAACCCAGCCCTCTTCCCAGCCCCAGGTGAGGGCCGCCATCCCACCCCACTCAACCCCCACGCAGTTTTGGATCTCTGGACTTCGGTTCTAGCCGCCCTTCTTACCCCAGGCCTGTGGAAGGTTGGTAGATGCTGCCTAAACTGCTGGTCAGAGGTATTCCTGGTGCTGGAGCGGGGCCTGGGGGTGTAAGGAGATGTTTTTTTTCAAGCTGAGAGATAATAGCATAAGAGCCTAAGCAGAGTCCTGATCCCCAGAGGGTCTCTCAGCCCACCCTAAGGAAGGCTTATGGGGGACGCTGCCGGTGAGGCATCTCTAAAGTTCAAGCAGATATTGGGCCTGTCACCCGGGTAGTGGGACAGGGAGGAAGAAAGGACAGGTGCACCAGGAGGGGAAGCCAGGAAATAAGCATGGCCAGAGGACCCCAGTGGTTCCACCATGGTTCTAAATCCTAAACCCAGGAGGCACGAGACTGTTCCTGACCATGGATTGGCTGCTCTGTGTGTTGTTGAGAACACAGAGACAAAAAGGGACAAGGACCCATTCTTTCCCCCTCAATTGGCATTGTTCTCATTGCATCATCAAAAACCTGCTGTTGTGGGGATACACCAGGGAAGAAGGCCCTGGCCGGACTCCTGGCAGCCTCTGCACACACAGCCCCACTTCCAGGGGCTGGACCTGCCCTCCAGGACCTTCCAGGCCAGAGCCGCTGAGAGCACCCCTGTGATGCTGGGCCTGGTAGCCGCCCAGCCTGTGCCCAGGTGGCTCCAGGCAGTGGAAAATCCCATTCCCCAGCGCGTGTGGGTTGCGTTCTGTGTGGAGCGGCCGCCTCTTTCCAAAGAAGGAGCTGATGCAGCTGCCCTTCCTTGTGATTCACCCGTGTTGTGTGTCTTTGGCTCCTCACTCCCCTCTATGGGGACATGTGGCAGAAGTCAAATCACACTTCCTCATAACAGCCATTCTCACACTTGAGGGCAATAGTTTGGTGACCCTTGAGTAGGTGGCTTTTCACACTGAACACACCCAGTTCCTTCGCTTGCTCCTGGGGTGAGGGAGACGCAGGTTTCCTCACCTTGTGAGTTTCTCCGTGGGCACCATAAGTCTCCTAAAGTCGGGGTCCCGTGGCCATATTTACACAGGCTCCCCCACTCCATAGATAGACCCCACCAGATGGTCACTGGAAATACTCAGAGCATTGCTGCTAATTTTCCACAAAATGAAGCAGCTGCAGACAGATCAGAGATGCTGATGGACAGGCAGGGCAGGAGCCCAGCAGCGAAAAACTGAGTCCCCCTGCGCGCAGCACAGTGCATAGTCACAGAGTGTGGAGGGCGAGTGAGCAGCTTCCTACCGTGACCAGGAGAATCACAGCCAGACAGGAGTGTCTTCAACTTCTGCTGATCCAGTGGAGAAGGATTTCTGGGGGAAGAGGTGAGATTCCAGAAGCTGTCACACACACACAGTGACACAGGCTGAAACCCTAGGGCTGTCATTCAGACATTCACAACAGACTTGGGGGCCAGATGGCCTTGGAATCAAGCTCTTCCATGCACTGCAGGTTGTTTCCCTTGTCTGAGGTGCTTGGAACCAAAAGCATTTGGGGTTGTAGATTTTTTTTCTGATTTTGGAATATTTGCATATACCTAGTGAGATATCTTGGGGATGGGACCCATGTCAAAACATGAAATTCACTGATGTTTCACATACACCTTGTGCACATAACCCAGAAGTCATTTTACACTTTGTTTTTAGTGTACCTCCATTTTGACTGTGACCCATCAGGTGAGGTCAGGTGTGAAACTCCAAGTGTAACCTCCTGTCAGCATTCAAAAAGCTTCAAGTTTTGGAACATTTTAGATTTTGGAATCTTGGATTAGGGATGCTCTATCTATATGCTGCCTAAACTGCTGGTCAGAGGTATTCCTGGTGCTGGAGCGGGGCCTGGGGGTGTAAGGAGATATCTACCACTGATATCTCCTTATCTTTGGGCAAGTTACTTAATCTGTAAAATGAGAATAAATATTCCTCTCAAGAATATATATATCCATTCAATGAAATAATTTGTATGATATATTTGACACAAGACTTGCCACATAGGGTCCATTAATAAATAGTGTGTGTGTGTGTGTGTGTAATTTGTGTGTGTAAAAATTTGAGCAACAAATAGTAGCTTGTACATAAAAGAGACTGTGAAGTTGTGTGCTTTGTGTCAAAGCCCAAGGAGAATGGTTCTTTGCTGGAGATTTGGTGGAAAAAAACCTGGGCTGAAGGACTGGACTTTTGCTGGGGCTCTTAATTGTAAGCAGTGTGGTGCCCAGATATGAGCTTTATCATACTAAAAAGTGAGGCCCCTTTTACCTTTGGCGAGGGACTCTAGGAGAGGAGAGTCAAAGGTAATTGGAGGCCTGGAGCTGGGAAGCAGAGAATCAAAAAGGGAAAACAGTCATAGTTTGAGAGAAGCAATTGCCCCTGACGATTGCCTGTAAGACAGGAATGGAAGGATAGTCAGAAACCAGAGAAAAACCAAAACAAGGTGTCCTTATAATATATGATTTCCCAAGGTAAAAACAAAAAGAAGCCAAGAAACGATAAGCCATATTTGCCAAACACTGGCACACAGATTACTTAATTCTGTCCCTAGGATGTCTTTGCATGTGTTACCACTACTCTCCCCACTTTAAACAAGGAAGCAAAGACTCAAAGAAATAGACTTTCCAATGATCAACAGCTTATAAATTTAAAGCTTAATTTCAATTCACATTTTCTGCCTCTTCCCCTATGTTCTTAGCAGGACAGTGTCACTTGTAACAGAGAAGTGTAATGGGTCATTACATTTCTAAATTTTCTTAAATGTCACTCTACTGTTTTGATATCAAATTTTAAAATGTCAAGTTTGGACATTCTTGATAGAACCTTTATCTATACTCTTTGTAACTGAGAAGGAATACTTTATCTTGAAGCAATTCTTTTCATAGGTTCCTTTCTCAGCTGCTTCAGATGTGTTTTTATCAGCGGTGGTAAGGGCACAGTCATTGAAGGTGAACTCCTGCAGGTCCCCAGATTAATCATGTTGTGTTTTGCCAACTGTCACCCAAAGACCAACATATCATTTGCTCCGTGAAAGGAAAATGTTATGCATTTTGATTTTTTTTGTTTTTGAATGTAAATGATTTAAAAAGATACAGCTAAGTACAGTGATGCACAGCTGTAATCCCAGCTATTCTTGAGGCTGAAGCAGGAAGATCAAAAGTGTGGGGACAACCTGAGCAACTTAGTGAGACCTTGTCTCAAAATAAAAAATAAGAAGGGCTGGGGATGTAACTCAGTGGTAGAGCATGCCTGGATTTAATCCTTAGTACTTCAACCAATAAGTAAAGTAAATTAAAATTGAGATGAGAAAGATACAAAGTTGCCCAGACTTTAAACCTGGCTCATGAGAAACTTTGGGTATTTGAGCATGTGGCTATGTTATTCCATTTCTCTTCTAGGATATTTAGAGGTTGGAAAAAAAAAACTCATGAGTCTGCTCTTTCCACTCTCAAAAGACTTCTCCTTTAGAACAAATTCATCTTAAGGACTATGACTTATTTCTCTATGTACATAGAGGAGTTGAATGAACTATGAGGTCATTTCTTAACCCAAGCACCTATTTCCTGCTCTGATTCTCTGTGCAATCAGCATCCTTTGACTCAGCTTAATCCAACTCAGATTGGGTAGAAAAGTTGGTATATGTTGAGCCAAGCACACAAGCAAACAGGGCAAAGAGGCTATTTCCTTAGAAATGCCTTCAGACACTTGACATTGAGTAGAAGCTGTTAAGACTCAGAATATCACATTTGCAAAGCACTTTCTCTTCCTTATCTCATCTGGCCCTTAGGATAACCCTCCAAGGTAGACAGGACAGGTAACACTCTCTCTAATACCCAGAGAAGCTTGATGACTTGCTCCAGGCCCCAGGGCTGCTGGCTCGGCTTAGCCTGGCTGCAGCCACATTATCTCTGAAGCTGTGCACTGAAAACATCAGTGGCACATTCCACGAAGCCTCAGAAGCCTTCATAAGTAGGATCGATAGAAATTGTATGAAGATATGAACACTTACCTTGAACCTGATTCTGTTTCCAACCTATGGCACTGCATAGGAAGAATGCATCATGACCTTGGCCCAGTCCTGGCTTGGCTCCTTCGCAGAAGTAGACCTGAAACAACCCCTTCACTTGAGTTCTCTCAACCACGATCTGGCAAAGATGAATCTGCTCTGCTCTGTCTGCCCCTTAGAGATTAAACAATGGGTAAGATGGCTTTTTGGAAACTCTCAAGTATTTAGAGGACATTGGACATTATTACTCTAAGTTTAAAACTCTGAAAGTGGATCTTTACAAACTGTCTTCACTCGATGCTTCTGAGGTTCCCTCTTGTATCGTGTCAGAATTCAGTTCGTCTTTTGAGGTGTATAGATTCACACTGTTTTCCTTCTCTAGCCGGGTGCAACGGCACATATCTTTAATCCCTCAGGAGGCTGAAGTAGGAGGATCATGAGTTCAAAACCAACCTCAGCAATATAGTGAAGCCCTAAGCAGGTAAGCCAGATCATCTCTAAACAAAATATTTAAAAAGGGCTGGGAATGTGGCTCAGTAGTTGAGAACCCCTGGATTCAATCCCCAGTACAAAGAAGCAAACAAAATTGTTTTCCTCCTCTGCCATAGTTTTCCCACACAAAGGAATGGCGATCTTCCTAGTAGCTCCTGATGCAGACCCTGGAATCATGGAAGCATCAACCGAGGAGCCTTACTCAAGAGGAGGACAAGGTTTCCAGTGGAATTCCAAACTTCTCCCTGAAAACATTCAGATTCCATTGGTCTTTGGGGCAGTGGCTGCCTTTGGACTACCCACAGGTATACTGCCCCCAAAACCACCTGTCAGAACTCTAAGATCCTGACCTTGAGTCGAAATAGAAGGTCAGGGCCATAGCCTTACAACAGAGCATGGATCACCTGCTCCCTGCCACTTTAGCAAATCAATGCTCACCCACTCAGCATCTGCACCTTGCTTAATTTTTAAAACATTCCATAAACAATTGTACCGTGTGCCTGCCATTATTGCAGGCACACCTTGGGCCACTGAAAAAGAGCAAGGAAAGGACAGCTGGTCTGTTGTGCCTGTTCTCATGGACTCGGTTTTGAGTGCAGAGCTTCTTTCTCCTTTGTCCCTGCCCTCCTCACCTGGGAATTTTGCTATCAGAAAAATAACAGCTAATGGTTATCAGACCCTCCTTGTGTGAATGTCTTCATTGTCACATCAACCTTGTGAGTAGAAATTATTTTTATTCCCTTTACATTACAACGGAGGCTCGGACAGGGTAGTTTGCCCAAGACCACATAGTCGGTGAGCACAAGACATGGGGTTTGAATCCAAATCTGTTTGACTTCTGAAGCTGCTTTTAATGTTATTCTGTGCCTGTATACAGTCTCCCAGTGCGATGTCAACTTCAGAGGTTGACATTGAAGTGTTATTAGTTGTTCTGTTTTTGAGAAAATTCACAATGCTTTCAATCAGGCCTATCCAGACAGAGGTTCTTGGAGAGCATTACTTGACAGCCCTCTGATACACAGGCCATTCTAATTTTCTCTGTGATTTGTTTTCTGTTCTAAACAAGTTCCTAATCTGTAAGGTAATATAACATAGTGATTAAGAACATAAATTAGGTTAAAAAAATTTTAAAAGCCATCTTACATTGGAATTCTGGTTATATTACTTACTATTGGAATCTTAGTTTCTTCATCCATGAAATAGGGAGAATAATATCTATCCCATGGGGCTGTAAGGATTAAATGAGATAACACCAACGGAAAAAAGTTATTCTACGGCTTTTTTCTTAATCACAATTTTTTCAATACCTTTCATTATTGAATCTTTTTAACTTATTTAGAAAGTCTAAAACAAAGATGGCAAACTGCTATCCAACTGGATTAATAGATGCAGTTCATTCAATTTGGACAGTGCTCATTTGTCTCAATTAATTTCCAACGTTTAAAAATTTAACTATTAAAAATCCAAGGAAGCTGAGTGTGGTAGCACGGGCCTATAATCCCAGCCACTTGGGCAGCTGAAGCAGGAGGGTAGCAAGTTTGGGGCCAGCCTGGACAACTTAGTGAGACTCTGTCTCAAAATTTTAAAAAAGGGTTGGAGATATAGCAAAGTGGTAAAATGCCCCAATACCAAAAAAAAAAAAAAAAAAAAAAAATCCAAGGAAGTATGTATGATCTTCATACTGACATTGAACATAATACACACTCAATAAATACTCACTAATAAATTGATAACAATTCTTTTGCATCCCCTCACAATGTTTATCACAAATCTAAGCAATCAGTTAGTCAATCAACAAGCCTTTATTGAATCTCTACTATGTGCCAAACAGGAGTTGCTTCATACTAAATTGCTCCCACCAATCTCCCCATCACAAAGAAAACTTGCTATGTCCTCCTACAAAATAACCTCGATTGAGTGAGTCATGGCTCTTCCCTCTGGAGATAATTCTTAAGCCACACATATGTTCTTCAAAGTAACCAGAAAGAGCCTGGATTTCTAGACTTACAGAATGAAGGCAGCTGGGCCATGGCTGACTGAGGTCTCCATGTCTGAGTCAGGCAGACCTGAATTTGAATACAGGCTCCACCATATGGAAGGTTTGTGACGTGGAGGGAATAATTGATTTGACTTCTCTGACCCTCAGGTCCTCCTCCATAACCCAGGTAGAGTAGGAAACACCCCTAGGGTCACGTGAGCATGAAACGATGTGTTGTGGATAGGGCTGTCCCACAGACCAGTGGGTATTAGCAAACAAACATGCAGAATGCAGGATTTGGAAGGAACTCCAGAGGCCCTCTTTTCTGACTAACCCATCACTCCCTTCATCTTCTTATTCTGGAGAAACCCTCTAATGCCATATGGAAGATGGTTTGGGAGGCCAGGATTCTAAAGACCCGCTTCCTGTACTTACTATCTCCTCTCAGGCCTCAGCCCACGCCCTGGGACTTGAAGCCTGCTCTGTTCTCCTTAGTTCAGCACCAAACCACAGGCCTCGCACCAGAGTTCAAACCCTCCAGGCTAATCGCAGGGTTAACCAGTCGCAGGCCTCAGCCCAGCCTGGAACCATGCAGACCCCACCCACTCTGGGTTCCGCTTTTGGGGTGAGGAGTAAGGAAGACCAGAGAGCGCTTCTGTGCGCCACCCCCTGCTCCCCACCGCCTGGGCCCAGCATGGTGAGCTGGCTTTCTATTCACACCAGTGCCTGGATGAGCCAGTTCTCCCAGTCTGCACTGGGCCAGGGCTGGTGTGATGCCATGCGCCCGAGTCATCAGCCGGATTCAGTTTAATTACCCACATGTGTAGATGACACATCTAGAGGGGCAGTAATTACCCCGGGTGGGGTGACAGCCCAGTTGACTAAGAAAGTGGTTTGTTCTGACCACAGAGAACTGGGGAGAAATTGCTAGGATCCCATCCTGGTCCCAGACCTCCAGAACCCCCTTCCCATGAAATCCCCAGTGCATGCAAAGCCCCAGGGGCCGGGGCTGCCGAGCTGAATGATTCAAGCACACAGATTGCAGGAGCTGCCTGCACTCAATTGTGCACTTCCAGGCCCAGTGACCAGCTCATAGGACACGTCCTGCCTGATTCATCTCCTGCGAGAGCCAGGACAGGATCAGAGGGGCAAATTTCTTTATTCACTCCACAAAAATTTGCTAACAGCTTTATTGAGATAGAATTCGTGTACAATAAAATTTATCTATTGAAAGTGCTCACAATGGTTTTTTGAGGACTCGCAGAGTTGGGAAACCATGGCCATGATCAATTTTAGAACTTTCCCATCACCCTCAGAAGAAACACCCTACTCATTAGCAAAAGAAAGAAAACAAACACAAAAGACCACACACTATCAGATTCTATTTAAAAGAAAGGTCCAGAACAGGCAAATCTATTGACACAGAAGGGTAGGTTAAAGGTTGCCTGTGGCTGGCAGAAGGATATTAGGGGTAAGTGGGAAGTGATTTAATGAGTTCTGTGTCATTTGAGTACAATGAAATTTGCCTTTTTAAAGTATGCAGTTTGATGAGCTTTGATAAACACTTCCAGTTACGTAGCTACTGTGTGGCAAGCACAAGATATATTATTTCCATCGCCCTAAAAAGTCCTCACATGTCTTCTCAGTCAGCCCTCTGTGCACACTCTCAGGCCCTGGCATGGATCCTTCCCGCCCTCCATTTGTAGAATGTTACATGACACATTTATAATCATAAAGATGTATTCCTTGGCGTGTGGCCTCTTTCAGAGGGCACAATGCTTTTGAGATTAATTCATGTTGGTGTATTCCATGGTGTTTTTCATTGCTAATGGCATTTCATTTTATGGATATGTCATCCTCTGTTATGCTCATGTTAGCTGATTGTTTGGGAGGGGGTTATTTCCAGTTTAGGACTATTAGGAATAAAACTTTTATGAATATTCACATATATCTTTGTATGGACATATATGTTCATTTCTCCTTGGGCATACATTCTAGGAGTGAAATTACTGGGCCATATGGTAAGTGTTTGTTCAACTTTAGAAGAAACACTGAATTGTTTTCTAGGGTATTTGGACTATTTGCATACCCACCAGCAGTGTGGGAGAGTTCCGGTAGCTCTATGTCTTCACCAGTACTGAGATTATCATTCTTTTTAATGTTACCTCTTCTAGTGGATGGTTTTTAATGTGCATTTCTCTGATACTTAATGATGTGGAACATCTCTTTCTGTAGGTACGTCATTTCCATATCTCCAGTGATGTGCTAGTTCAAACTTTGCCCTCTTCTTCTTCTCTTTTTTTTTAATTGAGTTCTCTCTTTATTTTTGAGATGTAGAATTCTTTATATATTCTGAATACTCTTTGCACATTCCAAGTGTATGTTTGCAAATATTTTTCCAATTTATGGGTGTTTTTTTAAAATTTTCTTAACAATGCCTTTTAAAGATTTGTTTTCTTTTTGATGAAATCCAAAATATCGAAAATTTCCTTCATGATTTATTGAACTTACCTAAAAATATTTGCTTAACTAAAAGAATTTTCCTTGTTTTATCCCCTGGAATTTTTATAGTTCTAGTTTTTCTTTCTTTCTTTCTTTCTTTCTTTCTTTCTTTCTTTCTTTCTTTCTTTCTTTTTTTTTTTTTTAGTTCTGGGGATTGAATCTAGAGCCTTATGAATGCCAGGCAATCACTCCAATGCTGAGCTACACCTCCAACCCTTTTTCATTTTATTTTGAAAGAGGGTCTCAGTTGCCCATGGCCACTGGCCTTGAAGTCACTCACCCCCAGCAGCTGGGATTACAGGAGTGTGGCACCACTAACATTAGCCTGTATTCTTAGATCTATGATCCATTTCGAGTTCATGTTTATATATGGTGTGAGGTAAGGGTCAATGTCTATGTTTTCATTGTGGACATCCTAATTATTCTAATATCATTTACTGAAGAATGCCTTTTTCCATTGAACCTTACTATCTTTGTCAATCATTAGTTGACCGTATACATGTGGGTCTATTTCTGTATTCCCTATTCTGTTCCATTGATCTATATATCTGTCTGTATGATAACATCACACTAACATGATTATTGTAGGTTCCCCCCACCCCGGTACTGGGGATTGAAAATAGGGTGCTCTATCACCAGGTACATCCCTACCCTTTTAAAAACTTTCTCAAAATTGCAAGATCAGATCTCACTGAGTTGCCCATGCCAGCCCCAAACTTGAGCTTCAGCTTTAGCTTCCCAAGTAGCTGGGATGACAGGTATGTGCCCCCACACCAGACCATTGAATAGTATATTTTAATTTCTATTTTCAATTATTAATTTCCAGAAATACAGTTATACCCGAACTTTGTACATTAACTTTGAATACTGCACGCTTGCCAAAATCACACATTGGATTTTTTTAAATTCCTTGTAGTTTTTTTTTTTTTTTTATGTAGGTGATCATGTTGGTTGTTAATAATAATCGTTTTATGTGTCCTTTCCCATATGCATGCCTTTTTTCTTTATTGTTGCAGTATAATGCTGAATAAAAATGGTGCAAGTAGACATCTTTGCCTTGTTCCTGAGCTTTAAGAGAAAGAATTCAGTCTCTTTTCATTAACATACCAGTTCTAGATTTATTCTAGAAGTCCCTTATTAAGTTGAGGATATTCTTAGTTTTCTAAGAGTTTTTAATCATAAATAGAAGCTACAATACATCAAATGTTTTTTCTGCACCCATTGAGATAATCATGGTTTTTTGTTGTTGTTGTTTTTACTTTTTAGTATGTTGATATGATGAATTACATGGACAGCATGATCTAATTTATGTTGTTAAATATCACTTTTAGGGGTGAATCAGAGAAGAGCAGCGAGACCAGTTTGGAAGTTCCTGTCATTGTCTAGATAAAGGACGAGGCAGTTTGGGCCAAGCTGGTACTAGTGGGTATGTTTTAGAAGGAGCACTGGCTTGATAAAAGATTGCATGTGTGGAGTGAAGTTAATGTTTCTCCACAAAGTTTTCCCTGGATAATTGACTGGATGGAGGTGCCATTTTCGGTCTCATGTAAAGGAGGTCATCAGCCAGGTATGGAAGCTTGGGGGAGGGGGGCCCTGAAGCACTGGGAACATTCTTCCTCACACGGAGCCCCTTTGCCACTAGCACAGAGGTGGTTTACAGACGGTATCCCGGAATGTTGGGTAGAGCCGAAGCTGGCGTGGGTTGGGCCAACCTCCAGGAGTGAGTGAAGCAGGAAGCCGTGTACCAGACTCTGATCCCAGTGCAGGAATGAAAGCAGGGCCTCCAAGCAGCCACTTGGCCCCCGAGTTATCCCAGAACCTACACGGGAGGAGCACATACTGGAAATGAGAAGAGGGACAGGGAGGGACTCCTGGGCACAGCACCTGGCTCTGTCCCCAGAGAGCTGTTTCACCTCCTTTAAATGAGGAGTCAGAGAAGCTGGGGAAGGGGAAACCCAGCCGGAGGCAGGACAGAGGAGGAGATGACATTGATTGATCCAAGTCTAGGAAGCACAGCAGGGGGGAATCAGTGTTAGGCACTCAGGCAGTCACAGGTAGAAAGAACAAGAGAGGGGCAAAGGAGAGAAAGAGGGAGAGAGGAGAAAACTATGCAGGGTCGCCAGTAGGAATAACAGTGTCAAGAAGGGTCAGTCTGGGAGATTGGGGATAAATGAACTAGTGGGTTTATAACAAACCCTGGATGAGCATAAAGAGATCAACTAGAACAATGGTTCTCAGCCTCATGCAGCACCATCTGGGAAGCTTTTAAAATTCACTGACACCTGCCCCAACTAAATCTCTGGGGAGGGAACCTGGGCCTTGGTGCTTTTTAAGAGCCTCCTCAGTGGTTCTCATTTGCAGCCAGGCCTGGGAACCCTGTTCTAGTCCAACTTCATCTTAACAGAGGAGGAAGCTGAGGAAGTTGGGCAGTCACTAGAACAAGGGTGGCTGACTATCCTGGCTTGCTCTGGACTCAGGGGCTTCCCAGGAGGTGAAACTTTCAGTTTTAAAACAAGGACAGCCCCAGAGGATGGGACTTTCAGTGATAAAACTGGGAAAGTCCTGGGAAAATGGGGCCAGTCAGTCACCCTATTTGCCTCTCTCATCACCGTGTTATTATCGGCTCTTGCCACTCAGAATGATGATAGACTGGGTGACTGGTGAGTCCTGCACAGCCAACTGGGTATCTTCCTACTGCATCAAACCCATCACGTGGTAGAGCTCTCTTGTGCAGCCGCCACTCAGGTCACAACAGCCCCCAGATTCAGCTGCAAGCAGTTGGCCAATTCGCCTGTCAGGGGGCAGGAGTCAGGTGACCTCAGAAGAGGCCACATCTGGCCTGGCTTGGATATGTTTCCAGTCTCTATGGGGTAGAGAAGGGACTTTTTTTCTGGCTAAATCCTCCTATGACATGCTCTCATGTCACCATGTACCTCTCTTGTGGAACACATGTTGCAGTGGTAATTTTATATTTGTGAGATCATTTGTTGCCAAGATTTCAAACTCAGCAAGAACAGGGGCTGTGTCTGTTTCAGCTCTTTACTGCATTACGTAGAACAGTAAGGGACACATAGGAAGTGCTCAATAAATGAATGAATGTGTGCTTGTGCCAACGAACGAGAAATGAATATCATTATCCATTATTGTGCCCAGGGGATAATATTGCCTTGTATCCTTCTATCACCAGATTTCAAGCGAGTATGAGATGAGTGTCAAGTCTTTGTTCAGTGGGACCCTCACTGTTATGATAAAATTAGTCTTTTTCACATAAAATATAAAAGCCAGGAATGGTAATGAAGGTAACAATGGCCTTGCTGCGAGGCCTCTCTCTGCCAGGTGCCGCCTGCTATCTGGAGCATGGCTGCTTCTGGCAAGAGAGCTGCTGACTACTTCATGCCCAGCCCAGGCACCTCCCTGCCTCAGTGACCTCTGACATTGTTATTAACCTCTGTGATGCTTGGGGCCTGCCAGGCTGGGCCGGCAGCCTCACGGCAGATGGCCTCTGGATTTATCAAGCTCAGCAGATCTTTACTGAATGTGCCTGTGCTCGGGTACCGTCCTGAATGCTGGGGAGCAGGGGCTGGGTGGAAAGCTGGTGAGATAACAGTATGAATCAGATATGACCGGCATGTGCTACGGTGCAGCAGTTGGGGAGATAAGATACATACTTAGAAAAAGCTTATCAGACTCTAGGGCAGTTTGTAATAAATGCCACAGACATGGTACAGAAATGGTATCTCATTTCAGAGGAGGCAGAGAATGAGAAAGGACTGTGTTCTGGGCCGGGCTGGTTTGGGGTGTTCTCCACGGTGTCATCCATATGGCCCATTTTCTGTGTCCAGATGTCATTCCTTGGCCCTGGTTCCCATCCTCCCACTTCACTGGCCAAACAAAAGGAACAAGGCGGCAGTCTCTGAGGAAATGCTGGCAACATCTCTCTGGACCTGCTGCAGGGCCTCTCACTCCGAGGTCAACTCCTTAGAAAGTTAATCCATGTAGCAGAGTGAGTAAGTAAATCAATGAGTCAAGAAGACTACCCCAACTCTACCCACCACCCTGAGAACAGCACAGCTGGAAAGGGGCGATACAGCACCCTGGGTCTCTGCCACTGATCCTAAAGAAGAACACCCAACTGATGATGACGTCAGCCCGCTGAGTCATTTCCTGAGAAGTGCAGTGAGAAACAGCTCCTTCCCTCTTTGCACACACCCAGCCTTCCAGGGCTTGGCTTAGGGCGCCACCTGGGGACACCTCTAGGAAAGGCTGTCCTGTTCATGCCACCTCCTTCCCCAGGCTGGGTAGCCTCAGATCCCTTCCTACTGGGAACCACCTGTAATCACAGTCCCAAGGTACAGGACAGTGGCACCAACCCTCTTCCAAGTTCCCCTCCCTGTGACTATAATCCCACTATGTGGCCTCAGCCATAAACATCCTCTTGAGGAAAAATGTCACTCATATGTCAGCTTCTTAGATGTCCCCGAGGCATCCAGGTGGTTACCCACTGGCTTACCCAGTGGTTCGCAGCCCAGGTATGGCGGAAGCAGGGTCACTCTCCAATCTCCAAGGACTCTGGAGGGCAGCTGATGCTCCCCAGGGTTGTCTCTAGATCTGCTCCTATTCATGCTGTTTCTTCTCTGGACCATGCACCCTACTGAACCATGCTCCTGACCTTTTACTTCCCAAAGGGCCACCAGCCAAAGGCTGTACCTATGGAACACTTTTTTGTAGATCTGGAGTCAGATGGGAGGGATCAAATGGTGGAGGTGGTGGGGGGACTTGCTGGCAAATAAAGCCAAGGGTCAGACATTCTGCTCAACACTGTCAGGAAGGGGAGCTTAGGCGAACACGATGCCATCTGCATACCTGACCTTTTGGTGGGGAGACTGGCTCCCCCGCAGCTCAGGTCTGTTTAGGGTACAGAGTGCTGGGGTGTGCAGGTGGACAAGAGTCCTGCTCTCAAGAAGTTTGTATTTGGGGAGGCAATAGGCAACTGGCTGCTTTCCTTAGTAATGAGTATTATAAAGACAAGAAAATGAAGTTAAGTGATAGTAAGAGGCCAGTAGGAAAGGAGGGAGATGCCTCAAAAATGACATCAGTGATCAAGAAGGTGACCTAAACCAGCACCCGAAGGGTGTCAAAAGATTCAGAGAGATGCAGGAGAGCATTGAGGGAGGAAGGAAGAGAGGGCAAAGGAGCCAGGAAATGGCTCTTCATTTGTGCAGCAAAGCATCAGCAAGAGACCCCCCAAAAGCAAAGTGACCAACAAAACTTTAAAGGCATCAATATCACTGTGCACAGCCAATTGTGTTTCCAACAAGGGGGCACAGCGTGGCCCCTCCTCTGAGCTCTGCGTGAATTGATCATATGCCTGGGCATTTCACACAAGGGAGTTTTCACTTTTTAGTTTGGTTTCTGTCTTGGTTTTGGTGGAAATCAAAGGAAGAACCGAGATTGTCACCCATGGAGCACAGCAGAAAACACATGTTGAAAAACAGAAGCTGGAGGGAAAGGCAGCGTGAGCTCACATGCTGTCCTGGAAATTCCTCCTGAGCAGGGCTCAGATCATACCAGGTCTGGGGCTTGAGCTCCACTCATCTTATCCAGATCTCAAGGAGCAGAGAGCACACGATTCCTAGGAAGAATCCTCATCTGCATCGGGTATTTCCAAGGATTTGCTTTATGAGACCTCATTTCATTCTCGCCCATAGATACTGCTGTTATTCCCACTTAGATGAGCAGACTAAGACCATGAGAAGTTAAGAAACTTGCAAAGATCAGGTCTGACCTGAAGTCAGGTCTGACCACATCTAAATCACACTCTATGTGAAATATATGGATGAATTTAAAGATGGTTGCTTCCCCTGTCCCCTTGCACCAACATTCAGGTGTGCAAGGAAAAAAGCATTTTCTCACTCCTTCAATTTGCCTTAGTGGTTGTTCTGTGCTGAAACCGAGAAGCTTTGACTACATAAAATGGAGGTTCTCAAGCAGGGCACATTTTGCAGTGCCTGGGGACATATTGAGTTGTCATAACTTATGATGGGGAATGCTGCCAAAATGCTGCTATAGCCACAGTGCACGAGACAGTCACCTGCAGCCAAGAATTACCCAGAGTGTCACGAGTGCTGAGACTGAGAACCCTGATGTACAGGATGTCACCAGGAAGGTCCCTGGCAGGATGGCCTGATATTATCTTGATGATTTAAGCTCGATCTTGGGTCTGTTTCTCAGTTTTTCAAACTCTAAAATTTGATTTTGTGAATTCTTTGAGATGATAAAATCCTCAAGAAATGATTCACATCAAACGGGGGAGGGGGGAGGGAGAAACTGACTTAATTTGTTTCTTTTCTCTTTTTTTTTGGTGCTGGGGGTTGAACCAGGGCCTCACATGTGTTAAGCAAGTGTTCTACCACTAAACTATATCCCCGGCTCTTTTATTTTATCTTGAAACGGTTTTGCTAAGTTGCCCAGGCTGACCTCTAACTTGTGATCCTTTGCCCATAGAAGAAAGGATGGTTGTGTGGTGAGGTGGAGTCAGAGGCCTGGATGCCAACCTTATGAGCTGTTCCACCCAGCAGGTGACTTAACCACTCAGTTTCCTCATCTGTGAAGTGGGGTGGATAGCAACACCTACCTTCTATGCCAGCACCACTCAATGGGAGTGCCACACAAGCCGCAAATGCAAGCCACATATGGAATTTTTAAGAATTCAGTTATACACATTGCAAGAAGTTTTTAAAAATGAAATTAATTTTAATAATATATTTTATTGCAATGATAATATCATTTTGACATGACATCAACTTAAAAAACAAACAAAATGTGTGTGTGTATATATATATATAGTACAGTCTTTGAAATACAGCATGTTTGATACATACTGTGCATTTGCATTCAAACTAGCCATTTGTCAGGTACTAGCAGCCACATGTAAAGTAGCTACCATATTGGACTATGCAGTACAATCGGTTGTCAAAATTAAGTGAACTAATAGAGGTAAACTAGTAGTCCCAATAGGTATGTGGCAAAGGTGGGAATTATGAACATAATGCAGGCCAGACCGAATAGAAAGTGACAATACTTTTTTAAATACTTGTGTTTTCACATTAGGGATATAATATGTAGTATGGTATGGAAGCTAAGCACCAGCCTCTGAAAGCAACCTGCCATGGCTGGGTCCTCCCTCTGCTACCTGCTAGCCATGTAGCCTGGGCTAATGACTCAACATCTCTGTGCCTCAGTTTACTAATCTGTAAAATGGGGTTAAACAGTGCTTACATCATAGGGAGTTGTGAGGATGAAATGAGTTAATTCATTAAAGTGTTTAGTGCCTGGTACATAGTAAGCACACAATAAATGTCAGGTATTATCATTCTGTGTTGTTAAAGAAAGTACAGAATAGTTGGAGGAAATATTGATCTACCAACCCGGGTCTTTTCCATCCAAAAAAACCACAGATGACATTTTTCTTTAGTGGTTACTTGGGCCCCACCTATTTCCTCTCTCGATAACTTATTAAGTACAAATCCCTCCTTCCTTTACTCCTCCCCCACTCTCTTTTCTGCCCTTTTAATCTCTGGCCACAGAACATGACCCAGAAGCCTGGTGAGGGTCCAAGAACATTCCTATGAACCAGAAGAACAAGCAAATCAGTGGGCTTGAACTTGGAACCAGCAGCATTCTCTGGCCTGGTGTCCAGTGGTCACGTCACTGATGATAAGCATGTGAGGTCTTGCTTCTGATGGACGTCCATGGGGCCCAGGGTATGGCACCATCACATGTAATTGGCCCAGGACCCTCTCTCAGTCACACTGGATCATCTCCACATGCCTTGGTGACCCAAATGAGAGCAGGGAATGCCTGTCCCTCATTACAAGCCTGAGTCTGCTGCTCTGACCATTGCCCTTCCTTCTAAGACAATGGTGCTCAAACTTGAGGGTGCCCTTATGAGAATCGCTTGGTGGAATTGTTCAAATGCAGTTTCTGGTTTCAATTCTTAGAAAATATTATTTAATAGTCCTCGAGATACCCAGGAATGCCCATTTTTATACAGGCTACAGGGAACCCTGGTTCATGTCTCAAGCCTATTCTTTCAGAATCTGTTAATAGAGGGGCTGTAATTCTCTTTTAGCCTCACTGGCACCTACAATTACAAGTGCTGAGATATAGATAGTGATAATAATTGCACCCGAGCAAGAAAGAAGGAGAGAGGCCTGAATCAGCTCCCTGGGTGTTTGACCCACAGTTCTTAGATGTGAGGCTCAAAGTCTGTTTCCAACTCTAGCACAGATAGCACCAATCACTATTTTTGAAAATGGTGTGACTTCCATGTCAAAGGATACTATGGTATTGAACATCTCAATGTAATGGGAAGAAATACTGGATCTGGAGTCCAATGAGGACTTTGTGGCTTCAAGTTTCTTTTCCCGTGCTTCTTGATTTACTCATCAGTGAAAATAGAGATAATGAAGCCAATTTCTCATGATTGCTATGGTTATTAAATAAGATAATGGATATAAACAAATGTAGAGCAGGGAATACCTGTCCCTCATTGCAAAGTGGACGATAGATACTCATTTTATTTATTCAGAAATTATGTGCTAAATTCCATATTAGTTGTGGGGATGCAAAGATGAACTGGAGGTGCTGCCTATCTGCAGGATGTTCTCCATGTGCTGAAGGAGGCAGCCACAAGTCTCCACCTTCAGACAAAAGAAAAACAGGGAGGCTGATGACTCCCAGAAATATGGCTTCTTTTTTTTCCCAGAGGATACCCATTACCCATCTAGGAGTTGGGGAGTGGCCAGCTGAAAGCCATTTGTCTTCTCCTTGGGGTTGGCCATGAAAAGGACAGGGTCATATCCCTCAGTTGGATATCTCAAGTAAAGCTGGTCTTCAGCAAAATTTAAACTCATAAGAGGTATGGAGTGAGGAGCTGGTCAGAGTGTAAAATCCTTGCCTTCATGTACATCAAAGCCTTTCAATATACTTGTGACCCATGATAATGTAATTCAGCCTCTGGAAATTTTCTCTAAGAACATGATCTTTAAAAGAGGAGAATTTCACATGCAAAAATGGTATGTTAAAAGCTGTTTAAATTAAATGCATGCCCTTTAACCCAGGTATTCCAAGCTAAAAGCCTATGCTAAGGAAATAATCATAGAGCCACCAAAGGTTATGTTACACAAGGATGTTCATTATAGTGTTTGAAGTAAGAATTTCTAGTCTAATGCTAAACAAGAAAGAAATTTGCTAGGTAAATTATGGTATTTTCAAACATTGAACAACACATACAAATAAAGGTTCTGAGGACCCCTCTTGCACCAGATATTAATCTTTTGGGTACCAGATTGTGGAAGGGTTAGGGAGGAGTGTTCAGGGCACCCTGGAGTGAAAGGCAGATCAGGTGGTCATGCTCTTAGTAACCGAGCTAAAAACTCAACTGAGGACTTAGACGAAAATCATGCTGACAGTAAAAGTGCTTGGAGTGTAAATGCATTCATCAAGACTCACCGAACTAGACACTTAGGATCCACAGTTTTTATTCTATGTAACTATAACACGTTTTTAAAAATTACTGTGGTATACAGTAATTGTCAAAAGCCTATATTCTGAATGCAGATAGATCTGGCCTGGAAATACCAGCTACATCCATTCCTAGAAGGGTTATTCAACCTGTGTAAGCCTCAACTTCCCATCTATAAAGTGAGAATAATGAGAATATCTACCTCATAGGATTGTTGTGAGGATTAAGTAAGATAATAAAAACTATATTAACATAATGCTCAACACTTAGTTTTAATAAATGTTAGCCACCACTTGATAAGATAGAAAAACACATATGATAAAATATGAAATATAAAATTCAAATATTAAATTATATCCATGGTATGATTAAAACCACATTTTTAAAAGCTGTTTAGTCTACATATAAAACAAAGATGGGGAGAAAATACTCATATATAGTAACTGCAGTAGTTATTTTGTGGGACCATGGGAGATTGATTTTTCTTTCTTTACAAACTTTCTGCAACTTCAAATATTCTTTAATAACATACACTGCTTTGTAATGAAAAAAAAAACTTTTTAAAATTTTAAATGTAAGAGATCATTGCAAAATCCCATTTTTGGGACATTAGAGTATTTCGGAGTGCTAGGGTAGATTCCACCTTTCCTTGGAACACTTGGAAGGGCATTGCTATGGTTTAGATATGGTTGAGTTTGTCCCCAGTGTTCTTGTGTCGAGAGTTTGATCCTAGTGTAGCAACATTGGGAGGTGGTGGACCTCTAAGAGGTGAGGCCTAGCAGGGAGTTGTTACTGGTCCCTCAGCATCCTCTGACTTCCTGCTCCGCAATGTGATCTCTCTTTCACCACATTCCTGCCACGATCCATCTGTCATTGGGTGATGCAGCCAGGGGCCCTCACCAGAGCTGTTGCTCCACTCTGGATGCGTTATACAGAGGGGAAGGATTAGGATAAAGATGACAGCAGATCTCCCATCAGACCCAATGCCAGGAAGAAGACTCTGGAGCAACACCTTTAAAGCACTGAAAGGAAAACACAGAAAATCTAGAATCCTCTAAGCAGCCAATATTGCTGAAAAATACAGGTAAAATGAAGACATCTTCAAACACATAAAAGCTAAAAGAATTTTCACAAACAGCACCACACTGCAAGAAATGTTGAAGGAAATTCTTCAGGCAGGAGGAAAATGACACCAGATAGAAATCTGGATCTCATAAAGGAGAATACTTGGGAGAATCATGACTACACTGTAAATATATGGGTTCTTAAAAATCACTTAAATTTCTTTAAAAGATAATGGACTATTAAAGAAAATTACAATATATTGTGTAATAAAGTTTGTATGTAAAATGTGTGATAAAAAATAGCATCAAGACTAGGAGAGGAGAAATGCATGTATGCTTTTGTGAAGTTCTTGTACTATGGATACAGTGGCATACTATCACTTGATGGTAAGCTGTGTTAAAGATACATACCACAAACCCACAAGCAACCACTAACAAACACCACCACAACAAAGGGCTATAGTAATAAACCAACAAAAACATTTTAAAATACTCAATTCATCCAAAGAAGCCCCCCCCCCCAAAAAAAAAGTGGCAGGAGAACACAGAAGAGACAAAAATAAACAAACAAACAAATGATAGAACCCAACCTAAACATATCAATTATCATTTTTAAATGTAAAGTATCCAAATATCCCAATTAAAAGACTGCAGTTGCAAGCCTGGATAAAAAAGCAAGATTCAACTATTCGCTGACAACAAGAAACACACTTTAAATATAAAGATACTTATTGGTAAAAAGTAAAAGGACAGGGGCTGGGGTTGTAGCTCAGTGGTAGAATACTTGCCTAGCATGCATGAGACACTGGGTTTGATCTCCAACACCACATAAAAATAAATAAATAAATAAAGATGTGTCCATCTACAACTAAAAATGATTTTTAAAAAAGTAAAAGGGCAGGAAAAGATAGAGCACACTAACACTAGCCAAAGTAAAACCAGAGCAGCTATGTTAATATTAGGCCATGGAGTTTCAGAGCAAAATATATCATAGGTAGAGGCCATCTTATCATGATAAAGTGATCAATTAATCAAGTGGATATAATAATTCTTAATATTTACCTACCTTCCAAATACAGAAATTAAAAGCTGATAGAACTTCAAGGAGAAATAGAGATATATACCATTATAGTCAGAGATTTCAACACCCTTCTTTCAGAAAGTGAAAGTATAAATATGTGGAAAATCAATAAGAATATAGTACATTTGAATAGCACTGTCAATCAACTTGATCTGATTGACATTCATAGAACAGTCTATCTAATGACAATCACATATACCCTCTTTTCAAGCATACAGAGAATTTGCCAATATATATCATATTCTAGGCTAGAGTGCAATTAAATTAGAAATCAATATCAAAAAGATATCTGGAAAATCCCCAAATGTCTAAAAACTGAATCCTATACTTCTAGATAACCCATTGTAAAATAAGAAACTACAGGGCAATTACAAAGTATTTGAACTGAATGAAAACAAAACAAAACAAAAAGTGTGGCATATGCCTGTAATCCCAGCAGCTCAGGAGGCTGAGGCAGGAGGATTGAGAGTTCAAAGTCAGTCTCAGCAAAAATGATGCACTAAGTAACTCAGTGAGATCCTGTCTTTAAATAAATATACAATATAGGGCTGGGGAAGTGGCTCTGTGAGTTGAATGCCCCTGAGTTCAATCCCTAGTACAGAAGAAGAAGGAGAAGGAGGAGGAGGAGGAGGAGGGGAAGGAGGAGGAGGAGGAAGAAGAGGAGGAGGAGGAGAAAAGAAAGAAAAAGAAAATGAAAAAAAAAATATGTGAAGGTGTAGAATGTTGCTAAGCAGTACTTAAAGGAAAATTCACAATACTAAGTGCCTACACTAGAGAAGATGTATCCATTCATAAGCTCATCTTCTACTTTAATAAGTTAGAAAAAATATAGAACATTAAACCTCAAATAAGCAGCAGAAGAAAACAATAAAAATCAAAGTAGAAACTAATGAAACAGAAAATTCACATTATGATTGATGTATGTACATTCCATGTATATATTATATGTCAAAATACATTCTGCTGTCATGTATGACATAAAAAATAAAAATAAATAAAAAGAAAAAATAAATAAAATAATAATAAAAAAAGAAAAGAAAATTCAACAACAAAAAATAAATGACACCAAAAGTTGATTCCGTGAAAAGATTAATAAAATTGATAAGCTCTGGCTAGACTGATTAGGATGAAGAGAGAGAGAAGATACAGATTTTTTTCAGTATCAGGAATGAGTGAGGTGACATCACTCCACAGATATTAAAAGGATAGTAAAGCAATGCCATGAATAACTGTATATCAAAAAATTTAAAACTTGGATGAAACAAACTAATTCTTGAAAAACAAAAATTACTATGGCTCATTCAAAAAGAAAAAGAAAAACCAAAAACAGCAACAACAAAACACAGATAACTTGAACAGCCCTACATCTGCTCAGTAATTTGGAACTGTTCCTAAAAAACCTTCCTACAAAGAAAACTTCAGGCTCAGATAGCTTCACTGGTGAATGTTACCAAACATTTAATGAAGAAATAATGCCAACTCAAACAAACTCTTTTCAACAATTAGAGAAAATCTTTTTATGAGGTCAAAATTACCGTAAGACTAAAACCAGATAGAGACATTAGCAGGGAAAGAAAATTAAAGACTAAAGAATAAAACCAAGACTTCTGGGGGCTGAGGTGTGGCTCAGCAGTAGAGCGCTCGCCTAGCATGTATGAGGCCCTGGGTTCGATCCTCAGCACCACATAAAAATACATTTTAAAAAAGGTACAATAAAAAAAAAAAAAAAAGTAAAAAAAAAAAAAAAAGGTACAATACCTTTGTGTCCAACTACAACTAAAAAATAAATATTTTGTTTTAAAAAAAGACTAAAACTTCTGATAAACACAGATGCATCCTATAGTTACACAAGTAGAAGCCAACAATATATCAAAAGAAAAATACATCATGATCGAATACATCATGAGGTTTATCCCAGGGATTTGGGTTTGAATTAACATTTGAAAAATTCCTCAATGCCATTCAATTCACCACATTAACAAACTAAAAAGGGAAAATCATAAGATTCTCTCAATAGATGCACAAAAAACCCTGACAAAATTTAACATCCTTTCCTGATTAAAAAATTCTCAGCAATCTGAAAATAGAAGAGAATTTCTTAAATCTTATTTTATTTTTAAAAATCCACAAAACCCTGACAACTATCCTCAGACTTCTTGGCAAGAGACTCAATGTTCCCCCTATGTAAGATCAGGAATAGGGCAAGGCTCACCAATCCTATTCAACATTTTACTGGAGACTCTAGCCAGGATAAACAGTCCAGAAAAAGAAATAAAGAGCATCTAGATTGGATGGAAGACATAAAACTGATTTCATTTTCAGGTAACATGATCACATATGTGGAAAACCAAAACAAACAAACAAACAAACAAAACCTCAAAATACTAGTAGAACTAGTCAGTGGTAATAGGCAAAGTAACAAGTTGCAAGATTCATATACAAAAACCCAGTATATTTTTTATATTAGCAAAAAATCTTCAGAAATAGAAATTTATAAAACAAATATATCAAAATGAGCCATATTCTGAGTCATAAATCAAGCCTCAATGGCTTTCAAAAATTTAAGCCATTTAAGGGTGTTCCACAAATCAATAAACAATGAGAAAGTTAGAAAACCCTCAACTGCCTAGGAAGCAAACAGTGTATTCCCATATAATCCAAGAAATCAAAATGAACATTTAAAGTATTTTTACCAAGGTGATAGACATAACAAAAACCATGGCACAAAGGGAAACTCGTAATCTTAAATATATAAATTAGAAATGAAGGAAAACTGAAAATCAATCATCTAAATTACCATCACAAGATGATAAAAAAAGGCCAGGTGAGGGGATCCATGCCTATAGTTCCAGCTACTGGGGAGGCTGAGGCAGGAGGATTGCAAGTTCAAGGCCAGACTGGGCAATATAGCAAAACCATAAAAAGAAAGAAAGAGAGAGAGAGAAAACTGAACTCTCAATATCATCATCATAAAAAAGCAAATCTTAAATCTTAAGAAAGTAGAAGGGAAGATGTAATAAAAGACAAGAACAAAAGGTTAGGAATTGAAAATATAGAATTAAAAACTCCAAAAACTCATTCTCAAAACATTAATACATTTGATTTAAAAATCTAGCAAGACTGATTTTTATTTTTTGACATAAAGCAATCAGGGTTTTTCTTTTATAGTTACATATAGTAGTTGAGTTCATTTTCACATAATTCGAATCAAGGAATCAGTTTCATCCCCTTTCCCTTCTTTTTAACCTTCCGCCCCGCCCCCATTCTCTCTCCTCTACCTATCTTCCTCTTACTCCTTTATTTATTGTCTAAATTTTTTTTTTAGTTGTAGATGGCACAATACCTTTATATTATTTATTTATTTTTATGCGGTGCTAAGGATGGAACCCAGTGCCTCACACATGCTAGGCAAGTACTCTACTGCTGAGCCACAACCCCAGCCCTTATTTATTTTTGGTTGGTACTTTCTACATATACATAAAGGTGAAATTCCCTTTGGTACATTTATATATGATCATAACATAATCTTCTTAAATTAATTCCATATTCCCTTCCCTCTCCTATCCACCCCCTCTTGCACTCCACCTCCTACTTCACTGACCTTCCCTGTATTTAGGATATTGGATGCCACCTTCCTTGGTCTTTTCTCCCTTATTTTGCTTTAGCTTCCTAATATAAGAGAACACATTTGACCCTTGACTTTCTGAGTCTGGCTTATTTCGTTTAGCATGTTGTTCTCCATTTCCATCCATTTGCCAGCAAATGCCATTATTTCATTCTTCTTTACGGCTAAGTAGAACTCCATTATGGAAAATACACATTTATGCACATTTTCTTGACCTACTCATTTGCTGATGGGCATCTGGGTTAATTCCACAATTTGGCTATTATGAATTGTGCTGCTACAAACATTGAAGAGGCCATATTGCTATAGTTGACTGATTTTAGTTCTTTTGGATAAATACCAAGGAGTAGGATGGCTAGGTCATATGGTGGTTCCATTTCTAGCTTTTGGAGGAATCTACATATTGCTTTCCAGAAATCATTTACTAATATTCAGTCCCACCAATAATGTATGAGTGTACTTTTTCTCTGCATCCTCTTCAGAGTTTATTATTATTTGTGTTCTGGATAATTGCCATTCCTACTGAAGCGAGATGAAATCTTAGTGTAGTTTTGATTTGTGTTTTTCTGATTGTTAGAGATGTTGGACTTTTCCCCATACATTTGTTGGCCATTTATGTTTCCTCCTTTTGAGAAATTTCTGCTTAGTTCTTGTGCTCGTTTATTGACTGGGTTATTGTTATTATATATATTTTTTTTTAGCATTGAGCTTTTTGAGCTCTACTAATTCCCTGTCAGAGGAGCAGCTGGCAAAGATCTTCTGCCATTCCAGAGGCTCTCTCTTCATGTTCTTGTTTTCTTTCCTGTTCAGAAGATTTTTAATTTGACAAATTGGATGGAATGGAAAAATTCTCCAAAAAGGCTATTTAACAAAAATATGAGAAGAAACAGAAAATTGGAATATTCTAATGTCCATCAAAGACATTGAATCTCTGCCTCCCAGTTCCCTGCCAGACTCCTCAGGGTTTGCTGTACACATGTGCAGAACACGAGTTAAAAGATTAAAGAAGAATCTGTATGCGTATTTGGGGCTCCTGATTCTATGGCTCCCTCATTCCGAGATCATTCCTTCTCAACTTCTAGCGGTCTGGCAGCTCTGAACCCCACCTCTGGCCCAGTTCTGAGCTCCTCAGGACACACTCTTCTGTGGACCATAGTTCTGTGAGCCCTCCCCCAAGCTTTGCTTGTTCTCTAGTGACTTCAAAATAGTTGAGTTTGTTCATTTTGTAGGTTACATAACTTTTGGGGAAATGATCTCAAACTGAAAACATTGCAAGAATAATACAAAGAACTCCTGAGTAGACACAGCCTCATCAATTGCCAGCATATTTCCCTGATTGGTTTCCTTTGTTGATAGTAGATAGGTGACATACATCTTTGTGTGTGTGTGTGTGTGTGTGTGTGTGTGTGTGTGTGTGTTTAAATAAAAGTAGATTTTCTAGAACATTTTCAAATTTATTTTTAAAATGAGGAACATATCACATAGAGTTCCCCTATTCCCTGCAGGCCATTTCCTCTATTATTGACATTTTAGGTTAATGTTGTTCACTTCTTATAATTAATGAGTCGATTATCATTAACTACAGACCATACTTTCATCACATTTCCTTAGCTTTTACCTGATGTCTTTTTTTCTGCTCGAGGGTCTCACCCACGCTATCACATTAGGTAAGTTGTCACATCCTCCTTAGGCTCCTCTTGGCTGTGACGGTTTCTCAGACTTTCCTTGTTTTTGATGAGCTTGACAGTTTGAGACTTACTGTTCTGGTATTTTCTAGGGTGCTCCCTCTTGGAATTTGGTGGATGCCTTTCTCATGGCTGTGTGGGATTGTGTGTTTGGGGGAAGAGGAACACAGAGGTGAAATGGCATTCAAATCTCACCACACAAGGGTACAAATGGTCAACTTAAGGAGTGAGGAATTTTTCCCCCATCAACCACTAATGGAATATGGACTTCTTTATAATTAATGGAATTAATATGGAATTCATTACGATTGATTCTTTACTTTGAATTAATCCCATATTATAATAACTTATTTATTTATTTATTATTTTTGCAGTACTGGGGATTGAACCCAGGAGTGCTTTGCCAATAGGCTACATCCTCAGTCCTTTGTTAAATTTTTATTTTGAGACAGGGTCTTGCTAAGTTGCTGAGGCTGACCTTGAACTTCTGATCCTACAGCCCCACTCTCCAGAGTCACTGGGATTACAAGCATGAACCACAGCTCTGGGCTTATATGGAATTCTTGTACATAGGAGACTTGTCACCTCTGAGTCAAAGTGTTATCCAGTAATCGCTTGTATTGGAATAAACTTTTGGCCGATAACAGGTATGAACTCTGAGCTGGATCTCCCCATGTCTATCACTGATCAGACACTCACAGGGTACCATTCTCTGTGCTAAACACTTTCATGTATTTATTTCCTTCAGTCCTTGCAATTACACTGTTAAGTGAGTATTACTGTGCCCATTTCATGCACAAAGAAACTAAGACTCAGAGTCACTCTACTTGTGAGCCCCACTGTATTCCTGAGTGCCTTTCCTGACCCTCTTTGTCCACCAAGCTAGGTGCAACTAAGTGGGCCCTGTCTTGACTCCTCCAGACATTTCTCAGTCTATTCCTTTCTTTTAAACATTTTTTTGCTGCAGATGGACAGAATACTTTTATTTTACTTGTTTATTTTTATGTGGTGCTGAGGATCGAACCCAGTGCCTCCCACATGCTAGGCAAATGCTCTACCACTGAGCCGCAACTCCAGCCCCTCTGCTCTACGGTCTCACCAAGGCTATCATATTAGGTAAGTTGTGGCTATTTCTGAGGTTACCCATCCCCTCTTCCCTGCTGGACCGGATTGTACAGTAACTAGGCATCCCATTTGCTCCAGAGCCCACACAGAATCCAGTCCCAGAATTTTCCATGGGTGCCTGGACACTCAGACGACAAGACGCCAGTCACCATGACAGACCCAGAGAGCAGCAGCCCCACACCTCCAGGCTCATCAAGTGCCTCTGCCACCCAAGGGCAAGAATAGTGCCTCACACTTATGAGGGCCAGAGAGATCTAGAAGCCTGTTTCACACTCTGAACAAAATCCCCCACCCAGACAATAAAGGTGAGAGGACAGGGAGAGAGCTGAATATTCAAAAGCCGTTATGGTTGGAAAAGAAAAGCAAACCTGATCACTCAGGGCGGTTACCCCTCCAGCCCCCACAACTGCCAACAGAGGAGGGAGCATGGGTAAGGAAGGCTCAGCCACCTTAGATATGAGCACTCACTAAGACCTCCCCCGCTCAGCACCTCCCCTGGACCTGGAGCTGGGCACCACAATGGAGTGAAAGCTGGGCTTGGCTACAGAATCTTGCTAAATTTTCTCAAAAGCCCCAGGAAGATTAAGGGAAGGGATTAAGACCCTCACTTTCCTCTGGACACTGAGGCCTAGAGAGGCAGTGGCTTGTCAAACACAGTCCAGTAAATTGGCATGCTGTCTGACTCCTTGGGCTTTTCACATGGGATAATCTGATGAAAAACACTGGAGCCACACCCATTTGGAAAAAAAAAAAAAAAGTCAAGCAGAGGCATCTAATAGCAGTGGTCAATAACAAAGGTGTAGATGGGAAGTGTTGGCCAGAATAGTACTTCCCAAACCTGGAGCACCCTGGGTTAGAATGGCTCATGTTCATCAAGGGAGGTTCTCTGGACAGTACTGAGTATTCTGCAGGAGGGAAGAGAAGGTCAGATGGGTCTCCACTCCTAGGACATGCATCTCCTCTGAATGAAGGCCATCTCCTGGCGAGTTGTGCCTGAGGTGGGGTCCCCATAGGGGACCGGTGCCACGTACCCTGGGAACCCAATCTAGACTAAGCCCTGCAGGCCATGAAGCTGGTGGGGTCCAGGGGAAGAAACAGTCAACCTTAGCATTCTGTTCCCATTCCAATGAAAAAGACTGGCCTACTGTGCCGCACAGTGTGTCCACATTAAATGTTTCGTGACTGGAGTTAGGTGCTCCTGGAAAGAGATAGGGGCATGAAGAGTTGAAGTCATTCTCACAAGATTACAAAGATAGTAAGTGGCAGACGTGCTGCTAAACCTCATGTGCCCCTCTACCTGCTGCCCTTGCCTCCAGACCCAGAATCTCCAACACCAGATCTGCCATGCTTTAGGCTTTTATTAGAAACTCTTGTTGACTGGAGGTTAGATAGAGGTCTGGTCCCAACCCAGAGCTAGGAGAGTTTCATTGCTAAACCACATGCCACACTGGGCAGGAAGTGGAAAGTTGGGCCTCTGTTAGGAGCAGGGAGGAAGGGCCCCTGGATGCAGCATGGTGGCCAAGTGTGAAGACTGGGATGGGGGTGCAGAAGAGACACTCCATAATGATCCCCTCAGGGTCTCGGAAGCCCTACTTCCCACCTCTGGGCCACCCCAAGCCCTGCACAACCTGGCAGGGCCATTCTGTTCCGAGTCTGTCACCTGTCTCGGCTTCCTGTAACTTTCTTCCCTCCTTCTTTATCTGGTTACTCCAACTCATTCCTCAGATTTCAACTCAAAAACACCTCCTCACAGAAGCTTCCTCAGGCCTTTCTCACCAGGGAAAGCCCCCATTGCAGCTCTCCTGGCACTGAACCTGGTTGTGAGTTGCATTTCCTCCAGGTGACTATTTGATTCACATCCATTTCCTCTTCTAGAATGTAAGTTGCATGAGGGCCCTGCTTTGCTCAGAGTGTATTCTCAGCATCCCCCACACTGCTGGCATTGAGTAAAATGTTCAAAGAATGTGTGTTGAATAAATGCATGAATGAATGAGTACAGACATGACTGTTGAAACTTGACCAGCCTCGTTTGTTGGATAAAAAAATGATTCCCAGAGGTATTCACATCTGAACCCCTTGAACCTACCTTATATAGAAACAGGGTCTTTTCAGATGTGATTAAATTAAGGATATTGAGATGGGGAGATTTTCTGGATCCTCGGGGATAGGCAGGTTCTGACCTACCTCCACAGAGAAGACAAGGAATCTGGCAGCCATCAGAAGCTGGAAGATACAAGGAATGGATTCTTCCCTACAGCCCATAGAGGGAGTGCAGCTCTGCCAGTACCTTAATTTTGGCCTAGTGAAACTGATTTCGGACTTCTAACCTCCAGAACTGTGAGATAAGAAGTTACTATCGTTTTTGGATCACCCATTTTGTAATTTTTGTTACAGCAGCCACAGAAAACTAATACGCCTTGACCTCCCTCCTCGGTCTAACCCCAATCCTCTTCCCATCAACCTTCTCCATGACCACACTCTTTGAGGGAAAGAAAAGAAATTAAAATGGGAAGAAGAAAAGGGGAATCAAGGATAAAGAAAGGGAAGGGTGAGGGTAAAAGTGGCTAGATTATGAGTGTATCAGGGTTCTAGGATTTATTCAGATGCCAGAGGCTAGGCCCAAGCTGCAGGAAGGAGCCCTGTGCCCATGCTTTGCCGCAGTCTCTGGCTGGGCACAAATCACGAGTCTCCACACAGCTTGTAGATTCAAACAGCAATTCTTTATTCCTGAACTCACACCGGCCGTCTACAAACACGTTCTGGGGGAATCCACATTCTCTGCCCAAATCCACTTCTTTGCCCAAATCCACTTCTTTGCCCAAATCCACTACTCTGCCCAAATCCACTACTCTGCCCAAATCCACACTCTCCCAAATCCACACTCTGCCCAAATCCACACTCTGACCAAATCCACTCCACATGGGCTTCTGTCTCCCAAAATATACTGTCTGACCCTAAGAACTCAAGAGGAATTCAGCAGCAGGATACGCCCTATTCTAAAGGGGGAACACCCTAATCTCCTATTATGCTAAACCGCCCTGGTCCTTGAGCAAGGTCACCTTTCAGAAGTCCTTCCACTAGACAGCATGGGAGTAAGCTGGCAAGGAGATTGTCATACCTACTTGGCTGATGGCTCCCAGCAATGCTTCCCCCACCCCTCTCCCAAAGAATATTCCTGAGGAGAAGGGGGAGGGACTGAGAGTTCTCCAATCCTCTGTCTGTCTGCCTGTCTGTCAGTCACTGTCTGTCAGCCACTAGTTATGATCCCCATGAAGGAGCCAGGTGAGTCTCTCTCACCTGTGAGTGGAAGGTGTAGCCATTGTGGACTTTGTAATCAAATTGGGACTTCAAAGAACTGTTATTAACTTACACTTTAATATGTGGTGACTTGATCAGAATTGCCCTGGGGAGAAAAAAATGAAGTCCTAAGCTCAGGAACACAGGGCAATAGAAAGAGGCTGGGACAAAGAACCGGAAGAAGTACATCATTTGTGGGTGGACAAGGAGCATGTTCCAGGCCCAGCAGATGAGCAAGAACCTAGTAATCACATGGTAACCTTCTGCAATTTATAAAGCTGACACAAGGAGTGACCACTCATAAGAATTTCATAAATCTCAGAGCATTTGTTGGTTTTAGTTTTTCAAATCAAGGCTTAGAATTAGTATAATTTAAAAAAAAGAAAGAAAGAAAAGAAAAAAGAAAAAAACAACGTGAATTTGTAGAAACATGAAGTATCTTAAACATGAATCATTTCTTGCAAACTTCATACCACACATCAAAATTCTAGATTTCTGAGCATTTATTTACTTAGCAAAGAATTTTTATGGGTTTTGAACACTTGCTTATCCATAAAAGTTGAACATTTTTTAAGAAGTGTAAAAATGACCATATCATATACAAGAACTCTAAAAATTTGCCAAAGACATTTCTAATTTTCAACTTGGGAGGCTGAGGCAGGAGGATTGCAAGTTCCAAGCCAGCCTCAGCAACTTAGTGAGGCCCTAAACAACTTGCACAGACCCTGTCTCAAAACAAAACAAAACAAACAACAACCAAAACCAAAAATCATAAAAAGGGCTGAGAATGTGTCTCAGTGGTTAAGCACCCCGGGTTCAATCCCTGATACCAAAAAAAGAAAAAGAAGGAAATTCTAATTTTTCTAATCTTTTCATGGGTCCTGGTGATTTTTTTCCTTTGAGTTCCTTGGGTGTCCTGAGAAGAGGGGACTGGGGTAGAACCCAAAGAGTGGTTAGTACAGATAGAAAGGGGATTGGCTACTGGCTACCAGAGACACCACTGGGGGCTCCCCCATCAAAATCACCCAGATGTTGGCTTGTTTAAGAATTTGGAAAAAGAAGGTGAGAAGAACATGGGCTGACTTGTTCTTATGTCCCAAAAGGTCAGATCGCCACAGAGTGAATCTGGGGGTGAGGTGTGAACCTGCCATTGTCTTGAGATAGCTCTTCCTCTCTTTCATTTTCTTATAAATTGTAAGAAGTTCAACTCCACCCTGGGACTGTAGCACTTCCCTCTTCTATGTCCCCTTCCCACGCACCCATCTACTGGGCACAAGTGCAAGTACCCAGGGATCTGCCATCCCTGGCTGGCTTCCAGTTACTATTTCTTGTATTGGTCATTAATTCTGTGAAAAAGGAAAGATGGCACTTTTTAAATGTCCTGGAAAGAGTGCTGGAACAGTGTGGGGAGACAGATCAGCTGGCCTCCCGGGGAGGATGCCAGGACTCCAAGGGTGCAGTGAGACCTCATGGAACCAGGGCACAGGGAGGAGACAGCTCCACTGTGAGCTGCTCAAGACATGCTTGGTTTCAGTGAACTCAAAGAAGACACAATCTATAGTGCAAATGACAACAGTAGTACTGACACCTTCCAGGTCTATCCTGGCTGGCCCTCCTCATATCATGTTAAAATTATTTACTGCAGGTCTAAAGCCCCCCAAAGTACATGAACCTGATAATTCCAGCATCTGACTTATTTTTGAATCCTACTGTACTTGCACAATGGTACTTAACAAATATTTGCTCATGTTAATCATCTCTGCAACCCAACAGGTTGGAAGAAGTAGTATCATGCTCATTTTACAGCTAACGAATCTGAAATCTTGGAAATTTACAACGGAATGATGGTAGCCTCTGGGTGATTGTGACGAGATACAAATCTTGCCCATGAACGAGAGAACTGGGTTTTGAACCTCGGTCTTAGGTCTTGCCATTGAGCACTCTCACTATTACAGGAGGTGTTGGAGAACACAGAACTTTATATCTTTGGAGCTAAGGCACTGTAATTCAAGTGTTTACCAACAATTTCTGCATTACAGACTGGAGACTAGCTTCCCACTGTCCTAGGTGAACCTTCTCAGTCATGTCCATATAAACAGATGGTTGCCCTTGGTTTGGAAGAGGTCCTGGGCATCTACAGTGGGTCCTGGGCAGATACCTCAGACTGCAGTGTTACAGGTTTAGTTAAGCAATGCCAATTGTCTCCTTGGAAGAGTCATGTCCCTAGAAATCAGAGAAATGGTTTTCTAAGTCTGAGTTTAGGCTGTTCCATGCCTAAAAATCATTGTTCTTAGTCCAGGTAGGATTCACAGAGGACCAGAGAACCAGACACAGGCAGAAGGAGCAGACTGACTTGTTCTTTTCCCTTCTGTGCAGGAACCACTGAGGGAAAAGACAGGATTGGGCCTCACACGCCACTGAACTGGGCCACACAGCTCCTGTCTCACCGGCATTGTGGTTTAAGGTTGAAAGCAGACTAAGGCAACCAACGTGCATGGACCACTGGAGCCAGACTACAGCTTCATGGTGCAGCTGGGAATTTCTCTTAAAGGGTGGTAGTACTCCTCTCCTGAATCACCTCAAGTGCAACAGAAAAGAAGGAAGAGGAGGAGGGCGGGGGGTGGGGGTGGGGTGCGGCTTTTGTCCAGTGAAGAAAGGCTCCTTCTCTCTGTGGGCTAAAAGGTATTCAGAAAGGCCTGGAGATGTCCAAAAGCAGGGTGTTAGCTGGCCTCTCCCACCACAGAGACCACCAGGCACTCAGCAAGGTTTGCAGACTGGGGTGAACCAATGGATACTCTGAGAGTCTACTTCTGGAAGCAGTTGTAAATGATAAACTTGTAGGTACTTTAGAACAGTGCGGGGAGACAGATGAGCAGTCCTCCCAGGGAGGATGCCAGAATTCTGGGGGTACAGAGTTATATATAAGCCTCCAATAGCATTTTAAAACGTGATGGGCCTGTCTGTGTCCATACTTGAAGCAAGCAGCCGGCACCCAGAGGCCACCATCATTGAATAGGAAGAGATGAGATACAAGCCCACCAGCACAGCTCTGAGAAGGAAACCCAAGAACAGATGGACTTCTTGCATTTGTGGGATGGAGCTCAGACTGTTATTATTTTAGAAGCAAGAGGAAATGACACCCTTAACAACTGGGGAAGTCAAGGCCATCTGGGCTATAGAAGGAAGACACTGCTCTCTGTTTAAATGACCCAGGATATTTCTACCTTGTGTCAGTCATCTCTGGCCTCTCAAGTTTATAAATGATAGTGGGCTAGGTCCAAGTCCTTCCTGCCAAGATAATTTTCTTAAAAATTGCTCTGGTAGAAGGAGTTGTCCCAAGAGCAGTCAAAGGCCCCCTTTGCTCTAGGCTGGTGCCATGGAGCTCAGCTCATCACACAGCCTGGAGAGACGCCAAACAAATCCTGGCAATGGAGAAAGGAACTGGCTCTTCTGGTCAGCACGCTACTCTTCCTCCTGGAACTTCTCCTGACTAACTCCCTCACTACAGAAGCCTTTATCAGTTGTCAGAACACATTTGCCTCTGGCCTTCCAAGAGCCCAGCAAGGTTATAAAGGTTCCAACCTTGCCAATGACTGATAAAAGACAATGGCCTAAGGACACACACACACAGCTGGCAGTGGCCAAGCTGGAGCTAGAACCAGGTTTCCTGTTTCCAAGGCTCATGGCTCCTCCACCTTGGGCACTGGCCGAGAGCAGTATCCTGGGCAGACTGCTGGGGGAAGAGGGTTCTCAGGTCCCCTCTCTACTGGCTCAGGGAGTTAGCACAGGGGGTCAGTCTTCGTCTCCCTTTCCTCTAAGCTGATGGGCAAAACAACCCCACACCCTCTTCATAGCTCCACAAACTTAGCTGCCGTGGCGTGGCAGGCAGGGCTGAACCTCAATCTGGAGACTAGGGTTTTAGCTCTGCCACTAACTAGGTGAGTCATCTTGGCAACTTATCCCCATGATCTGAGGATGCAAATCTGTGGGGTCCCTCTCCTGGTCAGAGCCCCCCTACGGATGTCTGTCACCCACCCAACTGAAGTGCAAGCAACTCCTTATTCAAGCCTGAGCCACTGTCACTTCTGAGCTCTTTTAGACTCAGGGAGTCAGGTAGAGGATGAAAGGATGCGGACATCAATTGGGTTCTGTAGATGGCCACCAGAAGTCCCATGGGGCCTGGCTGGAGTTGGCTCAGCTGTCCCAGCAGGCCCTTCCACTCACACTCGAAATTCTCCTCAACCGCAACATAAGGACCACCAAGCTTCCCCAGGCAGCTTCCTTCTTTCTGTCTCCTTCTCAGGGTCAGTTCCCTCTGGTTTCTCTTCATCATATGTAGCTCCAACACAGTGATCACAAGGCCTGGAACTTCCCTAATCACTAGTCCAGGGACAGAAAACTGAAAGTTGTGCTTGTTACCACATTTGATCACAATTTCCTACCCACTCAGAGGCCCACTTTACCCTCCAGCGATGCCTATTTAGGAGCATCATCCCGGAGTCCTGGATGGAGTGGACTGAAAGGAAAACAACGGCACCTCCAGAGCTCCAAATCTGCTCTAAGAATTTCCCAGGAGGTCACAAGAGTAGGCTGTCCACCCAGCTCTGCCCACAGGTTTCTGGGCTTGCCACATCCCTCTGCCCTCTACAGCACTCTCTCAGGCTTAAGCTGCTCCTTCTTCTCTTTCTTTCCTTCTCTCTCTCTCTCTCTCTCTCTCTCTCTCTCTCAAGTCTTTTTAAATTAGTCTCTCACAAAGAACTCTTCAGAGATTGAAAAGGAGTCTGTACCAACATTGTAGAAATATGGGCTCTGAAATAAAACAGACCCAAACTGACCTCTTAGTCCTACCACTTAGTCCTGAGAGATAAGGGCAAGTGACTTGATCTTACTTGACCTCACTTCCCCATCTACAAAACTCCATTCCACTGGGTGGTTATAAGGAGTAAATGAGACCATGTTTGCAGATTAATCCGGATAGTCAACGGTAACTGCTATAAGGAAAATCTCAAAATCTCAGTGACTTGATACAACAAGGGTTCATCCCCCTCTTGTTTAACAAATTGATGAGGATTAGGTGTCTTTCTTGCACAGCTCTCCTTCAAATGGTGGTTCAGGGACTCAAGACCTTCCATTCCCTTGGGGTCCTCCACTGGAGGCCTTCCAGATAGCTGACAGACTTGCACAGAGTTAAAAAACAGGCTGGACTTGGCACCCACCAGTTCAACTTCACATTGGCTAAAACTCAGCCACATATTCCACCGAACTTCAAGGGAGACAGGGAAATCTAGTTGCCCCACATGTACCCAGGAAGAGGAAATGAGATTGCTAGCTAGACCTCTGGCCAGGTTCTGCTACAACAAGTATTTAATAGCATAGTGCTTGATATACTGTTAAGAACTCAATAAATTCAAGATACTGTTATAATTACTTTCTATCATCTGTCCTAATACTGTTTTGGATACCAGAAATCCCAAAACCTCAAGATAGACTTGTCCAAACACTGAGAATGAGTAAGTGAATATGAAACAAAACAAACTAGTAAGGTTTATAAAAAAAATTTAAGATATAGAAATCATGCTTGATATAACTCTTACTCTGGGTGCTTTCTATGAGGCGGCAGATATGTTGAAATATCCTGCATTCAGAGGCTGGCTCTGCACTCAGGAAGGTGTTAACCTATGTCAGACACTGTAGTTTTCACATTCCAAAACATAAATGCCAACTTACCCATTTTATAGGGCTCTCCAAAAATGTCATATTCTCTCATCTCCAATACCTATCCTCATACACTTACCTGTCTGAAGCACCCTTCCTATCACCTGACAATCCACTGGGTCACTCTGTAAGTGTGATTGAGAGTCTCTGCCCTGTGTCCCAAGTTAGTCTATACTTCCTTTCCCAGAACACTTACAACAGATTATCAAAATCTCTGCTGTTTCTCTCTCTAACTAGATCACTCCCTGGGTAAGAGACTTGGTTTTGATCACCTGTTAATTCCCAGCATCAGCAAATGTCTGGGTCATAAGTGTGCACATGACCATGTGAATGAATGAAGAATCCTGATCAGAAGAGTAACAGAGTAAGATTTTCAAATTCTCACACTCAACAAAAACTAAAGGCAAGATAAGAAAGAAATACCACAGCATTCTCTTCCTTAAAAAGGTTAACAGGAACTAAGAAGTCATTTCAGAAGGTAGCCACACCTCCTGCATCACGCCTGGGTACTCCTGGGCAATCTGTCATCTAAAGTTCTCAGCTGAGCACCAGTAAGTACAAAAACCATTCTTACACTTTAAAATAAAACTGGAGCTCTCCTTCCTGGCTGATCTGAGGGTGTGGTAACAGGAGACGTACCCCAAGAGAGGGCTTAACTGATCATATGTCCTGGTGGGCTAAGTGGATACCACTTTCTATTACCCAGGTAGCTGGGGCACCCTGGCCACTGCTGACCAAGAATGAAATATTTCTAGTCCCAATGTACACCCACAGGCACAGATGGGACCCCCAACTCCTACCCTCAGCCAACTTAGAATACTCTCGGTCCAGACCACTGGGTAACAGAGCTGATCAAAACTGTAATTTGGGGGAAAATAAAACAAAATAATTTAAGAAAAAGCTGTAATGGGGTAAGACTTTCAAATTCTTTCACTCCCACAACAGGGTATCTCCACAAGTCATTCTTATTAACTCAGGTGCCATGCACACCTATCCAAGTTGGGACCCCTTTCTCAAAAGCTACAGATAGGCCTTCAGTGTGGGCTCTGGATACTACCAAGGAAACATCCCAGGAACAGAGAGAGCCTGGTGACCCCAGGCTGAGCCTGGAAATTTCTTCTTTTGTTCCCATGTCCTCTGAGAATAAGAACAGGGTTCCCAGGTCAGCCAGTATAGACACTGGCAAGAAGATCCACAAGTACAGGCTCAACATCACAAATGAATCCAAATCTAGACAGATTCACTACTGCATATGTGAGTGCAAGCACATATGCACACTGCAAGCATATGCATGTATGTAGCAAGTTTCACCCTCCAATAAAAAGTGATGTGACAAAGTTTTTCTCCCACACCCTTACATCTTTAGCACACCGGGAGGGCAGTCTCAGCTGAGTCATGTGACACAAAAGTGTTGGCTCCAATGTTACTGGGTACCCCAGCAGTGAAACTCCAGTGAAACCAAAAGGGGCTGGGAGATGTCGTGGATACCCCTCCAAAAGTATAAGTCAGGTAGGCAACACCTACTCTAGAGTCAGTTTAGCTGAGAAGATTGCACAGAGGTCCTAGGGCAACACTGAGAATCACACGTGTCCTCAGGCATCTGCATTCAGCACCTGGAATAGTCTGCTTCTCCATTTCAGGGCCACCTTGGCCACAGGAACAATTCTGAGCCTGGTAGCCTCATATAATTAGCTGATCTGAACCCAGGTGCTGCCCTTTAGGGCAAAACTGTCTTAGGCCATCTGCACTCCAACACGCGCGCACACACACACACACACACACAGAGTTTCAGTGGCGCTGGAAGCCCAATGGGGAGAAGGGCAGAGTTGGTTGCAGCCTTCTCTGCCTCTGCACAGACTTGCACAGACTTGCACTGCCTCTCTCGCCAGCGGGGCTAGTGCACGGAACACTGTCAAACGAACGTCACGGGGCCGAAAGGGCGGGGCGCATAGAGGCCCCGCCCCGCCTTCACTGACGTCAGCCCCCCAGCCCCGGGCGCGGGCTAGGCGATCGGCTAGAGCCGTCAGTCTCAGCCCAGCGGAGTAGCGGCAGGAGGCATTCAGGCGGCTCCGGACGATGCGGCGCGCCCAGAATGCTGTCGCGCCTGGTAGTGCCTCTGGCGGCGCTCCTCAGCCTGTGCCTTGGCTCCAGTGCGCACGGTAAGGCTCCGGGTCCCCGGAGCAGTGCTATCACCAGCTCTAACCATGCGATTTCAGGCAAGCAAGGGAAACCAAGAGGGACTGGGAGATGTCGCGGACATAACTCCAGAAGTATTAAGTCAGTAGAAGAACGCCTCGACCTCTTCGCAGCTGCCCCGCTGGGCTGTATGGATGGCCAGATCCCACTCCCATCCGTCCTCGGCCCTCCTTTATGTTCTGCTTCCCACAGGGAACTCGATTTAGCTACCCTCTCGGAGAGGGATGCTCATAACCTCCCTGTCCCTGCCGGGGCTCCTTCACTCTGGAAAGACTGAGTCTCAGGCTCACCTGTTGTGGAAGTGGAAGATATTGAGATTGAGGGGTGTGGGGGATCAATAGCCCCTCCCCACTCCAAAACTCATCCACCCACTTTTTTTTTTTTTTAATGCACTTCTTGAGAAAGCAAAATTTTAGTCATGGTTTTTCTTCTCTTCTGGTGCCATGATGGGACTGCTTCTTCCCGTGGGGAGTGATTTTCATATTTTGATCCCCTTCTGACTCTCCTCTCCCTTTGCCTTCTGGTCTCACCTCCATCTCTGCCCTTTCCCCACCCTATGGATTACTCCTATGTGACCATCAGAGATGGTCTTCAGCCCTCCAGCTCACTCCCATTGCTCCCTGCCTCCCTCCTGCCTTACCCCTATCTCTTAACTCAGTCTGAGTTTCTGCAACCAAGAAGCCCCAGAAAGAGAGAATGGAAGGGCCCAGAGTTGGAGGGACCAAAAGCAGATGCAAGGAGAGCAGGGACCCAAATATCTTCCACATGATGTCAAAATACAAAGTAAAACACTTTCACATGATCGGGGGCTGAGGTGGGGATATGCAGCCCAAACCCTGCAAAGACTTGCTGCGTTTTTCACTTTCCATCTAATGTTTTGCAACGAAACAGAATTAATGCTCAAAGACAGTAATTGAAAGGAAGTAAGAGACAGGAAGGTCTGAGGCAAGAGGATCAAAAGTTCAAGGTTAGCCGAGGCAGTTTAGCTAGACCCCATATGTGTGTGTGTGTGTGTGAGTGGGGGTATATTTTCTAAATGAAAATGGCAGAGTCAGAAAGAAAGCAAGATTTGAGAGATGTTGAGAAGTTAGAGAACTGGGCAAGTCGGGGCAGAGCCACTGTCAAAGGAGACGCCCTAGGGGAACCCACTTGCTATTGACCTTCACTGTACTTTGTGCTTAGCACCACACTGGCAAGGGCTAGTTTGAGGTTCCTGGAACCAGTGCTGCCTGTGGTGAATGGTGTGTTGGGGCTGAGAGGATGTGTATCAAATCTCACCTTAGATCCAGAGGTGCTAGTTCTCTGAGGAGAGGTCCTCAGCACAGTCTAAAACAAGGGCTGACTCTTGGCTGTCCTCACCTAGCCTCAGATGGGTATCTGACTATAGGTGAAGCCCTTCTAGGATTCAGGGAATGGAACCAGCCCTCAGTTTGAGTGGCCCAAGAGACCATCTGCCCAGACAGATGTCAATAAGTAAGATGTCTGTGTAGCCAGAAAAGTGGCCTTGGACTGGGATTGGGTGGGGACCAGGTGTAGGGGTGGGGGACAGGCCTTAGGATGATACTGGAGCAAAGACAGTGTTCAGGCAGAGCCAGAAACTAGCTCATCTGAGCTTGCTGCTGACATGCCTCAGGCCTCCCCCTGTCTTTTCCCCTGGGCTGTGTGGGACCCAGCTCTGTCTTCTCATCCACCACTGAGCTTCTGGTCACCAACAGTGCAGGACCCAACCCTAGCTCTGGAATCAGACACATCTGGGGGCAAGTTCACACTCTGCCTCTTACCAGCTCCATTGGCCTTGAGAAAGTCACTTACCCTCTCTGAGCTTCCATTTCTTCTTTAGTAAAATGGGGGCAATAAATGTTCTCCATGCAGTGCTGATGTGACATGGAACATAGCAAAACACTTAGCACAGTGCTCAGCTTACTGCAGAGAACCCAGCAAATGAATTCTAATTCTTGTCACCATCACCCCCTGGAAGTAGAAATAGAAGAGGTTGAGATTGATGGTGTGGGGGATCAATAGCCCCTCCCCACTCAAAAACTCACCCACCTACTTTTTTTATTTTTTATTTTTTTTAGACATTGATGGACTTTTAAAAATTCATTTATTTGTATTTGGTGCTGAGAATCAAACCCAGTGCCTCACACATGCTAGGCACACCTCCAGCTCCCCACTTTTTTTTTTTTTTAATTCAAATGTACTTCTTGACAAAGCAAAAATTTAGCCATGGCTTTTCTGCTTTTCTGGTGCTATGATGGGACTGCTTCTTCCTGTAGGGAGTGATTTGGGTCCTCCTAGTCCCAGGGGATGGATTCTACAAGTTATTGACATCTCTTCTCCCCAGGAACGGAACTGCCTAGCCCTCCATCTGTGTGGTTTGAAGCAGAATTTTTCCAGCATATCCTCCACTGGACACCCATCCCTAATCAGACCGAAAGCACCTACTATGAAGTGGCACTCCTGAAGTAAGAAAAGGGGAGGATGGAGGGAGGAGAAGGGTGGTGAGGGATGGGCCAGTTGGTCTCCATCTGCTCCCCTTTCACAGGAAGGTGCCTGCCTCGTTATGGAGGCAACACACAGGGGACCCTGAAACATACCTACCCAGCTGACATCCCCATGTATACTAAGCAGCATGCTGGGATCTCTGGTGTGAGAAGGCCAAGATTGGCTTTCCCCCACCAGGTTTCTCCGTCTTGCGGGGAAAGCCTCCACAGTATTATTGGAGAACAGGGAAACCGTGTGTCTGCAAATGTAGCTGGGAGAAGTTAGAAAGAAGGCTGAGGGACAGGGCCCGAAGGTCTTTCTGGAGGTTTAGCACTTGAGCTACTCCTATTCCCTCTGTTGAGTCTTCTACACCACAGAGAAGCTGATATGAGGTCCCAAAACCATGAGAGACCCCTTGCAATTAGATGCCCTGAACTATAGGAAATATCCCGAGCGTGTTCCCCTTTCTTCCATGATGGAAGCTCTCTGCCCAGACCTCTGGATGCCCTCTTAAAGGAGTAGACTTGAGCATAGTTCCTGCCCTAGTGCCTACCCTGATGTCTCTTCAGGTACGGAAGACAGCCCTGGGAAAACGTCACCAGCTGTAGGGGTGCCCTGGAGTTCTGTGATCTCACCGCAGCCACCCTGGACCTGTACCACAACAACGGTTACCGGGCCAAGGTCCGGGCAGTGGATGGCAGGCGGCACTCCAATTGGACTATCACCCAAACCCGCTTTTCTGTGGATGAAGGTGCTTTACTTCCCCCTGGAACTAGTGCACGGCTTTGGCTCCTTTCCAGCCAGAAATTCTAGCCTAAGGCTTTTCTTTCTGTTCCCATATCTCCCCCGTCATCAGACCTTCTAGCCGGGAACTAGTTACCCAAACAGGCCTGAGTCAGGTCTTTGGAGAGGTTAGATGAAAATAGCCAAGTTTTCTGAGATTTAAAAGGGAACTGGAGTTATTTATCCTACAGAAGGGAGGTCTTGGGTGTACTGGAGCCGCTGAGTCATGAGGGCCAGGCCTGTGAACTTGTGGAGTTTGGGGAAAGGAAGCTAATCCATTAGCACCCACCTCGAGCAGTGGGCGTATTTGGTCCTCCCACCCGTAGGGGAGAATTCCCAGGGGTCATCGTTTGGAGCAGGAAAGTCTCCCTGGAAGGTAACAGAAATGATGAAGCCTCAAGCCCAGTGGAATTCTTCTATTCCACAAATTGGGACAGAGCTTGGTCTGTGTGCAAGTCCTGCTCTGCAGGATTCCGGTTGGAGTCGATGGTCTAGAAGGCTCCCAAATGCCTGCTCACATACCAGTGCTCAGCCAGCTGCAGAAACATTTTCTAGGGAGTGTTTTTAAAAATATATTTCTAGCCAGACAAGGTGGCGCATGCCTGTAATCCCAGCATCTTGGGAGGCTGAGACAGGAGGATTGTAAGTTCAAGGCCAGCCTCAATAACTCAGAGGGGCCCAAGGAACTTAGTGAGACCCTGTCTCAAAATTTTAAAAAATAATAAAAAGGGTTGGGGATATAGCTCAGCAGTAAAGCACCCTGGGTTAAATTCTCAGTTAAAAATAAACAAACAAATATATATACATATGTATAATACATATGTATATATGTACATTTATGTGTACATATATAATTGTGTGTGTGTGTGTGTGTGTGTGTGTGTGTATTTCCAGGGTCCAGCCTGCAAAATTCAGGTTCCCTATGTCTGTAGAGGGCCTAGGGCATCTGTATTTCAAACATTTCCCAAGAAGTTTACATGTTCTGTGGGATTGGAAACCTGTGGCCTAGGTTTTGGGGGAGGTAAACTTGACCCTGGAGGAAAGTCATGGGTGGGATCTCCAGGCCCTCTCCATGCCTCAGCCTCATGGCTTTGTCCCTTCCCCATTCAGTGACACTGACGGTTGGAAGCGTGAAGCTAGAGGTGCACGAGGACTCCATTCTTGGGACAATCCAGCCCCCCAGGCCCCAGATGGCCCCTGAAGGTGATACGTATGAAAACATCTTCAGTCACTTCCGCCAGTATGAGATTGCCATCCGCAAGGTGCCAGAAAACTTTCCGGTACGGGGTCCCCAAGGCTTCCCTGTCCCCTGGGCTAGAATCACCTTTGTGCAGAGTAGAAAGAACCTGGGTACTGAGGAAGGAGTTGAAATGATCTCAGCCCTCAAACACACACTCCTACGGGGAAGGCACTGCCTGCCAGGTGTCAGCAGCTCTCAAAACATGTGATGGATCTTGTTTCTGACGCCCTCGGCGTGGGTACTTTATTTCATTTTACAGATGAGGCTGTGGAACTTTCCAAGGGCACCCCTGCGGGTGGGAAATCTGGAATGGGCAAAATCCATCCTCTTTCCTCTTCACCACAATTGATTCAGGTTCCTTCTAGAGAGATCCTCAGCTTCTAGAAAAGACTCCCTTTTCTCTATTAATGCAAAATTGGTTGTGGTAATTGCAGAGATGCTGGGCTGCACTGATAATCACAATTGATTATCTTAGGAATAGACTGAAGGGGTTCTCGAAGGCCCCTCCAGGGTCAGGGATATTTGGGGCTCAGTGGTAGAGCACTCGCCTAGCATGCAGGAGGCCTGGCTCCATCCTCTGTATCACACACCAAAAAGGGGGGCCTCCAGCTCTTTTAGGTACCATGGCATAAGAGGATTTTGTTCATTGTTGTTCTTGTTTTGGTTCCAGTTGAGAACGAAGAAGGTCAATCATGAAAACTTCAACCTCACAGCCTCAGGAGAGGTGGGAAAGTTCTGTGTCATAGTGAGGCCATCTGTGGCCTCCCGGACGAACAGAGGGGTCTGGTCGGAGGAGCAGTGCATCGTCCTCACCAAGCAGTGTGAGTGGGCCCAGATTGGCATCCGGGTGGAGAAGGCCTGGAAGGGCTGGCACAATCCATAAAGCCTCACTCAGGCTGCTGGTGCCAGGCACTGTACTGGCCCTGCCCTGTGTAGCCAGTTATCCCTGCACAGCCCATCAGAGAGGTCCTGTTGTCCCATATTAGAAAAGCTCCATGAAGACAACTTTCAAGGAAGGGGTGGGCCCATAGAACCAAGTCCCCTGATTCCGGGGTCCTGCCACTTACATACAGCTGTGCTTTCCAGGAACCGCCTCAGGACCCCCCACACCCTCCACCTCCCAGTCAGCTGTGCTAGTTCCTGTTTGTTACAGTCTGTACTGTCCTTCCTCAGAGCTGGGGTACAGAGGGCTTCTCCTTGCCCCCTCTCTCTCCCCTGAGAGGAAGCAGAACTGAGCTGTCTCCTGGGAAGAGCTGCTAAAGTCAGCAGTAGTGGGGGAGAGATGTCAGTGTGGAGCCAAGTCCTGCCCACTAAGATCCTGCCATCTGGCTAGGGGGCAGAGTGTGCCCTGCCCAGCAAAGACGGCAGTGACTCTACTTCACAGTAGGGCCTGTTGTATGAAGAACACTCAACAACTCATCGTCATTGAAGTGCCAGGGCAGACTAAGGCACCAAGGATGCATCAGGCAGGGTTAAAAGATTTTTAAGGCCAGGTGTGGTGGCACATGCCTGTCATCCCAGAAACTCAGGAGGCCAACGCAGGATTGCAAGTTCGAGGGAGGTTTCAGCAACTTAGCATGGCCCTAAGCAACTTAGTGAGACCCTGGGGATGTGACTCAGTGGTAAAGTGCCCTTAGGTTCAATACCAAGTATCAGAGAGACAGAGAGAGAATGAGAGAAATTTTTTAGAAGAAATAGTTTTGTTCTGGTCTTAGCTTGTAACCTTGGGCAAGTGACTTGGCTTCTCTGAGCCTCAGTATCCTAATCTGTGAAATGGGGGTGATGATAATATTTATCTCCCCAGGTTGTTAGAAGGGCCTGATGAAGTAAGTAAAATTCTTGGGACAAGATTATACTTTACAACCATATTATAAGGTATAATTTTTTCTCATTTTGTAGATGAACAAACTGAGGCTCAGAGAGATTAAGTACTGTGTCTACAGTCCAACAGCTAGCAAGTGGTGCAGCTGGGATTTGAACCCAGGTCTGGCTGCCCCCAGAAGCCTCTGTTCTTGCCTGCTCTGCCATCCTGCCCTATTGTTCTGTTTGCCTTGGGTGCAGAGAGCTGGAAGCAGAATTGGTGTGCCCAGCGAGGGGACCCCACACAGAGGTTGGAAGACTGGCAGAGATTCACTATGGCTAAGAAGTTGCCTGTAGGGGTGGCCTGGGTCACTCACTGAGTAGTTCCTCAGAGTGGCCAAGGGACCTCTGGGGACTGTCCCTTAGTGCCCCATGGTGCCAGGCTACTAATGCATCTGTCTGCCTGCAGATTTCACTGCAACCAACCTCAGCATCTTCTTCTCCTGTGTCCTGCTGCTCTGTGGAGCCCTGGTCTACTGTCTGACCCTCCAGCTGTATGTGCGGCGCCGGAGGAAGCTGCCTTCGGTCCTGGTGAGTCTCACAGGGAGGCCATTGCTCCATTTCCCAGGCTCTCCGGAGCTCCCTCCCTCCCAGGCTGTCCATTCCCTTGGCTAACCTCGGCTTTCAGCCCTGACATTATCATGGGCACTCTCATCAAGCACTATGGGGACAGAGGGAGGAAGTAAACACAAAACCCTGTCCTGAGAACACTGTCGTCTAGTAGCCCAGATACCACAGGTACATGCTGAGCAATCACAAACCCCAGTGACCACAAGTCTTGTCATTTCTATTAATAATTGGCCATTGACCAGCCCCTCTACATTAGTACCAGTTACTATCCTCATTTTAGAAGTGAGGACAGAGAGATTGTTCCATGCACAGATTTGTACAGCCAGGAAAAGTCATGAAAGGAGCCCATCTTCCTACACATAGTGGCCAAGAGCAATGACGCCCAACAAGACAGGAAGAAAGATGGGCTCAAGCTGTCAGAGAGGGAGGGGGCAGAGTAGAGAGGTGACAGTGGAGAGGAAGATTCTTGAAGGAGGCTAGGACCTCCCACCTCTCCCAGTGGGCCACATCTGGGCCACATCTGGGAGTGGCATGTCAGCCTCCAAAAGTTATCGTGTAAGAACTGTGCAGCAGTTCCGAAGTTCAGCCCACCCCCACCTGGGCTCAGGCTGCATGGAGGGTCACCACAACCGCCCCCTGAGCTGGCCTTGCTGTGTGCCAAAGGACCCAGCTTGGGCAGGGAGGCAGGAGCCCCAGGGAAGCTCACATTGGCGGTGGAAAACCCCAGAGGGATCCCAGGCTCTCGTACCCTGGGTAGACAGATATGAGGAGGAGACTGGGGCAGGCACACAGCCCTCGGGGGTTTTATAGTATCTCCTTGTGTCCAGCTGAAGTGTCTACTCATCATCCTTTCTCTGTCCCTGGAAGAGTCAGCTCCTCGGCCTGTGTCCCATGCTCTGAGCATATACTCAAGACAGGGCCTGGAGCTAGGGTGGTAGCTTAGGAATGCACTGGGAGACTGGGACAAGATGGCCAGAAGAAAGTTGGGGTGGGAGGAGGGTGGTCCTGAGACCCAGGATGGGAGATTCTACTTAGGGGTCAGGAGAGGCATCTAGAATGTGTGAGGTGGTGCTTGAGCTGGTTACTGAACATCTGTCACATGCCCGGTTCTGTCTGGGAAGGAGCTGATTCATGTGGCCTCTGGTCCCAAGGGACTTGATTACAACCAATATGTAAACTGTGAGCTTAGTCCAAAGCAGGGAAATAACATCCGAGCAGCAGAGATGACAAGAAATTTCTGGGGTTTTGTTCCTTCTCTACATTTGATCACAGAATTCACTTGTCCTGGAGGGTTTTTTCCTCCTTGGGTTAAATACAGCCCAATTTCCTTCCCCTAATAATCCGAGTCATCACTAATGTATCATGCTGAGAGCACTTTCACATTCTCTCGTTTGTCCCTGTTCATTAGCTGGCTTGATCTGCTCTTTCAACTGTCCATCCAGGGAAGTTTGATTGGAAATCAGGGGATCTCACAGGACAATTGAGTATAAATTTCAGGTTTGCTATTCACTGCTGTGTGACTTTGGGAAAGCCATTTAACTTCTCTGAGCTTCAGTTTTCTCCTCTAAGAAATAGAGGTCAAAATACTTCCCTTGAAAAATTACTGGAGGATGAAATTCAATTGAGCACATATTTCCTGAGTTTCTTCTTGGTATGACTACACGCCTTAATGACACAAGTAGGCATGTGCCGTTATTGTTTTCACTCTGCAGATGAGGAACCAAAGCACAGAGAAGATAAGTATTTTGGTTCAACTGACAAAGTTTATAGGAGGCAGAGCTGGGTTTTGAACTTGGGAAGTCTGGCTCCTGAGTGTACGTCTTTAACACTAAGCAATGGTTTTAAAGTAAAAGAGACTATAATAGAGACTCAGCCAGTGAGAGTTACATTTGCATCATTGTGTACTAAGGAAGTGAGGGCAGTTGTGTGATGGTGAGTCAGTAAGTCAGTCAACAAACCTATGAGTGTCTACTTGTGCCAGCTCAATTCAGGCTCTGGGGACAGAGTGGCAAAAAGACTAGTTCTGGCCTTCACAGAACTTAGGTTCTTTGGGGAATGGGGAGTGAATGAGTGTGTATAATTTCCAGGAACTAAGTACTAGGAAGAAGTAAACAAGGCTAATGTGGAAAGCATGGCTGGGAAGGGCTTGATGAAGAGGTGACATCCAAGCTGAGACCTGAATGATGAGGGGACCCAGCGATGCAAAGTGCAGACAGAAGAGTATTCCAAGCAGAAGTATTAACATGTGCAAAGGCCCTGAGATGTTTGTTCTGGGACAGAAAGAACACAACTGCAGCTAGGGCAGAGGAGAGCCAGAGAGAGGGGTCAAATGACTTCCCTGGGACCCTTGGCCATTGATGGGGAGCAGGTCTTTGGCTGCTAGTTCTTCACTTATTCCACCACCCCACACAGTAGCCACCCTGTTTGTGGAGATCACAACTCAGAAAGTGGAGAGATTAATTTGATGTTTCACACACAGAAATTTTTCTAAAAATGGGTGGGATGGGATAGAGTAGACTAGACGGATCCGTCGCGGCGCCCAGGGAGTAGGTATTATTTTGTGAAGCTGCTTCCATTTGCTTCTATATGAGTTATAGGAACAGGTTGTCTTGTAATATTTGCATCTTATTTGAGGTCATGGTCAGGAAGTTTGAAGCACACTTCTAGATGGGTGGGTGCAGCCTGCTGTCAGGTTTGAGAAGCCCAGAGGGTGGAGCCGCCTGGGGGCTGGGGGTTCCCTGCAGGCTCCCATTCCGCCTGGCCTCCCTTTCCAACTGGCGTCAAGAATTGCAGCTTCTTGTGCATCTGGCCTGGGCAGAGAATGCCTCAGGAGAAAAGCTGATTCCAAAGAGCGCCCTGCAGTGTCATCCAGGCCTTGTGGTCCCCTTCTGTTGATGCTCCCTTCCTGGGCCTCTGGCTTTCCTTGTGGCTCTGGGGAGGGCTCCGGCAGGTGGCCCCAACCAATCTCACTCTGTCCTCTCCTCCCAGGTCTTCGAGAAGCCCAGCCCCATTGGCCCTGTCAACCAGCCTCCCTGCCCAGAGATGCAAGACATCCTCTACCTGCTTGATGAGGAGGCCTTCCCGAAGGTGTCCCCAGAGCTAAGGAACTCAGACCTGCATGGCAGCACAGACAGTGGCTTTGGCAGTGCCAAGCCATCCCTGCAGACTGAAGAGCCCCAGTTTCTTCTCCCTACTCCCCACCCCCAGGCCTGTGGGGCTCTGGGAACGGAGGTCCCCACAGAGCTACAGGACAGCTGCAGTAGTGGCAGCAGCAGTAGCACAGACAGTGGGATCTGCTTGCAGGAGCCCTGCCTGTGCCCTGGCAGGGGGCCCACCTGGGAGCAGCAGGTGGAGAAAGCCAGCCAGGATGACAGTGGCATTGGCCTTGTTCACAGCTCTGAGGGGCAGCCAGGGGATGCACAGGACGGCTCTGCCTTGGGCCCTGTCAGTCTCCTGAGGCCTGAGGTGCCTGAGGAGGAAGACCCAGCCGTGGTGGCATTCCAGGGCTACCTGAAACAGACCAAATGCACAGAAGAGAACGCAGCCACAGCAGGTGGCCTGGAGGAAGAGGCGCCCTTGACAGACAGTCTTGGCCCCCAGTTCAGGACGTGCCTGGATGCCGAGGCAGACTGGCCTCCGCCAGCCTTGGCCAAGGGCTATGTGAAACAGGATCCTCCAGGAGTGACCGTGGCTCCCTCGGATGGCCCCGCCGGACAGTGGAACCAACTGCCTGAGGAATGGCCACTCCTGGGCTTGACCAGCTGTGGTGACCTGGGAACAGCTGACTGGAGTTTTATCCATGACCTTGCCCCTCTGGACTGTGTGGCAGCCTCAGGGGGTCCCCTGGGCTGCTTTGACTCAGACATGGTCACCTTGCCGCTGATCTCCAGCCTGCACTCGAATGAGTGACCTGGGCTCAGGGCGGCTTTTGGTTTCAGTCATGCCTGTGCCTCTGCCCGGATCAGGCAGGCCAGGCTGGGCATTTTTCTGCAAGCCTATCGGGGCCAGCCCTGGACAGGAGGAGACTGTCTCGCTGGAGTAGTGCAGGGCACGAGGATGGCATTGGCCTGTTCAGCTCAATGGGGCCCTGCAGACTCTAGCAGCATAAGGGCGGGACAAAGACCTCCCCTCCTTGGGACTCCTTCCTGTGCTGTAAAGGGTTCTGTGCTCAGGGGAACCTCGGGGTTCTGGAGTCGTAGTGAGGCTGCCAGGTTGCAGTCTGCTCAGACCCTGATGCCTCCTTCAGGCTAGTGAGGCATCAGAGCCTCCTGCAGGTTGGAGTGCTAAGAAAATGGAGTTTCAGGGCCTCGCTGGAGGGGTCATTCCTGGGGAGAGAAGGCAGGAGCAGAGGCTGAGCGTGATCTCTAGTGTGGTGGCAGGGAGAGGCTCCCCCACAGGGAGGTGTCTGGACTGGTCAGAGCACCAGCCTTCAGGTGACCTCTGGGCTTGGGCACCAACTCAGGAGATCACCAGAGAGACAGGGCTGGGACTTGCACCTGTGCTTGCTGCTCATGTCTAGCCACAGACCCAGAGGTCAGGGCCCTGGGCTGGGATCCTGCATGCTTGGTGTTCAGTCATGTGATCCTGGGCCAGTCACCTCTCAGAGGGCTTCAGTTTCCCCATCTGCAAAATAAGGACTCAGTCTTTAGAGGGTCTCTGTGCTGGATGTTATCCAAGCTGGCCCTGGGGGTGACATTTCAGACCCTGTCCAACTCAGTGCTGGGAGGAAATCGACTCTGGAACAAATCTTCCCAGTGAGCTTCCTGCTCACTGCAAGGGCTAATAGTTCTAGCATCGGTCTGTGGGATCATCCTTGGAGAACTGCCCATCTCTGAGGTCCAGAGGGGTAGGTGTGGGCCCTGCATCCCCACTATCCATTTGAAATCTGTCTTCAAATAAAGGCCGTTGACAGTCCCCAGACAGGATGCTGCAAAGAAGGGCATGCCTTCCCAAGCTACCTCTTGGCCCTGAATTTCTCTGTGGAATTTTGAAAACAGGCCTTCTGGCCCAGGGAACCACCCATGGCCCCTGCCACTCTGCCAAGAAGCTCCTGGGTACCAGCCTGATAAGTGAAGCCCCTCTGGCCACATGCTCAGGAGAGGATTCCTCAGGGTTTCCTTGACAGCTTATTTATTCATTTTGTTCCTTTATTTATTGAAGAGGCAGCATAAGACAGGAAAAGAATTCTGTTTCTAGCCATGTGACCATGGCCAAGTCACCTTTCCTCTTTGAGCCTTGGTTTTCTTGTCTGTAAAACTGTAGAAGAATGTCTGGCTTGTCTAATTCCCAGGGACACGAAGTTCCCCTGAGAAAATGGAAACGCGCCTTGAACATGGAGCGCTATGAATGATGGATGTATTGTTATTCCAATAAATGTCTAGACCATGGAAATCTTGCGAAACCAGTCAGATTTCTGGTGACGCAGTGGCTGACTTGGTTGATGATACTTGGGATGCTAATGAAGAGGGTGTTGCTCAGACAGAGCCCTCACCGAGAGCCTGTGCTCACATGTATTGCTGTGACCTTGAAAAAAACGATTTATCTTCTCAGAGCTTCCAATTTCCCATCTGTAACGTGGGGATGGCAAGTCCCCACAGGGATGTTGTGAGTTTAAATGAGATTATGTGTCAAAGGAGTTTAACATGGAGCCAGGCATGTGGGGTTCCCATGTGAAAATAGCTGTCCTTGGTTATGAAGGCTGTAAAGGAGATTTTTTTCTTGGAAATAGGTGAAAATGAGAGAAGGAGTTTGCACAAGGATTCTTTCACAAGATGAGAAAAGGAACCGGTGGAAAGTGCACTGCAGCATTTCAGACGTGGATTCTGACAACCTGGAAAGGAAACCCACCACCTGTCAGGAAGGTGATAGCCCCGCCCTCCTGGAGCCTCACCTGCTCGCCTTGCCCGGGAGATGTCCCGGGGAGTTCTCATAACTGCGGAAGCTTTCTGCACTCTGTTCCGAAAGCAGCCTTCTCTTTCCTCGAAAAGCCACACGTGGGTTTGACTGTCCCTGAGCTCAGCCCAGTGGGTGGAGCAAACCACAGTCCCGTGGCCTGAGCCTCTGGTGTGCTATACTCTGCCCCAGCCTGGATCCCCCTGGAGGTGACACCTCGTCTCTTTTACCCTGTATCATCTCCACCATGTCTCTCCCTGCTTTTGCTCTGAGAAAGTAAGTTCTGGAAAAGTGCCCATCTTATGTCCTTCCATGAACTTGACCATTTGGAGTCTGCTCGTACTTTCATCTGGAATTGTCAGGATGGAAAGGGGAGTGGAGGGTTGGAGGTGGCGCCTTCCCCATGGAAAAGGCCTCTGGGCAGGTGGGATGAAGCGGACCACAGGGTGGAGAAAAGGTTCAGAAAATAAGAAAAATTCTCAGAAGAAATTGGGGCCAGTTTGGTGGAAGAAGGCAGCGTGAGCAGCGCCCTGCAGGGCAGAATGGAGTCAGATGATGTGGCTCTCAGGGCAGCCCCCGGCTTGCTCCAGTGGAAGGAGTGGGAGTTTGCTCTAGCTCCTGGGCCTCAGGGCTGCTCTCTGAGCGCCCAGCAGGGCAGGGCTGTGGGAGGGGCTGAGAGCTCTCCCAGGCCGCAGGGTGGATGGGACACTTGCCTACTTCTCTGGAATTGGAATTAAAGTCCCCAAGAGAAGGCCCTAATGGTTCTTAATCTGAGCAACTGTCTTTCTAGGGCTTTTCCAGGCTGAGGAATGTGTGTGATGCTGTGTTTCTGTGAGCTAACGGAACTTCCTCTTTAGAAAGGCGAGGGGTGAAATGGGCCCATATTGACGGAAGAGGAAATTCTATTGAACTGTGTTTTCCCAACTTTGCTAACAGCTGTAGTCAAGGGATTGCCTGTCCTCCCAAAATATCTCTATCCACCACCCCCATGTTCACAGTCTCACAGAGTACACCCAATCCATGAGCCTGGGTCCCACCCACAGACTCCCTGCGGCCCCTACACGGCCCTGGCAGAAGTTCTCAGAGCCCCTCCTGTGAATGGCAGATAAAGGGGAGTCATGGGCTGTGCCCACCTGAGACAGCAGCCTGGTAATTGTGAAAGCCAGGTCCAGGAGTCAGGGTTGATTGTATCAGGCCCGAGCTAGAGGCCACTGGGTACTGGGAAGCTTGACTCATTCATTTCCTGCAGTGCTCATGGGTTTGAGGGTTTCTTTCGAAGCAAACCCACAGTTTAAAGGCATTGTTATTAATGGTCTTCATCACCTTTCTTCACTATCATATTGATCTTAACTTTTCTTAATTTCCCATAAACCTCAAAAAAAGGAGATGGGGCTCAACACTGATGAGGAAGGGCTGACTGGGATGAAATTAATATCTTAAGAACATAACCCTGGCCGAAACACAAGGCTCGAGTCAGAGGGGGTGAGGCAGGAGGCAGGGAGACCTGCTTGGGAGGTTTTATTGTAGTCAGCACTTCATTTCTTCCACAAACACCTACTATGTGCTGGACATGATGTTCAGCCCCGGGTATGAAAGGGGCTTGGCTTCGTGGAGGGTGCCATCTGCTTATAAAGGCAAACAGCCAGCAGACGAGCACAGCAACAAACATACCGTGATGAGTGCCATGGACGAAATGGTACTCCACCCGAGGGATGAGGCAGGAAGCAGAGAAGCAGGGTAGGGGGCTCTTGGCTCCGCTATGACAATAGTGTAATCTGGGGGGCTTTCACAACAGACATTTACTTCTCACAGTTCTGAAAGCTAGAAAGCCCAGGACCAAGGTGCCAGCTGAGTCAGTTCCTGTGAGGCCCCTGTTCCTGGCTTGCAGTTGCTCTATGGACTGTGTCCTCACGGGGCGGAGAGGACTCCGGCCCCTCTCCCCTTCTTCTAAGAACACTGACCCCATCAAGGGCTCCCACCCTCCTGACTTCATCTACACCTAATCACCTCCCAAGGGACCCGCCTCCAATGCCATCTCATTGGGGGTCAGGGCTGCAACTGATGAGTTTGGGCATGAGGGTTGGGGACACCAATAATCACTTCATTACAGAGGCTTATACAACAGCCCAATTGAATGACAGTATTGACCAGGGGCAGCAAAAGGGACAGATTCAAAGGACATTTTAAAGAAAGAGTTGGCAAGACAAGATGACAGGGCAGAGTTAGAGGTGCTCAATACACTTGAGGTCCATGAGAAACATGAATATGGACATGGAAGGGAGACGGGTGCACGGGGAGAGAGTGAGCTCTGGCTTAATAACGGTGTCCTCCAAAGAAAAGGCCTTTCAGCAGCTGGCCTGCCAGGCCTGGCCCCAGGTGAGAGCTCAGGATGGAGGATTCCAATGAGAGCTCTGTGCTCTCTGTGATCTGCTTCATGTATGAGCACACAGTCCTTGGTGTGGAGATGAGGAGGCAGGCCTGCAGCAGATCCCTGGGCCCCCTGCAGCCAATATGCAGTTAGGATATCCACCTGGTGACCTCCCGTCTTGAGATAAAGCATCCTGCCATCCTTTTGACTTGCCGAGCAAAGTGAGCCATGCTTGTGCTTGACATCTGCCTGCAGACCCCAGCCCAGAGTCGCAACCTACCACTGAGGGCGTAACAGCTGAGGGCTCTCATTAGTGAATTGTCCCATCTGCAGAGCTGATAGACTCTGGAGTGGGCATGAGCAGGGGAAGGGTACAGATAGGTGTGTGATCAGCAAAATCCTGGGTGGAGGATGTCACACCTGTACACCTGCCTGCTCAGAAAGGAGAGGGTGGTGGAGCTTAAGGCCTCGCAATGACCCTGGAGAGCATGGAACATTCTTTAGAATCCTGCTGCCTGCTCGTCCCAGCCCTGGCAGAATCCCTTGCCCTCTGTTTCCCCATATCGCCTCTACCCACCCCTCAGGGCACTCTCACCATGTCACTGCATGGGAATCACCTGGGGCGTTGGCTTCCTAGGCTTCTCCCCAAGGCCAGGACTTTCTGAGTGCTGGCTTCCAGGACTTGCTCAGGAAACAAATCACAGGTGATCCAGCTACATGTGATTCCAGCACACAGCGAAGTTTTGTTGTGTGTCACTGCTTTAGGGAACAACTTGATGATTTGCCATTCTCTCCCTAGACGGTATCATCCAGTCCATAATTTAGAGGGCCAACTGGATGCTGATGAGTCCAAGTGGCCAGGCAGGATTTCTCCCCCAAACTCTATTCAGCTGGCTCAGCAGCCCCACCTGGATGCCTAGCACAGATCTCAGAATTATACTGTCTGTGACTGCATCCTTGATACCGCACATCCATGCTTCTTCCTCCCAGAGTCTTCCTCACCTAAGTAAATGGCCTCACTCTCCCCACAGTTCAGGCCTAAAACCCAGGAGTCATCCCTTCCCACCCCACCCCACCCCATCAGGTGAGTTCTACCAATTCTACCTTCAGGACAGATGGTGAATCCAATCACTTGTCACCACCCCTACCACCGGCATTTTGGTCAAGTTCATTATCACCTCTCCCCTGGACCAGCTGAACCTATCCTTTCCCTCTGCTTCCACTCCTGCTCCCTTGATCTTCTCTGGGCCATCATCAGCCTGGTGTGGTGCACAGGGCTGCCTAGGCTCCCTAGAACTGCAGGTGCCGAGGGCAGAAGGCAAATGACTGCAATGGGCGTGGAGATGCGTCTCTGTCTGCACAGAGGCAGTTACAGCCCTCTCAGAACTGCACTTTCCAGGTGAGGAATCAGAGGGTGCTGAGAGGAGGTGATGTGGGCCTGAGCGGCATCTGCTGTGTGTGCTGTGTTGGACATGTGCATGGGGTCTACAGCAGGTGCAGAAGGGACATTTGGCCCAACTGGAGTGTTTTAGGGGACTGTTTGGAGAGTACAGGCCAAGGGCTCTGAAAACTTCCTGTCCAGTACCAGCTTCTTACTCTTCCTACACAGTCAACTCTTTGAAAGAGCACTCGCCACTCACTGGCGACTTCCAAATGCTTCTGTTGCATGGACAACTCCAGAGACACCACGTACTTCTATTCTATAGGCTATCACAGAACCCCCTGCAGTTGTGAAGCCTAGAGGCCCTGCTCACAGCACTCCTCAGACACCAGGACCATATTTTTGTCCCCACCAACTCCTTCATGTTGATAACCCCCAGGGCAGATTCCCTCCTCCAAAGCCTAGTTATGCAGTTAAAGGGCTCCATGTTCCTTCAACGTGTCCAAGCCTGAGCCACCTTTTCCCCAAGTTTGGATTTTCTCTAGTGTCTCCCATCCTGACCAATGCCACTCCCACCCACATGGCTATGGGGACATGGAGATCATGCATTTCCTTCCATACCTTCACTTTTCCCCTAATGGGAAAGGTGACCATGAGGTGGCCTATCAGCCTTACCTCTTCAATAGTCCTCCAGCTGTCCCCTCCATCTCCACCCAGATCCCCCATCAGGACAGTTTGACACCATGTCCTGGGCAGTTTCTTTTTCTCCAGCATCCCTCACTCCCTCCAAATAACCTTCCCTGCTACTCACTGGGTTCAGGGATCTCAAATGCAAATTTGAGCTTTTAATTCACTTGCCAGTGGCTCCCACCACCTACAAGACAACACTCACAGCCTTAGCCTAAACGAGAAGGTTCTTCTGGATCTCACCCCTGCCTCCTGCGTCAGTCCCTTTCCTTCCCTTCCACATCCTCCCTCCTTCTCCCCTCCTGCCCTCACGTCCCCTGCTGTCCCCAACATGTCACACCTTGCCACGTCTCCGGACTTCTGTCCACGCTGGTTCCTCATCCCCAAATGCTCTTCTCTCTCTTCATTCTTTCAAGGCAGCTCACGTGTCCTCCTCTACAAAGCTTCTCTGGGCCCCTCAGAACCTGTGCGTGCTTCTAATAGGTAACCTGCACTGGACAGCAGCGTTCCAGGGTCTCTTGTGTACAAGAATGAAAGGGTAAGAGTGACATGTGCCTCTTGGTGCCTCTGTGCTTGGAACAGTGCCAAGTACCTAGTCCTGGATGCATCAAAGTAAAAGGAGTGAAATTCATGAATTATTATATTACACTTCTTGGAGGTGAAGACGCAGAAATTGAGTTCTACAGCAGGTACTGTAAGATCTGAGCTCATGATTCAAGGCTGGGCCCAAGAGAACAGGCACATGTAATGCAGCGATCACTATGCAGCCATATGCCAGAGGGCAGAGAGAACAGGGCAGTCACACCAATGGGGTTGCTGCTAGTCCACTCAGGCTAAAGGACTCCCAGGGGCGAGGTTGTTGGGCTAGAGATGTCCCAAGGACAAAAAGGAAGAGGCAGAAGGTCCAAGGATTAGAGTGGAAAATATGCTATGCCTGACTGACCCTCGGAAGGTCTGGGTTCTAGGCTCGCCCAGCTCAGGCACTGTGTGTTCTCTGGACAAGTCCATCAGTTCAACTCTGGGTCTCGGTCTTCTCGTCTGTCAAACGGAGATAGTCCTCTTCAAGCTGATTTCATTCATTAACGCCCTGGGTCTATCCCTCTCATTAACATAGTACAGTCAGTACTCATTTCATTGCGAGGTCTTTGAGAGCAGAAGTCCTCTTGATTTATCTCTGTATCCCCTGCACCCAGAAAATGCCTAACAGACAGTAATGGGTGCTCAATAAATTTTTGGTGAGTAAACGAATGCATACATGAATAGTTTTCTTCTGTTCATGTAACAGAGGCATTTGAAAGCCATTGAAAGGAGTGGAAGAAGCATAATATCCACCGTGAGGGGCAATGTGGTAATGGTGGACTGAGGCTAAGCAGATGCTTGGATGACATTAGACTGAGCCTTAAAAAGGAGGCAGCACCTAGCTTTGATTGAAGTTCACACTCAGGCCTGCCATCTGCTTAGCTTAGTCATGTGATAATATGATTTTTTTTCCTGCCCTGCTATTCTCACCCTACAACTCCTGAGTGCTGTAGGAACTCAGGGCCACAGCCAAACAGGAAGCCTGAAGTGAGGGGATATGGCCAGGAAGACAGGCAAAGGATCATGAAAACATCTGGCACACAGTCATTCACTCTGAGCAAACTGGCACTGAATATCTAGCCTGGGTGCACCCTCTGGGAATACAACGGGCAACCAGATGTGCTGTTTTTCCTCCTCGGCGCAGTTCTACATTACACATACACATACAAACATGCAAATACACAGACACACACACACACAACACATACACACAAATACAAACACACAAACACATACATAAGCACACACATACACACACATTACAAACACACGCATACATACACAAAAACCACACACACATACACAGGAACACAGGACTATGGTCTTCTCAGCCCCAGGACATCCCACTAATGCCCTGGGGAGCACCCCTGGCAGATCAGTGCATGCACACACCTGTGACCTCCCTGTTTCTCTCAGAGCACATCAGCCCTGCTGTGACCCTCTCAGCCACCCTTCACAATGAAGCAGACCCAGGGGAGCCTCCACAGAAGGCCAGAAGGGCTACTCCAGAGTGGGAGGCAGCCCCTTGTGTCTGGGGCCTCCCCGTGCTGACGATCCCAATGCACTGTGTCCTCAATTTGGGCACAGATGACCTTATTGGGGGCCTCCTGGGGGCCCTGCCACCTTGAGTTTCGAGTCCTCCTCCTCCAGCAGGCGCTGTGTCTCCTTCTTGTGCTCCAGCTGCTCCAGGGGGGGCTCTCCTACTCCTCCTCCTCCTCCTCCTCCTCCCTCTCCTCCTCCTCCTCCTCCTCCTCCTGTGGGGACGGGTGTCAGGCTGAGGAAGCTACCTTACCCACCCTGCTGGCACTGGGGGTTCTGGTTTTTATCTCAGCCAACCTGCACCGATGCCTTGCTGTGTGTCAGGCTCTGTGCTGGGCGCAGGGACACAGCGAGAGCAAGAAGGGCCCAGGGTCTGCCCTAGCAAAAGGCTCCCATCCCTCAGGAGTGTGGGCAACAGGGGAGCCAGGCCAGGACAAGCAGCAGCCCTTGGAGCAGTGACCCGGGATGGGAAGAAGGGTGACCAAAGTAGAGCCCCTCCTTGGTGGAGGGTGTGGCAGGTACAAAGGACTATGGCAAGATGGCTTTGGAGGCTGGTGTGGCTGGAGTGGGCAGCTAATGGGACTGTGGAGAGAGAAAGGCCGGAGGATGGAGGGCTGGGCCACAGAAGGGTCTGCTCTGGATTCCAAGAGCCATGGAGGTTGGGGTCCCCTTGTCATCTGGGGGACATACTGCCCATCTATTAGTGAGGGTGGGGTAGGTCCCACCCTGGCCCCCAGGGAGGTCCTGATGCCAGCTGGGTGAGGGACAGCTGGTCTGTGGGACTACCTTGACTCCTGCCACCCACCTACCCACAGGGGAAGGGGGCATTCCGGTCCACTCATAGCACAACTGCAGGCTCACCATGACCCCCTGCCGCCTGACCTCAGACACCCCACCTGCCTGCTCACTGCCTGGGACTCTGCCATCTCTTAAACCAAGTTCCCCCAGGGACAGCCTCCACACCTGCAGCAAGCCCGGAGCAGACAGGTGACCTCTGGACTGCGTTGCTCACAGTCCCCAACCCTGCAGGTGCCCTGCAAGTGCTTGATAGAAGTGTGCTAAAAGAATGGATGGATTCTGGAAGGTTCCAATAACTCAAGAAGGACACGTAGCATGCGGTCATTAGTGCACAGGACTGAGCAGGAATGGGAGGTGTGCATCTACTTTGGTAGGGTGAGATTGATGGTGGCCTGCCTGTGACCCCCAGCTGCGTGGGATGCTGAGGCAGCAGGGACACTTGAACACAGGAGTTCAAGACCAGCCTGGGCAGCACACGGAGACACTGCTTCAAAACCAAGGTATCCTTTTAAGAAAGGGCTAGGGGTGTAGCTCACTTGCACATATAATTACGCAATAGTCATACATTTACACACATACACTTATGCACACTCAATAATTACGCAATAGTCATACATTCACACACAGGTACACTCAGGCACACATACTCCCACACACATGCACACATTCATGCACATACACACTCAATACGCAATAGTCATACATATACATGTACACACTGACACATATATACCCTCGCCCTCACATGCTTTCACACACATATACACTGTATCAAACACTCACAAATTCATGCACTCACACTTCCACACACATACACACTCACACATTTGCACATACACTCACAAACATACATACACACCAATACTCATACAAACACACTCACTGACACACACACCCATACACTCACATACACATATGTACACTCACACCACATACACACTCACACATTTATCCACACTCACACCACATACACATGTACACAGACACACCCACACATATTCACAACACACTCACAAAGATACACACTTTAACATTTACACTCACACAAGCACACACACACACACACACACACACACACACCTTCTCCACTTGCTCCTTCCCAGATCCCAGCACTGTGGAGCTGAGGTTATCCATACTCTGAAATAGCCTCAGAGCTGGAAGGGAGCTTGAGACCCTCAGGTTCAATGGCAGCTATATGCACAGCAGATATATGGGACCCCGAGAGCCTGAGCCCAGCCACTACAAGAGGAAGAACTAGGATTAGAACAGAAGATGAGGCTTCCTAGTTTCCCACCCATCCTTCTCCCACGGCTCCTGCTTGGATTGGATATGAGAAACTTCACCCAGCTTTGGGAGAGCCACCCCCACCTCTGCAGGGCCCACCCAGTGGGCCTCCGGTGCTGCCCCACCTGTTGTTTTGTTGTTCTGCTGATACTCTGGGCACAGAACATTTTCACTTCTGGTCCCCTAGTGTGAGAATTCACCAGGCCACTGGCTTCCTGTTTTGTACCAAATCTGCTTAAATATCAACAATTCTAGATGGTTTTTGATCACTAAGCAAATTTTTAAAAATATAATATTGACACTCCCTTGCGCTCCTACTTGGAGTTTCCCAGACCCTGGGAGCAGAGAGAGGGCACCATACACGCTGCCCTCCTGGTTCCCATCATCTGGTCCATGGGGCAAGGCCATGAAGACTCGAAGGAGAACCCAGAGTAAAGAGCCCGTCCTCAGCTGCCAGGATCCTCACGGTTTTAATCATCCCTTGGGTTGTCCCTTAGGTAGAAGACCTCACCGTCTGTGAGTGCCCTTCTCTAGAAGTTTATCTGCTCATGAGCACAGAGTTGGATGTGGGTGAAGATGTGGAGAGGAGATCAAATTGAACACCTAAGATTGGGCCAGGCAAAAAGCCCCATGTAAGATGCCCTGAAGAAACTGAGCAGCCTTTCCACCTGATTTCCTGAGAAGTTGCTGCCCAGGGCCAGGACCAAGCAAGGCTCCAGAGAGAGCTCAGAAGGGCTATCAGGCCTGAGTCTGTCTCTAAGAAGTGGCCCCCAAATAGGAGAGAGCAAGAATGAATGAGGGCAAGAAAATAATCACGTTATGGAAGCCAGAGAGTGTTTGTAATTCAAATCACAAGAGAACAAGAGCTGTAGGTTTTTGAGGCAGCTCCCTGGAGAAGCAAAACTTGAGCTGGCGTGAAGGATGGGCAGAAGGTGGTGCCTCGGGGTCAAGGAGGGTATGGATAACCAAAGGAAGAAGGAGGAGTGGCCAGTGAGATGCTCAGAGCTGAGATGGGGCCAGGAGGCCTGGGAGTCCTGCTCATGGTAGCAGTGGACACAGAAAGGAGACCTGCTGGAGACAGGGGCTGGTTTCTTGGGGACCAAGGACCTCAGGGTCACTGCTGGCTTGGACTGAGGGTACAGGTGGGCAACAAAGGGTTATAAGGAAAGTCAATTCTCTCCAGGCCTCGAGCAGACCACTTCACTGTACTCTCAGCCTATTTCCTCACCCCTGGGGTTGGCAGGCTACAGTGAGGAGGTGTGAACGGAGACCCCACCCCGCACCAACATGTGCCCGCCCCACAGAGGTTGGTGTTTTCCTTCCAGGGAAAGAGTGGCTTGGTTGGGAACGGTCTAGTCTTCAATCCTGGGCAGATCTTAGCAAAGTCCAGGCAATGCCCAAGTAGCAGTTAGAATCTTGGCCCATTGGGGTCTAGAGCTACTACAACTCATAAATGAGAGCATTAGGACTATACTTTGTGTTTGCATCTTTTGTTTATTGAGCATCCACTGTGTGACAGCACCTATGCTAAGCATGAATACAGAGAATTTTTAAAAAGCAAGACAAGGTAAGAGCCAGGAGGAGCCTTGAAGAAATAATCCAGTCTTTTGATTTCCTGATGCTGAAATAGATAACCAGAGAGGTGGAGTGACTAACCCAGGGACACATAGCATGGCAGGGCAATGTCAGAATCAAACTCTATTCTCCAGGGCTCCATCCTTACCTCACTAAGCCCCGAGGCCAGGCTGCATCCAGGAGGCCACAGACTCTGCTCAGGCTCCAGTGCAGACAGTAGTGAGCACCTGTGGAGCTTTAGGCAAAGCATGCTACCTTTTGGAACCTCTCAGCTCCCATATGTAAAGTGGGGCCAGTCATAATTCCTGTGTCACAGGGTTGCCACAACTTCCAAAATGCAATAACAAGTCGGGGGAAAAAGTTCCCTCTTCTAGGACAAGGCCGCCTTTCAAGGTTATATTCGCTGTTTCCTCTTTACTCCACAAGCACTTATCAAGCACCTCCATGTGCTTCAGTTTTAGGGGCCCCTGGAGACCTATAGGACCTAACCTTGCCCGCAAAGGGCTCAGCTTGGTTGGGGAACAAGACAAATGGAGCAAACACGGCCCTCTACAACCAGGATCAAGAGGGGTGGCATCTGGTCTCGAGTCCTAAGAGTTGCAGGAAAAATGGGACTTGAGCCACACTGTGCAGGGGCGCGGTGGGGGATAAGAGGGCACTCCGGGCTGGGGAACAGCCCTGACCAGGAGAGGACCCAGGAATGGGCAGCCCACAGAACCGCAGGATGCATCTCGGCTCATCTGCTATGACCTGAAGGAGTGAAGAGGGAGGGAGATGGTGCAGCAGAGCCCCTGGCACAGCAAGGGCTGGGCGCCCAGCCAGGGCCCAGCCCACAGACCTGCAGCCTTGATTTCTAGGAAGTTCTCCTCTCTTATTTATGAGCAAGTGGGAATCTGGCCCTTCAGAGTCCTCAACAGAAACATGTGGAGTCCTAGGGTGGGGCGGGGGGGGGGGGCAAGAAAGCCCTGCTGGGCCTGCGGAAGTAAGGAAAATGATGGGGGAGGAGAGGGGACAAGGAGCACGTCAGAGGGCCCCAAAAGAGGAAGCAGCCCACTCTCAGTTCCGCTCCCAAGGATGGGAAATACCCTCCATTCTCCCAGTCCTCAGCAGCTGTTCCTGCATCCTCTCCTGAAGCCACCAGACCTGGGACCAGGACCACTGGGTTGAGCCCCAACCTCCTTCCAAGTGTCCCTGAAGCTGGTGGGCCCCGAGCACTTTCAGGGACCCTTGAGCAGCCCTGCAGGGACTGCAGACCCCGGATTCACACTGAGAAGGGCATGATTGAAAGCGTCATTGGGAATGGACACCCTATAGGTTAAACTGTGGGTCTAAGCCAGGTGCCGTGGCGCATGCCTGTGATCCCAGCAGCTTGGGAAGCTGAGGCAGGAGGATTGCAAGTTCAAAGCCAGCCTCAGCAAGTAAGTGAGACCCTGTCTCTAAATAAAATACAAAAAGAACTGGGGACATGGCTAAGTGGTTAAGCATCCTTGGGTTCAATGCCTGGTACTAAAGTGGGTAGGGGGACCTGTGGGTCTAGTTCTCAGAGCTGAGATCCAAGGAAGAAGGAAGCCAAAGTCAATCCGTCTCCTTTTCTCCATTTCTCCCAAGAGACCTTCAAGGAAGAGAGGGAATCCAAAGCCATTAGGGCTCTTCTCCACTCCCACCTAGTCAGAGGTAGAAGACCCAGTAAAGTCTTCCAAAAAGACTCTGTTTATAAAGTCAGGGCTTGGTTACGAGGAGGGCAGCAGGAATCCCCTGACAGGAAGGGAGGGGGGAGGGGTTGGCAAGGCCACTCTCCTTCCTTCTGCTCTGCTAGATCCCAAAACCAGAAAGAAACAAGGCCTCAGGAAAAGAAAGATAGGAAGATAAATCACATGACCCCTCTCCCCCTCCCAGTCAGCTGCCTGGGGCTCCTGGTGGCCTTGGTGCTAGACAATGGCAGAGAAGCCAGGGCTGTAGTTGTGTCAGCAGGTTTCAACAGCCACCGCTGCTGATGTGAGGATCCCCTCTCATGTCCTGCTCCATCCACAGCTGCCTGGGGACTCAGCCCCTCTGGATAGAACAACAGCATCATCAAGGACCGACTAAGTCAACACCCCAGGGCCAGCTCCGCCTCTGGCCCAGTAGGTCCCTCTACCCGAAGGAGTGATGACTAGCAAGGCACATTGTCCTGCTGTCCTTCAGGCGACAGCTGTTTCTTCCTTTCTCTTGTTCTTATCTGCTTCTCTCAGCCTTGCCTGGGTTCCTCTTTCTGCTTTCTCCACTCCACCACTCCACCACTTTCTGCTTCCCAGGGCCGGCTTGGCTCAGGAAACCCAGGGCACTGGGAGATCCTGTCCCCTGTGCCCCATGCCCACCCTGGCGCAGGAGCCCAGGCAACTGGGACATTTCTAGTCTATTCTCAGAACCACCAATCTAAATTGAGAGCTAACCACATTCGGGAGGCACTGAGGCCTGTCACGGAGGGAGAGCAGTCCCAGGGCAGGGAGTAGAGCCAGGTAGAGGGCAGCAATTCCAGGGGAAGAATGGAAAGTGCCAGAACCAAGCACAGAGGGAGGCAGGGCAGAGTAAAGGCTGAACTCTGTCTTCAGAGAAGTTGTCCTCTGATGGGAAGGTTAAAAACCCTGTCTGGAGTCCCACCTCTATTTCCATAGAACTTTGCCCAGTGAAGATATGACTGTCTTTCCAGCCCCTGGTGTCAACCCTGTAAGAGGAAGTGATGGGACACGCCACCTGAGGCGCTCCCTCTGGAGTCTGGGGGCTCCTCCCACACTGTAGGGTGTGGCTTGGCTGCTCAGGATGCCTCAGCAACTCCTGCAGGCTCAGGGCCTCCTGGAGTCCGGTCCTTCTCCCTGCGTGGCCGCCTCGCTGGTTCCTGTGAGAAGGCTGCTGCCACCTGGCCAGTCCCTCCCCAGAGGCCTGACTCTCCCCAGGACTCTCAGGTCACAGGCTAGTGAAGTATCCAAAGAAGACCCCTCATCCTCCACATGCAGAGGCCAGGCCAGGTCTTGAGGACCCAGAAGAGGGAGAGCAGTCCAGTAGAGCCCAGGATGGTCAGGAGCTAAGCCAAGAGTCTGTTCCTAGAAAAGAAAAGGGAGCAGGGAAGAGAAGAGGTGTGAGAAGGTTCTTCTAAACCATGTTACCTAGTGACGCTTCTTCCCAGCAAGAAAGAAGGCACTAAATCATCTCTGAATTTTGAGTGGTCCTTGGCGCTAGGCGTGGGTGCCTGGACCCCCTTAGGACTTTATTTGGACTTGAGATTCACTCAGGAGTTCTGCAGCTTTTCACTCACCTCTCCCAGGCTCTAGAAGCCAGGTGCTGCCCCCGTCAGACTAGCCCGTTGGAGAACTTCATGTAGCCGCCATCTGGACTGCTGATATGGCCACTGATGGTGAAGGGTGGCCCCACTTCCAGATCCTTAAGGCTCCTGAGAAAGGTTATCTTATTAAGCTCCTAGAGCTGAGAACCCAGCCTCTCCCTGGGGCTGCGTATCCCTGGTCTAGACATAGAAGACATTCCTGGCTGTGGGGCCCTCTCCAGGTAGCTGACTCACTGACTTATCTTCCAGAATAGGACTAGTCCCATTTCTCAGGAGGAGCAGGACTGCAGGAAATAGGTGAGATGACTCAGCCCAAGAGGACCTTCTGACTCCAGCTCCCCTCCTCCCTTTCTTTCATTGCCCCTGTTTTAACACCATACTGTGCCAAAGATGGCATTGTTCATGATCACACCAGTCTCCGGCATAGACAGTGAAATGCTCGAGGACAGAGAGAATACCTAGCCACCTTTGTCCCCTTAGGAATGCATAAAACAATACCGGCCACACTAGAATCTTACCAAATAAATGATGAATGGATGGGTGGATGGATAGATGGATGGGTGGATGGATAGAGGGATGGACGTTCCCTGCCTGAGAATGATCCCTGCTAAGAGGATCACTGTCATTAGGATCTCACATGGTTCTCTCTATGCTCAAGTTTTTCATGGAACTTTTCCAAATGGATTCTATTTGGTTTGTGTAGGGGTACGGAAAGGAGATGGGAAGGGAAACAGTAAGTTCTGGCTCCATCTTTGAGTCTTTCTTCATCATACTTAACCCCCAGTGCACACCCCACCCAGATCGGCTCTGTACTACTCACCGGATTTGGTACAAGTTGAAGACAAAATTAGGCCCTGGGAAAACAACCAAAAAGAGAGTTAGTGCCTCCAGGGAAACTGCCAGGACCCTTCCAGAATGATCTGGTGCTCCCTCACCCCTGTCTGGAGGAGCAGATGACTAGGCCTTGGGATGCCGTGTGAGGGTCCGAGGCTTCTCAGGGCCCTGCCCCTGTTGGGAGGGAGGCAGTACCAGCCTAGAGAACCAGGCCTCCTTGGTTTCAATCCCACTCCATTCTTTTCCACCCCTGTGACTTTAGCCTCACATCCTCTTCTACTTCAAAATGGAAGCTATAATAACTTTGTCCTCGTGTGGAATTTTTTAAAAAGAATAATATTAGGCAAAACATTGTAGGTGCTTAACAAGTATTTGTAGACACCAGTTAAAGTTTACTATAGATCTAAGAAATTTTCACTACCTCTCGTCATTCCATCATGTCCCTCCCACTTTCCCAGAATCCTATGAAAAGCACAGATTTGTCCCCAGATTTGAGAACACCACAGTGAATTCCAGGAGACTCCCAGGGAAGCCAGAACGTCGGCACGCTTCGGAGAGGACCCAGGACCCACGGATGGGGCAGGGTCTCCCAGGAGCCAGACAGGACCACTTGGAACTTGGCCTGCCAGTCCCTTGCCCTTGGCCTTGAGGGCCCACACAGGCCCCTGGGAGAGACCCCTGTGGGCCATGAAGAAAGGGGAAGCTGGCTGTTTGCTGGGGTGGGAGGAGCCCCCATTCTTTCAATAAAGGTCACACTGCCCCACCCCAGCCACTTCAACTCTCAGCTACGCAGTCAAGGCTTCACCACGGAACTGCCACAGGAAAGACTTTTGCATCCCGCAGTGCTTCAGGGCTGGCAGTTCCGCCGCCTTGGCAACCGCTACAGGACAGGTGGGGCCGGGCAGAGCTGGGGTGACGGGGGCCAGTGCTCACTTACCCTCCCAGCAGTACCCACGCTGGTACCACTTGGCCAGGCTGTAGCCGAGGATGGACACGAGCAGCAGTGACAGCCCCACGCTGAGGATCAGGCCCAAGGTGCTAATGGAGTCCTCCCCTGCAGAGGGACACAGCAGCCTCAAGTCCTCTCACAGCCCCTTGCACTGGCTGACCTGCACCGTGGGCCACTGCCCATCAAAGTCACTGTCCCCTGGAAGTCTCAATCAGAGCTAGTTCACTCAGCCCGGCCACACTACCACATAAAACTCAGATACTTAAATTGCTAGAGTGAGACATGCAATAGTTAATCCAAAGGAAGTGATAACAGCTTGGAGCTGGGAGGCCTTCCTGAATCCACAGGCATTCTGCTGATGGAAAAGTCATTGCTCTTGGGGGATGAGCCCGGGACATCCAGCCTTGGTGTGAGTGAGGTGGCTGGGAGGGGCAGGCTGGAAACACCCAAGAGCTCAGACCCGAGGAGGAGCTGCTTCCCCTGCCCGCTCTTCAAAGCCCATGTGCCCAGCAGCAGGGTGAACCCTGGGCTCTGTCTGCTGCTGGTACTTGCCCCTTCTTCCCTTTTTGTGGTATGAGCACTTGGCTAAATTTATATTTTGTTTGTAAAGCTTCACCAAGAGAAGGAAACAGACGGGGCCAGAGACGAGAGAAGCAGAAGCAGAGGGAGACAAGGTTCTCAGGAGAGGCTGAGGGTAGGCGCACCATGGGGCAACCCACCTGGAGTCAGGGTGCTCATGAAGGGGAGAGCAGACCCCTCCAGCCCCATGAGGCACAGGACTGTGGCAGAGCACGATGATTTGCCTCCTTGACCTAATAATGACTTGAGGGGTGTTGCCAAGAGATCAAGAGGTGCACTGGTCAGGCCCAGGCCCTGGGTGCTGGCTAGCATATGAAGTCCAGCTCTGTCATTTGCCAACTCTGGGGCCCATGTCGCTCCCCACACCTTGCTAACAGTTAATTGCCGTGATGCGAAGTGAGACTAAAATAAGTACACATAGAGTTATTGTGATGATGAAGGGAGATGTTGAGGAAGGAACGCTGAGAAGAGGGCCTGGCACACACTAAGTGCTTAATAGATGCTGGTCGTATCATTGTTGTTGCTGTCATTTACATTATCAATAATGCAAATACATTTTTATTGGCTTTTTATTTATCCTGGTGGTGGGGATTGAGCCCAGGGGCACTTTATCATTAAGACACATCCACCAACCCTTTTAATTTTTTTATTCTGAGATAGGGTCTCACTCAGTTGCTAAGGCTGGCTTTGAACTTTCGATCCTGCTGCCTCAGCCCCCCAGGTGGCTGGGATTACAGGTGTGTACCACTGCACCCACTTGCGAGTACATTTTTAAATACTTCACAGTTCTCCCCACCCACACCTTTCTGTCTTTCATGCCCCTTGGTCCTTGCTGTTAAAGCAGCCATGTGAAAAGAACATGACCACCAGATGCAGAGAAAAGGGAGTCTCTCCTCTGTCTTTAAGGGATCTGTCCCCTGGAAATCTCAATCAGAGCTAGTTCACTCAGTCCAGGCCCTTAGAGAAACACAAAGAATTCACAGTATAGACAAAAAATAAGTGAGCCTAAGATTTACCTTCTTGGTCAAGCTGTTATTGCAGTTTAGCCTACCTGGCCAATATAATTACTAATATTATTTCCTCCCCTGGGATCCTCCAGCAGCTCAAGAGCTGGATAAAAAGAGGAAGCAAGACATGACACAGTCTAAGGAAAAAAGGTATAGGGAGCGACCACCAGTTTCTCACTGGGGGGTTCTTCTTCCTGCGGAGGAGGGTGTAAGCCACCTGAGAACTTAAAGTCTGAAATAATTAGTGAAGAACAAAAGACAAAGAGTCAGAAATGTATTTACAAAAGCAGAGCCCCCTGATAGGTCCATTCCACACGAGAGCTGGAACTAGACAAAGGAAAGACGCTCTGGTGGTTTATTTAAGGGGGTACATTAAAGGCAGGGATAAGGTTTAGGGGCAGAGTCTTGCTTCAGGATATCTTGTAGTTAGCAGGTTGATTGGCGTCTTGGCAGGTCATACCTGTCTCAGGTGCTGAATGGGACTTGGCAGAGCGGGGTAGGAATTCACAATGTGTCAGGGCAGTTAACCAGAGGAAGGGTCCACTGGTCATTCCCAGACAGATGCTCCTACCACTAGGCTTGATGCTCAGTGGCCCACATGAAGCCCATGGATGGCTCCCCACAGAAAGGCTTAGCCCATGCCAATACTGGAGTCCAGCACAGGAGCCCGCCACAGTGCCCCAACCCAGAACCCAAGAACAGCTTAGAAGCGGCTGCGATGGTCTGAACTCATCCTCCAAAATTCATGTTTAAATGTAATTGCTAATGTGATGCCATGTAAGGACAGAGCAGTCACAGGATGCCTTGTTGAAACAGACAGCAGCCCTTACCAGACACCAAACCTGCCGGAACCTTGATCTTGGACTTCCCAGCCTCCAGAACTGTGAGAAATAAATTTCTATTCTTTACAAATTAGCCCCAGTCTCAGGTATTTTGTTATAGCAGTAGGAATGGAGGAGAAGCAGAGCAGTGGCCTGTTGAACTAGAAGGTGCCTGAGGGGAAGCAGCTGCAGGCGGGTGGGGAGGGGATTGGACCATGAAGCAGCCCTTTTGAGGCCAAGCAGTTCTTCTTTTAATATTTATTTTTTAGGTGTAGATAGACACAACACAATGCCTTTATTTTTATGTGGTGTGAGGATCGAACCCGGGTCCCCTCTGTGCTAGGCGAGCGCTCTACTGCTGAGCCACAGTCCCAGCCTCTCTGGAAGTATTTGATCTCATCTTCTCTGCGCCAGGCACTGTTGCAAGCACCTGAATTACAGCAATAAGTAGAGCCAATAAAAATCCTTGTCTTTATGGAGCGTGCATACCAGTGGAGGAAACAGGCAAAGCACAAAGGAATAAATTACATGGCACCCGAGAAGGAGGTGCCTGCTAGGAGTGGGGAAGCAGAGAGAGTACTGTGAGGGTGGAGGGGACATTTTAAATAAAGCGGTCAGGGAAGGCCTTGTGGAGAAGGCACAACTGAAGAGCAGAGATGTAAAGTAGGTGAGAGAGAGAAAGAGAGAGAGACGGGGGGTGGGGGGCCATGCAGATACCAGGTAGGAACGTGCTAGGCCGCAGAAGCAGTAGGTACAAGGGAGGCAGGAGCAGGCCCCGCAGGCCCAGGAGCACAGGGCAGCCCTAGTGGTGAACCAGAGAGCAGTAGAGGAGGTGGTTACAGGAACCACTCCTGGGGTTCCTGGAAGGCAATGAGGGGAACTTGGCTTTTCCTCCTAACATGATGGGGAGTCCTAGAGGACTTAGAGAAAGGACATGACCTGAAGTTTTGAAAAGATGTCACCAGCTTGCTACTGTGTGTTAAGAATAGACAGGGCGGAGATGACTGAAGACGTGTTACTGAGGCAACTGAATAACCCCTGCAGCTTCACCTGCTATAAATTAACTTAAAAATCATTAATTTGGGAGGTCACACCACTGGACGATACGTTATTAGTCTCCTACTGGCTTTGCTGTAGGCAGCACTTCTAATGTGGGTTTTGATGGGAACGGTTGCCTAGGTTACTGTGCAGGGACCTGAAGGCCACTTTTGCTGAAAACACTGACTCTTCCCTTGGGCCTGCCGAGGTCCCGTGGGTGGCTGCAGCAGGATGAAAAGCTTGTCACCTCTGCCTTCATATTGTGTCTGTTGCCTTTGCTGCCTTAACCTTTGGGTCAGATTTTACTCATCTCTGCATGTAGATGGGGACGTTCTTTCCAATGTTGATCAGCTGAGAAATGTTTTGTCCAGAACTATAATATAGGGTTAAGTTGACCTAGACTTACCAAGTCTCTTTTTTTCCCTCTTCAAGACAAAAACCATCTATCACCTGCCATGTCCAGAAACACCAGACCATGAAAGAAGCAAAAAGAGGTAGAACCCTAGTTCCTAGAAGATCTCAGCCTGTTTCCAAAAAAGACATGAATATTCCTCCCCTTCCTTAGCCTCTCTCCCTCATTATTCCTGACCTGTATCTGTAACCCTTCAACTCCTTGGAGTTGAGAAGTTGATTTGCAAGCACAGCTCCTGCTTCTTTATTCTTTGGACACTATTTGAATAAAGTTCTTTCCTTTCCCATCACCTCTTGAGTCTCTGGCTTTATCAAGTGGCAGCAGAATCAGATTTTTTTTTTCTGTTATAGAAAATCAGAAAAGGGGGGCTAACTGCAAACATCTAAGCAAGCAATGATCTTTGCAAGAAAGTAGGGCAAGAACTAAGATGAGGTCAAAGAAAGGTCATCTATGTGGGTGATCAAGAGAGGGAGAGTGACCTAAAAGTTCAGGTCTTTAAGAACTAGGGAGTAGTGACCCAGTGGGCCGGGCCCGTGACTCAGCACAGTGTGATAAATATACTGGTAGTGTTTGTGGAAGTTGGGGTTTTGAAGGGTTTCATCAGAGGAATGTCAACCAGGGGTTGAAAGTACCAGAGGAAAGCACCAGCAGGGGAGTCCCGGGCCTTCCTGACATCCAGAGGAGAGGCAAGGGAGCAGCTATCTCTGTTTGCTGCTCTTTGACCACCCCTCCTCCTCCCAGGAGCGCCTTTGGCCTACAGGAGCTGGCCTTTAGAGGATGTTCCCTTAAGTAACATTCCTAGTCGCCCTTTATCTACCCTTTCACTTTTATTATAAAATGTTTCATGCATGTAAGTACATAGAATACCATAATTAACATCCATGTAGTTATTACCAATTTTAAAAAGGTTCTAAAATTTGCCATTCTTTCTCCTAAAGCATCTCAATCTCAGAGTAGTCCTTTCTTCTCACTCCCTTTAAGTAACTGGTCTCCCAAATTTGTTTATCTTTCCTATGCACATTTTTAATTCTGTCGCTTCATAGTTTTTTCCATAAATCCTATAAAAATGATAGTAGAAATACTTCTGCTTCCAGCCATCATGGAATAATAGGGACCCAATTTACACTCCCATCTTCAATAACTAGAAAACCAAGCAAAATGTGTAAAACAAGTTCAAGGTAGTAAAGGACGGTGGTCCTGAGGAAGAAAATGAAGTGAGCCATCCTCTGAGATTGCCCAGTTTACTGTCCAGGTGAATTTCCAAAACCTAGTACAGGGAGGAGGAACCCACAGAAAGCCCAGCTCAGTCTGAAGTTGAGGAGACAAAATTTGGAAATCAAGGCAGTTAGCCAAAACCCCAGAGAGGAGGGAGCTGGACAGAGAGAATGATTTCCAGAAACCTATCAGCAAAGGGGACCTCAGAGTCTTAGGCTGTGGCTTGTCTTTTAGTTTTACTTTTTTTTTTTTTTTTTTTGGAGCAGATTTTTAACTTTTATTTTGGTCCAATTTGTCCATATTTATATTTCTTATAAATCTTAGAAAACTCATCACTAGTTGGATATATACCCAAGTTTTAAAGTTTGTTTTTAATAGTTATACTTTACCCAGCGTTCATTTGTTATTATATCCATTCCATAATTTTTATATGGAAAATTCATTTTCTTTCTTTTCCCTAATACTCTTTATTGCTGCTGCATTCAAGTTTAACACAAATGTACGCTTCTTTTTCTGGACTTAATACTATCTTCTGCTGCCATAAGTGTCTATCATTTACCATTCCTACATTGTTTTACTTATCTATGGGCTCATAATATATCTTGATAGCTGGTAAAATTAACCACTTCAACTTATCCTCCCTCAAAAGCATATTAGTTATTTCGCTACTTTGTTCTTTCTTGCAAATTTTGACATTAGTTTTCAAGGTTAATGAAACTATGTATAGAATTTTGGTTAGAATGGTAATGGACATATAGGTTCATTTGGGTAAAGCTAATATATTTATTATACTTAATCTTCAAATCTATGAATATAACACATTTTTCATTTATTTGGGCCATTTTTTAAGAGAGAGTGAGAGAGGAGGGAGAGAGAGAGAGAGAGAGAGAGAGAGAGAGAGAGAGAGAGAGAGAATTTTTAATATTTATTTTTTTAGTTATTGGCGGATACAACATCTTTGTATGTGGTGCTGAGGATCGAACCCGGGCCGCACGCATGCCAGGAGAGCACACTACCGCTTGAGCCACATCCCCAGCCCCTGGGCCATTTTTAATATAATGTGTAATTTCTCCTTTAAATGTTTGTTCCTCCTTTTTAAAAAATGTGTTTCTATATATTTATGGTGTTGTTGCAACTATAAATGGGAGCTTGCCTTGTATATATATTGGTCTTACATGTAGCAATGTTATGAACTCTCATTCTGATAGTCTTGGATACAAAGATTATACTGTCCACAAATAAAAGGTAATTTGGTCTCTTAGTGTATGTTATTATATGTTTAAATTCACTTTTTGTTTTATTGTATTTATTAGAATTTTCAGTGGAATGCATTTTAAAATCTCCAAATTCCCCCCAAGTATCACTTTAGTTTCATACCTTAAGGAATGAAGACATGTAGTATTTTTACCTTTATCTGACCTAAATGTTTTGGAATATCTTCTTAGACATCCTCTATAACCCATGAGTTCTCTGGCAGTGACTTTTTAGTTTCCAAATAGATATAGTAGAGTGAGTATCTTTAGGTGGTTTATTAAGATAGATGTTGACTATATTGTCATGCCTATTACTCTTCATAAGAAAAGAGAGTAACAATTTAATCTCATAAGGCTCAATGCTTTCCTGTAATTTGTGAAATCAAAAGAGTTTTTGAAAACTCATTCTGTAGAAGGTAAAACATCTGAAATTATTATAAATGCTATTGAAGATTCATATTAAAGATTTAACATTAATAATTAAAGTGTTTTTTTGCATTTTTCATACTTTAGTCTTAGATATTTATTTCTGACCTATCTTGTAGTTGACTGGTTCTTTTCCAGTCATTTCTAAATCTGCTATTGAACCATCCTTTCTGTTCTTAATTTCAATTATTATATTTTTCATTTCCAGAATTTCTATTTAATTCTTTTTAATAATTTTCAATTATTTCTCACAATTTCCTGTCATATCTCTTAATTTCATATTATTTGATATGCCTCTTTCCTATATTTTTATTGGTAGTTCTAGGGTTGATGTCTCTATCTTATCAGAGCCATGTGTAAGTTAAAAGAAAAGAATAAATAAAGGTATACCATGTAAAATACTAATCAAAAGAAACCAAAGTGACATATTTATATCAAAGTCGATTTTAGAGCAAGAAATATTACCAAGAATACAGAAGGATGTCTTATGATAAAAGTACCAATTCCTCAAGAGGACATAGCAATCCTAAATGTGCAAGTATCTTCACTATATGACTTTAAAATTCAAGAAGAAAAATTGATAGAATTGAAATAAATGCTAGAAAAGTCCATTATAATTATAAGAGAAGTCAACTCTTCTCTCCGTAATTACTGAACAGGAAATCAGTGAAGTTATAGAAGATACAAACAATTCTACAACCCAACTCAATCTTGTAGACATTTACAGACCATTATATCAAACACCTGCTGAAAATACATTGTTTTCAAGGACACATGAAACATTCATCAAAATAGATCATATGTTAAAACATAAAACTGGTTTCAATACATTTTAAAAGACTGAAATCATACACAGCACATTCCTTGACCACTGCATTATATTGAAAATAGACAACAAAAAGATATCAGGAGAATTTCCCAACATTTAGAAATTAAACAACACATTTCTGAATACCTCAGAGGTAAAAGAAATATCACAGAGAATATTGGAAATACTTAAACCGAATGATATTGAAAACACAACAGTCTGAAAAATACGAGCAGGCAGTCCAAAGCAGCTGGAATTCATAGGACAGAGGTGAGATTTGTGCAGATAAGAAACCCCAGAAAGTACAGAAGGGCCCTCAAGGAGTGGCTCAGTGCACGTGTGTTCTCAAACTACCCGCGGCCAGAGAGGAGATCACGTAAAGGAAGAGTTAAGAACCGTATCTAGAATAGACATCATTAAAAACTTTGGGGAACAAGGCCTGTTCCCAAAACCAGACTGGAAAGACTTATATTCACAGGGGATTTGATAGAGAGTGAATAATATTTTGCCACAGGATGGTCCTAGGCCAAACATTGCTCTGCACCCACCTAACAGATCACAAAACAAAAGGGGTCAAACTGTTTCCAAATAAACTTAACTGCTTCCCAGAATATTTATAGGGAAACAAAAATACCCAGTACTCAGGCAAGCTAAAATCCACAAGATCTGCCTCCAATCAAACCAATTTGTCAGACAAATAAAAGGTCTAGATTTAGTCACCCCAACAAATGGCATAGCAACCACACAAGCAAACACAAAGTAGATAAAACCCAGAGGAACAAAGACACTGGCCAAGAACAAACACCACTCCAGTAACAGAGGAATTTTCTAAAAATGGTTTCTTCTCTAGAATCCACTTAACAAAAACATAATTAAAACAAAGGAAATGAGATGTTAAGGAAACAAATTAAGAACAAAATAATGTCAGTATAGAGATAATACGTTCAATAGAAATAACAAGAACTAAAATAGAGAACAATAGGGTAGGGTAGAATAGACATCATTAAAAACTAAATTACTAACAGAAGGAGCTTGAGATAAGCATAAAGGATGGGGAAGAAAAACACCAAGAAATCAAAGCAATTAGAGAAAAAGCTAGCAGTTATGGAAGACACAGATAATCTAGGCTAAGGAATATGGGCAACCCTGAGATAGAGAACTCAAAAAATTAAATAGAAAGCGCTTTCCAAGCTATAAAAGAATTTCCCTGAAATGAGAGGAGAAAGAGAATCTGTAAACAAAGAATGTAAAAAGTTCTAAGAAAATCTGCTTCAGAACACTCAAGATACAGCCTAATTAAAGTGCTTTCCCAGGTGTTCAGCTGGTTTGCTCAACACCATACCCACTGTCTGTATTCAGCCTGACGCTGCTGCTGGGACCCTGCTGCTGGGACCCTGCAGGCATTCCTTCTGGTAAGCTGACTGACGCCTGCTAACAGCCGGTGACAGAGACAGGACTACTTTTGCCTGTTTGCTTCCTGTTGTCTTCCTGTGGATTTCATGCTACCATCAGCATTCCCTAATGCTGACATTCCAGCATTTCTTCTAGCATCAGTCTATTTTGCAGTTTTTCCAAATTCATAGAACCAATTTCATGACTTCCTACCTCTGCCCCAGAAATAGTGCACCAGTCTGCCTAAGCCTCCTCCTCTCAGAGTTGTGAGGGTGTCCTCCAGGCTCTGTGTTTTAACACTCCCAAGCTCTTCCCTTTATTCCCCAGACCTAAAGCTGGTAGCTCCTGCCTGTGATTGCTACCCATAATACTTAGCGTTCTCTAGCTACCTTTTCAGTTCCCTAGTTAATAATTCTCCATAATAAATTATCTCTGTTCCAATAACTAATACGGTTTCTTTTTTCGTACTAGATCCTGACTGTCTGGAAGAAATATGAAAATATCTTGGGAAACCGGCAGGGGGATGCAGCATAATTTAGGTTGGCCTCAGATTTCTTCACAGAAACTTAATGTTAGGAGATAATGGAGCAGAGTCTATAAGGTTTTAGGGGAGAAAAAAAAAAGGTGAAACTCCAAAAGATTTTACAAAGGCAAGAGGTTGTTAAAATATAAAAGCAGCAGACAGATATTCCCAAATATGAAGGAACTTAATAGAATAGGTACATGCTTTCCTTGCACCCAGCTTCTACTGGTTGGTGGGCAGCACCAGGTCAGTTCTTAGCAAGTAAGAAGGATGACCGTGGAGAAGTGCTGCTCCACACAAGGTGTCTGATTCCAAGTTGGGAGGACGGTGGCCACGAGGAGGGACAGACCAGTGTGGGAGTCAAGGCTGAGCAAGAAGAAGTGGGCATCTATGTAGAGAGCAAGGGAAGCCTGTGGGGTGCCGGGTTTCTGTTCTCGCGACTAAAAGGCTCAGGGGTCACTCTAGTTGAACTGGGCTGACTGGGCTGCACGAAATAACCACACAAGAGACACAAATACCTTTTTCTTTGGGGTCGCTGTGACGGCTCCTCTGACCTTAAGGGTCCGCAGAAAGAGAGAGAGAGAAAGCACTCGCTGACCCCTTTTATTGAGGAGAAGCTATTCAAATGAGGCAAGGGGTCAGGTTTCAGGGGGCTGAGTCTATCTTCATGATGTCCACTGTCAGCAGGTTGACTGACACCTGGGTAGGCCACACCCCAGGGCACAGTAAGAGAAGGGGACACACCAAGGCACTCCCATGGAAGATTCTATCCCAAACAGGGCAAGGGGTGATATTACAAAGGAACAGGTGAGCGTAGCTTCACCCATGGGGCTGTAGCAAGACACACCCATTTCTGTGACTGAGCGCCTCAGCACCCAGCTGGGGAGTGTAGCTCAGTCACCCGGAAGGTTGGCCTCCCACAGTGGGGCATGAGAGCCCAGGCAGGGTGAAGAGGGCATCCCTGGAAAAGCCATCTGGCCCGTGAAGTCAGGACCTGAATGAGATGAAGAGGAGGACATCCATGGCCAGGCTGGGGAAGGTGGCCCAGAAAGCGGAGTCAAAGACCACACGGGGTGAGGCCATGACTGGGCTTCCCAGTAGGAGGTGACTGCCTGAGCAGAGGGAGATGGGCATCAGTGCTGGAGGGGAGATGGCGGCAGAAACAGGGCATTGATTACGTGCAGGGGATTAATTAAATGAATAAATATATTGAGAATAATGAAAGCCAGATTTCATACGCTGGGGAAAAAAGAATTATAAATACAAAAAGAGAAACTTAGAATAAACCCTGTGGTGTTGGATTAGAACTGAAGTCGCTGGTGTGGATAAAGGCTTTCCACCTATAAAAATAGAAATAAATGTAGATGTGTACGTATGTGTGTTTGTGTGCCTCGGTTCACCAAGAGGCTTGGGAGCAGCAATTTCCCAATATCACTGAGCACGTCCACCACCAACATTTTGGCTTCCAAAAGCCATTTTACACTCAAAGAGACCAAGGCTCCTTGGAGAAATAACTGCTTTCAGGGCAGGCAGGGAGAGATCAGGGAAAACCTGACTCCTCTTCCTGCACTAAAACAAGAAGAAAGGGCACAGAGAGTAATAAAAATGTGTCCAAAAGATACATAAGCCAGCTATTTGGCAAATCATTTATCATTTGAGCATCAAAATAAATAACAGTAGTAACAATCCACTGAATAAAACAGAAGCTTTAAGTCCATGCAGACATTAATCACTCAGTTGATTAAAAGTATAACGCACACAGTGACGTTTACAGAGTTTTCAAGTATTCCACACAAGATGTTTATTAGTTATAAAGAGGACAAAAAGCTGTAACTTCACAGAGGGGCAAAATCCCCCTTCATCATCAGTGATAACACTCAATGATGTCCCCGGGAGGATGCAAGAACCCGGACCACATCGTGGGCATTCCTCCAAAGATGTCACCTGAATATGACCATGGAGAAGCAGCCTACAGACTCACATAAGCAGAGGGGCAGATGATAGCTGCAGTGTGATATAGAATAGGGGTCATAAAAGTCAAGAGAGGAGGGAGGAACGTTCCTCACTGAAGCCCACTGAAAAGACATGGAGACTCAATCAACTCTGAACCGGATCCTTTCACTACACAAAACCTTAATTGGGCAAAAGACTTGAAGCAGTGAGGGTTAGATGGAAGCAGTGAACTGATGTTCATTTCCTGACTTTGATCATTGGATCGTGGTTATGTAGGGAATGAGTCTTTATGGGAAACTGGTTCTGGAGTATTCTGAAGTGATGGGACATTGGGTGAGTAACTGACTCTCGGACCACTCAGGAAAAAAAATTAGGGGTGGTTTTCTGTTTGCTTTTATATGTATTTTATATATATTTTATATATACAATATTATATAATTGTATGTTTACAATTATTTAACAATGAAAAACCATGATTTTTAAATGTATTTTGCTATATTTTGGATTTTAAGTGTCCCCCGAAGGCCCTTGTGTGATAGACTTGGTCCCCATTGTGGTGCCACTGTGCTGGAAACGTTCTGAGGTGACAGATTTTCAGGTCACTGGGGAGGTGTCCCTGAAGGGGATGGTGACATCCCAGCCCCCTCCTCTTCCTTTTATTTTCATTTCCTAGCCACGAGATAAGTGTTTTTGCTCTACCTCATGCTCCCACCACAAGATGCCACCACAGACTCGAAGCAGCAGCACCAGGACTGACACCTCTAATGTTATGAGCAAAATAACCTTTTCTCTTTCTAAGTGCATTATCTCAGGTATTTGCTACAGTAACGGAAAGCTGACTAACACACAGTTGGTCTCTCTTTACTGGCTAAGTCCCTAAGACAATACATATATGAAAAACAAGTGAACATAGACAAATTATCATATATATATATATATATATATATATATATATATATATATATATATTTTTTTTTTTTTTTTTTTTCTGGACACATGTAGAAGAAAAATAATGTTATGACCTTGGAAAGGAATCGGACTGTGGTTGGAAAGAGCTTTTATTTTTCATTTTACATCTTCCTACAAGGTATTACCAGGCATGCATATTATTCTAACAACAAAACAAAAAGTACCCCAAAAAATCAAGAGTTTTCTAGAAAGTGGGATTATGTGCCATTTTAATTTTTCTTAATCTCTTGCATTCAAAATCTAATAAATAATAAAAACTGTTCAACATTTGGATGTGTACACACTGATTTCTTTTTAGTTTTCTCTCTTTAATATGGTAAAAAGTTAATAAGAATCAGTTCTCATCAGTTAAGTCAGGTTTTGAACAATCTTTGTGACAGAAAGTCTTTGCTTGGTATTTTATTTAATTTATAAGGCTTTTTAATTAAAGATCTATGTGAGGGATTGTTCTTGACTACCAATTAACAAGAATTATGGAACCCCTAGACTTCAAGGCAGTTGAAGAACCACGGAGCTGAGAAAAGACTTTGGTTTCAAATTTAGGTGTTTCCACTACTTTTTTCACCCAAACCTCATCTTGTGGAATATATTTTAAAACCAACACCCCAGTTTGTGTCAAAGTCATCAGATGAGCACTTCCCAAGCTTAAAGCTTTTGAAGGTAATAAGTTTAAATAGGCTTCGATTTGATGAGCCTCTGGGTGCTTCTTCCCCATACCGTCACATGCTGGCTTCTTGTCCAGTCAAGGGCCTCTCTGTTGTGGCAGTGGTGGTGGTTCCTGACAACGTCCTTGTAAAGTCAAGAAAGTCTAGAGCAAGACCCACATCCCCTCAAACATGGAATGTCTAACGGATTTTGGTTAACGATCTCTTGATAAGAGATGAAAAGAGAAATACCTTCCTCTTTCAAGGCCCCTAAAGATGAAAGTTTCAAAAGACACTCCAGATGAAAGTTTAGAAGTTTCAAAAGACCATCAGACAGCAAGAAATCGCTTACAGAATGCTAGAATCCTGTGGCAACACAGAGGAGTTTAAGAGTTTGGGTGCCTGTGTCAGACAGACATGAATTTGAATCTCAGCTTTACCATTTACTGACAATGTGTCCTTGAGCAAGATACTTAATCTTAAATAGAAATGATAAAAGTATCTACCACCTGGCATTATCATAGATTCATTGAAATAACACATGTCAGCTACAAAGAAAACGATAAATATTAGTTGTTATTATTGCTTTTTAAAAATCATCACTGTCTCAATCTGTATTTCTCTTCTCACAACTCTATGCGTTAAAATAAGTTCAGGAATCACAATGTCAAGGGTAAAAGTAAGAAGGAAATGGCTACACTGTATATTCACCGAGAAACTCTTCACTAGAATGATAAGTGGAAAGAGAAGTCAACCACCTGATTACAACACTAGCCCAAGGACCTGTAACTTCCTTGGAATATGAATCCATTAGACTGTCAGACAATAAGGCCCCGTTGTGATTATGAATAGAGGGGGTGAGAAATTTTCTTCTGAAAATGTATAGAACTTTTCCTCTGGATTCACATCAGCTCTAAGAAAAACCCCTAGAATATCCCCTCTTACACCAGCCCCAGAATTCTATGCTCCAGGAACATGTATTCCCAGTTTCAAAAGATTTACTATGAGCCAGGCCCTGCGCCCAGTGTACACTGGGCACAGAGTAGTCAAGGCAGAGGAACCCTGCCTTCAGGCAGCCATGTTCTATGGGGAGGTGTTAAATAGATAACCACCCTAGTAATCAGGTGCTCAAAAACATATATTCGATGAAGAAGTGCAGGGGTCAGAAGAATAAGGGACCTCTACTAGTCTTTAAGCAAGACCTGAAGGATATTAGGAATAATAATTAAAAAAAAGTTTAGAATAATATTTTAGGCCAAATAAACAATACATGCAAAAGGCCTGAAATAGGGGAGAGTATAAGGTATGGACAATGAAAACTTGAAAGATTAGTGTGAAACCAGAGAACACATTGGTGTGGATCAAAAGTGGGGTGGACTAGGTAGTGAGGTGCAGAGAGAAGCAGGCCTGAGAAGAGGCAGAAGAAATACATGGGGCCTTGTAGTTCTTGTTAAGGATTTTGAGCTTCATTGTAAGAACAAGGGGAATCCCTTGAAGTATTTAAGCTAAAGGTATCCTTTCTGAAAACTACTCTGGATGCCATATTTAGAATAATTTAGAGCTGGGCATGGTGGCACATGCCTGTAATCCCAGCGACTCTGGAGGCTGAGCCAAGAGGATTACAAAATTCAAGGCCAGCCTCAGCAATTTAGCAAGGTCCTAAGCAAACTAGTGAGATGATGTCTCAAAATGAAAAATAAAAAGGGCTGGGGATACGGCTTAGTGGTAAAATAAACAAATAAATAAATAGAATAATTTAGAGCAGAAAAAAAAAGAGAGAAAGGTAGACCAGTTAGGAGACAAAAGGAGACAGTGATTATTATCCCTGCTGTAGAATACACGAATAAGGACCCAGCATCCAGACATCTGAACAGGTAGCTCTGGTGGGAGGGTGATATCATTAAGGCTTATGTTCAGTTAATTAGGAAAGTGGATCAGGCCAAAGCAGAACTTTATTGTCTTGGCTCAGAAGCTTTGTAACAATCTCTCGGGGATTATTCAAGAGTAAACGAGCCAGAGAGAGAAGATTCTGGCATGACAGTGTGAGGAGCTTCATGGACGCTCTTCCCAGTGAAACAAGGTGAGACTTAATTTTTGTATCATAATTTTTATTGGTTTGTATTAATTATACAGGATAATGGGGTTTTATCATGGCATATTCATACATAATTAATTCTTTATAAAATAACCATTTAAAACCTACAGGCAAGCAGTAAACAGAGAAACATCTATTAAAGAAAATCTATGGAAATTTAGTAAGGAAGACAAGAATCTCCCATCATTCCCTGTGTTCATCCAAGTAGAAACTCCACGCCAGACTTCTCGCACACCATCACAGAGCTTCCTGTGCCCAGTAACAATAACAAGACTTGGAAGGGAACAAACCAGGATCCAGAATTGCTGCACTATATCATGTAAAATGTTCAGCTTTGGAACCACCCAGCAAAACCACCCCTGAGGCCTGATGAGACCTCACCTCCACCTGCTGGAACTGCACTTTTAAATCTCTTCAGTGGCTCCACCCTGGGAGCACATCAATCTGGTCAGTGTAGAAAAACTCCAGCTGACTGTCCTCCCATCCCATCCTACCTCATACTGGAGAAGGGAAGCTGAGGATGTTTGAACTCCAACTGGCAGCTTGGTGAGCAACACAAAAAGAGAAGGGTTCAACAAGCCCAGCCCTTGCTCTCACTCTCTGTAGGAAGGCCAAGAAGAAATGGAAAGAAAGACAGTCGGCCATAGACAGTGTCCATCTATTCTTGTTGACTATTTTGATAACCTCAGTGGAAACAATGGCTTAATTTTTCATTAAGAATCTTTTTTTTTTTTTGTTTTTTGTTTGTGTGTATGTGTTTGCTGTGCTGATTGGCTCATGGACACAAATACATATACATATTTGTTCTTTTTTTCTCATTTTTAGCATTTTTAAAATATAGTTATTTTTCCTTGCCTCTGTCTTTTGAGGTTAGAGGTTTTGGTTAGTATATTTTGGTTTTGTTTCATATTGTTTTTCACTTGTCTGTTTCTCTTGTTTCTCTTCCTCTCTTTTCTTCTACTAACAACCAAATTCTATTGTTTTCCCTTTCTCTCTCCCTTTACTTTGTTATTTCTATTTTTTCTCCCTCTTCCTTACAACCATCACATGCTACATCTCTTTTGCATTCTCTTTGTTCACTTTTTGAAATTGTAAACTCTTCTCTACCTTCCTATTACATTTTATTTTCTCTTAATTAACTGTGTTCTCATCATCTTTTAGCACTAATTGGTTTATATAACTCCTTCCCCTACCATTAATGCTGCTGCAATTATTACTGCTGTGGATGACACAGTTGACACCTGTTGTTTGCATTAATGCCAGATATAGTTCGTGGTTAATTATTGATTTTGCTGCTAGCAATTGCTGACCCTCCCATTTCTGTTTTTTGTGGCAATTAACATTGCAGATGTCGTAGTAGGAAGCAAATATTTAGTTTAATGCTGTATATTGTTTGCACTGGTTGTTGCTATTTTTTTTTCCCCCTATTCTATAAGGTGCTGGGAATATACAGGGTCACTACAAGTTTACAGGGCATAAAACTCTTCTGCTAAACATAACTTAATCAAAAGACAGTGTACTTTGTTCCACACACAAATTAATGGCATTCAATCTTCAGCTATACTTTAAAGAATAGAAGAGATAAAAACCCAAACTAACAACCAGGCCCCAAGTAGAAACAGCTAGATGTGGGCCCCCAGGTCCCAACTGTGGATATCCATTAGTATATCAGAAACAGAGAGAAATAACAAAAGGCTGTGGACACCACATCTACAAAGGGGGTCTCAACCCAGATCACTCTAGGACACTTTGACAAATGAAGAATGTGCCCTATACAGGTCCACAATAAGAGAAATCCCTTACAACAGATGCATAAAACCCAATACATGGCCAGGTGCAGTGGCCCATGCCTATAATCCCAGTGGCTAGAGAGGCTGAGACAGGAGGATCATGAGTTCAAAGTCAGCCTCAGCAATAGTGAGGCACTAAGCAACTCAGTGAGATCCCGTCTCTAAATAAACTACAAAATAGGGCTGGGGATGTGGCTCAGTGGTTGAGTTCCCCTGAGTTCAATCCCCAATAACCCAAAAAATACCTAATATATGAATACAAGAAATATGAAAAAGCAAATTAACACAACACCTCTTAAAGTTCATAATTTGCCAGCAAATGACCCCAAAAATATTGAAGTGGATGAAATATCAGATAAGACACCCCAAAAATATTATAAGAATGTTCAATTAATTCCAAGAGAACACAGAAAAACAACTGAATGAACTAAGGAAATCAGTACAGAATATGAATAAGAAATTCAATAAGGAGATAGAAATATTGAAAAAGAGCCAAACATAAATCTTTGAAATAAAGACACAATAAATCAAATAAAATGTTTAGTTGAAAGTCTCTCTAACAGAGTAGACTATACTGAAAACAATCTCAGAACCAGAAGAAAAAGTGTTCAGCCTTGAACATTTAGAGAGGGTTAAAGAAAAAGTTAACCATGATCAGAATACACAGAAATGTGGGACAACATTAAGAGACCAAATTTAAGAATCTCTGGAATTGAGGAGGGCTATGAAATGTGGACTAATGGAATGGATAAACTCTTCAAGGAAATGATAACAGAAAAAAAATTCAAACCTTCAGAATGAGATGGAAATTCTGATACAGGAGGTATTTAGAACCCAAATAGGCAAGATCAAAAAAGAACCTCTCCATGACACATTATAATTAAAATGCCTAACATATAGATCAAGGATAGAATTTTAGAAGCCTCAAGAGAAAACATCAGGTCACATTTAGAGGCAAGCCAATCAGAATCATTTCTGATTTATCAGCATAAATTCTACAAGCCAGGAGGGCTTGGAAAATAACTAACAACAAAGACTGCTTTATCATTCAACATTGAAGATTAAATAAAAACCTTTCAAGTTAAGCAGAACTAAAAGAATTCATGACTGCTAAACTGGCACTACAGAACTTAATTTAAAGAAATACTGTACACAGAAAAGATTTAAAAAAACCAAAAAACCTCAGAGCTCACCAAAAAAAAGATATCATTTGAAAAGTAGCTAAGTAAATGAGAAACAAGACCAAATTAAGCACAATAAATAAGTCAATATAGAAGGAATTAGTGAACATCTCACTATAATAACATTGAATGTAAATGGTCTCATTTCTCCAATTAAAAGACATAGACTGGCAGAATGTATTAAAAGACAAGACTCAAGTATATGTTGTTTGCAAGAGATGCCCCTCACAGGCAAAGACAGCCACAGGCTAAAAATGAAAAGATGGAAATTGATGTACCATGCAAATGGAGCCTGAAAAGAAGCAGGTGCCAGGTACGGGGTGCACATCTGGAATCCCAGTGGCTTGGGAGGCTGAAGCAGGAGGATTGTGAGTTCAAAGCCAGCCTACGTGCTAAGCAACTCAGTGAGATCCTATCTCTAAACAAAATACAAAATAGGGCTGGGCATGTGGCTCAGTGGTTGAGCACACCTCTGGGTTTAATTCTTAGTACCCAAAAGAAAAAAAGAAGAAGCAGGAGTAGCTACTCTCATGAAGCAGATTCACATCAAAATTAATCAGAAAAGACAAAGGTAAAGGGAACAATCCAAACAAAAGATATAACAATAATAAATATTTATGCCTGGGGCTGGGGATGTGGCTCAAGCGGTAGCGCACTCACCTATCATGCACAGGGTGCTGGGTTCGATCCTCAGAACCACATAAAAATAAAAAATAAAGATGTTGTTTCCACTGAAAACTTAAAAAAATAAATAAATATTAAAAAATATATACATTGTATGCCCCAAATGTGGGTGGGTGCAACTAACTTCATAAAAGAGACACTACTCAGATTGAAACCATGGATAGACCCTAGTACAATATTACTGGGTGATTTCAACACACTCCTCACCATTAGATTGGTCATCCAAACTTAAACTCAGTAAAGACTCTTCAGACTTGAAAATATTATAAATTGAATGGGCCTAATAGACATCTATAGAATATTTCATTCAACAACAGCTGAATACACTTTCTTCTTAGCAGCTCATGAAACCTTCTCCAAAATAAACCATATTTTAGGCCACAAAGCAACTCTTAGCAAATACAAAAGAAAAGAAAAGAAAGAAAGGAAACAATTCCCTGTATCTTATCGGATCATAATGGAATGATATTAGTAATCAACATGACCAAACCCTACGGAAGCTGCATAAACATATGGAGATTGAATAATACTCTTTTGAATGAGGAATGGGTGATAGAAGAAATCAAGGGAGAAATATAAAAATTCTTAGGCTCAAATGAGAATAGTGATACAACATACCAGAACCTTTGGGACACTCGGAAGGCAGTTCTAAGAGGAAAGTTTATAGCTATGAATGCCTACATAAGAAAATCAGAAAGATCCCAAATAAACAACCTAATGATGCATCTCAAGGCCCTTGAAAAAGAACAAACTAATTCCAAAACCAATAGAAGGAGGAAAATAATTAAGAATAGAGTTGAAATTAATGAATTTGAGGATTAAAAAAAAAAGGATTGATGAAACAAAGAGTTGGTTCCTTGAAGAGATAAACAAGATGATAAGTCCTTAGCCAAATTAAACAAAAGAAAAAGGGAGGAAAACCAAATTAATAAAAGTAGAGATGAAAAAGGAGAAATTACTACAGACATGTCAAAAATCCAGGACTTCTTGAAAACTTATACTCCAATAAATTGGAAAACCTAGAAGAAATAGATACATTTCTAGACAAATATTTTCTGAATTAAGAGGACATAGAAAACCTTAACAGACCAATAACTTGTAATGAGGTATAAGCAGTAATAAAAAGCCTTCCAACAAAGAAAAGTCCAGGAACAGATGGATTCTCAGCTGAATTCTACCAAACCTTCAAAGAAGAGCTAATGCCAATACTCCGCAAATTATTCTATGAAATAGAAAGGGATGGAACACTTCCAAACTCATTTTATTAAACCAGTATCATACACATACCAAAACCACCAGATAAGGACACATCAAGGAAAGAAAACTTCAGACCAATATCCCTGATGAACTTAGATGGAAAAATACTTAATAAAATATTAGCAAGTCATGTTCACAACATGATAAGAAGATTGTACATCATGACCAAGTTGATTTTATTCCAGAGATGCAAAGATGGTTTAATATACACCAATCAATAAATGTAATTCATCACATTAACAGAATTAAGGACAAAAACCACTTAAGTCATCTCAATAGAAGCAGAGAAGACTTGACAAAATTCAGCATGCATTCATGATTTAAAAAAAAAAAACCACTGAAGAATCTAAGGATAAAAGAAAACCACTTCAACATTAAAAAGGCTGTGTATGAAAAACCCAAAGCCAACCTCATAGCAAATGGGGAAAAACTGAAAGAATTTCCTTTAAAATCTAGGAAAAGGATTTCCTGCTCTTATTTAAATAGTGCTAGAAATTCTAATCAGAGCAATTGGGCAAGAAAAGGAAATAAAAATGAAAAAACTAGAAAAGGAAGAAGTCAAATGATCACTGTTTGCAGATGATATTATCCTATACCTAAAAGATAAAAAAAAATCAAGGAAAGACTGTTAAGCCATTATTACAAATTTGGAGAAGTAGCACGTTACAAAATCAACATATAAAATTCAATAACTTTCCTATATATCAACAATGAATTTGCTGAAAAATAAATCAGGAAAAAAAAATCCATTCACAATAGCCTCAAAAAATAAAATAAAATATGTAGGAACAAATCTAGCCAAGAAGGTAAAAGACCTCTACAATGAAAACTATAGAAGATTGAAGAAAGAAATTGAAGGAGACCTCAGAAGATGGAAAGACCTCCCATATTTATGGATAGGCAAAATTAATGTTGCTAAAATGGACATATTATCAAAAGCAATATACAGATTCAATGCAATACCCATCAAAATGCCAATGACATTCTTCACAAAACTAAAAAAAAAAAAAAAAAAAAAAACAGTCCTGAAAAACATTTGGAAGAATAAAAGACCCAGAATAGCCAAAGCAATATTAGGAGGCTGGAGGCATTTCAAGACCTGACTTCAATTACAATACAGAGGCCTAGTAACAAAAACTGAATAATACTGGCAGGAAAACAGACACATAGACCAATGGTACAGAATAGAAGACACAGAGAAAAACCCACACAGACACAGTCATCTGATCCTTGACAAAGGCACCAAAAACATACTTTGGAGAAAAGACAGTCTTTTTAACAAATGGTGCTGGGACAACTTGTTATTCATATGTAAAAGAATGCAACTAGACTCTTAGCTCTCACCCTGCCCCCAAATCAACTCAAAAATGGATCAAAGACCTCAAAATTAGACCAGTGACTATACAACTTCTAGAAGAAAATGTAGGGTCAACACTCCAGCTTTCAGACACAAGCAATGACTTTCTCAATAGGAATCCTAAAGCTCAGGAAATAATGCCAAGAGTTAATAAATGGGATGGCATCAAATTTAAAAGCTCCTGCACAGCAAAGGAAACAAGTAGGAATGCAAAAAGAGAACCTACAAAATGTGAGAAAATCTTTGCTAGCTACTCTTCTGACAGAGGATTAATATCTATAATATATAAAAGCTCAAAAAAACTTACCCCCCCATCAAATAATCCGATTAATAAATGGGCCAATGAACGAAACTCATACAAATGGCCAGCAAATACATGAAAAAAATGTTCAAATCATTAGCAGTTAAGGAAATGCAAATCAAAACTACACTGAGATTTCATCTCACACCAGTCAGAATGGCAATCACCAAGAATATAACTAATAATAAATGCTAGAGAGGATGTAGGGGAAAAGGAGCACTTTTACACTGTTGGTGGGATTGTAAATTAGTATAATCACTATGGAAATCAGTATGGAGGTTCCTCAAAATCCTAGGAACGAAGCCACCATATGATCCAGCTATCCCACTTCTTGGTATTTACCCTGGAGAATTAAAGACATCTTAACTACAGTGATACATGAATATTCATGTTTATAGCAGCATAATTCACAATAGCTAAATATGAAACCAGCCTATGTGTCCACCAACAGATGAATGAATAAAGAAAATGTGCTATATGTACACAATATAGTTTTATTTAACCATAAAGAAAAATGAAATTATGTCATTTGCAGGAAAACGGATGGAACTAGAGACCATCACGTTAGGCAAAATAAGCCCAACTCAGAAAGTCAAGGCCATATGTTTTCTCTCATATGTGGAAGCTAGAGAGGAAAAAAGAAAAAAAAAGTGGTGGAGGTGGGGATCTCATGAAAATCAAAGGAAGATCAGAAAGGAAAGGATCAGGGGGTGTGAGGAAGGAAGGAGGGGACAGTGCTGGGATAATGGCCAAATTATATTGTTATATTGTATGCATGTCCAAATATGTGACAACAGATCTCATCATTATGCACAACTATTATGCACCAATAAAAGATGAGGGAAAGGAAATAAAGCGAATTATATATGGGTGAATTATATGTTGTGTGAAGTACATCTAATAAAGCTGTTAAAAACAATTAAAAAGCTAGGTATGGTGGTCTATACCTCTAATCCCAACTACTAGGAAGGCTGAGACAGGAGGATCACAAGTTTGGGTACAACCTCAGCAAATTAGGCCCTACACAATTTAGCAATACCCTGTCTCAAAATAAAAAATAAAAAAGGGTCAGAGATGTGCCTCAATGGTAAAGCGTTCCTGGGTTCAATCTTCAGTACCAAAATAAATAAATAATTAAAACCCATGCAAAAAGCAGACGTCTCAAGATCCTTACAGGTAAGGTAAGCATCTCTCATCAATTCATCAGCTCATTTTCTAGGATAAGGGTCTTAACCATGGGAAAATCTTCCCAGACTGAGAAAATACACACATCACCATCATGCAGCATGTTTGCTAAGCCATTGGGATGAACTGACCTAAATCCAGATCTTGCAAATGGTCAGCCCACCACTAGATCATGACTTCTTTCTAGATTCCCCATCAACCATCATCTAAAAGTTTATTCTACAAACAAACACCCTAGTTAGATCACAAAGATGAACCTTCTAACAAATGGATGAATATCTCTCACTTTGACCTTCATACTGCCAAGGAGCTTTAAAACAAAACAAAACAAAACAATCCCACGATAAGAACAAATACATCAAACAAAATCAGAGGAAAGTGCTAAAATTCAAACCTGAGCACAACAAACCCCCATGTTTGTTGGGAGACCTAGGCTTGGCTATCAGATGAATGGAGAGATGATATTCATCAAGCTTAGATAAGAGAAACCTGTCTCCTGGTCTCCCCAGTCTCCCACTTTGCCCCAACTGGAATCCAGAATCCTCCTTCTGTTGTTCATTTGAACAATGATGTAAACTTAGGTTCCCCACCACCCACCAAAAAATACTGCTTAACAAACACCTTCTGAACTATAGGCCCTAACTTTTTTAAAATTCCAATTAACTCCTAAGTGAGAACCAGCTCCATTTAAAAAAAAAATCTACCCAAGTTGCAGAAGGATAGATAGCATATAGTTCTGTTTATGTTGTATACACAGATGTGCAGAAACACAGAGCTCTATAGGGACTCATACCACATTATATGGGAGGAGATATAGGCAGGAGTAGAAGGAGACTTAAATTTTGCCTTCATATGAGATTGAACCATATAAAATTGCCATTTTAAAGTCAAGAACAAATATCACCAATTTCAAACGAATTTCATCTTTTGCAACATAAATGTGTATTAAAAATATTACCAAAGAATAACAATCACATAATAACATTAAAAGATCAAGTATCTCTGCATTGTCCCTAAAAAGGGGTGAGGGGACAGTAAAATACCATGTGCCTGAATGCCCCCTTCCTGTTCCCAAAAATACCTAGTCAAGGTAAGAAAACAATGAGAGCAGCCTGGACCATAAAGTCTAGGTACATATTATCTGGAAGGACGCTGACTTTCTCATGCACAATGGAAACAAGGATAAGTCCGTGTTATCTGTAGAAAGCTACTTTCTTGCACGTACACAGGACAACTGCTCCTTGGGATGAGTCAGCCAAGCAAATGAAGCAAGCTAATGCTGATGATGTCACTGCTCCTGTAGCCTAGCCTATAAAGCCCCTCTCAGAGTGGGAACAGGCGCAGAACTGAGGGTACCTTGGAAAGGATCAGTGTCATTTTTTCAGTTAGCTGTCCTTGGACAAAATATGTAGGGGCCTGGAGTTGGTGCTTGGCAAAGTGCTGTGATGAACAGAGGTGCTGTATGTTTGACTGCCACCACTGAACTTTTCTTGGAACTGTCACCAATCTCTTGTAAATTTTCCCCAGTAAACCATAAGTTACGCACTCGGTCTCTGGGCACTTCCTTTGGTCTCTCCGAAATCCACCCCACTGCCTTGGCACAACTGGGCTGTGTACAGTGCAGCTCTGAGTGCGTCAATCCAGTGTCATAAAGGAGCAGACAGCAAATCGCAGGCAGATCTATCACTTGGCCACCAGAATACTAACTTTAGTGTTATGTGACCCTGGCCATCATTGCTATTTTGGACAAGATCAAGTTTAAATCCTCTCCTGTGTTGAAATGGAGATTAAGATATTAACTTCATGAGGTTATTGCAAAGATTAAGTGGGATTGTGTGTGTAAAGATGTGTGTGATGGCTGGCACATGCAAGATATACAATAAGCTACTTTCCTTCTCTTGGAGTGAAAGTTTCTAGAACAGCTTACGAGCGTTGGCAGGTTTTCAGAATCTATCAGTAGCCTCTAAGCCCCAAAGACAAAAACCAGCTAAGCACCAAGCCCTGTGAGCCTACACAGATCTCTATCTACTGCCACCTAAAATCTGCCCCTAGGCCAGGTCTAGTGGCACACGTCTGTAATCCAAGTGGCTTGGGAGGCTAAGGCAGGAGGATCATGAGTTCAAAGCCAGCAACTCAGGGAGACCCTGTCTCTAAATAAAATTTTTAAAAGGATTGAGGATGTGGCTCAGTGGTTAAGCACCTGTGAGTTCAATCCCCGCTATCAAATAATAATAACAATAATAATAATAATAATCTGCATTTAGTCCCTAAGACCCAAGAATGAGGGTGAGCAGAAATGGCCACCTGACAGATCACAATCTCCATGACACAAAACGAGGCTCAGTATCGAGTCCCTTCCTCTTTAAGCAATGCCACCATGGTCTGATACCACTTATAGATTAGATGGAGATGAAATTCCCTTGCAATCATGTCAGAAGATGAGCATCAACCTTTACACCCATGACAAGGTGCATTTATGAAGAATCAGGAGGAGTCCTCAAGAAACTCTGCTGCCTGGTTGTGTTAGAAATGCAATCTTAACATCAGCTGGTTCCCTGCCCTCTCCACCCTGGGCCTCATTCAACACACACCTGGGTGTCAAGGGCCCCATCCTGAGTCTGAGGCAAGTTCTCCCTACAATTTAGCAATTCGGTGCAGCGGTGGCGCAGGTGTTCCCAATGCTTCAGAGACTCCCCCTCACCCCTCTCCATGATCTTTCAAGGAATGGAGCTACCTGGGACCCACTCCACACCTCGCCAGTCAAACTCTCCCCAGGTGGACCCAGGAATCTAGAGTTTTCATTAAGTTCAGGCAATGCATTTGTAGCCCCACTGACACCATTTGGGTTTGGAAGGCAGAGGAATGGGTCCACCAAAGTCTATCAAGATGAAAGTCAGTATAGGGAGTTTCCCAAAGAAATAGTTCTGATTGTATCACCTTAAGGAGGAAGAAGGTGAGAGTCATACCGAGTATACTTAATTCAGACAGAAAGATACATACGTTTGGAAATGTATTGTTTTGAGTAAAAGGATTTAAGATAAATAAACACTTTTGAGTTCTTGGTAGATGGCAATCCCAAGAATAACTTTGTTTTACTACTCCCCTGAGCAAAATAAGGTCAACAAGAAAATCAGAAATAAGGCTCATTACTAACAAGCGAGCTTTATGAATAAATTGCCAGCAGAGAGTTAACCTCCACTCCTAATGTGGCAACCTGGGGAGCAACAGCTCAGTGGTGTCTGATGGCAGAGGAAAAGAGAGATGAGAAAATGCACAAAGATTGAGCTCGGGTCCCAGCAGGACTGCTGAGTTGGCATGCGGGAGCATTCCTGACAGGTGGCATCCTGAAGCTCAGCTCTCCTCCCCGGACTCTCCCTGAATAGTCATGGTGGGATCCCCAGCATCGAAATGTCTTCCAGGAGCAGGCACAAGTACTGCATCCACACATGGCCAGCCACTGCCATCCCAGCGGACCTCAGACCTTAGACTGTCCTACCCAGGGACCAAGCTTTGGGAGACCTGGAGAAGATGTTGTTTCTACTTGAAGTGTCTGGCCCCCGTGGACAGGAGAATCAAATAAAAGAAGCTAGCCGCCCAAACAAGACTGTGATCCCAGTTCCAGGTTGCAGTATAAGCTGTGGTCACTCACCTTGAAGGAAGGGCAATGTCCCTTGACATCTGCCTAAGCAAATGATTTCTATGGCCTCGGATCACTGTGACCCTCCATCTCTAACCCAGGGCACCAGTTTTAGTACCCACAGTTAGTTAGCTAGGCAGGTCTATGTCTTGTGAAGTGTGCAGAAAACACCCCAGAGTGTTTCAAGGGGTCTGTTGGTAACCTCTTGGGGCCCAGCCAAAGACTCTCCCTCCACTCGTCCATGTCAGTGGTCCACAGAGGGCCAGGTCATCCAGGAGGTACCTGGGGACCCTTCTCTGATTTACTGCATTTATTTCAAGCTGTTTAAAGAAGAAACATAATTAGCACATCAAGTCTGGATTTTGTAAGGTTTATTGCTTAAGACAAGAATAAAGGAAGTGTTAAAAGTGAGTCCTACTTAAGATAAGTCCAAAGTAAATAATGGTACAGGTGATCAGAGGATGCAGTCATAAAGCATTGAAGAAACACAGCCCTAGATTAAACAGATGAGTGAAACTCAAACACCAGGCTACCCCAGAAAAGATGGAGCTCCTCTGGGCAGGATATGTCCTAAAGGAATAAACTGTCATAGGTCCTGAACCAGGATGGGGAAGGGAGAAACCTGCCCCTCATTATTGCCTTCCACCCACAACCTCAAGCCAAGATTACAGAAGTATATTGACCAAGTTATATTGTTATATCATGTGCATGTACAAATATGTTACATATTACATAATAACTGTGATTATCATGTATAATCACAATACATTAATTAAACTTCTATAAAAAAATAAAACACCCAAATGTTTTTTAAAAGAACAAGTGAAAACAACAACCATCCTGTCAATAATAACAATATGCTACTTATGCAACCAAAATAAATATTTTTAAAACTAGAAATGCTATCTCACTGAACTTTCCATCAGGCTGCAGGCATGAGCTCGGGCACCATAGGAGCCACCGCCAAGAGGCCCCGGATGCCAGCCATGGGGGCAGTGAGTTTCCTTACTGGGCTCAGCAGGGTTTCCCACACCTTGGCACCACAGCACCGGGATGCAAAGCCATATTGAGCCAGAGAAAATGCTGAAGGGTATCCCAGATACCCAACAGTGAGCCCGAGACGCTGTCGGGGGACGGACAGAACTGTCTGGGAGTAATCTAACAGAGAAGTTCAAATCCTTGCATGTTTGTGCCATCCTTACCATTTTTAATTTGTGTTTTGTGTGTGTTACAATGGTCATGTGTATTTGGTGTGTGAGTACAAGTATAAATTTGAGATATGTAAATATCAGGGTTCACGCTCAAAATTATTTTCTGAATGGAGACTTGGTCAGAAAAGCTGTTGACTCCAAGTCTGTGGTCTTCCCTAACTGCACCTGCCTTCAATTACTGTCAACACTTCCTCTGTGTCCACTGAGCCTCCCACACCGGATGTTGAGGGAAGACAGTAGGGGAGACGTTAGAGGAATCTGTGCCTCTGAGTTCAAACCACTCGCATGCTGTGGTAAGGCTTCTGGGACTGGAAGGTCCCCAGGGGCCCAGGCTCTTTGCAGGAGTGGATTTAAAGATGCTCTGTAAAGTCCACTGCAACACCAGAAGGAGCTCAGGGCCTGCCTTCAAAGGGGCATTCACTGGAGCTCCAGCCCCAGCACATACCAGTTGCATGACGTTGGGTGAGCCACTCTGACCTTCAAGTTCATCTTCTGTGAAATGAGTGAGTATGCCTCATGGTGATGTGGCGGGGCTCACATGAGGTAATGGAAGAGGAAAGGGTTGGGGGGGATTTCGAGGATCATAAAGCATCTCCACCCAGGCAGCCTCCCAGTCATGAGATGGCCCCACAGGCCTCCTGGGCTTCTGGACCTGCTAGGAGAGCTTGTCAGTGGGCAAATCCCACACCAGACCCCTACTCAGGTGACCAAAAGTCAGACCTAGCTCCGGTGAACAGAGGCATGGGCTCCCAGCTACCCACACCAGCCGTCAGTCACCCCTGCCATCTCCAGATCCCTGGAGCTTCTGAGGAAGTTCAGGGGCAAGAATGCTTTCACTCTCTGGCTCCTCTTGTTGGTCCCTTCCAGATCTAGGGGAGGGAGTTGGGAGCGGAAACAGCTGACATACACACAGAGGCATCTCCCATTTGCGGAGCACCCAGGTCCTCCCACGGGCCCGCCTCCATTTCACCCAACTCCTCCGCCTGGCTTCCTCCTCTCACTTCCTCACCATAAACTCTGGCTGACTCACGCACTTGACAGAAAACAGTGAGCCACGGCTGCTTCATAGGGCTGCAAGTTCAGAGGTTTCAGGGTTTCTGGATCTGGCCTTGAAGCATCTAGAAATACTTGGATAGTTGGATGACCCTCCTTTCCTGTCACCCCAGTCACCTGGACACACACTAAACCCCAAGCCAGAGGCTCCCGTTGACCTCCCGCAGTCTATCCCTACCCAGTCTGCTTGCTCTGAGGCCCTGCCAGAGGACTTCTCTAGCACAGAAAAGCTGCTTTCACTCATTCCATCCTATTTTTGTTTCCTGTCATTTGGGGAAGCAGGAAAGAAAGAAAGGGTTTGCTCCAGGCTTTTGTGAAAATGTCTGATGGACTTAGAGGTGGGTTCATCTCAGCCTGTGTTCAGGTCCAAGAATGATCAGTGGAGGTCAGAGGTATCTGTTCACTCCAGATGGTGGCACGAGAAGCAGAGAACGTATCCTACCCACTCTTGTAGGGCTATGTTATGCCTTCTGCTGTTCTCTGTGGATTCTGAGGGAAGGAGGCCATCCAGAAACACATAGGGGCTTCTCTTGCTCAGGCACACAGCTCCCTCTCCTGGTTCCATGTATCACAGTCCAGCTCGGCCCCTGGCACACAGGCTCCATCCATGGTTGCTGAAGGGAGCCTCGAGGACCAGGCTATGCCTGATATGGTTCTGTCCTGGAACCACAACTGGAGGCTTGGTTCTCCTTATGGGTTAGCAGACAACCCTCTCCTCTCCCAGCCCTGGCTGAAATCCCCCAACTGGACACCTAAAAGCTCTTGCAAACCAACACTGAGTCGCAGAGATCCATCGCATAGTGAAAGCCTTACATGGAGGTTTTGACCAGGTGAGAGGTCACCCAGTAGCCCAGGAAGGGGTAAAGTGAGAGAGAACTCTACCTCAGAGCAGTGCAGGCAGTCAGGGTGGAAAGGGCTCCGCCCTACCTGTGCATGTGCTTACCATCAAAACACACTGCAGGAAGGGAAAATACCAAAGCCAGGTCATCTGTGGTTTCACCCCTAGAGTGACACATTTCCCTGTACAGGTGCCCAAGCAAGGCAATCTGGGCTTCAATACTGTTGTGTCGACTGTGAACAACAAGCACAGGATGGAGGATGGGGGCAGCTTAGCAGCCCTGTACATGCTCAGCCGATTGTGAATCCTCTGCAGACGAAGGTATTGCCTGCCCCACTAGGATTCACAAGAAAGACTTGGCAGTGGCACACTACTATAATCCCAGCAGCTCTAGAGGCTGACACAGGAGGAATGCAAGTTCAAAGCCAGCCTCAGCAAAAGCAAAGGCCTTAAGCAACTCAGGGAGTCCCTGTCTCTAAATAAAATACAAAATAGGGCTGGGGATGTGGCTCAGTGGTAGAGAACCCCTGAGTTCAATCTCCAGTAGTCCCCTGCAAAAAAAATACTTGGCAGATAGAAAAATCTGTCACACCTGTATGTTGTTTAAAGCATTAAGGGGAGTGGGGCACAGTTAGATTCAAAGCTCCCCACTTGAACAATTGGGTGGCACATCTACCTAGATTCCATATGAAAGGTCACCCCCTGAACCTCCCACCCCCCCACCTCCACCCGCCCCTGCACAGTGCAGTTCTGCCCCTCTCTCTCTGGATGAAACCCTAGAAGCTGGCTCCCTGAGTCCAGCCTTCCACAGCTGCTCTGGCTCCAGGAGACCCATGAAGGGAAACAAAGGGAAAGAGAGCAGCACGTGCTGCCAGCAGGGAGCTACTGAAGCCAGAGCCCTAACAGGAAGTCAGGTCCTCCAAGAGATATGTCTCCCACACAGAGAAGGAGTCACCATGAAGCTAATGAGTTTGGCTTCAGATGCCTTCGCCTGCATGGACCCTTCCAAGCCCTCTACCTAATTTTGCATTCATAATTTTGTATTCTTGTTCTAAGAAAGCATCTAAAATCATATAAACTTCAGGCCCCACAAAAACAGGGTCTGCCCAGAATTGCAGGAAGGAGTCCTCTGTCCTCTAAGCCTCTAGTTCTTCCCCAATCTGACAGCTCCATCTTCCAGTCTCATCCCAGGACCCCAGCTGGGCATTCTTCCGTCCAGCCAACTTGGACAGGTCAAACAGGCTCTTGCCTCTGGGTGTGGACTTAGGATGCTCTCCTGCCTGCCTCTTCCCCTAACTTTTCAGTTAGTTGCAATCTTTTGTGTGTGTGTGTGTGTGTGTGTGTGTGTGTGTGTTGGGGGGGAGGCTACTGGGGATTAAACTCAGGGGCTCTTGACCACTGAGCCACATCCCCAGCCCTATTTCATATTTTATTTAGAGACAGGGTCTCACTGAGTTGCTTAGCACCTCACTTTTGCTGAGGCTGGCTTTGAACTTGCAATCCTCCTGCCTCAGCCTCCTGAGCCACTGGGATTACAGGCATGTGCCACCGCACCTGGCTAGTTGCAATCTTTCTAACCCTTCAAGACTCACAGCAAATACTACCTGTAACACCAGAAAGTCTTTGCTTGAATCTCAGACAGAATGCACACTCGATCCAGGTTCCTGCCATGCTTATTCAGCATGTCCCTCTGTCACAGCCCAAATTCCCTGTCTAGAACTGAGGTTTTGAGGGTCTGCCTCCCTGATGAGGCTGTGACTCCCCAAGGGTCCAGATGCATCTATATCCCCAGAAAGTCTACCAGCTCAGAGCTGGCCCCACCCAAATACATGATCAATAATGCTCTTAGTGCTAGAGACAATGACTTTAAAAGGTCAGAGTGCCATCCTAGAATCACACCTGCATTCCCGCCCCCTACCCCACACACTCCCCTTACCCCAACATACCTCATTCCTCTCCTAGAAGCAGAGTCCTGACAAACCATTTCTGGGACCTCTGCGCCCTCTAGTGGCTAAAATGTTTATTCCCAAAGAACCAGAGGCACAGGCAGGGCGGGGTCTTTGAACATCTGCAGAGCTCCCTGACCCTGCAGACCAACATGTTTACCAGGGTCTTATCTACCTGGATGTAGCACTTATGCTACAGTTTCTGTAATTTCTTGGCCTGGATGGTGGAGGACTCATCTCATCCTTGGACCCAAAGACCCTCACCATAGGCCCCATTCCCTGGACAGGGATGGTGGTCTCCATACCTGCCTACAGGGCCTCAGAGAAGAAAAGGGAAGGCCATCCCTGCTTACTGTGTTGTCTCTGTTCTGACATCTCTGCCTGTGACTTCCAAGGCCAGTCTGGCTGCCTCCAAGTGGGTACCTCAAGTCCTAGGGCCTCAAAGCAGGACTTTTGTGTAGTCAGGTAACTACAGACTGGAACCATGAACCAAAATAAGCTCTGCAGACCCAATCCTGCAGGGAGTCAGTGTGGCAGTCACATGCGCTCCTGGTTTATTAAGCACCCACCTGTAAGTCATCCCAACAGCCTTAGTCATTTTGTATGCCCTCACCACCTACCCCTGCCTCCTCCAAGTCCTCCGACTGGGGAAAGGCTCTGTGCCTTGCGGGACCTGGACAATGCCAGGTTCACACCTGCAGGTGAGGTCTTTTGGCAGAATGTGCCTTCTGTGGGTTTCCCCCAACACCCATCATGTGCATCTAGTCTTGTCCCCCAGTGGCCCCTGGCTTTGAGAGGAATCTGAACCTGAGACCCCCACACAAAGCAGTCCTTGCAGCCCATTTCACGTCTACCTACAAAATACCGCTTAATAATGGCACCCCCTCTACGTACTATAATGGCTGAGCATGGAAGTTCTGAGAGCACAGAGAGGAACCTAGACTTGGGGGTGGCATTGGGAGAGCTCCCCTGGGGACTGGAGACCCTGCCACTGCTCTGCTCACATCCGTGTGGCCGCAGGATTGTTCCGCACCCAGGTGCTGGGGGTGTGGGAGGATGGGTGCTTGCTCCAGGGTTGGAGCTGTGCTGTCCAGTGCGGCAGAGAACGGGGTGAGGGGCTGCAAGATGATGGGGTGTCGAGCGGTTTCGTCCTAGGAGAGGGCAGGAGAAGGCGGAAAGGAAAGCCAGGAAGGGCTGATGGATTGGAGAAACTAGAGGAGTCAGGAGCTCTACTCCCTGGCAGGAAGAAGAGTAGGTGTGAGGAAAGGGATGGGAAGGCCAGAGGGGAGGAGGCTGACTAAAGAATGAGCAGCTGGACACAGAGTTCTATGATGCCGGGAGGAAATTTTTGTGAAATTAAACACAAGCAGCTTAAAAATAGACCATCTTATTTACCTTCAACTCACCCAAGCCTGTAATTTGACATCTGGCCTCAGGGGTAGAGTAACCACAGGCAAGAGATTAAATTCTACTGGTCCTATGACCTAGCTGTCATCAGGTGGAACAATTAGGACAACTAATTAGTTGTCTTGCCTAACTAGAACAAGTTTGATAATTGTTTAAAAGATTGGTCTCAGGCACCTGGGGGCCAGACACCCTGTGATGCTGAAGCAGAGGGAGTGGCCTCCTGGGCAAAGGTTGGGTGCTAATCACCTCTGTGGACTTCCCTGTCCTCCCCAGGCAATCTACTGTCCCCTCTTCCTGGTCCCCTCCCTCCATCAGGTTCGTCTTCTCCTACCCCAACCTCAGGTTCAGTCACTATCCCCAGGGCTGGTGTTTGGGGAAAGGGGTGAGAACTGGAAATGGACCCGTGGACAGCAAGTTACAGGCCTAGGCATATGTATAAGCTCAGAAGGGGGTGCCCAACTGGTCGGTGAGAGGCATGTGGCAGGGGCATGGAATAAGGACTGTGTCAGCTTTCTGTTGCTGTCACAAAATAGCTGAGAAAATCAACTTAAAGGAGGAAAGTCTTATTTTGGTTCATGGTTCCAGTCTGTAGTCACCTGGCCCCATCACTGTGGGTCTGGGGCAAGCAGAATATATGGTGATGATCACGGTATAGAACAAAGCTGCTCTCCTCCCAGTTGCCGGTGGCCAGTAAGCAAAGAGACACAGGAAAGAGCCAAGGTCAAAGGATACCCTTCAAGGACACACATCCCAGTGACTTATCTCCTCCACCCAGGTCCCACCTCCCAAAATTTCCACCATCTCCTAGTAGTGCCACAGACTGGCAATCAAGCCTTGCCCAGGGCCTTTAGGGCACGTTTTAAATCTGAAAAATAACAAGGACTAAAGCAGAAACCCATGTAAGACCAACCAAGCTCCCCATCTCCCACCTCCCTGGGGAGCAGGGAGAGTCCCAGGCCTCCTTTCTGTGCTCTCCCACCTCCCCCTCAACCCTCTTGCAAACCTCTTGGTTTTTGTAGGGTCAATGGTTTGCAGACAGGAACAGTTAGAATTTTCAGGTTTCACATCATTTTATACTATACTATGCTAATGAAAAAACACGAGAGACTCAAAGTTGGAGGATGCTTTATGGGTAGGTGACTTTCTCCTAAAATAAGGGCAAGCAGGCGAGGAGACGAGAGCCAGTGGCTGGCAGGACACTGCCAGAGTCCAGCCCTGACTCCAGGGCTGCCAGACTGCTCTGAGATGTGACCACGAGCCTCTATCTGGGCCCATGGGACAGAACAGGGGAAGCTCCTTCTGCAGAAGGGGAGACAGGGTTTTCAGAGTCTTTCCCTTCCTGGCCCTCAAATCGAGCCCAGTGCTCTTGGGGTGTTGCTGGTAACACAGGGAGCAGGAAGGAGGTGGATAAAGAGCATGATGGGGAGGCGGCAAGTGGGACAGAAAGGATACCAGGGCCACGGCAGAGCTCACCAAGGCCTTTCCCAGGCCAGTCTCGGCTGTAGAGGGGACTTCCCAGCCCCTCCACACTGGTGTTTGCCCCAGGCTGGTGCGTCCGGGCACAGCCTCAATCCAATTCACTACTCTGCCAGTGGGAGGATCTGCGGGCACCAGCCTGGAGCACCCCGTCATTCCATGAGGAAGCTAGAGCCTGAGGGGAGCATGGGCCTTCCCAGCCGTAATAGACAGCTTCCCATTGCACCCAGCTGATGTGAGAAATGAGGGAAGAGGTCCCACATGTGAAGGGCTCTATCACTGTAACACTCAGGACTGTGTTAAGACGGGCTTTGGTCTGGGAAGGGGAAAGGGCGCCGAGCTCTCCCTGCTGGGAGCTCAGCTCTGCCACTTGCCGGGGGCCCACCTCTCTCCTCTGGGTTTATGAGAAGCCTTTTAAACCCACCTCAGAGCATCCTCAGGATGAGAAAGAAATCATGTAAAAACACATTGCCCACTGCAGCAAACTGCACGGACCTGGCCTCCGCTGTTAAAACCAGGAGCTCAGGCTGTGCCCTGGGGCCTGGCAGGACCTCAGTCTCAGTGGGCCCTCCCATATGGCTTTACCCATATTCCTTTGCTACCTCCCCCTTGAAAAGCTGTCCTGATTCCCTCAGCCCCGCCTCCCTCAGAGCCAGAGTCAACGCCAGGTGTTGTTAGGAACCCCTGATCTGGGAGGTGGGGGTGGTTCTCAGCACTGCTGGGTAAACCAGAGTTCCCAGGGAAGGCAGCAGGGCCTGCTAGAGAGCAGAGAGCTCCCACTCCTTCTGCAGTGGGGAAGACTAAGTGCTGACTACCTGCAGGTAGAGCATTTGATTAGCATTTTATCTCTTGGCTTGGGAGGCTGGCCCTGCCAGATAAACCTGCAAGCCTACCAGTAAGGGACACGGAGAGGAGCTTGGGTGTGGGGCTGGGTGGAGGGGGGCACTAGGCGGCAGCCAGGACTGTGTCTGAGTCCAGGCCCCAGCCACCACCCAATTCCCATGCTCCGGGGACTCTCAAATCCCGTCCAATAACATGCTTTGCCTCCAGATGGTCCCTGCCCTGGAGCCTCCGTTCAGAGACCAAAGAACTCCCATCTCAGGACATCCCTGCTGAGCAGGGCTGGGGAGGGAGGCTGGGGCTTCCCACCAACAAGTGTCCCAGCTCCCCTTTCCATACCCACTCCCACAGCCCCCTCAACCGTCTTGCAAACAACTCTCGGTGTTAAGAGCTAGAAAATACCAAAATACGTTCTACTGGTTATGGGAAGCGTGATTCAGGGTTTTGCTGCTGTTCTGTTTTGCTTCTGCCAATGTTAGAACCACTTTTCTTCCCAGGATGGTAGTGTAGGGCCAGACAGGAGTAGGCAGCCCTGGGAAGCACCGTGGTTCCCCTGGGAGACTGTCCTTGACTGCCTGTCCCTTCCAGCTTTAGCATTCTGTGGGCCTCTGGGTCCCTGGGGTAGGGGAAGGAGAACACAGCTGCCATTGGCCATCTGGAGCCTCCTTGACAGAGCTGGGGTCTAGGGTTCTCTCCTTTCTATTCCTCTTCCCTTCCTCCTGCTCTAATTCCCTGCCAGCTCCAGGCCTCCTGGAATTCAGGTCCCAGTCTGGCTTCTCCCTACAGAGATCACCACCGCACCACCCACCACCACCTCCCCACCTGCCTGGCTGCCCTCTTTCTGGCCCCCTTCGAACTTTCTCTTATTGATCTAGAAGCAAGAGAAAAAAGAAGTGCCCCCTCCTGCTCCTCCAACCCTGTGACCTCCCATCACAGTGTCCTGGTTGAGGTTGGAGGGGCTTTGCTGGGGAGACCCAGGGCCAGCAGGGCCACCTAGAGGTACTGCCACCACCTAGAGGTATACCATCAACAGGCCCTGTTCCAGCATCTGTTCCCAGCCCTGCTTGTCCATAGATGGGACTCCTGTGTGCCACCCAAGGTGGGGATGACTAGAGTCAGGCCAGGGCTCAAAACCCAGTATTATCCCCACCTCCCCCAAGAAGGAAGGTGATGGAAGAGAAAGCACTGGCTTCAGAGAGACCCAGCTTCAAACCCGTGTTTCTAAGGACGGCACGGCATGTTCACATATAGCACTTAATACATGCTCACTCCATAGTGGCATTTCTTGCCAATATATTGTCTTTTCAAAAGTAAATAATTCCAGGGACTAGTGTGGCAAGTCCCTACCTCAGCTTATCTCCTTCTATGCATCACTGTTCCAGGGAAGCAGAATCTGTCACTGTTACCAGATGAGCACACAATCAGATCAAAGGAAATGGAAGGGGGCGGGGGAATGCTTCGCCTGAGCTCCCGGAAGCCCCGCAGATGACACTGGCCTCATCAGGGGACACCCTCCAGGAGCAGAACTGGCTAGTGGGCCTACTCCATGGCCCCTCCTCTGGCCTGGAGTGCTGGACACTAAGTGGCCGGGAAGCCCCTTCCTCAGCACCCCGGCACCTGCCTTTGATGGCACATTCCTCTTCTAGACATATGCCACTAAGCCAGAGTGGAGCTCTGTCCACTGAGCCTCCCTATCTCCTCCCATTATGAGTTGACTTCACAAAACCAACCCTCTTGTCCTCGGGGGGGTGCCCACTGCTGCAGCCCACAGCCTGGCTAATGAGGCCACTCACCGAGCTTAGGTGTGACTCCACCCACGGCCTCAGTCGGGCTTCTTACAACCAGTCTCTCCCTCTGAATCGTATGGTCCTTGAACGCCCACCAAAAGGACTTTCAATTGTGTTCCAACAGAAAAGCAGGTCAAGGGAGACCCCAAGGGTGGATACAGCAAGTCAGGCACCCCCTCAGCTCAGGATCCCTGGCTGCACACAGCCCGCTCCTCTCCAGCCCCCTCCCCTGCCCCAGCCAAGGGACAGCTGCCACCACACCACTTCCCACAGCCCTGCTGCTGTCAGCAATGGACACAGGCAGTTCACTCAGGCCTTACTCCTTCAATTTTGCATTTGGGGACCAGGCACACAGGTGGGGAAGAAGGACAAGGGCTCCATCCATCCAAGCTGGCCTCTCTTTCTCCTCAACATCACATCCCTACTTTAGGCTCCTCTCTTTGTTTCTGAGTTTCTGTCTCTTCAGTCCATCTCCCTCACTGCCCGTCTTCTCCATGTCCTAATGCCACCTTTCATTATGTTTCCTACAGTTGGCCATTTTCTACTCTCCTTTCTGTTTGCTGTCTCCTCCAACTCTCTCATCGCCATCTGTCAATCTTTATTTCTAAATCTTCTTTACTCTCTTAATTTTGAAACTTTTTGCCTATCGTTCTCAATTTTCCTTTCCCTCCCAAAGAAACATTTTTATAGCCAATAACCTTTCATGGATTTCACACACCATCCCCACCCCCATGCACAGAGAACTCTAAGTCCTGCCAGAGGTTCAACTTGGTGGTTCTGGGTGCCACCCCCACAGATGTCACTGATAGCAAATGTCAAGCCTCAACTGGTCTCTTGGTGGAGCACATCCTGCAGCTCAGATAGCCCAGCTCAGAATCAGCAGGTAAGGCCAGAGTGGAATGCTTCAGTTCTGAAATTGACCCCGGTGGAGCCATTCTCCCTGACCAGCCACCTACCCCCCACCCAGCCTGGCAGCTGCACAGCACCCGTGCCCTCTGCCCCACCAGTTGCTTATCTCAGCTCTGATGGTTCCAGCAAGGACTCCCCCAGCCCAATCAGGATTTCCCAATGACTTGGGCTGGGAGCAGCACCGATAAAGTGGCCTGATTCTATGCAAGATGGTGATTCAGAGGAGGAGGAAGACACAGGGTTCCCACACTTTCTGTTTCCCAGAGATGGAATATAGGAATGGTCAGCATATGATCCCAGGGCCCTGGTACCCAGTGTCCTGGCCAGACTTAGGAGGCCCAGACAGAAGATCCCATTTCTTCATTGTGACCACCACTCACCAGGGCCCTGCCCCAAACCAGCCACAGGACCTCCAGAAGCCCAAAAGGCAGGACGGTTCCACCCAGTGTTCTCCCTGGCACGTCTGTTTAACCCATCGTCTTCTTCCCCAAACCCACCCCTCACCTCCACTTGCCATCTTGATAAATAAAATGGTGCCACTATTTTCCTGGTCACCCAAAGAACAGAATATAATCCCACATCCCCACTTCCTTGTTTACCAAATCTAGTGGGAATTTCTGTCTACTCTCTCATTTCCTCTAACCTGGTCAGGGACCTCCTCTTCTCTCACCTGGACTTCCTTGCTGGTCCCTGCCACTCCCTCTCCCCCAGCATTTTGCTCCACAGGGTGCCAGGTGCTCTTTCCAAACAAACAACACAGAAACAAACGTGTCATCTGCTTACACAACCCCTACCGGCTCCTTATTGCCTATAGCTGTGGTCTCCGGAAGTCCTTTGATCCCTGCCGATGACAAAAAAACTTTTAGTACACATCTCCAATATACATAGGTTAGTTTATGTGTAAATTGTGTTTCTATGCCCTGTCGCTGTGAGCTGATATCTGAAGGCGCAATAAACTTTGATGTGAATATTACAAACATCAGATTTGAATCCGTATTTCCAATGATTTCGACAAATTAGAATTTTTTTTTAATATTTTTCTCTTAGTTGTTGATAGATCTCTATTTTATTTATTTATACGTGGTGCTGAGAATCGAACCCAGTGCTTCACACATGCAAGGCAAGTGCGCTACCACTGAGCCCCAGTCCTAGCCCCAACTTGGAATTTTGTTTGGCCAGCTTCTATCACTTGTGATCATATTTTGCAAGTTTTAACTCAAGATGGGAGATACTGAAGGGCCCGTTCGGAGCAGGGGAGCAGTGGCCTTGCTGTTTTCTTGCTCTTTTCTCGTGCCTGCCTTACTGGCCTTCTCTTGACCCCAGTATCTTTTCCAAAAATTTACTAAGTGCTTTGTCCACTGTGTGAGGATTAATCCAGTCGAAACTACATAAGATCACAGATTGGTCCACTTTGCTGAGCAGGTATAAATATGTCACAATAGGCTGACAGTGAATGAAGATGCGAGAACCCCTCTGGCCTTTGTTGTGGAATTCTTGTGCTTCATTTCCCTTGGGCCCTGCATGTGACAAGTGAGTCTGGCCGGGGACTAAGCATAGACATCTAGGCCACTGTAAAAGTGTAAATGCCTTCTTTGTTCTTAGTTAACAAATATACATGATTACAAGTTTCAGTGTTTTTTCTCCTATTCCAATAGGTTATCCTTCATAGTCTGGGTTCAAGAACTCTGCTGTGGAGACTTCTGGCCTGTGTCAAAGGCCAGTGGCCCAGTTCTTTAGCCATACAAGTCCTTGGAAAGAAGCTGTCTTTTGCAAGTTTCTCTTCATCTGGGTCATACATTATTCATTTCCCCATCCCCAGCACAGGATGGCTTAGAGAGGGTGCTAGGCAAGTATTTGTGGAATTAATCTGTTTCCCCAAACACACACAGGCTCCTCTCTGGGATGGAGATGCTCCTGTCTCCCTTGTGCCCCGTTTCCCACTTGACAAAATCCTGTTCATCCCCATAAGCTCAGTTCAAATGGTACTGCTCGAGGCAGCCGCCAGGGCCCTTCTGCCTCTGTTTGCTCTCAACTTAGCATTTACAGTGGGATCTCAGGGCGATGTCTATGTCCAGTCTCCTCCCCGCCCTGTTAAAGAGCTTCAGAGGCAGGGAAAGGGCCTTATTCATCTTAGTGTCCTTAGTGCAACATACTGTAGGTGCTTAGTATATGCATGATAAATGGGAGGGCCGACAGAGACCTGGGGGTAAGGTCCAGGGACAGGTGACCCAAAGACTTCAGGTTCAAGAACCCATTCTGGCCTAGAACCCACTGTTCTGCATGCAGCCTGGGTAATGCACAGGAAGAGGAGAAGGGGAGGGGAGAGGAAGGACAGGGGATGCATCCAAGAGGGCTCTGCATATCAAGCCTCACAGCGCTGCTGCTCAGTGATGGTGAAGGGGGAAGTCTGATTGGAAAACCTGGGACCCTGGGGTGGGGGAATGAGCTTCCACCACCTGGCGGCACTGTGTCTGCATTCCTGGCAACCCCACAGAGACCGAGTGGCATCCAAGAGCCACTGGCCTCTCCAGAGCATCATTCTGTGGCCAAAAGCACTCAGTCAGGCCAGAGGCACCAGCATTATCAATAAATTATCGGCCACAGGATGTGCCAGGGCTGGACACAGACAATCTAAAAGCATCTTCTTCTCCAATGGGGTCAACCCAATGAACTCATCTGCTAATGGCCCCCCACCAGCTCCATCACCTATATGGAAACCTGAGTCATCCCCAGTTCCTGCCAGAGCCCATCCTTTTGATTCTGCATCAGCAAGATCTCTAAACTCCAGCAGCCCAGCACCCTGCACCCAGCTCACCCTCTGGGCCTGCCTGCACTGCAGGGCTGTGCAATGGACCTCAGCCCCCTCGTCTAGAAAATGGAATGTTCAGACTTTGTTTGCAAAGTTATTAGGACAAAATTAGACATTGTAAATACAGCAATAGCACAGGGCACGACAGAGCGGGGCCACAGTCAACACCTTTCCCTTCCTGGTTCTTGTCTTCAACCTTGTCCATCTTTCACCTGAACAACAGCAACTATCTCCTACCTGGTCTCCCCACCTCTCCCCTATACCACTCAACTCTCTTTTCTGTGGCAGGAGTTTGTTTTAATCTAAATTTATGCAGCCAACATTCAAGCACCTTTTGTGTGCCAGGTACTGCTGATGCCAGAGATACAGAGATAAAGAAGCCTGAGGATGTAGCTCAGTGGTACAGCACCCCTGGATTCCACCCCAGTATTGCAATATCCTTAATAGGAATAGCAATAATAATAATAAAGGGGTCTTCACAAAAGGAGGGAGTCGCAGTCCCTCTCTCCTTTCTGTCTTTCTCCACCCACCTTCAGCACATGGATAAGTAGCACAGTCCCAGCATAAAAAGACTCTTCAGGGACTGTGACTGAAACCATAAACAGGCAAGGTTTATGACATCTGCAAACATTGGGCTCAATAATTCTCAACGGTGAAGGAGAGTGGTAGGGTTACTGCCCTCCTTGATCTCCTCCTACAGGGAGCAGGCTAAGTAAGATCAGACCCTCACTCCAAAGTGCCACTCAAGCAGGAACAAACTTTATTTCCGAACTCCCCCGAACGCCACCCACGCAGCCCTTCCAGGGACACCACACCAACCGGAACTCCCTCCACCGGAACTTCACCAACGTGAACTCCCCAGGAATCCCTGCGAGAACTCCAAAGTAGCCTCGGCGGACAGCAGGGGTCTATATACAACTGAATACACAGCTTAACAGAACCATCTCAATGGCTTGCTGGTGTCCCCTCTCAACAACTCCCTTCTGGCAAAATGCCATGCTGCCATGCGTCATTCAGACTCGGCTCTCAGCACCAAAGGATGTTCTCAAAAACAAGCAAAAGCTTGTTTGTGTCTGGTGGCACACAGCCGTAATCCCAGTGACTTGGGAAGCCAAGGCAGGAGGATGGCAAGTTTGATGGCAAGCCTTACCAACTTATGAGATACTTGGCAACCATAGGGAGACCAGTTCAAAATAAAAAATGAACAGGCAGGGAATGTAGCTCTGTGGTAAGGTGCCCCTGGGTTAGGGTTAGGGTTAGGGTTAGGGTTCAATCCTCAGTCCAAATAAGCAGAAAACCCAGCACCTCTGCCCAAGAACCCCATAACCTCAGGTCCTTGCCCAGCTTCCTCAGGAAGCATTCATCCAGTCTGCATTTGAAGACCAAGAACAAGATCCAGAATGGCCCCTTGTCCCCGCCTAAAGCCCCCACCCCCAGGAAGATGAGCTCAAGGAATTTCTGTGGGTTCTGCAAGCCTGCAGCCCACGCATGATGCCGGCATCACCTCTTCCCCTCATAGCGACCACTGCGTGCATTTGGGGCAGCAGATTATACTGAATAAAAGCAAATCAGATTAGACAGATGAATTTGTGGCAATAAATATAATCCAGGTCAAGGATCGAAACCTCGTCTGCACAGGGCACAGGCTGCCAGGGTCTGGCTGCCCCGTGTTCAACTGTCAAGGAAGGGGACAGCACCAGCCGCTCTGGAGGAAACACCCAGGATCACAAAGAAGAGACAGACACGACCCTGCTGCGCCCCACGTTCGTTTCCTAGGGTACAGGAACAAAGTTCCACGGGTGGATGGCCTCAAACAGCAGAGATTGGCGGTCTCGCAGTTCTGGAGGCCAGAAGTCTGACATCAAGGTGTCCTCGGCCCACACTTCCTCCAGTCTCTGGGGAGACTCTGTCCTAGTCCATTTTGTACTGCTATGACAGAACCTGAAACTGGGTGTGTCGGTCCTCTTCCATCACTGTGACATACCTCAGAGAAGTCAACTTACAAGGAAGAAAAGTTTATTTTGGCTCATGGTTTCAGAGGTTTCAGGGCACAGTCTGTAGGCCCCACTGTTTTGGGGCCTGTGACAAGGCAGTCAAACCCTAGCTGGATCCTTCCTGGAGGCCCCACTGCTTTTAGGCCTGTGACCAGGCAGCAGGTGTGGTGACCAGGAATTGGAAAGAGAGAAAGGGGATGGGCCAGAGCCCCCAGACCCCCTTCATGGGCTTGCCCCAACATGACCAGAGGCTTCCCACTAGACCCACCTCTTATAGGGCCCACCACTTCCCAATAGTGCCACAGGCTGAGAATCAAGCCTCTGACACATAGGCCTTTAGGGAACACTTACCCAAACCCTAGCACTGGGTTTTCTTTATTAAAAAAAAAAAAAAAGAGGGCTGGGGTTGCGGCTCAGCGGTAGAGCGCTGGCCTAGCACGTGCTAGGCCCTGGGTTTGATCCTCAGCACCACATAAAAATAAATAAATAAAAAGAAAGATATTGTGTCCGACTATAACTAAAAAATAAATATTGAAAAAAAAAAACAAAGAAAGAAAGAAATTTATTTCTGACAGGCACAAAGGTGCACACCTGTAACCCAGCAACTTGGGAGGCTGTAGCAGGAGGATCACAAGTTCAAAGCTAGCCTCAGCAACTTAGTGAGGCCCTAAGCAATCTAGCAAAACCCTGTCTCCAAAAAAAAAAAGAGCTGGAGATGTGGCTCAGTGGTTAGGTACCCCTGGGTTCAATCCTGATAGAAAGAAAGAAAGGAAGGAAGGAAGAAAAGAAATGTCTTTCTTACAGTTCTGGAGGCTAGGAAGTCCAAGGGCATGGTGCCAGCATGTGGCAAGGCCTCCATGCTGCCTCATAACATAGCAGAAGGGCAAGCGAGTATGAGAGAGGTGAGGGTGCAGGCGGGCTGACTTACCCTTTATCAGGAACACATTCCCATGACACCTAGTCCATTCTTACAACATCAGTATTGACCCACCCACGAGCCCTCCTGGGCTGACCACCTCCTGATGGCGGCTCCTCCCAGCACTGTTGTGTTGGAGATTAGGTTTCCAACACTTGCTCTTTAGCAGGCAGTCAAACCCCAGCTGGATCCTTCCTGGAGGTGATGGTTTATTATCTTAAATGAACTCAGGTTATTTTGTTAGACATAAAGTCGGTGCCTCTGAAGATCCCTGTAGGGTCCACCGAGAGATGTCCCAGGGGAAGACGTGTCTCTGAAGAAGGGTCCCAAAGAATTCCCAGAGAGAAAGGGGAATTTGATGCAGGACCAGCAGGGTTCTTGGCATACAAGAGGAAAAAGAATTTTGTCAGCACGTGCCAGACAAAGTCTTGGATAGAAGTAGATATACATTCAAGGGAAAATGCAGGCTTTCTCAAGAGCCCCTTCTCCTTTTCTTATAAGGAAAACAGTCACATTGGATGAAGAGTTCATCCTACTCCACCCTCACCTAACAGTCCCCCACCACCACCAGACAGGGTCTCCCTAAGTTTCTGAGGCTGGCCTCCAATTTGTGATCCTCCTGCCTTGGCCCCCGTGTAGCTGGGATCACAGGTGTGCACCACTACAGCCAAGTAATCTTAACTCATTATGGCTGTAGCAACCCTCTTTGCAAAGTGAGATAGCATTCTGACTTGAATTCTTGGAAGACAGTATCCAACCCTGTACAGGCAACTATGACCTAGCAGAATATTCACCAAGTTGCCAGTTAGAGGCAGAATAAAGAACCATGAGAAGGGACTTGGGCCCGGGTTGGTTCCAGGGGGATGATTCAGTAGCTGTGGAATCCAAAACAAGTTGGTCAACCCCTCTGAGCCCCATTCTGTCATTGACTACACAGGGTGGTTTTAAAAGTCAAATGAGGAAAAGTACTTTGTTACTGTAAAGCACGGTACAGATCCTCCAGATGTTTCTTCACCCGTGGGTGTACTCTCTCCCTCCACAGCGCAGATAAGATGCCAACACCCTCACAGCCTCTTTCCAGACCCACTGCTCCTGGGAGAATGCCCTCCTGACCTGCAGGGCCATCTCACACCAGCCACACGCTGACTTCCTGGATGAGGGTGGGGGCTGCCCTGGCCTCACCCCAAACATCCCCAAAGCACCTCTGCTTCTGCTTCTTAGCAAAGCTCAATGATCCTATGATCTGGGGCTTCTCGAAGCCATCCTTCATTGTTTCCTCTGGATCCCTGAGCCACAGGGTGTCAGGACACTCCCTCCAGCAGAGATGGAACTGCACACTGATCCTCGGAGAGGTGACAGAGCCAGTAATGCCTGGAAACCAGTGCAGGGAGTGGGGGTTGGCTGGACCTCGTCCAGAACTAGCCAACTCACAGCTGGACCAAACAGAGCTCCGGGCAGGTATGGAGGCTCGAGGGCAGTTCAACCCACCAGAGAGGGGCACATTGCTCGGTTTGCCTGCTAGCGCCTCACATGGCCACTACTCAGTACAGTGGACAGAGCCCTGGCACGGCCTTCTGTCTTCTGATCTTCACCCCTGTGCGCATATAACACAGCACAACTCGTGGTGGGGTGGACCCTACCGCTATTCAACCCTGCAGGCAACTAAAGCCAAAGTGGGGAAAGCAGAGAGAGAGAAAGAGGTCCTGCCCTACCCACAGCAGGCAAAAGGGAGCTGGAATTCAAATAAAAAAACAAGTTGATGAGACAACAAAGAATGAATGATGTGTATAGAACCAATGGTGGTAATATAGAGTCATTTAAAAATTTCATTTTGATGGGAATGATTCATTTTACCTGTGACTGAAATAATAATCATTTTCACCTCACTGAAATGTTTATATGGCTCCTTACTATGTACCAGGTACCACTGCAAGCACTTTGCAAGATGTTAAGTGACTTAGTGTTGACAAAAGCCCCAGGAGGCAAGTCCTATTATAATCCCCATTTTACAGATGAGGAAAGTGAGGCCAGAGAGGTTAAGTAACCCACTCATGGTGAGACCGCAGCAGGCGACAAGCCATGATAGCTAAGATTAAAGCTGTGTATGAAGATTATTCTGAGCATGTGTTGTTCATTATCTAGAGCATGAGAAAATAAATGTAATAGAGTAAATCTATACTATCTACTTTTTAGCCAGATTCTTTAAAAAAAAAAGAAAAGAAAGAAGAAAGAAAAAGAAAAAAATCAAAGTTCTATCTGTTAGTGGTCTCGAATCTATATATAGCACAGTTAGGATGAAAAGCAGAATCTCCCAACCTCTTTGCCCTCCCAGGGTCTTCAGTGCATTGGGCTGCCTGGGATTAGAAGGGTGTCCTCCAGAAACAATGAGCCTAGGGCTGGGCGCAGGATTTCATCCTGAGCACCAGGAAGGAAGGAAGAAAAGGCTGGACTCGGAAGTCACCGGAAATGCATTCTTCACCTGGTGAGGCCTAATGAAAAGGTCTGTGGCTGCCTGTCATCAAAGTACAGGAGCAAGATGGAATCTGCTCCCTGGGAGCCAGGCCCACCCCTGGGGGCTCTGGTGCTCTAGGAGCTTTGGTGGCTTCTCAAAGTTTCCTGGAGGACTGCAGAGGCCACAATCCACACAGTTCCTGCTGCGCTGTTCAGAGCAGGCCTGGATGTCCTGGATTACGTGCCACCTGATCCCAACCCCGTCTGAGCCTCCATTTTCTGTTTTGTAAAATGAGGTACAGCAGCACCCACATCACAGAGTGGCAGCAAGGACTAAATGACTCCCTGTGACTTCTTTACACAGGCCTAAGAACCTGGCCCACAGGAGCGCATATGATGTTAGCTCTTTTTACCATTTGTGGCTTGTTTGAAGTAAATCTGCCTTGTCATCCATCAGACTCACACCTATCTCTCGCCGCACATACCCACAGCCTTAAGTTATGCGCAGGTGGAGAGGAGCACCTGCTCACCTGGCAGGGCCACAAGAGGAAGGTCAGCTCCCAGACAACCCAAGTGGCTGTGGGGAGCCAGGGACTGGCATTCTCTGCTCCCCACTTCTTCTTTGGTGCAGACATTTGAGGCTTCATCTGCAAGTCTCTGGGCCTAAACCCACATGGTGGGAGAAGGGTCACTAAGCAATGAAAATTCTCTCTAGAAAGTCAGGGAATCAACAAAGGGCCACACTTCCACCCCCTGGCAGTGAACCCAGGGCAGCTTGCCGTCCCCACGGGACCCTGCATTGCCTGCACACTGCATTCCACAGCTGCCTGGCACAGAAGACGTGGTGGAGGTGCTGCCAGCTCCTGCCCACCTGCTGTGCTTTTCTCCTCCTAAATCCTTGGAAGAGACTCCAACAAAAGAGCCTTTGGCTGAACTAGATCTCACTTCACTTGAGTCCAGAGGGAAGAATTGTAGGCTCTGAAGGCTGGAAGGAACCCCAGGGGTTCTCTATGCTAAGCTCTGACTGAATTCAGCTCACTCCAGAAATGACAGCTTCAACCTGCTCCTGAGCGTGGGAAGAGACCTGGAAGATCAAATGCAAAATCTGAAATAACAGTCCTATAAATTTTATAACTAGGTAAAACCACCCTAGGGACCAAACAGAGACAGAGAGAAGGAAGGAAGGCAGGAAAGGAGGGAGGGAGAGGGAGGAGAGGACAGAGAAACATGAAGAAGCTTCTCTAAACCCCCAAAGGAGGTTCTTTGTTTTATCTCTGCTGGAACATCTTTTTAAACTTAGCATGACTGATGGATGTGTCAATCTCCGCCAGGAGACTGTGAGCTGTGTGTATTCAGGGCCTGCACCTTTTCTCTTCTAATCCCCAGGGTTTAGCACAAGAACTGGCTATAGCCAGAGCTCAATAAGCCCACATTTTGGGGAATTAAAAGGGATAATAGCTCCATTCACAAAGTCTCTTTTAGGTGCCAGACATGTCACAGACATTATCTTATTTAGTTTTGATAACAGACCTTAAGAGGGCAGTGCTATTATTATCCCTTTAGAGATGAGGAAGATGGGGCTCGGGAGGATTAAATAAAACGCCCACACTGGCATAAATAATTAGTGGTTGAGATCAGGACACAGGACTCCAGTTTACCAGAATCAATGCTCTCCACCAAGCTGATCCAGGCTGAGAAGGCCTGAAGTTCACACATTTTTTTGAGGGGCCATTAAAAAAAAAAAAAAAAAAAAGTATACCAAAAACACTGACAAAACATATGACCATGCGAAATGCTGCTGGGACCTTCCCTGGGGCCTTGGAAGGGGACTTCAGTGAGGGGCTCTGAAGCTTGAGCTGCATGACAACTCTGCCCCTGACCTTGACCCACTTGCTGGAAACAGAAGAGGAAAAGGAAGAAGAAAGAGGAAAATCCTTTAAAAAAGAGAAGAAGAGATAAAAGGGGACTCAAAGGAAGAAGAGGAGGAGGGGGAAAGGGGGAGAATGTAAGGGATAGTGAAGAAACAGAAAAAAGCACGACAGGTTAGGGACGGAGGCCCCCTCTGGAAGAACAGGGGTTCTGGCCTGGCTGTGGCTCCCGGCCGCTGGGAGAAGCAGCCTCTGCTCTCTGCAGGCCACAGAGCCTCTACCCATAAACCCCTGGAGCCTCCTCCCCGCTGTGTCCTCTCAAGGGCCTGCCAGCCCTTCCCACGTGTTTCTTTCCCTGGCCTCTCCACTAAGAGTTGGGGCCAGAGCTAGAGGGAGGGCTGAGTAATCACCCTCCAGCTAGCCCCGCCCAGCAGCCTCCTTGCCCAGGCAGCTCCCTCTTTCCTGCTTCACCTGAGCACCAGGTGAGGAAATGGAAAGCTGGGCACCTAGAGGAGCCCGGGCAAGGGAGGCCGGGCCTCTCCCCGCCCAACTGTGAAATCCTCCTTAAAAGGGAGGGGCCTGCACAAAGCTTCACAGTCCTGTCCCCTGAAGTCATGTGTTCTGACACCAAAGGCTCTCAACTCTGCCCCAAACTTCCAACTCTAAAGGCCACTGCCCTAGGGTGGGCTCAAGAGGCCGCCCAGGCTGGCCTCAGCTCAAGCCCAAGGGCACTGGCCCTGATCAGCCAAGATGGGGCCACAGTCAGTTCCGTCCATGTGGGATTCTAGGCATCACTGGAGTCTGCCATGGGCCATAACACCCCGGACCACATGCTCAGGGCTTCTAACCCTTGCGTTACATTTAGTCTATTTACATGGCTGGCAGTGGGAAGGGACTCAGGCTTCAGCCCCAACTCTGTCAGAAACCATGGTCCCCTCAACTGTCAAATAGTACAAAATAACTCTTTTTTTTTTTTTTTTTTTAAACAGATTTACCATTTTTTTTTAAAGAGAGAGTGGAGGGAGAGAGAGAGAGAGAGAGAGAGAGAATGAATTTTTTTTAATATTTATTTTTTAGTTTTTCGGCAGGCACAACATCTTTGCTTGTATGTGGTGCTGAGGATTGAACCCGGGCCGCACGCATGCCAGGCGAGCGCGCTACTGCTTGAGCCACATCCCCAGCCCCACAAAATAACTCTTAATGAGGTGATTGTGAGTATTAAAGAGATGACACATAGAAGCACGTTTATCACTGGAAGGGCCAATACAATTTTTGTCTAACTTGGAATCTCAGCTACTCAGGAGGCTGAGGTAGGAGGATCACAAGTTCAAGGCCAGCCTCAACAACTTAGGGAGATCCTTTCTCCAAATGAAAACTAAAAAGAACGGGGGATATAGCTCAGGGGTAGAGCACCCTTGGGTTCAATCCCCAGTACCACAAAAAAAAAAAAAAAAAAAAAAAATCAAATAAATAAATAAATAAATAACTGAGAAATGGAAGAAGATTTGGATTTGTTCTGAATCAGACATTAACCTACTGTGTGACTTTAGATAATTGACTTCACTTCTCTGGGATTTAGTTTCATCACCCACAGAACAGAAGAATACAAGTGGACAAACCCCCAAGTCCCTTCAGGCTCTATGGTTTGTGATTCCGAGGTTTCACCTTGCACATCCCCTGACCATCAGGATGTGGCAGTGGCAGGGTAGCACCAAGAGTGATTTGCAAAAAAATAAAAATTTAATAAGCAGTGAGGCACTTGGAAAGGACAAGTGCTGCCTATCAGCCCTGGGCCAGCCAGCTTCACTTCTGGGTCATCTTCAAAAGGTAAGAAACCCCCTCCTTTTAAGGAACTTCCGAATCCTGTCGCTGCACACATGGCAACAATCCCATTCTATGGAGCAGCAAAATCCATCATCCCAACCCCAGACTCCTCCAACAACTTCCCTCGTGCCCAAACGAAAGCACCCACACATTGAGAAGCCACACAACTGGGAGAGAGAGAATCTTCCGTCAACACCCGACCTGCTGGGTGGAACCATTCAGGCGGGAAGGCTTTTGTAACATGTTAGGTGTGTCACCTGTTCTGAGGCTGAAGGGCCCTTGAATGACTTCAGGTGTTGTTCCAGCCCCTAAGACGGGTGTCAGGTTACAAGATACATAATCATTCCAGTTTGGCAACTTCACCTATAGGGTGGTTTTAATCAACCAGCCCCACAGTCCCCAAATCACTCCTGGAGTACGGCAGTGGGAGGTGGCTGGCCAACGCGCTGAGGGGAGAGGATGCTGGCAATAAGGGGCCAAGGCCAGCCCTGCACCGAGGCCTCCTCCAGCCAGTGCTGACCAGGGGCTTCTGACCTGCTGACCAGCCAGGACGGGTCGGAAAGACCCTTCTCCTGCCCATCGCAGCTCCACGGACCACAGGAAAACCAGGAGGATCACAGAGCCATCATGGTGAGTGCGAGCCCCTCAGCCCCTGAGACTGGGGGAGGCCAGCGGTCCCCATAAAGGGCCCTTCAGGCAGCTTGAAGGGTCATCAGCCAAGAATTTTATAACACATTCCAGGTTTAAAAAAATGTCACATCCAAATTACCCCCAAACCTGGCACCTTACATGTCTGGTACTCACCTGCCCACCCCTCTGCCCCCATTTCCAACTGTCCTTGGATCAACCCATCAAAGAAGCTGTTGTGCCATCCCGCCCCAGATCCTGCCTGCCAGTTTGTACAGTGTCTCCTGGGCTGATAGCTAGAGGTTAGCATTACTTTTTTCAAGGCTGGGGAATGCTTTGATGCCACGGTGACCCTCTGCCACTCTCTGGGTTTTCTTTTTAAAGGAAGTAATGCAGGCTAAAGTTGTAGCTCACTGGTAGAGCACTCGCCTCACAAGTGGGAGGCACTGAGTTCGATCCTAGCACCACATAAAAACAAATAAAGGCATTGAGTTCATGTACAACTAAAAAAAAAAAAAAAAAAAAAAAGAATGAAGATATGCCCCCAAAACAATCTAGGAAGCTTGGGGAGATCTTCTGCTTATTCTCTCTTGAAATTCTCCTCTCCTTTCCTCCTCCGAGAACCTAGAGAATCTTCACTGTCTTGGGGCAGACAGAATCAACTCCATTTTTCAAGCACAATGAGGACCAGGAAGGGGAAGAGATAGTAGCTGGGTCCAGTCCTTGGCCAAGTTGCAATTGCCCAGCAACCAAAATAAGGAAAGAAAAGGGAAAGGAAGGGAAGGGGCTGTCCAAGGGAGAGGGGTGTCACCTGCTGGGCCTTCAAGGGACCTTCTCCTGACTCCCTGCCCAAGCACTTCCATGACCCGCTAATGAAAAGTCTGGCAAATTGCTAGTTCCTTGCTAGTTTCTAGCTTTCCTAACAGAAAGAGGGGCTTGTCTGCTCCCTGCTGGTACAGAGCCCTGCTGTCCCATCTGAGGAGGTTGCCCAGAAGCTCAACCTGAATGCAGAAGCACCATGTCCGGGGAATCAGAGAGAGGAGCAGTCTTGTCTTCTGGTGGCAGCTGCTGCTGCTACTGGGTGGCACTGAGGAGACCTGGGGTACCTCTTGAGAGAGGAGCAGACAAGAGAGTAGTTTCTGGGGCAGGTCACAGGAGAAAGCACTGCAGAATCACCTCCCTTATTAGCTGTGGTGTCTAGAGACTTTAACCTTTCTGAGACTTGTGTTCTCCCCCTGTAAAATGGAAATTATTTGATCCATGATCGCCCCAAACATACATGGGGCGAGTGGAGAGACTGAATAGGCTCGGATACGTGAAATAGGCTCTGCAAACCAGGGAACCCTACACAAATACAAGTCCTGTGACGACAGAGGCATCTATTCCAGGAAATGACAGCTGATTGCCATATCTAACCCTGACCCTTTGCCACCCAGGATAGAAGCTGGGTGTTGCTATATGAGGGAAGGAGGGCAGGTGGGCCCTCCTGGGGTCAGAACTGGAGCCCCAAATGCAAGGCAGCAGGATGGCCAGCCTCTCCTGGGTAGGTAGAGAGATCTCGTGGCCTTGAGCTTCCCACTAACCCACCTGAGCCTAATAACCCTGTTCTTTCCCACTAATGAAGCCAGGATACTCACAGCTCCCAGCACTGGGAGAGGATGGGGTAACCTGGGGTCAGGCTCAGCCCTCCCTGCCTCCTCCCTTATCTGTAGGCCCCTCCCTGGCATAGAGGGTCAGAGTCCTGCGTGGAGTTTCCTCTTACCAACAGCACTGCCTTGGGCCTATTTAATGGGCATGCCCAGAGAGCTGGAGCTGAGGACCAGCCCTGGGCAGAGGTCAGAGTTTGGTATCTGGCCCAAGGGGATGGGTCCCTTCATCTTCACTCTGCAACTGAGGACGGGGAGGAAGTCAGGGACCCATGACTGGCTTTAACTCATCACTGCCCGGGACACCCCAGACACTCCATGTGCCTCAGCTAAAGGTATGAACACTGGGGCCTAGCTGCTCTGGGGGCCCTCCTCACCCTCCCCACTGCCTCCTTTCCTTGCCGGTCTAGTGCAAAGGGACTTGGCTGGGACTCAAGGGATATGGCAAGATGGCAGGCCAACCTCCTGGCAGTGGGGTCCAGGGAGCCTGTGCAGGGCCCATGCAGACCAAGGCAGAGCCCATAGCCTTGGTAGGCGATCCTGGGCTCTGAGAGGTGGACAATGAAAGGCCCTAGAAAGAGAGAAGAAAGGTTTCCCTCCTGCTTGCTGTCCTGGTCATCTCTCTACCCAGGTGAGGGGGCCTACTGTCACTGTGACTGGTACTATTTCACTGTCCATTGGTCAGCTTCTTAATAGGGGCAGGGGACAAGGTCTAGGTCCTACCCTAAAGGTCCTCTAAAAAAAGTGTGACAAGTGTATTCCAGAAGTGATCTGGTAGATGAGAAGGCAGATTCCCTCCAGGGTGGCCCGGAAGTTGTTCAAGAAGACAAAATATTTGCATTGTACCTTTAAAGATGAACCAGCTCCCTCCAGCCAGGCAAAGCAGGAAGGGTATTTCAGACAGAGGGAATTCATGCAGCCAGGAAGACACACGTGGCAGTGTGGGGAGACAAGGGGCAGTATGCTGTGGCTGAGAAAAGTGCCTAGGGAATAGAGGGGTCTCTCCCATGTGGTGGGCACTGGGACCCCTACAGCAGACTTGGGTATAGGATCCTCACTATGCCCTAGAGCTCAGCAGGGCTGGGAGGGGAAGGACCCCAGCGGCTGCTAAACAGAGCCACCTCCAGAACTTGGCCCAGGCAATTTTCCCCACCCGGCAGGACAACCGATGTCCAGCGTTCCTCACCCCTTGCACACAAGGACAGTGATGTGCCCATCTGCACCAGGCTCTAGAGATGTGCCGGCAGGTGAGAACAAGCAGACTTGGGTCCTGCTCTCAGGGAGCTCAGGGTCTAGAGGGGTGGCAGGTGGGGAGGGACAGACACTAATCACATAATCACACAACCCATGTTTATTCAACAACTGAGATGTGTACTGTGATGCAAGATAAGGAGCTGAGAAACTAAACCAGGGTGCGGCTTCATGGGGACCAGAGAAGGCTGAGAGTAGGAGCTGGGGAAGGGGGAAGGGAGCCATGTGGGAAATGAGGAGGGGTGGGAGAGATTCACGGTGGGAAGAGATGAGAAAAATGGACTACAAACAGGACTCTGGAACTCTGGACAAGCTTCCCAAAGCCCCAGAGCCAACCAGGAGAGCAGGTCTGAAAACCTTCATGGGACTCAGATTCCCAGGCACCTGTTCTCTTCTTGGTCTTCTGTCTTTCCCAGAGAAAACCAGCCCGAGTGGAACACGGAGTTTCCACTGATTCTCTAAACAGTGATCCCCAACCTATCATGCACTCATCTACCACGTTCTAGAAACCTGTTACCTCCAGACCATGAGCTTCTTGCAGGCAGGATCTATGTCTTTTAGTCCCAAATACAGCACAGATCTGGCTTGGAACTGTCTCTTGGTAAATGCGTGTGAGTGAATGAATGAATGACAAATGACCCAAGACCAAGTCCCCTCAACCAGCTTTTGATCTATAAGATACTGAAAGCAAGTTCACCAAGTCCAATCACAAACACTCCCAGTCCTACCAGAAGTGAAACCAAAGACTTTCCATCCCAGAAAACCAGGGCTGAGGGTTAGGGAGGGACAGGCCTGAGCCTGCCTAGAAACCCCAGTGACAAGGAAGAAGGAGAATTGCACCGAGACAATGTAGCAATCCCCCTGAGACGTGTCGAACTCTACCTGCCAGTCTGCCACTCTGACTAACCGTCATGATTGCAGCACAGAAATTGGTAAAAGAGGCACAGCTGCAAGACCCCCAGCCCTACCCCTGGCTCCTGGAGCAGCTTCTGGCTTCCTAGGGTAACTCACATGCAGCGAAAATTCACAGGTGGCAGATGAAAGGAACACTCAAGGAAGAGGGTGAGAGACTGACATGGCCCCTGATAGCAGTATCTTTGGTCTCAAAGTAGCCTGCCACACATTGGTCTAGCTGAGGTTGGCTCACTGGTGGGGCTGAGATGACTGATGCTTTGGGCACTTCCTGTGGTCTCAATTTCCTCCACTATAAATATGCATGCATGTGTTCATTCATTCATTGAGCATGGGACCCCTGAGCACTTCCTACGGACTAGGGACTGGCAAGACTCTGTGGAAGATTCAGAGATGAGAATGCAAAACGTAGACCCTCAGTTCCAATGCTCTGTAGATGGAACCGGGACAGGTTAAACTGCTTCCCCAACCCCAGAGCAGTTCACTTGTTCACTCACAGATGACAACAAGGATTAACTGGAGCTGAAGTCAGCCCTCACCTCCAGCCCACTCCCACCGTGACACCATGATCATGTCTCCAGTCTCCAGGGAGATGGATCCTGCCAGTTCCTGAGGTAGGAGCCCCTGGTGGTCTCACAGAAAATACTAGCAACAGCAGCAGCGGCTCTTCTCCAACCGAATGCAGCGAGCTCAGCATTTTGTGGTGGGGGAGGTACCTTGCATCCAATATCTCCCTTTCAGTGTGACAATTGAAATCTTCATTCTACAGATGAGGAAATGGAGGCACAAAGTGGCCACGTGACTTGAAAAAAGGGTGGCTCTGCCCAGAAGAGACAGAGCTGGGACTCCAAACTTGGGAGTTCTCTCCGTCTTCCCCAGGATGAGGCCTATAAGACCAGCACCTGGAGTTGCCCAGGAGAAGGCAGACGCAGGTGCCCCACTGTCCCGCCTGGAAGCTGACAAGAGCCTATGGCAGAGTGTGCCCTAAAAGAAGATGGTACAGATGACAACGGGTAGAGCTGACAACAGGGCGGAGCAAAGAGGTGGCTTCTGCAAGGAGACTCCATCCCTCACTAACCTCCTAGCAATCTACCATCTACTCCATCCCATGCTAATCTACCAGCGATGACAGAAAAAGGTCACAAAGAAGGAAGCAAACACATGGGCAAAAGGCAGCCTGTGAGCATAAATAACTTGGACTTTCAGTAAGACTAGAGTTTCCCACCCAGTGCTGCTCGGGAAAACCACCAAGTTGCCACGGGACCACGGAGAAAAGTGGAAGGGAATGAGACCTAGGACTAGTTTTATCTGGGGGAGGAGACAAGAGAAGTTAGGCTAGCAGCAAGGTCTTCCCAGTCATAGGCCTCAGGGAAGAATCTTAAAGATCCTTTAAGTGATGATTCTGGCCTCAGAGGCCACCGCAATCTAACACAGAACCCCACGTGGAAAACAGTGAGAGGACGCCTAGGAGAGGCCCGCCCACTCCGGCCCCGCCTCCCTCCCCTGGGGACCCCCTGGGGCTCCGAGTACTCCCCCAGGACGCTAGAGCTGGGCCTGCTTCCTTCACCGTCCAGCTTCTCCACTGGCCTTCCTTTTCTAGAAAGCTCTGGTTGTTTTAATAATCTTCCCTTTGCCAAGAGAAAGGGCCTCCTGAAACCCCCTCATTCCCCCTCAGAAACACTTGCGCTTCTTTCTGGAGAGGGTCATCACATCTTCAGGGACCCTGTTGGTCCTGTCCTTCCCTTGATCTTTGCCCCTGTGCCCTCTCTTCAGAGTGTCCACAGAGTTCACATTGACATCACTTTGGATCCCCTAACTGCCCTGATCACTCTCCCTAACACACTTAGTCCATAGCTGTCCCTCCTGCTGTCAGCCCCTTGGCCTATGAAATCATCAGAATAGCTACCATCTGTCCAGGTCCTGCTACATACATGTCAAGCCTCTACTCGGCTTATTTCCATTAATAATGAATGGCTTTTGGAATATCTACTATATCAAGCACTTACCAAGTTCCATTTCAATATTGTTATTAATTATTAAAAACAATAATAGAATAGCTGCTCCATGGGCAGAAGAACTTTGCCTTTTTTTTACTGCTGTGTCTCTAGCCCCATCAAAAAGTGCCTCACTGAAGGAATAAAATGTTACTGTTATTGTAACTAGTAGTTACTGTACTCGTTCTCTGCACCAGGCTATGTTATATGCTATGCATATTTGGGGTTCATTATTGAATCTATCTCTTTCTCATACACATATAAAATTGAGGCTCTCAGTGGCTAAATAACTTGCTGAAGGCCTCAGGCCCGTGAAGTGGAATTCAGGCCCAGGAGGCAGGATTCCAGGGCCTGTGTGCCATTCCCTGTAAAATACCCCCTCTTCTAGCAAATGGCATCCCAGCAAGGAGCAGCTTCACAAAGTGCTCACAGAGTTCCATGAGTGGGCAGGAAAGTGGGAGGGGAACACCAGGTTGGGAAAGCGCAAAGTATTAATGCAGAGAAATCACGGAAGCCCCAATGAAGCACTATTTATAGGATCATGAGTTCAGAGTTCCCAGGAAAGTGAGCGAGGAGTCAGAAGCACTGAGAACAAAGGATACTGCTCATTCCTGCCCTGTACAGCTCTAGTGCAGAACCCTCCCTGATATCGGCTGCAGTTCTGCTCCCCGGTTTCCAGAGTAATTGGAATGGAGGGAACCAATGTCCACTTACCAAACTCCTCTGTTTCAAGCACCAAACCAAGCCTGCCATAAGACCAGCACCTGGAGATGCCCAGGAGAAGACAGCAACCTTTCATTTATCCTCACCAACCACCCCTTGAATTAGATCATATCTTCCCCACTTTACAGATGGAAAACCAGAAACTCAGAATAATTCACCAACTTGCTCTGAGAAGGCTGATATTACTGAGAAGGGGCAGGACTGGAGTCAGGCCAGCATGTCCACTCAGGAGGAGCAGGCACAGGGGACACCTCACCTTCTGACCAGAGCAACTGAGACCTTCAAACGCAAATGCCAACCAAGAAGAATCATAGACAAGTCTCTGTGAGATTGGGAGAGGACCAGATAAGGTTCCAACAAGCTTGAAAAGGCACACTGTACCTAGCAGGAAGAACTTTCCAGAGTCTCGCCCACCATCCAACACTCATGAAGTCGGATGTATCCCACCTGTGTTGCAAAGAGGGGGAAATGGGTCCAGGAGATGGAAAGCACTTTGCCTTACCCAGGCTGCTCAGCACACCAGTAGAGGGGTCAAACCTTCTACCACCAAACCTCCTCGTCCCACCCCACCACTTTCCACCTCCTTAAAGTTTAAGGGACAATTCAGGACATCTAAAAGGAAGTATGATTTTTCAAAGACAGCATAAATTCTGTGGGATTCTTTTATAAACCTTAGACCGCATCATGGATGAGAGCTTCTTGGTGCAGGTTAGGCAGAAATATTTAAGGAACCCCTCTAAACTTCACGATCCATCAGCCTTTCCCAATGGCAGCCCCCAGGAGCCCTTGTCAGACTAAGTGTGACCTGACCCTTGTTGACTGTCTTCAGTCCCCTTTCACCACTGGCCAGGCATTGTCTTCAGGTGTCCCGAGGTGGAGCCGCCTCCCTTTCCATCAGACCATGCTGGGAAGGGAAGGTGGACTCAGATGGACCCACCGCCAAGGGACTGAGAGAAAGCGAACAAAGTAGAACAATTGAGAATTCAGAAAGGCAGGAGAAAACGGACTGCTTCCCTTGGGAGGGATGTGCAAGAACTGGTTACCTGCCTGGGGCCAAGCATTCTGCATTCAGTTCCACCCAGTGGGTCTGTACTAATGTCCCACTCCTCCCCCTCTCAATGTCTTGCCATGTGACAGTGGGTGGGGAAGCATAACCACCGTGCCTCAGTTTCTCCACTTGTGAAACAGGGATAGTTCCCTCGTCACCCTCTCTCCAGGCCCTATCTGGAGTTAAGAGCTACACCTGAACACAAAGGCTAATTCTTAAATGACAGAGCTGAACAGCAGGCTGGCAGCAGGATAATGACAGGCCACCTGACACCTCTTGTCTGCCCCAGGCCCTGCCCTGGAGCTATTATACGCTGAGATGGGGACTGAGGTGCCCAGCTCAAATTGCCAACAGGTCAGCACCTATATGGCTTAGAACAAGGCAAAATGGTTTCTAATGTAGCAGCTGAGGCTGAGGTTAGACCTGAAGGAGAGTGTGCTTCTCTCAGCACACCTAGACCCAAGGCAGAGTCCGCGAAGCTGCTTCCCGTGTCTACTTTTTGTGACAGCCTGTGGTAGCCTGGGCTGTAGGGGACCTGCTAGAGCTGAGGTCACAGGTCTGAGGCCACTCGGAAGCCAGCATGAGTGTCACCTCTGAAGCCTTTCCTGCACTCTGGGCTGCTGCAGCACAGATAGGCTTGTCCTGGCACCCGCAAGCCCCCTCCCCTGGTCAGAGTAGCAGCCCTCCCTACCGCCTTACCTGTCATGGCTGAGGCCCCCCAGAGACAGGATGCTGCTTCCAGCCAGGCAAAGGCATCAAACAGCCCAGCCCAACTGCAGGTGGAGAGGACACAGCAGCTCACAGTGAGGTTGGGGGATGCTGGTTTGGGGGTCAGAGAGCAGTGCGAGGCTTCCTCACTGAAGCCCCCTAGCACCCGACCCAGCCTGGCTGAGCCCTGCTCTTGGAGCTGACTGTGATGGCCTCTGTTCTCCTGGCACACCCAGTCAATGCTCCCACCCCTCCCTCGGGCCTCCCCCACCCCACCTTGTTACTAGCCTCAGCAACTTCACTGCCACCTGCCAGAGCCCCAAAGGATCTACTTATCCCATCACCTAGCAACAGCAGCATCTCTGACTCCAGGTTTTCCCTCTGAAATCATGGAAGCCAGGGCCTTGGCACCCATGGGAGTCTGAAGCTGCCACAGGCCAGCCCGGGGTATATAAAGTCCAGCTCTCTATGCTCCTGCTAGTCTGTCTTCACCACACCTCAGCCGTTCCAGCTCTGCCCCTGCTGACTTCTTTCCAGAGCAAGGCAACCGAGAGTCAGCATTGCAGAAGGAAGAGAGAAATAAGGCCCTGGGGGACAGGCTGCCTGCCAAGGAAGGCAGACAAAGGAGCTGGCCCCGCTTTCTGTTCCTTTGGCCTCCCTCACCATTATTACCCTGGTGCAACACTGGCTTCTCTGTGAGGTCATACACTTTTTCATCACCTCTGGAAGAAAGTTCCCAATTACCTGACATACTCTGAGGCTCAGAGAGGTCGAAAGGTATGCAGAAGGCCACACAGCAAGTCAGAAGAGTGGGTGAGAAGAGAACTCACATTTCCCAGGCTGGTTCTTTGTAGCTTCTCTGCAGCACTTAATCGCCACCACACACACACACACACACACACACACACACACACACATACAAAAGAGTTACCTGATGTCTGAGTTCATCATTTCTGAGTTGGAAGGGAAGTAGAACCCTGTCACCATGGGATCTGAGTTAAGCACAGAAGTTTCCCCAAGATCTAAAACATAATGGAGTGGGGAAGGAGCAGCGGAGGTGAAAGGTGCAAGCCTAGGGGAGATGGAAGAAGGGGTGCTAGTATCAATAAAGCCCCTCTGGGTGTCCAGACCTGCTCTAAGCTGTTTTGTCAATATGTTCTTGGAGGGACATCTCTTGTCCTCCCCTAACCCCTCATAGATGACCTGGCAAAGCCAAAACCAAGCAGAGGTCACCGTGCCTTCCAACTAAGGAAGGGCTGGGAGATGCAGAGGGGCAATCTCTGCATGTCGATTGCAGTAAGACAACATCGAAGGGCGGTAGAGAATCAAGAGAACCCAGCACCAGCCGATGACCCTTGCCCAGATGGGTTCCCCGGGGAAATGGAAAGTCCCCTGGGTCCAGAAGCCCAGCAGGAGGCTGGGTCTTTCATACACTTTCTCTGAAGCCATAACAGCCACCTCAGGTACATGAGCCTCAGTTTCTTCTTCTGTTAAATGGGGATAATTTCTCTAGGTTGTTCCAAGGATTAAATCAGATAGCATTTATGGGGGAAAAAGGATATTGTAAGTTATATAGCAATACCTAACTGCAGTAGATAATTGTTCTGCCTCCACAGTTAGGTCCTAGATTAATGTCTTTCTTCTGCCAATGACTAATCAAGAAGCAGAGAAGGAAGATTCTGAGTTCATCGGGTGATGGCAGGTGTTCTCAACCATCAAACACCCGCCTAGTCCCATCTCCACCTCACCCTCCACCTTCTGTGGCTTGGGTCTTCCTGGGCCCTGAGGGCCTGAGCATTCCTGCCTTTCCACAGCGCTCCACAAAGCAGGGGCTGGATTCCCAGCTGAGCCCCAGGTTAGACACGGGCTAGAGGAGGCCCATGAGTCAGGGCCCTGCAGTAGACTGAATCAACAGCGGATGGGCCTGGCCCAGACCGCATCTTACACAGAAGGGGAATTCTGCTAAGGTTGCTTGGCCTGGGCTGGGGCTGATCTGTGGCCGTTGTTAGCCGGAGCTGAGTTCAAGTTAAGGATAAACTAAGATGTTTCCAGCAAAGCAAAGGTGCACAGTTGGTCTAGGCAAGACACATCCCTGTCCGGCCTCAGGTGGAGTTGTCTGGAATGGTCTCTAGAGACCTTTTCAACTTTGAATCCCTGTCATGATGGCAGGGACTCACCAGAGTGATGGAAGGTGCCTGGATTCCCATATCTCATCTGGTTCCCACATGTCTCAGCTGCATTCTCTCCTTTCCTAGGCTCAGGATTGATTCTAGGCTAAAAGGAATGGGGCTAGCTGTGAGTTCTTGTTTCTGTCCTATTCCAGAATTCTCTAACATAGATGGTCCCCAATCACTGTTCACAGGCCTGAATGCTCCTTCCTCCCTGGCAATTAGCCCTGGTACCCTTGGCCTTCAGCAGCTCCCCTTCCCATCATCTCTGATCCCTCTGCATCAGAGATGTTTGTCCAAGAGCTTCAAGAAAAGCCAAAGAATGAGTCACTAAGTGAAAAGATTCAGGCTGCACTTGAGACGGGGAAAGCACTGTGAGGACAAGCGTTTGACCTCCCCTGACCACTCAGCACAGGCAGGGCGTGGCTTTTTACTTTCCCTTTGAATCTTGGGTGCATAGCATTGCCTAGATCAGCACCTTCAATTCATGACATTTTTCACTACTGACCCACGCACTATTTTCACTATTAACCTACTTGCGTGTTGCTGATTTAACAATGTAGTTAGCCTCCATAAACCCACCAGCCCCAACAAAGGCCAGGACTTAGACAATGACTTGCATTCGGTCCTGGAATCCCTCCTCCCCGTTCCTTGGTACATGCATCCCCTCCTGAAGTAGTAGTAGGCCTCTCTTGCATATTAATTCAATAAATACTGAATGTACATTTTTATTTTTTTAGATATACATGACAATAGAGTGTATTTTGGCATTATTATACATAAATGAAGTATAATTTATTCTAATTAAGATCCCGTTCTTGTGGTCGTACATGATGTGGACATGTATTCATATATGAACACAGGAAAGTAATGTCCAATTCATTCTACTATCTTTCCTATTCCAATCCTCTCTTCCCTTCCCTTCATTGCCCTTTATCTAATCCAATGAATTTCTGTTCTCCCTCCCCACTTATTATGTGTTAGCATCTGCATATCAGAGAGAATATTCTGCTTTTTTGGTTTGGGAGGATTGGCTTATTTCACTTAGCATGATAGTCTCCGGTTCCATCCATTTACTGGCAAAAGTCGTAAAGTCATTATTTTTTATGGTTGAGAAATATTCCATTGTGCATATATACCACAATTTCTTTATCCATTTATCTGTTGAAAGGCTTCAAGTTTGGTTCTATAGTTTAGCTCTTGTGAATTGAGCTGCTATAAACATTGATGTGGCTGTGTCACTGTAGTATGCTGATTTTAAATCCTTTCGGTATACGCAGAGGAGTGAGATAGCTGGATCAAATGGTGGTTCCATCCAAGTTTTCTGCGGAATCTCCATACTGCTTTCCATAGGGTTGCACCAATTTGCAGTCCCCCAGCAATGTTTGAGTGTACCTTCCCCCCACATCCTCACCAACATTTATAGTTACTTGTAATCTTGATAATTGCCATTCTGACCGGAGTGAAATAGAATCTCAGTGTAGTTTTAATTTGCATTTCTCTAATTGTTAGAGGTGTTGAACATTGTTTCATATATTTGTGGGCCATTCATATTTCTTCTTCTCTGAAGTGCCTATTTGTTTCCTTTGCCCATTTATTGATTGGGTTATTTTTTTATGGTGTTAAGTTTTTTTTATTTCTTTAGGAGATTTATGCTCTAGCTGAGATGCAAGTGGCAAAGATTTTCTCCCAGTCCATAGGCTGTCTCTTCACATTCTTGATTATTTCCTTTGCTGTGAAGAAGCTTTTTAGTTTGATACCATCCATGTATTGATTCTTGATTTTACTTCTTGCACTTTAAGAGTCTTGTTAGGAAGTCAGTTCCTAAGCTGACATGATGGAGAGCCGGACCAGCGTCTCTGGTCTAATGCCTTGTTTCTTGATCCACTTTGAGTTGGGTTTTGTGCAGGGTGAGAGATAGGGGTTAAATTTCATTTTCTACAAATGGATTTCCAGTTGTCCCAGCACCATTTGTTGAAGAGGCTATCTTTTCTTGAAAGTATATTTGAATGTACATCTTTGATATACAGGGCAGGAACTTTGCTAGACCCACTCTGCCAAGGTATTTATCATCCCAAATCCCACCTTCATCAATACCTTGCTTCTTTATGAAAGAGATTCTGGGCTATCTGTAATCTTTGGGGGCTTATTTTCCCTCAATGTTAAATTGCTAATGCTATCTATACTATATTATGTCACTGTTGTTCATTTCTTTTGACTAACACATAATATTTTAGTGTGCAATTATACCACAGTTGGTTTCTTGAAGGCTGGTCTGAGTCTGAGTCATAAAACTGAGATAGGTTCATGAATTTTCTCATTCAACAAATATTTAGTCAACACTCACTATATGCTGTGCTTTGCAGGAGACATTGAGGATATCGTGATTAACAAGACATTAATAGTCCCTGTCATTCCAGTGTATAGTTTGGATTTGTTTCACTTTTTTACTTTCTCTATTGTTTGCAAGTGGATGTGGAATGTTTTTCATAACTGCTCTTCAGTGGACAACAGCTAGAAACATTAGCCACTGTTGGGGACTGGGTCACTTAAGCTCTCGGTGAAGAGTGAAGGCCCAGGGAGGTGCAGATGGTAAGCTTTCTGATCCCTCTATGTGTCAGCTTCTAGAACAATTTCTGGTCCATCAAAGGGTACAGCAGGTGTTCACTGAATTAACAATAAAGAAAAAAAGACTTGTACTATCTACCTCAAGTAATCCAGGCATGTATGCCCAGGTGACTCCATGGAAAAGAAGATATGATAGGGAAGGACCCACTAGACAGACGCTCTTAGTATCCCACCAACCAGTCCCCCTCTGACCTTCAACATCTCAACAGACACCCTTACCCAAGGGCACCCAGTGCATTGGCAATGCCTGTTGTCTTTATCTCTCAAACATGTATGGAGTCTTTCTACCCCTAGCCTCCTCCTCTCTCCTGACCTCACCTCCCTCTCCAGCCATGCCAAACTCTCTCTCTGCCTCCTCCCCTCTCCTGGGGATTGAACCCAGGACACTCTACTACTGAGCAACCCCCCCAGAACTTCTATTTTTTTTTTATTTTGAGACAGAATCTTGCTAAGTTGCTGATGGTGTCTTTAAGTTGCTGAGGCTATCCTTGAAATTGTGATCCTCCTACCTCAGCCTCCTAAATCACTGGGATTACAGGCATGCATCATCTCACCTGGCAAACCATGCCAATCTCTATGCAGTTCCTCCAACACCCCTAACATGTTCCCACCTGTCCCCTCCATCCAGCATGGGTGATGACTGAGAAGAGGCAGCTGGGAACCAGCTAAGGTGCAGAGTCTAGACAGCCATTAGGTTCAAGTCATTTATTGAGTCATTACTAAGTACAAGCTCAATGCCAAACACTAAGGTTAAAAGGCAATAGGAAAGAGTGACAAACAGAATTATCATTTGTCGATTTAAATTAAATTAAAGAAAAATAAAATCAACCAAAAAAAGAAGAGAGAGAAAAAAAAAAAAAACAGTGACCACCCATCAAGAAATGTGCTTTGCATAGGGATATAGCTCAGTTGGTAGAGTGCTTGCCTCGCACACATAAGGTCCTGGGTTCAATCCCCAGCACCACCAAAAAAAAAAAAAAAAAGAAGAAGAAGAAAAGAAAGAAATGTGCTGTGGTAAGAACACATACCAGTGCATAGAAGCACGGAGACTGGAGGGGAGCCGCGTGTGAGTCTAGCACTTTCTACCACATGACTCATTTCATCCTCCCAGGAGCCCTCTGAGGTAGGTGTTTTTCCTCCCACTTTTCGGAGGGTAAATCTGAGGCTCACAAAGATTCAGAAACTTTCTGAGGCACACAGTTAACAGGAAGTAGAGCCTGTGTTCCAACTCAGCCCCTGCAGACTCCAGCTACATCAGCCAGTCTTCCAGTCGGTCATCCCTGGCCCAGTGACACCAACGGGCAAGATGTCCCTCTAGCAGGCTAGATTTGCACTGGGAATGAAAGGAAGGAAGGAGCTTTCCCTCCCAGTCCTTGTAATACCTTCCTCAAGTAATCCAGGCAACTCCAACCTAGACCTAGCAGGAAGAAGAGGACACAGATGAACCAAGACTCTCTCCTAAGCTGTCAGCCCTGGTCTGAGGAGTTCCCCAACTCAACTCAATGTTTTTCCTTTAATTTACAGGATCCTGGCAGTAACCAACCCCTGAACAGCTCCGGTAAGCTCAAGTCTGGCTTCCCTATATCTCCTTCAGCTTCTGTTCCAGTTACCAAGTAGATAGTGAGCCACCCTTGCGTGGCCATCACCATCTATCCTAAGTGCTAACTGCTGTGGGTGTCATCCATCCCTCATCCAGCCATCATTCAACAAGCATTAAGTACCTGTGAATTTCAGGATTCATTCTAGAAGTAGGAGGTCTGGTCTCTGGGGAAATAGAACCAGCAAACCACAGCCCCAGGAACAGTGATCCCCCAATTCATTCCTTGTGCCAGGCCCTGGGCTGATGCTGGGCTACAGCAGTAAGCGAGGTCCTTGTCCTCATGGAATTCACAGCATGTCCATGCTAACAAGAAACCATCTGGACACCAGTGTTTTCACCAGTAGAAAAGAAAGTAGTGATGTTTGTCTAATTCGTAGGAGAAAGATAAGGTAATAAGCAGAATGTTCTCAAATCTAAGGGTTTTTTCCTTCCATTGCAACTTCTTTTTTTTAAACATTTTTAGTTGTAGATGAACACAATACCTTTATTTTACTCATTTATTTTTATGCGGTGCTGAGGATCGAACCGAGTCCCTCACACATGTGAGGCAAGCTCTCTACCTCTGAGCCACAACCCCAGTCAACCCATTACATCTTCTTAAACCATTGATACCCACTCCTAATAGCCCTCTAGAACAGCAAAACAAATGAGCAAGGAACAGATTAATATGCACATATCATTAAGAAAATATCCAATCCTGCTTAGTAAGCTTTTTTCTCAGTTCAGGGTCACAAGTTAATAATGTTCACAATCAATGGAATCTTCAGCAAATAAAAAACAGCAACTAGTTTGTACTTTGGAATTAATGTATCAGCAGACCATGGTGTCCCCCAGGAACACTACCAAGCTTCCCAGTGCTTCACCCCCCTGAGTAAGCCTGAGAACTACCAAACCAGAAAGATCAGTGCTGCTCCAGGGGTCAGCAGAGTGCCTGGGCCAGTCCCTGCAGGATGAGTAGCCTCTCAGGGGCAGAAGAGAGTGACTGATGAGTCTCAGTGGAGGAGGGAAGGGCTGAGCTCGTAGAGGCAGAGAATTAATACCAATCATTCCAGGACCAAGGAACAACCGTGTCTGGGCAGAGCTGGGAGCTGGTGGGGACTAGCAGTAGAAGCCCACTGGAGAGCAAGGCCAAATCACCCTGGTTTAGAAAGCACAGACAGGAGCGTGGTCCAGATGCGCAAGCTGTAAGGATCTGTGATAAGTTCTCAAGGGGAAAGCAACAGGCCCAAAGCCAGCTTTTATGGAGCTCTGTCCAGCAGCAAGGGCAAGGCTGAAGGAAAATACAGCGGCAGGCAGGGAGGCCATTCCTAGCTCCGCGGGTTCTGGAATCTGAACTAAGTATGAAGTCCCTTCCCTTCCTGATGAGGGGAGCAGGACCTTCCTGAGAATGCCCAGGAGGCAGAGGCCTTAAGCCCTGGACACAGGAACTCATGGCCCCTGATAGATCATTTGCTCTCCTAGAAAACAAGCCATCTCCTGCCTCCAGAAGTAGGGGCTCAGACCTAAATCATGCTGAATGAATGAATGCCGCTGTGAAACATTTCCATGCACACAGAAAAGAGAACAGTTTGGCTGCTGGAACATTGAAAAATGATGATATCAGCTCACATTATTGATAAGCTACTTGGTGCTAAGGTGAATCCACTTTTTTTATGGAAGCATAAATTTTCAGCTTTCCCTTATCAGCAGAGTCATTAATATCAGCATTTATGGGACACCAGTCTCTGGCAGAATGTTCTTTGCTTTCGAAGAGCTGAGGAGAAGGCTAGAGCCAGACACAAGAGTAGCTACCATTTAAGGCAGAATAAAATGAGACCTGGAAGAAAGATGGAAGGAGTGTGCTTACAGGAACAGTCGAGAGCAATTCCTTTGTTCACTGGACAAATAGTAGAGTGTCTGCCACGGGACAGGCACCCTTCTGGGGACCTAGGACTCATCAGTGCACAAAACAGACACAAAGGCCTATCTCATGGAGTCTTCATTACAGGCACAGGTAGAAGAGACAAAAAATACACAAAATATACAAAATGTAGAGTATGTTAGAGAGGATGAGCACTTTGGAAAAAAAGAAAACATGGAAGGAGGATGGAAAATGCTAGAAGGTTTCATTTTAGGTAGGGAGATCAAGAAAGGCCTCACTAAGACTGCAGACTTAACGAGGATGAGAGAGTAAGTCACATGGGGTCCAGGGCAGGAGGGAGGCCTATCACTTTCTCAGGTTTCTCAGGTGCCCAAATTCCTGTTCCAGCTCTCCAGGGAGAGGAGGCCCCCGCACCTCTTCAGCTTATGGCCCACAAGGAGAGGGGACTGAAAAGGACCTATCTCTGCTACCTCTTACTTCCTGAGAACCTAGCATTTCCCTGTTGTTCCCAAGTCCCATCTCCTTGAATAGCCATGTGAAATGGACACGGAGTTATTATTACCCCTGTTCTAGGCAGTGAAGGACTCCTAACTGCTCCCGGATCCCAGGATCTTTTGTTCCAATTCATCAACTCCCCAGCAAAAGATTCCTCTTTCTAAATATTAATTTCATCATGTCTCTTCACTGCTCAAAAACTTTCCATGGCTACTCACCACTTTCAAGATAAAAATTCAAACTCAAACACCTAAGCACCTTTTTTTTTTTTTTTTTTTTTTTTTTTTGTATCAGGAACACTTAACCACTGAGCCACATCCCTAGCCCTTTTTCTATTTTAGTTTGAGACAGGGTCTCACTAAATTATTGAAGCTGGCCTCAAACTTGGGATCCTCCTGCTTCTGCCTCCCAAGCCACTGGGATGACAGGCATGTGCCACTGCTCCCAGCCTAAGCATGGTTTCGAGAGTCTCCACAAACTGACTTTACTGTCCTGCCTCCTGACATGCTTTGACACCTCAGATTCCAGGACCCCACCCCTCACGGTTCTCTGCCTCCATCCTGTGCTGGGGCTGGCCCAGGATCCAGGTCCTCCTTTCTACCTCTAAGCGCCACCTGCTCGGGAAGCCCTCCTCAGTCTGCTTTTGGCCATGTCTCTAGTAACATACACCGTCTTCCACCTGATGGCACTGGCATCTGCTTCCCGTTTCTCTCTTCTCTGAATTGCAATCTCCTTAAAGACAAGGGCCATGCTGGGGACTCACTGTTTGTTGGTTTGACTTGGAGATGGAGGCTGTCAGGGTGCACAAGATTTTATTTATTAAGCATCTATTAAGCGTTCACTGTGCTGGAGGCCTCTGCCCTCCCGGAGCTTCTGTTTTATTCAGAAGATAAGTTGGGCGTGGCTGGATAGGAGAAATCATATCTACTGTTCTATAGCTCAGTACGGTGACTGTGGTTGACAACAATTATATTTCAAAAGAGCTAGCAGAGAGGATCCTGAATGTTCCCAGCACAAAGAAATGGTAAATATCTAAGATGACAGGTATGTCAATTACTCCAGTCTGATCCTTATATATTGCATACATGTACTGAAATGCCACGCTATACCCCATAAATATGTACAATTACTGTGTGTCAATTAAAAATAAAAAGATATCCAAAGAACAACAAGTCAGGAAAAGGGTAAATGATAGCACAATAAATGAGGATGTGCTCAAGTACATGCCCCAGGGGACTGGCCTCTCCGAAGGCAGGCACAGTTCAGACCAAACAGGGTGACACATCCCAGAACAGGTTAGGGCAAGACGAGGGGGAGGCAGATGGGCTGCAGGCTCATTTCAGGAGCACTTACGAAAGATGGGTAAGCCCAGGTCGGAGGAGGTGGGTGGCGCGTGCTGATGAAGCTCAGCCTGTCTGCAGGAATAAGCCCCCAGCATCATCCAAAACTGTCCCCAAGGCATTCCTGCCACAGGCCAGAGGGTGGGAGCTGTGGGGGGCCGGGCTCCAAGCACTGACTGCACACTCTTGCCCTCCTCACACCTCCTTACAGATGCCACCACCCTGCGCAAACCCCGCACTCCCCTGGAGACCTTCAAAAAGGTGGGGATCCCCATCATCGCGGTACTGCTGAGCCTGGCCACCATCGTCATTGTGGTTATCCTCAGTAAGTGACAGCCCCTACCCAACTTTCTTTCCCTAAGCAGGTGACAGTACCCTCCCTCACCCCCTCAATAAATGGCAGCCCTCGCACCACCCTCACCCCTCAGTAAGTGACAGTCCCCACCCATAGCCTCCACCCTCCCACCCCCACAGTTACAGGCAGGTGATCTGCATAAAGCTTTGCCTTAAAAAAAAAAAAAAAAAAAAAGGTGCCTCCACATGTATCCGCCCCTGCTTTGAAGAGAGCCTTCTTCCAAGAGTGAAAGGGGAATTGAACTCGCCCCCATCTCTCCCAGATGGCTTCTATCCCAGAGAGAAGTTCCGCTGCACAGTTCCGTGGCCCATGTTACTAACCCACGCAAGCCTGCCCCGCCCCCTCCTTCCCAGCCCCTGCAGCTTGATGCTGAGTTGATCTGAGCAGCCTCCTGGCTGGAAGGACAGAAAGCATCTCTGCCTGTGAGGAGGGAGGGAGGGAGGAGGCGAGGGAACACTGCCTGGCAGGTGCCCCTCCCCCCTAAAGCCCTGTCTTCATCATTGCCTGAGACCCAGTGTGACCTTGAGCAGCCCACTTGGTAACAAAGATTAACTGAATGAGCAGTGATTCCCACAGTCCCTTCTAGTGGCCACACTCTGAGACGGAGTCCTTGCCTTCACCAACCCCCTTGTCACAGCAGGGAACTGGCCATGGCTGTGAACAGCAGGGTGTAGGGCACCAGAGATGAGAGTAAGAATCAGGACACCTGGGACAGTCATCCTGACTCTACCTGTAAAATGTTCTGCCTTTCTTCAAGCAGTATGGTGAGCACCACCGAGATCACATGCCCAAAGGACCTAGATAAAAACCAAGTTTTGCAAAAGCATGTGTCACCACACAGCATGCAGAGATAGGATGCAGGCCATGCGCTTGCTAACTAGGGCAGGACTGTCCGGACAGCCTGGGAATGGCTGGCCCTTAGGGAGTCTGTACTTGTTACCATGGTGGCTTTTGCAGCAGCAGCAGTCACTACCCCTTTGGAAAACACTCCGAGATCCTCTGGTCCAACCCTTCATTCTATTCTGAGGCTGCAAGAGGGAAGAACTGGAGCAGGACCCCAGGCCCCTGACTGAGCAAGTCCACTTCCATCTTGTGGCACTGGAAATGCAGATCCACAACATAAACACCACCCAGATCACTGGGAGCCTGAATGCGTGTGAGAGGCAGAAAACTGCAAAACGTTTCTTCTTGAAATCATGTTGGCTGGCCTGACATGATTATGATTACATAGTCAGTTTTCCATCTCTATAACAAAACACCCAAGATCATCAATTTGTGAAGAGAAAAGGGTTATATTTTGGCTCACAGTTTTAGAGGTTCAAGTCCATGATCAATTGACCTTACCACTTTGGGCCTGTGGTGAGGTAGCACATCATGGGGGGAACACCTGGCATCACATACATCATGATCCAGGGAGCAAAAGAAGAGGAAGGGACTTGGCTCCAATGATTCCCTTCAAAGTCATGCCCCCAATGACCTAAAGACCTCCCACTAGATTAAACCTCCCAATAGCACCACCCTGGGACCAAGCCTTTAAAATAGGGAGCTTTGGGGGGACATTTCATATACAACCTAAAGCGGTGGTTTTGCAGTGGTATCAGCAGATTTACCAGCCTGTTTTATTCAGTCTAAATATTAAAGTGCGCTTATTTCCTCTGTGCATATGTCCTGCCACAGTGGAGAGAAGAGGCCAATTTATCTGCGGGAAGCCAGGCAGGCAATAGGCCAGCCCCTCACACCTTGTGCATCTTCTGGGAGGCAGACAGTGGCTGGCTGAACCACAGAGGCAAGGCATGGGCTTGGGAAGAAACGCTAACTCTTCCATCCTCAGTTTCCCTCTCAGTGATGAGAGTCAGTAATGGCACCAGCCTCCTAAGGTTGTTCCTGGGATTTGTGATCAACAGTTTGGAAAACTCCCAGTACAGTGATAAGTGGGAACTGTCACAGAATCACCATCACCACTCCCAGAACCAGCCAGGATTGATTCTGGACTGGAGGGAGCGCACCTAGAAAAGAAGAGCTCCCCTCGGCCAGGGTGTTTGGTTGGGAATATCTTCTCAAAACATCTGTTCCCCAAGAGGTTAATAACCAAACACATTTCTGTCAGCCCAAGAAGGCAAAGGAGCAACCGAAGGCAAAGGCAGCTGGCAGAATCCTGAGGCAGCAGTCAGAAAACAAAACCAAGCTCAGACCTCTTCATGGGTCTTTCAAACCCCCATAAAAACACCCACCTCTCGAGCTGTACTTGAGAGTTACAAGGTACTTTCACAACGACCAGCTGGCCGCGTGTTCTCGACAGCCTGTGAGATGGGGTTACCGTCCCGTTGTGTGGAGGAGGAAAGTGAGGCCTAGCAGCGGGAGGAGTTCGTGAGAAGATGCACAGCAAGTGGCAGAACCAGGACTCAGAACCAGGTCCTGGGACCCCAAGTCCCCCATTCTGCCTCCTCCTTCATCACCTGAGGGGTAACAGTTGACAGAGTCAGATTCTCAATTTCCCACACACACATTCTCAGGGGACTCCAGGGCCATCACGTAAACATGGGCCAGTATAATCTCTGCTTGATAGCTAAGGAACCAGGTGTATCTGCTACTGCATGGCAGACCTGGGCCTGGAACCCCCATCTGCCGGCCTCTGAGCTCAGAACTACTTGTAGGAAAAAACAGCCTCTCCCTGCCCAGGGCAGCCTGCTTGACCCTCAGTCCTCTGGGCCTCTCCCTGCACTTGCCTTCCAGTCAAGGTGATTCTGGATAAATACTACTTCATCTGCGGCCACCCCCTGCACTTCCTCCCGAGGACACAGATGTGTGATGGACATCCGGACTGTGCCTCAGGAGAAGATGAGGAGCCCTGTGTCAAGGACTTCCCAGAGAGGCCTGCGGTGGGAGGTGAGTTCATGGGCTGAGGGGCAAGGGAATGGGCACAGCAGGAAGTCAGCTCAGGTGCCCAGGGTCACTGTACAGCATCTGCACACTGACTTGTCAGTGTCTATCCCTGCCAAAAAGGTTCAGGAGAGCAGGACCCTGTCATGACCACCTTTAGATTCCAGCACTACACACCTGGCATACACTCAGACGCTGATCAATGGACAAACATGGACCAGAAGACACAGGAAATTGTCCCTGAGCCTGCGCACTCCTGCTTCACTTGCTAGGTTTTGACCAGATTTCTGTGAAATCTGTTATTTCAAGGTGATTAGTAAGAAGATAGCCAAACCATAAACCTACTAATGATCCTTCTAGTCATTAGTGTTTATTGTAACATGCTGTATATTGGAAAGGATCTCAGTCCTTGAAAGAAGCAAAAACCCATGACTTTGACTGGCCTAGCCCAGCTCAATGCATCTGATACTTGACGTCTGAAGAGAAAAAACCCAGGATGTGGGTGATGGGGACTTTCAAGAGGCAGGACTGAGTGGCATCCATTTTTTTTTCTAAGAGAGAGAGAGAGAGAGAGAGAGAGAGAGAGAGAGAGAGAGAATTTTTAATATTTAGTTTTAGGTTTCGGTGGACACAACATTTCTTTTTTATTTGTATGTGGTGCTGAGGATCGAACCCAGCGCCGCGCGCATGCCAGGCAAGCGCGCTACCGCTTGAGCCACATCCCCAGCCCTGAGTGGCATCCTTTATATTTGTTCTTTTTCATTAAAGTCAAATGCCTCCAGGCAACTGTCACCCTACTGCCAATAGAACTTCTCACTCAACCTCCCCTTTTGACCTCAAGTGGAGAAGTACTTAGGTCCCTGGCTGTGAAGTTTCCCGAGGCCAGGCAAGCTGTGTGGACCAGGGGCACAGTGACCACACAACTGAGCACCTAAGCTGGGCATGGTGGCACACACAATAATCCCAGCCACTCAGGGAGCTGAGACAGGAGGATCACAAGTTCAAGGTCAGCCTCAGCAAATTAGCAAGGCCTAAACAATTTAGTGAGACCCTGTCTCAAAATAAAAAAATTAAAAGGGCTGGGGATGTGACTCAGTGGTAAAACACCCCTGGGTTCAATTCCCAGTACCAAAAAAAAAAAAACAACTGGTGCCTATATCAGCAAAAGGGGATGCTATTAACCATTGTGTCAGGGAAACAGGGTAGAATGATGATGAAGACTGACCCTGGGACATTAACCCTGGCCATTGTCAAAATGAGGGTCAAGAGATAGTCAAATGGAGGAACTTCCCAGGATGTTAAAAGCATCAGTGCCCATAGTATCCTCATTTCTGGGTTGGGGAGGTTGGGCTAGTCTCATGAGTTCTGGGGGGCTGGGCCAGAGGGGTCCCATGCTCCAGCTGATCCAGGTTCCTCCCCTCCCAGTCCGACTCTCCAAGGACCGATCCACCCTGCAGGTGCTGGACCCAGCCACAGGGAACTGGTCCTCTGCCTGTTTCGACAACTTCACAGAAACTCTGGCCAAGACAGCCTGTGGGCAAATGGGCTACAGCAGGTACCCAACCTGGGCCATCAGAGGTATCACCCCACCATAGCCTCCTCTCTCCTTGCTTCCTTCCTCTTGGGCCCTCTTCCTTCTTTCCTTAAAGTACAGTCAGATGGCACTGGTCTTGAATCCTAGCCCTTTCACCCATGAGCAACACGAAGTGAAAGCTCTTACACCTCCGTTCCTCAGGAATTAATTGGAGTGGGGTGTGGTGGCTGAGGCCTGTAATCCCAGCAGCTCAGGAGGCTGAGGTAGGAGGATCACAGATTCAAAGCCAGACTCAGCAGCTTAGTGAGACACTGTCTCAAAAAACAAAAAGGGCTGGGGACGTGGCTCAGTGGTTAAGCATCTTTGGGTTTAATCTCTGGTGTGGAAAGAGAGAGAGAGAGAGTGTGTGTTAATTGGGAAAAATAATGCTGACATCATAGGATGATTGAGGGGTGCCAGTGAGAGAATCTAAGCTGCCCCCCAGCACACACTCATACACACTGTCCTGCAACACACTCACTTTCTCACACACACTCTCACACAGCTCCAGCTCCTCTGCATCTTTTCTTTCCCTTTACTCCTCAATCTTCACTCCTCTGTCCTTTGCAAGAAGCCTCCCCTGTCCAGTAATCTAAAAGCCTGATTCACTTACACAAAGTCTTGTTGGTTAAAATCTAGTTTAAAAGAGCCTGATTTCATTGGGGCCCTATCATCAGCAATCCCAGCTCCCTCAGCAAATTCCAAAAACAGTTCCAAGTCTGGAGTGAATGGAAGGTGCATAATTATAAGAGGGTAATTAGCATGATATATATTTATGTTCATTTGAGCCTGGCAGAAAACCAAAAACATGGTTATTATTATATCTAAATTAGAAGTAGACTTGGAGAAAGTAACTTGCTTGGGTAGAAGCTGAGAAGTAGAGGGCTAGAATCTCTGCCCAAGAGCCTTTGTTCCTGGGCATCAGTGTTGTCGGGGACTCTCGTTTGTACATTTCCCTCATCTATAATGGAAGGGGAAGTGAGACATTTGGCCACCGGAGAGCCTACCTAAAGAGGATGGAAAACAGCCCCTGTATTCAGTTGCAGAATGAGATAGCCTCTCCCTGGAAGGCCAAACTTCTTCAGGATTCTAAGAAACTTGACCCAGAGACAGGCAGACATTATAACCACTAGGAAAATATTGCCAACCAATCACAGAACTCTAAAAGCAGCCTCAAGGTCCTTTTTAATAGATGCCCCAGGCAGCCATTACAAATCCACCTGGCCCTCACTGCTCTCTAGTTAACAGGCTTCTGCTGCTCTCTACCCTCGGTGCGGTGCAATACCCAGGACCCTCTAGAAAGGACCCCTGCCACCTTCGGTTTTGTGCCTGGCACCTGCTATTCTCCCCTCCTCCTGCAGCTGCCCCAGCCCAGCCTGGATTCCGCCAGCCCCTCCCCCCCCCCCACTGCAGTCCAGTCAACTGCAGTGTCAGCTGTACCTAGCGCAGCAGGCTGAGGCTTGATTATGAAACCCGGATGTCTCTTGGGGTTCTTAAGATGATATGTTCCTGGAATCTCTGTCCTTCTGGAGCCCGCCAAACCACCTGGCTCTTGGGCTGTACAAAATCAAAGTTCATTAATGAGGGTGTAATTGGTTAACTTTCCTGGGAATGTCCATTTCCAGCTTTGTCCTTCCTTTTGGGATTGATTTCTCTACTCAAATCTCTCCACTTTCTTCCCTCCACCTGGACTGGAGGACTTTCTTGTCCTAGGATCACAAAACCATAGGTGGTCCAGGTAGGATGACCTTGGGGATTATCTGGTCCACCCACTACTTTACAGACGAGAAAACTGAGACTTAGAGAAGCCCAGAGAAGGAATGTGACCTGCCCAAGGTGACACATCAAACTAGTGTCAGGACCAGCATAAGAACTTCAGTCTTGAGGGCTTTTAAAACAGGCTCATGGTACTCCCAGGGTCCAGTACCTGGGTCCACCCAGGGAATGGCAGCATTCCTGACCAAGCATATATCATTCAGTCTGCAGAGTTTCTGGTAACAGGACAGGGTGGAGAAGGAAGGGGAAGATTTGGAAGAGGCAGATTCAGCCAAAGAACAATCACAGAGATGGGAGTGATCAGGGAATGCTTTCTGGAGGAAGGAAGACTTTAGCCCACAGTCTGAGAGAGGGCACACATGGATTAGCAGAAAGAGGGAGGGTAGCTCAAGTTGGGGAGTGTTGTCTAGATTGGATGTCAAGTCAGATCCAGGCCCGTCTACCTCTAAGGGGCCGTGTATGTACACCCGGTGTCAAAGTCAGATCAGATGCCCTGCTTGGAAAACTGGATATCCACATTCCAACCCCCTCCAAGGTGAGAGGAAGCTTAGCTGGGTCCCTTTGCTTCTTTCAATCCCCTGATGTGAACCAGAAGAAACTACTGGGACATTTGAAATAGACACACAGCTTGGAGCTAGAAAGGGAAATCCCTACTATTTCTCCAGAGCTCTAGATTCTGGACTAAAAAAAGTCAGGCCAGTGTTTTGCCGAGGACTGAGTCCTGGGATGTCATGATAATGTCTCCTATTGCACAGCAAATAAGATCCCAGCCCACTTACCAAAACCACCCCCCTCCACAACGGCATTCTCTGCCACCCTCTCTCCTGAGAGCAGGGCTGCTCCTACTATCTTGTTCTGGTCTCTGCCCCAGCTCACAGCTCTCTCCCTTCCATAGCCAACCCACTTTCAAAGCTGTGAAGATTGGCCCAGACCAGGATCTGGATGTTGTTAAAGTGACAGAAGACAGCCAGGAGCTTCAGGTGCGGAACTCAAGTGGGTAAGTGAGAGGAGACCTCTGGCCTGCAAAGTCTAGCATGTGAGCCAGCTCAGCCTGAACAGACCAGCAGCAAAAGGCATGTAAGCCAGACAATAGGAAGAACTCCCAGCCAAGCAGATCATTCAGCCCTGAGAGCTATAGAATCACTTTTCTGAGAGATTTTCTTTGTTAACTTTTTTTTTATCGAATACATAGTTGGAAAAAGCGTGCTCTCCTACCCAAAGGCAGAGGGATGGATAAAGTGACCTTGCTGTCAGTCTGAATGGTAAAGTCAAATGTTTTTACTCCTGCCTTTGGTGCCCTAATAAATTGCCCAATAGGCAAGATTCCAAAAGTCACTTCATCCCTCCCTACCACTCACTCACCCAGGCCAGAGTAGGCCCTCCACACATTCGTAGTGCTCCGTGACCCTGGCCTTGCCACCCTGCATTAGAGCACAGCATCTAAATGCAATTGGCCACACTGCAGCAAAGTGGCTCAGATGGGATGCTGGATTCTTAGCATCCAGGGAGTTACTGAGGGCTGCTCATTCATCAAAGTAAATCTTGAAAAGGACAGAGTTGGTAATCGGGTGATGTTTGCCTAGAATTCCACTGAACTCCCATTCTTCTTCTATTTGGAAAGCCCACAGTGCAGTGGACTCTGCTCTGCCCTCTTCTCGCTCAGGCTGCCAGGAGCCTGAGCTGGGCTTTAAAATGGGCAGGACCCAGCACAGGGTATATGTTCAATTCTGGGCTGTTGGATCAAATCAGGTTGCTCTGAGTGTTAATGCAGTTTCTAAACAGCCCCCATCATGCAAGATTCTGGACTTAAAAAAAGTCGGCCAGTGTTGTGCGGAGGACTGAGCCAGATTTCCCAGGTAGTGGGAGAGAAATCAACAGTACCAGAAGGTCAGAGTCCTGCCTTCCAGCCAAGGGAGAAGCAGAACCCACAGGGCCCTGTGTCTCTCTTCCAGACCTTGTCTCTCAGGCTCCCTGGTTGCCCTGCACTGCCTTGGTGAGTATGCTCCATCTCTGAGGGGTTGAGACCTGGGCTAGGAATGACCAGGGAGGAAGACCTTCCTCTGCATTCCTAAATCTGGAACATTTAGAGTCGTCCAGACTCCAAGTTTCACTCTGTTCAGGCCGAACCTTTATTCTTTAGCCTTTGAGCTTATAGCTCAGTGCTCCAACAAATGGTTGATGTTAGGAATTATCTTCTACCCTCTACTCACAGCCCATGACTTGAGGATATTAGTTTTTCATTACTGTAATGACATACCTGAAGCAGGCTAACTTTATAAGGAAAATAAGCTTATTTAATTCACAGTTTTGAAAGCTGAAGGTTGACTATCAGGCAGCTCCATTGATTTGGCCTCTGTTGAGGATCTAACTTCAGATGGTGGCTAATGACAGGAGCACTTGCAGGAACAAGAGATCATATTTCAAAACAAAAAGCCCAAGAGCCATTCAGGAGTCAGGTTTACTCTTATAACAAATGGCTTTCACAAGCACTCAGGAATCCCAGGAAAACAACCTTGATCCCTTCTGAGGGCAGCCTCTCCAACAACCTAAGAGCCATAAGGTCGCAACTCCTATTAGAGTTCCCTCCACCTCAACACCGCCCCAAACTCCCAGACACGGACCTCTAGGGGACTCATTCAAACTGAATCCAAATCATAGCAGGGAGCAGTAAGCAGATCAATTTGGCTAGACAGAAACTTTATATAAATCCAGCAGGAGTCTGCCAGAAGAAAGGGTTTAAACTCTAACCTTGCCAACAGAGAGCTTTGTGTGGGTGAGCAAGGTGGCAGGTAAAAGCAGTTTGAAAACAGACGGTATCCTAAAGGCCCCCCTGGCACACGCAGGACAGGGTGGCAGCCTTTCCCTGCTGGAAGCACCACCATGGCAGGGGCCGCCCAAGGAACAGGACAGGCAGGGAGGGGGCTGGAGGTCTGAGCTGGAGTGTCAGATGCGAAAACCAGGTCAGGTCAGGTCAGGGGAAAGACGGATGACTGATCAGGAGCCTTGCTTCGCAGGGGGGCCAAACTTGAAGAAAGATGAGTTGGAGATACGAAAATCCAGTTTCTGGAAATTTCTTCCCACTTCCGGGTGCCAAAGTAGCTTGTGGGCGTATTTACTATTACTCAGCAGGAGCAGCTGGGGACATGCGCCTGGGTGGAACTTTCATAACTCTGCATCCCTGTTTAGTTTGAAGGTCATAAATTCCCAGCACAGTGCACACACCCAAGTTGGCGACTCCTAAACACACCTAAAGTCAAACAAAAGGAGAGGGAGGTGTGAGGGAAAGCCTGTGGTCGGGAACACTCAATGTCGCTCTAAGAACAATTTGGAATGGGCCTGGTCCTCCCTGGCTCCTGGTACCAGTCCTAAGGGCTCTGCTCAGGGTAGACCTAGGCTGTCAGAGGAGGCAGCCTATCCCCCAGTCTGACTTCCCCTTTTTCCCTCCTTCCGGTGGAGTCCAGCCTGTGGGAGGAGCCTGAAGGCTCCTCGGGTGGTGGGCGGGGAGGAGGCCTCTGTGGATTCTTGGCCTTGGCAGGTCAGCCTCCAGTACAACAAGCAACACGTCTGTGGAGGAAGCATCCTGGATCCCCAGTGGATCCTCACGGCAGCCCACTGCTTCAGGTAAGGCCCTGAAGGCAAGGAGGCTGGGGGGACCAATGCCATGAAGGGACTGCAACTCCAGGCTTAGCCCTAACCCTAACCCTGGAAACCACTGCCAGGATGAGGACCCCTCAGTGAGACACTGGCCAGGATGCCCATTGTTAAGCCTGAGCAGAGGGTGCTGGGCACCAAGTCTGACATTTCTGGATAGAAAAGCCATCGGATACCCACCTCATCCTCCAAATCTTCCACTCCACAAAAGCTCTTCCCACCTACATGGAGTCCTGAGAATTCACTTCCTCTTTGCCAGTTTACAGGGAGTGGTCCCAGGCTCTAGAATCACTGCCATACTTCATTATGTCCAGAAATGTCCTTGAACAGACATAGGTTCCCTTTCTGTCCAGCAGAGAGGCCTGCCAAACCTCTGGGAAAGGGCCATCCCAGGCCCCCTTCACTTTCACTCATTCATTCAACATTTCATAAGTATCTAAAGGAACTGAGATCCAGATTATGTGCCTAGGACATGAGAGAGACTCCAAGGCTACCCCATCAAGCATTCCCAGTCTAGCCCAGGGATTCTCAGGCTTTTTGAGAATCTGATAAGAGGTTTAAATCATTTCCTGGTGCGGGGGCGGGGGGGGGGGGGCACATACTAAGCTGTGTCTGGTGTGGGAATCATGAAAGACAAGCCCATAAGTCGCTGACCACAGTGTAAGCACCATGTGAGTAGCACAGCCAAGAACAAGGGTGGAATAAAGAGCGCCAGGACCCCACAGCTCAGCCCTCCAGGCAGACATTTTCCTGGGCCTATTTCACCAAGGAAAACAATCAAATCCCCTATAGGGAAGGTGATTCCCCAGACTGCCCTTCCCACCACCCTGCCTCCACCATCAGATTACCTCCTAAGGCAGCAGCACCCAGCACTCTAATCTCTAGGGCCCTGGGGACTCAGGCCCTGGCAAACCCTTCTCATGCTTGGCTCAAACTTGAAGCCATCCTTCTCTGTCCCCAGGAACTATCGTGATGTGTCCAACTGGAAGGTGAGGGTCGGCTCAGAAAAATTGAGCAGCTTCCCATCCCTACCTGTGGCCAAGATCTTCATCGCTAAGCACAATACCTTGTACCCCAAAGAGAAGGACATTGCCCTTATGAAGCTAGAGAACCCACTGACATTCTCAGGTGAGGTAGTACCAGGGGACAGAGCCCCGAGGGTGGCCCTGTTCTATGGGATTCTAAACAAGTGTCAAAGAAACCCTTTCAGAAGGCTTAGTCACCAGGCTCTCCTAAGCCCTTGTCATGTTTCAAAGTTCGTCCCTAAGATTTGTTTTATTCAGGAGTGGCAAGGTGTCAGACCTGGAGACAACTGCCTCGGAACAAAGACTTTATTACTTAACAGTTTCTGAGAGGATGGGGCCTACCTCGCCATGCAGGACCACTTAGGAAAGGACCTGGGTGGGTCAGGAGGCAGAGAGAGAGAGGGGAAAGCATGGCCAGAGTCCGAGGCTGGGTAGGCACGTTTGGGCAAGCTTGGCATTGGCTGGTGTGAAGAGTTGTCTGGGCTATGGAGCTTGGTCTCTAGGTTTCTAGTACCTGGCCCCAGAGTGATGTAGGGAAGGGGAAAATATTGGTTTGGTGTGTGAGAGTTAGATAAAGGAGGTTGGGGGATAGACTTGGCATTGGTTGGTTTTCATATTAAAGGTGTGTCCACAGACCAGGGCTTTAGCATCTCTAAGAATGAGCTAATCCAGTCTCTCCCACAAGAGAGATGGGCAAGATCCCCAGCCCAAGCATCCTAAAACAGAAAATTTTTAAAGTCATGAAGCTAGGATCTCTTCTTCCTCTCCACTCCTGGCAGGTACAATCAGGCCCATTTGCCTGCCCTTCTTTGATGAGGAGCTGGCTCCAGCCACCCAACTCTGGGTCGTCGGCTGGGGCTTTACGGAGCAGGATGGTGGTAAGTCCTGGACTCAGGAACATAGGGCAAGAGATAACCTTGTATGAGACAGCAGCTCCCAAGGGGTGATGGGAAGGCAGTCCATCCTTCAGAAAAGCCCATCCTGGAGGACCAAGCACCAAGGTTCCAGGTATAAAGCAAAGAGATCTAGTGATGCAGAGAATGAACTTGGGTTGTGGGTAGACGGCAAGAATGAGAGTGTGAGTGTGTTTAACCTCCCAGGGAAGATGTCTGACACACTGCTGCAGGCGTCAGTCCAGGTCATTGACCACACCCGGTGCAATGCAGATGATGCCTACCAGGGAGAAGTCACTGAGAAGATGCTATGTGCAGGCGTCCCAGGAGGTGGCGTGGACACCTGCCAGGTGGGGCCTCCCAGGGTCATGTGGAGTTCTGTGGTTAGGGGAGTGCATCCTGGAGAGATATGAACCCCCAGAGGCTGAAGGCTTAATACGAAACCTTGCATGTGGTGGGCATTCAGCGTGACGAGAGGAAGGAGGGAGACAGGGAGGGAAGGAAGGAACATGAAGATTTAAGAATGTGGGTGGGTGGGTGGACAGACCAGATAAATAGCAAGCTTTCGATTGTCCATCTCACACACAAAGATGACATTCCTCATCCTCCCCACCCACCCTTACGTATCATCTCCAGGTCCATGAAGATAGGGACCCCAGATTTCTTCTCTCTGTGACAGTCTCTCCACTGCTGAACTTTACTAGAACTTTACTACCCCACTCCTCCAGAAGGTCTTCAGAACATTTTCATTAAAACTCCTAAACCTACTCCAATCCCATTCCCAGTCATTAAATCCTGCCTTCAAGAGGCATCTCTTGGTCATCTCTTGTGTGCCACCAACATGGCGGGCTTTGGAGTCAGTGTCTGCCCTCAAGGAGTTCACAGTGGTGGTGGGGACATCACAAACAGGCTGTAGTGTTATTGGGTTTAGAGAAGGGACATCTTGTCATTTGTTACTTACTTGCTTTTTGATGCTCCTCATCCCATTTGATCTTAAGCTTCCTAAGAGCAGGGATCTTTCTTTCTCTCTCTCTCTCTCTCTCTCTCTCTCTCTCTCTCTCTCTCTCTCTCTTTCTTTCTTTCCTTCCTTCCCTCCTTTCTCCCTTCCTTCCTTCTTTCCTTTAACTAATAGAATCGCAATTGCCCAGGCACAAAATAGTCACTCCATAAGTGGTTAATTAAACTCTAGAACTACCACGTTACACAAAGGTAACCCAACTTCCTTTCCCCGGGTCCTTTTCAGCCTTCAGTTTGCTGGTGTAAGTTAGGGCCTCGGGAGAAGGCTCACTGCATGCCCACGATTTACTTGACCACCAACAGACCCTTTTGCTCCAGCAGAGAAGAGCATTTCTGGATGCAGGTCGGGCAGGAGCAAGGGGGCTGAGGGCAGAATGGCAGAGAGTGCTGGGAAGTGCAGGACCAGGAGGAAGGAAGCCAGCCCCTGGCCACCCTCCCCAGCAACCCCTGTTCTGGCCTCTCACAGGGTGACAGTGGTGGACCCCTGATGTACCAGTCTGACCACTGGAAGGTGGTGGGCATTGTGAGCTGGGGATATGGCTGTGGGGGCCCAAGTACTCCAGGAGTGTACACCAAGGTCACAGCCTATCTCGACTGGATCTACAGTGTGTGGAAGGTGAGCATGTTCGTCCCACCCAGGGTGACCTCCCTCTTTCCTCTACTATGAGAGCACCAACCATCCTTAGATTTAAGGGATCCTGACAACCTTTTGCCTCCCACATAATTTCCCTTCCCAACAAGCTGATAGCCTGAGATTCCTTCATTAAGGCTGAAATTCCTGAGGTCAGAGATTCCTGCTAACTGCCAGTGCCTTAGGGCATGGAACACCTCCACTTTATCAAGCTTTATCACTGTCTGTTTCCTAACAGAAGGAGACTATCAGATCCTTTCCAGGGAAAGATTGTGATAAGGAAGAGGGTGGAAAGGTTTCTGAGACTTCCTGGTCCCTAGAGACTATAAAGAGAGCATAGTAGTGCAGAGAGGAAGATAACTCTGCCCCTGTCATCACCATGTCAAGTTTCGACTCCTCTAACTTTCCCTTTGTCGCTCTCTTTCATTCTAGTCTGAGATGTAAGGCAGCGTTCAGAGCTGCTTCTCTCCAGTCCTACCCACTGGGGATCCCCCAGAAGTTCCACACTGGGGCTTGTCTCTCCACCCACGGCCTTGGCATTTGCTAGAGCAGCAAACGGCCTCTGTTCCTGCAAGACCCTCACACCCCAGAGGCACCCAGAAGGAAGGCAGCTGCCCTAGCTCAGTCATCTCCAGTGCTTCCAGAATCCCAGGGAGAGATGCAGCCCACTGAACGGAGCCAGCTGTGGACCGAGGTCTCAGAGGCACTGCTAACTAAGGTAGAACTCCCCCCTCTACTGAATGGAAGAGGGCTCTTCCCAGATAACCAGGCTGGAGAGGAGGAGAAGAGGGTCTGGCCAGCCCTCTCCCTTCTCCACCCATTCCCAAGCCCACCGGAACAAGAAACCAGGTGTAATGTAAATGCACCATCCTACCTTTGGCGTGACTACTGTTACCTACAGGTGTTATTATTGTTACTTCTAAGTGTCGTTGTCATTAAATGATGGTATCTTTGGTACATGTTTGCTGGGCTGCTTGATAAGAATGGCACTAGGACCATCAGGCATTAATTCTTTGGCCTGGGGATGAAAAGGTCCTGGAGAGACAATTACTTCTCAAAGTAGAGGCACAAGAAACAGAGACATGGAGACCAGATCTGCTAAGTGGGGGCAACAGCGAGCTGCAGCCGGGGAGGCCAGGGCATCTCCTTCCCACACAGGCTTCTCCTGCAGCCCTGCTTCCCTCTCTGTCTGCCTGATGTCAGCTGTGGGCTAAGGACACCCTGTGACTTGGGAGAGAGCCAATTTAAGCATTCAAGGGTGACATTCAAGCAGAGCTCCCCAAGTGGCTGGAAAGAGATATTACACCTCTGTGGCCCCATTTCTTCCTCCTACAAGGCCCTCCATGTGGTTCTTTTATTTAAAAAAGAAAGAAATGAAGGAAAAAAGAAAAAAAGTGTCACCTGCCAGGCATGAGGCAGTCACCAAGCTAAGTTCTGGAAACTAAGTATTCATAAGTGCCTGTACTTAAAATGTTGGAGAGTGAAGCCCCATGGATTTCTCCAGAAGTATGAAGGCTCATAAAATATACTGGTTAATGTTTTACTAGAGTCTTAGAAGATGATGGAAATCCTCAACAGTCAAAAAACAAATAAACAAAGCCATCTGAACCATGAGCAGAAACTAAAGTGGTGATCTGGGAGCAACAAACTTAAGATCTTGGGTTGTCTCAGGGACAAAGACCTCTCTAAAAGCTAGATAAGAACTAAACCCGGACTCACTGCAGGGAAACTGAACCCGGGATTCCCCTATGTAACAGATATAACTGAAGGGGGCAAATGGGTCTCAGGTGGCGGATCCTCTGAAGGACAATATCCCCAATTTGTAAAGATCTTCAAATATGAGCTTTCAATTGAAGATCAGAAAGATGTTTAAAAAGAAACACGTCATAAGTGGGAATCATTATAAACAGCTAATTTAGAACCCAAGGACCTCAGATGTCAGGATGATCAAACAATTATAATATTAATAGAGTATTCCTATGTGCCAGGCACTGTTCTAAGTGTACTGATGCAGGGGCTGGAGGTGTAGCTCAGTGAGGGAGCACTTGCCTAGTATGCATGAGGCCCTGGGTTTGATCCCCAGCACTGCAAAACTAGCATACCCTCACACTAACCTACAATGTAGTATTATTCTTATCCTCATGTTATGGATAAAAAAGACAAAGACACAATGAGGTAAAATACCTTGCCCGACGTTACAAACTAGTTAAGTTGATCATTATGTTTTGACTACAAAGTGCATGCTGTAAACCATCATACTATAGGGATTCCAATACGATAACTTGCAGAATGTTTAAATAATTAAATGCTATTTCAACATTTAATTTTTTTAGATTATGGTAAAATACACATAATCTAAAATTTACCATCTTAACCATTTTTACATGCACAGTTCAATGGAATAAGTACATTTACATTGTGCTACCCTCACCAACATTCATTCACAGAATTGTTTTCACCTTTCAAAACTGAAACTCTATATCTAGTAAGTAGTAACTCCTCACCTCTCCCTCCCCACAGCACCTGACAATCACCATTCTACTTTCTATAAATTTGACTATTCTATGTACCTCTTACAAGTGCAAACATACAGTATTTGTCATTTTGTGCCTGGTTTATTTCACTCAGCAGAATGTCCTAAGGCTCTTCATGATGTATGAGGTGTCAGAAGTTCTCTTATAAGGTTGAATAATAGTCCATTGTTTTAAACACATTTTGTTTATTTGTTCATCTGTCAATGGACATTTGAGTTACTTGTACTGTTTGGCTGTTGTGAATATTGCTGTTATGGATATGAATATGTAAGTATCTCTTCAAAGTCCTGCTTTTGATTCTTTTGGATATATGCCCAGAAGTGGGGATTGTTGGATCATCTGGTAATTCAACTTTTAATTGTTTGAAGAACCCCATTTTGTTTTCCATATAGTTAGCACCATTTCACATTGATTTTTACATACATTAACATACAAGAGTCCGGATTTCTCTACCTCCTCACCAACACTTGTTTTTTGTTAAAAATATGATATTTCAACGATCAAGAAAAAGGACAGGCAGATTTGAAGAACCAAATAGAGCTCTCAGAAATAAAAACTACAATTATGAGAATGGAAAATTGAATGGATGGGATAAATTGCACTTAAGACACAGATTGAGAGAGAATGAATGAACTGGAAGGTAGCTTGCAGAATTTGGTGTTTACAGTAGAAAGAGATAAGAGAGCCAGGCGTGGTGGCACATGCCTGTAATCTCAGTGACTTTGGAGGCTGAGACAGAAGGATCTCAAGTTCAAAACCAGCCGCAGCAACTTAGTGAGACCCTGTCTCAAAATAAAAAATAAAAAGGGCTGCAGATGTGGCTCAGTGGTTAAGTGTCCCTGGGTCAATCCCCAGGAAGAAAGAAACAAGGAAGGAAGGGAAGGAGGGAAGGAAGGAGAAAGGGAGGAAGGGAAAAGAAGAAAGAAAGAAAGAGAGAGAAGGAAGGAAGGAAGGAAGGAGGAGGGAGGGAGAGAGGAAGGGAGGCAGGGAGGGAGGGAGGAAGAAAGAAGAAGGGAAGGGAAGGAAGGAAAGGAGGAAGGAAGGAAGAGATAAGAGAATAAAATATGAAAAAAAAGGGGGTCTAACATATCCAGAGTCCTATCAGGAGAAAAAGAGAGAGGAAGTAGATAATAAAGTAGATACAGTACCCAAAGGCATAACAGCTGAGAATGTTCCGGAACCAATAAGGCATGAACCCACAGATAAAGGTATGTGCTGCCACATACACCCCTACAATCAAAGTGGAAAATTAGAATATATCCGTACCCAGGCACATTATAGTGAAACTGTGTATCATCAAAGATGAAAATAAATTCTGCAAAGCAGCCAGAGCAAAAACCCAGACCACCCACAGTACCACAAAGTTATCAAAGTTAGACTGACTACGGACTCTGTAGCAATAAAGAAGCTGGAAGACAGTGGAATGGAATCTTCAACTGCCAAGACATTATAATGGTCAGTCAAGGGTTGTGAACCCTACAAGCCTATCTTTCAAGAAGAAGGGCATTTTCAGCCAGGTGCAATGGCATACACTGTAATCCCAGCCAGTCAGGAGGCTGAGGCAGGAGGATTGCATGTTCAAAGTCAGCCTTAACAACTTAGGGAGACCCTAAGTAACTTAGTGATATCTGATCTAAAAATTAAAAATAATAAAAAGGACTGCAGGTGTATTTCAGTGATTAAGCACCCCTGGGTTCAATCCCCAATACAAAAAAAAAAATTAATTCAAGAATAAAGGCATTTTCACACTGTAGTGGCACACACCTATAATCCCAGCAACTCAAACTCAAGATACTGAGGCAGGAGAATCACAAGTTCCACACCAGACTCAACAACTTAGTCAGACCCTGTCTGAAAATAAAAAATAAAAAGGGCTGGGGATATAGCTCAGGGGTACAATGCCCCTGGGTTCAATTCCCAGAACCACCACCCCCTAAAAAAAGAAAGAAAGAATAAAGGTATTTTCAGGAAAGCCAACCACCAACAAAACTTCCCTAAAGGAACATCTATAGCACAAACTCTAGGAAGAAGGAAATTGTCCTAAAAGGAAGGACTGAGATGCAAGAAGAAATTGTAAGGTACCTGGTAAAAATGCACATAAATCTGGGCTGGGGTTGTGGCTCAGTGGTAGAGCGCTCACCTGGCATGCATGAGGCACTGGGTTCGATCCTCAGCACCACATAAATAAATAAAACAAAGATATTGTGTCCACCTACAACTATGAAATATTTTTTTAAATGCACATTAATCTAAACAAACTTTGTCTACATAAACAGTAACTTTGTTTTTCTGGGTCAATTTTTAAAGGGCTAACTAAAATATGGGATAACAGTGGCATTAATTCAGAAGGGATCATTGTAGTTAAAATAATCTAAAGTTCTTCAAATGTTCAAAAAGGGAGATCAAATATTAACTAAAGTTATGTTACACAAAGTGTGTGTGCTATGCTCTAAGCACTCAAAAGGTGGACTACCAGAAGAATGGAAGTAAAATATTTCACTTAACAATAGATAGAACTAGATTAAGGGAAAACAAACAAAGAAATCAAGCAATTTCAAAAGAAGGAAGAGGAAGAAGGGAGGAAAGCACAGAAAAATCAAATAAATACAATACACAAAGCCAGTAGAATGGTTTTTAAAAGCATCAATAATCATAATAAATAGCAAACTTACCAATTAACATACAGAGATAGTCAAATAGGATGAAAATTGCTATAAGTCTGGATTTTGAAGTTCCCCCAAAGACTCATGGGTTGAAGTGTGGTCCCAGCCTGCGGTGCTACTGGGAGGTGCTGGAACCCTGTGAAAGTGGGGCCGAGTGGAAGGAAGTGAGTTCACTGGGGCATGCCCTCGGAGAGGGTATTGAGACCCTGGGCCCTCCTCTCTCTCTGCTTCTTGGCCACTGTCAGGTGGGCAACTTCTTCTGTCATGTGCTCCCATCTTGATGTACTGTCTCAGTACAGACCCAAAAGCAATGGACTGAAAACTGCAAATTGTGAGACAAAATAACCCTTGTTCCTTGTTAAATTGATTATGTTGGTTACTTTGCTACAGTAACAGAACACTAGTATAAAAGAAGAAAAGTACCAGTGTAAGGCATCGGTGGCAACTTGAGCGATACCGAGGTGCTCCAGGCAGAGTTGCATCCCTGGCTGTGCCTGGGACCTGCAGTGCCCCAGAGTCAGATGGTCCGGTCCACATACCTAGTAGGGCCCAAAGAGTGATGACATCTGAGGACCAAGCCCAAAAAGAGACAAAAATTCTGAAATTGAAAATAAAAATGGCTGATAAAGAAAATATCAAAATACCTACAGGGAGCAAAAATAATACAACAATGGAAAAAAATTATATTCCTTTAAAGCCTTCTAATGAATTAACCAGTTCAACTGCGGAAATGGAAACAAATGATTTTCAGGATGGCACTCGGACTCTGAAGTCATCAATGAAAGATGATCCCCAATATTAAAATACGACATTAAGCCAGGCATTTCACCTTAAAAACAATAAGAACAATACTAAAAAGAAACCAATGCCTGCAGAAAAACCAAACCAAGCAGCTAACATGCCCAAGAAACCTGTGCTTGGATCTTATCATGGCCAAATTGTTCAGTCTACGGTTAATTCATTTAGAAAGCCTCTACAAGTCAAAAATGAGAGCTCTGCATCAACAAAGCAACTTTCAACTACTGTCTCCAAAGCCACAAAGCCTGAGTCTGTAAATACCACCAATGTAACCATGAGAAGTAACACAGCCTCCAATACAACCGCTACTACGAAATTTGAAAGTACTAAAATGGTGAACATTAAATCTCGGAACACACAACTTGTGCAATCTCCTATAAGAAGTCACTACGATAACGCCCAGGACACCATGAAACAAGCCATCAGCCAAACCCCTGCCAGTGTTAAAAGCCAAAAGGGGCCTCAAGAAAAAGAATGATCACAGCCAAAAACGGTTTTAATCTAGTGTCAAAACCAGTTCTTCTCAGGACATAAAAAGAAATAGGGTCGGGGCTGGGGTTGTGGCTCAGGGGTAGAGTGTTTGCCTCACATGCGTGCAACACTGGGTTCCATCCTCAGCACCACATAAATAAACAAAATAAAGGTATTGTGTCCATCTACAACTAAAGAAAAAAATTTTTTTTAAAAAGAAATAGGGTGCTGTCAAGAAGCATAGCATTCTGGGGGCTGTGGTTGTGGCTTAGTGATAGACCAATTGCCTAGCGTGTGTGAGGCACTGGGTTCGATCCTCAGTACCATATAAAAATAAAGGTATTGTATTCACCTAAAATCAAAAGAAAAAGAAAAAAAAAAGCATAGCATCTGAAATTGTAGCCAGGCCTGTTTCATCTTCTAATACCAAACTGATAGAAAAGTCAAAAACTATTGACCAAAGAAGACATACTATAGCAAAAAGCAATGGTTGATAGATCAGCTCAGCCCAAAGAAACTGCAGAAGAGAGAAAAACTCATCCTAGTGAGTGGAAAACGCAAAGGAAAAGTCCTAAAAAGGCCTCTGAACTCTGTAGTTCCCCAGCCCACATCTGAAGGACAAAATGAAAACCAGCTGGCTCCTTTGGGACTCTCATGGCAAAAGAAATGAAGATTATTTATTGAAAATGTAAACAAGACCATTTCTGAATGCCTGAACTGTTAATAAGGGATGCCCAAAAGAAGAAATATTGGTTACATTGAATGACCTAATTAAAGAATTCCAGGGCTGGGGTTGTGGCTCAGTGGTAAAGCAATTGCCTAGCATGTGTGATGCACTGGGTTTGAATCTGAGCACCACATAAAAAATAAACAAATAAAATAAAGGCATTGAGTCCATCTATAACTATAAAAAAAATTCCAAATGACAAAAACTTGTAAAATATTGGATGTGTCTTATACGTATTGAACCAATCACAAATCCTGTTGAAAATATTATCTCAATCTATGAAAAGGCCATTCTGAGCAGGAGCTCAGCCTATTGAAGAGATGTGACATACCCTGTAGATATTGTAACAATGAAGAGTCAAGAAAAAGTTAATTTAGGAGAACATATTGAGGTTTATACATCCAAAGAACAAGTTCAAGAAGTCAACATTGAACCCATAGGTGTTAATCTGGAGCCAGAAAAACCAGAAATGGAGAATAAACACCATATAAATGTGATTTTTAAAGATTATGATAAAGAGCAAGATGAAAAAATGAAAGATCCAACCAATAAGGTTAAAACCCCAATGCAGAAACTATAGCAAGTTGCTTAATTAAATAGAATGTATCTACTACACTATACTTGGAAAGTATAAAAACGAAGATGCAACTTGATGAATCAAATTCTGCGTTTAAGGAGCTGAAGTTTCTAACACCATGAGACATGCTCAGCATCTTCTAAAAAAGACTTCTAAATTACCAGACATGTTAAAAGACCATTATTGTTGTGTGTCTTCACTGGAACAGTTATCAGAGCTGGGAGACAAAACTAATGCTTTCATATGCCACCCTAATGCAGCACTGGGCCCCATGTACTCTGAGACTGATAAGAAGAGAAATAAAGCTCCAATAAGGAATGAGGGATTTTATTATTCCTTGGTTTCCTTTGTTTTGTGTGGCTTCCTATTTCCTTTAGGTTTATATTTGGCTAAGTATCTGAGTATTCATGGCAGTGAGCTTCTTTTCTAACATTCATGTTATAGGAGTTGTCTTTCTGTGCATCAGGAAACTAATCCTGCCTGGTCAGTCTCAACAGACTGAGTTTTTCTTTAACATAGGTAAATTTTGTCATTTTGTTAATTGTGTTCCTTAAATACAAATAGGTTTTGTCATAATGGTAGCTTGTTTACTAAATATTAAGTAGAGTAACCACGCATCATGGGGAAATGAGGTATTCTAGATAAAAGTATATTTTTAATGGTGACATGTTTTAAAACTTTATGATGTACCTCCCTGCCTTTAAATAGAATACCAACAATATTTTTGCCTTTATTTATTAGTATGAAAGTAAAATATTGGGACTGGGAATAGAGCTTAGCATGCCTAAGGCCCCTGAATTCAATTTCTAGCACCAAAAAGAAAAAAAAAGTCCAAATTTGTAATGTGCAGAGCAATTCCCTTCAAATATAGACACATGTAATATTTAGGCTGCTTTTCCACCAAATTATGTTACCCAACTGTAGAATGTTGTGCTATGCTGTGTCCCTTGAACTGCCTGCCTGTGGCTCTTCACTGTTACTTTTCATCAGTGACAGAAAGCCTGCCTATGTAGTCTGTTGGCCTCTGTCTTTTCATTGTAGCCGAGGTCATAAAAAAGGATAATTTAACTAAATACTCCATTTCTAAGAGAAGGTCCTTTGTATAAGAAAAAAGTGCCAAATGTAGTGAACATTAGACACTTTAAATCTAGTCTGAGTTCCTTTTATAGCTGGATTATGTTAAAATTTTAACTTCCTTAGCTTCATTTTAGAGTTTATAAATTACATTAGGATGGAGTTCAGGAAGGAATGTATATTTAAGAAGTGACATTCTAATGTAGGTAGCATTTCTAAAATAATTAATACTTGCTTTCTTCTCTTAAATCATGTCCCCTGTCTCTACTGGAACATGAAATTCATGAACAGTGACATGGTAGTTACACACAGTGAACAGTTTTCTTTTCCCCATACCTAAACACCACCAATAAACTTGTTTTCTAAGGCCCTGAACTAATACTTAAGTGGCATATATCCTATGCCAGTCTACAGTTTCAAATAAGTGAACTATAAAAGAATAGTGAACTACATGTGTAATATGAGTGTGAAGATCACATACTTGGTCTAATGTTTATGCCTTTTAGAATATTTTGTTTTATTTATTGTCTTACATTCTACAGAGTAGGATTTTCATTCTTTTTAAACTGTGTACCTAATATGTATATAATAAAAGTATCTGTATAATAAAAAAAAGAAAAGAAAAATAAAATCAGCTATGCACTATTTGTAAAATATATGCCCCAAACATCAGGTTACAGAACCATTAAAACTAAAAATATGAAGATAAAAAATAGAGAAATGAGTACTTATCAAATTTAAGCTGGGGTAGCTTTCTAATATTTTTTTAAAATAGGAATTTAGGACAAAAAGACAAAACTAATTTTAGAATAAAGAGAGACCAAATATATTATAAAAGTACAATTCACCAGGAAGATATAATAAATTAAAGCTTGTGAACAAAAAGAAGAAAGAAGAAAAGAACACACACACACATCATTTTGTAGCTGCTAGAGTTAGCTATAACTCCAAGTCCTTACTCTCAAGTGGCATTTAAAAAGAAAAAATAAAATGAACAGTCTTTTACTTTGCCATAAGATCGACTTCCAAGTAACAAGATGGATCCAGGTGGAAAGGTAAGCTCTTATTTTCTAAGAAGTGTAGCTAATCCATACAAATGAGAGATAGAGAGCCAATCTTTTCATCTTCTAATGAAATCACTGATTCCCCCAACAACCATCAATGGATGCTAAAATTCTTTTGTGGAAGGTCAGTGTGTCTGATCCTTGGTTGAAGTCCTATCCCAGAAGGTGGGGTGTTCAGAGGTGGGGTCTGGGGAGCGTGAGTGGCAGGCGGGCTCCACACTCATGAATGGGTCTGTTTGCCCTTCTACATGTAAGGACTCAGCAAAAGGCTGATAACAATGAATTTTTCACTTCATTGAGTGTGACAATGGTATTATAGTTAAGTAATAAAAACGTCCTTAATTTTGAGAGATAGACACAGAAGTACATAGGGTAAAAAGATATGAAGTTGTGCTTTACTTCAAAATGCACCCAAAAATATAGTTAAAGGAAATACAGGAAAATGCCAACAAATGCTAAAGCATTAGATATTTATTATTTTATTTTTTATTATTCTATTCTATTTTTCTGTATATTTGACATTTTTCTCAGCAAATAATTTTGGGTTTTTTGGTTCTGTTTTGTTCAGGGGCATTCGACCACTGAACCACATCCCCAGTCCTATTTTGTATTTTATTTAGAGACAGGGTCTCACTGAGTTGCTTAGCACCTCGCTCTTTGCTGAGGCTGGCTTTGAACTCAAGATCCTCCTGCCTCCACCTCCCAAGCCACTGGGATCACAGGCCTGTGCCACTACGCCCAGCCTTGCTGTGGTTTTGTTGCTGGGTTTTGTTGTTGTTGTTGTTGCAGCACTGGGGACTGAACCAGGGGCGCTGTACCACTGAGCTGCATTCCCAGCCATTTTTCTTTTTTATTTCGAGACAGAGTCTCTCTAAGCTCCCAAGCTGGCCTGGAACTTGTGATGCTCCTTCCGAAGTCACTGGGATTATAGGTGTACACTGGGACATCTGGTGCAAATAGTTTTTTTTTAATTTATGCAAACACAACACAAAATGCCTCAAAAATGTAAGAACTACAAGGAGAAGTTGATAATCCTTTCTGTGGTTTGGATCTGGTTTGTTGTGTGGGGTGCTTGGTCCTCAGTGGGGCAGTGTTGGAAACTTAGGAGGTGGGCCTAGTAGAAAGGGGTCAGGTCACAGTGGCACCCTTGGGAGGGATCGATGTGGTCTTGAGGAGTCATCCTTAGTTCCTGCAAGAGGGAGTTTTTATGAAAAGAACAAGTCTGGCTCCTGAACTTCTCTGGCTCGCTACCACCCTGTGATCACTCCCTGCTACACACAGCCAGTTTCCTTTCTGTTTCTCCACCCTGTTGCTACATAGCCAACCAGTGCGCCCTGGCCAGGACACCAGCAGTGTCATGTTGTGAGGGCCCTCCAGCCACCAGAATCATGAGTTAACAAACCTCTTTGGGAGGATGGGCTTGGGCAATACAGAAAATCTAACCCAGAGCCTTGTGTACACTAGGCAAGCTCTCTACCACTGAGCTATACCCTCCTCCAGACCTTTTTATTTTGAGATAGGGTCTAAGTTGCCCAGTCATGCCTTGAACTTGAGATCCTCCAGCCTCCCAAGTAGCTGTAATTACTGTAATCACTCCCAGTTTTAAATAAACCCATTTAAGTTATAAAATTCTCAGCCTCAGGCATTTTGTTATAGTAACACAAAACAGACTAAGATATCTCCCGACACAGTGGAAGATTTCTGCACACTTCTCTTGAGTATTGACAGGACAAACAAGTAAAATATTAGTATATATGATTAAACAATGCTATTAACACACCTGATTAATAAGCCTATGAAGATCCATGACTCGATACTTTGCAAATAAACATTCTTAAACACTTTCGTACTAGTTCATAAAGGAACTTAACAAATTTCAGAAGTAGTATGGGCACCAGATCTGGTTCTGTCTTCTCATCAATTTCCATGTAGCTTTGCCTTCATCCTCCATCCTCCCACCTCTGGGTTTTAGTCACACAGCTCTGGCCCTTCCTGTCTCCACAATTCTAAAGCCCTGGTTGTTGTCATCACCTCCTCTCCTAACACCACCACAGTCTCAACCACTCTGGTAGACAGGACAAGGCTTTGGTTTGGTGGCCTTTATTACATACATCCTGGTGAACCACAGCCACTCTGCACCCAGAACCAGCTGACCATACCCAGAGAGCTCTAGCTTCCTCGGGGCTTCCTGGAAAGACTGAGTAACAAAACATGTCTATGTAGTAAATGTTGACTAATAGGAGATAGGAAGGAGCCAAAAAATAAATTACTCAACCTTCTTCCCCAGGATGAAACTACTCAGAGAAACTGCAGGTCTTCCAGGTGCAGTGGGGCACACCTGTAATCCCAGCAACTCAGGAGGCTAAGGCAGGAGGATTTAGAGTTCAAAGCCAGCCTCAGCAACTTAGCTAGGCCATTAGCAATTTAATTTAGCAAGACCCTGTCTCTAAATAAAACATAAAAAGGGTCAGGGATGTGACTCAGTGTTTAAGCACCCCTGAGTTCAATTCCTGGTACCAAAAATAAATAAATAAAATGAGAGGAAGAGAGACAGAGAGGAAGAGAGAGACAGAGAGACACACACACACAGAGAGAGAGAGAGAGAGAGAGAGAGAGAGAGAGAGAGAAAAGCTATAGGTCCCCAGGGACAATCCTTATGCTCCAGCAACCAGGTGTGTTGTGATGGAGCTGAGTTCAGATCAGTAACACATTACCTTGTGTTTGTTTCTCTCTTGTTTTCCTGCCTCAAGTCTTTTATCCCTTGCTCCTGCTTCCCTGAGATTGAATCTTCCTCCAATAAAGTGTGAAGATATACATTTAACTTGGAAAACTTCCATGGGGTTTACATCCTAGTTAGAGAAATATACAATATACAATAAACAAGTAAGAAAATACATGTCTGGTGGAGATAAGTGCTTTAAAAAAAATAAAGATGAGAAAGTGAATGAGCAGGCTCAATGGTGTTATTACAGACAGGTGGCTCTGTGAATCAGATTTCCATCACTGTAACAAAACACCTGAAATAATTAACTCATAAAGAGAGAAGGTTTATTTTGCCTCACGGTTTTGGAAGTTTCAGTTCATGAGCTATTGGTCTGTGATGAGGCCGTGCATCATAACCAAAGCACATGGTAAACACAACTGCTCACTTCACCACCAGGAAGCAAGAGAGTGAGGAGGGGACAGGGGTTAGGGTTAGGGTCCCTTTCAAGGACATGTCCCCAATGACCTAAAGACCTTGCAGTAAGCCCCATCTCTTAAAATCCCACCACTTTCCAGAAGTACCACCCTGGGACCATGCCTTTAACACATAGGTCATACTATAGCAGTGACCAAAGGAATCTTCTCTAAGGATATGGCCTTTAAGCAGGGACCTGATTGAAATAGGACAGTGAATCCTGTGGTTATATGAGAGAAGGGCATTCTAGTAGAACAACAGCAGGTACAAAGGCCCTGAGACAGGAGGAGGCTGATATTTGGAGGAATAATGAGGAGAACAATGAGGCTGGGGTGGAATGAGTCCACAGAACGGTGTCAGAAAGAGAAGCCATCAAGGAGGTGACGGGCCAAGGCAGTAGCACCTTGTGGGCCACTGTGAGCACATTAACCTGGAAGGTTCTGAGCAAAGGAGTGACATCCTCAGATTGTAATTTTTCTAAGTATGACTTACATGCCATGGCATCCTCCCTTTTCAGTGTAGAGTTCTGCCAGCTTTGACCCATGAACACAGTGAGCAGCCACCCCGAGGGTCCATCGCCCCCCAGGCTCCCTTGCCCTTTGTTGCCAACCCCTCTCCCACCGACAGCCCCTGGCAGCCACTGTTCTGCTCTCTGTCCCCGGGGTCGCTTTTCCCAGAATGTTATATAAATGGAACCGTAGAGTAGATAGCTTTTTTTAAAAACTCTATTTTCAGAGCAGTTTTGGGTCTAGAGCAAAATGGAACAGAAGGCACTGTGAGTCCCCAAACCCCCTGCACCACAGGCCTAGCCCCCCTCTATCAGCACCTCCACAGTGGTGTCCTGGTCACAGCTGGTGACGAGGCACCTTTTGGAGTCTGAATCCTTCCACCGAGCATCATGCACCTGGGGTTAGTCCATGTGGGACATGGAACTTTTTGTCACTGAGGAGCACTCCACCGGGTGGATGTACGACAGTGTGTTTATCGACTGCTCTGGCTCACGTGCTGCAAAGTTAGTCCCCAGTGTGGCAGTGTGGGGATGTATGGGACCTTTAAGATGCTGGGCCGAGGGGGAGGCAATTAGGCCAGGAGGGCGCCATCCACACTCATGGGTAATGCTGTCTCAAGGGAGGTCCTGATTAGTACCTTGAGAGCCAGTTGCTATGAGCAAGGCTGACACCTCCCCTGGGCCTCTCGTGCATACATATGGCTGCTTCTCTCTTCTGCACACACTCTGGCCACTATGATGCCATCCACCAAAAAGCCTTTATCAGCAGATGCCAGTGCCAAGCTCTTGGACCTCCAGAACTGTGAGCTAAACAAACCTTTTTTTCTGCAAAAAAAAAAAAAATACTTAGCCTCGGATATTTTGTTAGAGCAACACAAAATAGTCTAATATACCCGCTTACCAGTCAAAGAACTGCGGATTGTGTCTCGGTTTTGACAAAATAAAACCTCTGTAAACATCTCTGTACGGGTTTTTGCATAACATAAATTTTCATGATTTTTTTTTCTGACAAGGATGGAATAAGAGAAAAGGGATTTACTTTTCCCATCTAAAACACTGCAGAAAAACATGGAATGGTTTTCAGACATAGAACCTAAGGCTGCACAGGCCAATGATCCTTGAAAGAGGAGAAGAAAATAAGGGAAGCTCTACAATCACTACAGTGAAGCGAGGGGATTCCAGGGTGCTGGGGGCAGCCCCTCAACTTCTCTGAAACAAAGAGATGGAGTGAGGAGACCAGGAAGCCTAAGTGGACAGAGATCCCCCAGCAAAGCACTAAAGAAGAGAGAGCTTCACACAGAGAGAGCGCCCACGGGCCACAAGGGGTCCCCTTAAGACTTTGGCTACTGACTGAGACGTGTGTGAAGCGGAGGAAGGAACCACAGGAGAGGATTAGAAGGAGCAGCACCTGGACCAGGTTCATTCATGTCGCCAACAATAAAAATAGCAAGACTTCATACTCCACAGAAGTTGAGGAAGAATGTTCAAAGGATATTGCCTCAAACATGGAGGAAGCTCAACCCCACATAAAGGCCGTCCTGTGTGAGCTCCAGGGATTGTTCTCTTGACTCCTTTCTGGGGGTCCTTTCCTCACACCTCTGCGCTTCAGGGCTCAGCTGAAGGCCTGATAGCGACCCTCTGCAGATCTCTGCCGTCACCTCCCCCAGGTTCTCAGCACCTCTCGCAACCCAGAGAGAATACTCAGCTTATCCTGGATCCCCCACCCCGACTGACGCCTAGAAAGTGCGCCCAGGAGCAATAGTAAGGCTAACTTCATCTGCTCTCCTCTCAGGAATCACGGTTCTCTCCTTTGCCCATCGTCCAATGTCCTAAAACCATTGTATCATATCTTTTCCCAATTTTTTAGTTGTTTAAGGTGCAAAGGTACTCGGTCCCCTATGACTTTATTTTGGCCAGAAGCAGAGATGACATCATCTCATTCTGTTTCAAAAAGACCCCTCTGGAAACTAGACTAAGGATAGCCGAGGCCAAAGGCAGGAAGACCAGTGGGAACTACTGCAGTGGCCCAGATGAGAGCCAATGGTTCCCTGGCCCAGGACTGCAGGCTGGTGAAGGAGAGGAGAGTTGAGTTCTTAATATTTTGAACAGAGAGCTGATGAAATTTGCTCATGAAAAGGTGTGAAAGAAAATAGGAGTCATGGTAAACTCTAAAGTTGGGGCCTGAATGGCTAGATGAATGGGGAATACTGGAAAGGAGCAGATTTGGGCTCAGAATGAGGTGAGCTCACGAGTTTAGTTTTAGTTGACAAAATCATGTCTGCCAAGACATCACAAACCACTCCCCTCCCAGATCTGCCCCACTCAGCCGACAGCCCCTCCCTACCAGAAACGAGAGGGTATCAGCTCTGGGTGCCCCATCTGGGCCGGCTTCTCCTCCCTTTGGTTGCCTTCAGTGGGGCCCTGCCTTCAGCAGATACTTTCCAAGAGCTTGTGGAACTGTCACCTGGCTCCTTATAAAGATGGCCAGGACCGCCACAATCTGCACAGCCATTAATTCAGAAACTGGCAAGGGGCGATGGGGAATAAGAAAAGACAAACAGAGATATAGAGAGAGAAAGCTGAGACCAGGTGGGATATTACACCAGATAGCAATGCAATGACCCAGAGATAACTTGGCACATTTATTACATAGGTTTTTTTTTGTTTGTTTGTTTTGTTTTTGAGAGAGAGAGAGAATTTTAATATTTATTTTTTAGTTTTTGGCGGACACAACATCTTTGTTTGTATGTGGTGCTGAGGATCGAACCCGGGCCGCACGCATGCCAGGCGAGCGCACTAACGCTTGAGCCACATCCCCAGCCCTATTACATAGATTTTATCATCAAAAGGTTATTTGTGGGGCTGGGGTTGTAGCTCAGTGGTAGAGCACTTGCTTGGCACATGTGAGGCACTGGGTTCACTTCTCAGGACCAAATAAAAATAAATAAATATAGGTATTTTATCTATCTACAATTTTAAAATCTTAGGGGGAAAAAAGAGTTATTTATGGGAAAGTTTCTGCAAAGCAGGCCGGCTTGAAGATCACAGCCCTGACAAGATGTTGTGGTTATCTTGCTATTCTCAGAATCCTCTATCCCTGGGATCCAGCGTCTGAGTTTCAAGGTTAAAACTGATAACTCTGAGCTTTTGCACAGAGTGACCATGGGCTGGTGTTGCCATAGCAACTGGGCAGTGTTAACTTGTACTTTTACACAGGGAGATCCCAGTGCAAGCACATCATAACCATGAGGCAATCAGACACCTGGATCCATATCACTGTTTCCCACACAGGACTATATACTTTTCAAAGTATTTCACACCTGTTATTTCACTTGACCCCAAGAGCACCATGCAGTAGATGTAACTGTCCCCATTTTACAAGTTAGGGAACTGAAGCTCAGAGAGGTGAGCTGGTTTTCTCAAGGACATTTGAGAAATGAACCCAGAGTCCTGGGAGTCTAAGTTCAAGATTTCTCTTTTCCATATCTGCTTTCAGGCAGTGCAAGAGGCCCCACATCTCACCTGTTAACCCTCTCCATGCCTTTGTCTCCATGCCCTTGCTAAGCAATGAGCTGTGAGAGAGCATCCTGCTGCTGCCAACTGTGCTTTAGTGTCACAGTGAGTGTAGGTACTGATGGAAGCCAGAGAAGGGGCTGCCCATGCCCCTGGGAAGTGGAGCATCCTGTCCTGAATCAGAAGGATCTTCAATTTTCTGGCTTGAACCTTAAGTCTACCCAACAAATGACTTGATAATGTAGCCAGAGACTAACACACAGGACTCTCAATCTCTTGGCCTCCCCCTCTTCAAAGTTACCTTCATTCCTTTCCCCCTGGACCTCCTTTCCTCCATCTCCATAGCAGAGCTGTGACCTCACCTGTCTGTCTAAGGCCAGACACTCCACCTGACTTCTGGGCTCCGCCTCCTGGGGTCCACCCAGCAACTCTTCCCTCCCTCTCAGCTACCCCAGCTTTCCCTCCCCCTGACTCTTCCCGATTCATATTTAACCTGGGTGAATTTCTTCTGCTTTAAAGCAATACCATCCACCCTACTTCCTACCTGGACCAAAGCCCTTCACTGCCCAGATACTTGAAGTTGCAACCTTATCACTGGTGCCATTTCCCCTCCCCCACCAACTCCCAGCACTGGGATCAAGCTTCTGCCACCTTCCTGACCTGGCCTATGCCACTTTGCTGGCTTGCTGGGGTCACCATTGACCATAGTCATGTCTGATCTGATTCTTAACCATGTTCTTAATGCCCCTGTATACCTTGGTCTCAAAGCATCACTCTGCCTTGGGCTTGGGCTCTTCCTCAGCAGCCCGTTTCTGGCCTCCTCTTCCTCCAACACGAGGAATGGCAGAGCCCAGGATTCTCCCCACCCACAATCAGATGAGCCCACCTGCCCCAGGCCCTGAACAGATCATTCCTCCTAACACCCAGACTTCTTACTGGCAGCTGCCACCGTTTGGGAGCAGACACAGTGTATCGTTGCCTATTTTTTTATTGTTGTTTTTGTTTTGTTTGTTGTTGTTGTTGCTTGTTTGTTTTTTTGTTTGGTACCCACATTTGTACAGATGCCCCAGCTGCTGGAAAGCTATAAGTGGGGAGTTAACTTGACCCAGTTGCACTCCCCGGGGGTCAATTTGACCCAGTCTGGGGTTACTGAATGCAGGGAATTGACCAAAGACAGAAATGGGAGGGAAAACTGGGCCCAAAGGTCTTTCAAAGAAACCCTTTTGATCCCTTAGAAGCAAAGGTTCAGGCTCCTGGAGGTTAGTAAAGCCCATGTCTCTTTCATAGAGCGTCAGAGGGAAGAGAACAGGCCTGGAGGAGAGGCGAGGAGGCTACCAGTGCAGTAGGTGGAGATAGTTTCCAGCTTTTCCACAAAGGGCTGCCTGAAAGGTCCCCTAATCACTTAGGTAAACTTCCATCTTTACTTTCAGGTTTGTAGACCCCTAACATCCATCTGATCTTGGTGATCACTACCAGCTCAAACCAAAAATATTGAAGTTATATATACTCTTTTAAAAATTTCTGATTTAATGTTTTATTTTTTAGTTGTAGTTGGACACAATACAATTATTTATTTATTTATTTATTTATTTATTTATTTATTTATTTATTTTTAGTTGTACTCTCTGCCTTTACTTTTATTTATTTATTTTTGTCTTTATACATGTATTTCATGGGGGTTTTTTTGCATTGCAATTCTTATTACACATATACCACAATTTTTCATACCTCTGTTTGTACATAAAGTATGTTGACACCAATTCATATCTTCATAATGTACTTTGGATAATGATGTCCATCACATTCCACCATCCTTGCTAATCCCCTGCCCCCTCCCTTGCCCTCCCACCCCTCTGCCCTATCTAGAGTTCGTCTATTCCTCCCATGCTCCCCCTCCCTACCCCACTATGAGTCAGCCTCCTTATATCAGAGAAAACATTCGGCATTTCCTTTTTGGGGATTGGCTGACTTCACTTTGCATTATCTTCTCCAACGTCATCCATTTACCTGCAAATGCCAGGATTTTATCCTCTTTTATTGCTGAGTAAAATTCCATTGTGTATATATGCCACATTTTTTTATCCATTCATCCACTAAAGGGCATCTAGGTTGGCTCCACAGTTTAGCTATTGTGAATTGTGCTGCTATAAACATGATGTGGCTGTGTCCCAGGGCCTACAATGTGCTAGGCGAGCATTCTACCACTGAGCCACAACCCCAGCGCCCCTTTATTTTTATCTGGTGCTGAGAATTGAACCCAGGGCCTTGCAACGTGCTAGGCGAGCAGTCTACCCCTGAGCCACAGCCCCAGCCCTGAAGTTACATGTGCTTTAATCTGGGTTGAGTCTACATGGAGCTGGCAAGGGGCTTAATAAACAGGGTGACCCCATGTCCAGGTTTGCTCAGGCCATTCCCCGTTCCTAATTTGGTTCAGAGACATTGGGTCACCTGTCTGCTGTGACTACTGGATGACACAGTGGTAATAGAGGTGTGACCAGACCCTGGGACTGATCCTTACAGGGGTAACTTCACGTTCAATGCACAGCATCACAAGAGTGTTGTGAACTCAGGCTCAGCCCAGGAACCCTCAATATCCAACAGGTATATTGCTGATAAGGAGGTGATAGGAGGTCCCAGGCAACAAGGATCTCCTGCAGACAGGTGAGTGGCAGCACAGGAAATCCTGGTGATAAGCCCATGTGGGGGATGGGGTGGGGCTCAGAGCACCGGTACTCCAGCTGAGAGCTGGAGAAGGCAGCATTGTCAATGACAGTGGCTGAAATCAAGGACCTCAGCACCTTCTGCCTTCCTAGGTTCCTTGACATAAGAAGAGTCTTTTAATGAGAACTTTTGAGAATATAGCATATGGAAAACCCTTTGAAATGCAGTGTGAGGTGAATCCATTGAAAAGAAGGCTCAGGTATAGTGAGAAGAATGTAAACAACACCCACAGTTTCATTGGCCATGATTTCAGTTACCCAATGTCAATGGCAGTCTGAAAATACTAATATCTGGGCCAAACACAATGTTGCATGCTTGTGATTGCAGCAACTCTGGAGGCCGAGACAGGAGGATTGCAAGCTCAAAGCCAGCCTCAGCAATTTAGAGAGACCCTATCTCAAAGTTCAAAAAAAGTAAAAAGCACTGGGAATGCAGCTCAGTTTTCAAGACTTCAGAGTTCAATCTACAGTGCCAAAACAAAACAAAACTAATATTTGTCTTGGTTCTTTCAAGAGAACCACATTTATATAACATTTATTATAGTATCATTTTAATTGTTCATTTTATTATTGTGTTTGTTAATCTCTTATTGGTACACTAAACTTTACCATAGGTGTATATATGTGTATAGCAAAAAATGCAGCATATATAAGATTCTGTACTACCTGCAATTCCAGGCATCCACTGGGGGTCTTGGAACACAACCACTGTGTATAAGGGAGCTTACTGCACCCCCAGCTCCTTCCCAGTCTGGACATACGCCCAGCAGCTAGAAATTTCTTTCTGAAGGCAGGTGTTCATTTGCAGCAGATTCTACCTGGAGGCAAATGCTAAACTTGGTGAGGGGAGAGGAGCCTGGGAAAGAGGATGTTGTGGCATTTGGTGGTAGTAGACGCATCAGCACACAGGGAGAGCCCTGGCATCAAGTCCAATATGAGAAGGACAACTTTCCAGCTTCTGCAGAGAAAGTACCAGAACTAAAACAACCTGAATGTCTGTGAATACGCCAGAAACCCCTAGGCCTTTTACATGTGTTATCTCCCTAGACAGGTAATGTTTTAGACATAAGAAGACTGAGGCTTGAAGAAGGTAGATTTTCCTAATTATACCTGGCAAGAAATAAAACAGGCCAGGTGTGGCGGCACACCCTGTAATCCCAGTGGCTCAGGAGGCTGAGGCAGGAGGATCGTGAGTTCAAAGCCCGCCTAAGCAAGGCTCTAAGCAACTCAGAGAAAGCCTGTCTCTAAATAAAATATTTTAAAAAGGGTTGGGGATGTGGCTCAGTGGTTAAGAGCCCCTGGGTTGAATCCCCAGTACAAAAAAAAAAAAAGAAAGAAAGAAAGAAAACAGGAACCCAATTCTTAAATAGTCAAAAATGGAAACTCCAAACCCCAAGTATTAAATATAATTTTTATTTCATCCAAGGCAAAGCTAAATACAATTCTATAATGCAAAACATGTTGTAGAGGCAAGACAGTCTGATCACGTCCATTCTGTGCTTGAACACGAGTCAGTGCAGGGTGTGTGCACATGCACATCTGTGCCTCCCAGAGGCACCCTTGGACCCTGGGGCTTCTAAGGGCCGCCACTGCATCGTTTGATCTATAAAGTTATATAGGAAATTGACTATGGGTATTGTCTTCCAAGCCAGAGGAATAAACCATGCATAAGATAGTCGAAAGCACTGCATATCAGGTGAGAGGTGGGAGGTTAGGGACTCCAACCTGGGACAAAGTAAAGTGCAGCAAGCCATAGGATTTTCCCCAGAAGTCCCCACTCTTGGCACTCCCTCCCCCCAGACCTCTGATGGCAGCTGTAACAGAGATGGAGTCACAGAGAGATGAGATCCAGGAGCATGGCTGGCCTTTCCCTCCATGTCTTATTCTTTCTCAATCTCCAGCTCTGGCCAGGAAAAATGGCTCCTGAAATCTTCAGTGTCTCCCCCATCACACACCACCCCTTTCATGCACAGCTGCCGCCTTTAAAGGTCCCACTTTCGCACCTGCATTGCCTGCACAGGCAGGTTTGCATGAGTGTGCATCACTACACACGAGTACCCCCACACCCCGCACCGTCTCAGGAGCACACCCTCAAAGCCCGGGCTCCATAAGACTGGCCAGCCAGACGTGTGCAAAGCTGTACCTCATCAGCCCCTCTCCCAGGCGTCTCTAGCATCACAAGTTCATTCTGACTGCCTTCTGTTTAATCCTGACATGTGGGAAACCCAAGGCATCCACTGCACACATCCTGTTCTGAGGTCAAGGATGAGGAGTTCTGAACTTTGTCTTTGGTCTCACGGACATCACTGGCAGTGCCCAGGGTCCTCAAGAGCAACTTTGCAAATGGATCTCTCAAGCCCACAAGCCCTGGGAACACCCTCACCAGCCCTGACCCACCATTGGAGACCTGCATGTAACTAGGATCTACTTGTGCCCATAGGCACCCTATTGCAAATCCATTCAGATGCTTCTCTAGAAGCATAATGCTGTGATTGAAACAGGACATTCTTTGATGTGGAGACTAAGTTAAATACTCTCAGACCCCACTCACTAAAACCAGTAGTGACCCAGGCATTGGGATAGCGAGAAATATGCCCCTTACAGTCCCAATCATCTCTATTGAAAAACCACCAAACAAGAGCCATGGACAAGAAGCTTCAGGCCTCAGTCAGAGTCAAGGTTTCTAACATTACAAAGACTAGAGAATTCCAAAGGGGAGGAGTGGAAAGAGTGTGTGTGTGTGTGTGTGTGTTGTAGGGATGGGACACAGAGATAAGGACATGACAGACTTGGAACAATCCCTCCAATTATAAAACTGCTTCCCAAATCCCTTTCCAAGCTAAAAAGATTTTTAAAACAAAACTTGCCAAGTCCCACGACAGTCCTGTGAGGTAGGTAAGTAGTATTACACCTACTAGATAGATGGAAAAGCTGAGCCCAGAGAAGCTGCGAGGCCTGCCTGTAAGTCAGCAGAAGACCCAGAAGAGGGGAGAGGAGGTTGCCCTAACTCTTCCACTGCTCTATGCCTGGGGTTCCTCTCAAGAAAGCAAGAGGCACCCCAGGCACTCTCTTCAAATGTTGACACTGGGAAGGTGGGAAGGGATAAGAAAGCAGTGGTTTTTGCATGAAGGCAGCTGGAAGAAATTTTCTAAGTGTCTGGGGGCTCTGATCTGATCTGTCTATTCCCAAAGCCAAGAAATATGATCCCCAGTCCTTGAAGAAGGAAAGGAGGGGAGGGGTCAGTTCAGAGTGGGGATCTGCAAACCCATCAGGTTGGGCAAGGGACACTAGCCCCAGCCTTGGGCATCCTGCAGGTACTGCTGCTCCTCAAATTCCTCCCAAGTTCCACCCTCAGGGACGCTGGTGATTGCCTCTGGGCAGGAGACACCTGAGGCCACCCCCATGTCCTCTGGAAATCGAGGTCTACTTCTCTCCACTCCTCCTATGGGCCCAGAAGACAGAGTGTCAGCCCAAAAGGGAGAGAGGGGCTGGGACTCCACACAATCATGAGGCCCCATCATGACATCTTGCCATCAGGGTCCTGGATGGGAGCATCTGGCAGGTGTCTCCAAGACTCAGTCACTGATATCAATCACACAACTCCAGCTTCATGGCCTCCTCATTGATACCGGGAAGGAAAGGGTGGGGACCACACCAGAATGCGCAGTTCAGGGGAGGGCATAGGAGCCGGAACTCCAAGAGCTAAGGCACAGTCTAGCCCACCCTCAAGGGGTATGCAAACCAGTTCTACCAAAAGCAGAGGAAAAGTGTGGGTGTCCTCTCCCTGTTCCACCCCAGCCCCAGGGTGGGACTGGGGTGGCCCAGCTGAGCAAAAAGCACCTGGAAAAATCCAGGGCTCTCTCATCCAAAGAAGAGAATCCCTGAGGCAAGGCAAACCAAAGGCTGGAGATGAGCAACCCTGGGGACGGGGGACAAAGGTGTGATGGGGGGGCCCCAGGAAGAGCAAGCCAATGAGATGGAGGTTCAAGGGGACAACTCCCTCAAGCAAGATGACATCACCTGCTGTTTCAAGGGAAGGGTTGGAGCAGGGGGGAGCTGGGGTCAGGAGTGCTCAGGGTGGCCATGGTCCTGCCATGCCAAGGACAAGGGCTGCCAGCATTGTGGGGCTGGAGTGGGCGTGGCAATGGCCGAGAGGCCTAGGACATTGGCTTGCCCACCTCTGCAGCCCGATTCCCCCAGGGAAATGCTAGAAAAAATGTAGGTTAGCACTCTAGTGCTCCAGAAAGGCTGGAGGGGCCTCTCCATGACAACACAGAGAGCAGAGGGACAGGCTAGGTGGGCTGGGACCCCTCAAGACCAAGATGGCCAACTCTCACTCAGAGGACTTAGAAACTCGGAGCTAGGGACAGGACGGGAGCAGGACAAGGCAGACAGGCACTCCAGGGTCGGGGGAAGGGGAGCTCCCAATTTCAGGGTCTGTGAGAGACCAGTTATCCCACCAAATCAAGTTTGCCTCATATTGTGGCCCCCGTCCATCAGCACCCCCACCCCAAGGCCTTCTCCAGAGTCCTTTAGCCCCCTCCCACCCAAAAGGGTTTGTTCCCCACACAAGGCTCCAAGGTCCAGCTTTTGGGGCAGCCTCACTGATCCCCCAAGTCCCTCTTGAGGAGAAATCAGAAGGAAAATCAAGGTCCTGCTCACTCAGTGGGGGGAGCCAGAAAGAGCCCAAGTCTTCCCAGGTGTTGGGGGACCAGCCCCGCCTTTCCCTTTCTTGAACTTTCCACAGGCCCCCTTCCCTGGCCAGTCCTTGTCCCTGGGAAGCCCTGGCTGGGGAGGGTGTGGGGCAGCTGGGCAGGACACTGGTTTCTCCCTGCCCGGGAGGACTACAGTTTGAGCCAAGCAGCAGATGTCTCAGGCACGTGGGTTCTACGGACGGACGGGCTCAAGCATCAGTGTCAGGATCAGAAAGCCAGGCCCCCTGCAGCTGCTTGGCCTGAAGCAGGGCCTCAGACTTTTGTGGGTGGTTTCTCTTCTGCCTTGGAGCCAGGCAACCCGTTCTCCGTGTTGTCATTCCCGGAGGAACTCACAAGACACTCCTTCCTGGGGAGGGAGAGAGAGGTGCACTGGTGAGCAGAACAGGGGATGAACTGGGGAGGGAGCCACGGTCTCTGACCTTCTAAGAGCTAAGGTAACCAGAGGCCAAGTCACCTGCCTCTCACGCCTTGGTTTCCTCGTCTATAAAATAGATGGAACCCTGACACCTTCTTCATGAGATGCTGTGAGGAGTAAGCATATCTAAAAGGGGAAATGGACTCGGCAAGGCCTCGCCACCACCTCCTTGTCTCAACATGGCCACAAGGGTCACCAGGGTCAGGCTCAGGCTGTACCACCCCAGGGGGAGGGTCCAGGCCAGCAAGGAATATTCTGAGGACATAGAGCTCTTTCCCTCAGTCCCACCAGGCCCTTCTCCCTGAGCTCTGTGAACAAAGGCAGGGGCATAGCAGCCGTGGGTGTGGCCTCAAGGATGGCAGGTCGGGCAGAGTGGTGGGACAGGACAGAAGGCAGAGAAAGGAGACGTGGTCAGCTAGGAAGACACCTCGAGGGCCGGACCCCCGCCCCTGGCCGCCCTGAGCTGGACGGGTTCTGATATCAGGTTACCCCTTGTCCACGACAGAGTCCTGGAGGATGGAAAGAGCTCATGCAAAGTTTCTCCTGAACTTTTACTGTAATGTCCCTTTCCTTGCTGTTCAAGGGACCCCCTCAGGCTTCCCTGAGGCCTATTCTCAGGGCCCCAGCCTCTCCCCACTCAGTCCCTCTGTCCCATGGCCAGATCTTGAGGAGTGGGGCTTGGGGGCCTGCAAGCCCTCACCAGTTCTCCAGTGGCGTCAGAGGGAAGCCACTTGCAGCTGGGCTCCCAGGCCCCCAAGATCTGACTTCAAGCCCTTCACAGACTCTTCTCCTTTCCTTTACCCAAAACCCCACTATGACAGAAAAGGCCTTGCTCCCCAGACACGCGCCCACTGCCCTGCTCTGCCTTTGCTCTCAATGCTTCCTCCACCTGGGCCACCTTCCCCTCACTGTCCCAGGGATGAAATTATACCACCAACAATACCCAAATATCACGCCTCTTCCAAACTCTGCAACAACACCTTATCACACCTGCTTTTGCTGGGATCCATCCCCTCTGTGCCTGGTATTACATTTACTTGTGCATGCGTCTTGTCTCTTTCACCAAAGGACAGGATTGTTCCTTCCAGAATGTCTTATAGCACCTGGCACAGTGCCTTGCACATGGTACCTCAAAAATAGCCACCAAGTGAAAGAATAAATGAATCAACTCTAGAGATACTCAACGAGCAAGAAGGACATGGTGGCAACAATTTTAGGGTTGAGGCCAAATGTGTCAGAGTTCAAATCTCTTTCACTTACTAGCTGTGTGGCCTTAGTCATGTCACTTAACTACTCTGAACCTCACTTTGTTCTACTATAAAACAAAAGTGATGGATACTCTATAAAATGCCTGATGGAGCACTTAAAATATGGTAGACATTTGATGAATGGCAGAATAAATTATAATCTGTAGCAATCTCCTGGTGCACCAGTGTCCTAATAAGAAAACACTTAGCATGTATTTATATACGTAACGATCCAGTGTGTTCCATTAATACAGACTGGGAGGATGGGGAAGAGTCCCGAGAGGGGGATGAGAGTTTCAGGGATAGCAAAGATGGTGGTAAGACTCAGAAGAGGGGGTGGAATGAAGAGACGGAAGGAAGGCTACGGCTGCCAGGGGCAGATGAAGGCGGAATCAAAGGAACAGGAGATGGGAGGCGGGTGGAGTCGGGGGCCCAGAGCCTGCCAGGGAGGTCAACTCACTTTTTCTCCCGGGTCTTCTTGAGGACAAAAGTGATGAACTTCTTTAGCAGCAAGATGAAGATGAGGAGTCCAATGACTCCACCCACCACGGCCAGGATGATGAGCGTCACTGTGTTGTCCACTTCTTCCACTGTGTGGCCAGAGCAGAGAGGGGAGGGCGGGGAGGGGGAGGAGGAGTCACCTGGAGCCAGCACCACCCACCACAGGCCACTGACCCTCTCCAGGCCTACAGCAGGACAGAGGAGAAGCTGGAACATCCATCCGACTAAGGAACAATAGGACCCTGTCCCCTCACCCCCCTCATGCACACCCTCCCCAAAACTCACACACACGTTTGGGATGAATCAGAATTTGAGGTTGGAGCCACAACTTGGCCCCCAAATTGTCATGTGAGAATTTTCTTGCCTCTTTCTAGGCAAAGACAACCTCACGGTGTCTTCTCTTGCCTCCTTCAGACTTGGCCAGCGAGGCCTTCCTGGGCCACGCTGCAAACCCCCCACCCGCCCTGCTGCTTTATCTTTCTCTGCACACCAACACCACGGATCTCTCTTTTTAAGTCACTCCTCCTCCGGAGGGGAAGGGAATTTCCCAAGGAGCAGCAACACGCCCATCTTCTCCCGCTGGGCCTTGAGCATCTAGAACATCATCTGCCACATGGGGGGTGCTCAGTACACACCTGTGAGTGGATGAATGACTCAAAAGGGAGACCTTCAGGGACTTTGTGAGGAGCAAAGAAGAGAAGGTAAGTGAGAGCTCTTCACTCAATGCCTGGCACCCAGAAAGTCCCCATAAATGTTGTTCCCCTTCTCCTCTCCTCTCTCCAAAAAGGCTGAGCACAAAGCAGAGTGACAGAAACCCAGACAGAGAGGAAGAGGTGACACTATGCCAGACCTCACTCAGATGACTCCAGGCTCCGAAAAGGCTCCCCAGATCGCCTCTGGCTGTGCCCTTGGTACTGCCAATATTGAACCCATGGTGTCCCCCTCTCCAGGCACTCCATGTCCTCCAGGAGAGCAGGGGACCCCCAGGGACACACAAAAGGCAGTAGAATTGGAGCCCTGGAGTAGCTGCCCTTCCCCTGTGCTCAGCTCCTGAGGCTCCCTAGTTTTGCGGGCTCCTCCGCAGGGTGAGGCCCAGCCTCACTTCTCCCCTGCTGCTTATCATTCCCTGATTCTCTAAACACCTCCAGCCTTAAGGTCCTGTGACCACCTGGCTCCTTATCACATCCATCCTTACTGTCTAATTGGTCCACCCACCATCAGACTGCAATTCCCTGCTAGGAGATAAGCTCCCAGAGGGCAGGGACCATGTCTTCCATCTCCATTATAGGTACTGCCGTGGATGTATATACGTCATCTGCCACATTCCAGTTATTCATTTTCTTGTCCTCTGACCTACCCTGAACTGTATATGCCTCAAGAATACTGTGTATCATCCACAGCATGTTTTAATACAACACCTGATGTTCAACCAATATTTGCTAACAGAATACACAATAGTAATAACAGTCATCAGCATTTACCCAGAGAGCTTAACTAGCCATTCCTAGATGGTTCCTCCAGCCATCACAACAACCCTAGCAGAATGCAGCCATATTCCCATTTTACAGACCAGAAAAACAAGGTTCAAAGAGGCTAAGTGATTTCACAAGCCACCTAGTAGCAGAAGTGTTTACACTCCCGGATGTAACTCAGATACAATTCCAGTAACTTTTTTTTTTTTCCCTGTACTGGGGATTGAATCCAGGGTCACTTTACCACTTAGCTACATCCCCAGTTTTTTCTATTTTTTATTTGAGACAGGGTCTCATTGGGTTTCTGAGGGTCTCAATAAGCTAGTGAAAGTGACTACAACTTCCAATGCTCTTGCCTCAGCCCCCCAAGTCCCTGTGTACCACCACACCAGGCGGCTCCAGTAACTCTTGAAAGTATAAGGTCACAGAAAGCACCAGTGCAGGCCACCATGCCATTTCACTGTACCAGTGAGATACCCCCAGCCCTTCCCACTCCACTGCCCTCATCCCAACCCCACTTCATACATTTATCAACAACTTGGAGGAAGATGGTGGCCTGGTGCTGCAGGTCATTCTCCTTGGGGTTTTTCACATGACAGGTATATTTGCCCGTGTCGCTGAACTCCAGGCTACTCAGCAGAATGGAAATGTTGTTCATCTTCTCCTTAGTGGAGCCCTCCAGAGTGATGCGGTCATCACCTTTCAACTTCACCCTAGGGTCGGACTTCTCATTCTTCACAGTTCCATCTATGAGCTGGGTCACAAAAAAATCAGAGTGATCAAGGGTCATGACATTACTCCAGCCCCATCCTTGGGGGCCTTCCCTGTCCAGGTCCAGAAAGAGCCTCCCATGAAAGGTGTTTCACCTTCCCAATTTCCTCTGCCAGAGTCAACAGCTCTGCCTGTCAAACCTGAATTCTGCCTGTTTCGGGCCAAACCCAGTTCCTTTTATTAAGGTCTCCTTGGAATGCAGCACGTTCTTACTGCTCTCTTCATAAAAGCTTTTACATAATGACTCTGCAGATACCGCATGCATTTCCCTCTGCACTTCCCACCCTGTCTCTCTGACAATGAGTCCCTTGCTTCACTTAATTCTGCTCCTCCATCAAGACCCAAGTCAAGGCCACAGCTCTGTTCTTCAGCACCCTCTAAGGTCAGTGTTTAATTCCATCCAGAGGAAGACATGTCACTTCCCTGGGTCAGCCTGAGGTCAGGTCCCCTGCCAGGCTGCACAGAACTCAGTCGGCTGATTCACCCCTCACCCCACGCCATTACTGTTCCTCCAGAGCCCCTGCTCCACCCCAGTTTCCTCGCTCCTTCCCTTCCAAGTCCAGCCACCTCCTTCCTTCTCATTCCCTCTCTTCCTTCTCATTCCCATTCGTTCTCTTCTCATTCCCTCTTTCCAAGGCTTCCAATGGTCTTTCAGTCTCCTGTTGTTTAAATTAAACTATCAATTTTTACACAAGCAATTCATGTTATGGATGTTTCATAAAACCAGACGGACAACTCTAGCCAAGAATTCTAACAGACCCAAAATTCTGGTCCCACCATCTAAACATCCCTCCCACCCAGAGTCTGTCTGGAAGAAATCTGGAAAAAGGGTAACAAAAGTTGGGCTCTGGGGACCATCATAGTGGGGCTCAGCCCAGAACGACCACAGTCTGGGATGGGAAGTGAGCGATAGAGAAGGGAAGGAGAAACTGGACTGTCCTGACTGTCCCTACACCACTTACAAGCTTGAATATATCAGTGCTATTGTAGGTCCACCAGAAGCGGAGGTTCTCGAAGCCAAAGCAGCTGGAGAAGGTGCAGGGCAACAGGATCTCCGTGCCATTGACAGCATAGATGGTAGTGGCCTTTCCCACAGACACCTCCAGCGACAGGGACATGGGGAGCAGGAAGAGACCTGTGTAAGGAGTACACCCTGCATTGGAAGCGGATCCTCAGGCTGGGCAGAGTGGTTTGACCAGGAAGGGAGGCTTCTGTCACCCTCAGTGTCAGCTTCACTAGAATGATTCTTTTTACTCCAATTGAAATGGGACTGAATTCTGGGCCCTTAGTACCTCTTGTGACACTCTAATTGACCACCAGGGGTCACCCCAACCCAAGAAAAGGAGGGTCGGCCGTTTTGCCGGGGAATCCTCGCCCCCGCCCCGCCCCCTCACTTAGAGACGCAGTCCCCGAAAGTGCCCCGGGATCGCGGGCGGTGCGCCCTACTGCATGCCTGGGAATTGCCCTAGGACGGTGCACCTCGTTGTGTTTGCGGAATCTGGGGGTGGGGGAGAGCGGGATAGGATAACGAGAAGAAGGAAAAAGCAGTCACCGTTGTCCCCGCAACTGTCCTGCAGCCTCTCATCACCCAGCCCTGGAGACTCCTACAGGGCCCCGAGGAGCTGAGAGAAACACCTTTGGGCCGGACCTTGCTTGATCATCTGAGACCAGCGGTGTCTGTCCATCGAGCGAGATCCTAACAGAAGGATGATGGACCGAGCGGGATGGCGGGGCGCGCACAGCTTGGAAATGGGCAGCAGCGAGGGCGGAGCGAATAGAGCAAAGATGGAGAGAAAAGTAAGAGGGCAGAGACGCTGTGGAGGCCGATTCCCAAGGCACTGAAATGCACGCCTGCAAGCGGGGTAGCCTCGGGTGACCTGCTGTCCCCTCCCCCTCCCGGGAAGCCGGGCCTCCCCGCCACACCCCGCAGCCACGCTCGGCCCCTCATCCCGGAACAGCCGCGATGACCCCAAAGTTCTGCACAATCTCTCCGCAGTCGCAATGCGTCCAAACGCCCCGGAGAGGCGACTCCACTAGCGGCCGGGATCCCTCCTCCTGAATCCTTGTAAGGGCACCTGGCCCCCCACCCGCCCTGCACATTTCTCTAGGAAACCCCGCTCTCAAGGTCATTGGGGAAAGGGGATCCGCAGTTGGACGCATAACTCTTCCTGCCCCTAGGGGCGAAACGAGTGTTTTCTCCCACCCTAACTCTCAGGAGGCCTTTAGGAATTAAGTTAGACTACTCCTGCCGCATCATACTTCAGTTTCCTCTTGTTTTGCCCACAGGAGAGTATGATGTTGCTTGGTATTTTTGAACAATGCTTTCTAAATGACAGCGAAGGAGCTCCAAGGAGAGCAGGCAGCCCTGCTCCTGATCTCAAAGGTCCACTCATTTTCTTGTCCCTTTTGCTTCTGGCAACACAGTGGAGTCCTTGTACCCCACCAGTTCAGAAATTACACCCATGGCCCAGTAACCCATTCACGACCCCTGCCACTGTCAATAATAGCACTAATAGCTGATATTTATTGAGCATTTATTATGCACCTGGCACTTTCCACCCTCACTCCTCTCCTTTGAATGATATATACCATTATAGATCCATATTCAAAATGAAACAATTGAGACTCCAAAAGTTGGACAACTTATCTAAGTCAAGGAGAGAGACACTGCCACCATCCCATAGTTCCAAAGCAGGAAAATTCCTCCTTGCATCCTAAAATAGCCAGGTTTGCCCACCAGGACTCCAATTAGTGCTGGAATGTTATTTCAATTAACTGTCATTTTTTTTGGTCAACTCCAGTGTGCCAGGAATTGTTTCAGAACAGTAGTTTGCAAATTGAAAGGAATCAGAATCACCTGGAGGGCAGAAAGTCAGCAGGGCCCTGGAGCTACTGATTCTGTAGGGCTTCCGTGGTGCCAGACAGTTGGCATCTCTTCAGAGCACCCCAGCTAATGCCATGGGTGTGGACCACACTTTAAGAAGCACTGTGGTAGAGGACTTATACTGTATTAACCACAACTTTTATTAGGATGTCAAAAGGTAGGTATAATTTTTTTTTTCATTTTACAGATAATTAAAATTGAGGCTCAGAGAGTAATGACTTGCCCAGGGGCCACATGGTAAGTGGCCAACCTGGAACTGAACACTTACTGTACTACAGGATAGGTGTTTTTATATAGTGTCCCATTTAATCCTTTAATAATCCTATAAGGTATTCATGGGCTGGAGATATAATTCAATTGATAAGAGTGCTTGCCTCACATGCACAAGGCCCTGGGTTCAAATCCCCAGCACCAGGAAAAAAAAAAAAAAAGATAATACTATAAGGTAGTCATTATTTTTATTCCTAATAAACAAATGAAGAATGGGTTCAAAACGATTAACTGCCAAAACCACACACCCAGGAAGTAGACAAACAACTTTCAGAAATATGCCTGCTTTTCACATCTCAAAAACAGCAGTTGTCAGGGCTTAGAGTTCTCTTGGAGCTCCTGGGTTTCCCTCCCTTTTACCCTCCCCTACTCCCACTCCCCCACCCCCAGAGGTGGCGGGGGGGGGGGGGGGGGGGGGCAGGAACCAGACACAAGATTCCACCCTCTTGTCTGGGGCCAACACCAGAGGATGGCTTTCTAGCAGGACACACACACACACACACACACACACACACACACGCACACACACACACACACCTTTGCTCCTCACCCCTCCAACAGCCTCCACAAGGCTCAGGAAAAAAACAGCTAGATCCCTGCTAGCTACAAGGTTTTTGGGGCTCCAAGGGGACCACAGGTCCCACTCCAATGTTCATTGTCACTCAGGCCAGAGAACCTGGGTGATGGAAAAGAAGTGAGAACTCAAACCCCTCCCCAATCCTGGCCAGGTATTCAAGAGCACAAAAGATGCACATCAAAAGGGAAATGCTTTGGGCTGCTCTAAATAGAAGCAAAATGGAGCAAAAGAAAGGTTCAGAATAGAAGACACTATTTCTTTAAGGTCTGGCTCACAACACAGTGTGCATTTCTGCCTGATATGGATGACTTAAGTCTAATACACTCAGAACTCTAGGAGGAAAACACTGCCATTTCCTCCTTAGTCTGGGGGTGGGGGTGAGGGAAAGAAGCAGAGATGGCTTCCACTGGGTCCAGGGCCCCACCCAGGTTAAGGCATCTTAGCTTGACTTCTCCGACATCCAGCTCTCCCAGCAGGGTGTCACCTGTGAGGCTGTGCTGCAGGGATAAGAGAAGAAGGGTGCATGATTCCCCTGAGGCCTCTCAGAGGGCTGCTTCAGCAGATTGACCAGGCCAGGGGAGGACTGGTCAGCAGACACCACGCAGGCCCACTCTCCCTCTTGACCTTGAGAAAATCAGAAGTACCACATCCAGCATGCCCATCCCTAAACTCCACCGCAAAGGATGCCTATAAACTTTCCTATCTCCTGAACTTGGTGTGAAGCCAAAACAGAGATTTTAAAACACAAGAAGGGTTTGAGTGAGTAGGCACCCCACAGATAGAAGAGAATGGTGTTTGAATGTGGAGAGGGGGCAGGGTTGTCCCCATCTTAGACTTGGGTGTAACCAGGGCACTCCTAGCTTCCCTTAATGACCAGTGTCAGCCAAGAATGTCTCCAGGTTACTCACACATTGATCTACACCTTCACCACGTGCCACAGCTTGGATTATTTCCATGCGGCTGTTTCCCTGAAGTAAAGGACTTTCTTTGCTTCATCCTAAATGTGATACTTGAGAATGTCAAGGTACACATGTGTGTTTGGGAGTGGGAGCCTCTTTCTGATCCTGAGCTGCTTTGTCTGGATTTTCAAGTTTTATTAAAGTAAAAAAGTATTCAGCATACTAAATATTCACACCAGCGGGACTCTCATGGCAACAACCTTACAGACCAAGGCAAATGCCAGGCAGGAAATATTCTGCCCCCTTTCCCCACATCCAGGGATCAGTAACACCCCCCTTCTCGGGTCAGGGGGAAGAAAGAGGACAACATGGTGCCCACTCTAAGTTTAGCTCTGAGGCTTGCTGGCATGGCGGGCGGAAATTCAGCTGAGACACTGTAAACCTAGGGGAGTCAGAGAGGCTCAGAGTGAGAGCTGGGAGGCAGAAAGTGGGCCGAGGACAGCAGGACAGGACCCCTCCTGGGGGGGAGGCCCTGGGGGCTGTGGAGGCAAGGCTGGGCCAGGCAAAGCCCTTGGGCCCAGAGACATAGGAAAGATTACAGCTCCCTTGCCCTAGGCAACCTGCCTGCTTCCTGCCCACCCCCAAGAGCTTTGCCAGGATAGAAGCATGCCCCCGGAGACGACAGTGGATGCTCCGAGGAAACCAGCTTTGCAAACAAGTACAGACAATGTGCCTGTCCCACCTCTTACAGACCAGTGTGTTGGCCCAGACCATCCATGGCTTATGCAGATATCTCCTACCTCCCCTCAATGACCAGCCACAGAGCAAGGTGGTTCTCTGATCAGCATCTACCCAGATGCTGATCCCACCGCAGTGGCCAATCAGAAAGGTTTCTCTCATCCCTACAGGTCTGTGCCTCCAGAAGATTTAGAAAGAGAATCTACCATCCTTTCCAGATCCAAACCCATCTTCTCCCTCCACTGCTCCCCTTGCCTATCCTCTTCTCCAGGAACCCTGGCTTCCCCTTGCCATTTTCTTCCTCTGAGTGGGAATGAAACCCTCTTCTTAATTGCGTTCTCATTAAACAAGCCCTTAATAAATACATACCAAGGGAAAGAGGGTTGTGCAACACAGCACCCTCACAAGTGATAATTAAACACAGATCACAGCAATTAAGCAAATCAGGGAACAAGGAAGGGGTGGGCAGGACAGATATATTACCAGTTATATGCTTAGGAAACGTCTAGAACCCACATAAACCTCAACCACAATGATATGGCCTTGGAAACTGCTTCTACTTTAACAAAGGGCATCTTGCTGGGTTGTCCAGACTCACTGTAGTCTCAGCCTATGGCACTGAGTTTGGTATGGGGAGAGTGGAAGAGGAATCCCAGGAATTGACGGCTCTGGACCCAATCTCCCCTGCTGTGAAAACAGCAGCTCTGGGTCCCCCAAACCTTCATCCTTCTATGCCATGCTCCAGAGCCTCACTTTTCCTCAGCCCAAAGTCCAATGCCTACTGACCTTCCCCCTCACCATAATTCTGATAAAGGGAGGCAGCTTGGTGTGCCAAAGCCCAAGAGGCTGGATTCTGTCCCATTGGACCATTGACTGGTCATGCAGCCTTGAGCAAATCACCAACCCTTTCTGAACCATGGCTTCCTCATCCCCAGGAGAGTTCCATGCTATGGTTTCCAAAGGTCCTGCCTGCTCTGATGCACCCAGGCAATTGCTACAGCTCGGCTATCCGGTCCTCTCAACATCTCCCCCACAGGACCCACAGCATGGATGTCCACAATCTCAAGCTCAGAGCAAAGTGTCTGTGAGGGTTCAATCAGTAACTGCTTGGGAAAGCCCAAAGGGAGACCCTGTTTGAAGTCCCTCTGCAAAGCAGAGAGGCAGAGGGCACAGTTGGTGGGGTCTTCTGGCCTCCACAGTCCTTGGAGGAAGTGGGGTTTCCACCTGGAGAAGTATACAAGATTCAGCCTCATTTCCCCCATTCCAAGTCACGCACACGCACACTCACGCGTGTGCAAACACACAGTTCCCAGGTCTCCTGATTGCCCACCGAAGCCTAGTTTTATGAACATTCTAATAGTCCTGGGCCTGGCATCCCACCACCAACCAAGCACAGGAGGCACAGAAGCTCACAACATAATGTGGGGGTAATTTGGTGACTGGAAGAGTTCCAATGTCTCAGTGACCAATGTCTCATTACCCCTGCCATAGCCACAGTGGGAACCTGGGCTGATCTGAGAGGGGATGAGGAGGAATTTGTGTAAAGTGGCACTCTGCCCATCCCATGAAGAGAAGCCTCAGGTGCCAGAAGCTCACTTCGTTAGGGTCCCTCTGAAACCCACATGACATCTGTACCAAAGGTCTTCTGTCCAACTGCAGGGATGTAAATAAGCCATAAGTGGCTTCCATCCAACTTCAGGGATGTCAATTATCCAGTGGCTCCTGAGTAAAGATATCCTCTGGCTCCCTCCACCTCGAGGTACTGACATAACAGCTGGATGCACAGTTTACAGATGCAGAAACAGTAGCAGCTTCCCTTGGAGGTTTCTATCCCCAGTTTTCAGCACAAATACCTCTATCATGTGCCTGACCCAATGGGGAGGGGAGAGCGGCCCAAAGCCAAATCTGAGAAATATAAACAGGAAGGGGTACAGGTGCCAGAGATGGAGTCAGCTTACATTGAAGTCCAACTATGATTTATGAGGAGATTACACTCTGGGCTAATAAATATCATCCCCCAATCTCTTGGAGTTTGACCCTCAAAACTATCATGTGCATATTAATAGATATTTATAATACTCCATTCCCTCTGTGTCCTCTGGCATGTCCCCTTAATCTTCATAGTCACCCAAAAATGAAGATCCAGGAGCAGGATAAACAGGTCCTCGCTACAGAATCTCTTAACAGGAAAAGAGACAAGGCCCTCCCTAAAAGGTGGCTTTTGAATGCTCCTCCAAACCCTTCCAAGCTCTTCCAGCACCTGGTGTGGATCTGTGGGGAAAGCAGTAGCTCAGGAACAGGGCGGGGGAGCCTGAGAGGGGAAAAAAAAGGCCTGGGCGGAAGGAGATCCCCCTGGTCCCCATAGCATGCCTGATGCCTGGGAAACACGCAAACCGCTCTGAGCAGGAGTGGAAAGCACCATCCCAACAATCACACCCACAACCCACCTGGCATCCCCTACACCCAAGGCACAGACCCCCCTCCCGTAGCATGCCTGAGCCTCTGAACTCCGGAGAGCCCCGCTGCAGTCTCAATACTCAGCTCCAAAAGCCTGGAGCTGAAAGCGCCAGAGACAGGCAAGAAAAAAAAAAAAAAAAAAAAACTCATCGCTAGGCTGACGGGCTGATGGGCTGTTGCGGGGGGTGGGGGGAGACAGGACGTACGGTCCCCAGAGAGCACAGCCTCAAATCCAGGCGACCGGCGGGAAAAGGGTGGCCACCGTACTCATTCTATGCGCTCCAACACCCACCCTATCCAAGGCACCCCTCTTCTCCAGTGTCCCCTCCTCTGGGTGGGGTGGGGGAAGGAAGAAACGAGAGAAGAGACCAAGCTGGGGCTGCCTTACCCAAAAGCCCAGTGCCCAGCCATCTTGCCAGGGCTTTGCCTCGGTCTCCAGCCCGGGACATGGTCCTGTTCTCTCCGGAGCGCGCCGAGGGCGCAGGGATGGGATACTGGGCACCACCGCGCTCTCTGCCCGAGGTCGGCAGTCGGCCCCGCAGCTGCCTGGGAGCTCTGCGCCGCGGGTCGGGGCTCGGGAAAAGTTAGCTGGCAGAGAGCGGAGGAGGGGGAAGGAAAAGAAGGGGGAGGCGCGCTCGCCCGCCTCCTGGAGCCGGCTTCGGGAGCCGGGGCTGAAGCGAAGGAGGAGGAGGAGCCGGAGCAGGAGGGGGAGGACGACTGAGCGAGAGCCGCGGCGAGGGAGGCTGCGCCTCTGCTCTGGAAGCGCTCCAGCCGCAGGAGGGGCGGTGGCCGCAGCGGAGCCCAGGGCACCCCCGCCTGCCGCGTACCCTGCCCCGCGCTCCCCGTTTCGTGGTCCTGGAGCCCCAGGACCAGGCTGAGCACCCAGTTTCCTCTCCAGTCGGGCTAGGCTGTGCAGCTTGGCACTGCAGGGCCGGTCCGCAGCCTCCCGCATCGTCCCATGAGTCGATCTGCCAATTAGGAGCATAGTTTAGGGGGAGTAGTGGTGGAGCTTTTCGTTTGTTGGAAGGCTGTTTTGTTCTGCTTGGGGAGTCCAGGTACAGTAGAGATTCTCTCTCCCGGGACTGCCGAGGGACCACTAGATTGTCCGCAGCGGGCGCTGCCGCAGACGGTGGGCGTGTGCCGGCTTGCCCACTGCAGCCGCGCCTCCGTGGCTGCTGGGCGGACGCGGCACGCGTGCAACCCTAGGATCCGCGCCCGCTGTCTTCAACCACGCTGCTCATCCGCTCCGCGAGTTGCTTTGGACCGCCAAAAATCCATTTCTTCCCATGGAAAAGGGCCCCTGCCCACTGCCCACCAACCTCCCTCATTTCTTCATAGACTCCTTGGAAATCACCATGAGAGAGGTCCTGGTGAGAGAGGTGGCCAGATGCTACCCATCCATCCCCGTCTGATATGTGGCCAGCACACCCCTTTACCCACCCACAGCATCCCTACCCCATTAGTCACCCTCCTCCAAAAGCTTCCTAGTTTCCTTCTGAACCCAATCCACAGAGAGTCCCTTTTGCCTTCTTCTTGAGGTGGGAGTGGAGGACCCCAGGGTCACTACTAGGTCAGAGGGCTAAGGTGACACTTGGAACCAGCAGGGATTTTCCCCGGTACAGTTCTGAGTTAAAATTAAGCAGTGATCTCTGTGGTGGGTGTCTTCCTCAGCACCCCTGCCCAACCATCCAAACCTCCAGTATGTATCCTCTTTGCTGTCTGGAGACAGGTGCAGACTTAAAAACCCGGAGCTTCCACACCTTTCAGATTCTGGCCCTTGCTGCAAGCACACCACAGCATCCTCAACCGACCACCCACCTTTTCAACCTGGGGGGTCCTTGGTAATTTTCAGACATCGGGAACCCATGGGTTGTATGCAAAATGATAAATATCTGTGTGAATTTTGCGGTTTTGCTTCCTTCTTCAGCATCACTGCTGCAGTAGTATGGTGGTACAGTGATTCTGACAGCCTCACAGTTACTAAGTACACTCACCCAATCTTCTGGAGAAGACTTTGCTCCACACCTGCAAGGTGGTGAACACAAGATACTTATCTGGTAGGACTGTCAAGAGAAATCTGACCCTCAGCCCTGGACTCCAGATTTTGGAGGACCTCATGCTGACTCTCCTCTGGCTATGCCCCTCCTCATTGAACAATAAATCCTTGAGAACACAGGGTGGTGGACATGTAGCTCCTCCCCTTCTAGATTGTTTCAAGGATCCAGGACTCTGGAATTTGCTCTTTAAATACCCTGAGCAGATCTCTTTCCCAGGTCCATCTGTCCTCTGAAAGCTGACTCTACCAGGCATACATGCACCCAGACACCCAGGAAGTGGTCAAGGGACAACTGTTTGCAAGTCATGGGGAATGGAAAGACTCTGGCTTGCAAGTGGAGCCTTCCCAAGCACGCACAAGATCCTGTTGTTTTGGGACCTGGGGAATAGGGGTGTGTGGAATAGGAAACCAAACAATGGGGAAGGGAGCTCCAACCCTGGATTTACTAGGTAAATTTACTAGGAACTTTCTAGGTAACCTTGGGCCACATCTCTAGGCGCATCTCTTCATCTGTGAGGTTTGAGGGTTTCCTAAGGACTCTTCCAGCCCTAAGAACGAGTGAGCAAAATTGTCTGAAAATCTCATTTTAGTACTGATCTTCCAGGCTATCATGAATAAAAAGACAGAGAAGAAAATATAAATTTTAACACTTTATTATCCTAATTTACATTTCCATTTGCAACTCTTGCCCCAAGCCTCCAAAACCTCAGAAGTGGACCTGGCTGTGAAGACTTAATGTGATGTCACTGCTCGGAGAAGAGCTTAGCAGAAAGTTAGGCACAGTGTGAACCCACAGCACGTTTGAACTCAAAGAGGTCTGTGGCCCCAAAAAGGGGAAGCCATGTCCAGGTCAGCAGGCCTGCCCTCTGCTTCCCCCGGAGGTCCCCACACTACATTAACCGGAGGGCATCCACGCTGCTGGCTTTATTTTTACAACAGCGTCGTGTTTCTCAGAGCAGTAGGCTGAGGTAAGAGAAGAGGTGAGCCAAGGGGAAGGAAAGTGACCCTGCCCGGAGAAGGGGGGTAGAGAAACAGAGCTCCAGAGATATCTTTAGATCCTGGTAGCTGAAAACAGTTGCCAGTTTCCTACAGTGCCCTCTTCCCCACCTTCCCTCCTGTCTCCCTTCTCTGGTTCTTAGGGCTGGAAGGGTACTTAGAAAACCCCCAAACCTCACAGATGAAGAGATGGGCCCAGAGAGGTGGAATATGTGGCCTAAGAGCACCTAGGAAATTCCTGGTGAACCCAGGATTGGCACCTCCACCATTATTCATTCGGTTTCCCCACTCCACACCCCCAACTTTCTTCTAAAGAACACCAGAAAAGCTCTGCAGCTGGGCAAAGAAAAGTGATTGGGAGATGCATTAGCGGCTAGAGGATTCTTAATTTATAGAGCACTTTCCTCAAAAATTCTCAGAAACCTAGTCCATTAGCCAGGCACGGTGGCACATGCCTGTAATCCCAACGGGTCAGGAGGCTGAGATAGGAGGATTGTGAGTTCAAAGATAGCTCAGCAATTTAGCGATTCCCTAAGCAACTTAGTGAGCCGCTGTCTCACATAAATAAACAAATAAATAAATAAGGGCTGGGATGTGGCTCTGTGGTTAAGCTCCCCTAGGTTCAATCCCCAGTACCAAAAAAGCAGAAATCTAGTTCGTTGATCTAGCTAAGAGGCTACTCCTAAGGATGCCAAGGGAGAGGGTGACAAGGGTCAGAAGTCCCTCTTTCCTCCTTTGGAAAACCCTTGATGAGTACTCCTGAATTGAGCCTCTCTTCACCCAGCTCAAGAGCCCCCAGTCATTGGATAGGGCAGAGGGTGAAGCACCTTGGCTCCTGCTGAAAAGTCTTCGAGACTTTGCAGGAGTGATGTGTGGGGACAGGTCCTGTGGCTGTAGCCCCTATTCCTGGGGCCTGACTCCTGGGGATGGGGTAATGCACTCAAGTCTGGGTGGCCTGGCTCAGAAATACCTTAAAGAGCAAGTTTTCAGGGATGCAGAGGTGGATTGGGCCCTTGCCAACAATCTGCCAGAGAACTGTCTCAGGCTGGTGGAGACAGAGCCTAGATTTAAGAGGGAGGAGGTGGTTTCCTTGGGGATTCAGGTAGGGCACAGTTAGCACAACAGTCTTCTCTGAGACCAGGCAACAGAAGCAGCTGGTTGCTTCCTCCCCTGTCCTCTTGGGGGCTAGATGAGGGCAGGGCTGAGGGAGGGAGGCCAAGGAGATGGCATTGCTGTTTTCCAGGTGGGAGGCAGCTTAGAGGGGAGTCAGTGTAGGGTCAGAGGTTGGGTGGGTTTTCATGGGGGCAGAGCTCCAGCTGCCAGCCTCAGAGTTGCTGTTACACCAGAAGGCACTCACTCGGGAAGCAGGATCACCTTCTACAGGTGACCGGGGCAGGAAGATGGAAGGCCCCTTCCCCTGTCAGCTCTCAGCAAGCCACCAAGACCCCATGCAGGGGGGAAGGGAAGCAGAGAGCTGGATGAGGTCTCCAGAGCTATTTTGAGAGGAGTTCCTCCTAAGTAGCAGGAACCTGGCAGGGAACCTCCTCCCCCCTGACTCCCCCCTTGCCCTTGCCTGCCGCCTCCCTCTCCCGCCTCCTCCCCCAGAAACCCTCGCGCTCCTTTCGGGGCATTGCAGGTAACCAGGCAGCTCGGTGGCGCTGACTAGGCTCCTGGAGCCAGAGGAAATGGCTCTGCAGAGTACTCTTCCACACCCCGTCTTCAGCCTCCAATCAACACCAAGAGTCGCCCCTGCACCCCACCTACCCTCCTCTTGTAAACAGAGCCCCAGTCTCAGAACAGTGAAACCGCAGGTTCCAGATTCTCTGCATTGAATTAACTGCCTGCAAATCCTCTGCTACTCAGGTCGGGGTTGGATGGACACTACCTGGACCAATGTTGGGGATCCTCCTTCTAGCACACCTAGGTCTGTTCTCTGTCCCTCTCTACTCACCGTCCCCTGCTCCAGCTCAGAGTGCCCACTGACCCCCAGCCACAGTCTCCGTTTTAGTGAAGTTGGGCAGGTGCTGAGGGGGTTAACAGGACAGCATGCACCAAACCAAGCGGCAGGCACGTGGCTTAGCAGTCTAGTAAGGAACACTGCATGGCCACTTCAGCCTCGCCCTGGCTCCCCAGAGCCCCTCTGGCATCGGGAAGTTGGTGTAAACATAGACTCTTTCTGAACCCTCCTCCCAGGGAGGCTCCTTCCTTTCCTCCCACTTAGATTAACTTTCTAGGGGCTCTGGGCACAGACAGGTAGGCAGCCACCTCCTCCGTTCTCCCTTCCTCTTCTGTTTTCTGCCAGGTTCTGTCCAAACATCCTTTCAAAGGGGGATGGGGAGCCCCAGACAGATGAGCTCATTGGAAGGAAGAGAGCAGAGGGAGGAGGGAGCTGAAATATCCCAACCACAGAGATGCTCACCGGACAGTCCCAAGCTGGAGAGGGGTGTGTGCCCACTTCCAGGAGCAGGCATCTGCTTCCCTGGCTGCAGCTCAGACATAGGGTGAGTCCTGGGCATCTCTTTATTCTGGGCCACATTGGGGTGGGGTATGAAGCCCCTGGTACACAGTCTCGGTCACTCTACCCAGCAGCCTAGAGCTGTGTTTACCTCTCTGCTGTGTGGGTCACTATGTCCCCCTGCCCTGTCAATGGAGGAGGGGGCTCAGGGGGGTTGGAGGATGAAAGCATTGGAAATGTTTGTCATTCATTGCAGCCTGCTGCCCATGGAACTGCCATGTCAGCTGAATAGCCAGTTGTCCTCCTAGAACCCTAGACCTGGTCCTGCCCCTGAAATGGGCACCTGAGACAGAAGCACAAAATGGTGTGGAGTACTAGGCAGGACTGCCTGGTCCATTTGTCCCTTGTGAACATTTTAGTGTGGGAGCAGGGGATCTTACAAAGTGCGGGGGGGTGGTCTTCAAGAGGTGGAGGGAGAGAATAGGGAGAGAGGAGAACCTGAGAAGGAGGGAGAGGGAATGTAAGAGCAGTGGGCAGTCTTCCTGGGATAAAAGGCAACTTCAGGAAGTTGGAGTGTGACTCAGGCTGAGGAAGAGGGGTAGGGACAGGGAAAGAACTGGCCAGAGATGGAGAAGAGGATTCACAGGCTTTTAGTAAGAAGGGAGAGGAGTCAGAAGCCATGAGAAGAGAAGGTGACCAGCAGAGGCCACTGCTGCTTGCACAGAGCCACAGGGTCGAAGGGCCAGGCTGCGTGGGGGTGAGCTATCGGAGGCCCACTGGGAAAGCTTTGCTTCTGCTCCCAGACTCTCTTACCCTTTTGTCGCAGTCCTTGGTCATTTTGAGGTTGGTTCAATCACCCCCCACACCCACCCCCAAGTCTCTGGAAGGACAGGAAGCCAGGCCACTGACCTTTCTCATGGTGTGACGTGGGGCTTTGGCCTCACATGGCCCTGTGTTAAACTCTTGCTGTTCAGTTGCCTAGCCATGTCACTTTGGTTATACTTATGCTCAGTCCAGAAGAACAGAACTTCAGATTCCTCAACTGCAAAACTGAGAAAGGAATGTGTGTTGGGAGGTTGCCCTGAGGATTCGGTAAGCTAATAGACATACAACACCCAGCTCTGTGCTGGCCGGGGTACCAGCTCTCTGGCTCTTCCAAAAGAGTCAGTTCCAGGGGCACACATGCTACTGTGAGCATGCTGTGGGGGGCGGTGGCAGACTGGCACAGCTGAGAGGGTTCAGGGAGGAGGTGGCAGGAAGGACTTTTATCTTTTGTATCCAGTCTTGCCTGGAAAGACAAGGGGAATCTTTTCCATGACTGTTGGCCAAGGAAGGCAGATAAACTGGGCCTGATCTTTAGAAAGAGGCTTCCCAAGGGCACTGGCTTCAAATTTCCTACCCTCTCCCAGTCCATTTCTTACTATATATTAGGGTTTGCCAACACGTCCCACCCCCACCACTGATAGATTGGGTAAAGAAGAATTAGGTAAAGGAGTCCAAGGATACTGAGGTAGCCTGGGGGAGACCAGGACTGAGTAAGATGGTAAAGGGACAGGCAGGAAGCATATTTGTCTTCAGGCAAGCAAGAGTTAATCTTGCTTCTATCATTTGTGTCCTAAAATAAGGGCTGCTGAGGGCCATTGTCAGTAATTTTGAAGGCCATCTAAAAGTATGTTCTGATATATGAATCTTCTCAATGACACCCCCGAGTTATGTTTAAATTTCTTCCGGGATGGGGATCTCATTACCTTGAGACAGTCAACACTCAGCACAGCTCCGACTTACATTCGATCAATACCTGCCTCTGCAGCCAGTCCTAGTGTTTTGCCCTGGGGCAGAATGGGACAAGTCTAATCCCCTAGTGTGGCCACAGTTAGGTCACTGCACTGGCAGCTCTGTCTGCTACACCCTCCCCTCCTGGCCAACACCACCTCCCCCTTCCGCCCACTTCCCCACAGGAAGGGCTCTCAGTCTATTGTGCAAACATTCCTCATCCCTTGCCACCTGTTAATGGGGAATTCGTCCCAGTAGAGAAGCAGAGGCAGCTGTGGTTGGAGTAAAGGTGACTTTGCCGGAACTCTAAGGGAAAGCCCCTCCCATGGAATCCCAAGTAGCCAGACTAAGTGTCCAGTGTCCACTTGCTCCCCTTTGCCAGCGCCTCCTGGGACTTTCAAGGTCATTACTGCCAGAGAAAGGGAAAAGCTGGCCAGGCATGGTAATCCCAGCAGCTCGGGAGGCTGAGACAAGAGGATCGTGAGTTCAAAGCCAGCCTCAGCAAATTAGCAATTTTATTTAGTATCTAAAGAAAATTTTTAAAAGGACTGGGGATGTGGCTCAGTGGTAAAGCACCCCTGGGCTCAACCTCTGGTACCAAAAAGAAAGAAAGAAAAGGAAAAGCTGCATCCTCAGGCAGCCCACCCTCTCACATCCCTATTCATCTCCACCACCTCCACCCCTACAGTTCCCCCCCCCTTTTCTAACCATAGGTCCCCTCAGTCCTGCAGGAGATTGGAGTCCTAAGCCAGACCCCATTGACTTCCCCACCAGATCTATGCACCATGTTAGGATACCAGGATATGGGTCTCAGCTGGGAGTCCTTACCCCTGACCTTCCAGGGCTCTAATCCACTAAGTAGCCAGAGCCTCTCCTGAGAGGTAATTGGCACTCTACACATCAGCAGGGCTTCAGGGAGACAGCCTATAGGAAGGGTGGAGGACAAGCCACCTGGTGTCTCTGAGAAGCATGAGTGAGTGCATCTTCTAGATCAGGCCAGCAGGGGAGGGGCTGGGCAGGACCCTGGACTTCATGTGGCTGTGTTGTGCCAAGTGCTAGGCTCAGCCCTAAGAGTAGGCTGTGGAAGAACAGCAGATTGGGAGCCTGCTGCAAGATCACAATTTTGTGCTGAATGCAGCATGTGGCCTTAAACAAATATGGCTCTCAGTTTTCCCTTCAGGATTGCAAGGGGTGCCTGGGGTATTTCCTGGGGTCCTCTCATCTCTGATGTTGTAAATATCTATTTTCTTTCTCCATTCTTTTCCTTCCAGATTCCTATCCCACTCTGGCTATCCATTGGGATGATGAAGGAGTGGGGATTAGACCTCCTTCTTAAGTCAGGGACACAGGAAGCAGGTGACCAACTCTGAGCACCTGGGTGGGAGCTAGTCCTTCCCCAACAAGGCAGCTCACACTGCAATGAAAACTATGTAGTTATCCCAGTGGCTCAGGAAGCTGAGGCAGGAGGATCACAAGTTCAAAGCCAGCCTCAGAACTAAGTGAGGCCCTACGCAACTTCACAAGACCCTGACTCAAAAAATAAAAAATAACCATTGAGCTGGGAATGTGCTCAATGGTTAAATGGTTCAGTCCCTGGTATCAAAAAGAAAAGAAAAATAAGGAAAACTATGGAGCTCAGTGGTAGAGCACTTGTCTAGCATTCATGAGTCCCTAGGTTTGAACCCTAGCACTGCACAAAAACAAAATCCAAAACAAAACCACCTCACCCAGCCCCAAGCAGACCAAAGAACATCATTTTAGGAGAGGTGTCTGAGCCAAATCCAACTCACAGAAGCCAGGCTCAGCCCAGGTTCTCCAAGTGTTCTTGGAGAAAAGCCCAATGAGTAAATTGCTGTTGGCCTGGCTGAATGTTGGGGACCTGTGTCTACCCAAGAAGGAACCAGAGACTCCCTCCCTGGCACCTCCTCTGCTGTGTTTATGTCTCTTGATTCCATTTCCCTACCTGTTGGGTAGAGAAGCACCCTCCCTGACCTCCCACCCTTGGAAGGACTTGAGGTTCCAGAGAACAGAATCCTCCCACAGTCTGGTGCTTGGGTTCTGTTGGGTACCAGCCACTTTTGTTTGATGCTGCCACCTCCTTTCTGTCATCTTGCTGAGGGAGCAGCTGCAGTGATTTCAGGTGTTACAGCTACCAGTGCTGAGAGGCTACTGGAGTATTCCTCACCACTAACCACTGGGTTACCATGGTCTCTGGGTCACTAGGGAGCAGACAGAAATGGAAGACAAGAGAAAAGTAGGTATTTCCTTGCTGTTTATAAATTGAAGCTTTTCTTATCTATCAAGGTGTGTGTGTGTGTGTGTGTGTGTGTGTGTGTGTGTGTGTGTGTGTGTGTAAAGGAGAGAGAAAGGTCTTGAACTTCTTAAGGCTGACTCAGCACTATGTACATAGGGTAGAGCTGTGCATATGGAGATGGAACGGGAGCAACCTGACTCTTCCCATCAGCCACCCTCCTGGTGAAGTTGCATGAGGGCACACTCTGACCAGCTGTCATCTATTTTTCCAGAATCCAGAGCAGGCACAAGAGCTGTCTGCCTGGTCAGACACTGTTGAGAAAGAGGGAGCAGAAAGGATGGCCCATCTGTCCATGGAAAGAACAGGCAACATCCATGGAACAGTTAGCCTTGTGCGTTTAAGGATTGACTCAGAAATAATCAAGAGCCCTCCCAGAAGTAGCAGCTCAGCCACCCTATCCCAGGGTAGTTCCCAGGGTGGGCAGAGTCCTCCAGGATTCTGGAAAGTCAAAGGGCTGAAACATCTGTAGACAACTGGGGAGTAGATGGACATCCTTGTGAGGCAAAAGCTTTGAGTTCCGCAGATGCAGATCTGGCAGCAACAATGAGATGGCCAGGGAAAGTATACCAGGCTCCCCATCAGGTTCCCCGCCAGGCGCCTGGCAAAGGCTCAACCTACCCCACTCTGCACCCCTGAAAAAAAGCTATACTCAAGAGATGTTCAGGGGAGACAGTGTGTTTATTGTAGCCAACAGATCCAAGCAATCAGTCAAACTGCCAAAGAAACTCAGTCTGCTCCCAGAAGCAGAAACATCCCTGCAGTTGGGTCCCAGAGGACCGTTTAGACTTCTCTCCCCTCCCAACCACCACGCAGCACGCAGCACGTAAACCCTAGAGGTGCATAAGTACTACTTATGCAGCCAGGTTTCCCCCTCCAAGTGCACAAAAATCAATAAGAACATTCCATAATTTGCCTTTGGTGAATCAACTCAAAACATTGAGAAGTGATTACACCCTCTCCCCGCAATGTAAGTTTGGGGGTGGGTGTCGTGAGATGTTTTATATTAGTATATATAATATATCTATACCTATACAGAGAGGCTATGTACAAATGCATCAGCAAGCTTCAGTAAAGGAAGACATCAGCAAGAGGCACAACAAGGGACACAGGCTGTCTTTCCTTAAGACACAAGTAGGAAGGAAGATTTCTTGATTCATCACCCGTTCCAATTTCCTATGACCTGGAACTATCTTTTTGGACCTGACCAGTATTTCCAATTATGAATCTGCTTAACCTAACCTTGTCAATATTTACCAGCCCAACTCCTCCAAGGAGACTCACAGAGAGAAATGTGGATCAAATCAACTTCTCCTTCTTATCAATTGGGAATAACTGTGATGAGTCCATAGATAGAGGGGCAGATAGCTATTTCCAAAGCCAGTTCCAAGGCACCTCAAGGCATTTCAGTCCTGAAAAATTGTGCTTTGTTCTTACAAGCTAAATCCCATGAGTTAGCCAGCCCGTCTCTTTGCAGTGGCCCTTAATTAGGAGGGAGAGACAGATGGGGGGAGGTGTGAGAGAGCAGGAGAGGCAGGGGCAGCTGAGAAGCCAGCAGACTGAAACCAGCAGAGTGCAGTGGTGGGAACATGCAGCCAGAAGTGGAGCTAGTGCTCCACACTGCAGGGAGAGGACCAGCTCGCTGGCCTAACCTAGGAAGCAGGGCAGAGTATCAGCTGCTGTGGAAACATCTCACCGGTTCCCCACCTCGACTCACAGAAGCCCCAGTTTGCTCCCAACCTCACTGCCTGGGGGAGGCAGCTCAGAGACCCCCGGAGGAAAGTCTAAGAGCATATGAGGGCCAGCTCCTGGGACAGAGCTGGCTCCTGACCCAGCCCCACCTGCTTGGGCCCCTGGGCCCATGGACAGGCATTGCTTTCCCTGGGTCCCACACTGTCAGGGAAAAGAAGGAAAAGATCCCAGGAGTCTTGGGCTTTTTAAAGGAGAGTTAGGACTTTTTTAATGAACCTAAGGAATCTTGCAAACAATCTGCCTAAATGTTATGAGTCCTGGAAAAAGAAAAGTTCCCAGCATTGGAGCAGATCCTCATATCCTGGGACAAGGGGACATGTACTAGACGACCCAAAGATTATATCTGCAAGCTGCAGAAGTATATCCCACCACCCTTGGTCTCAGTTGGCTGAGGTGCCCACCACCCTTTCCATTCCCAGCTGGGTGGCTTGACGGATGGGTGGCATCACCTGCTCCAGGCATCCTGGTGTTGTGGCTCCCTGCCCCCCATTGGCAGTGCGTTGATTGGCAGTTAGGTACTGAGCTAATGAATTGAGAATTTCCAGAAGGGCTGGACTCATCCAGGAGTTCTCTGGCTATTTACCTGTCCCTCGTCCTGTGCCCACTCTCCCTGGCCTCTGTACTCTTGTCTCAGCTGTACCTACCCTCTTCCCTTCCCAAAGCCCAGATTCTCAAATCCCTTCCTTCTCCCCTAACTCTAGTTCTAGAAGAAGTGGCTACAGAGGTGGAAGTAGATGCACCAAAAAATTAATGTTGGTCCTACAGTGCTGACCTGGCAGTCCCCAACTCTGTTATGGCTTTGTGTGTGCCCCTGGCACCCCACATGGTGCCTGGCACAGAGCAGATGCTCAATAAATGGTTGTTGAAGTGAATTAAGCTGAATCTCCCATATGCTATTTCCCTCTCCCCAAATGGACCATCTCATGGGCAGAGGCAGGGATTGGTCCCTGAGTCTGTCATGATGCCATCTCCACCCCCTTTCCCCAGACTCATTCCCTGCCCTGGACACCTAACTCCCTGAGCAGGACGCGCTGAGCTCCTGGGAGAGGAGAAGGACGAATGCCCCCACCCCCCCTACCAGGCCCCAGGAGCTCCACCTCCAGGAAAACTATGGCTCTGTGGACTCAAACTGGAAACCAAGGAGCCAGAGAAGGGGGCAGGACCCTCGGTTTCTGTCACTTGAAACCTCAGTTTCCCCATTCGAGGGACTTAGTTAGTTGACCTCTGAGGGTCTTTCAAAGTCATATTCTCTGAGTCAGCAGTTTCTGTCTCTGGTTTAGTCCCTCTCTGCAGGCCTAGACCATTCCACTGTAAGGTGAGTAAATGGCAGTGAAAGTTGGCTTCCCACTAATGCTACTTTCTTTCCCACAAAAGGAGCTGCTGGGGCTGCAGGAACAGGGCTCCAGATGGACCAGGCAGGCCACAGGGCTCTATGGCTCCATGGCCTCCTCTCACATGTCCCTCCAGCCTTCCCTTCCTTCCTCTTGCCAAAAGCTAGATGAAAACCCTATTGGGGACAACCCTGAAGCAAGCTGCCCTCCTACACATACCTTCTCCTTGTATCTGAGCCTCGGCTACTCCTGGCTCAGGAGAGGACAGACAGTGGCCCTGTTGGAGCAGGCACTCTGCTGCCAACCCCATTCACAGTGGAACCCCACCTCTCAGTCCCTCAGCCCACGATGGTGGTCCCTAGGGTGGAGCACAGCCCTTCCCAGAGCTGCTTTTCCAGTACTGTCCTCACCAACATCCCCAAGGGATCAGTAGCCAACAACACACCCTGCGCCTCCTGGGGGAGCAGCTAGTGATGGAAACTAGGGCCAGCACGAGCTCCCTGGGCCAAGGCTGAGTCCAGGTTTGTCCAGCCCCGCTTTCCCTCAGAAATGCACAATCATCCCTGTCCCATGATTCCCTCACACAGACAGGACTCCATCCTCACCCCCAGCCTGAAGGGTTGCTCTGGGCTTGAGCAGCCGGAGTAGCACAGCAAGGCCACAGCCCAAGCCTTCTCAAGAAGGCTGCTCAACACAGGAGAGCCCGCCCTCCCCTCAGTCCCTCTCTGAAGCCATTGCCAGACCAGGCCCCGGCTGTACCACCACTGCCCACCTCCCCCATCCTCTTTGGGACCTCACAGGCCTCCTGCCTCCTCGCAGAGACTGGCAGGTTGGAGCCCCTTCTGTCCTCTCCCCAGGGCCCACACATCCCAGACGCCACGGCAGGTTCTCAGATGGAAGAGAGGTGGGTCACCCCTGGTGCAGGGTGGTGGGGTACGAAGTGAGGGGTTCAGGAGGCCCCAGGTCAACCCTGGGGTGCTGCTCAAGAAAAGCACACCAAGAGGGCAGGCAGGGTCACGCTGTACAGGGCAGAGGTGGGAGGAGACAGGACGCGGGGAGGGGCTGCAGGGCGGCTGCCCGTTACTTGGCGCCGTCATCCGCGTTGCCCTCGCCATCCGTCTTGCCGTCCTCCTCCGTCTTCAGGTCATCCGTGCTTAGTTTCTGCTCCTTTTTCCTCCTCACGCACTTGACCACCATCAGCACTAAGATGACCACAGCCAGGAACCCCCCTACGGAGGCCCCCACGATCACCGCGACCGTGGAGTCCCGCTCCGGAGGCTCTGGCGGAGGAAAAGAAAGTTTCACTCAGCTGGGGCTGGAAAGGGGGCCCCTGGCCAGCCCAGGTCTCCCGGCCTGTGTGTGCTGGGGGGGGGGGGGTCCTGACTTGAGACTCTGCACAGGAATTGAGTCCAAGCCAAAAATCAATCGGGGCAACTGACCTCCAAGAACCACACCAAATCCTAGCTCACCAAAAAGCCCCCAGAGTAGGCAGCTCTTATCTAACAGTGAGGACTTTGAGATCAAACTGACCCAAATTGAGTCCTAAATAAATGCCTTATGAATTGTATGACCTTAGGTTAACTTACCCTTTCTCACCCTGGTGTCCTCATCTGTAAAATGGGGATAATAATAGTCCCTCCCCCAGGAGGTTTTCATGAGGATAAAGGAGATAAAGCATAAATCAAAGTGTGTTCAGCCCGGTGGCTGGAATACATTTGGTGCTCAATAACCCAAAAATGTCAGGATCATTAAGGTGGTAATCACAGTCCACACCATTCTAGGGACTGTCTTGACATCCGTTCCCTTGGGAACCAGAAGAAGAAAACAGATGGCCCATCCCCTGCAAGCCTCCCCATGGTGCCCTGAGCTACTACTGCAGAGAAAGGTCAGGGACCCCCCACAGCAGCCTGGCTCCCCTCTCACCTTCCAAGAGGACCTGCAGCTGGATCCTGCCATGGCCGCGGTGGCGGTCGGGTGGGTTGGTGATGTAGCAGTGGTAGAAGCCCTCGTCCTCGAGTTGCACATTTTTCAGCGTCACTGACACATCGTACTTGCTGGGGTTCCCGGAGAACTCCACACGGTCTCGGAACCTCTCTAGCTTCAGGTTAATGATCTTCATACGGAACTGGAGGAACTGGGGAGTGGGACAGGGGACAGGATGGGTGGCTGCACAAGCAAGGAACTAGGAGGACAGTGAGAAGTGCCCTCCACCCATGCACCCTTTTACCGAGACGGAGAGACAGTTACCCCCAGAAAGGCCACGCAGGTGTGGCGACATGCCTCCCGTCAAAGCCCTGAGCAGCAGACAGCCCACCCAGGTCCTCTGGGTCCAGCGCACCTGCAAGGGCAGGTGGTAGGAAAGGCGGGCTTCATGCTGGAAGGCTCCTGCTTCCCCCACCCCTGCCCACCCCGGGAACTCACCATCTCCTCGGAGCAGTTGTTACACTCCTGGTAGGTCCAGTTCAGGGAGAACTGTTTGTGGTTCACGGTGTAGCAGGAGTTGAAGGTGCAGGACAGGCGGGCATCAGATCCATTGAGAATATTCAGGACGGTAGGGACTGTGACTTCCATGCTCTGCCCTGGTGGCACTGAAGAAAAAGCCACAGGCTGATGAGGATTCTGGCTGACAGGGCCAGGGGGGACGTGGAAGAGGTAAGGTAACCCTGCCGTCTGCCCCAGTCTGTTTGGTGCCATTTGCCAGCTGAACAAGGGACTTCACTGTGCTTGCCTCAGCTTCCCCCTTCTTCTTCACCCCTTTAACCATCTTTGTGGGCCAAAACCCTTTCAGCCAAGGCTGCAGTGACCCCATGGGCCAGGGGGATGCATGGAGATTCAGAAAGCACTGCTTGCTCTCCATGCCCAGGGCAGGGTGACGCGGCGTCCCAGCCCAGCCCGGCCACCTCATCTTCCATAGGTCGACAGGCAGACAGGAGAGCGGATGAGCAGTGGGAGGGGAGGGTGCCCCAGAAGAAGAGGCACCATTCCAAGGACCTGCTGATGGTAAGGGGACGAAACCAGGCCTGGCCACATCACCGTGAAGAGCTGTGAGAGGCTGACAGGTGGCAGGATGAGAACCACAGGTTCCACTCGGTCCTATAAGAGGCACCAGGCTTGGGCCAGGAGACTGGGAGTTGGGGTGTCACAGCTGAGAAAAGTCCCTCCCACACAAGCATTCTAAGCACGGCAGTCTAGGGGAGGCAAGTGAGGAGCATAGGACGTGACAGCTAAGGAGGCTCCTGCTTTCAGGGTCACAGAAATACCTCCATAAAAGTTGTGCCCTAGACACGATGCCTCCCGAGTCCTGGCCTTAACTGCCAATACTGCCAAAACCTCATCCCAAACGAGTAACCGAATATTAACAGGGCTGTAGATGTAGCTCAGTGGCAGAGTGCTTGCCTAGTGAGGCCCTGGGTTTCGCTCCCAACATCGCCAAAAAGAATAATAACAGTAATGTGAAGCATCAGTCATTCACTCATTTATCAGATATTTTTAATTTTTTAAATTTTATTTTTTTTACTCATTCATTTTTGGTACTGGGGATTGAACCTAGGGGTGCTTAATCACTGAGCCACATCCCAGCCCTTTTTTGTATTTTATTTAGAGACAGAGTCTCACTGAGTTGCTTAGGGCCTTGCTAAGTTGCTGAGGCTGGTTTGGAACTTGTGATCCTCCTGCCTCAGCCTCCTGAGCCACAGGGATTACAGGTGTGCACCACCACGTCCATCTTATTAGATATTTATAAATCATTTGCGATATGCCAGGCACTTAGTCGAGGCCCTGGGGATTGCCGTGGGAACAGAGTCACTGCATCGTGGAGCTTGTATTCTGGTGAGGGGGACAGTCAGTCACAAGGAAAAGAATCTGGATGAGACTGTCGGGAGTGCTCCTTAGCCGGAGCCTTAAGGAGTGAACTGATGGGCCGGAGCCATTTCCTTCAGAGAGTTCCCTACTGCTGTGACCTGAGAAGCGGCCCTCCAGGCAGGGCCTAACTCAAGTGAGGAAGTGAACCTCTTGATGTCTTGAGGGAATGGAGTTCCAAAGCACAGGGAATGTCAAGGGCAAAGTCTCTGTGGCTGGAATGCTCTTCACACATCTGAGGCAGACCAAGCAGAGTGACCAAGGGAGGGAATGGCAAGACCTGAGGTCAAGGAGTGAGGTAGGGACCAGGCCACAAAGGGCCAGAGCACAGAGTTGGGCATCTTCTAAAAGTAATAGGAAGACATTAAAGAGCTTGAGGGGGAGAGGGAGAGAGCTGAGGGCACCATAAGAATTATAGCAGTAATTTGGTGATGGACAAGAGGACCCGATTAGACTTGGTCTGCTCCCAGTTCAGACCTCCATCAGCTGCTGAACGCAGGAAGCCCCTCACCTCTCTAATCTTCCTCTTCCTCCTCAGTAAAACACTTGTTATGATAATTAAAATAAGCCCCAAGTATTCAGCTAATAGTGACTTTTATTATCCTAGATTTTCCTTAGTTCTGTGGCAGGAATAGCAAGGGCTTCAGAGATGGGGCAGCAGGGAGCCTTGAGGCCTGAGAGTACATTGGAGACTGACCCCTCAAGTCAGTCCCTTGGAATTCCCCCAGATCTGGCAAAAGACTCAGACTGCAAAGCTTCCAGTTTTCAGGTTTGTTGTACAAAGCTACTGAGCCCCACCCTGGAGGCTGCAGCCCCTATCAGGGCTCAGCCCCCATCCTTCTGCTCAACCCATCCGCATGGGTGAGGGACAAGGGCAAGCCACAGGACTTCAGGATAGGAAATGCCCTGAACTGTTGGTCCTGGGGGTCTCCACCAAGCCCTGAATGGGGGATAGCCTCTCAAACCTCACCTGAAGGGCCAAGGACTCCAGGTGTGCATTTAAGTGCTCTTGAGGGGAGTACCAACTAGAGGGGCTGAACAGGCCCCAATCAGGAGGAGAAAAGCCCAGTTCCCAACTCCTTCACTTTCATAGCCATTTTGAATGGATGTGCCAGGCAAGTGTGCCGGAGATATCAACACCACCCCCACTCTGCAGAGCCTGAGAAATCTGAGGGAAGGAGCCGGTGGCAGCTTGTCCTGAGTTCACCTTCTGTCCCAGGAATGCCCTGTTTCTCTAGCCCCTTCCCTTGGAAGGGCTGCCACTTCCCAGGGTCCACACCAAAAAAAGAAAATGCTTTGTGAAGCCTGGCTGGCCCTGTGGGTCCCACCCTCCTTGTTCCTCTGCCTCACCCCAGCAGCCCCAGGCAACATGTGAACTTGAACCCCACTGGACAGCTCCCCACTCCCGAGGGAGCCTGCACTCTGCTGCGGGAGAGGGCAGAGCTATCGGGAGAGACGCCTTTCCTGGCTAACAGCAGGGGACAGAGAGAGGTGCATTGCGGGCTCCCTGCTCCACCCTCCCTGCGCCAGGAGGAAACAGGCAAGGCGCAGTGCCCTCTAGCGGTCATAGGGGTCAAACATCAAGTCCCATCTACAGAGAGAGAGAAGGTGGGTGGGAATCACCAAATCAAAGGAATCCAGAGCTGGGGGAACCTCAGGGCTTGGAGATCTAACACCATGGTTTTACCTGTGATTAAAAAAAAAAAAAAAAAAAACGGATCACAAAAGAGACACAGAGAACAGGGACAATGGAGGCCACAGTTCCTGAATGCTCCTCCAAGATGCTGCCTGAGGCCTCACCAGAACCATACCAGGCTCTGAAGTTTTGGGGGCTGGACCTCCCCCCACCAGTCTAAGACCTATTATAGATTGGGAAACTATTGCTGGAGATCTGGGCTGTGAGCAAAATCCAGGTCTCAGAATTAATTCTGCTGCTTTAGGGAAGTAGCTCATCTAGACCCACAGAGAGGCTTTTATAATAAACACGAACACCAAAAAAGTGCCTCGGTACTCAGTGATGGTTTAGCACTGTGTGAATATCACCTGTCATCACCCCACTTTCCAGATGAGGAAAAGGAGCACAAAGAAGTTAAGTGAATAGTCCAAGTTCACAGCTATAAATGACTAAGTTAAAATTTCAGGTTTTACGGCCTGGCTCCAGTGCTGAGGGTCCAAGCAGAAGGGGGTTTGATTGTCATTCCAGGTTGTCTGATGGCTACTTGGTAGGTCCAGCCCCAGCTCCAGGCAGCTTCACCAGAAGGGTGTTTAAAGCAACCTCCCTGCAAGAGGAGCTCACAGTCTTCCTATAGTCCCCCTTGGGGACAGGTCTGAGGCCTGGGTCTCCTGATCTCCAAACGACATAAAGGAAATTCTGATCAGCAGGATACAGTAAGGATGTGGCTTTTGCTCTTAGCTCCAAAACATCCCAGTGTTGGGCACACCCTTTCCAAAGTATATCTGACCCCCACAGGCCACTTATCATCCACTATTCCAACTGGCCTATCTTGCTGACACCCTGAAAATTTTGTCATCTGCCAAACACTATCTGTTGCAGAGACTAAAAGTGAATTTTCTTCACTCCTCTTCCCATCCTGTAACAACCTAAGATGTAGGTTTATTTTAGTCTCATGTCTCCAAAAAAAAAAAAAAAAAAAAAGAGTAAGCAAGAAATTGCCTCCTGGGCAGCCCCTGCCTCCCGGGTGGGTGTGATGTCCAGCCCCACCTCCTCACCATTCAGACCCTCCCACCCAACTCTCCCCTCCCAGCCCTGTCCATTCCCACACAGCCAGGATCAACCTGTCCTCATCCTCCCTCACTTCCAAACCTCCCATGGCTCCCTGCTGCCTTCAGGGACTGAGTCCAGGATCCTGTGCTCGTAGCTTCCAAGCCCTTTGCCATCTGGGACCAACCTACATCCCAACCTCTTCTGCCAGCCGCCGTCCTTCCATGCATCTTTGACTACAGTGACCCTGGAGTTCTGATTTTTTCCTGAGATCACCACCTTATTTTCCTCCTCCAGGCCCTAGCTCATGTTCTTGCTTCAGGTTGGGAAGCTCTTTCACCCTCTCTCTGGGGCTCGCCTACGCATCCCTCAGATGCCAACTCATAAGGCATAGCCCGAGTGACAGCTTCCCCAGTGTTCTTGTCCTCCCCCCGCCAGGCCTGTTCCCATCTCTTCCCCACAACTGGGAGGCAGAATGGCACAGTGGCCAAGACCAGGGCTCCAGTGCTCCTGTCTGATCTTAGGCAACATGGTTAACCTTCCAGGGCCTGTTTCCTCATCAGTGATATAGGGACCATCTGTACAACAGGGCCTGCCTCCTGGGACCATTTTGAGGATTAAGTGACCTCCCCCTTGAATAAAGCTCAGTACAGTGCCTGGCTCACAGCCCTTGATGAAAGGTAGCTGCTTTATTACCATTATTGCTGATATTATAGCACATACAATTTTGCATGGCTGTCATTTGTTTATGTGCCTATGGCCCTTAAGAAGCTCTGGGGAACTGATTCTTGTTCACCTTAGTATCCTGGACACCCAGAACAGCAGGCACTCAATAAAACTCTGTTGATAAAAAAAAGAAGACTTTTTCTCCTCCACATCTGGGTCCCAGATGCCAGTAGCAGATACATGCAGTAAGCTTGAGTGAAGACCAGGTTCTACTTTATGAGCCTCCCCTAACACAGCCCAGACGTCGGAAATCAGGCCAGTGACTGCAGACTCAAGGATCTTGAGAAGAACTCTAAGGAAGAATGTTTTGAGCTAAAAAACCACCCTCCTGTGCTTCTGTGTGGGTACCAGTTGCCCAGTCTGCCCTCCTCTTCACCAGCTCTACAGTCATCCCTCCAAGCCCCACACTGATACAGTCCCCTCACCAACATTTGTGGCATCCCTCCATCCTGGTGATCCATGCTACTACAACCACCAGTTCTGTTGTTCCCAGAGCCCTCAGCCTTGAAGGTCAGGGGCATGCCTCATCGAAGGTCCAGCCAAGTTCAAGTTCAAAGTCTTTATTCCTATTCACTCAGGACTGTTGAAGCTTTAGCTTCCTCGTGACCCTTCACAACTTCCTCTCCATCTCTTCATCCCAGAGTCCACCTTCCCCTAAGCCAGGGTTCCTTGTCCTGATCACTGAACACTTACTTTCTTCGCTGAGGTATGGTTCTACATTGGCTGCCTCTCCCTGAAAGGAAGCTCCCTCTAACTCCTGAGGAAAGGTGCTTCTCCTCCAGCTCTGGCTCCTCAAATACAGGTTATTCCCCTAAATCCCCCCTTTATTCTGCACTTGAGATTCTACCATCACAGTTTGTACTGCAGTACCATTTCTTGAACATTGGGGGCAGTCAAGCCCAACATTTAAGATGATGTACTGAAGTCAGACTACCGGAGAGTTCAAATCTCAGCTCCCCTTTGGGGGCCAGTTACTTCACTTCTCTGTGCCCATTTCCTCCCTTGTAGCATGAATATAATAATCATATCTACCTCATACAACTGCTGTGAGAATTAAATAAGATACACTGTGTCTGGGCTCATAAAAAGGGCTTAAAAGGTTAGCCATTGTTGAGGCCCTGTTATATGCCAGATCCTTAAACCAGCAGAGGGTCCCTCCAGTTAACCCACAAGAAAACTGCAACTCAAAGGGACTGAGTAACTTGCCCATGTCGTTTAATAAACAATTACGTTGGCTTCAAACCTGGGTCCAATTCTAAGCTTATTAACAACGTAACTGTATTGTTGTTAATATGCCAAATAATTGAACAAAGCTAATAGGCCTTATATACAGTCCTACGGGGGCACTGAATGTTTTTGCTTAGCATTCCTGCCCAACATCATGGTACAAAGAGAAAGAGGGAGAGAGAAACTTGGTGATGAGGAACATTCCTACCGACAATTCTTGAACTTGACTCTGTCACTGCACCAGCAATGAGTAAGTTTAGGAGCAAGAATGAAACTATCTACAAGGCAGGTTGACAGCTAACTTTCTAGCCCACCTGCTCACCAGGAAGTCTATGAGTGGTTCAAAATGAAATCGACATTCGGGACCAATTTGACAGGGCAGTCCATGAGACTGCTGGACAGTTCCAAGCCTGGTTTCAAAGGGCCACACCCTTGCTTAGCTCATGGGTTCCATTTATCTCTCTTTCTCTTTTTCCTGAATCTCTTCACCTGACCCCTCCTCATTCCATCTGGCCAAAACCAAAGGTGCTTCTCCATCATCCCCCAGTGCCTGCTTGAGCAGTTCTCCCAATCCAGAGATCATTCCTCAAGCCTACTTCCCACCTACTCCCACACACATTCCAACGAATCAGTGGGGCAGATTTTCCAGGGAACCAGACCCAGACTCAACTTTCCACTCCTCACTCTCCCTCACAGTCTGTCCTATACCCTAAGTCCACCAGATTTCAAAAATCAAGGTTCACGAAAGAAACCTTTAAAAGAAGCCATAAGTGCCAGGACCCCATATTTCCAGCAGCTTTAAAAAGATAAAAATTTAAACAACAACAACAAAAATCTTCCAAGAGATTCTGCAGATCAGCCTACCGGCTGCCCCACCCCCACATCGGTCCACTTCAGGGAAATTAAAAAAAAAAATCACCTCCCTTGATCATTTTCATCCCTGAGCAACACTCAGATACCCTGACCCAACATTTCTGTGACCAAGTTGTCCCAGCATTGTGCAGTCCCAGCAACGTCCCCCCAAGTCCCCAGCACCTCCTTTCCCAAGGACACAGAGGAAAGCGCTAACAATGTCTGCCTTCCTGCCCCCGCCCCCTCCTCCTCCAGCTGCAGCTGCACTTCTGAACCCTCGGGAGCATGCAGATGTGGGTCTAACTTACCCAAAGTGAAAAAGAGACTGAGCCCCGTGAGACTGAAGGCAGGGCGAGGTAGCCAGGCATCCCTGTGCATTTTCAGAGACTGAGATGTCAGGCGGGTGGGCTACGGGAGAGGGTGATTTGAGGGACCAAGGACTACAGGGGAGGAATGGTTAGATGCTAAAAAAGAAAATGCACGGATGTACTTCAAAGACATATACAACATTAAGGAAGCTTTATTTCCATCTCTCTAATATGGCCGACTTGTATGTTGCTGCTAAAAAGAGAGAGAGAGGGGGAGTGTGTAAGGGAGAGAGAGAAAAAGGGGGATGGAGTAAATATTGTGGTTGGTGGATTTCAAAGAGCAGGTGGGAGGGCATAAAAAAGTCTTTCTGGAAAGAACAAAGTTCCCAGAAAGTTTTACCTTTCAAACAAGAATTAAAGCAAATCCTGCCTTTCTGCTTCTCTTGGAGTGCTTTTTAAATTTGAAAACTGTTAGAGGAATACATTTATTTCAAAGCTTCTGTAAGGAGGGAGCTCTTTTCATCATTTAATCCCCCCACACACACACAAAAAAGACCAAAAAAGGAAATGCTTATTTTTATGTTGTTTGGGAAGGGTTCAGGGAAGTGAGCTGAAGAGACTTTTCAGGAAGTAATGACTTCCCCGTTGTTCTGGCATTTCCACGGAAAACCGAACATGCAAAAGGAGGCTGGTGCAAAAACACCTAAGAGACCCTATAGTCAGAAGGAGCCCGAATGCTTGGGGACCCTGATGCAAACAAATCAACAGGAAAAAGACATTTTTGAGACAATTTAAAAAATGAAAATATGGACTGAACATGAGATACCGAAAATGAATAATTCTTTAATTTGGGAGATGGGATAAAAGTACTGTGGTTACGTTCTTTAGCATCTTGGTTAAAGATACACATTGGAGTGCTGATAGGAGAAATGATATGACTAGAATTTGTTTTAAAATATTCCAGGGGTTAAAAAAAAGGGTGGAAGAAGTAGGGGATCAACAGAGTAGACAAGGCTGATGGTCCAGACAGACTGGAGACCAGTGTGAGGTGTTCATTAAACAGTTCTCTCTTCTGTTATGGAGGTTTGAAACTTTTTTCTTTTAAAGAAGGAGAAAAAAATAGGCTAAGGACACAAGTAGGTGAACTTACAGGAAAAGTAGCAAGGTATCCCTAGGGAACATGGTCAAGTAGAATACAGAGCCTCATAGGCAATCCCAAGCATTTGTAAAGGGCCAATTATGTGCCAAAGAGGATCGAGGAATATGAATTTCTAAAAGGATATGAACTCTGTGCCAAGTTGTGATATGTGATAGCTCAACTTGATCTTTACTCTAGGAGAGGTGTTTTCTTTCTTTCTTTTTTAAATTGCAAATGAGGAAACAGAGGCTGCTGGGGCTTAACCTACCCCAGTTTACACATGGTAGTTAAGGGCCAGGATTCAAACTCAGATCTTTGTGAAGCACTGAGCCCTCCCATGTCTAGATTGCTTATGGCCCAAGGAGGGAGATGGGCCCACATTGAGGTTATTTTAAGAGACACAGGAAAGGGCTGGGGATGTAATCCAGTGGTAGAGCATTTGCTTAGCACATGTGAGGCACTGGGTTTGATCCTCAGCACCACATAAAAATAAATAAAGGTATTGTGGCCATCTACAGTTAAAAATATTTTAAAAGAGAGAGACAGGGAAAAGACTGCGTGTGGGGGGGGGGGGCAGATGAAGCCATCAGCCTCTGCAGATTTATGTAAACAGAGATGCTAAGGGGCAGAAAGTGGAGGCGGATGTGGGAGTCCTGCACGGTGCCTGGCAGCGAGTAGACAATCAATAATCAGGGGTGACTGACTGCACAGGGACACACCTGAAAGAATGAATGAATTTGGAGACTGAATAGGAGAAAATAGACATCATGGAGAAAGTGAAATCTAGCCAGACCCCTGAAGCTGTTCTAGGCAGAAAAGGAGCAAAGGAGGGCACAGCTTGGAGGGAGAGCTGCCAGGAAGCAGAGAGGTGGAAGATCTAGGCGCTCTCTGTGCTTGGCCAAGCCTGGACCATGCACAGACCGTCCCCAGATGCCTGTCTCTTTTCAGTAGGGTCTGACTCTGGAGGGCTCGCCCCGAGTGCACAGCCCAGGGGAGGAACTGTAGGGGAAGAGAGGAGAGCTTAGCCCAGGGAGAAAAGTCTCCTCCAGTGGCGTTGCGGCCCTGGCCCCACTGCCCCTCAAGGCTCGAGGTCTCCTCCACTGTCAGCAGCTCACAGGTGTGCCCAGAGGGTCCACTGACACATGCAGCGCCCCAGCTCCTGCTCAGGCCCGTCCCGCCAAGTCCCAGTCTGCAGCACCGCCATCCACGCTGCCGCAGACACTTTTCAGCCTAGCCCTGTTGCCAGAGATTTTTGGTTTGACGTAGCCGGCTTCCTCCTTTTTTCTTACAGCAGCCAAGGGTGCCGGTGAGGCCCATCTGCTTCCCTGTCTCAATTTGAAATCACACTTAGGTCCAGAAGTTTCTGTCTTGGAGGCATCTGAGGCAAGAAATGGATACAGAAGTTTTTAGACTTCTATTCAGAATTTGGCTAAAAGAAACTAAGTATCTGGAATTCAAATAACCTTTATCCAACTCAGCCCTCCAGGACCCCAAGGGTCAGTAGAAATCAGATCAGAGGTGATGGCCCTGGCAAGGTAAGTCTAGGGGAGATTGGAGAGAGCTGTCTCAGCACCTCCATAGCCCACTTGGTCCTCCAGGTTCCCATTTGCTCCGAAAAAGTAAGCCTTCCCTGGAAGCCAACAAAAGCTGAGGAAGCAGAAATTTCAAAGAGGCGGTTTGCAGAATGAAGACACCAATATCAAAGATAGGCTTGGGGGGGCGGGGGAGGGGTAATAGTGAAGTTCTGTGGTTTTGGCATTTCTGCCTGGTGCCATTTATCACTGAAGCTTTTATTGGACAACAATCAATTACCTACCCTGCTGAGAAAAGCAGTGTTACAAATAATCCAAAGGAGGGCCCTTACCTTTTGTCTTTGGAATGTCTAGTCAAGGCTCCAGAGAGCCTCCCAATTTACTTTCGCCTTAGAGTCTAACATCTCAAAGTATATTCCTAGCCAGCATCATCAGCATCACCTGGGAACTTGTTAAAAATACAGAGTCACAGGCCTAAGGAATAGAATCTGTACCTTTTAGCAAAATCTCCAGGTGATTTTTTTTTTTTTTTTTTTTTTTTTTTGGTGGTCCTGGTGATTGCAGCCAGGGCCTCATCCCCAGCCCCTCCAGGCTCTAGGTGATTCTTGAGCATGTTAAATTTTGAGAAGCACTACTTTCAATCAGTATTAAATAGCTCAATGTGAAGCTCGGTTTGGGGGCTTGGGGAAAGGAGAACAGTACACAGGAACAGGCCTGGGATTAAATGCCAACATCCTTGATCTACAGAGCACACAGCAGTCTGCTCATGGGTTCAAGGTAGGAATTCATTTCACTCGCCTCTCTTTGCCACCCCTGGTGCATCTCAGGCCTTTCTATACCAAGTACACAGCATACACAGCACCTAGCATCTTGTCTTTGCCTTTGCACTTTCCTTGTCTAGGAATGCCCTTCCTCTCTTGCCTGCTCAGAAGGCTCATGGTCTGTCTTCAAACATCTGTTCCAGCAGGGCATAGTGATACACAGCTGTAATCCCAGTGACTCAGGAGCCTGAGCAGGAAGATCACAAACTTGAGGCCAGCCACAACAGCTTAGCAAGACCCTCTCTCAAAATTAAAATAAAATAAAAAGGACTAGAGATGTAGCTGAGTGGTAGTGCCCCTGGGTTCAATCCTGGTGCTGAAAGAAAAAAAAAATCTGCTTCAAGTTCACCTATTCCTGATCTACACATTACTTCTTTCTTCTGTGCACCTGTGTGTAGCACTGGGTACATTTACTCATTCATAAATCAAGTCACTCATTCAACAAGTTCAAATGTTGTAGTCTCACATTATCTGTGGAAGATGCGTCCTAAGACCCTTGCTGATGCCTGAAACCATGAATAAAACCAAACCCTACGTACAATCACTGTGAATTCCATGGCAGTGGATCTGCTACCCAATAAAACTACTAATTAACTGATGGACAGGTCACATACACATCATGGATTTGCTGGACAAGGGAATCACATGCATGCTTCCTAGGAAGAAACAGGACTAAGTACGAGATTTCATCACACTCCTCAATTGAAAACTTATGAATTGTTTATTCTGGAATTTTCTATTTCATATTTTCAGACCACAGTTAACTGTGGCTAATTGAAACTGCAGAAAGCAAAACTAGGGATAAAAGAGATTACTATGCCTATTTAATGGCCCGATGTGCTTAATACTGGGCTAGAAACTGTACACCTGGAAATGACTGAGAAACAGCTTCCCATGAGTGCTCACTTTCTAGACAAGGAAATAAGTGCACAAATTCAGGCACAGTACATCATGATGAGTGCAATCCTGTCTGCAGGGAGAGAACTAAGTTCTCCTGGTGTTGTAGGAGTTGCCATGCTAACAGGATCAAAGAGTATTGTCATTATTTATTTCCCAACTCACTTTCCAACTTCATTCTGAGTATGGGCTGGGCCTCTGATAGTCCCTGAGCAGAAAGAGAATGAGCAATGTCTAAGTCATGACCCAGGAAAGGGCAGAAATTCCATCAGCCTGACCCTACCCAGCCAGGGTGTGGGGGAACTGGTCCAGAGGCTTCCTTGCAGGCTCCTCCACTCCACTCCCTAGGACTTCCATTCAAGAAGGATTGTACCTCACTAAAAAATGACAAAACCATAGAATTTGCAGGGAAATGGATGGCATTAGAGCAGATTATGCTAAGTGAAGCTAGCCAATCCTTAAAAAACAAATGCCAAATGTCTTCTTTGATATAAAGAGAGCAACTAAGAACAGAACAGGAAGGAAGAGCATGAGGAAAAGACTAACATTAAACAAAGACGAGTAGGGGGAGAGAAAGGGAGAGAGAAGGGAAAGCATATGGAAATGGTAGGAGACCTTCAATGTTACACAAAATTACATATAAGAGGTTGTGAGGGGAAAGGGGGAGGGAAACAAGGGAGAGAATTGAACAACAGCAGAGGAGGTAGAGAGGGAAGATGGGAGGGGAGGGGAGGGGGGATAGTAGGGGATAGGAAAGGTAGCAGAATACAACAGTCACTAACATGCCATTATGTAAAAATGTGAGTGTGTAACCGATGTGATTCTGCAATTTGTATTTGGGGTAAAAATGGTAGTTCATAACCCAATTGAGTCAAATGTATGAAAGATGATATATCATGAGCTTGGTAATGTTTTGAACAACCAATAAAAAAAAGAAAAAAAGGATTGTACCTTGTGGAGGCAGAGGCTGCAAGAGTCACAGAAAACACCTAAAGCAGGGTCTCTAAGCGCTTAAGATCTCTGAGAGAAGTTAAAGTGCCACATCTATGAAACAATTAGAGGACAACAGAAGATAAAAATCTGATCAAGTGTAGAAATATCGAGGGAGGTGCAAAAACTCAAGAGATCAAAGGACTTGAACGGAGACTTGGGCAGACAAGAAGGGAAAGAGTAGCTCAGGAGGCAAGAATGCACCAAGAGCAAAGGCTTAAATGCAGGATAGACAAGATATATAAAGCAGAAGATTTTATTTAAAAAAAAATAAAAGTGGGAGAATATATGGATGGGTAGACAAGATAGCACCCGAACACAGAAGGCCAGAAACATAGTTCCAGCACAGGAAAATCACCAGTGCTGACAAAACGGAAGAAAGGTCTTAGCTTTGGGAGAAACTTTGAGTTCCTTTAATTTTTGATTTAAAAAAACAAAAAAAAGATGTTTTGAGAGTCTGGTTTTACAGAAGTGGTCATGAATTGCCTGACCTCCCTTAAAGAAGCCTAGACCACATCTGCAAACCAGCTGGTCAGAAGGTCAGTGGTCCTGAGAAACTTTCTTTCAACTTAGGAAGAGGCTTACTGGTCTGTGTTGGAATGCAACTTACAGCCTAGGGCTCCTCAGCTCTCAGAAACCACTAATTCCGTGTCAGCCTGGGCCCCTCTAACCACACACACACACACAGAGCTGGTATTTCACGAAAGGACATTTCCAATGTAGACATGTGAGCACACTGTGGAGCCAAAATGGGAAAAGGAGTGGAGTTACAAGGAACAGGGAGAGAAAAAGGGTTGGCAGGGTCCTAAGGAAGGACCACCTAGGGGCTAGGGTTGTGGCTCAGTGGTAGAGTGCTCACCTAGCACGCACGAGGCACTGGGTTCAATCCTCGGCACCACATAAATGTAAAATAAAGATATTGTGTTCACCTAAAACTTAAGAATAAACATTTATAAAAAAAAAGAAGATGAAGGACAGTCTATCTGCTAGTCCAGTGGACAGTCTGGCTATTTCCAATTCCAGAACAAACTTTCTGTTTGTTTGAGGGTTTTTGTTTTGTTGCTCATTTTTTTGGTGTTGTTTTTGTTTTTGTTTTTTAAGGGGGCAGGGTCTCACTCTGTTTCCTCTCCGGCCTAGAACTCACTGGATCTGCCTGCCTCAAGCTCCCAAGTAGCTGGGATCACAGGCTTGTGCCGCCAGCTTTCAACAGCCAAATTCTGGAGCTGCTAGATCCTGCATTATTCATGGGCAGCCCATCCCCTCCGGGCTTTCTCTTGGCAAGGACCTGTGTGCTTCTGGAAACCTTCAAATATGGGAGCATCTGGTGTTCTAGGGACCTAACATACTGCAAATTCAAGTAACAAAAGCGCTTGCTGAAGGATCTCCTACACCAGGGGACCCAGCTTGATCCCTTTCCAGAAGTTTTCCTGCCCTTCAGAATGTCACCCCTTGAACCCTTTGCCTAAGCTCAGCTTCCTAACTCTCTCTTTGAGTTAGAGGGACTTAGGTGTCTGAGTTTGTTTCCTGCCCATAGAAATAAAAATCAACAGGAGAGGGGCACTGAGTCACCAGAAGATATTGTCATCCATTCTGTTCAATTTTGTTATTAATGGCACAGAATGGCTAGCATGGTATTAAAAAAGAAAGAACCCGTTTCTGAATAGCAAGAGCTGGAAAAGATAAATCCAACTGAGGGTTCAGACCAGCACTGTTGTCTAAGCTATCTCATTTAGTAATTGCAAAAGAGAGAGGAAAAAAAATCCTACAGTCCCAAATTTACATGTACAGTCCCCAATTTACAATAGTTCAGTTTATGATTTTCAGCTTTTCAATGGTGCAAAAGCAATATGCATTCGGTAGAAACCATACTCTGAGTTTTGAATTGCAATCTGTTCTCAGGCTAGCGATCTGTGGTAAGATCCTCTCTCTCAGTGCTGAGCAATGGCAGCAAGCTGCAGCTTCCAGTCAGCCACATGATCCCAAAGGGGAACGGCTCATCTTCCAGTGTTGCTACGTTATGATATTCTGTGGGTTATGCATATTGAATGCATTTTCAACTGATGATAATTTCAATTTATAATGGATGTAGCCACATCTCAGACAAGAAGCATCTGCATAGGGAAAACAGCCTCAGAGAATCTAAGAAAACTTTGCAGTATTGATGAGTAAGAGCCAGAACCTAGATTTGAACCAAACCATTTGACCAAACCGTCCACCTTTATGTTCCTGGATTTAATAGACAGTCCCTTGTAAGAAAATGACATAAGAGAACAAGTAAATCTTTTCCATGGTCTCCTACAGGAATGTTTTAGTTTTCAGCAAAGTTGGTATTTGACAACCATGGATTCCACCCTCAGCAGCAAATTCATGCCTAGGTATGAGAAGAAGGTTTGTGGGAGACAGGTAGATTTCCTCTTCTTCCTCCCCAGACTAAACTGCTGAACCCAGAATGGAATCAAATTCAAATTTGGGTGTGTTCACACTTCCACAATCAAAGTACCCTGAGAGGATGGCGTGGATAAGCTGTCCAGCCCACCCTCCGGCTCTTATTCCAGTGATTCTGTATCTTGAAGGCTACTGTCCAATGCATACATTTAGGGAAGTAGAAAAGGGGCCCTTAATGGCTCAGGAGGCTGAGGAAGGAAAATCATGACTTCAAAGCCAGCCTCAGCAAAAAGCAAAGCACTAAGCAACTCAGTGAGACCCTGTCTCTAGATAAGATACCAAAAAAGGGCTGCAGATGTGGTTCAGTGGTCAAGTTCAATCCCCAGTTACTGCCCCCCCTTATAAAAGGGGTCCCTTAACCCAAAGAAAAAAAATGTGGAGGGTGGCCAGAAATGAAACCACTTCTTCCCCATAAACACTCTGGTTATGAAGAGTCCTTCCAGAGTCAAATTATAGTGCCAATATGTGTCCCTGGTATGTCTTGGACAGGATAGCACCTTCTATGCGCATGTTGACGTACTCCTTATTTAGAGCAAACAGAGCTCTGTCACTAACAAGAACAAAAAGAAAACTCTCAATGACTCTTCTTCATGGTTAAACAAGAAAAACTGGTATAAAATAAAGAGCTCATAATGCCATGAGAGGGCCCCAATACTTGGAGGGCTTGAGGAATCATTCAAAATTGTAGTCCTGCTTGAGACTGGATCAGAAATCAGAGATACGGAAAAGATCTCTTCTTTATTTGGGCCCTGAATGGCTCAATGTGGGGAAAAGGGGGTGCAGAGAATGAGAAAAGGCCTGTGATTGCTGAGGAAAGGAGACAGGGGCTGAGTCCAGGCTGATCCCTAGAGACTAGAAGTCAGAGGTCAGAACCAAAGGATTTTTAAGACCAACTTATCAAATCTTACAATAGTAACCAAAAAGTGTTCAAACCTCACATTTCAGACCAAGAATTAAATCAGGGGTTGTCCATTTTGGCATTACCACAGCATCACCTTTGAAAAAGAAACACAAGCTGAGCGCAGTGGTGCACGCCTGCAATCCCAGTGGCTCAGGAGGCTGAGACAGGAGGATCACAAGTTCAAAGCCAGCCTCAGCAACTTAGTGAGGCCCTAAGCAACTCAATGAGACCCTGTCTCTAAATAAAAGGCAAAAAAAGGCATGAGGGGCTGAGGTTGTAGTTCAGTGGTAGAGTGCTTGCCTAGTGTGAGGCACTGGGTTCAATCCTCAGCACCACATAAAAAAAAATAAATAAATGTATAAAAAGGGAAGTGGCTGGGGATGTCAGTGGTTGAACACGCCTGGGTTCACTCCCCTGTACCAAAAAAAAAAAAAAAAAAAAGACACTCCATGAGGAATTAGGAGGCCTATGGTGAGGCCCTGCAAGGACCAATGCTAATACCCAGGTGGAAGGAAGAACCACTGGTTCAAATCCCCGATCTGTGCTCAGACCTCACTTCCAACATGTTCCTGCTATATGTTCCTAGGACCAACACCAGCCCATCATGCAGAGTCACCATGAGGCTTCCCCCTCCAGGTGCTACAGTTGTTCCAGGAGTTCCAAACTATGGATTCCTTACCCAAACTCCACTTACCCCTCAGGCAGGGCATAAGAATGAATGATTTTCACAAACCATGTTTATTTAGGCATCATTTATTGATGGAATCATTTGCATTGGTTTTTATCTCTGTGATTCTTCTCAGTAGCTCAACCACAAAGCACATTGTCCATATGAAGGGTCTGATCCGATGGAGTGCTTGAGGCCACCACAGTGCCTCAGCCAACTTCCTCTGGGCCCTTCTAGCCAGCCAAGTTCATTCTCTCCCTCTCCTCAGCAGAGCTTGCTCCTCCAGAGCTGTTCAGTCCTTCTGCCAGGCTCCAAACCCTCCATCTTCAGCCCTTTGATGAAAGCCAAGGATACCTGGAGGGCAGGGGTCTGAAATAACTGGTACAGTATCTCAGCAACACAGAGGGAGGACAGTCCCTGCCACTGCTAAATTGAAGGAAACGCTCCTTTCTTCTCAAAAAGCATGCTCTGGTTTTGGAATTCCCCCAGCTGGAACTGACCTCAGAGAGGGCCAAACTGGGTGCTGTGGGGGAAGAGAAGAAAAAAGCAAAGCAGACTTGTAAGTAGTTCAGGGCTAGAAAAACAGCTCAGTGACAGAGTTAGAGCACTTGTCTAGTATGTGTGAGACCCTGGGTTCAGTCCCCAGGACAGGGGGAAAAAAGAAGGAATGAAGGAATGAAGGAATGAAGGAATGAAGGAAGGAAGGAAGGAAGGAAGGAAGGAAGGAAGGAAGAAAAGCTGTTTACATGTGCCTGGCCCTGTACTGAATTTCACATGCATTGTCCTCTTTGGTCCTCACCCCTGGGAAGATAGGAATTATTATTTCCATTTTAAGGATAAGGAAATTGAGGTTCAGAAAGGCTAAATGACCTGCCTGTAAGTTAACATCTTGCTGCTAAGAGTCAGAGTCAGGAGCTGGAGGCAGGTGTGCCCAGCTCCAAAGCTTGTGATCTGAACCACTGTGTGTCCCGCTTTAGAAAGGGAGATTAGCATGGTGCTGGGAATCTATGGGAGGATCTGTTCCAAGAATCCACAGATACCAAAATCCAGGGACACTCAACTCCCTCATATAAAAGGAGTTGTAGTATTTGCATATAACCTACATCCATCCTCCTGTTCATTTCAAATCATCTCCAGATTACTTATAATACTTAATACAATGGAAATACTATGTAAATTAGTGTTATGCTGTATTGTCTAGGGAATAGTGACAAGAAAAACCGTCAGCAAATGTCATTATAGATGCAACTTTTCCCCAAATACTTTCAGTCCTTTGTTGGTTGAATCCATGGATGAAGAAAACGCAGATACAGAGAAATAACTATACATTTAAGTAAATTTAATTGAAGCCAACAACAACAAAAATCAAAGGTTCTTAGACATAATTGTGCATGTCAGTAATCTCAAAAACTCAGGAGACTGAGGCAGGAGGAAGCACATTCAAGGCCAGGCTCAGTAACTTAGCGAGACCCTAGCTCAAAATAAAAAATAAAAAATAAAAAAAATAAGGGCTGGGGATTTAGCTCAGTGGTAGAGCGCCCCCTGGGTTCAATCCCTGGTAGAAAAAATAATCCGAGTTTCTGTACTCTTGCTCTCTATAGAGAACACCTCTGCACTTGAGGTCTTATCCAAGTGTCCTGCAATTCAGAATTCATCCACAGGCTTATTTAGTTTGGCATAGAATGTTCTCAATTAACTTGAAGGCCTCTGAGTTTGTGGCCCTGGCCTCTCCTCACCCACCCTCTATTAGATGTGTTTCAAGGAAACGTGCTGTCCCCACAGCAGTTGTGATACATGGGGAAGGCAGCCATGAGAGCATTGTCACTCTTACATCATCTCCACCTTAAGACCTTCTGCAAACACCCTAGTGGGTGACAGTAGCCACATCAGCAGTACCCAGCAGTAGCCACATCAGCAGGTCTGTGAAGGCCAGGGAGGCCCGACCAGTTACTGGAGCATCACATGGCAATAACGGGGGAAGGAGGTGGAAAAAAAATGAGTCTATTCAACAGCAACTTCAGAGCAGGACTCATGTTTCACTTGGTGGAACCAGGCCAGGTCCCTGACCTCACACTCCCCTGATCTCACATTTTCTCTGCTGCAGTCAGCTGGGAGTCATGTGTCCTCTGGACAGAATGACAAGAACAAACACAACCCATCATTCCATAGCACAGGAAGCCAGCCTTTCTGACCCCAGCAGAACACTGTTCCTTCATGGGCCAGGTGCCTATAATTAGTCTACAAATAGCATCGAGTTATTGTCAGCTGACTCCTTTTGTCCCTACCCCTATTCACTGCAGAGCCACAGAAGTCTGAGCCAAGAAAAAGTAGGAATCAGACTCCATGCTATTCTCTGAAATTCAGCATGCAGACTGCATGCCAGCGGAATAGGCAAAAGCATTAAGAAGGCACAGAATTGAAAACTCCAAGGGTCAAAGGACTCTGCTTTGGCCTTTTGATAGAAAAAAAAATCCCTTATAGTGTAATACTTGTCCAAGGATCCTAACACACTCTCTTTATTAGGTCTTATTTAATCAGGGCTATGCTAATGAGGCAAAGACCTCTCCCTGCTCCCAGTGAAGTCACTTGTCACCTCTAGTGATGACTTTAATCCTCAAAATTGGGTACGAAGACAAGTTTGACAAGACAATCCAGCAGAGTTTATTTTCTCTGACTTCCTACTACTTAGAAAAATCTCTGCCCTCAGCAAACAGCCTCCCTGAGTGATCTAGTCACACATCTGCCACCCACGGTTGCCGTACCCTTCCCAGCCCCTTCTGTGGCCCAGAACCATCCTCACCATGGTCATGTAGGTGGCCTCTGATTTCCCACTTGGTTCTTCTTCCTCCCTCACTTCCTGTGTAGTTATAGAGGAGTAAACATGTTTCTAGAGGGAGAAAAAAGTGTAAAAAATTCCTAAAAATCAAGCAAATCTCATATCCAGGAATAAGTCCACCCACTCCCATTCACAGGGCATCAGCCATCCAAATGCGTAAGTTCAGAGGGTTACTGAGAGCCAGAGAATGATCGTCAAGAACCATAATTCAGCCTTCAAGCTTGAAAGCACTCAGCAGCAAAGGGTTGAGATTCTTCACTTCACTGGGCATGGAGTTAGCAGCAGGGACCCCTTATCTTGCTAAATTACTTGTATTCTGTGGACATTTCTTTCTAATTAGAGTCATAGCAGGATGGCATTGATTAGCAGCTAATCGTCATCATCTTGAAGGGTTTATATGGCAGGAACAGCCCTCACTGAATCTCACATCTGTGAGGCAGTGGCACTTAGTGATTCACAGTCCTGTCACTGTTTGGAAAAACAATATCATCCAATGACAAATTCTGGGCTTCTAGAGGCTGCTGCACCATGTTGGGAAAAAGTCCTCTTGGGACAAAACTAGCACAAAAGACAGAAAGGTAACTATTCAAAGAGTTTCTAAAAGTTAGAGAAAAGGAAAGGAGAGAGGAAGGGAGGAGGAGAAAAAAGAAGAGAGAATAGCATTTCAGAGCTATCAATCCATTTCTCAGTCACTCATTTTTGTTTTGTTTGTTTTGGTTCCAGGGATTGAACTCAGGGGCACTCGAACACTGAACCACATCCCCAGCCCTATTTTGTATTTTATTTAGAGACAGGGTCTCCCTGAGTTGCTTAGCGCCTCGACATGGCTAAGGCTGGCTTTGAACTTGTGATTCTCCTTCCATACCCTCCCGAGCCACTGCCACTGAGATTACAGGCTTGCACCACTGCACCTGGCTCTCAGTCCCTGTTTATAACTCTGTTACAGACCAGTATGGAGGGGGACGTTCTTGTTGGTCCTCTTTTTCTAAAGGTTCCTGAATACTTCATCTTAACCATTAACTCCTCAACTACTAAATGTATCATAATTACCCCTCATATTTACTCAATGCTTCATGTATTATGAAGCACTTTTTTTGGTATTAGGGATTAAACTGAGGGGCTCTTTACCACTGAATTATACCCCCCCAGCCCGTTTTATTAATTGATTGATTGAGGCAGAGTCTCAGTAAATTGCTGAGGCTGGGCTCAAACTCACTATCCTCCTGCCTCAGCCTCCTGAGTCACTGGGATTACAGACATGCACCACCAGGTTCAGCTGCCTATCATTTTATTTGAGCCTTACAATGACACGGAGGAGGAGGCAGGGCAGATTATCTTTATCCTCATCCTCAACTTGCTGAGGTGGTTCTGGGAGGTGGTGCTGGTTTCTGAGTCCAAGTCCAGTGCCCCTTCCTCAGCCTGCTACCAGAACCTGCCATCCAGGACTGGTCTGGCCCAGCCTGCCCAGTCCCATCACTCTTCAGCCACCCCTTTTGCAGTGATAGGGCCTTCCTGAGTTGCTGCTGTGTGCAAGCACTGGCCTGTGAGCTGAGACACACAAAGGATAATACATGGTTCCCAGGGGAATGACAATTATAAGGACACCCTGTATCAACCCCAGTATTTCATGCTGGACACACATGCACCCAAGTCCCTTTCAGAGAGCAAAAGGCAGAATTCTCTTACCTCTGGATTGGCCTTCTCCATGTTCTCCAGGCTTTTAACAAAGGCTGTAGAATTTAGTGAACTGCAAGGCATGTGAAAAGCACATGGAATTAACCAGCGAACACCATTAATTCATGCATGCCTACATGAGAGCCCACCCCCCAATCCCGCCCCACACTGCCTTGTGAGGAAAGAGACTGACAGAAGAACCATTCTCTCCAGACTCCTATACTCAGGGCATCTCTTACTGGAAAGCAAGAAACTGTTCTGGGGGCTGGGGTTGTGGCTCAGTGGAAGAGTGCTTGCCTAGCACATGTGAAGCACTGGGTTCCATCCTCAATACCACATAAAAATAAATTAAATAAAGGCATTGTGTCCATCTACAACTGAAATTATTTTTTAAAAAGAAAAAGAAATCATTCTGGAGATGGTTTGGGCTGAAAATCAGCTTCACCTTCTCTATTATCACTCCAACAACTTTCTGTCCCTAATGGGAGATGCAATTTTGAGTAAATGAATAGAGAAGGAACCATTCAACTTTATCTGCTTGACTTTAATCATCCTTTGGACATTTCTTAGGACCAGGAAAATGTATCTGAACCAGCAGGGGGCAGCACACGCTAGGCAAGATCCCAGTTCCAAAGACTTCTAGCCTCTCCCTGAGGGCACTTCACCCTGGCCACTCATCTCAGATCTCTTGACCATTTGCCTTCTGCAACTGCCACTAAATGTACTTCTTTTATTGTTTTGGCCTGAGGCAGAGATTTTAAAAGAAAAGAAAAATCAGGTATAAGCTAGAAAATAAACTATATATATATCTGTTTCAAAGTGGAAATTTTTCAATCACATTTTCTGATTGTAAAGTTGTATATTCTCATTGTAAAATGAATCAAATAATACATAAATATAGGCAGTTGGAAATGTCTATATTTATGCATTTCCTTTATCTTAAAGACCCTACCACTGTTACCATTCACTGAATCATTGCCTTGCCTTTCTGATAGACAGTAATGATGATCCCAACTTTTCATTTATAAACAATATTGTAGTGCTTTTTGGGGGGTGGGGTTCATTTAACCACTGAGCCACATTCCCAGCCCTTTTTGAAATTTCTGGATTGTTAAAAGAAATAATATCTGCAGTCTAGACAATGAAAACTAAAAATGTCAGTCTGTAAATATTTGTCTTGAGCCTAAACTCTTAGATGTTTTCTGTCCTTTAAACAGATGCCACTATAGCCTAAGTTTGGAAAGACACTGGTTAACTAGACAATTTTTTTTTCTGGTACTAGGGATTAAATTCAGGGGTGCTTAACCTCTGAGGCACATCCCCAGCCTTTTTCTTTTTCATTTTTTATTTTGAGACAGAGTCTATGTTGCTTAGGGCCTCGCTAATTTGCTGAGGCACCTTGAACTTGTGGTCCTCCTACCTCAGCCTCCAGAGCCACTGGAATTACACATATGTGCTACTGCACCCAGCTGTAGCACTCATATTTATGCACAAATCTCAGCAGATCAATTTTAATATTTCATTAAAATAAACTACTAGACAGAGAAATGCTGCCCTTTATCTTGAGGGAAACTGATGAGGGTGAATTAAGCTGATAGTGAAACCCACTTGTGTAGCTCTTGGTTCTATGTTCCCAGCTACCCAGAGGAAAGACCTTCAGAGAGGTCAACCAAGTTCCAAGCCAAACCAGAGAGACCTGGGGATTGTAAACTTAGCAGGCACATGCAATTTCTGTAGAATCCAAATTCTACTGGGAAAGGTCACTCAAAAGTCAGCATTATGGGTCTGGTGGTAGCACACTTGCCTAGCATGTGTCAGGTTCTTGGTTTGATTCCAGTATTAAACTTTTTTAAAAAGTCAGCATTACTTGGTCTTTGCAGGGCCCTTTCTCACTGATATGATTTCAACAAGAGAATAAATTTGCCCTACCAACATATTCCAGTTGGGTAAACTGAGGGACACGAACCTACCTACAGTCAATGAAACTCTAGCATCCACAGTAGAGCATGTGGGTATTTCTGTGACCCTTGGGAGAATTTATGATGAAATTCAGTCCTTTAAAAACACATTTGACAATAATTTATTTAGAACCTAGGGTCATCCATTCAAAAACAGCCTCTCAGAATTAGAATATAGTTCTTTAAATAATATCATCGGCAACATTCAAGATCTAAACTTCAATATGAAGTATATAGTGGGGATAATATAAGAATCCTTCTTCTCAAGTAGTGAATGATACAGTTCTTGCACAGATTTATATGCATTTTTTTTTCTTTGTAGTGCTAAGAATGGAACCTGGCATGATAGGCAAGTGCTCTATCATTGAGCCATAACCCCAGCCAAGATTAATGTTCGAAATTATGCTCCACTTAGACCTCCATTTGTAAGGGAGAAGGGAGTTTGTAACCTCTGTATAACACCAGTGAGGATGATGTAGGATGTCCAAATCTTTTCAGGTGAGCAAAGGAATAGAGCCATCTATGATGAAATCTAATGTGACAATCATTTGATTCTATGAAAATACCTACTCCTTTGAGAATGGCACAGGTTGGGTCCTATCAATTCATTTCCATGTTGAGTTAGAGGCAGTCCTGCGTCCCCAGCCTCCCAACCCAAGAGGAAAAGCCCTGTACCTCTTATTCCAGTGGGTCCTCTTCACAATCAATATCAAAACAGGGAACAGCAGGAGAGTGGCACAGACAATCCCCACAATGATCACCAGCTGATTCCCGCCCAGGAGCTCAGGTCTAGGGATTTCTGGAATCAAGGCTTGGGAAAGGGGAAAAGCAATGAGAGGTCTCAGTACTCCAGAAAAGAGCTGGGAACCCCTTCAGTTCTGTGCCAAGTAGCAGCAGCTAGGTCAGGAAGCAGAGGGAGAAGGCCAGACTCCACCTCACATCAGGACACAGGGACACTGTCCCCATTAGATTGAGAAGTAAAGTCCTACCCACTTGCTTGCCCCTTGATATGCAGATTAAGGTGGGTGGGAGAAGAGGCTTACACTTCACTACATTCAAGTTCCTTTTCACATCAACAGTTCTATTTTAAATTTTGGGTTACAAAATGACCTAGAAATAAGAAGCTTTAGAGGCTCCTGTCTTTTCTATGAGCCAGTGATTATTTTTTTTAAAAAAATGCTAGAACATTCAGCTATATAATCATAATGCCAAATAGGGCCTCCAGAGGCACTTCTGCCTGTATGATACCATTCACTCATCTCTATCCACTCTAAATACATACATCACACACTTCCTTGGTGCCAGACATCACTAGATTCAAAAGATGCCTACAAAGACAAATGAAAAATGGTTCCTGCCTCCAAGAAGCCAGATCATCATGGAAAAAGAAAACCATAGACTGCTACAAGTACTGGGACAGATATCTGTATAGGGTTCAGAGGGGCACAGAGAAAAGAGTGCCCAACTCTATGCAGGGCAGAAGGTGAGAATTTGCCAGCACTGTTTAAAAGTTTCATCTGAGTCTTAAAGGAAAGGAAACATCTACCAGCTGGTTGGGAAGACACTATAGGGAATGGCAGAGGGGATGCTGTGCACAAGGTCTGGGGCATTTAGGAACTGGGAAATGCTCAGCAGGTGTAGTACATAGACTGGATTTGAGGGGTGTGGGAGCATGGGGCTGGAGGGTAAACAGGGTCCAGGGTCAGGAAAGACTCAAGCAGCTCAAATAAGAGTTTGCCGCCGTCCTCCTCCTCCTCCTCCTCCTCCTCCTTCTTCTTTTTTCTGTAATCAACGGAGGAACTACTGCAAGATTATAAGCCATAGAACAGAATTTCTGATTTGTGACTTAAAAAGATGGCAGTGGCAATAGAGTTTTATTCAGTCATAATAAAGAATGAAATTATGCTATTTTCAGAAATGGATGAAACTTGGGAGCATTATGTAAGGCAAAATAAGCCAAACTCAGAAGGGCCATATGTTACACAAATGTGTAGATAATGATGAAATTAACAGGTTGGGGAGGTGGGCTTTGAAGAGGTACACAAGGGTAGGTGTGGACATGTAGTATTTGAAGGATCTGTGGAAATTTTTGGTGGAGTTGAAATACACACACACACACACACACACACACACACACACCAACCCTCCATACCCCTGGGGTCCTCACCCATGGATTCAATCAACTGTACATGACTGGGGAAAAAACTGCATGTATACTGACATGAACAGATTTTTTAGTCATTATTCCCTAAGTAATACAATATAACAACTATTTACATAGAATTAGGTGTCATAAGTAAGCTGAAGATGAATTGAAGTACATAGGAGTAGGTACATAGGTTATATGCAAATACTACAATAGTTTATAAAAGGAACTGGGCATCCACAGATTTTGGTTATCTGTGGGGAGTCCTGGAACCAACTTCCCGCAACACCAAGGGACACATATATAAGTGGATTAATTACATCCAACATAGAATGTATATTGAATAGAGCATCCAACACTACATGGGAAAGAAGGCTGAGGAAGGCTAGAGTAAAGATAGCTGAAGCCAGAATGTGGTGCAGCGAGGAGTTAATGGGAGATGAGCCAAGAAGATGCCCAGTGCAGCCCCTTATAAGCTAGTTGGCTATGTTAAGAAAGAATTGTCATTGATTATTGTGATGGTTGCACAAATCAGAATCAGAAACCACTGAGTTTTATACTTTGGGTGAATTGTACAGTATATGAAATATATATCAATAAAGCTGCTTTAAGAAAAATAAAGATACAGGATGAGAGCTAGAATAGGTAAGGACTCAGGTAAGAGGAAGAATTAAGCGTATTTATCTGCTGAAACCAACAGACAGCAAGAGCCCAAAGATCCCTGGTGGGAGGTTCCTGGGAGGGAGAGGATAACAGAAGCACAGAACAGGATAAGCCTAGGGCAGAAGGGAGCTTCTTCTGCCTCAGGACAGTGGTAGAGATAAGATCAGGAACAGATACTCATGTGTAGAAAGGCTTGGAAGTGAATGAGCCCTCACCACGGCTTGATTTTCTCTGTGAAGAGGTGGTAAGAATTCTGAGAGTGAAGCACATATAGAGATGGTAGTTCTTTAAGAGATGCATCTGTCTTACTTCCCTCTCCAGCTGGGACCTTTGCTATTAATAAGAATCCACAGATTTAAGCCCCCAGCCTGAGGTTCTGGTATGTACCATCCTACCCCCATTTCTCCACCCCCAGTCAACCGCAGTCAGCTCCTGAAGGCCGCAGCAAAGTCCACAGGCCACATCCTGACTGCTAAACAAGTTATGGTTTAACGTTAACCCCTCACTATCAACCTCTCTCAGTCAACACAATTGACTCTTTCTTTTCCTACACACCACTAGCCTGGATGCACATTGTATGCCAGAAAACCCCTCCATTTTGGGCTTGGTACCTTCCTGTTTTCTCTTTGATCCTTGCTATCTCTCACCAGCTCAGGATCATTTTCCCTTCAATAACAGAGCACACAGTGACTTCCTTTAAACCAAATAAAAATGGGTTTGGACCTCAATTCCAAGCTGTCTGAGCTCTTGAATCTTTGCAATAGTAGTCTACACTGGCATAGAGTTGGTGGTCTATACATTAGCTCCCTTGTCCTCAGCCCCACAGCAGTGCCAAAACCAGGGCAACGGAAGCCAGGCCCTTAAGGAGTCATGGTGAAGGAGGCAGCACTCTCAGGGCGGGGCCAGCTCACAATGAGTACCTAGGAGCAAGCCCCTTCCCTTTTTCAGCCTAGGAACCTTTCTACTCTAGTCCTGGCCCTGCTACCAGCTAAGGTCCCTCAGCCCTCTCCAATCAAATGTTAGATACTTTGAGACTTTTCCGTAGTCACATGCAGCACAAGAGTTTTCCTGAACAGCAGGTTCCCCAGGTGGATACTGCAGTTGTAGATTCCTCCGTCAGACTCTTTCACTCTTTGGAGCATGATGGAACCATCATTGTGGGAAATGTCTCCCACCAGGTTTACACGGTTCTGATAGCGACCCTGGTAAGGGAAGTATCTCTCAGGAAAATGGAATTTGAGGTCATAGTGTAAGACGATTTCCTGGAAGGGAAAGGCAAAAGCATGAGCTTTGGAGGACTGACAGTGAGGGGATGTGGGGAAGCGGGGAGGGAGGACGATTTCAGGCCTCAGAAAGTGTTAGGTAACTCAAGGTTGGGCACACACAGGTGCACGTTAGCGTTATGCAACAAAGCTGTGTGCACACATGTGTGTATATGTGCTAGATAACAGCAATTCAAGTGCACACACGTATCTATGTGCTTATGAAGAGCATCATAAAATATGCATGCTGTTTCCTCAGAAGAGAAGGATTTTTTTTTTAAAGTGGGAATAAAGGGTTTTTGTTTTTTGCACTTCTCCAGTTTAAAAAAAAAAAAAAAAAAGTAAGAGCACATGTTCCTTTTTTTTTTTTTTTTTTTCTTAGTACCGGGGATTAAATTCAGGGGAACTTTATCCCTGAGCCACATCCCCAGGCCATTTTATATTTCATTTTGAGACAGGGCCTTGCTAAGTTGCTTAGAGCCTTGCTAAGTTGTTGAGGCTGACTTTGAACTTGAAATCCTGTTGCCTCAGCCTCCTGAACCCTGCTGGGATCAAGGCCTGCACCAACACACCCAGCCACATGTTCCCTTTTTTGGCATTTCCAGTTGGATTTCCAATAGGTACCTGAAACACATTTAAAACTGAACTCCTAATTGTTCCCCTAAACCAGTTCCTTCAGTCCATCACACTGGTAAACAACCATGGCCATGGCTTCTTCCAGAGGCTCAGGCTAAAAATCTCAAGGTCATCCTTAATTTCTTCTCTTTCTTGGAGAATTTGCATCTAACTTCTCAGCAACTCTGATCACCTCTACCTTCAGGATACATTCTGACCCCAGCCACTTTTCACCTCCTGCTGTCCAAGCCTCCTTCGCATCTCTTACGCAGATTCCCACAGGACTTTCTTACTGGCCTCTCTGCATATTCTTCACTACAATCTATTCTCAGCAGATGAGCCTTTAAAAACCTAAGTTATGTCTTTCACTTCTCTGCTCAAAACCTTCCCACGGCCCTTCATTTCTACTTAAAGTAAAAGGCCCTTCACAAACTGACAGTCCCATTTTCCTCTTGGGTTTCATCTTCTACTTTCCCTTCCTCCATCAGCTCCTTGCTGCTCCTTGAGTCCTGGTCTTAGAGCCTTTCACTGCCACTCCCTATGACTGAGATGCTTCCTCCAGACATACTCGTGGTTCACCCACCCCCACTACCTTCAGACTACTGCTCAAGTGTCACCCACATAAAATAACCACAAAACTCGGCTTAATGGTTCTCTATAGCTCCAACTATTACTCAATGTATTATATATTTATTCTTTGCCATTTTATTATCTCCCCATTATCTTGATTGCAAGTCCTGCATCGGGACAGGGGCTTTGAGTGTTTATCACACAGTAAATGCTTAAAAAATATTTAAGTGAAGGAGTGTTAGAATTTTTTTATAAAGGTATGTAAATTTCTAAGCTTTTAAGAAAAGGTATTGGGCATACAGACACAAACACATATGGAGAGATCTGGCCCTTAAACCTCCCATCTCCTTCTGCGGTGAATCATTTGATGGACAACATTTAAGTGCATAATAAAGCCAGCCCAGTGCAATGACACACACTTGTAATCCCCGCAGCTCAGGAGGCAGGGAAAGGAGGATCTCAAGTTCAAAGCCAGGCTTAGCAACTCAGCAAGAGGCCCTATCTTTAAATAAAATATTAAAAAGGGCTAGGGATATGGCTCAGTGGTTAAACACCCCTGGGGGTTCAATCCCTGGTACAAAAAAAGAAAAAAATGCATGACATGTAATTCCCCCTACTCCATAATGCCATCCTTTCTGACCCACTCAATCAGCATATAGGAATCAAGGGAATGCAAATTATCTTGCTAGAGGGATAACTACCATATGTTTTAATTTATAAAAGTGAAAGCCTTTATAAACCTTGTACCTTAACTTTTATTAATAATAAGTTACCCAGAATGCCCCTCACACACAGCGTCATCCATAAATACATCACCACATATCATGGTGAAGATCTGCTAGTCTAGTGAACTAACTTGCTGTTTATGGCTTTACAGAGTTCCCATAAAATGACCCTCACCCAGCCCCCAGGATCCACCAATACCAACACTTGGAAAAAAAAAAAAAGGAAAATTCCCTCTATCACATAAAGGGAACAATGGAACACAAACAAAACTCACAAAACAATCCCAATAAGAATAAGAAAGTAATCAAATTCTTATATTTATTCCATAGCTTTCCTGGCTAGGCAAGAGAAATCATCCCTTTCATTCTCTCATGAACTCTACAAAGAGAAGAAGGAAACCAAGATGCCTTGGCTAAGTCATGTGCAGAATGCTTTACATCTATGTACTCACGCCAGTGTCTTGACAACCTTAAAAGTTAAACATCATCCTCATTATCTTTTTCTCCATTAGTGTCACGTTTCCCACTCGGAAGCCAAAGTTGCCCAGTCAAGCAGCTGAATTAGGAGTCCATGTTCAACAAGCTCTAAAGCCCAAGCTCTTGTAATGCCACCCACCTCATGCATCTGACAACTGACTGTCCCTCTCCCAGCTCTGTCCTGCCACCAGCCACAGGCTTCTACTACATGGTGATGCCTCCTCCTCCTACCTTGGTATGCTCTCCTGAAGAGAACATCCAGTCTACCTGGGTCAGGCGTTTCTTTTCTGTGCTGTGGAAAATACATCTCATCAGAGCTGAATCACCCACGTGGACCGTGACCTCTGGGGATAAAACAGTAAATCAAGTTAGGCTCAAAATATAATCTGTAGAAGTAAAAGAATTTCTAGAGAATGTTAGCCAAAGACCCTCAACAGCAAAAATCACTGTCACCGCCAAACACTGTACATATTCCCTCCATAGATAATCCAGATGATTCCATGTGGTCAAAGTAACAGAGGCCCTTCACTCAAACCAACATGGCATCCCCAAGAGTAAGAAATACCCTCTAACTGCCTATAAATGGCAGGTCTGAGGTTTCTGCTGTCTTCATACTGCAATAAATTCTTTCTGGTGCCCTTTAATTCCTTTCTCTTTCCTTCTTTTCAGAATTCCTCCCATGAATTCTAACTTCACATCAAGACTGTACTAAAGGATGTACAGAAAATCTTGAAATCCCACTTTCTGTTCATCAACTTAAGATACCCACATCTCCTTAGCATAAACAGGAAGTGGAAAGTTATAAAACCTTAATTCTTATATTTAACCCACTGGTTCTCTAAGCTTAAAAAAATGAATCAAGGGTAACTTTATTCAAATTCTTTTATTCTTTTACAAATTGTCTTAGGACTTGCTTAGGACCAGTTCTGGTTTCAGTATAGGTCACCGAACTTTTGTAAAGTAGGACAAGACAGTAGACAGTTTTCCCTTGACTCTTCATTCTATTCCAACCCTGCCCTCCCCTACCCCTACCTTCTCCACTTGACCCCTCTCTACTGCTTCTCACTTTCCTACTCCTGGGCTCTTTCTGCTGCCTATTTTTATGAGCAGCTGACCCTACCATATGTTCATTGTAAGTCATTTCAAGAGGTCCCTGAAAAGAAAACAAGTAGACACATGTTTTTGATTTTTCCAAATGCCCTACACAAATCAATCACAAAGTTGATTATGAATTGATTAAAGGATGATTGGATAAATAAAATGTGGTATATATAATCAATGGAATATTACTCAGCTTTAAAGAAGAGAGAAATTTATGGCATTTGTCAGTAAATGGATGGAGTTGGAGAATACCATACTAAGTTAAATAAGCCAATCCTCCAAAACCAAAGGCTCAATGTTTTCTCTATTATGTGGATGCTAATTCACAATAAGGTGGGGGTCACTAGAGAAGATTAGCATTACTTTAGGTAGAGGAAAGAGAAGGGAGGGTAGGGGAGAGGATCTGGGGATAGAAAAGATAGACAATGAAAGACATTATTACTTTAAGTATATATGTGATTTCATGACCAATATAATTCTACAACTTGTACACTCAGAAAAATGAGAAATTATATCCCATCTATGTATGATATATCAAAGTACATAAATGCATTTTACTGTCATGAATAACTAATTAAAACAAATTAAATTTTTTTTTAAAAAAAGAATTGATTAAGGGCATATAGGGAGACACAAGCTTAGGTCTTATCTAGAGAGAGTTCCATTGAGAAAAGCCCATGAATGCATAGCCCACTTTTCATCTAAACCCTTTCCTTGGAAGAACATGATCATCCTGCCCAGCAGGAGATGTGCACAATGGGAGGAAAGCAAAAGAAAATATTATGAATTCTAAATTCAATAGAGGGAATTATTTTGAAAGCAATGAAAATTGATTCCCAAAAATACCAGTAGGGAAGGCGCCTCCCTCTGAATTCATCAGCACATTAAGAGCTGAACTCTCTTTTTAAATAATATTAACTGAACATTCTAAGTCTTTTTAATGCACCAGGCACATGCTAGACACTTTATACCTAGTCTATCAGTTAGTCATACAGTATTTTGGGGTACGTCTATATCACTTCCCATTTTGCAGAAGAGCAAAGTGAAAGAGCCCAAAGCCACACGGCCAGTAAAGGATAGAACCAGCACTCAAATCCAGGCCCAATAAGTGAAAACAAACTCTATGTTCTTTCCTCACAGACTGTACCATCTCACACAAGTAGAAGGGTGGCTGATTCTAGAAAATTACAGGAAGTTAATATTATTAATTTTTTATTACTTTTAACCTATCAGTATTTAAAATAACTGAAAAAGTAATAGAATCATTAATAAAAATTATAAACTGAAGGATTACTTTTGCAGAGAAAATTATAGATGACTGTAAAAAGGAGTTTCCACATGGAAAAAAACAACCTCCATAAAACAAGTTCCTACTGGGACACAGGGAAAAATTGTGAGGGGTTGTATATGGTCCCATTCTAACTGGAAGGGAAAGATAAATTCAAGCTGCTTTACCAACTACTGGGGAAATATCTGACTAATGTGGTTTCTAGCATGTTTTTGTGGCTTCTTCAACTCTTGAGATTGGCTCCTTTTTAAGCTCCCAATGTATCTCTAAGCAGGAAGAGGCACCCATTTTGAAGGCTATGCTTGTCTAGACAAGTGTTTAGGCATTAAATAATAGCAGTAAAGAATGAAGACAGAAAAAGGAAGCATAAAGGTATCCTTGGGGCCTGGAAGGGTGGCGCATGCCTGTAATCCCATAGACTTAGAGGCCGAGTCAGGATGATTATGAGTTTGCGATCAGCCTGGGCAATTTAGCGAGAGACTGTCTCAAAATTTAAAAAGTGGGGCTGGGTTGTAGCTCAGTGGTAGAGAGTTTGCCTGTCACCTGTGAGGCCTTGAGTTCAATCCTCAGCATCACATAAAAATAAATAAATAAAAATAAAAATATTGTATCCATCTACAACTAAAAAAAAATTTTTTTTTAATTTTAAAAATGCTGGGGATGAGGTTCAGTGGTAGAGCACTTGCCTAGCAAGGGCAAGGCTCTGGTTTCAATCACCAGTACCACAAAAAAAAATTTTTTTTTTAAAGAGAAAGACCTTGAGGAATACTAGCATCTGACCTTCCTCCTTTTCTTGAAGAACCATAGCTTTGGAATTAAGAGAAAAATTTCAATGAGAAAAAGTAGGAAACATGAGGGAGGTGCCAGAGACTACCTTCTATAACTCTTTTTAGAAATCAGGCTCAGAGGGATATTTAAAGAATTTCATCTTTACAAAGATATTTATTGATTGCTTTCTCTGTACCAGGTGTTATGCCCAGAGCTGGTCACAGATGAATAGAAACAGAGAAGCAGTGAAGATACAAATGAACAGGTGTGGTGGGTGTTCTGAAAGAGGAAGGAAGGCAGGGTGTTCCAGAGGAGCTCATTGGTGGAGCTGAGTAGCTACAGACCTAAACCAGCAGCACAGGGAGACCCAGATCTCCCTCCTTACCTACATAGCAAGCTTCCCCGAGGCCACAGACTATTCCTTCTACACCACACTTGATAATGAATGCATCTTGTCCTATGACTTTCAAACATTTTTAATTTACATATTTTTGTTTGGAGATCAATACAATAAACTAAATTTTAGAGACATTGAATCTTATTAGTTTGGATTTCATCAGTTCATTATAAAAGAGTAAAAATTATTTACATGATGAAAGATTTCAGAATGTTAGTGGAATGGGTAACCACGCATGATGCTGTTCAGTAGTGCTGTATTCTAGTCTACCTATTTTCCAAGAATGTTGCTTTCGCTAAATAAGAAGGAATCCTTGTCATTTACCACTACTTTGGTGCCTTCATACTCTTTTGGAGAAGAAATGAAGCTTCAGCTTCCATCCTACTGGTTGACCCTGTCTACCTCTGCTTTAGAGACCAATCCAGCAGCTACTGCTGCTGCTTAAAATACTTGTCCTTGAGACTGTTCTGGAAGCATAATGCCTTCTTTGATTGCAGTCTCAACTGCATTCCTTCCAGCTAATACCTAGTCAGAGAGAAGAAGGAACTTTCTGAATGCCTGTCTTTCCATGACTTGGGCCACCACAGATCACAATCTTACTTTCGGAGTTCTTTAAAAATGCAGAATTCTTTCTTCAAACAAAATCTGACCTGGCAGCTCAATAAACAAAACAGGAAAAGGAAAAGGACTTTGATTGCAATGGAGGTAGAAGCTGGGGTCCTACCTAAGTAGGTCTTCTACCAACCCATGCCCCTCATATAGCACCCTCTGTGCTATCAGTTCCTTGGAGCTTAAGGCATTTACAAAGGAACAGTTAAAAAAAAAACAAAAAAACACTGATCTACTGAAGCCACTTCCTCTATTTATGAATGGGAAAATGAGATGTAAAAAATTTAGAGAAATCTGTTCACTTCTTTTATAACCTTCAGGACACCTAATATAGGTAGCTATAAAATATGGATTGGCATCAAAGTGGCTAACTGATAGATAGGAAGTGTCAAGGAAAAGTGAAAGGAACATGGACTTTGTTGTCAGAGGCACCAGGGCTTAAGTACAGCTTATGTCATTTAATAAATGTGTCCTTAGGCAAGTCACTTAACCTCTCTATGCCTCAGTTACCACATGAAAAATGGAAAAAAATAATATACACTTCACGGGACTTTTGTGAGGAAGAATATGTTTAAAGTATAATTATCATGATTTTTATTGAATAAAATAATTATCATTTATTCAAGATTCACTTGGTGGTAACTACTTAGCCAAAGACTGGCATTTGCTCCATGAAATCAGTACCCTTGCCCCTTGCCCTCAGCCCTGTCTAAGCATCCCCATACCTTTGGGCTCCTCTGGTAGCACATGCAGCACCACTTTGCTTTTTAACACCTTGCTCTCGCTTTCAAGGCGGATTTCACAGGTGTAGGTTCCCTGGTCAGCCTCTTGCACATCTTGGAGCAGCAGAGAACCATCTTTTTGTAAGAGGTCTCCCACCAAAAACACACGGTTCTGGAAGCGCCCCACAGGCACACTGAGATTGCCATAATAGTATAGCACATATTCATCCTGGAGGGCAATACAGACAGTGTTAGAGAAAATCCAAAGAGGAACCAGACCTAGGAGTCTGTAGTCAAAAGACCCCGTTATGTGGAGGTGGCATAGTTATCATCATCATACATGAATAAAGTGTTCTTTGTAGCTAATCGATGGTAATAATATGCCAGGCAACATCCTAGCTTACACAAGCTCTGTGGCTCATTTTCCACAAAGACAAAGGGAGAAATACAGTGCACACATTTTTATTTCTTACAGCTAAAGGAATCAATGCTACACCCCCTCTGAAGATCACTCTGTAGATTCAAACTCACAACTCTTTTTGGCAGTGAAGGGGGCTACCAGGGATTAAACTAAGGGGCACTCAACCACTGAGCCACATCCCCTGTCCTATTTTGTATTTTATCTAGAGACAGGGTCTCACTGAGTTGCTTAGGGCTTTACTGTTGCTGAGGCTGGCTTTGAACTTGCAATCCTTGTGCCTCAACATCCCAAGCCGCTCAAACTCACAACTTTTGAAAAACACTTCTCATTTCACCCTGTTTTCTGAAGGCCCCCAGATTTCATAGCATTTAACTGCATGAAGTAAACCCTCTGGTGTTGTGGCCTGGGGTTCCCAGAATGCTGGCTGCCTTTCCTCTCATTTCTGCCCTCCTCTAACACAAAAGGAGGAGTTATGAGTAGGAAATGGTTACAAGCTAAGAGGGGGAACCCTGGAAGATCCTTATTTCTATTTACACCATAGCTGTAGCCCTCTCATGATAATAAATAGTAATAAAAATTTGAGTGAGAGTAGCATTGCAGGGGTAACAAAGAATGTGCTCTGAGTTGCAAAAACTATTTCATTTGCAAACATTGGGACTTTATTACTAATAGCAAACTACCTGGGACGTATTTCACAAGTGATCCTGACATCCAAGTAGCTCCACAGAATCTCTGATGAAGCTTAATACTGTTTCCTAATACAAAGAGCTCCATGAGAGACCCTCACCCAGCCAGGTGCAGTTGCTAATCCTAGTACTTCAAGCGGCAGTAGAATGCTGAAAGAGTCTTCCCCCACCCCCCACCCACACACATACCCAAAGATAAATGTGACAACATCCTCATGCCTAGCTCAGAGGTCTTTTGTCTAAGCCAAAGGAATTATCCATGTCACTCACCTTTACCGCTCTACAAAGGCACAGAAGAAGGAAACTAAAAGAACTTCACATGCATGTCTCCAATTAGCCCCTCAACTACGTGAAAGTTAAGTATTGCCATTATCATAGCTACTTCCTGAACACAGATCAGGAAGTTGAAGCTTAGCAGGGTTGGGTAATCTGCCTCACTGATTGCACAGCCAAGTGGCCAAGCTAGGAGGAGTCCCAGTTAGGACACCTCCAAAGCCCAAGCTCTTGCAACAACACCATCTCATGGTACTTGATGAGTGATTCTCCCTCCTGCAGTACCATCCTGACAACCACAAATGTGGGGCTTCTAGGACATAGTGAGGTGCGCTCTTCATTACCTCAGCATGCTTTCCAGGTGACAGCATCCAGTCGACTTTGGTCACGTGTTTCCCTTCTAGGTTCTGGAAAACACATCCCATCAGAGCTGAATCACCCACATGGACTGTGAGTTCAGAGGGGGAAGCACTAAAGTCATTCAGGCCCAAGGAACAAGCTATAGAATCAAAGGCAAGAGGATGAATCATTTAGACAAATACCTTTAGTAACAAAAATCAGCATCAGTCATCAAGTACTATCCACCTCCCTTCCCTCGATGACTGGACAGGGACCAAGTACTCAGAGGCCTCTCACTTGAACCAACATGGAATCTCTAAAGGTAATTGAGGTATCCTCTAGTTATCTGCATGGCTTAAGTCAGAAGTGTTCCGCAAACTTTGTACTGCAATAAATGCTATCTGGCTCCTTTCCCCTAACTAGGCTCTTGCTCTTTTCTAGAATTCTATCTCCCAACTTTTTTAAAGAAACAAAAGAAACCCTAAAGTCCCTCCTTTTGGATCATTAGTCACCCGATTCACTTACCATAAACAGGAAATGGATATTTCTTGTTCTTAAATTTCCTACTAGTTCCCTATCTGAATGGCCAACTCACAGTATTTTGTATGTTTTCTTCCTCTTTTCCCTTTCTTTAGCTCCTTCACAAAAGTTTACCTCTGCATTTGTCGGCTAATTCTGACTGGTGAGCAGGTCCTTGTAAGTAGGCCAATGTGGAGCACAGCTTTCCCCTTGAATTCCTTTGTGTTTGCCTTTTCCCCACCTCACCCCCTCCAGCTTTGCCATTATCCCTAGCTTTTCCTCTTTGAGGCATTTGCACATGTGGGCTTACACCCGCCCACCCACACATACAATCATCTGATGTTACTCAAGGAATTCCAAGAGGTCACTAAAAGAGAAAACCATTTTATGGATATTTCTCTTTTCATAGGACATTCTCCATGCATAGAGACAACAAAATCAAGAGAGACAAATTTAGATGCTGCCCAGTTTATATCAAAGAAGAGCCAAGAGAACGCATATGGGAATGAAGAGAAAATGTGCCAGTCTTTTCATCCAAGCTGTTTCCCTGAGAGAAGACAGCTAACTTCCTGCCCAACAGCAGGCTCACACAGTAGGGAGGATAGAAAAGAAAACATGAACTCTAAACCCTTTGGAAAGAGTTATTTTGAAAGAAATCAAAATTAGCTCCAACAACCATTTGGAATTTTCCTGTGAGGAACAGTTGAGCAATTGTACTTGTGGTTAAAGGTACAAGAAGTGAATTTAGTTTAATTCAATATTGTGTAGAATTAAGTGAAGGACAATTAGAAAGCAACTACAGCAACCAAAGCAAAGGGAAACTACTGTCTGGAGGTCTGAGGGGTGATCTTAGTAGAGGAGCAGCTGAAGAAAAGGAGATATTCTTAGGGAAGGAAATCTCTCCACACAAAAGTACAAAACCCCATGATGCCTCCAAACCACTACATTCAGGGGTTGGCTTGGAAATTTACTGGAAAGAAAAGCAAAAGTCTGCAGGTTGCTTCACACATCTCTGTGGAAATATCTAAGAATGCTCTGAGATACTTAAAACACTGTTTCTGTGAAAAAAATTCTCTAACACACCATTTGTGTGTGGGGGGTGTGTACACATGGGCACATACCTATTTGTGCACACTCTGTGTTGCCTAGAACTGGAGCAAAGGCAACCTATTTGTGTTCTTTGCTAAGTCAGTGTTTAGTTCACTGTCCACAATTCAAAAAGTAATAATAGAAAAACAAAAAAGCAATGAGAGCAAAGCACCTAATTCATGTATTTCTTCCTATAGAGTTATGGCCATGGAATAAGAAGAAAGGCATGGGGTAAAAGGGAATTTTTAAAAATTAGCAGTGGAGATGAACAACAGGAAGCAGCCCTGAGCACCTGCCTAAGGTATAGACATGGCCTGAGTCCCTTAGCAGGCTTCACAGAAGAAAATGGATCTTAATGGGAAAGGAAGCAGGCTCACTAGTGTGAGGTGCCAAAGAGAGGAAGGAAGCTTCCAGGCAAAGGAAACCACCATATTGGGAAAGAGCTCAGGCATTTGAAGAACTGCAAGAAGGCTGGCGCTGGCATGGCTACGAGTGAAAATAATGAAAAGGATTCTGGCGTCTCTGGTCATTTCAATTCTGGATCTGAGACTCGCTGTGGTTTTGAAGACAATTTAAAGTGCAGAAGGACATAGAGAAACATTTTTTGTACACACAAGAATGTCCTAGAACATCCAGGATAAACCCAAGACATTCTGTGACTAACAGAAACAGGAAGTTTCAGCTTCCCAAGAAAGAGCCCACTACCTGCTTCCAAAACAGCTGTTTCAGTTAAACCATGAAGTTCCAGACTAGGTTTTTCATTTTCCAAAAATCAAAGGGAATTAAAAACTACCAAAAACAAAACAAAACAAAACAAAACAAAAAGGCTTTTAAAAATGCACAAGAGTTATGAGAAATCAAATACCTCCCATGGTTCCTTGGCTTCTACTTACCCAATAACATTGGGATCAGGACCAGCTGCAGTGGGTAAAACATGCTGCTCTCGACTTTTCAATCTAAAGAAAAAAATCAGAAAATTATGTCCAGTTTATTAATTTAACAAACAAACAGTGAGTACCTGTGTGGGCAAGCCTCTGAGCAGCATTGCCCAAGAAAGACATGGTCCCAGCTCATGTAGAATACATGTGGGGCAGGATGGGCAAAAAAGAAGCAGATGAATGTGCAAATGAGAAACACCAGCTGTTGATAAGGACTGCAATGAAGCAAAACAGGGTGATGTTTGGAAAGCCACTTGGGGGCTGCTTTAGATTGGCTATAATGAAAGATTAGATAAAAGTTGATGTTCCGGAAAAAAAATAAAAAGCAAATGATTGCAGGATTGCCCTGGAGATGACAACCCCAAACATACCACAACTGGCACATTTAACACAAACAAAAAATTACAAGATATACAGCCTGAAATTTTCACCCTCCTTCCAACTAAATCAGAACCAGAAACATGGGAAGAATATTCAGTGCATGTGGGAGAGGAGATACATAAATATGGGGAAAGTCTAAACTCACTTAAGGAATTAACCAAATTTAGGACGTGAAGCTACATGAAAGGTCCATGGTGAGGTTTTTTGTTGTCATTTTAAAAGCAGAGCAGTGTGGGTAGAATAAGAACTGGACCACACTGGGTAAAAGTATTTCTCTGTTTATATTATCTCTGTGGTATTGATTTCACTGCATTCACCAGTTCCTACAAAAGGACTCACTGTTCTACAAAATGCCCCCACGTTTTCTCAGCTTAACATAAGAACCCTAATGCCAAAAAGTTACAATTCATCCAGTTTTGGGTTCCTACCTACTACTATGCCTAGTTTCAGCCATAATCCCTGCACACCTAGCCACCTGGCACTATAGAAATTCCACCTCCAAATCTGTAAAGAGGAGAGGTCTGTTTGTTGCACTAACAACAAGATAGGCCATCTGGCACATAATGGTGGCCATTTTAACTTGTAAAAACCAATTGAAGAGATTCCTTACCTGTATTCTAATCGACAAAATCCTCTACCTGGAGAATCTGGATCCAATTGCTCAAGGAGGTTCCTGCCTTAGGTCCCACTTGATCTTACTGAGCCTCAGCTTCCTCGTCTATAACACAAGGACCAAATATGACAATGTAGAAAACAGTGCTTTGAAAAATAGGAAGCATTACCATAGAAGATCCTATTTTTTATAACTCAAGAGTCAGATGGAAAATGATTTGTAGCTTCAGGGAAGATTTGGATTCTGAACTTCCACCTTCATAAGAATGGCAAATGATGAATCAGAATGAACTGGAAACTTTTCAGTTTGCATCTTGAACCCTCTATAACAATGTTGATAATAATTACACTGAGTCAGATATAAAGGGAGTCACACTGAGTTCCCCTAAATAGAAGTACCTCTCGTGAAAACACAGTCTCTCTATAGCCACAGCCCTATTCCTGCTCCACACCACCCACCTCATCTCACACCTACATGGAAGAGGGTCATAAAAAGAACAAGTCTTAACTTCAGTTCATCCTAGTGGGATATGAAATCTTTGTCACCCTCTGAATGTATCCTTTTCCAAAAAATCGGTTGTGCTCCCTCCTCTGCCCAGCAAATAGCACTCAGCACTAGAACCGCCCCCTCCCCCCGCCCAGCAGTGCACCACTTATATGAAAGAGAAATGGTTGATTTCCATGTCTGTCACCAGGTGTCTGGGTATTCTCAAAGACAAGATCATCCATGTCTTGCTTATATTTGGGCCCCATTCCTGAGCTACAACAGCCGTAAAGTGTCTGGCACATACTGGAAAGATATCTTCACTGCCAATGTGACCATTACATGGAAATCAACTGCAAGGCATCCTACAACCTCATTAGCAACTCTCAGAACCACACCCAACCACTTTCAAATAAATTATTTAAAAGGTGCAAACAATCTGATAAATAGAATATACCGATTTTCAGCCCCAAATACTCAAATACATCATTAGTGTTCTGAATAAATGAAGAGAAAAGCAAAGATCTTAGTAGAAGAGCACTAAATTAGAGTTTAAAAAGATTATCTTCTAGGCTCAGACCTTCCATTGACTAATTATTTAATCTTCGGGAAAATCACTCAAGTTCCTGAGCAAAATCTTTAACATTAAAGAATCATACTTTTATTTTCCCAGTTAATGAGTGCCACAATGGAAATCAGGAGTTGATATGCAATAAATCAGACAAGGCTATATATCAGGTACTATCTGAGCAACAAACATGTTCACCCACTTAATTCTCACAATCTGAGAGATCTAAGAGATAAGAAAACTGAGGCACAGATTGGTGAGGTGACCTACATAAGAACACACAGCAGGCGGCAGAGCCAGGATCCAAACCCAGGCACTCTGAACCTGAGCCTGTACCCTTGTCACACTATACTGCTTTTCCATGTTGGTGAAAGTAATCAGTATGTTAGAGGGAAGCGCCCCTGAACTTAATATGTCAAAACAATACTCCAGCTGATGTGATGGTACACACCTGTAATCCCAGCAACTCAGAGGACTGAGGCAGGAGGATCATATGTTCAAGGCTAGCCTCAGCAATTTAGCAAGACCTTGTCTCCAAGCGAAAAATAAAAAGGACTAGGGATGTAGCTCAGGGGTAGAGCACCCCTGGGTTCAATCCCTAGTACCGAGAAGTGGGGGGACAGTATTTATCTGCTCCCCCTGAATAAATCCCTACTGCTCATACCTTCATCCCACTAACTCTTTTAATCTTTCTAATGTCAAGTGAAATGTCATTTTCTCAGTGAAATAACTCCTCAATCGTTCATCCTAAGTCAGATCCCCAGTCACATGTCTTAATAGTACAATATATCTTTTCAGGGCACATGTCACAACTTCTAATTATTTATTAGCGTGCTTATGTGGTTAAAGTCTTGCTCTCCACCACATTCACCAAGATTACAAGCCCCATGAGGCCAAGAGCTGTGCCTGTGTGCCACTAAACCTCCAGCAGTAGCATGGTGCAAGGTTCAGAGAAGCACTCAGTAACTAACTCACCGTATGGGTTCAAGACACCTTGAACAGTAACCAAGAACTCTTGAGTCAAGTTCAATTTCCTAGCTAGAAAATGTCCAGATATTCTTTCATATACATTTATTCATTTATATCCACACGCACATATATACACACACATAGACACATGTATCACTTCACAATGGAGATGCGTTCTGAGAAATGTGTCACTAGGTGATTTATTTCACCATTGTGAGGAGAATCATAGAATGTACTTATACAAATTGAAATTGCTACAATGCAACTAGGCAGTTTAACCTTATGGGACCACTGTTGTGCATTGTCATTGACTGAAATGTTACTTGGCACATGAATATATATCACATACACACATGCACATATATATACCCATACAAATGTATTCTGAATACATATATACCTGAACACCAACATTCTGAAATACATATACATAATACATATATTTTTAAAATGATTATCTACTCATAAATCTGTTTTTAAAACTCCAACAAAAGCATTCAGAAACAGCTTGATAATAGATACCATTAAACTCTTACCTCCACCCTACTTCCTTCTCTTTCCAGATACTGATTTATCTTCTGCAGTATAATTCTTGAGATAATTCTGCATAGGAAATTCATATGTTGACCAAAAATTTGGACCTGAACTCATGGCTTTTTCACAATATAACTCCTAAATAACACCTCCTATCACTCCTTGGGCGGTGTGTGTGTGTGTGTGTGTGTGTGTGTGTGTGTGTGTAAAAATATCAGGATCCTTTTCCTATTTCCTAGTGTAGGAAATCATATATTAAATACATGACCAATGTAATTCCACATCATGTACAACCAGAAGAATGGAAGTTGGATTCCATGTAGCCTATCTAAATACATTCTACTGTCATGTATATTAAAAAAAGAACAAATTTAAAAATTGACTTAAAGAAAGAGAAAATATAGTGTAGGAAAATTGTTATCTGTGGCATAATTATGACAGAAAAAAAAAACTTTGGAAAAGAGACTTATGACAATGAGATTACCATACAAGAAGTGAAAATGACCCCCAAATATTGCAATATTGTTTGACCCAAGTGGGCAACCCACCACTGATCAAGCGACAACTGTACATTCTCCCCTTGCTCACAGCCCACTCTGCTGTGATGCTAAGACCCCTCAACTTCCCTGTATGCTCCTTTGTACCTCAACAGGCCTCTTGAGTATTTGTAGGTATACAAGTCCACATAACCACTCTGAGACATGAATCTCTTAAAATATGCCCTTGTTTTCCCCTCTGAGACCACGTAACACAGTCTAGGCTACATCAGCCAGCCTTGTCCTTGAATGGGACCTTGGAAGTCATTATGTACTCCTGCTCCCCCCTTCAGACCACATTATACCTCAACCAGCCTGCATCAATCTTTTCCAAGGTCAGGGTCATGCCAGGTTGTGACAAGTCAGGACAACAACCTAGCCCTCTTGGGAGGTTTGAATTCCTGCCTTTGAAAGGTTAAGTATTGGCTTGTCTAGAATGGGGAGAAAAAAACAAAATAGCAAGGAAAGAGTCCTGCCAAAAGCTCAAGGACAGCCGCTCACAGCCCTGCTCTAAAGCAATTTAACAGTGGAAGCCTTGTCATTTCCCCCCTTGCTTACTCTCTTGTTACCCGCAAACTCTACCCTTCTTCTCTCTGAGGATCTTAACATAAATTACAGAAACTAAAACTGCACTCAATGGACTACCTTATGGCAGTCCCCCTGCCAAGAACAAGAGTTCTGCAATTGGCTCCACAATGATCCTGAGGTCGCCAATTAAACTAGTTTTCCTCTGAGTGAGAACAAGCCTTCTGAGAAAAGTTCCAATAACAGCTCACAAAATACAAAGCAGTATCTTACCCAAGATGAAGATACCCAGGATGAGCAATGCACTTAAATCCTCCACTGCTGCAGATCCCACACCAGACTGAAGAGACTTCTGCCAACACACTACGTCAAACTCTAAGCACATCACAGCAAATGTGCATGCATGCATACATGTCCCGGGGTGGCTGCAGAGACAAACAGGAACCTCCAAATCAAGGTTCTTGTTTCAGTCATCTGGCCCATTACCCACTTTTAATTTGTATTTTCATTCTAAAAAACAGTCTTAATTCAACTTACTGAGGTGGGCCTCACATCCCAGATCTCTGCAGTTGTCATCTCCCCTTCTACATTACAAACTTTCTGAGGGTAGGATCTTGAGTGGCATCAGGTAAACTTGCTGAGAAAGAAATCAGTTTCATGAAAACAAAATACAATAAAGATTGACACAAAACATCTGACTGAGCCAGGCACACCTGACATTACAGTAGCCTGGGAGGCTGAGGCAGGAGGATCATGAGTTCAAAACTAGCCTCAGCAACTTACCAAGTTCCTAAGCAAGTTAGACCCTGTCTCAAAATAAAATATAAAAAGGGCCAGGGATGTGGCTAGTTAAGCACTCCTGGGTTCAATTCCTGGTACAAAAAAAAAAAATCTGTTTTAAGATATAGCAACCTCTCATTTTTTCTCTCAATACAGAGGTGCCACATAGCCAGTCAATTATCCCACCCCTGCTCAGTCCTCCAACTCACCATCTAGCCATGTAGATTTCCTGTGACGGTGAGTTATCAGCATTTCCAGCATACAGACAGTCAGTTATTCTTCCAGAGAACCACTTGGGTGACTTGGACATCCCAGATAAGAAGTCGAGTTTTCTTCAGTGTGAGGGCTCTCTCAGTCTAACTCACTACTTTAAAATAAGCATTCTCAATGTAGCCTTCAACCTGAACTCAATTGACTTGACCAATTGGCCTGAGTATTCTTGCCTTATGGAACTTGTCCATATCACATGAAAGGCTTGTGAATGTTTGCTTTCCTCAAGGACCATGCTGCATGGTCCTTGAAAAGTGATATGCTGGTAAGGCAACAATCTCTGTAGTATGAATATTTCCACCATTAGGCAATTTCAAGTCACCATCAGCGTAGCAACCAGCTCACAGATTTTCGGAAAATTTATTATCAGCCCTGCTATGTGAGCTGTAGGTTCTTGCTGGGTTTCAGCTCAGACAAATCTTTTACTCAATGCTGAAAACCACAAAACCCCCCTTTTCCTCACATAACAACTCTCATAAGTAAGACATACACCAAGAGGTAGCCAGAAGGTACAAAGAACTTTATTAACTGTGATGGAATAAAGATACCAAAAGTTACAATCCTGTGCACATGGCCTAACAGTGCATGCCCTCCTACAAAACAAATGAACAAAAAAGGCAACGAGGTATAGCAGTTAACAGTCCAAAGGAATGCAGCTGCCTCTTCTAAAAGTTTTGAGTTGTGTAATTAAGTAATAGTCTTGCTCCATTCCAATGGATATTCTTACAGTTCTCCTTTATGACTACAGCTGAGTAGTTCATTATGCAACATTCAAGTTCAGGATGTGGTCCCCAGAATTTTGTTGTTGTTGTTGTTGTTGTTGTTGTTTTAAAAACAAGCACGTGCAAGCTTCTCTCTTGAAGCAATAGCACCCAATTCAAGAGAATTAAGATGTTTCCCAAGTGACCTGCAGTAACAGCTAACAGGGGAAACAGAAAGCACTTTATAAATTTACATTGTGTAACAGAATTAAGAAATCTAATGCATAAAATTGGTAAGATAACGTAACCACAAGAAAGCTTGAGAAAGCAAAGAAAAAATCTGAAGGTTTTTAATGCCTTTTTAATGAAATTCCCTCTCTAGATAAGGCTAGTCACCACATGGTGTGACAAGTGCCCACAGAGCAGCAAAAGGAAATAAATAGACTAAGACCTTAGAAGTTACTAAAACAGTACATTAAACAAACAAAAAGAAAACACTTTATCTTTCTTCCATCCTCTAAGAAGGCACAGGTCTATACACTTTTCTGCTCCTTTGGAGGTAAAAAGCAGCAACTCAAGTGTCAATACACAGGAAGGAAACAGGGCAGCCTGGACTGGGATGTGACCACAAACCCATGAAGCAGAATAAAGTACCAACTTATTCCCTTACCATGAAGGATTCTACTGTTCTGTCATTTAAAATAGAGGGACTGGGTCAAATCATGATAAAGGCTACAAAATAACATGTCTGAGTATTCACAGAGCACCATTTACCTAAAGCAGCAAACATCCAAGACAGACTAATCTTTGCAAGAAAACCTAACCCAAACTCTGGTTCCTCCTTCAATGGGATGTGGCTTCAAATAGGTTCCTGTAACGTGATCTCTTCTCTCTCTCTCTCTCAGAGAAATGAGACCCACAAAAAGTCCCCCTCAGTATTTCATCTCTATTTTTAAATCTTCAAGATCAGCTGCTCAAATTTTCCTCTCTTTTGAGGCACCAGAATGGTCTTGTTAAATTGACCACAGAGAATTATATAATTAACAAATGGTGGGAAAAAAAAGTATAAAATTTAATCACTGGAAATGTAAACATCAGTCCTGTCTTGGCCTCTGCAACAGACTGATGTGACCAGAAACAATTCAAAAATATCTATCAAATAACCAGATTTTCTAATCTGTTCACTAAATTAACAAAAGAGGCCAGGCCAAATCATTGGGACGGAATTAATGGCACAAATTTTAGAAACTAGATCTTGGCAGAAAATGTAGAACTGATTTTTAAAAAACATATATAGTATATAATGTTACCATAGGAAAGCCTCCTGAGCCACATAGGGAAGAACCATGGAAAGGGACCATTCTCTGCTGAAACAACAAAGATGGGAGAAGGGATAATCAAAAAGTGAAATAGGTTGCTGTAGAATGGAGGAATGTGTTTTGAGGTATAGAGAGAAGAGAAACAAGACATAGATGTTGTGCATAACCTTACTTCCTCCTCTCCAATATTATGCAAAATAGCTTGCAAATACCATAGTTCACTCATAATTGGTGTATTTTAGACCAAAAAAGTTTTGAAGAACAATACAAGTGAAAAGATTTAATTTCAACTAACTGTTCAATATATTCTATAAGTCCCCACTTAAAACCTTTTGAGGAGTTTTTCTTGCCTCTGACCTGAAAAGTCAAGAAGGAAACCACAAATTAGTCAACTATAGGAAAGTAGAATGACAAAGCTCCTTGGCCCAAATTGCACCTAGCAAGACAAACAAAAATAATTCCTCTACCTCACTAGTTCTTTCCTTAAGTGTAAATAATAATACTTTAATAGTTTAAAAACCCAGTCAAAGCAAACCAATGACTCCTGATCCTACCAACTCTAAAGAATTTAGGGGCTCATTCCAAGTCACCCAGATACAACCAATGATTATATCATTGAACCAAGTAGTGTATGTTGTAGACTCCCAGCTGGAAAAGTTCATGGCTAAAAAACAATGGACATCTCTCCCAAACAAGCCTTTTGTCCGGTAGCCCATCATCAGGAGCTGCAAGCTTTGCTTCAGTAAAAAATAGCACTTTGGCATCAGCAGTGTGGCACACATTTAGGATTCTCCTTCAAACAATTGGAAGAAAACATAATACATTCAAGAGTAAAGGTAAACCAAAAAGTTATCTTTCTCTTCAAAGAAAGAATTTCTTCATTCAATTAGAGTGTAACTTTTTAAAAGGGGAAGTCATGAGTCTCTTCTGAAAGTTTCTGAACAGTTTATAAATACAAAAAGAAGATTTCTTCAATAAATAAATGGTTCATAGTCTTTACTGAAGACCTCCAGAATCCTCCGTCACTGCTGTCCTGGCCAGCTCCCCTCCTCTGGAAAGGCTACAGCTGCAGCGGAATGGGTGTTTTCTGTTGTTAGGTGACTCTTCTTACACTCTGCCGACTTTCATCAGTATGTCTCTTCATAGTCTGAATCCTACAGAGGAAAGAGCAGCATGGGGATGTACACGTGAAGTGCAACGCCACAGTTAGAATCTAGGCAAAGATTACACCTTTGGATCCTCCAGTGAAAGCTGACTTAGGACAATAAGATTGAAATGCCACTGACTCGACCCACCTAAATTCCCATGAAACTTCACAAGACCTCAATGAAATGTGTCCATTGGGATATTTTCTGCCTCAAAGCCCTAATGGCTCCCTTTTCCTTGGTGAATATTTTTTGAAAACCACAACACACAAGAAAAGGTGACTGCCTTCAGCAGAATGCACAAGACCAGGGTTAGGAGTTTAAAGTAGGAGTCGCTCTAACTCTGAGTTCCACTCTTTGCTGTCTGTGTAACTTTATATAAAGTTCTTTGTGTTTTGTTGTTGTTGTTGTTGTTGAGGATTTTTGTTTTGTTTTGTTTTTTGGTACCAGGAATTGAACTCAGAGACACTTAACCACTGAGCCACATCCCCAGCCCCTTTTTTTATATTTTATTTAGAGACAGGATCTTTCTGAGTTGCTTAGGGCCTTGCTAAGTTGCTGAGGCTGCTTTGAACTTGCAATCCTCCTGCCTCAGCTTCCTGAGATGCTGGGACTACAGGTGTGTCCACTGCATCTGGCTAGATAGAGTTCCTCAACTTCTCTAAGACTCAGTTTCCTCATCTATGAAATGGGGATAATAAAATACACCTCACAGTATCATTATGAGAAGTGAATGAGACAATAGATGTAAATTACTTAGCTGTGACTGCCACCTTTAACACTCATTCAAGCTTAGCTCCTATTACCATGATTCTTATTCTTATTACAGAAACTCACATACATTACTTTTAACTTAAGTTGGGCCATGAGCAATTACCTGGCATTTCACAGGTCATTAATTCTCCTATTCTCCCAAATGACTATTTCATAACTTAACCTCTTTCCCTTATCTTCTAACACCACCTCCCATCATTCTCAGCTGATGGTACTGCTTTCTCCTATCACTGGGAATAGAGAAGCAGTCCCCATCATCGTATTTACCACTGACAAGCATATGGCCCCATCTTTTTGGCCTTCCCTACTCTTCTTTCACACTCCTACTGCCTCTGCCTCAAGCCAACATCTCCACGTGTGCACTAAATCCTGGCATCACCCCCAACAACCCTCCTTCTCTCTTCTGCAGCATCAATTTTTCCTTCTTGACCGGATCATTCCCATCAGCTGATAAATTTGCTCAATTTTTCCCATAATAAAAAAAGTAATTCTTGACACATTCCTCCTTCCATGTATTGTCTATTTCTCTGAATCGGTCCACAGCAGAACTTCCTAGGCAAGCTGTACACACCCATATTCTCCAGTGTCTCTTTGGAATCTTTCTTGACCTCCCCCAGTCAGGCTTCGACTCCACCGTTCCACTGGAGTCACTTTTACAAAGGTCACCAGTGGCCTGCACGTTATCAAACCATCAACAATCACTTCTCAATTCTCATTTTATTTGCCCTCCTTGAAACACTTTCTTCCCTATCTCCCAGGATACCAAACTCACCCAGTTTTCCCTCAACCTTATTGATTATGACTTCTCAGCCTCCTTGGCTAATTTTTCTTCATCTCCCCAATCTAGAAATGCTCCTCCGCAATGGCCATATGGCTTGCTATCTACTTCTCTTAAGAGTTTGCATGAATATCATCTTACTGAGGTTGTCCCCAACCATCCTCATACACCTCATACACCCCCTATCCCATTTCCCTTTCCTGTTCTATTTTTCTTCATAGCATTAAAACTACCTGGTATAGTATATATTTTACTTATTTTTAAGATTAAGTCAGTGTTTGTACCTCAGTTTTAGCAAAGGTGACATTTCAGCTGGATCTTGGAGGATGAGAAAGTTTATCAGAAAAAAAAAAGTTAAATTCTTTCTTTGAGGGCAGAAGTTTTTGTCAGTTTTTCTTCACTGCTGCTTCCTAACCACCATTCTATTGTTTCATAGCCACCTAGAATGGTGGTTAGGAAGTGACATGTCCTTCCCTACAAGAAGGTATGTGACATGTGTCAGACGCTCAACAAATAATAACCATAAGAACACTAACTTATTTTGTGTTATAAAAATATTCAAAGCCTGAAGAGTTGGCATCAGGAACTCCCTCTTCTCTAACTAGCACTAATAATCTTTCTCTCATCTTAATATGTTACTCAAGGGCTGGAGAGAAGCAGAAACAAAGATTACTGCAACAAATAATTGGGCTACACTCATGTGACCAAGTGCCAAGCTTGGCAGTAAGTACAAAGAGGGCTCAAGTTTGGACCTTGAAATGACAGGTGTGTTTCACACTAGATCACAAGTTGCTTTTGACCTATTTCCAACTGAACCACATCAGACAGCCTTCCCTCCTCCTTCGATCCTAGGATAGCTACATAAGCCTATTAGTCACAGCAATTGCCCAAAGGGGGAAGGATGATAGCTTTTTGAAATTTAAATGAAAAATTGGGCCTTCCAAAATAGTGTTTCTTATTGATAAAAGACATTAAGTTACCTAAAACTCTAACTCCCTGGAAAATACCAAAGCTCAGCCTAAAAGTTAAATTCAAGGTTCTGGATCCAGTGAGTTGAAGTGTCTTAATATGAATTCAGTGGCATGAGACATTCCTCTTCTAGCCCCATTCCTGACCTAAGAATACCACTCTATGCCCATGAGGCAGGAAAAAAATCATTCTTAGAATTGGTAGAGATCCCCAGAGGCCGAAATGCTTTGGGGAAATACTGGTTCATACCTTCTTTGGACCTACCTGTATATTCTCTGCTGCCTTTGAGGACAAAGAGTCCCCTTAAGCAGGGAGGAAAGTGAGACACCACAGTCAACAGAAGAAATGGCAAGGACTTACCAGACACTCGGCACAACGGACACAAAGCCTTGCCATGCACTCGTCTTTCTCCTCCTGGTCAGTGCTGTGGAAAGGATACAAACCAAATCTCTATTGTCACTATCCAGTATAGTGGGCCAGTTAAAAGCTCAGGTCTTAAAGTCAGACAGGTCTGGGTTTAGACCCCAGCTCTTCCACTTACTAGCAGGATAACTGAACAAATCACTTCAACTCCAGGAGCTTCTTTCCTCATCTATGAAATGTAGATATTACCAGTACATGCCCAGCACATAGTAAGTGCTCAATAAATAGCAGCTAGTCATAACCATTCATTCATTCAAAAAAGTACTAAGCACCAACAATGTCTGGGGCATTGTGCTGCACTAGGGATAAAAAGATAAATAAAATCTGGTCCCTCGAAGAGCCAATGATCTCATGGCGGGGATGAGGGGTCTTCTATAACTTAACAAGTATTATATCATACAATGTGATAAACGTCTTAATAGAATTAAGGTGAAACTACTGTGGCAGTAAAGGGCAGAGAGTGACTGATTCACCCTTCAGAACTCAGGAAGAGTCAAGAGAAGGGGATATTTCAACTGGTCTTAGAAGATAAGAAAGAGTTTCCCAGCAAAGAAGAGAGGGAAAGGACTGTGGGGACATATCTCACTTGGTAGAATGCTTGTCTTGCACGCACAAGCCCCTGGGTTCAATCCCCAGCACCACTAAAAAAAAAAAAAAGCAGGAAGGAGGCAAGGAAAAATAAAAACAATATGTCTATACCTAAATGTAGTATGTCTAGTGGGAAAAATAAGCTCACTATAGTTGAGGTGGGGTGAATGAGAAGAAATTATAGAAACCAGTGTGTGACTTAGGATCAGTTGATGAAAAGTTTTGTATACCATATTTTGAAATAGACATTGGGAAAGAATATCTTTATTTTGGAGAAACCACAGATTACTTACTAAGGGCATTCTCTCTCCACACACACACACAGAATAAAACTTTTGGACCCTCTAAGGGTCAGACTTTCCTCCCCATGTTAAACACTCCTAATACAGATAATAAAGAACTCACAGGGTTTTTATGTTAATTTTTATTACTTTTTTTAGTAGCCATCTTTTGAGGGAAAATACTGGATCATGGCTGCTCACCGGCAGAATGATGTTTAATAAATGCTTTTGATAACCACAATCCACTTAGCCCTTTGGAGCATCTGCTGACCAAGAATAGATCTTGCTTATTTAAATTGTCCTTACCCTCCATGGCTATTCTTAAAGCCTCCCTCATTGCACATGTATTTTCTTTCTGTCAGGAGAAATCAGCTTAGTGCCAAAAAAAGAAACAGAGAGAGAAGAGGAAAAAACTGACTTGGAGTTTCCCCTAAACTTTGAAAAAAATGAGATACCTACTTTTAAAAAATGTCAGTGCTGGGCATGGTGGTGTACGTCTATGATCCCCGTAGCTCGAAAGGATGAGACAAGAGAATCATGAGTTCAGAGCCAGCCTCAGCAAAAGCAAAAGGCTAAACAACTCAGTGAGACCTTGTCTCTAAATAAAATACAAATAGGCTGGGGGTGTGGCTCAGTGTCGTTGAGTGCCCCTGAGTTCAATCCCCAGTACCCAATGGGGAAAAATGTTTAGAGCCACAGTACTGCACAATCTGATTTCCAAAGGAGAAGGTGAGGAGAATACTATCAGTCCCTCCAACTCCCTCCAAATCAATATCCACAAGTGTCACTTTCAACCAGAACCATCCTGTCCAAAAGGAAACTCCACCAGCAGAACTAAACTCAACATGATAGAATTCTGGATACAGGGGTGCAGGGCCCTGAAGAGAAATAGGTTTACTAGGGCTGCAGCTGGACTTACTCATCTGAAACTTCAATAGATGACTTCTTATAGCCAGACTTGCTCCTCTTCTTCAGCCCCGCAGCCTTCCTCCCCATTCTCAGCAGCAGCAGAACCACCACCACCACTGAGGGAATGAAGACAAAAATGGAAAGAAGGGCCACAGAGGACAGCATGGTGCCAAAACCTAGAGAGAAAAAAGAAAAGGTGTAAAAGTGCTTCCTCTGACATGAGAGAATTTCTGCTTTTGCACTTGTACTTTTTCTGATTACAAAGGAAATGAATTCATTGTGGAAAACGTAGAAAATGCACAAAAATGCAATGAAGAATAAAAATTCTCCCATAATTCCACTACCTAGGAATAACACATTGGTATTTACCGATTCAATCTTCTTTCAATGGGTATTGTTTATGGGGGTGCATTTGAAGGTAAGGTGCATATTCCCAGATCTAGAAATCATGCTACATATTATTTTAACATTTTTTGCTAAATATAATAAACGTGTTTTTAAAAATCCCTTCTAGATGTGATGTTTAATGGCTGCATAGTATCCTGCCATAGTGAAAAAATTTATTAAATCAATCCTCTAATGCTAGGCATTCAAGTTTATTTCAAACTCTTTTGAGTTCAAAAGTCACATTAGAATGAACATCCTTGTACATAAATCCTCATGTTTACCTCTATTTCCTTAAAATTAAATTTTGAAATGAAATTACAGGATCAAAGGACATATACTTCTAAGAATCTAATTCCTATTCTCAAAATGCTTTCCAGAAAAACTTAATCAGTTTCTAATCATTCCAGTATTATGAATGTGCTCATGTCTTTGAAACCTGTCAGTTATTGTTGAAGAAGATAAAGACAAAAGACAATAAAGAGGAAGAAGGAATTTGAGGAAGAAAAGAAAGGGAAGAAGGGAGAGAGGGAAGAAGGAAAAAGGAAGGCAGGGGAGGGAAGACCCAAGAATGATAAGGTAACTATGATGAATCATAATGTATCTCTAAATCTTTGGTTTAAATTCAATTAAGAACTAGAATAACCACTTAATAGTCACCAAGGAAAAATGTAGAAAAAAAAGGTCAATCCTCAATTTCCTCTCAACCTGTTTTACACTAAAAGGAAACTGCTGCCCTTGGTAACATAAAAGAAATGTACTGCATCCATCAACAGAGGAAATACCCTTTCAAGACATAGGCAAGAACACTGTCTCATAGCTGGAAGTGTGAACGTATTAGGAAAACCCGAGTGACTTCTGTTTCACAGAGATGCTAACCTTCCATTTACTAAAGGGTTTGTCATCTATTCCACAAGACCTTTGGTTACCTGAGGCTAAAATGAAAAGGGGATAATGGAGAAACTATGACAAAATTTGAAGAGAAAATTCAGTTTTCAGAATAAATATGAAAAATTCATCTTAACAGGACAGCAAGATAAATCACTTTGTCACAATGATCCAATGACTCAACTGGATCCAATGACCCAACTCATTGCTTTTCAATGAGCACTCCAGAACAATCCCAAAGCACTGCAGAAGGTTGATGGCAATAAGCTTACCCCTTTCTGTGACCGTTAGCTCTGTCAGGGGGATATTATGGTGCACGTCTGGGGGATTCTTCACAGCACAGCTGAATGTCCCATTGTCCTTAAGAGTAGGATTGCTTATGCTTATAGATGCATCCCCTTTGTACACATTTCCAACCCAGGAAATCCGATCCCGAAATGTGCCTGCTGTGGTTGGGTACTGGAAAGACTGATAATGAAAAATCTAAGAAAGCAACACCATGAGAGAAAAATGTTAATTTGGAAAATGTTAAGCTAAGTAGTTCCAAAATAAAATACAACTATATAAATGGGTTCTTGTAGTTGGGAAAATTTTAAAATGCTTTTTTTTTTCCACCTTCATCCTCTGGTTCATCCTATCATCCTAAAGGCCAATTCAAAAAAGGAATAATAAAAGAATCCTGGGATCCTAACTCTTGAATCTCTTCTAAATTATTAACGTCCTAAAGTAATAGCTTTAAACCAGAGCAACTCTGCTCCTCATAAAACATTTGGCAATAGTTGGAGACTTTTTTCCATCTTCAAAACTTATTTATTTATATTTAATTGACAAATAATAATTATTATATTCATGGGATACAATGTGATTTTTTTTTTTCTGGCAGTGTTCTACCACTGAGCTATATACCCAGCTATTTTTAGTTTGTTTATTTAGTTGTTTTTTTTTCAGATGGATAGAATATCTTTATTTTATTTATTTGTTTTTATGTGGTACTGAGGCTCAAACCCAGTGCCTCACACATGCAAGGCAAGTCCTCTACCACTGAGCCACAACCTCAGCCCCTATTTTTAGTTTTTTAAGAACCTCCATATTATTTTCCAAAATGGCTATACTAATTTACATCCCCACCAACAGTATACAGGGTTCCCTATTCTCTAATCCTTCCTACACTTTTTATAACTTGTCTTTCTTATAATAATCATTTTAACAGATGTGAGGTGATATCTCATTGTGGTTTTAATTTGAATCTCCATAATAATTGAGATATGGAACATTTTTCATCTATCTGATAGCCATTGATAGCTCTTCTTTTGAGAAATATCTGTTCAGATCCTTTGCTCATTTTTTAATTAGGTTCTTTGTTTTCTCACTGTTGAGTTGGAGACATTTTTGTTGTCACAGTGGGGAGATGAGCCTACTGGCATCTAATGAATAGAAGCCAGAATTACTGTTAAACTTCCCACAATGCATGGGATGATGGCCCCCTCAACAAAGAATCATCTGGCTCAAAATGTCAACAGTGCCAAAGTTGAGAAACCTTGCTCTAAAGTTATGTCTCATACTGTTATAGCACTTTATAGTTTACAAATAACTTCCACTTATTTGTTCACTTTAGCCTTACAATAACACTAAATGATATGTGTTATAACCAAAACATAACTAACTATTCCAAATTTATGGAAAGGGGAACAAGACCAAAAACAAACAAATAAGCAAACAAAAAACTGACTTACTCAATGGTACCTATTAGTAAGTAACAAAAGGGAGATTTTTGTTTATTCTCAAAATCACTGGCATAGTGTAATATAATCCAGTCTCTCTCACATTATCTACCCTGGAAGTTAATATAAATCCAAGTCAAATGCATAAAAAGGACTCAATGAATGTATATTGAATTAAAACAGTGCTGAACTGGACTTGGTAATCAGACACTTCATCATCAAAAGCCCCTGATTATACCTGGAGGTGGGTCAGCCAGGTACACAAAACAATGTAAGTTTTCTCTCTTATGCAAGATTAAAGATACAAACAATTCCTTTGTTTTCTTGGTAACTTCCCACTTAAGCAACTAGGCATTTATAACCACTGAATTTCCCAACTGAACAGCAATTTCCCAGAGAAGATGCTGAATCACTTGTTGGTTCATTTGTTCAACAAATACTACATGCAGAGTGCATTCTAGGCAGTATGTTAAAAAAAAAAAAAAGTACACTGGGAGCCACACAGGCACAGTTCCTACCCTCATGGAACTTACATTCTAGTGGTAAATACAGTTATCAAGAAATAACATGTAAGATGAATGTTCCAAAGGAAGGTAAAGAGAGCCTACCACTGATTACTAGCATCAGGATAAAAGGGTTTGAAAGTCCTGATTGACAAAACAAGGCTGCTGTGTATCTTCAAGGTTGATCTAAATTAGTGATACTCAAATCCTTACTAATTGATCAACGCAGTTACACTAACTGTATAACTGCAACATTACATTATGTGACTTTAAAGGTCTGATGAGTCCAACTTGGGTGGGTTTGCTGGTTTTCTACCAGTCTCACAGAGATCTACTGTTTGTCTATAAGGTTTCTGACCCAAGAAGCTCATTGCTTGCTCTGTCCTACTTTTGGCCAAGGAGGTTGAGCCAAACAAGGGCAGCCATGGTTTCCTGAATACTCAGAATAAAGTAAACTGTTTTAAAGAAAAAGGAACCACGAATGCAGTCTAGCTTCCTTCACTAGAATTAACTGCCTAGCTCCAAGCTATGTGGCACTGAAAAATGACTCCAAAACAGAATTCAAAGCTTACACATTAAAATGAAAGGGAAAGTTTTCCCAACAAAGGAAAACAGCATAAATAAGTTAAGAATACTTTCAAAAACTAATCTTACATATATGGTTGTGAGATTCACATTGCTGAATAGCACTTATACTGAGCTAAGGATACTGCTGGAATCATAAAGAGAAAGGGTGTCTTATAGTATCTAATCTTCAATTAGATACCCGCAATGGGATTTGAACCATAAATGGTTTCTATATGTGTGACTAAAGTATATTGCTTCTAATATAGCAAGACCATCTGTCACCAACAACATCTATCACCAACACAAGGTGCCACCACTTTCTTCAAAGGCAGCTATATAAATCACTGCAGATGTTTACCTGCTGGGAGAAGAAGCCAAGATAAATCTACAAAGTACAGCTATACAAGCAGATACACCCACTGAGACAACTTTATTTGACAGGAAATGAGCAGCTAGTTTTAAGAGAAAGGATGTCTGTGACTGGGACCCATAGAACTGTTCTAGTCAATGGTCCTGGAGATACACTTCTTAGTAGATCAAATGTGAAAATGAAGCTATAAAAAAATTAACTATATTTCCTCTAGTTTTTTGGCCATTTTATTCCTGCAAATTATATGCAAGATATTTGCGCGCGCGCTCTCTCTCTCTCTCTCTCTCTCTCTCTCTCTCTCTCTCTCTCTCTCTCTGTATTAGGGATTGAACCGTGGGGCACTTAATCACTGGGCACATCCCCAGCCCTTTTTAATTTTTAATTTTGAGATAGGGTCTTATTAAACTGCTTAGGGTCTCGATAAATTGTGAGGCTGGCTTTGAACTTGCAGTCCTCTTGCCTCAGCTTCCTAAGCCCTGCTGGGATTACAGGCATGTGCCACCACACCCAACTTATATGCAAGATTCTTAAGTGGAAGAATAAAACGTCCTCTGTGATCAAATAAATGTCACACAGGGCAGAAGCTCATCTCCTTCCCTTTACATAGAAGTCCATCTTCTATTCTATGAGGAGAAGGCTTCATGAATGCCTGTTATTTGCAATAAAAAAGATTTCAAATCTATTGACCCAGAAGACTCAAAGCAGCTTTCTGAAAAGTACACACTTACAGACTCTGTGCGACTGCTGCTGGGAGGGCGATATGTCCAATCTATGGTCAGTTTGTCAGTGACTTCCGAAGTTGACTTGAAGGTACATTTCAACTTGATCTTTTCTCCAACATAACCTCGGACTTGAGCATCTGCATTAATCTCCAAGGAAAGGACGATATGAACACCTAATCAAAGCAAGCCCAAACATTTAAAGTGTATTAATTTTGGTGGAATGTACAGATGTCAATGAACAACACAGGCATGCTATTTATCATTTTCATGGATCTCATTAAAAAGTCAGGGCAATCAATGTCTTCTCAGGCAATCCCACAAGGGACAAGGACCTGATATCCCCATTAATCTAGGGTAGCATTTTTATCATTCTGTAATCTTAAATCATAGATTGAATACTTGGGTAAAATTTAAAACCTGGTCACACAAGCATTTTTTCCAAAATGCAAGTTTATGGTTAAATTAAGTACAAGTGAGCAGGGCTGTCCACAGTAGGCAAAAAGGCAACACCATTCACCCTTTTTCATTTCCCAAACCCCATAGCACACACATGCTCTGGGAATATGATAGTTTTCGTGGGGTCTAAGGGACTTACCCCAAGTACAGCATGAATGTAGCAAGAAGCTGTCACTGTCTCAATCACCAGTAAAATGAGAATAGGAAATAAGAATAGGAAAAATTTTCAAAGAATTTTAGAAAACTATTCCGTGGCCTATCTGGTTTTCCCCTCTTTATTAAAGCTGGTTAATGAATCACACATTTGTTCAAATTTACTTATGGGGAGGAAAACAGAAAAACTGGATGCATTCTACAATGCAAAAATAAGAGAGCATTTTTAAGCCCTGCAGAGACCTACTCATATTTGCTCATATTCAACTTTGACACGACATCTCCCCCAAAAGAGCTGGCATTTTTTTCTTATTAATTTCTGCTTTCAGAAAATAGTAAGTAGAAACTTATTTTCCACTAAAGAGTCATATTTTAGAAAATTAAGTCTCTAGCACTTTGTTTTTCCTGCTTCTTTATCCACCTCAATAAGCCATGATTCTTCTGCTAACCAAAGACACACAGAATGAAGAGGGTTCAAGTCCCAGTCCAAATCCCAGTTCAAATCCCAGTGATACTGCTTGTCCCTCAGCAAGCTACTGTATGTGCTCCATCTCCTCATTCTTACAAGGACCTTATGGGAAGGTCACTATGAGGATTAAATGAGTTAAAACATGTACAACACTAGAAGCCTACCGAGAGCTACTGAGTTATCGTCCAATTCATCTTAGTTCCATCAGTATCAGCATTCACCTATTCAGATCTCCTACACTGTCTCGACCTTTCCTACCACAGACAGCTCTGAGTCATCAGTTCCCCTGCCTCTACCTCTGCTTGCTTTGAATCATTTTTGTCACTCCTCTCTAGACAATCTAGTTTGGTCACATTCCTCTTAAAAGGAGGAGACCAAGATTGAGCTCACTAATAACAACTTCAATGACACATTAATGTGGAAAAATCCTTACCTAAGTCTAAAAACTGGAAGGTGGAAACAAATGGATAATCTGTATTGTCCCCTCATCCCACTCTTTTATTCTAAAGCACAAGTGTTACAGGTATAGTACAGAATTTAAAGCATGGATTAGAATTAGCCAGACCTGAACTTAAGTTCTATCTCAGCAACTTTCTGTCTGTGAGACCATGATCAGTTACCCAACCTGTTCAAACTTTAATTTCCTCACTTGGTATGTAGGAATAATAACCAAACCTGCTTCATTGGATTATTGTGAAGATTCAATACAATTAAAATGATAACACCTAAAATGCTTAATAACAAAATTTTTCAATAAATATTATTATTAAAATGAACATTATATACATTAAAAGCCTTCAGTAATTCCCTGTTGCATCATGGAATAAAACCCAAACAACAATTTGGCCCCAAACTTCTGCCACTCTGCCACCTACCCATCCCATCCCCTTTACCATGCCTAAATGTCCTTCCATTTCCCAAAGGCACTGTGTCCTTTCATGACCTGTGTCTTTCTTTGAATATGTCCCTGTCTGGAAGGTTGTCCCCATCTCTACCAATCCTGCCTGGGTTTTTCTCCATCACACCGTACCCTCAACAATCACACTTCTTAAAAACACACACACATATTAGCCCCTTTTTGATGCTTTCCTAAGTTTTCTGATAAAGTTCATCACTATTTCTTCAACATTCTCATAATACACAGAGCTACTCAAGTACATATGCCATTGACTGCAAGTAACTTTTAAATGCTATTTATTTCCTCCATTAAATCCAAGCACCTCTGGGGCAAAAAATTCAGACAGAAGGGGTCAGAAAAAGAGAGACTGAGAGAAAGAGATGAATGAGTCTCCATAAATTCTAGTACAGGAACAAAATATACTCATTAATAACCCACCTACCCCCATCACCTTCTTTACAGTATTTTCAACACTCTTAACTCTCCTATTATTCTGTCTTTCTATTGCACCCATTCAGGAAAAGCCTAGCTCTTGATGACCACTTCTAGACTGGGCTGGTATAACCTGAAGGAGAAAAATCACACAATTGCAACATGAAAAATTAATGTAGGGAAAGGGTGGTGTCAAGAATGACCCCACCTGACTTGGTGATGCCATTCACTAGAGAGGGAAGACTAGAAATGTACCAGACTTGGAAGGGGAACATGAATTTGATTCTGGATGAATTTGGATGTATGTGAGATACCCAAGGGATACTATCAAAGGAGCAGTTGGTTTAGGTTAAAGGTCAGCAAACTATGGCCCATGGGCCAAATGCAAATGGGTCTCATGAGAGGAGCAAACTAAGAAAAACTAGCAACTAATCTTACCCTTTGCTCTGTAGGTTATCCAGATGGAGGTAAACCAATTATAATTTCTAGAATTATCCTGATAAACAGATAAAAAATTCAACGTATTTATGTAAGCAAGGTTTTATTAAAAAACAGTCATATTGGGCTGGGAATGTGGCTCAAGTGATAGCACGCTCGCCTGGCATGAACGAGGCACTGGGTTCAAACCTCAGCACCACATAAAAATAAAATAAAGACATTGTGTCCACCTAAAACTAAAAAATAAATATTTTTAAAAAAATAGCCATATTCATTTGCTTATGTATATTGTCTATCATGGTGTTTTGCACTTTTTGCAGAACCAAGTAGTTACAACAGAGACTATGTGCCTGAAAAGTCCAAAATATTTACTCTCTACCCCTTTATGGAAAGTTTTCCAAAGAGCAAAGAAGAGACCTGGATTAGAGTTATAAATCAGAATTCCTTTATTCTCTCCCCAACCAACACCCCACACTGATTGTGCTATATATACACACACAAACATGCAAATTTCACATCTCTGACAGTCCCTACCAAATCCCCTTCTAAGTCTCTTCCCTTGTAATCCAATATTACATTCATTCAGAAATTTCTACCTTAGACTAATGTCTTTATAGATATTTATTTTTCTACCTGAGTCAAAGAGCATTCTGGACAGGTAAAAACAGTAAACTAAAAAATATCCACAAAAAAAAATTTAATTGGGGAAGAAAACAGGAAAATCATATTTAACATAATTTTATAAATGGAAGAAATTAAAGAAATATGACAGAATAAAGTTCCTAATTTTATAAACTTGATTTTCCAAAATATGCATCTGCCAATCTTTTGTTCATATAATGGCACATTTACATGGAAAAGAGAAGACTATATTACCTACTCAATTATTTCTATACAGTTCAACAACTGCTACAATAGGATTAGACTTATAACTTAAGGAGAATTTGAACAAACTAATAATTAAATGTTTCCTATCTGTGAAGAGGAAAGGCAAATAAATATTGGTATGAAAACAAAGTCTATCACCTAACAGATTCAAAAGTCAGGCCAAAAAAGAAAGAAAGACAAAGATGAAACATCAAAAACACACTAAGTGAAAGAATTCAGTCACAAAAGAAAATACATTGTATGATCCCATTTATATAAAATACCCAGAACAGGCAAATCCACAAAGTGAGAAAGTGGACTGGTGATTATCAGGGGTTGGGGGAAGGTGGGAATGGGCGTAGGATTTCTCTTTGGGGTGACAAAAATATTCTAAAATTGGTTGTGGTGATGATTATGCAACTGTATGACTCCTAGAAGCCACTGAATTATACATTTTAAATGGATAAATTGCATAGAATGTGACCATATCTCAATACACCTGTTATTTAAAAAGATATAAATCTCCTCAACAAGTACAAGAAGATGATAAAAATCAACTTTAATGTTTGAATTATTTGGTCCACTGAATTTGAAGCAATTCTTCAATGTGAAATGGCATTAAGTTCAAGAAAACACCTATTATTTCTAGAAAATTTTTTTCCTTGGTAGAATATTTGACATTTCGTGTGTGTGTGTGTGTGTGTGTGTGTGTAAGAGAAAGAGAGAACGAGATCTGGGTATATTTGAAGTGACAGGTCAAACTAAATATTATATTGCAAAAGGAATTTAGATGAAAAACTGGACTCTTATGATGACACAGGCAGCTGGGAGGAATCGGGGAGTGTGCTGGCAGCAAGAATATTAGTCACCAGATAAATAAAAACTTCCCAGTCTTACCTGCTGAAAATTAGGGCACCTGATTTATATTTATATAATATTAAAGGTTCATTTCAGAAATCTCCATTACTTACAGGGAAGGCTTATGAAGTCAAAAATTCACTCTAATGCTTTTGTAATTATATTTGATTTCCCCAAAAGACACACACACACACACACAAAAAAAAAAAAAAAAAAAAAACAGGAAATAATTACACCCTAAATGAATTAGGTTGGACTGAAATATACGCAATTTGAAAATTACATGAAATCAAAACATACTCAATTTTTACAAGTGTTATTGTTTCCGGATGTATTTCTGATATCACTCAGACGACTAAGAACCGACATAACCTTATATTTTAAAAAATGTTTTTTAAAATGCTAAGGCAGTTGCTGCTTCTTTAACAATATACTTCTGTATAATAACAAAATCACATCACGACCTGTGACAAACGTTTTATTTCATAGCCCAAGATATTCATTTACAAAAAATAAAATTATCAAGTAACAATTTTGTTTCCCAAAACTAAAGGGACCCACTACTGGCCACTAGAAATTCCTTTCTGTCATCAGGGTAACAGCAGACTACCACAGATTATCTCGTACAAGATAACCACGCGTTGCCCCCAAAGCCTGAACTTTGTGGTTCCACCTAGTCATGTCATCACCAAAATACAGCGCCAAGGTGGTCGAGCTCAGGAAAGGACTGACAAGATAGCAACTCTCCTCTGTGGGTGGCGTGAACCAAGAGAACATCCTCCGCGGCACCCTCCCTTCCTTCCTTCCCAGAAACCGAGCGGGGGCTTTGATGAGACCCCCCCACCCGGAACCGGAAAAGCGACCATCTTCCCTAACCCCCCCAGCCGGAAGTGGGACACAGCCAGCCGGCGAACTCACCCTGGAAAAATAGGATGCCCAGCACTGAAAAGAGCGCGCAGCCACGGCCTCCAGCCGCTCCACTCTGCTGCATCCCGACAGCTCTTCAGATACTTGTACACCTTGTTTGCGGCTCCCGGTAACGACTCAGGTAACCCCGGAAGTGACGTCAGCGAGAAAACTTAAAATGGCCACCCGGAGATGCCATAGGCTGTGGCTACCTTCCAAAATCGCACCTGGTTTCACTGACCAGCGATTCTTTGACTCTTAAGTGAGAGCTCGTTGCTCTTTTGCTTGAAAATGAAATCGGTTACAGACTTAGGAAAATTTTCGGTTTTATTTTTATAGAATTCTGCGGGACTAAATAATCTTGAGCAGGTGTGTTCCAGATGTTGTCTATACGTCTAGAGATTTTAGTGGAACTCTCTCGGAATAGATTCTCATAAATTTAGAGTACAAACAGACCTGGGAGCATATGCAGGGTCAGTCAGTAGATAAATATGTATTAGGCCCTGTGGCCAATACTTGCCATAAGTCTCTAATTTTTGTCTTTTTCAGTGTAGCTATTATAGCATCCAGAATTGGATGTTTATTAAATTACTGTTTACAGTCTTAATGATGGTCACATAATTACATCATATATTAGGGGTGAAGAGGAACTAGGATTTTGTATCTTTTATTTGGAAAAGAAAGCTTTGCTATCAAAGTACTTGAAATGAGATGGCATCACATCCTTCTGAAAAAAATGGTACAGAACCTTGCTTTAATCATGCTATCCTAGTCTGGAATCGCACATGATTAATGAAAGCAGGAGAGAGCCAAAAATATGCTTCACCTTTTGGAAAGATTTAATAACTTGCCACTTTTCAACCATTATCTCTCTACTAGACCTGAAAGCTAGTAGTTTTCTCTATTGAGCGAGTATTGCAGGAGTACCAAATAGAATAGTTGATAACTTTCCTTCACAAGTCCCCAAACTAAGTAGTGTTGTTATGCCCAATTCCCAGTTACCCAAAGCAGTGTAACAATGCTGTGGAAATCCATATACTTTTACTTACCCAGTAGAAACTAATTCTATCCATTATTGACTCCCAGATTGTCTCTACTAAGAAAACTTTTCTGTGAAGATGAAATATACCTCTGTTTTGTTATCTGTTATGTAAAATTTCAAATTTGGAATGTAAGCAAATCATTTCATTTATAATTCTTTATTACTAAAGGTTTATTTACATGGTATTTAAGGCATAATAAAAAATAAATTACAATACAAAAGTTCTCTTTAGGAAGGAGACACTAAACAACATGCTATATTACTCCTTGAGTATTTAGCCAAGACACAAGCTACAAGTTTGCTGGAAAAACTCTCCATGAGTTTTTAACTACTTTTTCATTAAAACTATAGAACATGCAGTCTGTCTGTTTAAAGAAGTATCCAGTTGTAATACTTTCAAAGTTTAATTATGAAGAAAAATGTAAAATGTGGATTAGAGGTAATATAGACTTCAGATCTAACTTTTAGTTTCAAAATTGACACTGGCTGTCTAGACACTTTTTAAAAGAGACCTCTATTTCCAAGGCCCACTTACAAAGTTTGCTTTACCTATCAACATAAGGGAAAATAATAAAGTTTGTTTCATTTAGTTAAACTAGTTTTGATATTTCTTTGCTATGTACCCAGTTCTCTCTTCCTTAAAATAAGCAACTGACTTACAACTAAAAAGAAGAAAAAGAAAAATTTAAATAATCTCTTCCAGTTCTCAGAACTTTGCACAATACTGTACAATATTATCATCATTTAGTGTTGACCTTTCTTCACCATCTTTAAATTTTAAGAATTGTAATAGACTATTTCAGAATACTTCTATTAAACTGCTTAATGATTTCAGTCTACAAATGAACTTAGCTTTGCTCTATTTTAATATTTTAACTGGGGGTAAAAAACATAGTAAGCAAAACAGTCATTGCTCATGAAAGACCTAGACTGTTGAAAAAAATTGACAAGTGATTCATCCTGAAGTGGCATTTGCCAATGTATTAGCATTTATGTAACTTTTGAAGTCACTGTGAGTTAGACTTGTACTATTGTAAACCTTGGATTAATTACAAAAACAAAAACAAAACAAAACAAAAATACCCCATCACCTGGAATACTGAAAGAAATTCAACAAAAACAAGATGTGTCTCATACTTAAGGGGAGCCATTAAAAACAAATCAAACTTAACAGTTTGGATTTGGGATTTAATGTTAATCAAATATAGCTGGGAGACCTTTTAATTAAAAATGTGAGAAGGAAAGAGAATAAACATTAACTTTAGTAGCAAGATTACTGGTCTAAAAAACAAGTGCTTGAAAGGAAATGTCATGACAGGCAAATTGGCTTCAATATATGTGGATATAAGTCATACTCAGATAAGGGGTAGTTAAGGGCAAAAATATAGCTTCTTAGTTTATAAAAGCTAATGCTCATCTGAAAAATATTTGCACTCTGAAATTAAATAAAACCTTAATAGTAAGATTATATGTGAGTCTGATGGTATCTGCTCAAGAGGAGTCCTGTGTTGCCTGCAGAAGATGTTGGATGGGTATGTGCTGCATAATTGGTGGAAAACAGGTCACAACTGGAAAAGCCAAAGAAAGGTTTCCATTAACTTCCATTAACTTCATGTATCTAGGGTTCTTGTTCTTGAAAATCTGGTTTCCTATAATAGAAAACAAAAGTTTAAAAGGATAATGTATTTTGGAAGAATGCAATAGGAATACCTAGCCTTATGAATTATATACATATTATTAAATGAATTCTCCCTTTTTTTTGGTATTGGTTATTTAACCCAGGGGTGCTTAATAACTGAGGCCCATTCCCAGCCCTATTATTTTTTATTTTGAGACATGGTCCCACTAAGTTGCTTAAGGCCTCAAACAAAGTTGCTGAGACTGACCTCAAACTTGCAATCCTTCTGTCTCAGCCTCCTGAGTTGCTGGGCTAACAGGCATGTGCCACCATTCCGGGCTATTCTCCATTTCTTAAGGAAAATATTCTTAAATTTAATACAAGAAGTTTCCTGATTCTTAATACATGGGTCTTAAAGTCAGTATCCTTTATTCATAGCATCCAGCGCTTTAGCATGGACACTTGGAGGATCCACAGCTCACTCACATACATACGTTTTCTACCCACCCTCTTTATAAACAAAATCAAACATATAGAAAGGTAAAGAAGATGGTGTATGGAATTCATCCACCATCTAATTTTAAAGTATTCTTTTTTTATTTACTTTTTTTTTTTGGCTGAAGTTTTTAAAGGAATTTACTGGCATTACCCCTATTTACTCCTATATGCATCTTTTTAAATGGGGACATTTTCCTATGTAACTACAATATCATTATTGTACTTTATAAAATCTAACAATTTCCTGATATTATCCATATGCAACATTTTCATATTCAAGACTTTCCCAATTGCTCCCACCAAATTGTTTTACATCTAGTTTGTTCAATTTGTATCCATCCAGTCAGGGATTACACATTGCGTTTGATTGTGTTAGCCTCTTAAGTCTCTTAAATTTCTTTTAATCTAAAACAGCCCCCATCTTTATTTTCCATTACCCTGACTTGTTAAGAACCTGCTTGATTTTAAAAAGACAAATAGCCTTTGGGAAGAACTCCCTGATACCAAATTTGGATTTTTGCAGATTGTTTTGTTTTGTTTTGGTTTTGCAGCACTTTGCCATTGAGCTACCTCCCCCTTGCAGTCCTCTACCTCAGCTTCCCAAATAGCTGAAATTACCGACATGCACCACCACATCTGGCCAGTTTTGTTTTTACAATCCAATCACATTTATTCATATTCTATTTTATAAATCCGTGAGGTTTTTCACTAGAGCTATAGCATATAAAATGTGACTCTCTTTACAACTAATAACAGTCTATAAAAAGTTCCTGCCATGTAGGTGACCTGAACGGAGTTTCACAGGTTAAAGTAATTAATGTCAAAAATATTCTGAGAGTATAAAATTCAGTTTACATTACTCATTTTACAATAACTAGAAATTAAACATGTAGTCCTACTTCAGAGAATGGGAGAAATTCTGAGCTTAGGAAAAATAAATCATCCTACCTTTTAAGCCTGATAAACCTGAAAGTTGGAAAAATAAAGTTATTCACTAAACTAGATTTATAGAGCAATAACTAATTTAGAGGAGTGAAACCAGTTCCAAATAATACAAAATTTCTCCAGTCAAAATACCAGGCAGATCTTTTAAGTCACTCTCTTAATGCCATACTGGTTTACAATAAAAGAAAAAGAAGAAGAAAAATCTAGGGCTGGGGTGGTAGAGTGCCCACCTCACACATGTGGGTTTGATCCTCAGCACCACATAAAAATAAATAAAGATATTGTACCCAAGTGCAACTAAAAAAATAAAAATAAAGACTAGGGCTGGGGATATAGCTCACTTGGTAGAGTGCTTGCCTCTCATGCACAAGGCCCTGGGTTCAATCCCCAACACCACACATACACACACACAAAAGATTTATTTACATGTTGATAGTTTATTCTTGGTAGTGATAAATATAACCCCAAAGCTTAAAAAAAAAGAATTCTTTTAGCTTTAATGGCAATAGAGTCTAGCTTCTTAATCCTTTGTACAAAATTCATAGCCATTCATGAGACTGGAACCCTGACTGGAACCTCTAATTTCATATAGGAAATACCTAATGACCATGTAAAGTAATCTGGGCAATCCATGTTTGAGGTGGGCCAGACAGGTCAGAAAACTGAGAAAAGAGAGAACCCATTTTGAACCTCACCATCTAGGAAAATTAGTCTGTGTCTTCTAAATAAACAGAGACCTTTTCTTCGTTGAGTCTTTCCTCTTCTTTTCTGTAACAAAAAGCAGGGAAAAAATGTCAGGTAAACAAAATTGGGAGGGAGGCAAATATTTTTCAGGTAATCTATTTTCTCCCCCATTTTTTGAGAATTACACTCAACTGGAAGTAGATTAGTTTAGCATTAAACAGCTACTGCCATCTGACTAGAAATACTTATGCCTCCACCTGACCCTGGGTAAACGAACCAAGACTCTTCAGAATATGAGGGAATACAATTGGGGACCTGATTTGGGAACTCCAGAAGCTTAAAGCAAACACCTTACTTTACCATTAGAATGCTAACTCTTATTTCTACTCCTGTTCATAAAAGAAAAAGTTTTATGTTGACCTAAAAGTTATCTTTATTAATTATGTTCTATTCAAACCAGAACCTCAGAGGTGGGTTTCTTAGATTCCTTAAAATCAATTATATTTGTTTTAGCAAATATTTACTGAGGAAAAGAACCAAATGATTCTGGGACAACTATATGTCCACATTCAAAAAAATGAATTGAGACTCCTACCTCAACAATATTCAAAAATTAGCTCAAAATGGATCAAAAACCTAAATGTAAGAACAAAAATGATAAAACTCTTAGAAGAAAATGTAGGTGTAAATCTTCATGATGTTGTTAAATCTTCATAATGATGATTTCTTAAATGTGACATCAAAACCCTAGCAACAAAAGAAGAAAAGGCAAGTAGGACTTCATCAAAATTTAAAAACTTTTACACCTTAGGACCAAATGGTTCAACACAGACTGAGTGAGATATTATGGATATCTCCACATACACCTTCATATATTTTCAAGTTCCACATGATAACCTGTACTGATTCCTAGGAACAGGTAACAATCTATAATGTTAAAAATGTTCCTTGCATAACTGCTACCTGTCAGACAGGCACTTCCTGTTGTCCATAACTTCTCAGCTGTGTTCATTCAATCTTTTGTCTGACCAGAGGGGGCTTTTCCAGGCCCATAGAACTGTGGAACATTTCTGCTCTGAGCAGAAAGTGCTCAAGAAAGTTAAAAAAAAAAAAAAAAACCCACATGGGAGAATGGGAGAAAATAACTGCAAGTCATGTGTCCAATAAGGGATTAGTTTCCCAAATTCATAAAGAACTCTTACAATTCAAGAATGAAAAGTAACCAGCTGGGCACAGGGGCACATGCCTGTAATCCCAGCAACTGAGGAAGCTGAGGTAAAGACAATAGCAAGTTCTAGGTCAGTCTCAGCAACTTAGTGAGAATTTGTCTCAATAAATAAAAAATAAGAAAGGGATGGAGATGTAGCTCAGTGGTAAAGTGCCCATGTGTTCAATCCCCAGTACCAAAAAAAAAAAAAAAAAAAAGGTAGCCAATCCAATTTTTAAGGAGGACAGACTATCTGAAGAAATATCTCCAAATTAAATATGCAAATGACCACTAAACACAGAAAAAAATTAACATCATAATTTTAAAAAAATAACATCAAAATTTTAAAAAAATAACATCCTAATGACTATTAGGAAAGTTCAAATCAAAATCTTGTGAGATACCACTTCATGTCCACTAGATGGCTATCATTAAAAAGACAATAACCCATGTTGGTAAAGGACATGGAGAAATTAGAATCGTCATGTATTGCTGATAGGAATGTAATATGCTGCTGTTTTGAAAACAGTCTGGCAAGTCCTCCTAAAATTAAACAGAGTTCCCATATGACCCAGCAATTCTACTCACTCCTAGGAGAATTAAAAATATATATCTATGAAAAAAACTTATAGATGAATGTTCATAGCAACATTTATTATAACAGCCAAAAAGTAGGGAAAAAACTAAATGCCCATCAGTTGATGAATGAATAAACAATATGTGATATACCCATTTCAATGAAAAATCACGCAGCCATTGAAAGGATTGAAGTACTGAGCTGGGGTGTGACTCAGTGGTAAAGTGCTTGCCTAGCATATGCAAGACCCTAGGTTCAATCCCTAGCATCAAAAAAAAAAAAAGGAATGAAGTACCAATATGTGCTATAACACAACATGGATGTACTTTGAAAACATACTAAGTGAAAGAAGCTGGAGGTAAAGGCCACATACTTTATGATTCCTTTTATAGGAAATGTCCTGGATAAGCAAACCCCCCATAGACAGATAATAGATGTCAGGGGTTGGTGGGAGGGGAAACTAGGAAGTGATGGCTTAAGGATATGGGGTTTCTTTGGAGGGATGTTTAAAAGGTTCTGGAATTGGCAGTGATTGTTGAGCAGCTTTGTGAATATTAAAAGGGTGAATTTTATGTCAATTTTTAAACAGGTCTATTGAGCACCTACTATCAGCACAGCACCCTTTCTAATGCACTGATTCATAGTGACCCTTTTTCTTAAGCATTAATGCTTCACTTTAAAAATAAAGGATATTTTAGGAGTTGGAAATGTAGCTCAGTGGTAGAGCATGTGCCGAGAATGCTCAAGGTCTTGGGCTTAATCCCTAGTAATGCTAAATTAAATGAGTAGGAGATATTTTAGAAAAGCTTTACATAAGCAGATTTTTATGACGTGAAATTCCACATAGTAAAGAAATCCTATGATGAAATCTTTTTGTAAAGATCAAGAAAGCTTTTGTCAAGTTAATATTCACAACCTAATTTATCTGTCCTGTGACTTAGAAGTCTTTTATGTAGGATTTATTCGACAACAAGAACGTGTGTTCAATAATTATTTAGCCCCATTTTGAAATACCAGGAGTCACCATAAGAAGGTGTTAGAAGGAGACTTTCCCCTAACTTCCCAGTCTTACGATTTTATCTCCACCACTTTGTGAGCTCTTTCAGCCCATCGCTTTTTCCGGAAATGCTGGAAGAGGACCACCACGATTACTATTATCACCATCAGTGCACAGGCAGAGCCAATAGCCAGAGCCAGGAAGTAGATCTCTGAGAACTGTACTATGAGGAGAAAAAGATCAAGTGATCAACTGAGGGTTCTAAGAATAGAACTGTGAAGAAATCTAAAGACATATTTGGGATGCATTTCATCATTAAATGGAATCTTCCTTTCTCCTACCTTTATGTAAAAAATACCCTATGACCTTGTAAATTCTAGCAGCAGTGGGAAAGTCACATAGTCTACTTTAATGCTTCTCAAAATGTGATCCTAGGAATAGCAGCAACAGTATCACTTGAGAACTTTGAAATGAAAATTCTCAGGCCCCACCCCAGGCCTACTGAGCTAGAAACAATAGGGGTGGGGCCCAATAGTCCTTTGCTTTTTAAGTTGTCCCCAGGTGATTATGATACATACTATAGTTTGGAGAATCACTAAGTCAGCTAACTGCTTAATGGGGTAGGATTATTGCTAACCTAACCAAATCTAGGGCCCAACCCATTTCTCCCCACCCCATCTCACCTCTGCCCTTCAGTCAGTCATTTATTCAGATTTATTAAGGTCCTACTGTACTCCAGGTACTGTGATACAAATGAAAAGCCAAAAAGGACATTACTCTCAAGGAGCTCTTGCCACCCCCTCAGAAGTCAGGCAAGTAGATCAGTAACTAGTGGATAAATGGTGAAAGAGGGAGCCCAGGTGAAGGAGCCCCTAAAGATCATAGTCTGTGAAACCTGGTTCTCCTGTTCCTTAATTTGATTTCTAATTGAAACTTCAATAAACCATTAGATCCCAGAAAGGACATTAGAGAATGTATAGCTCAGGAATTCCAGCCTGGAGCCCATCAAGAAGTATGGAGAATGGAGCGATGATCCACAGTACCAAAAACGTGTGTTTTTCCCACTTTTTGTGGGAAACAGGGCCATGACTTTCATTAGATTCTCAAGAGTAGTGATTCTAATAAGTTTAAGAACAAATGATGTCTTGTCTAATCTGAGAAGAAACTGAGGTCCAGAGGCATTATATTACTTCTTTCAATATTCAAATGACTTCTCCGGGTTACACAAGTCTTTCTTGTGTGATTTGGGGTAATTAACTCTCTTTAGCCTCAGTTTCCTCCTGTATAAAATAGAGGTAACAATATCCATTTCTTGAATTTTTATAAAAAATAAAAACAATACATGTAAATCATTTAATGCTGTGCCTGCCCATAATAAGCACTCAATATATGGTAGCTATTGTAATTTTTCAGTTCAGGTCAGCATTTAGGAGATTTTCACATTTATTATCTCAATTTGTCCTCACCATAATCATCATATTATTACCTCCAATTTGTAGGTGAGGAAAATAAGATTCATGTACAGTTGCAGTTGGTAGCCATGACTCACACACAGTTCTACAGCAGTTCAAAACTGTTGTGATTTTTGTTCTTTGTGACCTGCCACCATTTTCCAGGTTGTTCTTCCCAGGGGTGCAGGCAATGCAATGCACTAGTTTACAGTCCAATTTTAGAGTCAAAGATGGTTGGGTTTGAGTCCAAAATTACTCCAGTTTCCAACCACATGACTTTGGGCAAGTGACAACCTCTATGAGCTTCAATTTCCTTTGTTGGTAAAATGAGAAACATTAAGTGCAAAATAAACTGATGAGATATGTAAAACACAAATAGAATGTGTCATGTAAGGACAGGTAGAAAGCACTCAATAAATGTTAGCTGCCATTATTGATATCTGTCTCTGAGGATGGCGTGAGGATGAAGTGAGATAGGACATGTTGAGCACTTTGGACAGTGTCTGGTACACAGCAGGAACTCAATAAGTATCTTGAATAAATGAGAGAATGAACAGACCTATTGTTGGCCTTTTATCAGAGAGTCGCTTCCTCTCCCTTTTACCATCTCAATGCCATTTTGTTACACATTCCCTGGATCCTTTTGCTTTATTCTCTGTTTCTTTCCACAACCAAACAAAGCCTTTCTCTTTTTACCCTAGGACTCCTAGTCTCCCTCTGCAGTTCCCAACACTAGGCCCCCTCTCTACCCTTTCAACCATAACAAGAGATTGCCTCTCTTTTCTACCAGCTCTCTCACTCCCCAAACCCCGTTTCCCCACCACATAACCTACCAGTGTGCACAACGCTGAGCCGGACTGTCCCTACCAGCCCATCAACATCAGGTGGGTTCTTCACCTGACAAGTGTATGTCCCATTGTCATCAAACTGCAGTTTCCAGAGAAGAATGGAGACATCGTACCGCTCAGGGTTCCCATCCCAGACCACCCTGTCCTTGAACCGCCCACTCATGGGTGGAAAGGGATCCACATGGTAGTAGAATACCTGGAGAGGGGAAAAGCAAATGTCGCTTATTCAATACCCAGGCAAGGAGGCTGCAATGATGGGGGCAGAAGAGAAACAACAGCAAGCCCAGCTGTCCCATCCACAGCTCTCTCATAGGAATCTTTCTTCCCCCTCCACTGGCCTCTGTCAGGTTCTGTCAGTCTCTGTCCCAATAATTATTTCCCAGCTTACCCCTGTACCTATTGCTAAGAAAAATACAGGAAGGGTGAGGAGAAATACACTGGTTTAATGCCTGACCAAGGGTCCCCTAGAAATTAATGACAATGATTTACTTACAAACTGTTCAGGCCCCCCATCTCGAGGACGGAAATTCCAAGTCACTGTTAGTGCATCACCCACAGGAGCAAAGCTGGAGAAAGTGCATTTTAACCGAGTATCTGTCCCGTTCATAGCCTCCACTGCCCCAGAGGTGTAAATTTCTACAGCTGTTGTAGGCCAAAGAGCTGCAGTAAAAGGAGTAAGAAGGGTTAACAGGGGATGTGGGCTTGAGAGGACTATGACACTTTCAAAATAAATGTCTGAGTAGGGAACAAGGCAGACCCATGATGCCCAGCTCTCAAGCTTACTCACCCACAGTCCCACCCACCTACAGGCAGCCCTGAGCTCCCATCCCCTCACAGCTCAAACACCACATGGGGAACCTTCCTAGTGCTTCCACGGCCTCAGGACACTGACTTCAGAAGGGCTATAACAAACTACAAATATTAAAGTCAGGAGCCCAGAATTAAACTTCCTAGCAGATAAGTTTTCCAGAGAGTTCTCATGATGTAGGTTTCCTACAGTTACTAGTCTTCTGCAGAAGTTGTCAGCTGCCGACAGCCTGTGTTTGCCTGCACCCTGGGACCTTTATACCACGTGGCATATTTTTACCATGATATTGACGCTCAGAATGTGTGTGTTGGGGCAGTTTCAAAACCGCGGTGGGTCTCCTCTAACAGTCTTGGTTTTCCCGGTGCTGCGCAGAGTTCCACACAAGACCCACACACAGAAATCAAGTGCCAAGTCCTACCAGCAGCAGGAGGCTGAGAACAGCCACACAAACATGGTGTGTAACCTGAGATTAGAAAGCCCTCTCTGTACCTGGATCACTGGCAGCCAACACACCGAAACTTATTTGTCCAAAACAATCCCCCCCAAACAACTACAGCTTCAGTAAAGTCCACACCAAAACCAACTGCAACTGTGTCTTGGGCTCCCACGCAGAACTCTGGCGATTTCTTCTACAATTAACTATCTCTGTGGTGTGGGCAATAAAGGAGGAAACGGGAGGAGCCGCCAGGTCTTACCTGTGAGCTGTAAGCCAAGGAGGAGAGGCACCAGGCGCGCAGGACTCTTGCCATACATGAGGAAAACCCAGCCCTGGTCCCAGAGACCAGAGCGGGCAGACCCAGGGCTCTAGCACCTGCCAAAGATCCGTGCGGGAAGAGCGGGCGCCGCGTTTTCCCCGAGAGGGGAGTCTCGGTCCCTCACCTACGGGAATCTGAGCTCCAGAGCAAGCCAGTCGTGACTCATCCCGCCCCGCCGGTGCACTGGGCTGGAATGAAAGGTGGGGCCTCCTCTCAACGCCCTCCTTCCCTTCCTCCGTCCCACCCTCCACACTGGGAGCACGTCTGCACAAAGGTCCCAAACTCAGCAGTCCTCTCTTGACTTTTCAGTTCATCTGACCGGGCCCTGGCCTCTGGATGGCCTCGGAAACAGCCAGAGGAGGTGGTGCCAGTCTGCAGTGTCCCAGGCTGCTTTGGGCTTGGCCCACACACACCCTTTTAAAACAGGCTTGAGGCCGCCCTGGGAAGTGAACAGTGAAAACACCTTGCAGTGATTCCACGTCCCAAAGCACCGCCCCGGGGCCACCTTAGCCTAGAGCTGGAATCCTGGATTAGCAGCAGCTCTTCAAAACAAAGAGTCCGAATTCCTTAGGACCCTGAGTGGACACAGAGTCCTAACAGTAGTGACACCCTCAGTTTTAAACAAATGTTACCACAAGGATTTCTGCACCTTTTTTTTAGCTTGTAGTTTTCGTTGATACCCAGCAGAAGCAAATCTCAATATTTAATGGTTTTTTTCAACGATTTTTTTATTGGTTGTTCGAAATATTACAAAGCTCTTGACATCTCATATTACATATAATAGATTCAAGTGGATTATGAACTCCCATTTTTACCCCAAATACAGATTGCAGAATCACATCGGTTACACATCCACATTTTTACCTAATGCCCTATTAATAACTGTTGTATTCTGCTACCTTTCCTATCCTCTACTATCCTCCCTCCCCTTCCCTCCCCTCCCATCTTCTCTCTCTACCCCATCTACTGTAATTCAGAATCAGGACAACAGCCCTGCTCATTTACTCCACCGTCTCAGTACAGTTTGCAAAGTGTTTTCATGCTCAGCCTTTCATCTCCACAACTCCCCACAAAGTAGTCCCATTTTACCAAGGAGGACAAGAAAAGCCCAGGGAAGGTAAGTGATTTGCCTGAGGTTGCACAACCAACCAAAATTTTCTAACTCTCAAGTGTAGTGCTCTTGCCACAAAATTCCAGCTGATATGAATAATCAGAGATTCTCAAGGGAACATCTTATAATACCTTTTTGTGCTTCACATTTCATCTGCCATTTTTAGGGCAGCCATCTGTCTGAGAGGTCTAAAGAGTTGAGGAATTAAAATGAGAAAAAGGCCTCCTTGTCTGGCAGAGGCACAGATTAAAGAAGCAGTGCTGAACTGGGAGGATGAAGACTCACCTGCATCGGGGAATTCTGCTAGATCGGGGTGAAATTCTAGCAGAGTTGAGTTGCCCTTGCGCCCAGATTAGCAGTCTGGAAACCAGTGATTCATCAAGTCTCCTAGCTGAACCCCTGAACAGAAAGGTTGCCAGGAGAGGGAGCAAGGAGCAGGATATGCAGAAAATAAAACTTGGGGCTAGGGGTGTGGCTCAGTGCTAGAGCACTTGCTTAGCATGCAGTGAGGACCTGGGTTCAATCCCCAACACTGAAAGAAAAAGAAAAACAGTAAAACATCATAAAGAGAAGAGAAAATTTCACCAAAATAGGCAAATTATAGAAATTAAGAAAAAAAGAGAATGGTGTCGGTATGGAGAAAAAAAAAAAAAAAAAAAACAGGTGTCAGTGTGGAGAAAAACCAGGTAGACACCAACAAAAATCTATTCTGTTAGAACCAAGAAGCCCAGGGGCTGCCTCAGATGGAGACCAGTCATGTGCTAGCATGAATGTGTTATTGTGATGTTTCTGATAAAAGAGTATCTGCCTTCTTTATCAGCTTCGAGGTCATTCTGAGCAACCTAAACTCAGAATGCTGGCATACTGGTGGACCTTTAAAAATGGTTCTAAGTAAAATACAGCCCTTTGGTATATAGGTCAGAAGAGGTCAGTGATGGAGACTAAATAAAAAAGAGAAAAGAAACTTAATCTTCTTTGGTTGGCTTTTAACTCTACAGGAATATGCAGCCCTGGAGGAAGGAGAGGTAGAGGGATTTGAAATTGCAAAATTTGGTGAGAGGTAGAACTACCAAAGAGCTGAAGGACAGAGTGACATGCAGAGGAGAGTAACCAGGGCAGGAAGATCTGAACAAGCTGGCCCGTTGTAGAGCAAAAGAACCCCTCCTGCCGCCAGACACCCTGAGAGCTGGCTGCCAGCCCTGCTCTGAGGGCACAGTTGCCCAGATCCCATTCCTCGGCAGAGGTCAGTTTCCTGGCTTGGTGCTTGGCAACACCCAATTCCTTCCAGTTAACAGGAGAGGATCCAAGACACCATCCCCTCCCTGAGTGAGGAAGGAGGCCAAAGGCTGAACTCGTCAACAGAAAACGCTACATAAAAAGGATGATCGGCCCTCAGAGTTCCCAAGATGCCAGTCAGCAAGGCTTTAATCAAAACTGGAGGCATCTACATACAGCTTAAGTAGTATTCACATCTAGGCAAATGAGAGAAAAGGAGAAGGGATTCTGGAGATTTAAAAGAAGAAAACTGAGGGGCGGGGATGTAGCTCAGTGCGATAGTGCTTGTCTAGCCTGCAGGAGGCCGTGGGTTCAATCCCGCGCGCACACACACAGACACACACACACACACACACACACACACAAAGTTCAATTTTCAGAGACACCAGTGTTTTTCCACACTTTCCCAGAGAAAAATCCTTATTGTCATTTAGATTTGTGACATACCCATAGCTTTGAAAGCATCTCATAAAGGACATTACAGAGGATACAGATGAGGAGATGTGTGTGGCAAGGCAAGGGGAAGGGGTGCAGAGCTTCCATGGCCCCTCTTGCTGTAAAATATTAGCCAGCTTCAACTGGGATTAGTCAAGAACAAGTTCACACTCCTTAGATGACTAATAGGGGCCCTGCCCACATGGGCCCAATCACCCACTGGCCTGATGCTCCTCCCAGTAGAGGAAAAAGTAGAAGGTTTTGAAGCCCACAGCAAATTGCAAAACTTGGTGAGAGGTAGAGTTACCCAAGAGCTGAGGGACACAGTGAAATGCAGCAGGAGAGTAACCAGGGCAGGAAGATCTGAACAAACTGCCTGTCTGGAGCAAATCCCCTCCCGTCACCAGACCCCCTGAGAGCTGGCTGCATCTTCCACCCTTGCTTTCAATTGAGGGTTGACGCTGGTCCCTGTGGGTACTCATTTGCCTACATTTCCCAAAAATTTTTCTGATGGACATTTAGACCTCAGACAGTGCTAAATTCACCAAGAGCTCAGCAGACATAAAGGACAGTTGACCCAAATCAGCATTTGTAAAAAATTGTCTTTTTCAACATCCTATGCAAAATGTTTTTTGTTTATTTGTTTTTTACAAGATGAAATCAGCACTCTGCAAAGCAAGGAAAACAAATAATTTACCTTTTAGTGTAGTTAAAATAAAGCACTTGTTTACTCAAAAGTTGCTGATCAAAGGTTCAGCATATTAGGAAAATTCTGGTTGAATGTCTGATATATGCTGATGAGACATACAAAATAAAATAAGGCATTTCTGCTGGGGAGGAAATCAGAGTTTAAAAGAGGATGGAGAGAAGGAGTGTGTGTATAAACAACTAATTACCATATTTGTGACTCTTGAATTCAGTCCTACAAAGATAAATAAGAATCCTGGCAAGAGGAAGGAGAAACAAAGGCCTTCCTGTCAGGGCAGATGGGTGGGCAAATAGGTATTCACAGGGACCAGCAATAAATCTCAAAGCTAGAGCATGGAGAGAAGCAGCAGGCCAGTGGGTGGCCAGGCCCATGTGAGCAGGGTCCCCCATTGGTCACATAAGGAATGTGGACTTGGTCTTGACTAAGCCTGGTTGAGAGTGGCTAGTATGTGACCTGATGATTCACTTAGCGCAAGGAAGCTCTGCACCCCCTCCCCACTTGCCTTACCCCATTTCCTCCTCTGTATCTCTGCAATGTTATTTATCATAAACCAGTAATCGTGAGTGTGTACACCTTTATGCATGTGTGTGCACACATCTGTGAGTGTATATGTGATGTGTGTATGAACCAAGAAGAGTCTCCCTAGGAATTACTTTGGTATGTCCCAGAACCATTAAAAAGAAAAATGAAGAAGGGAAAGGAGGAGAACCCGGAGACTTCTACCATCACACACACTCTCCTGGCTTTCCCATGGGCCCCTGGGCTAGGAGCCAGTCAAACTATAGACTTAATATCTGTTTCAAAAGATTCGGGAACTCCCAGCCTTCCCTCATCAACAGCTCCAATCTGCAGCATCATTTTTTGGTTTAGAGAGCTTGTTAAAGAGAGGAAGGTGAGGATGGCAGAGTTCCAGCTGAGAGGAAAGGTGTGTTTCCTGTGGTCCTCCACCCTCGCCTCAAGTTTCCTAGACATACTGCAAATCAGATCTGGGTTCTATGAGTTTAGAGAAAAAAACCCGTGGGAGGAACCACTCTCCTGCCTCCTTACCTCATGGCAGCTTACACCCACCTCTCCAGTAAACCCCGGGGCTCCTCTCCTAATTATAGAGGAGAGGTGGCAGCTCTCATTTAACAAACCCAGGGAAGAGACTCTGAAGTTTAACACTTCACTTACTCTCAAGGGAAGCTAGATGGATTGCACAGGGCTGGAGATGAGGTATTTTTGAAGATAACTTTGAAGAATTTCTCAGAGGCTAAAGGTATTTTACAGATGCATTTGTCTATCTTCCTGAGAACCATACATGCCACACTCCACGTGATAGAGCACAATTTACATTTATAAATAATATAAATGTATATAGAATATTGTATAATAAATGTATATAGAATATTGTATAATATTGTATATAAATGTATATATAATATTAATGAGCATGGTATTTCCTGTTATTCTATCTTGTTATATCTTGTTAAAATTGGTTACCATGACCAGTTTTCCTTCTTAAAAATTTATCTCCATGGGCTGGGGATGTGGCTCAAGCGGTAGCGCGCTCGCCTGGCATGCATGCAGCCCGGGTTCGATCCTCAGCACCACATACAAACAAAGATGTTGTGTCCACCAAAAATTGAAAAATAAATATTAAAAATTCTCTAAAAAAAATTTATCTCCAAAGAATAAAAAAAGTCTTATTATTTTTTCTTACTATATTCTAGGAGGCATGAGCCATAGAAGCTGGAACCTAACCTGCCAAGATTTAAATCCAAGCTCAGCCACTTACTAGCTGTGTGACTTTGGACAGTTATGTAATTCTCTATGCCTCAATTATCCTTTGTGCAAAATGTAAATAATAGCATCTGCTGAATATGAGAATTAGGTGAAATACTGTATTTGCGTAAAGTTCTATGCACAGTGCTCACAGAAAATATTCAGTAAATTTTAGTTGTTTATGGTTATACTTAGTTAAGACATTAAACTGTTCCCATGACCCTTTGGGGAAGATCTGGCATTTTCTTATATAGCTAAATATACAACCTCCCTAGCAATTCCACTACAAGGGATCTATCCAAAAGAAATGAAATTGTATATCCACAAAGAGATTTGCAGGATAATATTCATAGAATCTTTGTTCATAATAGCCTAAGTTGGAAATAGCCCATCTGTCCATCAACAGAAGATTCATAAATACACTACAGAATATTCTCAGACTACTACTCAGCAATAAAAAGGAATAAACTGCTGATATGTACAGCCATATTGATGAACCTCAAAAATATGCTGAACAAAATTAGCTAGTCACAAAATAGGGCATACTCTTTGGTTCCATTTATATAAAAGTCTAGAACAGGCAAAACTACTCTTTGGTGGCAAAAAAAAAAAAAAAATCATAAAAACAGCGTTCACCCTTGGAGAATGGGGGCAGGGATTGACTGGAAGGGCCTAAGAGAAGATTCTCAACGATATGAATGTTCTGCATCTTGACAGAAGTTTGGGTTACACAGACTCAACAAAATTGTCAAAACTCTTTGAATGGTATTCACTATAAAAATTTTTGTACATTTCATGCACATTTGAAGTTTTCCATAATAAAATATTGGAGAGTAATCTCTGTCATTCACAAAGTTTCTTTAGCATTACGTAAATGATAATACCAAATTCAGTAATCGTGTTTGAGATTTATTATTTTACATCATTTTTGTTAGAACACTGGTAATATTTATTTATATATTTATTTAGGTACTGGGGATTGAACTCAGAGGTTTACCAGTAAAGTACATCCTCAGCCCCCACCCTTTTTTTTTTAACCAAAAAGTAATGTGTAGTATGCAATGGTGCATGCCTGTAATCCCAGCTACTTGGGAGGCTGAGCCAGAAGGATCACAAGTTCAAGACTAGCCTCACTAACTTAGGTGTCTCAAAATAAAAATTAAAAAGGGCAGGAAATGTAGCTCAATGGTAAAGCACACTGGGTTTAATCCCTGTCCCTCCCAAGAATGAGTAATGTGTCTATTTCACTTTAAGTCTTGAAAATAGGGGCTGGGGATATAGCTCAGTTGGTAGAGTGCTTGCCTCACATGCACAAGGCCATGGGTTTAATCCCCAGCACCACACACACACAAAAAAAAGTCTTAAAAATATTTTTTAATTCCTTTTTTTTTTTTTTTTGGCAGTTGTCACACAAAATGTCCTAACAAGTTAAAAAAAAAAAAAAAAAAAGAGAGAGCCTTTAAAAAGTAGAGTATGACCGGATGTGGTGGCACACACCTGTAATCCTAACAGCGTGAGAGGCTGAAGCAGGAGGATCACAAGTTCAAAGCCAGCTCTCACCAGCTGCCAGCACTGGCGAGATGACCTGGGTTCAAATAGAGGTGGCTGCAACATTAAACTAAGAAAATAGCAAGAAATCACCCAACACACGGTCATGAGTTTCTCAGGTCGAGGGTAGGACTGCTCAGATGTGGAGGTGAATGGTGTGGCCAAAGAAGGGGAGAATGGAGTTTCTCAGGTCGAGGGTAGTTCGTCTTCCACTCTGGAAGGCAAGAGAGCAAGAGAGCCAGTGCACCTGGTACCCTTGTATTTATTAGGGAAAAGACATTAGATAGACTGTTCCACCCAAATAAGGCAGGGGATAATGTTTCCAAAGGCAGGTTGTCCAATCCCATCAGGAAACGCTCAAGCCCAGAGCTGAAGCATTTCCTTGCAGAGCGAAGGTAAGGGCCACTTGCTTCGCACAGCGTGTGGTGTGCAATGCCAGTCCAACACCACTTTTACTCAAGGCTGAGGGGGTTGCTTAGCTCGTGCTCAGGGCAGCCCCTCACAACCAGGCTCAGCAACTTAGTGAGGTCCAGACTTAGCAAGACTGTCTCAAAATAAAAAATAAAAAGGCCTGGGGATGTGGCTCAGTAGCTGAGTGCCCTTGAGTTCAATCTCTGGTACCAAAAAGAAAAGAGTATGAAAAAACACACCCAAAATGTTAAGATTTTATTTACATAGCTTTTTTGTTGTACAAAAAGTAAAAATGCTGTTACACCCTTGGTAACTAGTAGTCACAAAGTGTTGACTCACAAGTCACAGCTAGCCATGGTACAGCCAGAGTCTTCCATGAAAAACCTAACAATGTTTACAATCTTCTTGGGGCAAAGTCCCTAACCTTGGTGGTTGATTACCAAGAGGGACTCAAAGAAGGAAGGTAGAATGTCACAGGAACTATTCATTGGCTCTTTGTGTGGGCAGATATCCTGGGGTTTGTATGACAGCTACTTTCTGTTGTTTTGTTTTTTGGATTTTTTTTCTATTTTTTTTTAGTTGTAGATGGACACAATATCTTTATTTTATTTATTTATTTTTATGTGGTGCTGAGGATTGAACCCAGCACCTTGCAAGTGCTCAGCCCCGGCCCCTTTTGTTTTGCTTTAACAGATATCAAATCCACAAGCAGTCCAACCAGTTACTGAACAGACCTGTTCTAGCAGTTTATTTGGTATCCTAATCATCTTCTCCTTCATCATCTGCTTCTCTTTTCCTCTTTTCACCTTTTCCACTTTCTTCTTCCGCTTCCTCTTCACCTTCTTCATCAACTTCTCCATCACATCCAAATTCTTCTTCCTCCCCGCTGACTTCATCTTCATCTTTTTTCCTTCTACATCTTCTTCATTTTCATCTTTATCAAAGTCTTCCTCCTCACCATTCTCATCCTGCTGGTCCTCATCTTCCTCCTCTGTCCTCCCCTTCTTCAGCCACACCATTCACCTCCACATCTGAGTCGGTGGCTTCCCCGACTTCTGGATCATAGGCATCCAGGTGGGTCAGCAGGGCAGGAGTCTACTACTCTTGGTAGTCATTCAGGTTAGTGATCTCACAGTTGAATAGATCCAGGCTTTTCTGATGGTCCAACTTTTTCAAAGGTTCCAAGGTGCTGATGTCCTTCAGTTTATTTCCACTTCAATTTAGAGGTGTGAAATTCTTAAGTTTTTCTGCTAACATATCCAGAATTCCAATGATTCAGTGAGCTCAAGCTTTTTCAATTTAGGTAGCTTGGGAAGAGGTGAAACTGAAATCAAGCCTATACTTATTAAACCAAAGAATTCTAAGTTCACAAATTAAGTTGTTAATCCCTCATTTGATTTGCAATTGTCCTAGAAAAGTTCTTGAACAGCTTCTGGGGTCCTGTTCCTAAGCTCCAGCTGGATCCTCCTTTCCATGTCCAACTTTCCCTCGTCCAGTTCTTCAAACTTTACTTTCAGTGGTAGAGTGGATCAAGGAGAAGCATCCTGTCCTGTGCAGTGAGGGCCATCAGAAGGTGGTTTCTACCAAGGGAGGTCCTATGTGTCATCCGAGCAGACCACAGCTAGCCATGGTACAGCCAGAGTCTTACATTTTTATTTTTTATTTTGAGACAGGGTCTCATTAACTTGCTGAGGTTGGCCTCAAACTTGCAATCCTTTTACTTTAGCCTTTCAAGTTGCTATGATTAGGGCTGGGGATATAGCTCAGTTGGTAGAGAAGGCCCTGGGTTCAATCCCTAGCACCACAAAAAAAAAAAAAAATTGCTGTGATTACAAGCACAGTGCATCCAGCCAGTATTTTACAAATAAAAATCGCCATTAATAAGTCAAAATTGCCATTTATCAAGTGTTTACTATGTGCCCAGCACACTGTAGGCATGTTACATGCATTGTTTCTGTAAGATAAGCAGGTATCTTGAAGTATCTTGGGGGAAGTATCTTCATTTCTAAAATTCAGTTTTGTTTGTTTGTTCATTCGCAGTACTGAAGATTTACTCATTCTAATACCCACCGAACCCTTTCAGTAGATATTGTGCTTGGTGCTAGAAAAGAAATTAGTTTTGGGCCTCAAGTTGCTGTCTGTTGGGAAACACAATCAAATAAATAGGTGATTACAATACAGTGTGACAAACTAGTTATAATAAGAGAAGCACAAAAGTGGGACCCTCTGCCAGCTTCCGAGGTCCCTCTGCCAGCTTCGGAGGTCTAGGGAAGGCTTTCCAGGAGAGAAAACCTCCAAAGTAGTTGGTGGGAACCAAGGAGTCTGAGGTCAGATGAGCATGAGTGTGAGTCGCAGGTCTGCATCATTCATTCATTTTTCCAACAAGCATGCTTGGAGCACTATGTCATGCCAGGCACTTCCTAGGCACAAGGAGTACAATAGTGAATGCAGGGGCATGGAGGGTCAGAGAAGGCCTCTCTGATAGAAGGATGCTTAAAAAGATCTGAATGAAGTGAAGAGGAAGAATTTTTCAAGCAGAGGAAACAGAAAGTACAGAGCCCCTCCTGAGGTGGGAGCAAGCTTGGAGTTTTTGAAGAAAAGCAAGAAGGTCACTTGCGCCTGAAACAGAGTGAAGGGGCAGTGGCTAGGAGTTGAGAACAGAAGGACCCAGGGAAGGCCATACCAAATGGGACCTGGTGGGCTCCAGAAAGGACTTTGCCTTTAGCCATTAAAAGATCATGAAAGGCAACCCACAGAGTGAAAAAAAAAATATTTACAAATCTATTTCTGCTAAAGGTTTATTGCCCAAATTATATAAAGAGCTCCTATAACTCAACAATAATAAAATATAAAGTGGTCAAAGGACTTGAATAAGCATTGCTCTAAAGAAAATATAAAATGGCCAATAAGCACAGGGCATGGCTGGGAAGGAATATAAAATTATTACAGCCACTATGGAAAGCAGTTTTGGCAGTTCTTCAAAAATGAAACAGATTTACTATATGATCCAACAATTCTACTCCTGGATATATATGCACAAGAATAAAAGAAAAAATTCAAAACAGATTTTCATACATTCATGTTCATGGTAACTTCGATCACAATAGCCAAAAGGTGAAAACAACTCAAATATCTATCAAAGTATGAATGAACAAACCAAATGTGGTATGTGCATACAATGTTCATCATTTGGAGATGAACGTACTATACACATAAGATCAGTAGTACAGGGATGTGATCTAAGAGGGTCAGCCTTAGAAAAGGAATGAAGTTTGGGCACAGGCTTTAACATGGATAAACCTGAAAACATTATGCCAAGTGAAATAAGCCAGTCACAAAAAGACAAACATTGTATTATGACTTTCATATGTGGGGGTACCAAAAGTGATCAAATTCATAGAGAAAGTGGAATGGGGTCAGGGAAGTAGATTGTTTAATGAGTGTAGAGTTTCAGTGTGCAAAGATGAGAAAGTTCTGGATATGCACTGTGGTGACATTTGCACAATATTATGGATGTGTTACCACTGCTGAACTTAAGTACCAGACTGGATTTTTATTACAAGAAAAAAAAAAAGTTCTTAGTAAAGTCAAACGCATATATAAAATGATGGCTCTGACTACTATGTGGATCTCTGGGTCTCAGTCTCGTCAACTCATCAGTAAGGATAATGATGACTCCATGGGCCGGTTGTGGGATTGGAGAAGACAATTCCAATGCATCACTTAATAGCCACAGTATTACCAGTAGTTATGCCATGTTCTGAATGAGGTAGGTTAGAAGAGAGAGGGATAGGTAGGAAGGAAGCATATAGGACAAAACGAGAGTGGCCTTGATTTCAAGTCCACTTTCACATGGGAAAAAACATATGTAAAAAGCACTTTTACATATGTTGATCTCAAACAGCACTATTAAATCAATTACTAGATCTTGTCCATAGGTTCACTAATGTAGTACTGTGTTCACAAAGAAGAATGCATCAAAAACAAAGAAGAAAAGAACCCCTATCCTGATAACAGCCAATGCATCAGCAAATGACCCCCACTCCCATCCTGGTAACTTGAGCAGTTACCGACACAAAGGAGAACTGAGCACCCTCTTAGATCACATCCCTGTACTAATGATCTTATGTGTATAGTACGTTCATCTTGAAAGCCCATACTCTGCCCTGTCTCTCCGAGGATGTGCTTCTATTTCTTTCTCTCAATCTGTGCCTCACTTTGACTTATCCTTAAATTCCTTTATGCACTGAAGCTAAGGACCCTCATGGCCTGAATTAAGATCCACCTCCCTTTCCTGGGGATGTGAAGGTATCCAAGGGAAGCAATGGTGAGGGGTGCATTTGAGAGATAATGCCAGGTAAGGGACAGAGTAGGTGCGACGCCCAGGAAAGAAGAGAAAGCAGGGCCTTTCTGACAGTTGAAAATGTTGATAATGGAAGGAGAGAAAAGGGCACAAGGGAGAGTAAATGACCAAAGATGGAAGCTGGAAACCTCGTCAGAGGTTAGACCCTGAAAGGCCCCTGATAAGGGTTAAGGAGTTTGCACTTTATCTTGGAGACACATGGAAAATGTTTAAGCAGAAAGTAACCTCATCAGATTTTAGCATTGAAAAGATCACTCAACTGCGGTATAGAGAAGACAGGGAGAGGAACAAGGGAGACAAGAGGTTTCCTCTGGGAGCAGCAGCCCAGCAGGTTGGCATAGCCACCTCAACAAACGGAGAAGCTGAGGATTGCAAGAGATCAGGGAGGTGGAATGGGGAGGTGGAATGAAAGGGGGACTGGCTCATGATTAGAACCGGAAGTGAGGGAGAGCAGGTGTAGGACACAGTTCTTCAGGTTCGAGCACAGGTAACTAAGTGGAAAGCAGCTGCCTTTCTCTGAAATAGAGAAGCCAAAGCAGAGTGGTTACATTTGATGCTCCTGAGGGCCAGCCAAGTAGAAGTATTCTAAGTTTATGAGAAGCCAATGTTTTGGACTGGCCTCCTGCACTACTCCGCAGAGACCAGAACAAACCAGAATGGAGTTGCTTCAGCAAGGTGCCATGTAATCAAACTGAACTCTGAAATGAACCTATTTTAAAAGACCAGTCCAGGCATGGGGGCTCATACCTGTAATCTCAGTGAATTGGAAGGCAGAGGAAGGAGGATCACAAGTTAAAGGCCTGCCTGGGCAATTTTGAGACCATATCTTAAATTTTTAAAAAATACAAAGGGGTAGGGATTGGGGATGTGGCTCAGCAAGAGCATTTGCCTAGCACATGTGAGGCCCTGTGTGAGGACAGCCTTAGGCCTGAGCCTAGCAACTCCATTTTTAAAAACTCCAGTTAGAAACCTGCAGTCTCACCAGGCACACCCCCAGAGCCCTCCGGGATGGCCTCAAACAAGTTACTTCCCCTCACCCTGATAAACAGAGTGAAGCCCCTGGCAGGCTGTCTTCATCTGATTAGAGGGAAAGACAAGAAGATCAGGGTGGAGACCACCAGATCAGATGTTTCTGACCCCAGGGTAAATGATGTCATGGAGAAATATGGTGGGAGCTGATAAGGATTGAAAGGGGGTCAAAAGCCCCAAAACTTAGTATAAATAATAGAGCTGATGAACAGGGATTCAGCCAGCCGAAACAAGGATGCACTGATGAGGACCTGACATCCCATCACTTGTCATTATTTCCTGAGCCTCTGTGGGATCCTCACCACTCTCAAACTCTACTGCCTCATTTGGACTTTGAGCCGCAACTTCTCCCTACGACCCTCTCCTCAACCGGTCGTCCACTCCATGCCAGGAAAAGCCTGCCTTGGTTCCAGACCTGATCACCGTGGTCTGAGTGTGTGTGCATCTGCTGGACATACAGCCTAAGGCTTAAAACTTGTGAACTTAGCATGCAGAGGGAATGTCTGTCATTAGCCTGTCATGATTAAGTGTGTTTTGCAGTGCTTAGAATTAATCTAGAATTGTTTGCTGTGAATTGATTATGTCTATTGCAGTGCCTAGCATTAAGGATTGTCATTTTCTTGATTAAGAACTTATAAAATGAAACTGTATTGAGTAATTTGAATGAATAAAGCATTGAAAAAGGTAGAAGCACGTGGACATTCTTTATTTCTCCCCTCGACTGCATACCTCGCAATTTTGCCCCCTCACAATACTCTGGGTTCAATCCTCAGCACCACATAAAAATAAATAAATAGAGGCTCAGAGGTAGAGTGCTTGCCTACCATGCATGAGGCACTGGGTTTGATTCCCAGCACCACATATAAAGAAAATAAAGATATTGTATCCGCCTATAACTAAAAAATAAATATTTAAAATAAATAAACAAACAAACAAACAAACAAAATAAAGGTATTGTGTCCAGCTTCCCTGGATTCCATCCCTAGGACTTAATAAACAGAAACCCAGAAAAAACCCAGGAGATTAGCAGCAACCAATCAGAAGGGATACAATTTACCTGAGTCAGTATAAGGAAGTTCTTGCCCAGACCAGGTTCTAACCCTATTAGGGAGCAACCTTCAAAATGACCAAACTTCTTTCTGTTTCTACTTTGTTCAGCCCTTTTCTGCCTGTAAAGCCAGCCTATCTTCCTCCTATGTGGAAGCAAAAAGTCAACTTGACTGTAGGCAAAATAGATTACTAGAGCTGGGTGCAGAGGCACACACCTATAATGTCAGCAGCTTAGAGACTGTGACATTTCAAAGCCAGCCTCAGCAACTTAGTGAGAAACTAAGCAACTTAACAAGACTATGTTTCAAAATAAAAAGGACTGAGGATGTGGCTCAGTTTTTAAGCACCCCTGGGTTCAATTCTTGGTACAAAAAAAATACAAAACAAACAAACACAAAAAACCCACACAGTTATTACTAGAGGTTGCAAAAGGGTGATGAGAAATAAAGGGGTGCTGAATTTGATTAGTGCTTCCTGTATACATGTGTTGAAATATCATACTAAACTCCATTAATATGTATGACTAATACATGTTAATAAAAAGTAAAGTTTTAAAAAAAATAACTCGTAAGATGTTTTCCACTTCAAGAATCTCAAATAAAAACCAATTATAGGGCTGGGGTTATGGCTCAAAAAAAAGTGGCAGAGCGTTCGCTCGCTTGGCATGTGTGGGCACTGTGTTTGATCCTCAGCACCATATAAAAACAAATAAATGTATTGTGTCTATCTACAACTAAAAAATGAAAATTAAAAAGCCAGTTAGAACTTCGTTGTAAAGTTGTTTATCATCTTGTCTTTTTGACAGTATTCAATTGCACAAATGGATCTAGTTTTTAAAGACATCTTTGGGCTGGAGATACCAGTAAAAGATCTTAAGTTCTTCTAGAAGATAATTGAAGGAATGAGAATAAATGAGTAGACTGGAAAAGGACAAGGTCCCAGGACAGAATCTAGAGATTGCACGATTTTTAAAGAGGATAAAAAGAGAAGATGTCTCAAGAGACTGGCTAAGCATGTCCAGATGAATGAGAGGGATAGAGGAAAATCAATTAATTACCAGGAGAAAATGCTATCACAGAACCAAGGAAAGAGGGGTGTTTCAAAGACAAGCAAAATATACAAAATGTCAAATGCTGCTGAGAATCTATACAGCCACTGAAAGACCTCAGTATTGGAGACCAGAGAAAGCAAGGTTCCAGAAGACTCATGAAGGCAAAGCCATCTCACAGGAGGTTTGGGGAACAAAAAGAGGTGCCAAGGAAATAGTTTTCTCTTTAAAGCATAGACCTTTTAAAGGGGAACAGAGAAGGCAGTAACCTGAAGGAGACATGGATAGGGAGAGATTTTCTTTAATTTTTGTTTCATTTTTGGTGTTGGGGTATACCCAGGGATTTGCTTATGTTTGGCAAGTACTCTACTGCTGAGATGCACCCCAGCCTTTATTTGTTGATTTTAAGACAGGAAAGAAGCATGCACAAAGCCCTGGGTTCAATTCCCAGCAATGTAAAAAAAAAAAAAAAAAAAAAAAAAAAAAAATTGGTGGTGGGGGGAAGGATAGGGAGAAAGAAAGGACATGTTAAAATTCTCACAGATGGGGAATGAGATGGATCAGCTGATGTTACCTGCATGCACAAATATGGCATAATGAATCACACTGTTAATGGATAATTATAATGCACACTTTTAAAAAATGCTTACAAAGATGATCCAGTAGATGGGAGAAAGTGCCTCTTTATTGTTAGCAAGAGGTAAAGAAGGCTAGGATGGTCCTGACTTGTACCTATATTCCATTGTCATTTTTAAAGTACCTCTTTCACAGTCCATCTGTGAGTCTGAGGTGTCACAGTTTGGAAGATAACTCATGTGGCCAATGTACATAAAAGGTATCTGAGGATGGGCACAAATATGGCTAACTTTGAAGGCAAAATTGTTGGGACAGAAAGTTGAACTCTATGTGTGTTTGTGTGTTTATAGTTTTCTTCCTCCTCCATGAGGGCATTCTCATCTCATCAGAGGTTTCTATTTTCTTAGTAGAAATCTAATAGGAAGAAAGTTCCAAGAATGAGGGAAGGAGATGGGGAGCAGAAGTCTTGAGGGAAGAGGAGGGCTGGTACAACTGCTGACAGGAAGGAGAGAGGAAACCGGCCCAAACCTAAGCCTTGTAGATCAAGTTACATCATCATGACTACATAGCTAGTGACACAGATTCAAAACCAGGCCTGCTGACTTGCAAGTCAACTCCAGGACCAACTTTGCTCTTTTTCTGCCACCAATCTCTCTTCCCCAATGGCCTCCACCAGTCAGGTGGCGCATTGACCAGCAGCACCTCCCCTCCCTCCTCACCACTGCCACCTCCACCGTTTCTGAAGACATATGAAGCAAAAGTAGAGGAAATAAACATTAGGAGAAATTTTCTTCTCAGCATCTTTTCCAAAAGAAAAGGTTTGGTGGGAAAACACTTGGAAATTTTGTCTCAAAATTTAGATAAAATTAAATTCTGCCAACATATCATTTTGTTCCTTCCTCTTCCTAGTATATTTTTTGTTTAAATAGGTTTGAGCAACTACTGAATGTCAAGCACTGTCTTCAGGAATTCAAGGGTGAAAAATAATAAGACCTTAATCTTCAAGGAGCTCTTACACTAACAAAAATGGTGATTAAAAAATTAGTCATATTTCCAGGTGATGTGCATAATGAAGTACATACCAGAAAAAAGTGACAGCACAAGAGGAAGGACAACTCTGTTTGAGAGCAGTGGGACACCTCCTCTGAGAAAGCTACATGCATATGCATCCTGAAAAATAAAGACTAGCTGACAAAAGAGCAGGACCTGGATCCAAGTTCCAGAATTAGGGTTGAGCTTGAGGCCTGTGTAGGAACTTCAGGTGCTATGTTAGAGCGTGGGAATAACATTCACTACCAGTTGGTTAAACAGATTCCTTTTAATACCTTTACATCTCACAACAACTTTAGAAAGTATTTTATTAATCTTCCCATTTTACAAAGGAAGAAAATGAGATAAGGACATTCAAGAACTTGCCCCAGATGACATACCCAGGAAGTAGCATTTAACCCCTACAAAACAAGCTTAAGATGCAAGAGATTGTGGGGTGTGATGGCACACACCTGTAATCCCACCAACTTGGGAGGCAGAGGCAGGAGCATCACAAGTTCAAGGCCAGCCTCAGTAACTTAGTGAGATCCTGTCTCAAAAAAAAGGAGTGGGGGGTCTGGGGATGTTGTTCAGTGGTTAAGCACTCCTGAGTTCAATCTCTGGTATACACACACACACACACACACACACACACACACAAATGATGCAAGAGGTGGAACAGCCAAAAAGAGACGAGAGTCTTTTGTCTCCATTGTGTTCAAGGTTTTTCATGAAATTCTAATAATTCCAAGGAAAATCTAATAAGTAATGAAAACTTTTAACAAGAGTGAAACAGGAAGGCAATAGAAACTTGTCAGTACTTATTTTTTCTAAAGGTAATAGGGATTATTATAGGGTTTTCCATATAAGGATTTCAGCCTAGGTAAGCACAAGTGGTTGCATGAAGCAGTCACTGAATCAGATCAGTAAGAGGGGTGGAGGAAAATGTTGGCTAATTAAAAGACAGAATCTCCGCAAGGACCACACCGTGCCAGGCTGAGTGGGGAAAAAGCTTCATCTTTTCCAACACCATCGAACGCCTTGCTCTGTAAACACCACTGTGACGGTGTACCTACCTCTGAAAACAATTAGACCACTTACAGACTCCCAGCAAGGGGAAGCGAGCTGTTCCAGCAAGACCTGACTTGCATCTCACCAGCAATTCTGTTTTCTCTGGCTCCACCTCAGCAGCTCTGTATGCAGGGTCCTTGATTTACTGGAACTCCTCCTCCAGTTCTTTATTTTCACAGCCATCAGGGAAGAAGAGGGTTCCAGACACACTGGTTTATGGTGTCATGGGCAGGTTGACATCACAGGTTGGAGAAGCGTGGAATATAACTGAAGCAATAGGAAGGGGAGGGCTGTTCCCAGGGGTAAAGGTGGGCAAGAAAAAGCACAGAATCAGGGGTCCAACTCTTAGAACTGCAGAAAACCTTGGGGACCTGTGACACTAATGTCCCTTAAGTTGGCACTGGGACAAATGCCACTCCTTGAATGGGAAAAACACAAAGATTCCAGACTCAAGAGGAAATGCCAGATTAAACAAAATGAAACACAGCTTTGTTTTGTTTTTAGCCACAGTACATCTCAGAGCCTTTCGTATGCTAACCTGGAACCAGTTTTTCTACACCTTCCCTATTAATCTTTTCAGAACTTTCTGTCCACTGAAAAATTTGGGACAATACATCTCCAAGTATTGTATGCAGACTACCCAGGAAGAGTCTCTGGTCCTCAAGAGATAAATATGAAAGCTGAGAGTAAGCATTTAAAGGAGGCACATGGAATGAGTCTCACAGTCCTCATGCATCTTAGAACCACTTATCAGTCTACCAAGAATGGAAACAAAATTAGTCCTACACCAGAATTTGCTGAGCACTGGTGGCCCCCACCTTTATTATGCACAGGGGATGATGCCACCCACAGAGAGAGTGACTTCAAAGTCAAGGTCACAAGCTTCAGTAGCAAAGGGCTGACCCTAAGGGTTGCCAAGATGGAAGAATAGCCAGTTAAAGAATTAGAAAAATAAAAAACCAGGGTCTAATGCCACTGAAAATTATTTACTGATGGTGATTCTGATTTTAAATGGCATCCAGCTAGCAGAGCTCCATCCAGCCCGGCCCACGATCCCTACAGAGATATAAAATGAAAACCAGAGTCAAGTAGACAAAGCTAATGCCAAAATCCGGTGAAACACTCCATGCTGAAAAATAAAACCAGATTGAAGAAATCCAATCCTGAAATAACACATAGATGAAAAAAGTGGAGATACAGTTTGTAAAATGGGCGTGGTATTACAGGAAGCTACAGTGGGAGGATTACAAATTTGAGACCTGTCTCAGCAACTTAGCATGGTACTGTCTCAAAAACAATTTTTTTTTTAAGAGCTGGGAATGTAGTGGTAGAGCACCCCTGGGTCCAATCCCTAGTACCGCAAAACAGAAAATAAAAAGAAATAGTTTGTAGCTCCCCACTCTATCTGGCATCGACTCAGACCTGAAAGTAGGCAGGTAGCAAATGAGCAGTGCTTAGCCAAGTGAGTGACAATAAGTGAGTGGGGACTGTAGCAAGTGAGAGAGCACATGTTACCATCCACAGACTGTCAGCTCCAACCAGCTGTTGCCATGAGAAAAGGCAAGCCTAGTATTTTTTTCTTTCTTCCTTCCATTTTTGTTTTGTTCTTTAGTATGTTATTTTTCGTTTTAATTAAACTTTTGTTTAATTAAACTTGTATCTTTATATGCAGCTATTAGAAACAGGCTGGTTGTTATGGGGATTGTGAACTGAAATTGAATTCCAGGCATGTATGATTTTGTCACGATGAACCCAACTACTATGTACCAGTATAAAGCACTAATTTTTAAAACTAAGTAATAAATAAATAAAACAATAAAGGAAAAAAGAAATCAGCTAGGTGTGGTGGCACATGCCTGTAATCCCATCTACTTGGAAGGCTGAAGGAGAAGGATAGCAAGTTCCTAGCCAGCCTCCACAACTTGACAAGACCCTATCTCAAAATACAATTTTTTTTTTTAATTTAAGAGTCAGAGTGTAGCTCAGTGTTGAGTACTTGCCTAGCATGCAGGAGGATATAGGTTCAATCATCAGCACCTGGAAAAAAAGAAGAAGAACAACAACAACAACTAGAGAGAAAGGAAGAAATTAATTAATTCAGATATTCCCTGTGCCTTTTACCCATTTTCCCCCCAATGATAACATCTCATAGAACTCTAGTGCAATATCAAACAAGGATGTTGACATTGATTTAGTCAAGATACAGAACATTTTCATCACCAGAAGGATCCTGTCATATCTTTTTTAAAAAGAAACAGAAAATCTGGATTTTTATGTGAGAAAACCCACTCTGTAAATACTGGCAATGAATTCACATGTTCTAAAACCCTGTGAATATTCATTATGTGATGTCATTTATATTGACTTCAACATAAGCTAAACTAATTTCTAATCAAAAAAGGTAAGATAGTGGTCAGCCTTGGTGTGAGCACAGTAACTGAAGGGGGCACCTGGGTGCCTTCTGGGGTTCTGGACCTGCTATTTCTTTTATTTAATATATTTTATTTTATTTATTCTAATTAATTATATATGACAGCAGAATGCAATTCAATTCATATTACACAAATAGAGCACAATTTTTCATGTCTCTGGTTGTACACAAAGTAGAGTCACATCATTTATGTTTTTATACATGTACTTAGGATAATGATGTCCATCTCATTCCACCATCTTTCTTACCCCCATGTCGCCTCCTTTCCCCTCTCTCCCCTTTGCCCTATCTAAATTTTATCTATTCCTCCCATGCCCCCCGACATTCCCCATTATGAATCAGAATTTGGTTTTTTGGGATTGGCTTACTTAGCATTATATTCTCCAACTCCATCCATTTACCTGCAAAAGCCATGATTTTATTCTCCTTTAATGCTGAATAATATTCCGATGTGTATATGTACCACATTTTCTTTATCCATTCATCTACTGAAGGGTATCTAGGTCAGATCCACAACTTAGCTATTGTTAATTGTGCTGCTATAAATATTGATGTGGCTGTGTCCCTTCGGTATGCTGTTTTTAAGTCCTTTGGCTATCAATAGAGGAGTAGGATAACTGGGTCAAATGGTGGTTCCATTCCCAGTTTTTCAAGGAATCTCCATACTGCTTTCCAGATTGATTGCACCAGTTTGCAGTCCCACCATCAATGTAATGTCCCCATATCCTCACCAACACTTATTGTTGTTTGTATTCTTGATAGCTGCCACTCTGGAGTGAGATGAAATCTTAGAGTAGTTTTGATTTGCATTTCTTTAATTGTTAAAGATGTTGAACGTTTTTTTCATGTATTTGTTGATTGATTGTATATCATCTTCTGAGAAGTGTCTATTCCTTGGCCCATTTATTGATTGCATTATTTCTTTTTTGGTGTTAAGATTTTTGAGTTCTTTATATATCCTAGAGATTAGTGCTCTATTTGATGTGTGTGTGGTAAAAATTTGCTCTCAAGATGTAGGCTTTCTATTCACCTCACTGATTGTTTCTTTTCCTGAAAAGAAGCTTTTGAGTTTGGATCCATCCCATTTATTGATTATTGGTTTTAATTCTTGCACTAAAAGGAGTCTTATTAAGGAAGTCAGGGCCTAATCTGACATGATGGAGATTTGGGCCTACTTTTTCAAGTGCAGGGTCTCTGGTTTAATTCCTATGGACCTGCTGTTTCTTGATATCAGTTCATGTCACATGTGTGTGTTCACTTTGTGAAAGTGCATCAGGCTGAGCACTTTTGATTTGTGTACTTTTCTGAGGTATGCAAATAAAAACCTGACTAGAAAAAAAGAAAAGATGCCATCTCTACAGTCATAACTTTTCATTTTAATGAAAGTACACAGGAACAAAGAGAATTCCAAGCAATGAGACAGATGTGACATTCTTATAAAACATTTATAAGAGTTTGCAGAAACAGTTAGTCATTAGAAGTTCACTGGCTTCTTGAAAAGAGGTGTCCTTGTCTCCCTGGCTCCACACAATACTTGACACCCTGAAGGTATTCAGTGAACTTGTGTGAGGGAGGAAGCAGCTCAGCTCAGCAGAAGGGAGCAGTTTTAGGATAACAGTGGAAGTGGAAGTTTTGCCTAAAAATGCTTTCTTCTTGACAAAGTCAAACTCAGGTTATTTCACCAAAAAGCCACTCCCATTTTGGTTTCCACCTCCTTTATTTCTTTAATGTTTTTACAAAAATAGTTTGTAGTGATTTGTTCATAACAGCCAATGGAATTTAACCATAGTATTTGTAATAGGAAACCCCAAATTAACCAATATTTTTAAATTTATGACTTTCCTAGCAATAACCTATGAAAGACAATGGAATTTAGCAATAAAATCATTGGAAAAGTCTGATGTGCTAAATTCATTTCTCTATGTATTTTTTTCATGCTATTTCCTTCCTCTAATATTTCTTTCTCATAGGTTTTTTGTTTGCTTGTTACAAGGGATTTAACCCAGGGGTACTTTATCTCTGAGTCACATCTGCAGCCCTTTTTATTTTGAGACAGGATCTCACTAAGTTGTTTAGGGCCTTGCTAACTTGCTGAAGCTGGCTTTAAATTTTTGATCTTCCTGTCTCATCCTCTCCAAATTGCTGGGATTGCAGGCATGGGGCCACCACACCCAGCCATACACTTTTTTTTTTTCTTATGGTAGGGTGTGTATGACCATATAATTTATTGTCCAAATGGGGACATTTTGAATATGAAAAATAGCATTATTTACTGTGGGGAAAAAAAGAAAAAGAAAAAAAGCATAAACCAGGACTGTCCCTGAACATTGGGATGCAATATCACCCTATTTTAAATATTTAGGTCCTCATTTCCATATTTATAGAATGATGGGATAGAACCTGGTGACTTCTAAGGACCCTGCCAGCCCTTTACATTTTTAAGAATCTATTGTTCTGATTTAAAAAGCTTCACAGTAGCAATTCGGGAGACTGAGCCAGGAAGATTCAAGTTGAAATTCAGCCAGGGCAACTTAGCTAGACCTTGTCTTTTAAAAAGTGGAAGCAGGGGTGCTGGGGATGTAACTCAGTGTAGAGCACCCCTAGGTTCAATCCCCAGAACTGGAGGAAAGGAAAAAACAAAACAAAATAAACAAACAAAAACAGCTTAATAAACAAGAAACCCCTATCATCTTTGAAATCCAGCTACACTCAAATCCTCAGAGGGCACAGTGAGCACTGAGCTTCCTGGTGGATCTGTTGAATGCTGCAAAGAAGCCAGGTGTTGAGCCACAGCGTCCCAGCCTCGCTGCCCTCCCCACCTTTTCCCTCGCAGGCCCATGCCTTTGGGGCAACAAGCAGGTTGGACTCGTCGGCTCAGAAGTGCTACGAGGTGGAAAGGGAGTCATCTGGCTGTCCCAGCGAAGGAGGTGTGAGTCCTCTTAGGTGAGTCAGTGTGAAAGAGGGAAAGCCCTCGGGCGGGCTCCGTGGGGGTCCAGCCCAGCTTCGGAAAGAGAGAATCAGGAACAGTCTCAGCATCAGTGCCCAGTTCTTCCACTTGTTCTAGGGGCACATGTCCTCTGAAAGTCAGCATCTGCTGAACTGCCCGTTACAGCAGTAGCAAAAAGGAAAGAGGGAGCTAGGATTGTGGCTCAGCAGTAGAGCGCTCACCTTGCATGTGTGAGACCCTGGGTTCGATCTTCAGCACCATGTAAAAATAAATAAGTGAAATAAAGGTATTGTGTCCAACTACAACTAAAAAAATTAAAAATAAAAACTTTAAAGAAAAGGAAAGGGGGAGTTTTAAAGTTAAGTGGTGGGGGTGGGGAAAGTTACTTTGTCACCTTAGGAACAAGCTTTTATTCTAATGATGCTGACACTATTTGGAACATTGCTAGAATGACTCTTTTGAAAATGCCCTAGAAGCTTGATTTTTTTTTTTTTTAAAGCCTTCATGATGGCAAATCTTCATGCTTTGAAAGTGGGCTTGATTTTGTGACACATTGAAGTCAGATCAAATCCAAAGCAAGCAGAAAAAAAATGACCAAACTGGGCACTGATTATAAAATCTTAAGAATGGTGATCTTTGAAGTATATTAATGGTTCTGAAGGATTATTTAAAAGATAAATGCCCTAAAACTTATTTTGTGCATAACTAAGATTAGAGTATAATCCCCCCACAGAGTTATCCAGTTAGAGGTATACATTAATTGGCACTTTTCTTTTGGAGGATTAAAGCCTTTTATGATCTGGCTGCTGCCCACTATTCAGCCCCTCTTCCCCTATTTTCCAGACTCTTGAAAACTTATATATATTTTTTATTCATGCCAAATTAATTACTTGCTTATGGTTACCTCCACGTATTTGTACATATTGTTCTGTCTACTCTGTCCATTTGGTAACCTTCATTTGTCTTTCTAAGTTGAGCTTCCATTCAGAGAAATATTCCCTGACCCCTGGAGCCAGAGTTAATGGTTCCCTTAGCACAGGGCCACATTTTATTATAGTTCTTGCTGCAACATTGTCATTATTGTTTACATGTTTGCCCCACACTAGCCTGAGTCCCTTAAGGGCAGGACCCATGTCCTTTTCCTCTGTGTACCTCCAGCACCTAACACTGCTATGCTCACAGCAGACTTTCCCAACACCTTTGCTAAAGGAGTCCCTGCCCCCAAGAAACCCTCTCCTGTGTACCCCACATCTCAGCGACAAGAGCAGCATAAAGCGCCCTCTGGTGGAATCTAGAGGAGCTACAAGGATAAATACAAAAACAATACAGTTTTCACTTGATTTATTTTTGCATGCAAGATTGTCTTTAGGACTGAGATACCTCTAGGGAACAAGACCTTCGCATTTTCCACTGCTTTTAGCCTAGGAGAAGCCACTAAGGAAGGGGAGCAAAGAGAATCTGTAATATACACTATTTATAATGTATACCATATATTTTAAATAATAATTTTCAGAATGTGTCTCCTACTTTGATTCATTCACTTTAAGTTTTAATCATTGAATCAATCAAGAATGGTGCTGTGTTGGGGTATAAAACCTAGAATTTGGGACATGCTCATTCATTCATTTATTTGACAAATACTGTTTTAATTGAATAAGAAAACTGAGGCTGTTTTTCATGTGTTGAAAGACATCAGAAGATGTCATGTTTGACTATAAAGGACTCACGGTCTGGATAATAGGACTTTTCCATCTGCAAAGAAGTGGAATACATGACATCACTTAATTCTTACTACTTTATTTTACAGATGAAGAAAATGAGAATGACAAAGATGAAGCAATTGACCCACCAACTCAGCTCACTTTGGCTAGAAAATAAATAGAAAGACGAGGGTTTAATGTGGGCCCCACAGAATCAAAGCAAAAAATATTTTAGCATACATGTAGTAAATGGAGAAATTCCAAACAAACACAAAAATAGACAAAATAGTATAATAAAACCCATGTGCCTATCACCTACTCCTAATTACCATCAACCCCTAATTTCCATTTATAACTTTATCCACCTGTCCAGCATTATTTTTAAACAAATTGAGGATGTCATATCATTTTGCCCATAAATATAACTTCTGTTAAAAGATAAACTTTGGGCCAGGTGTGGTGGTGCAAACCTGTAGTCCCAGAAGCTTGGGAGGCTGAGGTAAGAGGATTGCAAGTTCAAGGCCAGCCTTAGCAACTTAGCAAGGCCCTAAACAACTCAGTGAGACCCTGTCTCAAAATAAAACATAAAAAGGGCTGTGGATATAGATTGGTGGCAAAGTGTTCCTGTAATTGCTAGTACAAAAAAAAAAAAAAGATTTTGCATTTACTAAACCAAATTAGTGCCAAAATTACCAATTATAGTCCTCAGTATCTGTGGGAGATTATTTCCAAGACCAAAATTCATGGGTGCTCAAATTCCTTATATAAAGTAGCAAAATATTTGCATATACATCCTCTTATATTCTTTAAATCATCTCTAGATTATTTATAATACATAATACAATGTAAATGCTATGTAAGTAGTTGTATTGCTTAGGGAATAATAACAAGAAAAAAGTCTGTACAAGTTTAGTACAGATGCAATCTTTCTTTTAAATATTTTCAATCAGCAGTTGGTTAAATCTGTAGATGCAAAACCTAAGAATACTCATAAATGTTATATTTTTAACCTACTCATTTGAATTAGGATCTAAATAAGGTCTAAAATGTGCATTAGGTTGATATATTTCTTCTATCATTAGTTTATGAGTTCTCCCTTCATCTCTTTTATTTTCTTGCAATTTATATTTATTTAAAGAAACTAAGTCATTGTCTGATAGAATTTCTTAAGTATGTTGGTTGGTTTGTTTTATCCAAATTGTCATGGTTGGTTGGTTTGTTTTATCCAATTGTCCTATGTTCCTCCATATTTTCTATAAATTGGCAGTGTATTGGCACTGAACGGTTCTCAATCATTAGTGAGTGTTAGAATCACCTTATGTTTGCTAGGACAGGTTATAGGGCCCCACCCTCAGAGTTTCTGATTCTTGTCTGAGGTGAATCCCTAAAATTTGCATTTCTAACAAGTTTCTATGTGACACTGACCACACCTTGAGAACCACTGATGTAAACTAAACTGAGGCCCAGTCACATTCTAGCTTTTCCAAAGCATGACTACCTCAGATGGTGTTGCGTTTTTCCTACAGGGGTGGCGGGGAGAGGTTAGTGTGATGTTTTTGTACATACTGATGTGTTCTTGGTGATGTTAGCAACCTTTGATGCTCAGTGCCTAGACCACTCATTCATCAGATGTTGCAGAATGCTGTTATTCTTTCATTCCTACTTCATTTACCAGCTACTTCTAGGAAGAAAAACGTGCTCATCTACTAAATTCTCCTACATCCCACAGCACCACAACAAGAATACATGTGTCTAGAGGATGTGGGGGAAAAGGTACACTCATACACTCATACATTGCTGGTGGGACTGCAAATTGGTGCAACCACTATGGAAAACAATATAGAGATTCCTTTAAAAAACTTGAAATGGAACCACCATTTGATCCAGCTATCCCACTCCTCAGTCTATACCCAAAGGACTTAAAAACAGCATACTGAAGGGACACAGCCAATCAATGTTTATAGCAGCTCAATTCAATAGCTAAACTGTGCAACCAACCTAGATGCCCTTCAATAGATGAATGGATAAAGAAACCATGGTATATATACATAATGGAATATTAGCCTTAAAAGAGAGTAAGATTATGGCATTTGCAGGTAAATGGGTGGAGTTGGAAAAAATCATGCTAAGTGAAGTAAGCCAATCCCAAAAAGCAAAGGCTGAATGTTTTCCCTGATAAGTGGATACTGATACATAATTGGGGGGAGAGGCTGGGAAGAATGGAGGAACTTTGATTGGACAAAGCAGAGGGAGAGGAGGGGAGGGTAGGAAAGATGGTGGAATGAGACAGACATCATTACCCTAGGTACATGTATGACTGCACATATGGTGCAACTCTACATCATATACTACCAGAGAAATGAAAAGCTGTGCTCCATTGGTATACAATGAACCGAAATTCATTCTGCTTTCATGTATTAACTAATTAGAACAAATTTTTAAAAAGAATACATATGCCTAACTGAGATGGTGGTACACACCTATAATCCCAGCCTCTCGGGAGGCAGAAGCAGAAGGATCTAAAGTTCAAAGCCAGCCTTAGTAACTTAGCAAGGCCCTAAGCAACTTGGGGAGACCCTGTCTCAAAATGAAACAAAAAAAGGGCTAGGATGTGGCTCAGTGGTTAAGTGCCCCTGGGTTAAATCCTCTGTAAAAAAAAAAAAAAAAAAAAAAAAAATACATGTGTCTATATTGCTGATTTTCCTGTCAGTTGCTTCATCCTTCTGTTCATTTTAGGAAGAAACTGGAGGCTGGGTCCAGTGAACCAGGAAGGAGGAAGGTTTGAGAGTAATGATTCCCAGGTGAGAATCTCAGCTATTCACTAAAATGTGTTTTGGAAATGTGAGGGATTATTTGCATGGGATGCTAAAGCAGTCAGAGGCTAGAAATGTTGGCATCTTGCAATGTACTAGAGCAGTTCAACAAAACAAAGAATTCTTCTACATGTCATTCAAATAGTCCATGGGACATGACATGCATGGAGCTCATAGATGGTTTTAATAAACATTCTATTTTCCAGGAATGCAACTCCCATACAATTTGAAGGAAGACTGATTCGTTCAGAACTTCATCAATAGTTGTTAATCATTTTGAAAAATTGAAAAATCTCTAGACCCCCTGTGGTATTTGGGTCGCCTGCCTAACCCAGCATTGTGCATTTATTTGAAGTGGAGCATTCACATTGATTACACATACACAAATGAGCACCTGACCCTTTTATTGTCTTCTAAGGTAGTCTTGCCAAAGGATTTATTTTGTTATGTCCTCTTTTCTTTATATTTTTCTCTATTTAGTGCATCATCTGGACCAGAGTAGAAACTATGAGTATAGGTGGATTTTATTTTCTATGATTTCCTTTCAAAACATTAAAAGATACCTTATAAGATAGTTGTTATAGAAAGGGACAATTGAGTGGAGAAATCAAATGCCCCTTTTGGATAGCCACTTATTATTCCAGGCTGTGCCATCCCAACTGACTGGGAACTATTTGGTGCTGGAGAGGAAATGACCCCAAATTAAGAAGAGACCTGGGTACAAAACTATGAAAGATAAGGAAAGTAAGATGAGTATGTCTGCATGCTGATATTAAAAATACATACAAATTAGATGCATACCTATTTGAAAATTAGTATCAATTATCCTTTTCTTTGAAAACACTTGTCTTTAGCTGGTTATATAAGTTATACATATTCATTATAGAAAAATTTCAAATATGTAGAAAATATAGGAAGAAAATTTGAATTGCTCTATTTATATTCATGGGCCATCTTTGTAAGCATTTTGCTATAGATTTTTCTATAAATTATGCACTCATAATTTATATGGCAAAAATTCTACTGAGAAACTCTATGTTACATTGTTAAATTGAATTGGTCCTGAAATTTTACTTAAATTTAACTTGTAAATTCCTTTTGGTTTTATAATTATATAAGAGATACATAATGGATTCATGCTTAGTTTTATGTATTATTTTAAAAATAATTCCCATGAAATCACATCACTTCCAAACAAACCAAAGCCCCACTTTCTGCTCTCCTTCACTGCAAAACTTCTCAAAAGAGTTATCTGCATTCCAACTATGCCTCCTTTCTTGCCTCTCATTATGTCAATATTCTTGTAAAGAAATATAAGGCCAGACACAATGGCACTAGACTGTAATGATTCCCAGGTGAGAATTTCAGCTATTCACTTAGCTCAGGAGGCTGAAGCCAGGAGAATTGCAAGTTCAAAGCCAGGCCCTAAGCATTAGCAAGATCCTGCCTCAAAATGAAAAATAAAAAGGGCTGGGGATGTGGCTCAGTGTTAGTGCCCCTGGGTTCAATCCCTGATACAAAAAAAAAAAAAAAAAAAAAAAAAAGAAATACACACACACACACATGTTTATGGCTTTTTAAAAATTTATTTGCTGAAGGCTTAGAAAACCTAAAACCCAAAAACCAATCCTGCTCCTCTTCTCTTTGCTCACTCTATTTTCTTTTACTCTAACCCTGCTGTATAGTCATTTTACTGTATGGTATGTATGTGTGCATTTCTTTTTTCTTTTTCTTTTCTTTCTTTTTTTTGGTTACATCCCCAGCCATTTTATTTTATTTTATTAGAGACAGGGTCCTGCTAAATTGCTCAGGGCCTAACTAAGTTGCTGAGGCTGGCTTTGAACTCACGATCCTCCTGTCTCAACGTCCCAAGTCACTGGGATTACAGGCATGAGCCACCGCACTTGGCTGAAATTCTTTTTAAAAGCATGATCTACATACAATAAAATGCACCCATTTCGACCATACAGTTCACAGGAGTTTTCACAAATGCATATACTCAAGTAATAACCACCACCCTAATTAAATTACATAACATTTCTATTACGCCTAAAATTCCCTCCAGGCTCTTTGCAATCAATCTTCCACCTTAGGCCATACATAATCTCCTTTCTAGAGTTATACATTAAATTTTGCCATTCTAGGATTCCATATAAATGGAATTACATAGCACATGCTCTTGCATCTAGCTTCTTTTGCCTAAAATAAGGTTTGGAGATTTGCCCATGTTGTTGCACGTATCAAAGTTTTGCTCCTTTTCATTGCTTAGCATATTCTATTATGTGAACATGCTGTGATTTGTTTATTTATTCAAATGTTGTTGGGTTATTTTCAGGTTTGGGCCATTATGATAAAAGCAGCCATGAACAATAATGTGTGGATTTTTTTCTGGATACACATTTTTATTTCTCTTGGGTAAATGCAAAGGTATACAATTGCTGCTCTGTCAAAATAAAGCATATTTGCTGTGTAAGAACTGACACAGTTTTCCCATTGCTGCATCGAGTAGCATTGCACACTCCCACCAGTAACATACCAGAGTTCCAGTCACTCCACACCCTCTCCAACACTTACTGTTGTCAGTCATCCTAAATTTTAGGCATTCAAGTGGATAAATAGTGGTATCTCATTGTAATTTGAATTTGCATTTCCCTTAATATAATGATATTGAAAATATTCTCATATGTTTGTTGACTATTTATGTGTCTTCCTTTGTGAAATGTCTATTTATATCCTTTGTCCAATTTTCTTTGTCTTTTTCAGTACCAGGGATTGAACCCAGGTCCTCGCACATGCTAGGCACCTGCTCTACCTCTGAACTTCATCCCCAGCCCTTTTTATTTTTATTTTGAGACAGTCTTGCTAGGTCGTCCAGGCTGGTCTTGAACATGCCATCATCTTGCCTCAGACTTCTGAGTTGTTGGGATTTCAGGTATGGGCCCTTTGCCCAATTTTTAATTGGGTTATTTGTCTTATTATTAAGTGGTAAGACTTTTTATATATTTAGGATACAAGTTTTTGTCAGATATATGAATTGTGAATCTTTTCTCAGTCTGAGGCTTACCTTTTCATTGTCTTAAATCTTGCAAAAAGCAAAAGTTTTTTTTTTTTTTTAATTCTGGCAAAGTCTAATTTATTCTCTTTTTTTTCTTTTATGATTCCTATCTTTGCCTACTCCAAAGTCATAATGATGTCATCATCTCTTTTCTTCCCAAAGTTCATAGTTTAAGCTTTTACATTTAGATCTGGCTCATCTCAGGTTAATTTTTTAAAAAATATTTTTTAGTGGTTGATGAACCTTTATTTTATTATTTATTTATATGCAGTGCTGTAAATTGAACCCAGTGCCTCACACATGCTAGGCAAGCGCTCTACCACTGAGCCACAACCTCAGCCCTCAGGTGAATTTTTATACATGATTTGAGATAAGGGTTGAAGTTCATATTTTTTCCTTACAATATCTATCTAGTTTTTCCAAGACTATGTGTTGAAAAGACTATCTTTTCCCCCACTGTACTATCCTAGCACCTTCATTGAAAATCAATTGGTTATATGTGTTAGGACCTATTTGGGGCCTTGCAAAATTGCTGAGTTATTCTGCTCTATTAAATTCCATTCTTATGCTAATTTCAGCAATACACTTTGAAATATCCCAAGGGTCAAGAACAAATCAGTGGAATTGAGAATATATTTTAAATGAACAAGTAAAACAAGCATTCTAAAATTCATGGAATGTTACATTTGTCTAATCCCAGTGATTCAGGGGGGTCACAAGTTTGAAGCCTGCCTCAATAATTGAGTGAGACCCTAAAAGACATAGAAAGACCCCATCTCAAAAGAAAAAATAAAAAGGACTTGAGAGATAGTTCAGTGGTAAACTGTCCTGGCACCAAAAATAAAATTAAATTAAAATTAAAAATTCACAGAATATACTCAGAACAGTTCAAATGCATATACAGATGTTCTTTAATGTATGTCCTGACAACCCCATTTTGAATTGAAATATCTCTAGTCAAAAATACATTTAATACACCTAACCCACCAAGAACCAGGGTGAGCCTAGCCTGCCTTAAACATGCTCAGAAGATTTGCGTTAGCCTGAAATTGGACAAAATTTCTACACAAAGCCTGTTTTATGATAAACTGTTGAATGTCACACTATCCAAAAACCACCAGGAACACAGTACACTGTGCAGTTGTCAGTGGGTCTGGTACTCATTTCACTGGCTCGGGAAGAGATCAAAATTTTAAATTTGAACCAAGTGCCCTGGAATGTGGTTGTAATCCCAGGGACTTGGAGGCTGAGGTAGGATAATTACAAATTCAAAGCCAGCCTCAGCAATTTAGCAAGGCCCTTACAACTTATGAGACCTTGTCTCAAAATAAAAAAAAAGAAGGACTGGAGACTTAGCTCAGTAGTAAAGCCCACCTGGGTTCAATCCCCAGTACAAAACAAAATTGTTTGTAATTTGAATATGGTTGCTACTGAATATGTATTGCTTTCAAATTATCCTAAATTCAAAAAATCCTAACTATAATAAGTCAGGGACAGTCCGTATTAGGAAGTGGTCTTCACATGGAGAAATCCAAGGGCCCACATATCCTCTCCAGTAATTCAATTAATTAGTGCAAGCAACAACCTCATAAAACCTTTCCATACTTTAAGAAAGAGCATTTCCCCACTAATTTTATGAATCTAGTGCAAACTTGATACCAAAACTAAACAAGGATATTCAAGAAAAGGAAAATTACAGGCTAGTATCACACATGAATGTACATGAAAAATGTTGAAAGAAATATTAAAAACAAAACATAGTAGTACATAAAATTTATTTATAAGATTTATTCCAGGAATACAAGGTTAGTTTAACATTAGAAAATTAAGCAATATACTTTACGAATTCATAGAATAAAGTAGAAATATCACTGATTACCTTATAGCAAAATGGCATGTAATAAAGTTGACAACTATATGCAAACCAGAAAGAGAATGGAACGTGTGTGTGTATGCACACTAGGGATCAAATCAGGAACTTGTGCATGCTAGGCAAGTACTCTATCACTGAGCCACATTCTCATCCCTAGAAGTGACTTTCTCAATATCCTAAAGATATTTCTACAAAAAGAAGAGGGAAAAACCTACATCAAACGTCATATCTAATGATGAAATAAGATCTGAAATGCAACAGGAATTCCTACCCTAATCATTTTATTCAACATGTGGTATAGGCAAGAAAAAAAATTAGACTGGAAAGTTTCTCAGATGACATGATTCTGTATATAGGAAATCCAACATCATTTAGAAGTAAACTATGAGAATTAGTCGATGAATTTAGCAAAGTTGCTATATTTAAGGTAAACATATTAGAGAGAGATTTGATCATTGTTATGGTTTGGATATGAGGTGTCCCCCAAAAGCTCATGTCAGACAATGCAAGAAGGTTTAGAGGCAAAATGATGGGGTTATGAGAGCCTTAACTTAACCAGTGCGTTGATCCCCTGGATAGTAACTGTAGGTGGGGGGTGTGATTGGAGGAGGTGGATGCCTGGGGACATGCCTTTGTGGTATATATTTGGTCCTTATTGAGTGGAGCTCTCTGTCTCTGCTTCCTGGTGTGATGTTCTGAGCTGCTTCCCTCTGCCATACTCTCCTGCCATGATGTTCTGCCTCACCTTGAGCTCAGAGCAATGGAGCGGCTATCTATGGACCGAGAACTTTGAACCCATGAGCCCCAAAATAAACTTTTTTTCTTTAAGATTTTCTAGTCAGCTGTTTTGGTCACAGCAGCCAAAAAGCTTATTAAAACAATCAGAGAAGAAAAGCCATAGGGATGATATAGAATAAAGGATTTATTTTAGAGGTTTGACCTTACACAATTGGGAACTGATAAAATAGTGTCTATTTGGCTGCTTCTTCTGCAACTGGTGCTGAGCAGATGACCAAGAAGATGGACATGAACTGGGAAAGAAAAAGGACAACTGGAACCCACAAGGATATCTCTGGAGGCTATTTTTTTCTTGCCCTCACCAAAACTCACATAAGCCTTATCCAGTCTCCAAGCTTCCAGCCTCGATGCCATAGATGGCCTGCCATGGAACCACAGTTACTTTGGCCCAGTATATGAAGGAGCCAAAGAAAAAGATCCCTCAAAAACTTAAGCAAAAGTGTGTCTAGCTGCTGCCCAGACCAACAAGGCAAGCCAGCAGATCTGCAAAAACTAACTTGAGCTACAAAAATTTCTCACCTATGTCAATCTTTTGAGTAAGCATAGCTACTATTTTACTTTTGCCTTGGGAAATTGGTGCAATGTTCTCCCATGGCTGACCATAACCAGAAATCTTTACTCGCAGTATGCAGAACTTCAATTTATTTCTATACAACTTTTATCAAATAGGATATGAAAAAATTTTAAATATCATTTATAATATCATCAAAAACATAATATGCCTAGGCCTTATTCTAACAAAAGGGATTTAAAAGCTCTACACAGAAAGCTATAAAACATTAAAGACATGAAAAACTTCTAAATAAATGAAGGTTCTAGGTACCATGACCATGGAACTGAGGACACAGTACTATGAACATGTCAATTTCCCCCAAACCTATTTTCAGATTCAATGTAATATGAATAAAATTTCCCAAATCCAAATCTTGACAACTGTTTTAATTATTGGAATGTGACAAGCTGTTTCTAACTTTAAATGTAAATGCAAAGAGCTGAAAATGCCAAAGGAGAACAAGAAAGAGAAGAAGAAGGGGTTGAAGAAAGAGAGGAAGAGGAGGAAATAACAGGTTCAGATCAATTAATCACTAAATTGCTTAAGAGCTCAAGGCCCTCCTTCCTCAGCAGCATGTAAAGAAGACCTCATCTTCTATAGTCAGAAGGCAGACTGAGCCCCATACAGGTTTGTTGTTGGTTTGTTTTGTACCAGGGATTGAACCTAGAGGTACTTAACCACTGAGCCAAAACCCCAGCCCTTTCTATTTTTTTCATTTTGAGACAGGGTCTTGCTAAGTTGCACAGATTGACTTTAAACTTTTGATCCTCCTGCCTCGGCCTCACAAGCTGCTGGGATCACAGGCATGTGCCACCACATCCAGCCCCACACAGGTCTTAAATATAAAAGTAGAATTTAGGAGGGGAGATTCAAATCTCAGCCTAGAAAAGTTGCTTATGCCAAAGTAAGAGGCATAATAAGGAAGAACAAGGACCCTGAGACTGTCAAATATGATGAAAATCCTTGATCCTCCTGATTCCCCTGAACCTTTAGCCCTACAGAATTAGCTCATTTATTCAGAGGCCTCATATAAGTAGCTGATTTGTAAGACACCATTAGCCCTCCTTATGCTCTGCCCTCTCTCCCCTCTTGGCCATCAGATCAGTCACTAGAGTTAAATCTCAAGATGACTCTACTGAGGAAGTACGGGACCTGATAGAAGAGAGAGATTAACGTGCCAGAGCTTGCCAGACCTGGCTGACATGTAGTGGCAAGAACTGGGAGCTTCTGCCTGTGAGTGGCACGCAGATCAAGTTGGGAAGAATGTAAAGCTGGGTAGAGGAGGCTTTATTACTGTGGGCCACTTTTATGAACCAGGATGTGACTGGGAGGTAGATCTAATAGCTGCTAGTTAGGCTCTTGGGAAGTTTGGTTAAAGTGGTGGCTCATATTAAATGAAGCAGAGAGTCAGAATTGCTACAGCAAATTGTGGACCAAGTACTAAAGAGGCTCAGAGAACAGACCATGCTAAAATGAATCTTCTGTATAAGACCAGAAAACCCACCATCTATCTGACTTTGTCCCTCAGGGGGTTACCTAGGGAATTTGCCAAGTGCATTCCAGTGAGAGGGCACTAGTATTGTTAAAAGGCTCAACATTGGCCATGTTCTGTAGGCCAGATGCTCTCCTAGGCCTAGTTCCTTAGTTTGCAATGGGAATGATAGGGTCCAGAGGAGAAGACGCCAGGTGGCAGCCCTAACTTCCAAAGAAAGATGGCCAAATTATCTAACTGCCAGCCAGGAGGCCTGATTCACAAGGATCTATGGAAATAGCTGATAGGCCATGGTAATCCTAAAGTCAGTGTGTCAGATTTAGCAAATAAATATTTAGACCATGGATGGTGGTGTGTGGTAGGGCACTTGCCTAGTATGCCTGAGGCCATAGATTCAATCCCAGGACTAGAAAAACAAAAATAAACAAACATATATATGTATTTAATTTGTATAAAACATTTGAGTATTTAATATAGTTAAATATATGTTTAATTTCAGATAAACAACAAGTAATTTTTTAGTATAATGACATTCCCAAAAGAATCCAAGAATGGACAAACAGATGGCTGAGGTGAGTTTCCCCATGGGGAAGTCACAATTTCCTTTTAAGTGTCCAGAACTGAGTCAATTCTTACACCAGGACCCATCAACAAAACTAAAGGCCAGATCCCCATAGGTCACTTCACCACGATGGCATGTGTATAAAATATAGTAGTGATCCCACAGTGTCCTCCCCTGCCAGAGGACCTGGTAGAAGCTGAGTGACTATGGGACATTGACTAATCATTGATCCAGAACTGCCTATTATTAACCGGGCACTGTCAGACCCATCAAGTCATAAGGTCAGATGGGCGCAGTGATAAGATGGAATGAATACAACCCAGATCAAGCATGAATGAGGGTAGAAGCTGTAGCACTGGAGTAGCTGGTCCTGACGCCTGTGCTGCACCACTGCTTTACCCTTGGTTCCGCCTATGTGGTGGGCTGCACCAGCTGACAACAGAGAATAAAGCCTAAGCTTTGCCAACAGATCAGCTCAGTGTGTGGATGCAAGCCAAAAACAGAATGCAATAGGCCCGCATCCCCCACCCAGGGATGGCCTTGAAGACAGCAGTAAGGGGAATTTCTTCCAAAGGTCAGAGTATCTAGCATCTCACCTGGTCATCCACTTTATTTGGAAAGAGAAGTAGCCTAATGCTAGAATATATAGATTCATGGGTTGTGGTGAATGACTCAATTTATCAGTCAGGAGCCTGGAGCAAATAACTGTAGAAGATTGGGGACAGAGAAGTCTGGGAAAGGGACATATTATAAAGTGTGAAGGTCTTTGTGTCACATGTTAGCATCCACCAGAAAACATCTATCATGGAAAATACCTACAACATGAAGTAGAAGAAAATAACTTGGCAAGTTAATGTCAGCTAGCCTCTGTCCAGAGCCATCTCAACACTGGAACCATGGGAATAAGAATGTAGTCAGCATGGTGGCAGTGGTGGAGGTAATGCCTGAGGATGGCAGTGTGGGCTGGCCAAATCTGACCTAGCTACTGCCACTGTTACAACTGTATCCAATGCTGAGTCCCTGATTTGGCATCATCCTGGAGGAAAATAACCAGTCGCTTCTTGGTAAGTGGATTATAATGGATCCTTTCCAAAGCAAACCTGGAAAAGTCTCAATGCATTTGATGGGACACATCAATTCATTTGACATAATCTGGGTATGGGTTTGACTTTCTTGCCTGCAGTGCCTCAGCTAGCTCTACAATCCAAGAGTTCACATGCTGCCTGATCCAACATTACCGGATCTTGCATACATCAAAACGGAACAGGAGACCCACTTACAACAAGGTGTCTGTGGACATATGACATGGGATCCTCTGGTGCCATGCTGCATTGAAGCTGCCAACCCAATAGATCAGTAGAATAGCCTTTTGAAGACATAACTAAGGTATCAACTCAATAATACCCTTCCAGGATTGGACACTATCCTTTAGAACATGTTATCCTGAACTATCCATCTTAAACTAATGACTGTTGTAAGGTAGTATGTCTGCAGCAGGTAGAATACATATGTCCAGGATCAAGGGTCAGAAGTAGAAGCACCCGTGCTTGCCATTACTCCCAGTGACCCACTTAGGACATTTATACTTCCATCCCATAACTCTAGGCTCAAGTTTCTAAAGGCCATGGTTTCCAGAGGCAGATGCTTGCACTACAGCAAACATCAAGATTCCTAATAACTTTAAGAGACCTGTAGAAAAAAATTTTTTTTTACCCTCTCAATAGAGTGCATATCTCCTTATCATCAGGAGGAGGCAGGGCCACAGGGATCAGGGGAAATAGACAGCACCCAAGGGCTCTCTGGGACACGTCTACAATGTTGACAGTAAGTGGGCAATCAGCAGCCACAGCCTGAAAGCCTGTGGGGACCAGGGGCTCAGACGCCTCCATGTCTTCCCTTAGGTCAGCGGAGGTGCCAGCTGGGGGCGGGAATCATCCAAATTGTTTAACAAAGAAAGGAGGTAACAAGGATCAGAACAGCTATGGGAGTACAACTGTAGCTTGTCCCAGTAACTGCTTTTATAAGCTTCTCCAGCATAGAGATCAACCAGGATCCTTGAAGGGCTGTTTATGGATGGAGTAAAATTATTATAGGAGCAAATGGCTCTGAACAATGCAGGAGTGAATCATGGGGAGATGGTGTGGCACCACCCAGGCTCCCCTTTAGGACTGCCCCCTCCCCCATATGCTGGGATCATTGTGCCGTGAGAACTCACAGGTGAGCCTTGTCAGGTACCAAACTCAGGAGAAGCAGCTGCTTTACCCGCCTTTCACATCCGTCTCTGGGAACAAACAGTTCCCATCCAAAGACTGGATGGTGTGCTCCTCACCCAAACCCAGGACAGCTTTAAAAGGTCCTCCCAGCCTGAGAAGCCATCCTGTTCTGGACTCGCCTTTTCTCTTCCTCTCTTGGCTTCAGACATGATGCTCCTCTGGACATTTGCCTGTCCTCCTCTCGACCTGGTTCATTCCTGGTCATCCTCAAATTTCAGCTTATTATGTCACCTGCTCAGAGAGACCTCAACCCCCAGACCCTCTTGGGTGCCCCCTGTCATGCCCACAGCACCACAGTGTCCTCCTTCTTGGTATCATTCTCCTGAAGTGATCTGTTTCCTGATCACCTTACTTTCTTCATCCATAAGGACTATAGATCTCATTCCTGCTGTCTTACCATCACCAAGCACAAAACAACAGCACAGAAGGCACTAAAAATTTACCAAGTGAATTTTGCCAAAATGTTTTCTAGTGTCCTAGCCTGCAACAAATTAGATGATCTGCTTGAGACTAGGTTCCCTCAAGTTTGAAATGGGAATAAAAATAATACCTACTGCTGGGCATGGTGTCGCATGCCTGTAATCCCAGCCACTCAGGAGGCTGAGGCAGGAGCATCACAAGTTCAAAGCCAGCCTCTGCAATGGTAAGGTGCTAAGCAACTCGGTGAGACCCTGTCTCTAAATAAAATACAAAAATAGGGCTGGGGATGTGACTCGGTGGTTGAGTGCCCCTGAGTTCAGTCTCCAGTGCCTAATAATAATAATAATAATAATAATAATAATAATAATACCTTCCTTGGAGGGTTTTTGTTTTTGTTCTTGGTGCTAGGGATTGAATGCATGGGCACTTTGTCACTGAGTACATCCTCAGCCCTTTTTGGTTTGAGACAAGTTCTCACTAAGTTCCTGAGGCTAGCCTCAAATTGCAATCCTCTTGTTTCAGCCTCCCAAATCACTGGGGTTACAGATGTGTGCCACTGCACCCAGCTGGAGGGTCGTTTTGAGGATTAAATGAGATGTATCAGTAAAGCCCTGAGCATAGTGCCAGGACATAGTAAACAACTCACACTTAGAAAAGCAGATTTTGAGGCTGCTACTCTTTACTCTTTCTAATATTGAGTATTATGTTTTATTGTTGTAAAGATAACACAGGGAAACAGGGTTTATCATGATTTCACACCAACATGTATTTTCAAGCCGAAAGCTCTTTCTATAATGGATGGCTCCATCCTGTAACTCCATGCCAGGGACACCATAAAGAAAGCAAATGTTCGGTGCTTCTCTCTCTTCCTGTAACAGTTGGTGAGTGGGTGGGGCGGATATCTGAGAAAGGCGCCCTGAATGTGGAGGTACTCCACACGTGGCCCAGGCAACTAAATGGCAGGGTTTCTCACGGCTCCTTCAGGATTTGTCTCAAGTCCTCTTGCTCAACCTTAGGAGAAGTCTATGAGGCCCAGCTTTCCTCGGCCAGTCCAGATGGAGGCCTCTGCCTCCAACATTTCCAAGTGACGTAGAACCACAGACCCAGAGGCCCCTCTGCACTTCCTGTGTGGTGTTCAGAAGCCCGCCTCCCCTCTCAGCCTCAGGTGCTTGCTTCAGAAAATGGTGAGTCTCCTCATATAGTGCCTCCCTTTTTCATCCCGGCTTTGAGAACAATGACTCTAGGGCCCTTATATCCAGCAGATGTTTTGAAGACATCCTCTGGTTTCCTTTTCAGAAGTAATAAGCTGACTCTTCACCGTCTCAGTAGAGTGAGTGTCCAGTGAGAGAAGGATGCAGTCAAGCACTCTCTGGGGAGTTCTGGGACTCTGCCTCCTATCAGGTAAGTAGATTGGAATAAAGAAGGGTGGTGTTTCTCCAGTCCACTGGAAGCCTCAGAGACTTACTCGTGCAGCCCAGTCGTACCAAAGAGCCTCATTTATCAGAAGATGTAAGGGACTGTGCTATCGGTTAGGGTTGGGGATTGAGGTCGGAAGCAAACAAAAGAAATGTGCAGGTGCCTAGGGCAACATTTAGGGAATAGCCAGGGAGAAGCAGTTGACAAGATCATATCAATTGAGAGCAAAAAGGTCTCTCTGCCACCAAGAAGAAGCCCACCCCAGTTCTTACTAAGCCCTTAAGAACTAACACAAGACATTAGAAGAGCTAAGCCCCAGCCTTTGTTTTGGGGAAATCAGACAGTTAAACCTAAACCTACCAGAGTAGGTTTCCTCCACCTTGGGGGAAAGATGTTATACCCTCTATTTTATGAAGAAATTAATACTCAAAGAAGTTAAATAACATTTAAAACCATACTGTTAGTAATTGCAGAAGCTGATCCAAGAAATCAGGACTATCTGTCCACAAGGCCTGTGCTCAGAATGGCCGCACTGCATGAGGCAAAATGGCTCCTGATAGTTTTATTTCAAAAGCCTAGGAAATACTGTCTCAGCTGGGGCTCCTAACTCAGAGCCACAGCCATGGTGTCTTCACTTCCTGCTTCATCTTGGGTTGTTTTCTTAAACTTGAACACAAAAATCACCTGTTAAAATGCAACTTCTATTTCAAGAGGCCTGGAGTGGAGACTGAAAATGTGGGCATTATGAGAATGTGCCCAAAATGCTCTTGTTACCGAACTGCTGGGCCATAGGCCCAACTCTGGGGGTCCCAACAAATCAGATTTGGCCACCTGCCACAAAAAAACAAATGGAAAAAGTAATGATGAAAAGCAGAAAAGGAACTGTAATCAATATGGCCATATTGGGAAGGCAAATGGGATCAAGCTTCCCAGTCCTGTCTTTGGGAGACTGACATGAGTGTTAGGTTTAAACAGAAGAAAAACTGAGGCAGAGGACAAGTAATATGCAGAATTAAATAATCTTGGTTAAACTATCCTGGTTGATTATTATCTCAGTTCTGGTTCTACAAGGTGGCTCCAGAGAAGTCCTTGTCTCTTGAAGAGACAATCTCCCTTTGCTTCACAGGATGTTTATCAGACCATGATCCTGGATAGGGGTGGGGACAATTCAGCTCCCTGGAGATGATTGTTCTTGCTTCAGGGTAGGGGGACAGTCTCATCAGGAAATTATCTGCCTTCAATTTTTCACTATTCCTGGAATGTCTAGGAGAATGACTGGAGACTTCTATGCATTGCTCCAGGGAGTCTGGAACAGGAGCTTTTTAAAAGCCAGCAGTTGAATGTCCCTGAAAATCTTAAAAATACCTTACGTACCTTTAGTTTGGTGTCTTCAGTCTTGAAGGGGACAGAATGCCAACTTGAGATGAACATTCTTTAAATGATTAACATACCTATGTGCAAAATTGAGCAGGATTCTAACACAAAAGTTTAAGTTAATAAATAAAACTGGAGCTGGGCACAGTGGCACATGCCTGTAATCCTAGCAGCTTACGAGGCTGAGGTAGGAGGATCACAAGTTCAAAGTCAGCCTCAGCAAAACAAGGCACTAAGCAATTCAGTGAGACCCTAAATAAAATACAAAATAGGGTTAGGGATGTAGCTCAGTGGTCGAGTGCCCCTGGTACCAAAAAACAAACAAACAACAACAACAAAAAATACTGGATACTAAATGAAGGTAACTTTTAGTTAGCCATAGGGCATTGTAGGCCCAAGTGAAAAGTCAGTACTTTTTAGCAAAGGCAACCTATCTAACTAAGTACCTGTTATTCTCCGGGGATTAAAAAGTATCTCACCCAACGTAGAGGCTATTGATGAACAGAAAACTCTCAGGCAGTGCCAGGGAAACTGGTCACTGTAATGAATCTAAGTCATGGTTAAGTGACGGGATTTGGGAGAGTCCAGAGGAAATGTGATCAGGCTCTTCAACGCATAGGCTCTAGGTTATGAGTGACTGGGGTTTCAAATATTTCCACTTGTCTCTAGCAGAAAACAAACGGAAAAACTGAGCCATCCAACAAGCAGAAGCCAGAAATGGAACAAGAATCCCAACGTTTGCAGCCAAACAAAAGCTCATTTTTTTTTTCCCACAGTCAGAGACCAGTTTCAAAATGGAGGCTTAGTTGCAAAATTCTTTTGCTATTTCTCTTGTCAGACAAAAAGCAGCCCCAATTTATTCTAACTTCTGTTTGTTGAATATCGTGTTGTCATATTTAATGCTGGACGGTTCCTTTCTCTTTCTTCCCAAATTGACTGGATCAATCCCCAGCAGTAAAAGGCACTTTTCTAAAGTGTAGAAGCCACTGAGATCATGCAGTGGCTGGAAAGAACTTTAGACGGTCATTAATATAATATCATTATTTGGAATTGCATGCACTCACAATATTTTCTAACTCTTTTTTTTTAACTATTTATTTTCCAGTTGGTGCTTGGGGGCAGGAAGGTAAGATATGCTCTCTTCACTATGAAATCAATCCAGGATTCTTAGTACAATCGTGTGCTGACAAACAATGTTTCAGTCAACAACTAACAGTATATACAATAGTGGCCCCATAAGATTGTAATGACTCTGAAAATTCCCTATCACCTAGTATTTTTACTATACGCTTTCTGTTTAGATGTGTTTAGATACACAAATACCACTGTGTTGTAGCTGCCTATAGTATTCAATAGAGTAACATGCTATACTGGTTTATAGCCTACAAGCAATAAGCTACACTTTATAACCTAAAATGTATAGTAGCTATACCATCAAGGTTTGTGTGACACTGTATGGCATTCATATAATGACAAAATCATCTAACATCATATTCTCAGAAACCAACTGTATTTGTGAGTGGAAAGCTTCCTCTTGGCCTCCCACAGGGCTTCCTCAGAGACCAGTGAAAGGGTTTTCTACTATTCTCTTTTGCCTTTTCCTGATGAAGCTAGCCCAGAATAGGGAATCAGAGGTTATAGTAAAAAGCCAGTCTTGATTCCAAAAAAGAATTGAAACTGTTAAAATAAGTTGAAAGTACCAACAGTTTTCTTTTGCTAGCCTCTCCTATTTGATGTGCGATTTTGTAAAGAATGTGTGGCTGGCCAGAATGCATGCCCATGATTGCCTGGATCAACCTCAGGGCAGCATTTTGCTGCACATTCAGAATCATATCTGAATACTCTGAATGTTTGTGCCAGGTGTGTCTTTGTGTGCACATGCATACAACTATACTGGGCCTGGACTTACTTTCTCAACCACAACAATAGAGTCCATAGTGTCCCAAAACTGGAAAAGTCTATTCAATAGCTCCTCCAAACTGAGGGAACAGCTACTGTGTTCAAAAGCAGAAATTGTGCCAGGCTACTTTCCACTGGGCTGCCTGACTTGTGGTGTCCTTAGCAGTCATTTTTACAAATGGCCATTAGGTATTTAAGGTAGAATGTAAGATCCAAGACAGCTTTTGATACATAGCTGAGGGACTTGAAGATCCTTTGCTTTCTGGCAATTGAGGGAAGAGTCCTAACCCTTGAGGTCAGGGCTTATCTTAGTTGCTGATAGGAATGTCACTCATGGTTTCTTATCATTTCTTTTTCAGATGATGAAGAAAATGGTAAGGGCATTTCCTTCTGTACAACCTCATGTGAAACAACATGGTCATAGAGAACACTCTCAGTAGTAAACAGTGAGAACCAGAACCAGTAGCAGGAAAAAGACAATCACCTTTCAATGGGATCTGTATGAGATATGCCTGTCTTTGTTGCTAGCTGTCATGCTGGACTATAATAGCTATGCATGTATATATCCGTCCCTGAACTTACTGCTACAGAAAAACACACATCTGGGCATGGGTTGGAGCATCCATGGATTTTTGTACAAAAATTTATCCATGAATTTGTTTACCTGGTCCAGTGTCTAGTCCACAGAAGGTGCTCAGTGAATATTTTTTGAATGAGTAAATGAACAAAAATATAAATGCTTTGCTAATTCCTTCTCCTTGGGGATCCACATGTCTTGTATGGAAGTCCAAAAAAATGATATTAAAGTGTGTTGTATGCCATGATATGGGTAGATACAGAGTAACATGAAGTATAAAGAGAAGAATGGCCAACTCTGCAGAATGTAATTGAAGAAGGCTCCCTGGGGGTGGCAATTCTTGAGCTGAGTTTTAAAGGATGAACTGGTATTTTGAAGAAGAGAGAGACTTTAGGCAGAAGAGAGAAGGGCATACAGTATGAGGTTAAAGGTCTAACTCTGAAGCTGGATGGCCATGTTTGAATCCTGGTCCAACTCCCTAGTTGCTATATGTCTGAACAGTTAACTTCTCTTTGTACATCGTCATGTATAAAATGGAAATAATAATGATACCCATTTTATGTTATTATAAGTGTTGAAAGAGTAATTCTTTTGAATTCTTAGACATTACCTGACCTATAGAAGGCAGTATGTGAATTTTAGCTATTATTATATAGAAAGCACACTGAATCTAGATAATAAGCATTAAAGTGTATTAGATATGTGTGTTCTAGATATTGCCCTAAATATCTTACCCAGATTTCCTCATTCAGTTCTTTTAATATTCCTACTCTACAGATAAGAAAACAAAGACTTAGAAAATGGAAAGATAGCCCAATCATAAGGCATAAGTGTAAATTTATAAGATACTGAAGTTCATTTTCTTAACCATTATGAAATACCACGCATGTGTTTACAATCCTGTGAACATACCTATTTGTAGACATAGACACATCTAGGCCCTTGTATGAGCACATGTAAATCTAAGCTCTGCTACTGAATTTGTGTGAATAAGGGTTGTGAGCAATTTTTTTTACATTTGTTTTTCAAACAAACCTACCAAGCCAAGCATACTGTCTATTTACTTTTAACTTATTTGCGATTTCTGATTCACATAATATTTCTAAAAAAATCAGTGCTGAAAAATTATTAAATCAAAATAATACCATCTATTGTCATTATATTCAACTTCCAATTTATCACCAGATGGAGAAGGATTTTTGTTTATGTTGTGTACAGCCTCAGCCAAATGACTATCTGGGTGGCAGAGTCAAAGCTCAATTCTGTTCTCTATGGTATCAGGACCCCAAGAAAGAAAGGAAAAAAGAAACTAATATTTTTTTTTAAGTTTTTAAAAAATTTTTTTAGTTATAGATGGACACAATACATTCATTTTATTTGTTTATTTTTATGTGGTGCTGAGGATCAACCCAGTGCCTTATACGTGCCAGGCAAGCACTCTACCACTGCGCTACAACCTCAGACCCCAGAATCCATTTAATTCTTACAAATGGAGATTTCCCTGATGAAGAAACTGGGGTTCAGAGATGTTAAATGACTTGCCATTGCACATATAGAGTAGGGCAGATCTGAGATACAGACACAAGATTTATGTCTCAGAGTCCAGTGCTCTTTATCCAGTACCACAGTGTCTCTGAGATAATATAAAGCCACTTTTTATTGGGAGAATAATTTCCTTAAAATGTGTAGACTGATTCACATCATTTAAAGGCAATAACAGAGAAAAGTACATGGAATAAAAAGAAAGGTATTTGATTTCTATTACAAAAGACTGTGTTAGTTATAAGAAAGAATTTCTGGCTGGGCACAGAGGCACATCCTTATAATCCCAGTGGCTCTGGAGGCTGAGACAGGAAGATCATGAGTTCAAGGCCAGCTTCAGTAACTTAGCAAGATCCTAAGTGACTCAATAAGCCCCTATCTCTAAGTAAAATATAAAAAAGAGCTGGGGATGTGGCTCCATGGTTAAACGCCCTGGGTTTAATTTCCAGTACAAAAAAAAAAAAAGGAAAGAATTTCTGGGGTTGGGGCTGCAGCTCAATGATAGCATGAGCAAGGCCCTGGGTTCCATCCTCAGTACTGCAAAAAAAAAAAAAAAAAAGTGTGTTGGGGGGGAATTCCTGAATAAAGAGACATAGGTAAGGCCAAGAATCAGTGACCCAAACATGTAAAAGATTTTTTTATCTCTGAGAAGATCCTTTGATATTTATCTGAAAGATAATCTAGCTAATACAAGAAGATAAACCTGAAGATTTTTAGACTTTCTGAGTTGCAGTCCTGGGCCTAAGAGCACATGCTGCCACGCTTGCAATTTACTGTACGTGAGTCATGTCAATAAGTGTATCTCAGAGGCTAAGTGCACACATCATTTTCAAGACTGGGGCTCCCCTCTCTGGGGACTGATAGGGAAAGTGTTTAGACCCATTAGAAAAATTTTACCTCAAATTTAAACTTAAGCTAGGCATGGTGGAACATGCCTGTAATTCAGGAGGCTGAGGCAGGAGGATCACAAATTCAAAACCAGCCTTAGCAACTTAGGGAGACCCTGTCTCAGAGTAAAAAATAAAAAGGACTGGGAGTGTGGCTCACTGAGAACACCCCTGGGTTCAATTGCCAATACAAATAAAAAATTAAACTTAAACCAGGACTTTTTCTTTCTAATCTTCCTTTTTTTCTATTTGCAGATGACCTAACACAGATACGTGAGTTTATGGTCCTTTAATTATGCTTTGTCTAAAGATGCAAATTGGTGGATTGTAAAGAAAGTAATCAAGAAAGATTAGCCTCAAAAACTGAGGGCCCCCCAAAAAACCAAACGCTGGATGTTTTCTTTGATATAAGGAGGCTGATTCATAGTGGGATAGGGAGCCAGAGCATGGGAGGAATAGAAGAACTCTAGAAAGGGCAGAGGGGTTGGAGGGGAAGGGAGGGGGCATGGGGTAATTAATGATGGTGGAATGTGAAGATCATTACTATCCAAAGTACATGTATGAAGACACAAATTGTATGAGTATATTATGTATACAACCAAAAAACAAAAGAACTGAGGGCCCCTCAACATTATGTGCCCAACTCCCATTTTAGAAAAGTTTCAAATAGGGACCTTCGTGGGGTTTTCTTTACTTCCGTCCTTCCCTCCCCAAGTTCCAATGTTCCTGCCTATAACTGAAGCCAGCTTTCAGAGGGTGATCCCTTCCTCACACACTCTCTAGCCAGTAGCGGGTAAAACCAGGATGTGAATTCTTACATTTTATTGATTCTTTTGTCATTAGTTTGACCTTTGGGGAATTTTTCTGGTTTCTCCCTCCAATTTCCTTTCTCTTTTCTCTCATTCCTCAGAATACAAAGTCTCCATCTCAGGAACTGATGTGATTCTGACATGCCCTCCAAAAACTCTGCAGGGTACAATAAATTGGGAAAGAAATGAAGGAAAACTAGAAGGCGAAAATGAAGAACAACTGTTACTGAAGAATTTTTCAGAAATGGATGACAGTGGTTATTACGCCTGCTACACAACCCCAAAAGAAAAAGAGAATATCCATTATCTATACCTGAGAGCTAGAGGTAACATGCTCCATGACTTCTCCAACCCAACTCACAGTCCTCTGATGTCCCAGGGCTTCCTTCTATACTCAACCCTGGGAGTGTCCAAGGCCACACAGCATCAGTATTTTCTAGAAAAGATTAAAAACCAATATGGGGCTGTTTGGATAATCTCAGTCAGCTCTTGTTCTAAAATAGCAACTTCCCAAGGGACAGGCTTGGGTCATTTGGATTGTGTCACACCCAGAATTACAATATGAGTTTATCTGATGCTTTATCCAGAGATACATTCTTTAGAGGGACTTGCAAAGGAAGTCAAAGCCACTGTTTTTAAACCGTCTAAACTAGATTATAATAATGAAATCACAAGGAGAGCTAACATTTATCGAGTGCTTATAAAATTTCAAGCACTGAACTTGCCAGGGATTTTTTTTCCATGTATTCTTCTCAAAAGCCATGTGAGTTAAGTACTACTTTATTACCATTTCGTAGATGAAGAAACAGAGATTTTGTGAGTCAAAAATACATTGCACAATTCCCATAACTAGTGAGTAATGAAGCTAGGACTTGAACCCAAGACCGTTGGACTATAGCTTGCTAATTGTTATCGTTGTTATAAATATATTGAAGGGAAGGGCCTGTGGCAAGTGTGTGAGTATTGAGGGGAAAATCGCCTTCATCTGTTCCTCCCTCTTCTCCAGTGCCCTGATATCTTCCCTTCTCTGTCATTTCTCTTCTCTCTGCCCCTGGTCCCGGTAGTGTGTGAGAACTGCGTAGAGGTGGATCTGACGGCTGTGGCCACAGTCATCGTAGTCGACATCATTGTCACTCTGGGCTTGCTGATGCTGGTTTATTACTGGAGCAAGAATAGAAAGGCCAAGTCCAAACCTGTGACACGTGGAACAGGCGCTGGTGGCAGGCCCAGGGGTAAGAGCTGTGTCAGAGAACATTCCCATCAAGGTGGCGTCCAGCCTGGGACAGGGTGGGCAAGTCCCCAGGAAAGTTGAAACTGCTTCCTTAGAACATTTACTGTTCTACCAAGATCTCCTTCTCCAAGACCACTCCTCTCCTTCCCACCCTAGAAAAGTGTGACCACACTTAGGGAAATGAAGGGCTTCCTCAAATGCTTATCAGTGCTCTGCAGTAATCAGATCCCACCCTCAGGCTGTGAGAAGAGAGACTTTGGGGTGTTCCTGCCTTTTCCTTTCTGTTCCCCCATGGAAAGAAATGATGGGAGAATTTGGACTAAGGAAAGTCACAAAATGATAAGTGCCGCAGTGCACCATCCAGACTTGTTTACAGACTCTAACAGATAAAAACAGTGTGGGGGTCCTTAGGGATGGGATTGAAGAAAGAAAATGAAAAGGGCACTGGATGGAAAATGGGAGATTGTGGAGGAGAGACGAAGGGGACTGTCACCTTGAGCTGGGTCTCAGTGGGGCACTCAGCACTGCAACATTGGGGTTCCCCCCTGGAAATGAATATTTCTCCCTTCCCTCCTCTGTAGGACAAAAGAAGGAGAGGCCACCACCTGTTCCCAACCCGGACTATGAGGTAACAGGGATGGAGTGGACAGGGAGAGGTGGGGAGAAAGAGCATGCCCTTCTAGGGGGGGGAGGGAACAGGTAGGACTGTCCCTCTCTCACCTGCCAGATACTTTGAAGGCCCTCACTCAGGGTTCCTAGGACAACTCACCATGGGACCACTTCTGCCTCTTTCATGGCAGAACAGACTAAGAGGTTGTGTGGCTTCCACACCAATGAAGAGGCCGGAGGGTGGGAATATACCCCTCTCTCTGGTTCATTCTTTGGCTGGGATATAGCCATGGGAACATCACATATGTGAGGTCTAATATGATAAATTCAAGACTGATGTTGCACTAGCATACACTAATGTAGTCAAACAGTTATTAAAATATGATAATGTTTCATTGGTAAGTAGCCCCAAGCCTCCTGCCATCGCACCCACACATACACTCTCAGACGTCACAGCCCATCCCTCTGCCTCTTGACCTGGTGACTAAGCAGCTAATGCCTGGCATAGGGGAGGACCACCAGAATTGTTCTCCTTGGTGGGTGGGTGTGCACTAATAGTTATCACATATTTTATTGTCACACCTGGACTCATTCTACAAATATTTAAGCATGTGATATTTACTTTCCCATGAGTAACTTCATTTAATCCTGACAAAAGCCCTGAGCACTTGCCTAGCATAAGAAAGGGTCTAGGTTCAAAACCCAGTATTTCTCTCCCTCTCTCTCTCTCTCTCTCTCTCTCTCTCTCTCTCTCTCTCTCACACACACACACACACACACAAACACCTGAGAGGTGAGTCTTTTTTTTTTAATTAATTTTTATTGTAGGTTGTTCAAAACATTACATAGTTCTTGATAAGGTGAGTCTTTAGACTCCCATTTTTAAAATAGGAAAGTTGAGGCTCACAGAAATACAGAATCCATGCAAGTCTACTACCTGTAAGGACCAACTTGGAATTCCCAGGTGCCTCCTGACTCCAAGCCCAACATCTTTCCACTGCACTACAGCTAGATCTCCAGAGCCATTCTCCCCCATGAGCTACTTCCTCCACCCTTCTAGCCACCCCTCTCTGTTCTACCCCCAGCCCATCCGGAAAGGCCAGCGGGACCTGTATTCTGGACTGAATCAGAGAGGAATTTGACAGCTCTGGAGGATCACCTACGTCTGCCTCTCCCTAGGCACCCTGCAATTCCTTGTTCCCTGGACAAGTTTTGGACCCTACAAGAAAATTGTTCTTCAGTCTCACGGTGAACTCACAACATCCTGCAGAATTGTCTTTGGCTCACTCCTTCCTGCCATCTCTACCTGCCGCCCAGTTCTAGGATTTTTCTGCTTCATTGTCCTTTGAAACATCATGGCTATTCAGCCCCTTACACCCAGCCTGCCTGTCAGGATATTTATTTCTGTGATTCACTCCTGGCCATTTCTTCCCTTCCCCGACACAGATATTTCTGCCTTCAAATCCCTCCTTTCTCTGCATATAAATTGTCCCTCATTCTGTAATCACAGTGGATTGGGAGGCTGAGGCAGGAGGATCTCAAGTTCGGAACTAGCCTCAGCAACTTAATGAGGCCCTAAACAACTCAGTGAGACCTTGTCTTTAAATAAAATATATAAAAGGGCTGGGGATGTGGCTCAGTATTTAAGTGCCTCTGGGTTCAATTCCCAGTACCAAAAAAAAAAAAAAAAAATGTTCCCTCATTACTAACAATTCCATTTAACTTTCCATTTTCCCAGCTCTCTCTCTCTCTGCAGCCTTCTTTGTGGGGGACTAGGTAAATGTTGGCAGAGGCCCTGTCCCATTCACAGATCCTGGCCCAGAGTCAGCCCTGAGCCCCCTTCCCTGGTTCTTACTGCAGGCTACTGGATGATCATTCGCAACTCCATGAATGCATGTAAGCTCCTCTCCACTGACAGAGAAAACAAATAAAGTGTGTTTGGCTGAAAGAATTGCTGTCCCTCTTTGCTGGCATGTCCTCAGAGTCTACCTTGCTTCACAAGATAACTCAGGTGCTCCCCACCTTTGGTTCCATTTAGTACTCACATTTAATATTCCATTTAGTACTGCAAGTACTACCTGTTTTTCTGGCTGGTAGAGGTATTATCTGAAGCTCTCTTTAAAGAGGGAAATGGAGGCAGGGATGGGGAGGAGCAGATACAGAAAGTTTAATTCCTCTTGGAGGAAAACGCCAAAGGTGGCAGAGAGTGACTGAGGGGTCCCTGATGGAGAAATCAGGTCATAAAATGGGCAAGATAGAAGTAATCCCAGCAGCTCGGGAGGCTGAGGCAGGAAGATCATGAGTTCAAAGTCAGCCTCAGCAACTTAGCGAGGCCCTAAGCAACTCAGTGAGACCCTGTGTCTAAATAAAATATTAAAAAAGACTGGGGATGTGGCTCAGTGGTTAGGCACCCCTGGGTTAAATCCCCCGTACCAAAAAAAAAGTCCATAAAAAGGTAGATCCAGGTAACAGAAATGAACAGTGGAGGTATAAGGGGGGCCTTGGGGATGGGACACAGGTTTCTGCAAGCTGCCAGGAAGAGCTGCTGAGCTGGGCTGGGCTGGGGGCAGTGGAGGAAGGAGGTACCCCTCCCTCCTGCTCTAGAGGCAGCTGCCTGCAGCTAGAAGCGCTGCGGTTAAGCCGCACAGGATGTGGGCTGAACTGGGATGGGGGGGTGCAGCAGCCGGGGCCCAGGCCAGTGTGGGAAGGCTACCTTCTCAGTCTCCCCTGGCTCACACTCAGCTTGCTGAGAGAGGAAGCCAGAGCATGAGCAAACTGTACTAGTCCAGCTCAAACCAGCTTGCTCTCTCTGCACTCAAAAATCTCCCTTGACCAAAGAGCTAATTACAAGTGTGACCACAGCTAAAATTACCTTTTGTGAATAGCGCAAAAGCGTGAGCATCCTGCACATGCTCAGCCTTGGGCTGTGGCTACAGATTCTGATTGTTGGCCCCTGTTGAAGGGTCACTTCTTTCCCTGTAAGCATCAGCACTTAAGCTCAGAGCCTCAGTGACCTTGCCCATCACTAACTGTTGATCAGTAGGCTGGCCCAGGGATGGCAGGTGTTGTCCCAGGTATATTTGATTATGCACAGTCAAGGGAAGACATAGCTCAGCATGATAAAGACAATAATAGCAGCTCACACTTATTGAGCACTTACTATGCTCCAGAAACTGTGCTTGACCCTTCATAGCTGTTATCTGATTTAATCTTTAGAATTAATCTGATTTAATCTTTAGAAGATAGATGTGTTGCTCTTGCTTTACAAATGAGGATAGTGAGGCTCAGAGAAGTTAGGTCTTTTGCTCAAGTCACAGTTAGTGAAGGGCAGGGCTGGAATCAATAGCCAGGGTTATCCAACTACAATGGTCTCAACATTTACCCTACTGATTGCGATCTAAGAACTGCTCTCCATCCTGTCAAATGTCCTTGGAAAAATAGATGAACAGGTTGAATGTGGAGTTAAAATAGAGAGCAGGGTTCCTACTTGGGGCAGAGACAGGATAAAGGTGAGGAAGATAAGCAGGATGCCAGGGATGCAGAAAGTAGGAGGGTTATACTTTTTAGAAGAACCACAGATTGCAGTAGGATTACAGTAAAGGTGGGCACAGTGGAGAGGGGTAATGGAGAATAAAGGAAAGATTAAAAAGAGAGAAGATCAATTTCTGACACTGGCCAAGATGGAGTAACAAGAATTGAATTTACCCTTCTGCCTAAACAATTAAAACATGAGACAAAAAAAAAAAAAAGTTAAAACACTTTTAAAGACATCGGACAACAGGCAACTGTGGACAATGATTCCTGAGAAATGGGAAGCATGGTGAATCCTAGGATTGCTCCGGTTTATGGTCTAGAAATAATTTCCATCTGTGTGGCTCAAGGAGGAAGAAATTAAGGAGAGCCCAGAGATCTCCCTGAGGGCAGACAAGGAAGATGTGAGGTCAATGAGTCTTGGAGGAGAGTTTGCAGGAGAGAGTGTAAGAGAAGAAAATTCTTAATAAGGACATCAGAGATCTGAAGAGGACCCCTGCAGTCTTCAGCTGAGTAGTGATCAATATACGCCAGAGAGGAAACTGCAAGAGGTCCAAGAACCACTTGAAAAAATTAGAGGCAGGGTCTCACACAGCACTAGAAATAACTGCTATGACCTCATAATTCAAGGGAGGTTAGGAAAAACTGTGTGCTCACATGACAGAAGAAGCAAGTGATCTCTCTAGAGTTTCTTCCATAAGGCCAATAATCATGTTCATGACCTGCTCACTTTCCAAAGGCCCCACCTCCTAATACTATCACCCCAGTGCTCAGGACTTCAACAAATTGCAGGGGGACGGGGTGATACGACATCCAGGTCATACAGTTATGAACAATTTTATGCCAATAAATTAAACAACTTAGATGGAAAGGATACACTCCTTGAGAAAGCTCATTGAAGATGAAATAGATATCCTGAATAGCCCTTTATTTATTAAATAAGTTGAATTTGTAGTTAAAAAACCTTTTCAAAAAGAAAATCCCCAGTCCAAATGGTTCTCTAGAGAAATCTATCAAAACTTTAAAGAAAAAATAGTGCCAATTCTATGCAAACTTGGGCAGAAAATTAAAGACTTATCCCATGGAAACCAGACTTACTTGTATTGATTAGTCTAGTTGATTTTATATGTCAACTTGGGCAGGCCACAGTGCCCAGATGTTTGATCAAATATACTTGAGTGTAGGCAATAACTTTCTCAATAGGACCCCCAAAGCTCAGGGAATAATGCCAAGTGTCAATAAATGATAGGGCATCTAATTAAAAAGTTTCTGCCCAGCATAGGAAACAATTAAGAATGTGAAGAGAAAACCTGCAGAATGGCAGAAAATCTTTGCTAGCTACTCTTCTGACAGAGGATTAATATCCAGAATATATAAAGAGTTCAAAAGACTTTAGCCCCAAAATCAAATAACTCAATTAATAAATGAATTAAATAGTTTCTCAAAAGAAGAAATACAAATGGCCAACAAATATATGAAAAAATATTCAACATCATTAGCAATTAAGGAAATGCAAATCAAAACTACACTGAGATTTCATCTCACACCAGTCAGAGTGGCAGTCATCAAGATTACAAATAATAAGGGTTGGGGTTGGGGTTCAGTGGTAGAGTGCTTGTCTAGCATGTGTGGGGCACTGGGTTCAATTCTCAGCATCACATATAAGTAAATAAAGGTCCAACAACAACTAAAAAATATATATTAAAAAAAGAAGAATACAAATAATAATAAGTGCTGGAGAGGGTGTGGAAAAAAATGAACACTTTTACATTGTTGAGATTGTAAATTTGTTCAACTACTAAGGAAATCATATGGGGGTTCCTCGAAATTTTCTCTACCATAGGATCCAGCTATACCATTTCTCAGTATTTATCCTGAAGAATTAAAGTCATCATATTACAGTGATCAATGCATACCCTTGTTTATAGCAGCACAATTCACAATAGCCAACTACAGAACCAGCCTAGATGTTCATCAATGTGCCGCAGTCGGGCTGGCTGCAGCAAAATAACCGGGGGGTGACGAACAACTTGTGTACCTTGATACAGCAGGAATGAAAGCCGTTTATTGTAGGACAGGAGTAGTATTTATACATTCCACACAGCTTATCTTAATTAGCATAAAATAGATACAGCAGTCAACCAATAAGAAATCTCCACACTTAATGGCTCGCTGGCATTACTTCACAAACCACTCCCTCTGGAATTTTGCCAGGCGCCATACAGACTTGTTTACAGACTCTAACATTTCTCTGGCAAAATGCCAGGCACCATCCTGACTTGTTTACAGACTCTAACATCAATGAATGAATGGATAAAGAAAATGGAAGATATATACACAATGGAAGTTTTATTCAGCAATAAAGAAAAAATGAAATTGTGTCATTTGCAGGCAAACAGATGGAACTAGAGATCATTATGGTAAGTGAAATAAGTCAAATTCAGAAGGTTAAGAGTTATATGTTTCCTCATATGTGGAAGCTAGAGAGAAAAAAGGAAAAGAAAGATGGGATGGAGCTAATGAAAATCAAAGGGAGATCAGTAGAGAAAGGGGAAGATGGGGAGGGAGGGGTAAGTGCTAGAGAGTGACATTGGCCAAATTATGTTGTTACATTGTATATTGTATGCATGTTCAAATATGTTACAACAAATCCCATCAGGATGTATAATAATGCACCAATAAAAAGAAGTGGAGGAAAAAAAAAGAAAAAAATACATATCTGGATGTTGCCATGACAATTCTAATCGCAAATTTTGACTAAAGCAGAATTGCCCTCCACAATATAAATGGACCTCATCCAATTGGTCAAAAGCCTTTGGAGAAAACAGATTGAGGTCCTCTAAAGAAGAGCGGATACTGCCTCTAGGCTCTCTTTGGACAGCTAAGCCATCAACTCTTTCCTGGATCTCCAGCCTGCCAGCATACCCTGCAGATTGTGAACATACCAGACTCTACAAATACATCATCCAACTTCTCTAGGGAAACAGAACCAATAAGAGATGAATATATGTGGTTGCCTGTTCTTTGGAGAACCCTAATATACCCTGAGATCTAAACCAAAGACATAAGAAAACCACAGACCAAAATCCCTCGTGAATATAGATCCTCCTTCCATATTTTTTTCTTTGCCAGTCAGCAGTATTTGAGTAAGCTGATCAGTTTCATGAAAACTAGACTTACCAGGATGACCAAAGAAGGACGTGCAATCCCTGCCCTTGATCTGGGAACAGGATGGCCTGGGTCAGCACTAGCCCATAAAAGAGTTTTGGTGCACATTAAAGGAGTTACATCTTCTGGGTAGACACAGCCACACACCAATTCACACTGCTCTATGAGTGGCACCTGGGAAGGATCAGAGCTCCGACTCCAGGTGCCATCATATAGGGCATAACCTGCAGGCAGTGGTAGTCCTGAAGGGCGGTGCTCAGTAGTGGTGTGGGCAGAAGATGGTGACCTAGCTATCCTGGTGCAGCTCCTTTTCTTGCTCCAAAGGACTAGTTTGATTCATCTGGATGAGTTCAAGTGGAAAGGATCCCTTCTCACCACTTGCAATGGTTTGGCTGAAGAGGGAGACCTCTCTAATGGAAGATAATCTTTTGGGTCCAAGTGTGCAGATGGCTGTGCTCCCCTGCTGCAGCTTCCAAGTAGGCTTTCATGGTTTAACTAGGAAGGAACCCAGTGTTGAGTCTTAATTCTGAAAAAATATGCTGTCAATCTGGCTATAGGTGAAGTTTGTATTTTCCCTCTCGATCTTCACCAATTCTCACATTATCTTGGTGCAATCTGTATCCAAGAAGTGAAGCAAATGCAAATGTGGTGAACATTCTCCATTACCAAAATGGGAAAACCACCCTATCTCCTCATCAAAATGCTTACACCAGGAAATCAGCTCTCTTTCTCTCAGAGGCTCAGCTCTGCTGCCTTTGGCCCAGGCAGTATATAGAGTCTTCCAGCAAAAGAGAGGAACTGGCAAGAGGAAACCACCAGGCAATCCCAAATCTTCCCTCCCTCCTTGCCCCACAATACCAGGGACTGACTCTATGGCACTCTTATCACCGAGCTGCCCAATCCCAGCCCTTTTTAATTTGTATTCTGATACAGAGTCTCATTAAATTTCTTAGGGCTTTGCTAAATTGCTGAGGCTAGCCTTGAACTCACTATCATCCTACCACATCCTCCTGAATTGCTGGGATTACAGACACATGCCACTGTACCCAGCTGGTCCCAGGAGCTTAACAAAATTTCTTATCACAACTTTAGCAAATTTAATTCAATAATATAAGCAAGATTAATACATGATGACCAAGAAGAACTCTTTCAGGAAAGCAAGATTGGTTTAACTTATCATATGAACAGACTAAAAAAAGTAAAATCATATAATTATCCTATGGCCACATTAGACACACTTGACAATATCCCATGTGTGGTTTTTTGTTTGTTTGTTTGTTTGTTTGTTTGTTATTAAAATATTTATTTTTTAGTTGTTGTTGGACACAATACCTTTATTTATTTTTATGTGGTACTGAGGATTGAACCCAGGGCCTCACATGTGCCAGGTGAGCACCCGACCACTGAGCCACAACCCCAGCCCCCTCTCACATCTATTTTTGATAAAAATTCTCAGCAAAGTAGAAAGAGAGAAAAAAAACTTCCTCAGTCTGTTAAAGGATATCTCAGAAAAACCTTAAGCTAACGTGCTTCATGATGAAGGACACTGCTTTCCACTAAGTTGGTCACAAGGCAAGGATGTCTTCCTCTCCACCTCTGTTCCAATGTTACTGGAGTGTGTAGCCAACCCAGTAAGCTAAGACACAGACATAAATCACATGCAGTCACAAAGGGAAAAGTTCGACCATCTTTATTAACAGATGACAAGGTCATTGGAAAAGAATCCACAGGAAAAGTAACTAGAATTAATGAGTGAGCTTTGCAAGTATTCAAGGTCCAAGATCAATACACAAAAATCAATTTAGTTCTAAACACTAGCAATGAACAATTTGAAATTGAAATTTTTAAAATACCACATACAACAGCATGAAAAATATAAAATAGGAATAAATCTTGACAAAAGACATGAATATGGATTAGAAGACTCAATATTGTTAGGATGTTGACTTTCCCCAAATCAATCTGTAAATTCAATGCAATCCTGATCAAAATCCAGATAGGCATTTTTGTAGTAATTGAAAAGCCAATTCAAATGCAAGAGCTGAGAATCTAGAGCAGTCAAAACAACTTTCTTTAAAAAAGAATGTCCCCGCTGGGCGGGGTGGTACACCCCTGTAATCCCAGCTGCTCAGGAGGCTGAGGCAGGAGGATCCTGAGTTCAAAGCCATCCTCACCAAAAGTGAGGTGCTAAGCAATTCAGTTAGACCCTGTCTCTAAATAAAATACAAAAAGGGCTGGGAATGTGGCTAAGTGGTTGAGTATCCCTGAGTTCAATCATGGTACCAAAAAGAAAAAGAATATCCCCGTCATTTATACAAAAAAAGCATATATTTTGCATATTGACTAGCATCTGAAAGTTCATAGCAGCTTTATTTGCATAGCCTAAACCAATAAACAACTAAAAAACCATCAATAGGTACAAAGATAAACAAACCGTGGTATATCCACACAGTGAGTACTCTTGAACAATAAAAAGGAATGAACTATTAATGCATGCAACAAAATGCATGGTTCTCTAAATAATTATGCTGAGTGTAAGAAGCCAGACAAAAAGGGTACATATATTATTTCAGTTATATAAAACTCTAGGAAAATGAAAACTACAGTGACTGAAAGCAGATCAGTGGTGCCTGGGGAAAGAGAAATGAGGAGAAGGATCTTCTCAGGGTGCCGAATATTTTTCATTATCTTGATTGTTGATATTTCACAAGTACATATATAGGTATGTCCTTGAAAACTTGCAAAATTGATCAGTGATAGAGCTCATTCTTACCATATATGAGGCCCTGGGTTGAATACCCAGCACACACACAAAAAAAAATGCATTTCATATTTAAAGTATGGACAATTTATTCTTTATTTTTTTAGTTGCCGATTACCTTTATTTTATTTATTTATATGTGGTGCTAAGAATCGAACCCAGTGCCTCACACATACCAAGCAAGTGCGCTACCACTGAGCCACAGCCACAGCCCCATGGACAATTTATTCTTGTTTCCTGTTGTTTAAAAAAAGAGAGAGGAACACACACAAAAAGAGAGAGAGAGAGGAGAGAAAGAGAAAGCCCAGAAGGGACACAATTTTCCAAAAAGCTCAGATGGAGGGTAGTAAGTGTTTCTAAACCTCAATTTCACATCAGAATCACTGTAGGTAGCTTTTAAACACCTGGGGCCCATGTGGCAGTGGGGGCAGGTATGGAGCAAGAATGGTTAATGGGTGCAGTTGGATAGGAGGAATCATTTCTAATGTCCTATAGCATAGTAGGATAACTAGGATTGACAAATACTTAATTATATATTTTAAAATAGCTAATAGGATTTTGAATATTCATAACACAAAGAAACGACAAATATTTGAGGCAATAAGTAAACCAGTTACCCCCATCTGATCAGTACGCACCGTATACATGCATTGAAACATTGTGCAATATCCCCCAAATTTTACAATTATTATGTAGCAATTAAAAAATTTTAGTACCTTTATTTTATGTATTTCTTTTTTTTTTATATGTATTTCTTTTTATGTGATGCTGAGGATGGAACCCAGTGCCTCACACATGCTAGGCAAGTGCTCTACCACTAAGCCACAACCCCAACTTAATTTTTTAAGTCCTAGGGCCCATCTGCAACCCAGATCTGTAAATTTAGAAGGTGGCATCCAGGCATCCATATTTTTTTAACTCCCTCAGAGATTCCAACATGTAGCCAGTGTTGAGAACTGGTGGATGTGGGATATAAGCAAATTTGAAGAAAGCAAGGTATAAGGAAGCATGCAGGGCATGAAAAGGATCCAAAGTGTAGGGGAAATACAGGCCGAGGAAGGGATGCCCACAGTAGAGGAGTTCAGTGGGAAAGGAGGATCTAGGGAGAATTATAGTGGTTGGAATTTAAAAGCAAGGAAAAAAACATGCCTGTGAATGAAGCATGTGTACATTGAAACTTTATTCTGTCTCTGATGAAATGAATGTCTGCAAGTAAAGACAGGTCTTGAGGAAGGAAAGATAGGTATGCTGGGAAAAGGGGGACTGAGACCTCCTCACAGTTCTGGCTACTATTCAACAGCGTCCTAAAGCCAAGGTCAGACCCTTAGTAGCACTGGGACTTTGTCACACACAACACTCTGTGAGTTTTGGAGAAAAATGAGTCCTTTGATGTCTCTGCCACCCCCACTTGTGACATCATGGAAACTTCTTTGTGACTGGCTCCTAAACACAGCAGCCAGCCCTCATCCGTGGTGAGGCAGCTAAAAGTGTGACAGGCTTGTGATAAGGGACTGGAGTCAACAAGTGGCAGAGGAGGATGGTAGGACAGACCCTTTCACCCTGGAAGCCCACTGGACTAGCAACAAGATGGGTTCCAGGGTGGGAGATGGCCCCTCACAGTGTCCATGTGTGACAGAGGAAGGGAAAAGATGAAGGGAGGCAGGGAGGGCCAAATCCCAGCCAAGTCAGGACAACTCCCATGCCCTGCCTCAGAGCCTTGAAAAGTGCAGGCACCTGCTGGGTTAAAGGGGACATCTTTATTGGCTGAGCAAAGAGAGAAGGCACAGTTGATAGTGATGCTTCTAGAAGCCACTGGGTCTCAGGGTCACTTGTTCGAAGCCCAGTTTCCTCCAAGACGGCTGTACTGACCATCATCATGATCTCGGAGAGGCTAAGAGGTGAAAAGGGAGACTGTGAGACAGGGTCAAAGCTCTTCTGCCCTCTCCAGACACCCTCAATGAAGGCTTCCTTCTTGAACGTTCCACAAATGCACATGACACATAGTGTCAGCTTCTCCATTCCCACTCACTCCTCCTCCTGATCTTGTCTCCCTCCTCTCAGGGCTCACCTGATAGAGCTGCTCGTTCCTCAGTAGAGTTTGAGTGTCCACAGCTAGAAAAACAAGGGAAGGAGTATCATTAGGGGTGAGGGGGGAAGGGATAATGATACCCATGAAAGCTACAGAGGGGTCTGCAGCTGGTCATATCCTCCCATGCCCTCAAAAGTCTACCTGAGCAATATGGGTGCACAAGTTTTTTCAATATCCAGTGGTAGAACATGGCAAGAATGACCCCCAGATGAGACCAAATCTACCACCAGCCCCATTCTTCAGAAGGAGCATGAGTTTGTTGATTCATATTCTCTGTTTCTCTACTAACCTCCAGAGAGCCTTCCAGTCTCATGGCCTGTAAAGCAGTAGACTCCCAAAGCAAGGAGCAGAGTGGCAATAATGTCAGCAACGATGATGCCAGCCAGGGTGCCTGGGTGCAGCTCCACACAGTTCTGGCACACTGGGGAAGAGGAGGAGTAGAGAGTTTCCAAGATCCGGGAACCATATCTGCCTCCTGTGGCAGCCCTAGGATCCCTCATACTAAGACCCAAACTTCATTAAGATCCTACTGATGGCCTTGCTATATCCATCTCTCCCCTATCCCAAGGAATTCCCGAAGAGACCCAAGAAGTAATCTCGGCTTGATAGAACCTTAAACTAGGTAATGGGCTAAATCCCTCTGCCAACCAAGCCTGTGGTAACAAGGCCCCTACCACTCTGCCTTGCTGGATCAAGCTCTCTCTCCCTCTCTGAAGACCTCCAGATTTGACTCATGACATTACAAGAGTAACCCCAGTTTATTTAGAGAACAGATTGTTTCATTTCAGAGGCCCGCCATTCCAATCCAATGGATCCAGGAGGCACATACTTCGATAATATATTTGCACAGTGGACTTCCTCTTGTCAGTCCCTTCACACACATACATTCCTCGTGGGTCCAGGATGCGTTTTCCCAAGTCCAGATTTTTATTGACTGCTAACTCTGTTCCCACTGTGCCTTCTAGCCACATGACACTGGAATTGCATTGCAAAAGCACCTTGTCCTCAATTTCCTGCACAGAGGGTCTCACACTCCAGGGGCTCACTAAGGGAAAGAAAAATACCATAATCAGAGACAGCTGTTTGGTCTACACCAGACCCCTATTCTGCTGAGGATCACTTTGGGAGTACAGAATAGTCATGGTTTCTAATGAGAGAGGCAGAAGTGATAAGAGAAAGAGTTCAGGAAGTGAACTGCAGATCAGGAAGGTTATGAAGCCGTAGGAGAAGCAGAGAGCAGGCCCTGAGGGACTTGGGGCAAAAGAAGAAGCCGTGAAGCTGGGTTGATCCAAGAACCTTCCTGAAAATGCATTCAGACCACTGATTAGAAGGAGGGGAGAATAGACTGCTGCAGTTCCCAGGAAACTTGGAAAGGCTCAAGAATGTTCCCAGGTTGGAGAGGTCTGCAATTATTCTACTAGAAGTCTTCTAATTCTACTCCCCCATCAATCCCCTATAACACTACCACTTCAACGACTCATCCTCTTTCCTCCCCCTTGTCTCTTCCCCAATATCCACCAGAGGAATGGGGCACTCACTCCTCAAGCCTTCCCCAGGCTTTAGATGATGGCTGGAGTGGGCAGTTGCTGCTATAAACTACCAGCCCAGCGATCCAGATTTACGAGAGCAAATCCCATGTAAAGATTTTCAGTTGTTTCACACTTGCTTATGAGAAGAAGGACAGAAAAAAAATATTTATCAAATTTATTATTAAGGCTTCACACACAAATCTTGTGGGGAGTTTAAGGCCAGAGGTGAGTCCAGATCCTTTCTAGAGCCACTGAATTTCTTTGACAGCCTGAGAGCATCTCCACAAGGGCACTGGAATCTATAATACCCATCCCAGGGAAAAGTGAAACTTATGTTCTCCCTGAGCTTCATACTCAGGGATTTGGATATAAAAACATTCTTAGAAAATAGTTATTTCTCCTGCACCTGAAGCAAGTCAGGAGTATATGTGTGCACACTCAAGGAGACATGTGTATATCAAGTACTTTACTTCCTAGAGCCATGTCTTCTTTGGAATTGTTTCTAGCAGAATTGCTGGGTGTTCCAGGGTTGCTGTGAATTAGGATGACTATTTAACCCAGTTTTCCTGAGAGTAAGAGGATTCTGGGACATGGAATTTTCAGAGTTCTCTTGTTTTGTTTTCTTTTGTTTTGTGGTACTGGAGATTAAACCCAGGGCCTTACACATGCTAGTCTAGTGCTCTGTCACTAAGCTACATCCCCAGCTCCATTTCAGTTTACTTTTTTTCTTTTTTTTTTTTTTTTTGAGACAGTGTCTCAGTATGTTGCCCAGGCTGGTTTTGAAATTCTCCTACTTCAAGGAAATCTCCTCCTTCACCTTCCTAAGCAGCTGTGATTCTGTTTTAAAAGGAACCTAAGACAAGAGCTGGGTGCAGTGAAGCACACCAGTAATCCCAGCTGCTAGGAGACTGAGACAGAAGAACAACAAGTTCAAGGTCAGCCTCTACAATTTAACAGGATCCTCTCTTAAGATAAATAAAAATTAAAAAAAGGGCTGTGGGTGTAGCTCTGTTAGATCACCTCTGGGTTCAATCTCCCAAACCACAACAAACAGGGATGTATTGGTATACTATTGACCATGTAATGATCTCCACACACCAATCTGCCCTTCTGCTTTCTCAACCTAAAATTAATTTTTCTCTTAAAGCATTCCCCTGAGTCCTGGAACATGACTCCAGATGGTCATATAATGATGGACAAATCAATAAGAGCCCTGAAAATACTGGAAGGAGTGCACATAGTTCCACTAAGGCACACACATACTGAACAATTTCCTACAGATCTCTGGCCTAAGCTCTTTAAAGAGAGACATTTAGGGCCAACATGTGCCCTGGCTAGAGTAAGTTGAAGCTAAGCACCTCTTTTCTACTTCTCAGCCCTGCCCTCCTGACACCTAGGGTGTTGTTCTCAATGGAACAACATTGAGAAGCACTTTCCAATGGACCTCTCTCCCAGTAGTAATATCCTTTGCAGGGACCTTCCGCCACCTGCTTGGAGAAGCCTTACTTACCTTGATGGAGAATGGCAGCCAGTATCAGATGGGACAGAAACCTGCTGAGTTCCATTTTTTGGTAGAATTCACCCAGCAGACAGAGCCAGGTCAAGGAACTACCAGCCAGAGTGAAAGATACCTTCCCCCAAATGATTCATGGGTATGCGGAAAAAGTAAAGAGTGGGGGAGGAACTGTAAGATGTCTGCCTCTCTGCTCTCTGCCTTTGATGAAAGGAGTAGGTCAGGGGTGGGGTAGGAAGGAAGCAGTTGCAAATTGTTCTTTCTCTGAGCAGGGAGCTTGGGGTTGGGACGGAAGTCAAAGTAGAGAATATAGAGAAGGTTGCCTGGACTTCTAGGAGGTGAATGGAGATTTAGGACAACCTTTCCTGAGTCATTGGTGAAAAATGAGAACTTCACAGTCCCTGTTGACAACCTAACTACATTTACTTACTAGTTAAAAACTGCCACCTCTCACAGCCCCTTGAGAGAAGGTATGACCCCCATTGTACAATCCTATCAGCTAGGTTCCTCCCATTTCTGGTATTTCTCAGGACCCTTCCCTGGGCAGACTGGGACACCAGATGGAACAGCTTCTAGCCACTGGGAAATTGGACTTCAGAGCATCGCCAGCCAGAGACTTGAATCCCAGCTCCACTACGAGAGCCAGGCATGGAATTCTCCAGAGCCTCATTCTCAGTATCATTATAAGGATTTGAAAAAAAGGTGTTTGTATAGTGTCTGCCACATCAGATGTGCTCCGTAAGAGGAAGTTATTAATAACAACATAATCAACTCTCTGGCAAAATTAAGCCTTCCCAGGAGACAATGTACTTTTTCCCCTTGTGACCTTAAGGGATCTGAAACTCCATACTTCTACAATAGGACTGAGCCATGTCTGTCCTGCTCACTGCTGGGATTTTGTGACAGGCACATAACAGAGCTCTGTGAATTTCTGTTGGTCACTGATTGACTGGATGAGGGAGACAGGGATCTCAGATTCTGGAAACTCAATCCAGGCCTTACCCCTGGAAATGTGCTGGCAGTCCTGTTGAAATCCTCCCATCTACTCTCTTCCAGGCAGGCACCACTTTGATGATCTCAAAAAAATAGTGACAAAAATTCCTGAATGAAGGCCTAGTCAGAGGTGCTTTTGCACATGAGTTCCAGCTCCAAGCACCTGAGAATCCCGCCTAAAGTCATTAGTTATAGCATCAAGTGACAACTGGCTGCAATCCTAGCAACGACAGGAACCAGGATGTTTATCTCTCTCATGAAGAAAAGAGGTCAGGATCATACCCACAACCTAGCATCCAAAGGGGTTCTCAGGGCAAGCCAAGTCTCTGAGTGGAAATTCAGTTCTCTCTCCCTCTCCCTTCTTACCACCTCCTCTGTACTCCTTAACAGAAAAACAAGAGGCATCTGTCTGCACCTGCAGCCCTGAGAAAGCCCCTGCTGCCCACACTTGAAGTAGAGGGTGGAGGCGCTGGGTTCTTGCCTTTGTGCAGGGGCCCTAGGTGCTGGGCGGAGCCAAACCAGTTGCTGCTCAGGCTGGCTGGCTGCTAAGGCTTGCTCCACACTTCTGCCAAGAAGAGTAGAAACTGACATGGAGCAGGGGAAGGGTCTGACTCACTTCATCCTGGCTATCATTCTTCTCCAAGGTAAGAGCCGCTAGGGGGTCTGGCAACCTGGGGAAGGGCTCACTGGTAGAGGCCATCACCAGAAAGGCAGGGCTACTGGAATCCTAACCTTGAACCTACCTCAGCAGTCACCCTGGAATTCAAAGAAGGAAAGGCAAAAATGAAACTTCTTACTGTTCTCATCTAGAGAGAAGTAATGTCTCAAAGGGGTTCTTATCTCTGAGAAATCAAAATAGAGGGCTTGACTGAGAAGACCCTGCTGCCGCCATCTTATGCTTGAATGTAGCTCAAAAGGGCACAGGCAAGAAAACTGAAAGGGAAAGGTACGTGTTCTCTGATTCAGAGATGGGCTTAGCAGTAGACCTGTGAAGCATTCACTCACTCACTCACTCACTTGGTCAATTGGCCAACTGGTCAACAAGCATGGGTAAGATCCAAATGGGCAGATAGTGCAGAAGGATAAAAAGATAAATAAAAAGTTTCTGCTCTAAAATCTTATGGTGTAATTAGAGAAGTTAAATTTCAATGTTGCCATACTGAGCATAAGATGCAAACAGGGTTGCCTTAATGAATATCCAGTTTAAAATATCCAATGGTCATCTGGAGTCTGAACACATGGGGGGAACCCAAAACCACTATAGTTATTGATATTGCACAAGTACCATGTGATATGTCAGGATGGAACTGTAAGACACCAACTCTTATGGGATAATTAGAGGGGAGAAAAAAAAAAAACTCAAGAAAGTAATGAAAGAATGGTCAAGGACCTGAAATAATCAGAAGAGTACAAAGCATGGTATAGACAGCTTCCAGAGGAGAGAATTACCAAGAGTATGACTCTCTTAGCGAGAGTCCAACCACATAAGAACATATTTAAAATTTAGGTTTGTGGGATCTGGCAAAATAAAAGTCATGAGTAATTAAATAAGAACAGTTTTGGTGGAATAGTGTGAGTGAAAACCTAATGGATGAAGGCAGGTGACAAAGGGCAGTGAGTATAGACTACTCTTGAAAGAAACTGAATGAAAGGCAGGAGAGCTGGAGCAGGAGGCAGAGGTCAAAGTACAGTCTAAGAAGAAATATTTTTGAGGGTAAGAGAAACTTGAGCACATTTGTTGATGTCGGAAGTACAGAGCTAGGAAGGGAGACAAGGGCACAGAGGGTAAGGCAATATTACCTGCTCGGACTAGCAGAAAGGAAATACAGATGGCTTGGCCATTGGGAGACTTGTAAAGAGAAAGAAGCTGGAGAAAAGGCTACAGGACCTGTGTTCTCAAAAAAACTAAGTGGAAGGCAATATCACCCGCTGAAACTGAGCTGATGATAGCCAAGTGGGAAACTTAAGAAGACAGGGAGAGTGTGGAATTATTTCTGAGAGAAAAGGGATAAAGAGTGAGGTAACACAGGTTAGAGGGCAGCCCTGGAGCTGGAGGGAGCTAGCTGCATATAGTGAAAAGAGCTTTGGATCAAGCAATAGAAATGTGAACTCCGGGTCCAGCTCAGACACCATTGAGCTGTGTGTGCACTCTAGAACAAGGCCTCCAACCCTCTGGGCTCAGTTCTCTTAACAATCAATCCAGAAATTTTGCTATGGGAACTCTCAAGTTCTGAAAGGAAGCAACACTGAGATGTAACAAACATCAGCAATAGTTCCATTTCCTTCCTTTGGAATCTGAGTTTGAAGCAAGGGACTCTTTGGTGATCAATTCTTGGGGAGAAGGGCTGCTAAGAAATCTATTTAACTGTTATGCCTTTCTTCTGCATTTACTCCTTTATGCATTCAGGCATTTGTCCAACAATACGAAGCTCCTACCATGTGTAGGCATTGTGTTGGGGACCATTCATAAGCAGTTCAGCCCTGCACAAAATTCTAAGACAGTTGACTCCTTCCAGCAATTTCTATCATACTTTGACTCCTGACCAGCTCTCTTCATCATACATTCTAACTCTAGCCACACTGTTCCTCTTGTCCTTTACCAAATCTAGATCTTCACTCACCTGTTTTTTTCTACCCAAAATGCCTTTCTCTGTCTAATGAATTCTTACAGTTTCATTCTTCAGGGTTCAGCCAAATTTCTCACAACAGCTTCTATTTCTTTTCAAATGCATTCATATTGGAACTAAAAGATAAATTACGAGTTCTATTACATTAATTACATATGCTTATTTTTTCCACTTCATCTTAAATTCTTTGGAAGAGCAACTGGTTCTTGACATCACCACCCTTTTCCTTCACAATACTTAATCATGTTAGGTCATCATAATGCTCGGTAAATGTTTGAATTAAATCAAATTGAATTAATTCCCGAGCTATTTCTCTGTACTACTCTACCATGCAACCTGTTATGGAGAGAGATTTGAGGGCTAATTGAATAGCTCACTTTCCTAGGACTCACTTTTCAGGGTTTCTATAATAAACTCACTTTTTAGGGTCTCTATAAGAAAAAGATTGCCAAGATTTTAGAAATAAGGGCTGGAGATGTGGCTCAAGCGATAGCGCACTCGCCTGGCATGCGTGCGGCCTGGGTTCGATCCCCAGCACCACATGCAAACAAAGATGTTGTGTCTGCCGAAAACTAAATATTAAAATTCTCTCTCTCTTAAAAAAAAAAAAGAAGAGTCTATAGATGTAGCTCAGTGGCCAAGAACCCCTGAGTTAAATACCTAGTACTAAAAAATACAAATAAAAATTGCATTTAAAAAAAAAAGATTTTAGAAATAAGTCAACTTCAAAGGCTTTGGCCACACTTACCCCTTGATAGGGTTTTAGTTGCTAACAGAATAGAACATTCTGGGCTGTATAGTCAATACCTTTACATATACTGCAATACAATTTGGATGCTAACCCCCCAGAGTTAATGGCAGATCTCACAAGTTAAGAGCACAGCTGCCAACAAAATTGCCCTCACTGCAAAGGTATTCCCTCAAATGCGGGAGTCCCCAGACCTCACTAACTGACAAACTAGCTGTATATCCAGAGAGTTCCCATGACTTCTCATGTTTGAACATGTACTAGAATGACTCACAGAACTCAGGAAAGTATTTTGCTTACTGTTACAGCAAATATATATATATATATATATATATATATATATATATATATATATATATATATATATTTGAAAGAAACAGAGAGGGCAAGGCCTTGGGGAGTTCTGAACACAAAGTGTCTATGGCCTCTCCCTGGGGAATCAGAACCCATCACCTTCCCAGCAACCATGAAGCTCCATTACGTTATTATGGAGGTGCCACCACAGAGTTACAGTTGATTGAATCATTGGCCAGTTAACTGAATTCCATCTCAGCCACTCCCCTCCCAGGATTGGCAGCAGTGACTTCAAAGCCCCATATGGTTGGTCTTGACCAGGCCCATCCTGAGTCATTGCCTTAGCATGAGCTCAAGTACAGCCCAAGTGGGTACCAAGAATAGCAGATGCACTGCATCACTCATGAATTCCAAGGGCTAGAAACTCCCATCCAGGAATCTGGGACAAAAACCAAACAAATTCTTCATTATAATGTTGACTTCAATTCAGTAATTTAGGCTACATTCAGTAATGTGGGAACAGATTCTGTCATTCCCATGGGTTAGAATCCCTCTTGATCTTGACCTCAAATGACCATGAGAATACTTCAGGGCGTCACAATAACTCCATGCCCACCTGATCCTCTCTCTGTTGTCTACAGGTGCTGTGGCCCAGTCAAGGAAAGGTAGGAAAAAAAGACTTCTTTCTGTCCCCAAACTCTGAGGAAATTCATAGAAATGTGACTTGCTACAGAAGTAGTGCACACCTCTAAACTCAACTCCTTGGAGTATTACAAGTTCCAGACCAGCTTCAGCAACTTAGCAAGACCCTTAGCAATTAGTGAGACCCTGTCTCAAAATAAAAAATAAAAAGGGATGTGGCTCAGTGGTAAAGCACACCTGGATTTAATGCCCAATACTGAAAATAAAAAGTCCCTCAGGAGGAAACAGTTTTAGAAAGGATGAGGTGAAGGGTGAGAGATAGCTGCTATCTCCATTATCAACCAAATCAGCCCTGCTGCAACCTGTTCTGGGCAGCTTTCCTATAGATAAGCAATGTCTGGTCCTTGCAGGAGAAAGAGGAACCTGGTAAATAGACAGGTCACATGTAACTGTGACCTGTGAGCCAGTAGCATTGGCATCACCTAGGAGTATGTTTATAATGCAGAATCTCTCCTCACTAGGACTACACATTGAAGTTTGAGGCACAACTTTATTACTACACTAAAGGTCTTCTCCTGGTACCCTGAGGTAGAGAGAGAGGCAAGACCCTTAACAGAATATCGGGCTTTTCCTTTTCAGAAAAACATCTGATAAAAGTGAATGACAATCGAGAAGATGGTTCAGTACTTCTGATTTGTGACTTGACCGACAAATACATACAATGGTTTAAAGATTCTCCAAATACACTTGTCCAAAATACAAGTGAAAAAACATTCAATATAGGAAGTAATGTCAAAGACCCTCAAGGGATATATTGGTGTGGAGGATCAGAGTACACTTCAAGGCCATTCCAAGTTTATTATAGAAGTATGTAATCCCCTTTTGTTTGTTTGTTGTGAAATTAAGTGGTGCTTACTCTTCTGGTGAGATTACTGTCTAGGATGAAGGTAGAAATAGATACTGAACACTGACTACAGTAATAGCCATTTCTCTTCATCTCAGTTTGCTTCTTCTTTTTTTTTTTTTTTTTTTTTTTTTTGCTGGGGGGTAGGTACTGGGGATTGAACTCAGGGGCACTCCACCACTGAGCCACATCCCCAGTCCTATTTTGTATTTCATTTAGAGACAGGGTCTCTCTGAGTTACTTTTAGCACCTCGCTTTTTGCTGAGGCTGGCTTTGAACTCGAAATCCTGCTGTCTCAGCCTCCCAAGCCGCTGGGATTACAGGCGCTGCTTTTTTAACAAGACAGTTTTCTCATCTTTTTGGAAAAGCATAATTAGTCCTGTAAACGCTGGCTTACTTTTGGTTGGGCCCCATGAATTGGAGAAGTTTAGCAACACTGGTAAACTGAGTTGGGCGGGGGAGTGGGAATGTAAGGAAGATTACAAGGTGAGCAGCAGTGAAGGGAGGGATACAAGGGTGGGGAGAACAGGACCTGGGTTTTCTTCTACTCCACATAGTTCCTGGGCTTCCCTAGGACTTCTCAGTGAGGAACATAGAGAAGCACTGAGTTCTTGGTCCAAGGATCTTCCCTAACCATACCTCTAACAGAGGGAGAAGCCTGCCGCCCCAGACAGAAGCATTGTTGCTGGTAGGCAGGAGAAAAAGATCCAGGAAGAACAACACTCACACCCTATGGGAGGCTCATCCCTCACTGTGCCTGGTTTCCCCCAGTGTGTCAGAACTGCATTGAGCTAAATGCAGCCACCGTATCTGGCTTCATCTTCGCTGAAATCATCAGCATTTTCTTCCTTGCTGTTGGAGTCTACTTTATTGCTGGACAGGACGGAGTTCGCCAGTCAAGAGGTAAAAGAGGGCTGAGGGTATGGCCTAATGGTAGAGCACCTGGCTAGCATGCATAAGTCCCGGGATTAGATCCCCTGCACCACAAAAACAAAATGAGGAGGTAAAAAAATGTTCTTACCTGAGATGTGGAACCACCCAAGACCTTACCTTTCCTTCCTACCAAAATAGACCCAATAACAGAGACCATGCTGGCACATGTTGCTAATGTGCAGACTTGGGTGAGGTAGGAAAGAGACATTTGGTGTTACCCCAGTATATTTACCTGTTCCAACCTCCTCTGATTTGTTCTCTGTGTTTTTTGAAAACTCTTTACTGAAGTAAAACCTACATATAGAAAAGTGAATCACAAGCTTACAGCTGAAAACATTCAACAAAACAAACATCCATGCATCCAGCACCCAGTTTAAGAAAGAAAGTATTGGTCTGGGGTTGTGGCTCAGTGGTAGAGTGCTTGCCTAGCACGTGTGAGATACTGGGTTTGATTCTCAGTACCACATACCAATAAATGAGTAAAATAAAGGTCCATCAACAACTAAAATTTTTTAAAAATATAAAGAAAGAAAGAAAATATCACCAACACCATAGAAGCTCCTCTTAGGATCATTTTCAACCACACCCATCCCACTACCCCGCTACTATCCTGACTTCTAACAACAGAGATCAATGTATCCTATTTCATTGTGGTTGTTCTTTAGGCAAATGAATTCATGCAATAAGAATTCTTGTGCATGGCTTCTCTCACTCAAAAATACACTTATGAGATTTATCCATGTTCTTGTATATTGTTGATTCTTATACTATTTAGTATTCCATTGGGTGAATATGGTCTTTTTTTTTTTTTCTTGTTCAGGGGCACTTAACCATGGAGCCACATCCCAGCCCTTTTTCATATTTAGAGACAGAGTCTCCCTGAGTTACTAAGGGCCTTGCTAAGTTGCTAAGGCTGACTTTGAACTCATGATCTTCCTGCCTGTCTCCTAAACCACTGGGATTTTAGGCATGCACTGCCATTCCCAGATGGACCATATTTTTAATACTAAACACAAGTATGTCTTTTGTTTTTATCCTTCCAAGAAATAAAAAAAATAATATGAGATTGAAAATTTTATCAAAATACCAATGTCAATTTATCATTCTTATGTATGTATATTTTATTTTTTGTGCAGCTTCAGACAAGCAGACTCTGTTGCCCAATGACCAGCTTTACCAGGTAAGGGATAAGGAATGAAAGACACAATGCCATCATTAGTTGGGAGGAAACTTGGGGAGAGAAGCAAATCATTTAGAAACTACTATACAGAGAATGAACCACTTACAGCATACCAAATGATAAGATGATTGTCCTTTTGAGCAGAATGGGAAAAATAAAGAGAAGGACTGAAAGAGACTGAGGAAAAGTTGAAGAATATACTGAGAGGGACACATAAAGAAGCTATACACAGAGCCTCCCTCTCCTCATCTTCTTTTGGCCCCTAGGAACATAAAGCACCCACTCCATATCCTTGCACATAAAAAGCATTCAGTTAACCAGGCATGGTGACACCCACCTGTAATCCCAGAGACTTGGGAAGCTGAGGATCCCAGTTTGAGGCCAGCCTCAGCAATTTAGCAAAACTGTATTTCAAAATAAAAAAACAAAAAGGAATGGGATGTAGCTCAGAGGTAGAGCACCACTGGATTCAAACCAGAAAGAAGGAAAGGAAGGAAGGAAGGGAAAGAAAGAAAAGAAGAAAATAGACAAGCCAGGCACAATGGCACATACCTGTAATCCCAGCAGCTCAGGAGACTGAGGCAAAAGGATTTCAAGTTCAAAGCCAGCCTCAGCAACTTAGAAAGACATGAAGCAACTTAAAGGCTGTCTTTTAAAAAATTTAAAATTAAAAAATGCTGGAGATGTGGCTCAGTGGTTGAGCACTCCTGGATTAAATCTCCAATACCAAAAGAAGAAGAGGAGGAGGAGGAGGAAAGAAGAGGAAGGAAAAATAATTCAATCAGTATGCACCATATTAATTAAGAGTGGGTAGGAAAGATGGGTTTACTACTTTGCTGTCCTCTTCAGCCTCTCAAGGATCGGGAAGATGACCAGTACAGCCGTCTTCAAGGAAACCACCAAAGGAAGAAGTGACCTCAGGACTCAAGAATAGGTGGTTCTTCAACACCAGTTCAGAGTAAGTGCCTTTACATCTCCTCTCCCCCAATTGCTGCCAAGTATGACTCTCTTCCCCAAGCAGCTACAAAGATGTGTGTGTGTGTGTGTGTGTGTGTGTGTGTGTATGAGAGAGAGAGAGAGAGAGAGAGAGAGAGAGAGAGAGAGAGAGATGCATGAGAAGCAGTTGACTGTGGAGTCCCTTATCTACAAATACTGGGACCAGTACTGGTTGCCTTGACCTAAGAAAATATGAATGCTGTGTGTAGCTAAATCCTCTTAGAGCAGGGCCTCAAGCCACAGAGATGCTAAATATTAACCTTATTAGTGTCTCTCCACATCCTATTAGCATTTTGGGGTAGTTGATTCTTTGGGTTGTCCTGTGCAGATGCCAGTAATAGCCCCATTATTATTTGGGGCTTACTGAAAGTGTTATTTGATTTTCCAACCAATTGCAATTTTTCTTTTTTTAATCCAGGTATTCTCCCTTCTACTGAGTTCTCAGAATCAAAGCAATACATTTTGGAGAGCTCTCAGCAAAGAGATTTTCAGCCCTAATTCTAAACTCCAGGATTGCAGAGATGACAAACCAAGAGGAGGGCCACCAGAGCAAATTTGGGTTTTTCTCAAAATAAAAGTCAAGGCTGGAGATATGGTTCAATAATAGAGCACTTGTTTATCTGTCTAGCATGTATGAACTCTATGAGACCCTGGGTTAAAACGGGGTGGGGGGGTGGGGAGGGGGGTAAAAATAAGTACAATGTGGTGTTTCAAGAGTGCCACCTATTGGTAAAAATGTAAATTGAAAGTAAAAAATAACCCCTCTATTAGAACAGGTTTTTTTTTTTTTTTAAGTTTTAATTTTTACTGAGTTTTTGTATAGGTCATAGTTCATGTGGCTCAAACATGCAGTGTTCACTTGCATTCCTATCTACCAGTTGCCTTCTCCATAGGTAAACCAGTTTCTTATATAGCTTCCCAAAGGGGTGTGTGTGTGTGTGTGTGTGTGTGTGTGTGTGTATCTTCTGGGCATTAAAGAGAAAATTCTCAAATACACATTTTTCCCTTCCCCTATTTTTCACATAGATGATACCATACTAGACATATTTCATTTCCCCTAATAAAACCTTAAGATTATATATTCCAAATAAAAATAACTATAAAATGCAGTCACATCGTATAGATTGATTTTAGTCATTTATTGATGGACATTTAAGTTGGTTCTAATCTTTCTCTTAAAACAGTGCTACAATGGCTAATATATTACTGTCATTTTAAAATAATTGCATTGAATTGAAATTTGTGTGCCACAAAATTCACCTATTTTTAAGTGATTCACCTGTTCTCAGAATTTTTAGCAAATTTACCCTTCACCATTACCATAATTCAGTCTTAGAACATTTCCTTATAACATCATTCTCTTAAGATGTGCCGTTTTGCCATCTCTCTGTTCTCACCCTCAGCCCCAGGTAACCACAAATCTTTTCTGATTTTTGTTTAGTTTTGTCTTGTTTTTTGTTTGTTTGTTACCAGGTACTGAACCCAGGGGCGTTTAACCACTGAACACCCCCAGCCATTTTTGTTTATTATTTGAGACAAGATCTCAATAAGTTGCTTAGGCCTCACTTAAATTGCTGAGGCTGGCCTCAAACTTGCCATCCTCTATTCTCAGCCTCCTGAGTTGCTGGGATTGCAGCGTGCACCACCACACCCAGCTTTTCTGTCTCTTAGGCTTGCCTTTTCTGAACATTTCATATAAATGGAATCAGACAGCATGAAATCTTTATATCCTTTAGTATGTTTTCAGGGTTCATCCATGTTGTAACATGTTTCAGAATTTTGTTTCATTATTGCTGAAATTCATTTTATGGATACTCCACATTTTGTTTATCCATTCACCAATAAATGGACATTTGGGTTGTTTCCATTTTTGCCTATTATAAATAATGCTAATATGAACATTCTCAAGCAATTCTTTGTGTAAATATGTTTTCAATTTTCTGTGTTAGATAACTAGAAGTGAAGAATTTCTAGATTACATGTCAAATTCATGTTTAACATTTTAAGAAACTGCCAATTTTTTCCCCAAACTGGCCAAACTATCTTACATTCCCATCAACAATGTATGAGAGCCACTGTTTTTCTGTATCCTCACCAATATTTATCACTGTCCATTTTTAAAAATATTTTTAATTGTCAATGGATCTTTATTTATTTATATGTGGTACTCAGAATTGAACCCTCTGCCTCACACATGCTAAGCAAGTGCTCTACCACTGAGCCATGACCCCAGCCCATATCACTGTCCATTTTAAAATAGTTATTTTAGTGGATATAAAATAATATCATAGCCTTTGGGGGTAGGTATCAGGGATTGAACTCAGGGGTAGTCAACCACTGAGCCACATCCCCAGCCGTATTTTGTATTTTATTTAGAGACAGGGTCTCCCTGAGTTGCTTAGCAGCTCACTTTTGCTGAGGCTGACTTTGAACTCGCCATCCTCCTGCCTCAGCCTCCTGAGCTGCTGGAATTACAGGCATGCACCACCACACCCAGCAATATCATAGTCTTAATGGCTAATAAACATCTATTCATGAATTTATTAGTTGTTCATATGTCTTTAGTGAAATGTCTATTCAGATCTTTTGCCCATTTTTAATTGGTTTGTTTATCTTCTTACCATTCAGTTGAAAAAGTTCTTTACATATTTTTTAATACAAATTCTTTATCAAATACATAATTTGGAAATATTTTCTGCAGTTTTTTCCTTTTTTTTTTTTTTTTTTTTTTTGGTACTGGGAATTGAACCCAGGGACTCTACCACTGAGCTACATCCCCAGCACTTTTTAAAATTTTTTGAGATGGAGTCTGTCAAAATTGCCCAGGAAATTTTACAATCTTCCTTTTCAGTCTTCCAAGTATATGGGACTACAGGAGTGTACCACCAAATCCAGCACTTTTCACTTACCTCCATGGTATCAAATCCAAGGCCTCACACATATTGGTACAAGCCAACACTCTGAATTATACCCCTCAGCCTTCCTCATCCCCCTTTTTAAAGGGTCTAAATTTCATAGACTGACCTTGAACTTGCAATCTTCCTGCTTCAAAGACCCAAGAAACTGAGATTACTGGCGTGTGTCACTGCACCTAGCTGTGTTGCATTTCCCCGCTCCCTGCCCCCCAGGTACTGAGGATTGAATCCAGGACCTTGTACCTCCTGGGCAAGCACTCTACCACTGAGCTAGACGCCAGCTCTAATGATTATATTTGTGATATCATCTCTAAGAAGTTTTTGCCAAATCCATGATCACTAAGATTTTTCTCCTGCCTTATTTTTATAATTTTTAGTGTTTTATTGTTTTAGCTCTAATGATAAATGTCATTTTGAACAAGCTTAAAGATTATTTATAACAAGAACAAATAAATGAAATTGTTGAACCATCATGCATTTGCATTGTAGTTTTATTAAATGTTGACAAAGTGTACTTCATAGAGGTTATACTAATATACACTACCAATAACAATAAACAAAAGTGCTTGTTACTCCACACATCATATATTGTTAAAATATTTGAACTGTGCCAGACAGGGTCTCGCTGAGTTACTGAGGACCTCACTAGATTGCTGAAACTTTGAACTCATGATCCCCCTTCCTCAACCTCCTGAGCTGCTGGGATTACAGGCGTGTGCTACCACGACCAGCATCCCCAGCTCTTTTTTAATTTTAATTTTAATGCATCTCACAAAATTGACCAGGCTAGCCTAGAACTTGCAATCCTAGTAGCTAGATTACAGGCATGTCCCATAGCACCCACTTTTAAGCCAGATAGATAGCTGCCTAGATATTCCAGAAATATTTATTGAATAATCTATCTTGCACCCATTAATTTATTTTATTTTGCAGTATTGGTGATTGAACCCAAAGTCTCGTGTACATTAGACAAGGGCTCTACTACTGCAGCATCCCCAGTTAAATACTATGTTACAACTCCACTCTCAAAGGATTATAAATTTCAGGAAGGAAAAAAAAGTGGGGGGCTGGGGACGTGGCTCAAGCGGTAGCGCGCTCGCCTGGCATGCGTGCGGCCCGGGTTCGATCCTCTGCACCACATACAAACAAAGATGTTGTGTCTGCCGAAAACTAAATAAAATAAATTAATTAATTAATTTTAAAAAAAAAAGAAAAAAAAAAACTGGGCTTTTTTTTTTTCACTATGTTATCTCAAGGAACCAGAACAGTGTAGGCATTCTAAAGACTGCATAATGCTTTTTGTGTGTATATGGTTAAAATATGCATAATATAAAACTTATCATTTTAACAAGTCTTAAGTATACTATTCAATGACATTAAATACCTTCACATTGCCGTACAGTTATCACCAATATACGTTTCCAAACTTTTTCATCATCCTGAACAAAAATCCTGTATTCATTAGAAAACAATTACCCACTCCTTTCTCCACCATCCCTTGGTAATCTTTATTCTACTGACTGACTCTATGACTTTGTCTATTATGGGTACTACATGTAAGTTGAAACATATAGAATTGTCATACATGGCTAATTTCACATAGCATGATGTTTTCAAAGTCCATTCATGTGGTGGCATGCATTTATTCCTTTTAAAGGTCAAATGATAGTCTGCAGTATTTATATATTTTGTCTATCATTTATTTGTATGTAGACATTCAGGGTTTTTTTTTTTTTCTCTTTTGGTTATTATGAATAATGCCACTATGAACAGGGGTGTCCAAGTGCCAGTTAAGTCCCTGCTTTCAATTCTTTTGAGCATCTGTTTTGAAGTGGAATTGCTGGGTCATATGATAATACTATGTTTAACTTTTTGAGAAACCATCAAACTGTTTTCCAAGTGGTGCATTTTTTTACATCCCCATCAGAATTCCATAAGCTTCCAACTTAACATCTTCACCAACATCTGTCTTCTATTTTTTTGATAAAACCCATCAATAGTGGTAGTGAAGCAGTATCTTATTACAGTTTTGATCATCATTTCCCCAATGACTACTGATGATGGGTATCTTCTTTGTAGCAATATCTAATCAAGTGTTTCACCCATCTGTGAATTAGATTGTTTGGTATTTTGTCAATGTATTGTAGGAGTTCTTTATATATTCTTGATATTAATCCTTTATCACATATATGGCTTACAAAATTTTTCTCATTCTATGAATTGTCTTTTCACTTGCACAGACCTTCTATTTTTAAAAGTATGCAGCTCCCATTACTCTTGCATATTTCAAAACGAACCTGTGGATTGTATGCTGTTGCCACTGTAAAATCCATTTTTTTAAAAAATCGCACATTATCTGGCACTTGTACATGCTCAAATCTTAGTTGTTATTGCTGTCATTGTTACTGCTTCACAAATAATAATCTACGAAAAGTTACAGAAGCTGCTTGGGAAAGGTATGGTACCAGTGGGAAAATCCCTACAGAGTTTACGACCAGAGCCAGAGATCACAAAGTTACATCTGCGCTAGATGCTACGATTTCCAAAGACCACCCTCATATACCACTAACTTCCAAACCACTTCGCCCAACAGACCCCACCTCCGACCCCAACCCGATCCCAGGGCCATTTTCGGCCACTTCCGCCCCGCCCCAGCAGGCTTCAAACAAGCTAGCGCGTGCGCAGTGGGGGTGTTTGCGTGCCATTTGTCTGCAAGGGCGGACGCATCCCGCTTCCGGCGCGGAGGTGACAGTCCACACGCCTAGGCGCTTAGTGATGATGTCAGCTCCGGTTGCCATGCTGAGTCGGAAGTGGGAACCCTTTGGCCCCTGAGACTGTCGTGTCGTCGCTGCTGGCCCTTCAGGCTCTGGTAAGAGAGAAATTAGCTTGAGGGTAGGGGACCGTTGAGTCTTCAGTGGCAGCTTTTCTCCCAGTCGAATGCCAGCACAGGCCTCTTCCAAATTCCTTCTCCTGTGCTCTTCTAACCAGAGACCCTCTCCCCTTCGTGAACTTTGACCCTGATTCGGAAACCCTTACATTGCTCCAATTTCTAATTTCTCAGCACATTTCTGTCCCGCTTTGCAACACCGCTCCTGGAAAAGGCCAGAATATTGTCCTTGTATATCTTTTGACTTCCTTTCTCTAAAACATGCTCCCTGAGGGTGGGTCTCCCTCCTCCCAGTGAATCCCTTATGGAATACGGAGGGATAAAATATAAAATAAACAATAGATAGCCATATGCCAAGAGAGTTAAATTAAGCACCAGACACAGTGATCAAACTAGTTGAGTACTTGTGGCAAGATATTGATAGTTCTTAAGGCAAGTGATGGGCTCCTGGCACTCTGCTTCATGTTTTCTTGGGTTCAGAGGACAGTCTTAAAATTGATCACAGCTCAGGAGCTAATGTTTAATGGGTATTCCCTTTGGGATCAGTTTTTTACGTCCAGAGCAGAAATGTCTTTCGCTTCACCATCATTAACTGTTTGGGTACCACAGTTCTTACTTGATAAGGTCTTTCTAGCTTGCATACAGATGTGTTAAAAGGCTATGTTGCTACATTAGCATCACCTGAAAGTATTATTGGGTAGAATATATTACACTGGTAGCATTTTTTATACCTATTTTTATTTGATGTATTGTTTATTCTTTGTAAGAACAGAGACTTTACAGGCTTGACTTAAAAGAGTGTGATTTGTTTATTTATATATGTATGTATGTATTTATGTATGTATTTTGTGGTGTTGAGGATTGAACCCAGGTCTCACACTTGCTAGGCAAACACTGTACCTCTGAGTTACACCTGCGCTCACAAGCCTTGATTTTAACAATTCAAGTTTTACGAAGTGTTTCAAATATTTCTGTTTAAAAATAGTGTCAACTCAGGTTTTAAAACATTTGGGTGCTCACAAGAGCTGACAGTGGCCATTAAAGGATTATTAGCACTGCTTATAAACAAACTTGATTCTGGGGAGGGTGAAAGAATTCTGTAGAACCAGAGGTAGATATATATAGATGTAGACCCTTTCAGTGGGTATACATTGTAAAATTTGTTTTCAAGGAGGACTTATTCAGAAATATTCAAAATCAAATTCAAAAGCTTCTGAAGATTATTAGTTGTACCATGCCAAAGACTGACAACAGGGTAGTGTTGTATCTCTGTATGGAAATTGAAAATAAGAGGATTAAAATAGGGCATTATTGAATACTAAAACAAAATATCAAGGTTCCATTTTAAAAGACTTTCTTTTGGAGTGGGTGATATCTAGGTACTCTTATTTACTTTGTAAGTTCATTGAATAAATCTAAGCCAGTATCTCCACAAAGGTTCTCCTCAAGCGATCAGTCCTCCTTTTTCCTGTAAGCAGTTAATGCAGTTTAGCCTTTTTTTCTATGAAGAGTTTGCATAGATATTAAGTACATATGAAAAAGATGAGCTTATCCAGGTGCCGAGGATGAAAAAGATGAGCTTATCCAGGTGCCGAGGCACACACTTGTAATCCCACCAACTTAGGATGCTGAGAGAGGAGGAGTGCAAGTTCAAGGCCAGCCTCAGCAACTTAATGAGGCCCTAAGCAATTTAGTGAGATCCTGTTGCCAAATAAAAATAACAAGAGCTGGGGGATGTAACTCAGTGGTGAAGTGCCTCTGCGTTAAATCCCTAGCTACCACCACCCCACCACCACCAAAAGAAAGAAAGAAAGAGAAAGAGGAAGGGAGGAAGTAAGTTGCTCAGAGAGGTAGGCATAAACCTTTTTTGTTTTCAACAGACATTTGAGATAACATATATATTTTCATTCTTAATTCTACACATCTTTAGAAACAAAAGAGCCACAGTGCCTGGTCTGTAACTTGCCTTCCACTGCATTCCCAAGACAAGTAGTAAAGCCCTTAACCTTGAAGTAGGATCATGAGTAATGCTATTGATGACAAGGGGTTCAGGAATAATTACATGTCAGATTGAGTCATTCAGTAAATATCTACTTAGGGTTTTGTGATTGTGAAGTATAATTCCAACATGAAGAAAAATTAATCAGATATGAACCTGTACATACAGTTTAGTACAGCAGAAAATCTGCTTAGGGATACAATATAGAAAGTTGAAACTCTCAGGAAAAAATGTAGATAAAGTTGTAATAGAAAAGTTCTATATAATGGGGCAGAGAAGTGTTGAGAAAGAAGGACATAATGCCATTTATGGTGATAAATGCTCTATTTCTGTGTGTGGTCTTGAGAGCCTGTGCCATATGTTCTATATTCCTGGCTTTCAGATTCCTTTCTGCATGATGGTGCATCTTCTTTGCAATGATCTGGACTCTTCAGCGTTTTTTGTTTGTTTGTTTGTTTGTTTTAATGTTCAAATTGGTTTATGCAATTTAGAGGAATTTATTGAATTTTATAACTGAAAAGTGTGGAAAGCTTTCTCTTTCCATCTCTCAACTGTTTTTCTCTTTGTTCATTTAGTAAGATCAGCCTTTTTAGATATTGTAAAGATGGCAACTCTAGGTTTTATCTTACAAGTTTAGCAACCAGACAGGAAAGAAAGAGTTCCCTTTTCTATAGGTTCAGTTAAAGGCCTGAAGCTGGTGCTCACTGACTCTTAAAGGCCTTGATAAGGTCTTATGCCAACTCTTAGATCAGTCACTTTGGCCATACTCTTTAAAGAAGACCAGACTCCTATACACATCCTATACACAACCCGTTTGGAACCCATGAACTGAGTGGAATGAATATCCAGAGAAAAATTTGAGGGTGTCATTTGAAAAAACAGGACATTGTTTTGGAGACCAAAAAAACCCAGAAGCTTACTACACTTTTTGCTACTTACTACTTTACCTTGGAATGCACGGTATCTCTGATATTAGCCAACTAACAGTGAGACAATTTATGGTACCTCCACTTGAATTAAAAGTGATAATTAAGCTTATGCAGTGGTTATATGGGGGAAAGCCATCTTGAGGACTACTGTTAATTCCAACACTAAATAGGCATCCTTTTTCACATTTACCTCAAATAAAATATGCATGGTAAATCGGATGTAGTGGTGCACACCTTTAATCCCAGCAACTCAGGAGACTGAAGCAGGAGGATCACAAATTCAAGGCCAGTCCAGGCAACTTAGCAAGTCCTGTCTCAAAGTAAAAAGAACTGGGGATGTAGCTCAGTGGGAGAGGGCCCCTAGGTTTAATCCCCAATAGCACAAAAATTAATTAATTAATTAAAATATACATGGCAAAAAATAAAATACATAGAGAGCAGTAGCTGACATTTCAATTCCTTGAGGCAGTAGAGTCCTACATCATACTGCAAGGAGGCTAGACATTCTGCCTGTTATTACAGCTAATTAACCATTAGCTCTTATGCAGAAAAATAGCAGAAGATGTGAAGAACTGTTCAGAAATGTTATAAACTCTTTTCCTTTAGTAATTAAGGGTAACTTTATGATTTGCTTTAGCTTTTGTTAATATGATTCTATAAGGAGTCTCTCCTCAATAAACTAAGAGTAGATCAAACGTTCTTTTTTTTTCTTATACCCCTGCCCACATTCTTTCTAAGGCCCTGTCCTTGTAGCAACATCCTTATAAGCAGAATATTCATGCCCTATGTCTCTTCCCACCCTTTTCAGTTTTGCATTTTTATGGGGAAAAGCCTTTCAGAGAGCTCTGTACATCCCATTGAACCACTGAGTCCACTTGACCTTGAATGAGGATATGTAATCAGAAGAGTACAAATGCAGGCTAAGTCAGCCCTTCTAAACACCTTTGAGGTATCTAACAATTTCATGTTCCACAGTACACCTGACAGTTGAAATTTTTATTTCTATGGTATTGTAAAAAATCAGATAAATGAAATGTAGAAATAAAATTAAGCAAAGACTCCTTTTTTTTTTTTTTTTTAAGGAGAGGAAGAGAGAGAGAGAGAGAGAGAGAGAGAGAGAATTTTTAATATTTAATTTTCGGCGGACACAACATCTTTGTTTGCACGTGGTGCTGAGGATCAAACCTGGGCTGCACGCATGCCAGGCGAGCGCGCCACCACTTGAGCCACATCCCCAGCCCTAAGCAAAGACTCTTTAGATTTTAATTGAATAAATATCAGTTTTAGGCCCACTAAGAGAGAGCAATTCCTTAATATATATTAAAGACTCATCTAGTTCCAATCCTGATTTGCCATTCCAAATCCCAGAGTTTGTAGCTAAGGAATTCCCAGCTTCAACCTTAAGTCATACAAGTCTGAGCGGGTTCCACCTTGTCCTTCCATGTGAATGAAAACTAGTCTGCCAGCATAGAGACTTACTAGAAATCCATAGGTCTCATTATTTCTAAGTACCATGTTGTTACAGTTAATAGAAATTCTCTCTACCACTTCAATAATTCTGTTTAACCTATTTTCTTAAAGGTATAGCAGATGGAAACATTTGGACAGATAAATGCATTCCAGCTGAACATTTTTTTAGACTTTGTGGTTTTAGCTGTCCCCAGATCAGACCATCATGTTCAGTTGTCGGGTTTGTAACCATCTTGCCAGAAACATCTTGAGTTTTGAAATGGACAAATCTTGAGCCAAAGCCTTTTTAAATGGGGGGTGGCGGTGGGGAGGAGATAGTAAGTTATAGCTGTTATGTTGTCTGCCCTTCTGAGTCTAACACCTGTTCTTTGCATAGCCCCTCCCCCTAGGTCTGGATGGAGGATACCTTAAAGTGAAATGACAGACCAGGAGAATAACAACAACATCTCAAGTAACCCCTTTGCTGCTCTTTTTGGCTCCCTGGCCGATGCCAAGCAGTTTGCAGCAATCCAAAAAGAGCAGCTGAAGCAGCAATCTGGTAAGTGAAGGAGTCAGTAGCAGTGGATGAGATGACCTAGAATGGAGTCTTCCCAAATTAAGTAATCTTTGGACACTTAATTTATAATTGGAATTTAAGTTTGGGGCAGAAGTTGTTTTTTGTCTGTTTAGGACAGAAGTTTATTATTATTTTTTTTTCTGTTGATTTTTTGTTTGGGAGGCCTTCCCTTCCCCTTTCCTTCTTTTTTAGAAAGAAATCAGATAACTGGTGGTTACACAGGAACAGATGCCAGTTGTAATCCTAAAGCTGTCAAGCTGCTTCATTAAAAAAAAAAAAAAAAAAAAAAAGAGCCTAGTAAAAGTTTTTTAAATAAATTTTTTTTAACATAGGAAACCAAGGTGGTAGGTATGAAAACAAGTCACAAGCAGCTGTAGACAGCAGATATAAAAGAAAAATTTATAAAAGCATTTTACCTAGTACTTAAGAGGCTTTCTCAAACGAAGTACTTCTTCTGTTCTTCTGCCTCTCTTTTGTAGCTTAGTACTGTTAAAACAGACTGTTTTGAAACAAAATCAGAATAATCTCTCACTTACTAGAAAAATGGCTTACCTCATTTTAAATCAAATTTAAGGTCAAGTTCATTTCCTTCTCCTATGAGGAGACATAGACTAAAATAATTACTATGGTATCTCTTAAATATAATAGTGTCTTGAGGACATTCACAATCTTTAAACTACAAATTTGTCCTTTCTCCTCTGTCCAAAAAGAATAATAGTGTTTCTCTTTTGAGAAAAGGAGAATGTTTATATTTTCCCTTTTTTTATTTTTTAAAAATGCATAGCAGAGTTGTCCTTGCTTTGTGATTAGGGTTGAAGAAAAAGAAGGTAAAGGCAAGACAGATCTATAGTAGACAGAGTGATAGATGAAGCAAGAGACAAGTGCAATGCTAACTTCTTAACCAGCAATAAATAGATGTAAGGCTGGCGAGTGGAGAGCATTGCAAATGGCAAACCGTGGGAATGAGGCAGAGGCACATGCCCTTCTGTTACTATTTTGGCAACTCATCATTTTAGTTTGTTTACGCTGATTTTATTGTGCCACTAGGTCCAAACTGTTTGCCACCACCAGTTAGTACTTTGCCAAAACCTTTGACCTCCAAAATTGAAGTTCACTTTTACTAAACTCAGAACTCAAAATACTGAAGCAACTCTTAGTTCTAAGAGTTTTGTCTGGACTTTCAGAATACCCATCCTATCAAGAGAAAAGAAATATGAGTTCATATGGCTTTTATAGTACTGACTGTTATAATCATTCAACATGAGTGCATTCCAAGAGGCAGTCTTTATAAACAAATTTAAGGGACTCAGTCAATAAGGAAAAAGTGAAACCAGGGAGGAAAAAAAAAAAGCTGTAACAAACAACTTATATATTATATACAATAATCAAATGATGAAAAAATCTAATCTCACTTTTTTTTTTTTTTTTTTAAGTACAGGGAATTGAACCCTGAGCAATATCCCCAGGCTTTTTTAGTTTTTATTTTGAGACAGGGTCTCACTAAGTTACTTAGGGCCTCACTAAGTTGCTGAGACTGGCTTTGAACTTGTGATCCTCCTGCCTAAGCCTCTTTGAGTTACTGGGATTACAGGTGTGCACCAGTCTCACTTTTTAATGCTGTTTTGTTTTGTTTTGTTTTGAGACAGGATCTTACTAAGTTGCCCAGGCCAATCTCAAATTTAAATTCCTCTCTTCTCCTATCTCAGCCTCACAAATTTCTAGGATTATAGGCATGAGCCATATGTGTGCCTACCATGCCCAGCTGAGCCTACTAAAACAACAATTATGTCATTTTTATTTTATTTTATTTTTTGGTACTGGGGGTTTAAGCCAGGCGTACATAACCACTGAGGTACATCCCCAGTTCTTTTTATTTTGTTATTTTGAGACAGAATCTAAGTTGCTTAAGGCCTTGTTAAGTTGCTGAGACTGGCCTCAAACTTGTGATACTCCTGTTTCAGCCTCCTGAGTTGTTGGGATTATAGGCATATACCACCACATGTGGCTTGAATTAGGTCATTTTTTTACCTGTGAAATTTATGAAGATTTAGTGGGCACAGCGGCACATGCCTATAATCTCAGCAACTCAGGAAACTGGGCAAGAGGATTGCAAGTTCTAGGTCAGTCTGGGCAACTTAGCAAGACCCCATCTAAAAATAAAAAATGAAAAAGGCTGGCTGTGTAGCTCAGTGATAGAGCCCTCAGGTTCAATCCCTAGCACTGGGGGGTTGGGGAGGTCGGGGAGAAGAAGAAGAAAAGGAAGAAAGAAAATAAAAAAGAAATTTATGAGATTCGAACACATATTCTCAGGTTTGTTTTTTTTTTCCCCAGTGCTGGGAAGTGAAGCTCAGGGGCTCTTACCAATGAGCTACTTTCCCAGCCCCAGATATTCCCTCATATACTAGTGGGTAGGCATATAAATCAGTGCATCTTTGAGGGCAATTTACTAGTATATGTTAAACTTTTTAAGTGGCCAGGCTCAGGCTAGAGATGTAGCTCAATTGATAAAGTGCTTACTTAGCATGGGTGAGACCCTGGGTTTGATCCCTTACACTGCAAAAAAAAAAAAAAAAAAGTTCAAGTCCTTTGAGCCAGCAATTCTGCTTCTATGAATTTATCCTATAGAAATACACGAGTGAACAAAGAGTTACATTAAGTGCAGTATTATTTGAAATTATAAAAAAGTTGGAAACAACCAAATCAGGCAATGAATAAACCTAGAGTTTCGGCAGCTACATTAATTACAGTGCATGTAAAATAAATGCAATATAGTGCAGCCACTGAAAGGAATGAGAGCTGGGCACAGTGACACATCCCTGTAAAATCTTAGCTACTGAGAGGCTGAGGCAGAAGGATCTCAAGTTCAAGACCAACGTGGGCAACATAGGGAGACCCTGCCTCAGTGGGGGTGGGGAGGACATGTTAAAAGGCTAGCTAAAGAGCGTTATGTATTATGTGATCCCATTTTTTAGAAAAAAAGAAAAACCACAGTAATGAACACAAAAAGAGAAAAATAAGAGTCTGGAACACAGCTAAATTGAGTGGTTTGACTGTAGGGAAGTGGTTCAGAGGAGACTTTCTATACTATATTTTCCTGTACCGTTTTGTGTGGTTTTTTGTGTTTGTTTGTTTGTTTGTTTTTTTAGTTATAGATGGGCATAATACCTTTATTTTATTTATTTTTAATATGATGCTGAGGCTCGAACCCAGTGCCTCACACATGCTAGGCAAGCGTTCTACCACTGAGGCACAACCCCAGCTCCTCCTGTACAGTTTTGAGTTATTAAAACAAATGTGTCTCCTGGAAAAAGCCAGACATTTAAAATAATTACAGGCACTTTAATCTATTAGGTAATTCTTTCTTCACTAGGATTCTATATGGAAAGTAAAGCTGTTGGTTTTTTTTTTTTTTTTTTTTTTTTTTCCTGGCAGTGTGGAGTACAATTATGGGTAGAAGTAATAAAACTTTTGCTTTGAAAAATATGGTAAGATTTTATAGCCAGGGATTTCAGAATCCTGCACTTACCTTGCCTGACTTGAGATATTCACTAATTATATGATTAACTTGTTTCACATCTGAAATTATCCTATTCTTCATTATTTTGGTAGTAGCCTTGGTTCTCTCTAAAAGAACGGGAGATGGATGTTTAACAGCTTACATGTTCTGACAGATGAACTCCCAGCTAGCCCAGATGATTCGGATAATAGTGTGTCAGAGAGCCTGGATGAATTTGATTACTCTGTGGCTGAGATCAGCCGCTCATTCCGGTCACAGCAAGAGATATGTGAGCAACTCAACATCAATCACATGATCCAAAGGATCTTCCTCATTACTCTGGATAACAGTGAGTTATAGACTTATAGCCAATCTGTTCATTCTTCTATCTTTCCAGCTATATCATCTAGTGGTTAAATTATTTCACAGTACTCCCTGGAGCATGGTGTTTTTATTTCTATAAAGCTTTTGGTATGACTTAAAAGCAGTATTTAGACAGATATAATTTTTGTTCCCTTTTTGATAATGATTAGGCCATATAACTACTTGCATTAACTACCTTTAGAGGAAAATGGAAATAGTAATCAAACCCATTTTCTTCTCACATGGAACCCTAAGGGACATTAGACAGTGATTTCCCACTGTGCTATATCTGTAGTTAAACCCCAAAGTTAGTACAATGTCTGGGATTTACTCTTTAGATGTCATGACAATAGGTTTATAACAAAACTGGTGCTCTGTAGCTAGGGAGGGAGGATTTAAATCTTTAGATACTGCTTTGTGTATCAAGATCACTCTGGTATTACCTGGATCAAACCTGGATTTAAGAGAAAGGCTATCATGATTAACTATCTGGAACTGGGTATAATTACATGCACCTAAGATCCCAGGAATTCAAGGCCATTCTTTGCACCAAAGCAAGGTCCTGTCTCAAAAAAAGACATCCCCCCCCCCAAAAAAAAATAGTGATCTGTATAAGACCAGGAACATTGCCCCAGTGTCCTTAACCTATCAGATTAAAACTACTTCCCAGGTGATCCTAGCTTGAAAAGTGGGAATGGCATCCCCAGCCGTTGTGTGTATTTGGAAGAAATGGCAGTAGAACTGGAAGATCAAGACTGGCTTGATATGAGCAACGTTGAGCAGGTACCATTCTTATGTTCTTAACAGGTGCCCTCAGTAAAAATTAACATACAGTCAAATTGTACTCGCCATTCTCTAACTGTGACATTGCTTACCTCCATCTCTCATGTTGTTTTTGGTTTCTTTGGAATCTTCTCGCTACTATGACCACGTATCCAAATATACCCCGTTATTTACAAACAGTTAAAATGCCTTCTTATTTACAAAGCTTGCCAAATAGGAGTTACATCCTCCTAATCTATCCATGTATCTTAATGAGAATTGTCACTTTCTGTTTCATGTTGTGTTTTTTTAGGCACCTGTCTGATCTCACCTGTCAGACTGTTCAATTCTTTAGGACAAAACTCATCTCTATCTTCTTAGGGTTTTTTGTTCTTGTTGTTTTGTTGTGTTTTGGTTTGGGTGGGGGTGGTTTTGAGATGCTAAGGATCCAATCCGTGGCCTTACCCATGGTAGGCAAGTGCTCTACCACTGTGCAGTATCTATAGCCCTATTTCTTCTTTATATCCTTGCAAAATCCAGAATGCTGTTAGCTTTCCATCACTCTGATGTAATACAAAGAGAAGTAACTTATAAAGAGAAAGTTTATTTTAACCGTTTGAAGATTCCTGTCCATGATCCATTGGCCCTCTTATTTTGGGCCTGTGATAAGGCAGTACATTATGGTGGGAGCATATGGTAAAGCAAAACTGCTTTTATTATGGACCTTTGAGCAAAGAGAAAGAGACTAGGATATGACAGTCCCGTTCAACATGCAGGCAATGATCTAAGGACCTCTCAGTAGGCTCCACTTCCTAAAAGGTTCCACCATCTCCCAACAGCACTAACCTAGGGACCAAGTCTTTAACATATAAATCTTTGGGGGAATCCAAGCCATGGCAAGTGCATTGTACTTCCAAATACCTGATTAATATTAAAGAGATAAAAGTTTGATTGGAAAGACACTTAACAACTTGCAGTTTAACTTTACACATTTTGAGTATCTTCAAGTGAAGCTAGAAATCACATAGAGTAATAGATTTCACATGTAAGTTTAATCACTGATTCTCAATACCATTCAACAAATAGTCTTTTAATGCCTGTTCTATACTGGTTCTATGCCAAACACTTTAGGCTTTATTTAGAATAACTTTACATATACGATTATTTTCTAACATTTCTAAAGTAATAAGATACTGGGTTCTTTTTTCCTTTTAACTCTAAACCTTGTGATTCTTGTAATAACCTATTGTCAAAATTATTTTACCTCTTTATGTTCTAAGATTAACTTTGAATTTGTTTAATTTGTTTATTTTTCTTAACAGGCCATCTTTGCTCGCTTATTACTTCAAGATCCAGGAAACCACTTGATTAACATGACTTCTTCTACAACGTTAAATCTGTCTGCTGATCGAGATGCAGGAGAGAGGCACATTTTTTGTTACCTTTATTCCTGCTTCCAAAGAGCCAAGGAAGAGGTAAAAGAATAATTCCTATTTAATGCTTTAGTATCCTCTTGGGTATGATTTTAGCATATAAGTCAGAGTTGAATCAGTGTCTTTCATATTGATTTGTATACATTATAGTATCTTTGTCTTCTAATTTAATCTCCTTTCTGTGGATCGGAGTTCATCTCTTTCCCCAGTTAACCAATACCTCCCATTCTCTCTACAAACTTCTTTACATATCACACCCTTAAAAAATAAAGGAAAGTGATAAATTCATTTTCATTGAGGTGTAAGCATTAAAATAGGAACTTGACACTTCCAGATTGGAATTTTAATAGGTAGGTGATTTTTAAGCCAAAGAACAAGTCTGTCATGAATTTGCAGACATCCACAAGAGACCAATATTGTTTGGGACACGGTGTCTTTTCCATTCTATTTATATCTACCCTTTTTCCAGGTCCTAAAGCTCTACTCTTCCCATTCTTCCTTATGTTTGCAGATTACCAAAGTTCCAGAGAACCTGCTACCCTTTGCAGTACAGTGCAGGAACCTCACTGTGTCAAATACCCGAACAGTTCTTCTCACCCCAGAGATCTATGTTGACCAAAACATCCATGAACAATTGGTAGATTTGATGTTGGAAGCCATCCAAGGAGCCCGTGAGTGCATAAGAAGATCTTTGAGCTTCTACATTTTGATTTCCAAATTTAAAATTTCTCTAATTTCATTAGAAAGCCTCAGCACCATTATGGTTCTGGTATAAATTAAGGAAGAGACCTCACACTTTGATCTTTGGAGTTGATAACAATAGAATTATCAAAGAGTTTGAGAAGAGTAAAGAGCCATTGTGTAGCCGATGTGGTAACACAGGCCTGTAATCCCAGCAACTTGGGTAGCTGAAGCAAGAGGCTCTTAAGTTCAAGGTCAGCCTCAGCAACTTATCAAGACCCTTTCTCAAAAGTAAAAGTAAATGGGCTGAGAATGTAGCTCAGTGGTCCTGGGTTCAATCCACAGTATAAAAAGAAAAGAAAAAGAGCCAGTTTGTGAAGATAGGGATATGGTTTAGTAGTAGAGCACTTGCCAAGCATGTGCAAAGCCCTGGGTTTAGTCCCCAGCACCTCAAAGAAGGAGAGAAAGAGTACCAGCGTGTAAAACATATAAAAATTCCTATGGCCTCCTTTCTCTTTCATGTCTTCTGTTAGATTTTGAAGATGTAACTGAATTTCTAGAAGAGGTCATTGAAGCCTTGATACTAGATGAGGAAGTTCGAACATTTCCTGAAGTCATGATTCCAGTGTTTGATATTTTATTGGGCCGAATAAAAGATCTGGAGCTGTGCCAGATCCTGTTGTATGCATATCTAGATATTCTTCTCTATTTCACTAGGCAAAAGGATATGGCAAAGGTAGGTCTGAAAGATGGTATGTATTCATTGTTTTGGAGATTTAATTAATACTTGATGCTTCCTTGTCCTGAGGACACTATACTGTTACTTACAGAATAAGAGAAAATTGGATTGGTGGTTGTATAGACAAAACTCTTTGAGGCCCTCTCACTTTATTGTCTTTATCTTACCATGCAGACAAATAGTACTTATCTTCTCCTACAGGTTTTTGTAGAGTACATTCAACCTAAGGACCCTAGCAATGGGCAGATGTACCAGAAGACCTTGCTGGGAGTCATTCTGAATATCTCCTGCTTATTAAAGACTCCTGGTGTGGTAGAAAATCATGGCTACTTCCTGAATCCATCTCGGTCCAGTCCTCAGGAGATCAAAGTACAGGAGGCCAACATCCATCAGGTTGAACTGTTTCCTGGGATATCCTAGCCCCCTGGTCTTAGATTAGTGTCCTCAAGAACCACATACACATAAGGCTGCTTGAGCCTCTTTAGGAAAGCAAATGGTATGGATGATTTTCTCCATAATGATGTGAAGAAATTGCCCTCTTTTAGCATGTGCTAAGAGCAGGAGTAAAACCATTTAGGGTGAGAATAAGCTGTTGTGACTCTTGCGCTATGTGGTAGCACTTCCACTTCCCCTCAACTCTTGCTCTTGTCACTGAACTTATTTCTTACCACTTAGCTCCTAAAATCTTTTGACTGAACCTCAGCTTATATAACTCCCTTTCTCCATCCCCCTTTCTTTTCCTCGGCTTATGCCCTTTCTGTTTGGGCCTCTTGACATAAATTATAGTAGAGATCTGGCCAACATGAGACATTTTAATGGTTGAAGTGGGAATAGTTTAAGTCTCCCATTCACCATTTAATCTTCACAGCTTTGTAAAACAGATGTTGGCAAACTATAGCAGTGGTCAAACCCAATCTGTCACCTGTTTTTTTTTTTTTTAATAACATTTTATTGGACACGGCCACATCCATTCATATATGTATTGTTTGTGGCTTGATTTTATGCTACCATGGTAAAGTTGAATAACTGCCTGAAGGACCATATGACAAGCAAAGCCAAAACTATAATCTAGTGCTTTGCTGAAAAAGTTTAGCAAATATTGCTCTGAAACTAAGTAATGCTGTGTGCAATTTGGCAGCTGATCAGAAAATTTCTCCTAAATACCCAGAAACATTTTTAAAAATTAGGGAATGGGGCTCAAGGAGAATGAGGGGAAAGATTAGGATTAGCATATTTTTGGAAACTGCCAGTTGCTAAGGTTTGAGAGTAAGAAAATAATTAAATGTGAAATTGGAATATTCTGTGGTTGTGTTTTCTGGTCAAACAGTTCATGGCTCAGTTCCATGAAAAGATCTACCAGATGCTGAAGAACTTACTCCAGCTCTCTCCAGAAACCAAACACTGTATCTTATCCTGGCTGGGAAACTGTTTGCATGCAAATGCAGGCCGCACCAAGATTTGGGCCAATCAGATGCCAGAAATCTTCTTCCAGATGTATGCCTCGGATGCCTTCTTTCTGAATCTGGGTGCTGCTCTCCTGAAGCTATGCCAGCCATTTTGCAAACCCAAGTCCTCTCGGCTTCTCACCTTTAATCCTACTTACTGTGCTCTGAAGGAGTTGAATGATGAAGAACGAAAAATAAAAAATGTACACATGAGAGGTAGGGGCAGCTGGCCTTCTCAGAACTGTGTGTGTGTGTGTGTGTAATTTCTAAGGCATTCATTCCCTTATCCTTTTTTTTATAAAGTAGCTCTTTCTCAAAAAAAAAAAAAAAATGAGGTGTAAAAAAGGTTTAATTTTTTTTTTAAAGCAGTTTTCTAAAATCAACAATTTAGCTTTTAAATGTTGTGCTTTAGTGAGACCTCTCTGGATATGGCAGCCTTCAGTATTCATTCATTCATCCTTTACAAAAATGAATAAAATACAGCTGCCATCCTCTTTGAACTCAGAGGCTCCAGAAAAAGTCAGGTAATTTTAATGTGCCATAGAACTAAGCTCTGAGAACACAGAAAGAGTGAGTAATCAATTCTGCAGGAGTCGGAGGTCTTCATAGCTGAGCTTGAAAGATAAGTTGGGTTTTACCAGGCAAAGGAGCAAGAGTCTATACAAAGGGAATAGCAAGCATAGAAGTAAAAGCTGTGGAAAGTCATGAGTAAGGAATGATGACATGTTCCAGGTATCTTAGAGCAGAGGAGGATGAGAAGTGGGTGGCAGGAAGTGGAGAAAATGGGTCTGAGGAAAAAGAAGGTTAAGGCCAGATTGGAAAAACTTGAGCAATTCAGAGAAATGAAAAAAAGAAAATAAAGGACTCATGATTCTGCCATGCAGAACAGATCCCTTCTTAATTTTGATATATTTCTTCCAGTTTTGTGATTCTTGCAATTATAAAAATGATACTTCTCAAAAGCAAATAATAATAAATATAGAAAAGCATAAAATAAATACAATTGGTCCATTGCCTATCACTTGGAAAAATTACAGTACGATAATTATTTTTAATTTTTGGTGATTTCATTGATTAAGCAAGAGATTTAATTATTTCTGTAGACAAAAGATATTTTTAGAGAAAGTAATGTGATGAGATTTGTTTTAAAGAAATTGTCACTGGTATAGTATGGAAGCTGAACAAGAATAAGGGGAGACTGGAGACCAAGATTCATGTCTGTGGCAAGCCATTTACCATTGCTTTTAACTTCTTTGAGGTTTGGACAAAGAAACCTGTTTGATCCCAGCTGTGCAGGAGCCAAAGTTTCCCCAGAACTACAACCTTGTAACAGAGAACCTTGCACTGACAGAGTATACCTTGTATTTGGGATTTCACAGGTAATTCTTTTGCTGTCACTAGAAAAGAACTATTTGGGAATGAATTATTTAATTGTGTCTAAAACCAGAAGGTTGAAAGTGAGTCTTAAGAGAATTATTCTAGGGGCTGGAGCTGGAGCTTAGTGGTAGAGTACTTGCCTAGCACAGGTGAGGCACTGGGTTCAAGCCTCAGAACAACATACAAACTAATAAATAAAATAAAGGTTAAATTCTTTAAAAAAGAGAGAGAGAGAGTTTAATTCTCAAAGCTAGCATTAGAAAATCTAGCAGGAAAAGAGAATTATTTGAATTTATTTTTGTTTACACGAATCAGCTTTGTCCAGTTAAATTTATTTTCGATTTTTGACTTGTTAACTTTTTAAAATTAAAGATACACTATTTTTTTTTCTACATTTTCACAATTTTAGATTATTGTCTTCCTGTTGTCATTTAGGAAATGGAATTATTTTTATTTTCTGTTTTATTTTCTACTCTTGAAAATTTTGCTACTTACTACTTCTGATGAAAAAGCCAAGAAACAGAATTGGCAAAAATTAAGAAAATGTTAATAAAGGATTCCAGTGAGACCATCTATGTATCTAAGATAAAGAAGAATCTAGAAGTGTGAAGGTTTGAGAACTGTAGTTTAAAATTTTCCAAAGGGATCTAGTTCTGACTAGCCTTACGTCACTATAATTTTTCCCCCTTTTTAACTAAGTGTGACTTTCAGTATAAATAAGGTTAGGAGGTAGCAACTTGCTCTTGGAAGTGGTATAAGGAATAGCAGTTTTTAATGCCTTCTCAGGATACTTAAATTAATAAAAGGCATTTTTCAAAAACCAGCAAATTACCGAAAAGTGGTGGATATAGAAAACTCTCTAATAAAGTGTTTTTAACTTCTTTGAGGTTTGGACAAAGAAACCTTGTAACTCTCTAATAAGACATTTTAAATAAGACAATGTTCGGCATGTGCTTAATCTACTTAACCATCTATATTCAAACACAAAAATGAATGTCATCTAGTTTCTTAGCTGGCCTTAGACATTACCTATAGGATCAAAGGAAATAGTTTTGGATTATACACATAGAATCAGTTATCCTGAGCTTTAAATTATAGGTCTTCCTTTCAGTAGAGAATATTTGGGTGAACTTTCATGAAGAATGGTTTAATTTTATTTTAAACAGAGAGCTGAAGACTAACTGTAAGACATCCTCATAATCCCTCAAAGCACGATCGTTGCACTTTTGTTGTGTAAAACTATCCTGCTGGGCTTCTGGTACTTTGCCTAATAATTTTTATTTTACATAATATCTCACTTTATACCCTGCTCACCTAAGTTGCAGCTGTTTGAATTGTGCACTTCAGCTGAAGGCTGCTAACTATTTGTAATTAGCTTCAATTGTGTTGAATACTTGGTAACATTTTCCCAGTGCAGCACCTTGCCTCTGTCCTGTCAGTAACTTATGAGTGCCTTCTGTGTCATTAAGACTGCATCTCCCTACATCTTTAAAGGGAATGCTAGAATAAATAAATGAGAATTTATTTTTCTAGAATGATCTAAACTAGACTATCTCCCTATGAGCCTTTCTGACCCAGTCTCTTCTGCTTTCTTGGGGGCAGGTTGCATGATCAGATGGTAAAAATCAACCAAAATCTGCATCGGCTACAGGTTGCCTGGAGAGATGCTCAGCAGAGTTCTAGCCCTGCTGCTGACAACCTCCGTGAACAGTTTGAACGACTGATGACCGTCTATCTTTCAACCAAGACTGCCATGACTGAGCCACAGATGCTACAAAACTGCCTAAATTTGCAGGTGTCCATGGCTGTTCTGCTGGTTCAACTGGCCATAGGCAATGAGGGCTCACAGCCAATAGAGCTAACTTTTCCTTTGCCAGATGGCTACAGCTCTTTGGCTTATGTGCCAGGTAAGCAGTTCTCCCTTGGGAACTTCCTATTTTTAGCCATCTAAGTTTAACTGGGTCACTTTGGAAGTTTAGTCCTCAAGATACCTTTCCTTAGTTATCATTTGTTTTTGGAGAAACAACTCAAACTTATAAATATCTACTGATCAAAGTATAAAGTTACTAACAGTATGTTCTCCGGCCTTATGACCCTACTGCTGTGCATATCAGAAAACAGTCTTCAAAAGATTAAAACGAAGCCGGGCACAGTAGCACATGCATGCCTGTAATCCCAGCAACTCAGAAAGCTGAGACAGGAGGATTGCAAGTTCAAGGCCAGTCTCAGCAACTTAGTGAGACCCTGTCTCAAAATAAAAAATAGAATTGAGGATGGAGCTCAGTGATAAAGCACCCCTGGGTTCAATTCCCAGTACCAAAAAAAAAAAAAAAAGATTAAATGAAGCCGGGATTCTCATAGCTGTTAGTTTGTGTCATTTATATGATTTGTCATTCAACTTACAAATTTCTAACTCTCCTGTACTCTTTTTAGAAAGAAAAAAAATTTTTTCTATCAGTTAACCCAGAAGGGAGATTGTATTTATATGTCAGTGAGGGGTTAGCAGACATGCAACAAATCAGGTTAAATTATCTTAATCACTGTATTGGACAAATATTGCTGTATCACAAATTACCCCAAAACATATCAGCTTAAAACAACAAATATTATTTCAGTTACCATGGGTAAGGAATTCAGGCACACTAGTCTGCATGGTTCTGGCTCAAGAGTACCCCCTGAGATTGCATCCAAGCTGTCATTCAGAGCCATAGGAATTTGAGGATCCAACTACAGCTGGAGGATCTACTTACAAGCCCCGTCATGTGGCTGTTGACTGACCTCATTTTCTTGCACATTTCTTGCCAACAGCCTCTTCTCCAGGCCCCACACATCTCTCTTTAGTACCATTCATGATGAGGTAACTGGTTTTCCCCAGAGTGAGTGACCATGGTGAAAACTAAAAGCTTTTATAACCTAATCTTAGAAATGATATACCATCACTTCTACTGTATACTGCAGGGTGAAGCTTCTACTCTAGAAGAATGTGGGAAGGCACTGTGTAAGGGCATGAATACCAGGAAATGAGGATCATTGGAGGATCATCCTAGAGGCTGGCTGCCATAGTTACCTAATGTAAAAGTCTTGATAAGCAATTCTTCAGATACCTGAAGAATTAATTAAATTATGGTTAACCTTGTATTAATCTTGTAACCTGGTACTGTTAACACATGTTAATATGTTAATAATATTTTGTATACTACTGTTCATATATTTACTTGGATAAAAATTTAAAATGACATACATTTAAAGAAGATCCTAAGACCAATAAGACCTTTGATTTTTTTTTTTTTAAACCCTTCATTAAGGAACATGAAAGAGAGGAATATAAATGTTACTTAATACCAGCAGACAGATATTTGACTAATTCTAGTGAATTTTTTTTTTTTCAGAATTTTTTGCAGATAACCTCGGTGATTTCCTCATTTTTCTCCGCCGCTTTGCCGATGACATCTTGGAGACATCAGCAGATTCCTTGGAGCATGTCCTTCACTTTATCACCATTTTCACTGGGAGCATAGAAAGGTGAAGTGCTGAAAGCTTGGCTCTGTCACTGTTTAGAGCTGCAAAACTTTCAGAAGACTTCTAAATCAAGAAATAAACAAGCCTGAATCATAAGGGGTTGCCTTCAGAAGTTATGTTAACATTAATGAACCACCTGAGCATCCTTATGGGTAGCCAAAAATCCCACTGTTGAGAGGCACAATAAGCAAAGGACTTTGCCCACAGAGAATTTGAACCTGCATTTAAGGTACCTGATGGGAATTCCACTGCTAGTCCCTGGTTAAAATAGTTACTGTACTGCCAGAAACCTTACCAGTGGCAGTAAGGTGCTAATGTTCCTCTACTAATTGTATAATACATAAGCTTGTTCTTGCTGTTCGGAGTTGGATGAGCAGTAAACTTAGTTCAACGTTATTTCTGATCTCTAGTCTTCCCACTCATAACCTCCAGCCCTCTTTCCCAAAGGAAGATACTATGACTTCTAGGATTGCTTTCTTCATTTTCTGATATGTAGGCCAAAGGAAACAAATTCTGTGTACAGAAGTGCACATTGCTTCATAATAAAGAGAATGACCCACAATTCCCCTAGGCACATCAATGAAAAGTAGGTAGAATCCAGCCCATCACTCAACTGAGCAAATCTAATTAGTTATAAACCAAAAAGTATTGATTAGGCAAACATTACAGCATTGTAGATAATATAAGTAAAACCTAATCTTTACCCTCAGAAGGCCTGGCAAAGCAAGTTTATCCAAGATGAAACTGTCAGAGAATAGTACTTTTTAAATAATGCCTTATTGTAGACAAGAAAGTTGAATGGCTAAGTATTAAATAGAAACTTAAGTACTCACCCTCATACTTGGTAAACAGTCATCTCAAAAGTTAAATGGTGGGCTGGGGATATAGCTCAGTTGGTTGAGTGCTTGCGTCCCATGTACAAGTCCCTGGGTTCAATCCCTGGCACCACAAAAAAAAAAAAAAAAAAAAAAAAGTGTACCCTGAATCACCCAATATTGACAAACTTAAAACTGTAGAAGTGCCTCTTTTTTTTTTTTTTTTTTTTTCTCCCCTATACTGAGAGTATAGCATGCGTTGGCACCTCTTATGGAGAGAACAGAGTAATAACTTTGGGAGTTAAGTTTATCTACTCATCTTGCTTTCTGCCCTGTTTTGCAGAATGAAGAATCCTCACTTAAGGGCTAAACTAGCTGAGGTGCTGGAAGCAGTGATGCCCCACCTGGATCAGACCCCAAATCCCTTGGTATCCAGTGTGTTCCACCGGAAGCGTGTGTTCTGCAACTTTCCACATGCACCCCAACTTGCAGAAGCTCTAATCAAGGTTTTTGTGGACATCGAGTTTACAGGTAAAGCAATCATGCAGCCAGGTGGGAACTACAGAATTGATACCAGTGAAGTTCCATAGCTTGATCATTTATTGAACATCAGATAAATTTAAAGCCATCATTTACCAAATATCTTCTGTGTGCCAGGCTTGGTGCTAAATGCTATTTTATATTACTAATGTGTTACCATTTGACTTTATTATCCCCATTTTTCACATGAAGACATGAATGATTAAAAGATTACATGATTTGTCCATGTCATGTAACTAATAAGTGATAAGTCCATCTCACCCAAAAAAAAAAAAATCCTATATACTCTTTTCAACCATATATTACTAGTCAAATTATTTTCAAATTAGGCTATCTGATTAAAACCTAATCCTTATTTGTGTCTGCCCCAAGATGGTAAAATACTGTAATGAGACTATAATGTTTGAGAGATTCTTTATTTTAACCATACCATCTAATTTTCTAAAAATCTGATTGTTGGATTAAGAATACCACAGAGCCCCCTGGCGCACGCCTGTAATCCCAGTAGCTCCAGAGGCTGAGACAGTAAGATCATAAGTTCAAAGCCAGCCTCAGCAATGGTAAGATGTTAAGCAACTCAGTGGGACCCTGTCTTTAAATAAAATACAAAATAGGCTAGGGATGTGGTTCAGTGGCTGAATGCCCCTGGGTTCAATCCCGGTACCAAAAAAGAAAGAAAAAAAAAAAAAAAAAAGAATACCAGCAGGGCTGGGGTTGGAGTCAGTGGTAGAGCACTTGCCTAGCATGTGTGAGACACTGGGTTTGATTCTGAGCACCATAAATAAATTATTTTACTAAAACAAAACAAAATACCAGCAAGCAGCATTCCGCTTCTCTCTATCCCTGAGCTTCTCTGTTTGATTCGACAGTACCCTCTTACAAATAGTAGGCAAGATATGTTAAGCAATTGTATAAGACCAGTTTCAAGGAAATGTCCTGCCATCCAATGATACATATAACTAACATTTAAAGGAACTATTAACATTTTACTGGCTACCTTTCGATACTTTTGTTTGTTTGGGGTTTTATTGTTGTTTGTTTTGATATTGAAAATTGAGTCCAGCGGCACTTTGCCACTGAGATATACCCCAGTCCTTTGTTTACTTTCAGACATGGTTTCACTAAGTTACTAGAAGTCTTGGCAATTTGCTGAGGTTGGCAGTGAACTTGCGATCCTCCTGCCTCAGCCTCCCGAGTTGCTGAGATAACAGGCATGAGTCATTGTGCTCAGTAACCTTTCCCTGTTTGGTTTCTGGCTTTGTTACTTGCTCACCTCTGGGTCAAAAGATTACATTATTTGTCCATGTCATGTAACTATTAAGTAATACAACCAGATATAAAATGAGTCAAAGCAATGATTCAGTGAAATAGTACATGTAAATCTTCATCGTACTTAAAGAACTGCACAATAAATCATTGTGGTTATCTCATTATGTGACTATATAACCAAAGATTCGTCATATATTACAATATATTGCAATTTCTATTTTTTCCCCAAAGGAGTGGAGACTTGCATTTAGTAGAACCAAAATGAAAATTTGGGTCTTTGAACTCCAAATCTTACACTCTTCATTATATGACCCAGACTTTGGTTCTTCAGATGCAGTATGGGCTCAAATTAGCTCCTGACCTGATATTTCAGAATAATCAAGAACAAATTGGCTAGCCCAAAACACAGGAATTTTGATAGATTTTGTTTCATCTGACTCCTGTTTTAAAAAATTAATTGCGCCTTTGTAGTTATATACATTATCAAGTGCATGTCTGATGAAAAGAAGTTCTGTTGTGATTAGGTACTGATGAGTGATGAATACTCTGCTTACAATTTTATACTTCTAATGATTGCAAGAATTTTCCAACAACAATAAGAAAAAGTTGTAGTTTTGTGTTTTCCAAACCTTCATTATGTTGTTTCCATATCTACTTATGTTGTTGAGTTGCATGGGATGCCTTTGCAAACCATCATGATCTCCTGCCCTATGCCTCTGTGTCATGATGATGGGGACTCAGGATAGTGACCTTTAGAAATATCCACTACCACTGTACATCACAATAGCAAAAGCAGTTGCATCCTTTGCATTCAAATTCTATGCATAACTAACTTAATTTCTGACAAAAGAGATTAAATTTGCCCATAGCCACCCCAATTTTCCTTGAAAAAAGAGGTATAACAGAGAAGTTGTTTAAAATGATATTAGTTCTAAGTAACGGCAGTGAAAAAGTCTTAATTATATGAAATTAACATAATTATAAGTCCGTGTGAAAGAAATACTAGGGTCTCACCATTGGAAGAAGATGTGCTATCAAAGTGTTCTGAAGCTGAAGGTTCAAATAAATCAGCTTCTGGTTTTATGTTTATTGAATATATAAGTTAAAAAGTATATTCAGCTGTGCATACTTTATTATTGTCTCCACAAAAATCTACCAAAATGAAATGATGTAAGAGAGTGCTATTCATATCTTTTATATTTTGAATTTAGAAATACTTATTCTAATCAGAATAGTTCTGAATAAAATTTTAGTAAGATTAAAAAAAAAAGAAGAACAAATTGGCTGCACAGTTGGGGTATTGTCTATGAAGAATGCAGGAATTATGTAGTGTCCCACTCTGCGCATGACTTTTCAGCAACACCACAGTCAGCACAGAGGCCTCATTTGCATGCTCCACATTGGGGTGAGGAAGCATCTGTTACCCTTGTTGAGTAAAATATCTTTTACATCTGTTTCCCTGTTGTTTTTGTTTTGTTGGTAAGCAAATGAGCAAACACTTGGTCCAACTCTAGTTTTTTTGAAACTCCTAGAGAAGATTTTGAAGAAGCCTTGACATGTTCAAGACAGAAGAAAGTGACTGCACATAGGCGTAAACTCCTAGCCACTCACAAATAGACCACCCTTGCTGATTTCTTGCTCTTGCTTAACTTTAGGAGACCCCCATCAATTTGAACAGAAGTTTAATTACCGCCGTCCCATGTATCCCATCCTAAGATACATGTGGGGAACAGATACGTATCGGGAGAGCATTAAGGTAAGAGAATTTTTGGTGAAATCAGTTGTGACAGATGAATCCCAATGATGTGATTCATTATTACTGACACAGTTTTCTCTTGGGCTGGAACTTACAGGATTTGGCTGACTATGCCTCTAAGAATTTAGAAGCTATGAACCCTCCACTTTTCCTCCGCTTTCTTAACCTGCTAATGAATGATGCCATCTTCCTTTTGGATGAAGCTATACAGGTAAAAAAACAAACATTTAACTGCTACTATATCACCAAATCATTGTCAGTACATATTTTTGATCTTTTTAATCATTGTAGAACAATCCTGTACCATGAGTATCCAGTCTTGAACACAAAAATTTATGAGTTTACCATTATGGCGCTTTCTAGGTTATTGTTCCATCACAGAAAAGATCAAGGGTCATTGAAGCCTCATAGGATGGGTACTTTGGCAGAGTTAAAAACATAGTTTGATGAAACCAAACCAAGGTACACTGGCAAAAGTCATCAGGCCAGCATCATCCAAAAAAATAATTAAAAGATCTTTTTTTTTGGTCAGTAAATTTCAACTATTTTTCCATCCAAAGATATCAGTAACAGTGGTTCACTAGACAATGATTTTTGGTCCTCTGTTCTAAAAGATCCAGATTTTTTTATCACTACTTAAAACGTATCTGGTTTGTGTTTGCGTTTTGGGTTTTTGTTTGTTTGTTTGTTTGTTTTGCCTCCTAAATCCTTGGCTATATTATGAAACGTGTTTCTTGAAATGTAAGATACAGCTGAGTGTCTCTTAGATCCTGCAGTGCATCTTTTCCTCAACCATCCATATGAAACTGTTCATTACTCCACTAAAAACCTGGGTACCCAGACAGAAAAACTTCCCTTCCCTATAAACTACAATAGTGACCTAAAGGAAGATGAGATAGGTAAATCCTGAGGGTAGCCTATTGGACAGTCATGAGCTCCTCTTATTGGTTTGGTTTATGAGAAAAGTTCCTGCTCTTTTCATAAACTTACACTCTTAAAATAGATTTTCTGAGAAAATGAGAATAGGTTCTGTTATAAACAGACCCTGATAAGGAAGAACAGTAGAGCCAAAGAATGAAGCTGATGGCATTTTTCAAAGAGACTATATAACTTGACTTGTTTGCTATAACAGTAAGGATGATGAGAGGTAGAGTTTTAAATAATTATGGTTCTCCTTCCAGACATCTTACATATTTGATAGAGCTTTCATTTTTGGTAAATGGGTTTTGATTTGTGGGGTTTTTGTTTTAAATTTTTTATCTTTCAGGAAGGATTCATTGTTTCTTCCTTGTAGCCTAGTGTTTGGGCCTGGGTTTCTTGTATTATGCCATTTTTCTTCCTTTTAGTTTTTGGGTACTGGGGATTAAATCCAGAGATGTTTTACCACTGAGCCACATCCCCATCCCTTTTTTATTTTTTGAGACAGGGTCTCAGTAAATTAAGTTGCTTAAGATCTTGTTTAGTTGCTGAGGCTGGCCTTGAATTTGCAATCCTCCTGCCTCAAGCTCCCGAGTCACTGGGATTATAGACACTGGGATTACCACACCCAGCTATCAAAAGTTCTTTTATGCTTTAGGCTTTGCTGACAAATAAAGACTTATATCTCTTACATGATCTCTGGTTTTCCCAGCTAAGAGTGGATTTTAAACAAGACCTCTTAAATGTCATGTTCCTTCAATTGCACTTTTCTTCTCTAATATATCCCACCTCTGGTTTCTTTAGTATTTGAGCAAGATAAAGATCCAGCAGATTGAGAAGGACCGAGGTGAATGGGATAGTCTGACCCCAGAAGCCCGCCGAGAGAAAGAGGCTGGCCTGCAGATGTTTGGGCAGTTGGCACGTTTTCATAACATCATGTCCAATGAAACAATTGGTACACTTGCCTTCCTGACATCAGGTAAGGACACAGAAAAAATGGAGTCATCAAGATCTGCTTCATTTGGGGGATCAGCCCACTTGAAACTAAGAATGTGCACTCTGGGATAGTATCCTCTATATTTGAGAGGGAAACAGATCACTAGGAAAGCTTCAAAAAGAAGATCAATGCCAGTTGGGCAAAGTCGCCTCTAATCCCGTCTATTCAGGAGTCTCGGGCACAAGAATCACAAGTTTAAGGCCAACTCAGTTGAGCAAGATCCTGCCTCACAATAAACAGTGAAAAGGGCTGGGGATGTAACTCAGCAATAGAGGGCTTGCCTAGCATGTATAAAGCCCCTGGTCTATCCCCAGCACTGCAAAATAAATAAATATCTCATGGTGCAATCACAAACTGAAAAACTATGAAGTCTTTGAAAATGGTGTAAATCAATGTTATTCTGTAAAACTTTCTATGATGGTGGAAATGATCTATAATTCTGGGCTGCCCAGGTCTACACATAGCAGCCACACATGACTGTTGAACACCTGAAATTTGGCTAATGTGACTGAGGAGTTGAACTTTTAATTTCATTTTAATTGATTTAAATTGTAAAAGTGGCAATTGTTGTTCAGTGGTAGAGCACTTTCCTAGCACGCATGATGCATTAGGTATGATCCTCAGCACAACATTAAAAATAAACAAAAGTGATTGTGTCCTTCTATAACTAAAAATAGATAAATCAATTGTAAAAGTACATGTGGCCAGTTGATACCCTATTGCATAGTACAGGAATCTCTCTTTACTAAAATGGTAAGATATCTCTGTAATAGTTATTGAAAAAGGTTACAGAGGGCTGGGGCTATAGCTCAGTGGCAGAGCACTTGCCTAGAATGTGTGAGGCACTGGGTTTGATCCTATATATACAATATACAGTATAATCATTTTTCTCTTAAAGATGTATGTTATGTGTATAAATATGGACAAATAAACTAGGATATCTAGCAAAATGATAACAGTATCTCTGTGTGGTAGTTTTGTTTTCTTTTTTGTTTTTGATTTTGGCTTACCTACTACTTTGTGTAGTGAAAACATATCACTTCTGTAATTTAAAAAATAGTAGCCCTCACAGGTCTCTAAAGAGTAAACAAGACATAAGTAAAAGATTATTAAATGGATTGAGTCTTCAGAAACTCTTGACTTTTTTTCCAGAAATCAAATCACTTTTCGTGCATCCTTTTCTGGCTGAGCGCATCATCTCTATGCTGAACTACTTCCTGCAGCACCTGGTTGGGCCCAAGATGGGTGCCTTAAAAGTCAAGGACTTCAGCGAATTTGACTTCAAACCCCAGCAGCTTGTATCAGATATCTGCACTATCTACTTAAATCTTGGGTACCTGAGATTGCAATTGGGCAAGCAGAAGGGATGCTGATGTTTTGATAGTAGAAGGACTGGTTGCTATTGCATGGAAGTGGAAAAGGAATGGTTACTTCTAGTTGGTTGATGAAGGAATCTTTATATTATTAACTGAGATTTTGTATGATTCATGGGATATTGTTGAGGATTTTCAACATTCTGCCTTGATCTGTACTAAGATAAACTTTGCTAATTGTACGATTGTTTGGGAAATAGTATTCCTTTATGACCATGGAATACCTGATAGATATCCTATCTAGAAAATTAGAAGTCTTTCTACAATAAAAGTATATTATACGGAGGCTGGGGTTGTGGCTCAGTGATAGAGCTCTTGCCTAGTAAGTGTGAGGCTCTGAGTTCGATCCTCAGCACCACATAAAAATAAATAAATAAATAAAGATATTGTGTCCATCTACAACTAAAAAAATATTTTTTAAAAAAAGTACATTATAGGGGTGGGGATGTGGCTCTGTGGTAGAGTGCTTGCCTTGAAAGCATGAGGCCCTGGATTCAATCCCCAGGACCACAAAAAAAAAAAGAAAAGAAAAAAAGTACATTACAAGATAAGTGATGAGAATGATTGTTCTATGCCCATCTATTATCTTCCCATCAACTACCCTCTGATGCTCAGTTTCTTTCTAATGCTGACTTTCCAGGGATGAGGAGAATTTCTGTGCCACTGTGCCCAAGGATGGACGTTCCTATTCCCCAACTCTCTTTGCACAGACAGTTCGAGTCCTGAAGAAAATAAATAAGCCTGGGAATATGATTGTGGCTTTTAGTAATCTGGCAGAGAAAATCAAGGTGAGGAGAGGAGAATTTGTTTCCTCATATGCTCAATAAAAATCACATTGTCACTGGCATGGGGCTAAACACCTATAAAACCAGCTACATACGAAGCTGAGGCATAAAGATCACAAGTTCCAGGCCAGCCTTGGAATTTAGTGAGACCCTGCCTCAAAATAAAATAAAAAGGACTGAAGATGTGGCTTCATGGTAGAGCGCTTGCCTAGATCATTTGAGGCCCTGAGTTTAATCTCTAGTACCATACATACACTCAAAAAAGATCACTTTGACAGGGACTGGGGTTGTACCTCAGTAATAGAGCACTTACCTAGCATGTGTGAGCCCTAGGTTCAGTTCTCAGCACTGTAACAAAATGTTGATTGCAAAAATCACATTGCCAACTCAACTATGCTTAATTTTGCCCTATTTCAGGGAGAAAAAAGTTTGCCTTGAGAAACTAGAAATAGGTGATTCTTCTTTGTCAGTAACTGGAGCTTCCATCTTCTTATTTTGCCCAGTATGTATTCAGTAGGCTGAGACAGGAGGATCACACATTCAAAGCCAGCTTCAGCAACTTAGTGAGGCCCTGTCCCCCCAAAAAAATAATAAAATGGGTTAGGGATATGGTTTAGTGGTTAAGCCATCCTGGGTTCAATCCCCAATACCAAAAATATATACATTTGTTGTATATATTTTTTATATAACAATATATAGTGTATATATATATATATATTATTATATAACAATATATAGTATATATATTATACTTTTTTTTTTTTTTTTGGTACTGGGATTAAACTAGGGGGCACTTGACCACTGAGACAAATCCCAACCCTGTTTTGTATTTCATTTAGAGACAGGGTCTCACTGAGTTGCTTAGCGCTTCGATGTTGCTAAAGCTGGCTTTGAACTAGAGATCCTCCTGCCTCAGCATCCCAAGTTGCTGGGATGATAAGCATGCACCACCATGCCTGGCTGTAACATATATTTATATATTTTTATATGTGTGTGTGTGTGTGTGTGTGTGTGTGTGTATACACACATTTATAACGTGTGTATATAACATATATACATATACATGACATATATCCAAAAAATTACTCTTTTTTCACCTAAGAACAAGAACAGAAATTAAAGAAACAACTTCTAAAAGAAAAGAGTATACATTTTTGGAAGCTTTTTATGAAAACTTCCCAGAGTTACTAGTAGACTTGAAAATTTAGAATGTTAATGCAGAAGAACATTTTAGGATGAAATTCAATATGCATAGTTTTCAGTAACTGATTTTTATCTTTCTCTGTTCTCTACATATATAGTTGGTAGGTAACTTACACTGAAATAGGCATACATTTTAAAGATTGAACTACTGCACTGTATTCACTTAGTCCCTTTGGTTGGAATATGACAGCTCCTTCAGAAATGGTTAAGAAGGAAAAATGGTGCAGAAGTCTAATAGAAAAACCTTTCTTATTGAGTTGGGTATGGTGGAGCATGCTTGTAATCTGAGTAACTTCAAAGACTGAGGCAGAAAGATGTCAAGTCTAGGCATCTTAGCAAGATCCTGTCTGAAACAGGGCTGAGAATGTAGCTTAGTGGTAGATCACCTTTGGATTTAATCCCCAGTACTAAAAAGAAAGGGAGGGAGGGAAAAAGAAAAGAGAATCAATATTCTTACTGATGTGAGTTTCTTTTTTATGGAGTTAGATTTCATTCTTGGCCTAGAGCTTAGCCAGATGAATCTCTAAGGATTTAGGGATAGGTATCAAATGTTTAAGCTTCTTTTAAATTCCTGTTTCTGTTTATATCAAAATCCATAAATTGTTTTTCACACACAGGCTGCGTGACTAACTCAAAAAGTAACCCTCCTTTCCATCCCCTTTTGATTATGGCATTTATAATAGAACTGTTGCCAGAAAGATGTTGTATATGGTGTAGTTCTTTTCCTGCTAATACTTATACCTGTTTCTAGTCTTGACTGCCAGCAGGTGACCCAACTTGCAAGTTCGGAGTTGGGGTGCAATATTAAATTTGCTTCTGAAATATCTATTTTGGCTGGTTTAAAAAAATAACAATCAAGGTAAGAGCCCAGGCATGATGGTACATACCTTAAAACTAAGAACTGGGCATGGTGGCACACATCTATAATCCCAGTAACTCGGGAGACCACGGCAGGAGGATTACAAGTTTTGAGGCCAGCATGGGCAACTTAGCCAGACCCGATCTCAAAATTAAAAATAAAAAGGGCTAGGGATATGACTCAGTAGTAAAGCGCTCTTGGGCTCAATCTTCAGTACCAAAAATAATAATAATTAAAAATAATAAAGTTAAGGTTTGTCATTGATTTATTAATGACCAAGATTAAGTTATAGCCTTTTAGCATTATGAATTCAGCTGTACTGTGAACATACTTTAACTAACAGGTATTGTGTTCTCAGTCTCTTGCAGACCTCCAACAACAAGAAGAGGAGACCTATGCAGATGCCTGTGATGAGTTCCTGGATCCTATCATGAGCACACTAATGTCTGACCCTGTGGTGCTGCCGTCTTCCAGAGTCACTGTGGATAGGTCCACCATTGCCAGACATTTGCTCAGGTAGGTCACTCACAAAAGCAGCCCCAGAAGCAGAGCTTATTTAAATTATAAAAAGTAAAAAAGACAGGGCTGGGGTTGTGGTTCAATGGTAGAGCGCTTGCCTAGAATGCATGAGGAACTGGGTTAGAGCTCCAGTACCACATAAAAATAAACAAATAAAATAAAGGTATTGTGTTCAGCTACAACTTAAAAAAAAAAATTTTTTTTAAATATAAAAGACAAAGGTTTTATTTTTTGCTTTAATTCAAATTTTATACTATATGAGTTAACTCTGTTTCTCTCTTTGGACCCCACCCATGGGGTAGCTATGAATTTTCCCCAGTTCACTTGCTATTTGGATAGTTGCCTCCTAATATCTATAGAAAAGACAGGAATAAAGATAAATGGTAGCATTATTTGGATAGTTGCCTCCTAATATCTATAGAAAAGACAAGAATAAAGATAAACGGTAGCTTATTTGATACCAAACACCTCCTTTTTTTTTTTTTTTTTCTTTTTGAGACAAGGTCTCACCACTTCACCCAAACTGACCTCAGGCAGGAATTCTGCCCTGCCTTAGCCTCCTGAGTAGCTGGAACTACATGTATACTCCATGGTCCTGTCAACCCCTTAACTTTTTTAAGTATAGCATTAAATAGAAATGGATATTGAAAGACTATTCATGTTTTACAGTTATGTAAGTTGACCGAGATTTAAGGCAGTTTTTAAATATCAAAAAAATAACTGGGTACGGTGGCACACAACTCTAATTCCAGCTACTTAAGAAGTTGAGTGCTGGTGTTGTGGCTCAGCGGTAGACCGCTCGCCTAGCACATGTGAGGCCCTGGGTTCGATCCTCAGCACCACACAAAAATACATAAATGAAGATATTGTGTCTGACTAAAACAGAAGTTGAGACAAAAGATCACAAGTTTCAAGGCCAGCCTCAGCAACTTAGCAAGACCCTGTCTCAAAAATAAGATTTAAGAAAAAAGGACTGGGGATATATCTCAGAGACAGAATATTACTAAGTTCAATCCCCAATACCACTAAAAGAAAAAAAAATGATAAAATGAATTTTATGCTTCATGGTATTAGGTATTAAGCTTTCCCTTTATGCATGATGCTATATAAGGTGGTATGTCTTTTCTAAAGTGTCAATGAAAATTTTTATTGTGTAGTTATCTCAGAATATAAACAGAAGATATATTAGCCCTTAATGTTATGTCATGAATCTTTTGTTTTTTTATTTTTTGCAACTGTCACTAGAACTACAAATAGTTAGCCGGGCATGGTAGTATGCATCTGTAGACCCAACTGTTAGGGAAGTTAAGGCAAGAGGATCATTTGAGGCCAACCTAGGCAACAGTGAGACCCCATCTCCAAAAAGGAAAAAAAACAAAAACTACAAATAGTGTCTTACATTGACATGAATGTATAGGGTCTCTGTCTTAGAGAAGCTAAAGTCTGGTGACAGATGCAAAAAAAAATAGCATTTTTTAAGCCACTGGAATCAAAAGTCATCTGAACAAGCAGTTTTGAGATAGTTTGTTAACAAGAGACAACTCCTGAATCGTTCTTTTTCTCATCTCACTCTTTCTAATCCCCAGGTCAAGATTTGACTCATAGTTGCAATGAATGGTTAGCTTCAGTCAAAGTCCAAGTAAGATGCTTTATTTTTGGCTTAGGATGCTAGAACTCATAAAAATAACCCCCTTTCTCTCTCTCTCTGTCCCAGTGACCAAACAGATCCTTTTAACCGCAGTCCCCTCACCATGGACCAGATCCGGCCAAACACTGAACTAAAAGAAAAAATCCAACGGTGGCTTGCAGAGAGGAAACAACAGCAAAAGGAGCAACTTGAATAAATACTGTGAACTAAGCAAACCAAAAACCAACCCCAGAGTGTAGATAAACAATTGGTTTCTTTTTTTCTAGTTCTGTTCCTTTCTTTTTTCTTTCTTTCTTTCCTCCTTTTCTTTTTCTTTTTTTCTTTTTTTTTTTTTTTCATCTTCTTTATTAAATTTGAGACTGCTTTTGCTCAAATTATGATAATTAAGATTCCTGAGAATTTGTCAGTGCTCCCCTGGCTTGCAGGAAATTATACTTCTTATAATCACCCAGTGATTATAAATCGCTAATTTTCAGCCTTTTTTCTCTATTCCTATTTTTCCTACCTTATTAGTTCAACTGCTAAAACTTCCCTCCACTTTACTATTTTTCTCCCCAAGTACTGCCCAGACATTTTTAGTGAGCAGTACTTTTTAAGTCTGCAGTGTCATGTATTTCAATGACAGTTGATATAACCAGAAAATCCTGCATTACCTGCAAATTTACTAGTCCTCATGATCTGGACTTAAGCCCTTATACTTGTTATAGCTCTATGATGTTACAAAACAACGTTTAACATAAAAGCAGATACCTTGATGTTCGTGTTGACTTTTGAATAAGATGATAGATTTTTTTTTTAAAGGAATCTTATGCAACTTCTGTTGATAGCTCTTAATTTTGTGTTACCTTGTAACTCAAGATATTATCACAAACACACACACTCTCATGGGGTTGTCACCACCAAAACTTCAGCCCTGCAGCCTTTTTATGAGGATTAGTGATTGGGCAAACTTGCATTTTAGACACTTAAGTCAAAAAATTATGGGGTGAAGGTATTAATAAACTGTCAGACCTTTTTTTCTCTTATAAAAATCTATTGTTACAAAGACTAGACATGAATAGAAGTTAGGCAACAAATATTGTAAACATGAAAAACATCATATAAGACACTAATATCAACAGTATATCTCACACATACATACATACCATGTACTTTTTTATATTGGTATAATATAAATTGAGTGCCACTTTCTGTTGTCTCTCCCACAGTAAGATATATGCAGTGTGTGGCCATGTTTACTCAGATACTCATTCTAGACAGGTGAAATTCTGAGACTATAAAATGTATATATTTAATGTTTGGGCTTGTGGCCTGGCCTCTAAGAGCTGCTTCTAACATAGCCTTGGGTCATCAATTAATAAAGTAGGAATTTGAGCAAAACCTTGTCCACAAGCCATTTAGTATCCACTTAGTCCCAAGTAGTTAGTAAGTGGAAGTACCCCACTTTTATAAGTTGGGCCGGAGTTCCCCACTTAATTGTGTAGCTTAACATGCCGAGTGAGGGACATTCCCCTGTGGATTGTCTTTATATTAGTATTCATCTAAGCCCAGAGATATCATAAGGTAAAAGTGATACAATTTAGAAATAGGGATCATTGCTTTCTTTAGAGGACATCATTGTTAACTACGGCCTCTTTCAAATATGATAGTAGTTTTACAATATTCTAGCACAAGTTGCTATAAGGAGTCCTTGATGTGTTTTTGATAATCAGCTGGAAAACTCAAATCAGATTGGGCCTACCACCCATGATAGAAAATAGATGTCTGTTGCTGCACTTATAAATGAAAAGGAAATCTGGGACACCTGCAAAATGCCAGAATGTAAGATTAATTCATTGTGTTCCCCAGGCCTTTTAAGGTGTGGGTTGATAGGACTTATAAAGTCAGTTTCATTTCATATTTATTTTCCTTATTTTTTTTCTCTAAGAGTGACCTGTGTATAAAATAAACTTCTACGTATATGTACTTGCATTATCTTCCAAATCCAATCTAATAGGATGTTTTCATTTTAAGAAGGAGGAAAAAACAGTTTTGTAGAATAAAGAGGAAAATGGGCACAAAACCTCAGAAGGCAGCTGTTTGCAGAAGCTTTGTAGCTAACAACCTCTATGCTGCCTCCAGTATCTGTTTTGTACTTTGCATTCAGATTGTACGCCTTTTCTGGCAAGCTTTTTTTTTTTTCTTTTTTTTTTTTTTTTTTTTGTAATATATAAAACTCTTTTCCTGAGCCTCTTTATGAATGGCTGTGGCACCATTAATGCTGCTGAATATCTTTAAACTTATCACAAAAGCAAGTGTGTAGCTTAAGGACACTATTGGTAAGGAAACCAAGTGTCCTCTGTGCCTTCTTTTTTTCTGTGAAGTAACTTAGGATGTCAAAAAAATTGAGACATTAAATAAGTTATCATCTTGGTACAACATGGTGCATATATGCATTTGGATATGTAAGGAGGTGCTTTGTCCGGAACTCAGCAGCAGCTCTAAATCTTTAAGAGTAGATATGTGACATACATTGTTTTATGTGTTGGCTTTGCTGGAGTATGATAGGAAAATGAAGACTAATTAGCTCTGGTATTGCTCATAACTTAACAAGAGGCTAATACTATGGAAAATTATTTAAATAGGTTTTATCAAGCAGTTTTTTTTTTTAGTATAGTTTTTAATATGTGAAAACTGAAGGAAATTAGAGGTATTTTAATGGTGCAGGTGAAGGCACCTGTTGCTGTTTGGGATCACACTCTACAAAAGCTTCATAACTTTATTTGATGCTGGTTTCTAAGCAGCCACTGTACGAGGTATAAGTCTACTGGGTGCCTTTACAAGCCAGAGGCTGATGCTGCACTGTTGTCATGCAAGGAAATAATGTACATGCTCTAACAGCAAAACAGGAAAGGAACCTAGAAACAAAATGAAAAGCAAAACATCAAAAAATGGTTGACTAAAGTAAAACTTGATCAACATAACTATTTTGAAACATTCCAGGAAGGTTACTTCTTGTCATACTTGCCTGGGGGTGTTTGTTCAAACTTGTATTTAATAAATGAACACCTGACTTACAACCTTTGTTGTCATTTTATTATAGTATTAAAAGCTAGTGGCAGATTCAGAAATACCTCAAAAATCTAGAGGACTCTAACTTACGCTGTTTTTCGGTAGGTATTATCAAATAATTTGTGACCTAGCTGACCTAACCCAATTCATTAGGTCTCTGGGGGGACCCTGGAGTTACCTCAGAAGATGAGTCTCAAATTAGCCCCTGTTTGGCTCCATTTTCTTTAGCTGGCCTAAACCTCAGGTCTTTCATTTTAATCATTTTCCACCATATTCTCCTTTATTGACCCCTTTTCGTTCTATAACCCATCCATACAACACCTCAGCCTAGATTAATCCAGCTGTTCCCCGCAGCCCAGTATCCAAGAAAGAGACCACTGTTGAATCCAAACCAACCCAATTTTTTTAGAATGGTGTAACCACAAACTTGTGGTCTTGAACATTTCCTGACAAACCTTCTGTGTAACCTCTTTCCTCAAATTCTCCCACCCTATCCGGGTTACCAGATGACATTGCTTTCTATTTCCCTGAGAACGGAAGACCTCAGAGTCTCCACTTTCAAGCTCTTCTCCCAACACCCCAATCGGTAGGAAAGGTCCCACTGTTCCCAAGCTAATTCCTCCACCTCCTTTCCTGCCTCAGGGCTCTTGTGAATTCCCCTCCTCTGTGTTCTGTTTTCTTGAGTTCCACTTCCCGCTTTGATTTTCTGACTTGTATTCCCTTAAAGCCATATTTCTTCACCCAATCACTCTGGCTTCTAGCCTGTTTTTGAAATGGCTAGTTAACGTCAAAGATTTTCATATTGCTAAGTTAACCTTTTCTTTATCTCTTAACCATTTCATCAGTTTTACTTTTGCTCAGGTTTCGTCTGGATAACTTCTGTTCATCTCATCAAATATAATTTCTTTTTTATATATTTATTTTTTAGTTGTAGTTGGACACGATATCTTTATTCCATTCATTCATTTTTATTTTTTTTAATGCGGTGCTGAAGATCAAACCCAGCGCCTCACGCATGCTAGGTAAGCACTCTACCGCTGAGCTACAACTCCAGCCCTTTCTTCCAGTCATACTCAACTATGAAGTTTCAACCACCCCTCAAGGATCTCTAAGATCCACACCATGCCTATCTAATACTGATGTTCCCCCGCTCGCGTTTACACTGCTACCTCTTGTTTCCGAACTCTGCACTCCCAAGGTATTTATCGATCTCATTCCCGGTGAAGGTAATACCTAACACACCCACGCTTTCGTTAAATTTCAGAAAAGCCAGGCATACGGGCGCGGTGGCGGACGCCTGTAATCCCAGCGGCTTGGAAGGCTGAGGCAGGAGGATCTCAAGTTCAAAGCCAGCCTCAGCAATAGGGAGGCACCAAGCAATTCAATGAGACCGTATCTCTAAATAAAATACAAAATAGGGCTGGGGATGTGGCTCGGTGGTCGAGTGCCCCTGAGTTCAATCCCAGGCACCAAAAAAAAAAAAAAAAAAAAAATGCCTCAATCAAAGGGATTTTTTTCCCTCCTATCTGCACTGCTCCTTGTGACTAGTTAAAGAACTAAGGAAATTGGATTCCAATCTAGATACAAGACATTGACATTAGAAAACATCAATTAAAGAGGGACCGAGTCCATGGGCTGGGGTTGTGGCTCAGTGGTAGAGTGCTCGCCTAGCATGCACTCGGTTCAATCCTTAGCACCACATAAAAAATAATAATAAAGATATTGTGTCCACCTAAAATGTTCGGTCTATTCCCTAAAGACCTAAATAGAGCATGCTACAGGGACACTGCTACATCGATGTTCATAGCAGCACAATTCACAATAGCAAGACTGTGGAACCAACCTAGATGCCCTTCAATAGACGAATGGATAAAAAAAAATGTGGCATTTATACACAATGGAGTATTACTCTGCATTAAGAAATGACAAAATCATAGAATTTGGAGGGAAATGGATGGCATTAGAGCAGATTATGCTGAGTGAAGCCAGCCAATCCCTAAAAAACAAATGCCAAATGTCTTCTTTGATATAAGGAGAGTAACTAAGAACAGAGTAGGGACGAAGAGCATGAGAAGAAGATTAACATTAAACAGGGACGAGAGGTGGGAGGGAAAGGGAGGGAGAAGGGAAATTGCATGGAAATGGAAGGAGACCCTCAGGGTTATACAAAATTACATACAAGAGGTAACGAGGGGAAAGGGAAAAATAATACAAGGGGGAGATATGAACTGCAGTAGAGTGGGTAGAGAGAGAAGAGGGGAGGGGAGGGGAGGGGAGGGGAGGGGGGTAGTAACGGATAGGAAAGGCAGCAGAATACAACAGACCCTAGTATGGCAATATATAAATCAATGGAAGTGTATCTGATGTGATTCTGCAATTTGTAAACGGAGTAAAAATGGGAGTTCATAACCCAAAAAAAAAAAAAAAAAAAAAAACGGGTGGGGGGGGGGCTAAGTCTAGTGATTTGGTTTGTAGTGTGCTCGGCACCCAACTTTTTGCACTTTTTGTTTGGCCCTGGACTCTCTCTGTCTCTAAAACAGTGTAGATCTAGGAGCATTTTAACGATGCCTTCCGGCCTTGACAACTTTAGAGAAGCTCCCAGAGCACCCTAAGCAAAACTGTGCGGGTCAGCGCCAAAAAAAAAAAAAAAAAAAAAAAAGCACGGACGCATGCGCACTTCCTCACCTCGCCGGCCTTCCGGGCCTCCGCGAGTGGCTGCCCCGAGAAATGCCTCTTTCTCTGAGGAATCCCATTATTTCCTATTTATCCTCTAGTGTCGTCTTTTCAAATCCACTTCCTGTCCGCGGCTGAAAAAAATAAATTGACTGACTAGATTCCTCAAAGGCGCTAGGACACCTAAGTATCTTGAACCGGCGCGGAAAAGGGCGGCCTGACATTGGAAGTGGCATAGGGTCCTGCAGTGAATCCTTCCGGGGGGTGACATTCAGCCGGCCTTTGGGGCAACGGACCTTCTGCCCTAGAACCATGGCCCAGTTCGTGCGTAACCTCGCGGAGAAGGCCCCGGCGCTGGTGAACGGTGAGCGCGGTGTGAGGCTGCCGAGGCGGGTACACGGGCTACGGGGAGGCCTAGAGGTCCCGAGGGGAAGAAGGGGGCTGTGGTGACCTGAGGGAGCTGCGGGAACCGGGGCGGGACGGCCTGGCGGTGCAGGGAGCGGGTGGGAGGATTGTGACCCTCTGACCCTCATCTCGTCTGCTCTGCATCTTGGGTTCTCTTTACCACCTAGAAGGAGCTGAATTCTAACCACGACAGTGAAGAGGGGTAGGGGGAAGGAAGCCTTGAGTACCTCCCGGCCGGCTCCATTACGCCCCTTTAGATCCCCTAGAACAGGGAGGCAGAGGGGATGGCTCTGTTAGAGATAGGAAGGGGAAGGGCAGAAACTTGAGAAAGTACATAAATTTGACCTCATCGGGTAGTCTTGTTCTCATTGGAGAGTATTGAAAAGTCAGTAGAAATGTTGAAGCAGAGATGAGCTTTGAACGGTGCTTTGCCTTCTGCCCTGCTTTAACCCAAGGGAAATTGTAGGCGAAATTGGACTTTATGGATGAGTGTCCCCGTCCCAATAAGCATTGAAAGGTATTCGTATAAATAATATAATCTGTGTTATTATAGCTTAACATTCATGGAATTTTTTCAGTTCCAAGAACCTCACTGTAGCTCGCTATATACAGAACAATCCCGAATATTCACAGCCCTGAGTAATAGTCTGTTCTGTGGGTAAACCTTCAGTTGTTTTCTGTAAGTTCTTCATTTTATTCCTAGAGTGAGAAGAGCTAAATTGACGTTTCTTCATTAGTTGTGGTATATTGTAGTAAGTGGTTGAAGATCAGATTGCTAAATAGTTTTTATTCAAATTTAATCAAAATGGAATTGTGGCCAGAAAGCAGAATTCTGAAAAATACGTGCAATGTTTTTAAGCCTATTATGCTGTCTGATTTTCTTATTCATTCTCTCTTCACTTCATCACAAACAATGAGTCAATGAAAATCTTGTAGTATATACTTGATTCTCTCTTCCTACAGTCTGTGAACCCCACAGTCTATTGGTGAGACAAGTTATACATTTTCCCATTTTATTTGCAGTTTTTATGTTACTGAGATCCTTGAATTATCTGTTTAAAAAGCTCTATACTTTTGTGTAAATTAAAAGAAAAATGCTTCAATCTTTGGACTTTGTGGATAATATAAGGCAAAACTTTTAATAATTTCAAATGGATTTTTTTCCTAGTGGCTTTCACATATTGGGAAATGAACTAGTTTCTGTGATAAAATTCAAAAGGAAAAGTATTAACAAAATAAATTTTTGTTATGAAATATATAATCCCTACTGGGCATGGTGTGCACACCTGTAATCCCAGCAACTTGGAGGCTGAGGCTGGAGAATCACAAGTTTGAGGCCAGCTTTGGCAACTTACAAAGACCCTATATAACTCAGTGATAGAGTGCCCTGGATTCAATCCCCAGTATCACAAAAGAAAAAGGAGTGTGTGTGTGTGTGTGTGTGTGTGTGTGTGTGTGTGTGTGTTGTGTAAATCTTTTTCCTCTGTTATTGTGAACAATTGAAAGATAACTTTTTATTCTTCCAAAAGTACTCGGAAAGGAAGAATTCACTAGGCTCTGAATGTTGAAATGGAAATGTATCTTGCTTTATAGAATAGGCCTGTGTGTTAAATGTAATTCCAGGATCTAATTTAGGATATCACATTTAGTTGTTATGTCTTCCTAGTCTCCTCTGATTTGTGACATTTCCAATTTTTCCTAATCTTTCAAAAGACTTTGACTGTCTTGAGATGTCTATCTATGTATCCTGAAGAATATCCCTCAATCTGGATTTATCTGCTGTTTCTCTCATGATTAGTCTGGAACTATGGATTTTGAGAAAGAATACCACAGAGATGAGATACCCTCAATCTATAGAAAGGTATATTTATATAATATCACTTGTAAAAGCTTTTATTCCTTGGTTTAGGTAGCATTTCATATATTCCTCCCCTGTAGAGTTATTATTTTCCCTTTCTATATCTTTGGGGTTTCCTGTGGTGGTAGTGGTTTTTTGTTTGTTTTTCAGTACTGGGATTTGAGCCCAGGGTTGTCTCCCCATAGCTTCATCCCCAACCCTTTTTACTTTTTAATTTGAAGCAGGTCTCACTAAGTAGTCCAGACTGGCTTTGAACTTGTGATCCAGGTCCTGCTTCAGCCTCCTGAGTATCTGGAATTATAGGCATGTGCTACCGCATGCCTGGCACTAACTTCTACCTGATGTTTAGAAGCAAATAACTATGTCTGGCCCCTGGGGCAGGAGGGTTTGCAGCCAGAAGCCAGGGTGGTTGGATGGTCCATTTCCTGTAGGGGGGAATATCTACAACTATTAAATGGAATTCTTCTGTAAGAAAGATTTGTCTCTTCTTCGTTTATTTACTCAATCACTTACTGTATTGGTTCATTTACATTTATTTCACACTTTGCCTATCCAATATTCTTTATTTTTTGCTCAAATTGGCCATTGAGAACTGTTTTAAGTTGGCATTTCTATTCCTTTGATGTGCCCCCTTACTTTCTGAAGTTTCCAGTCTTTCCTCATCTTTCATGATCTTGACCCTGTTGGGGTATCTATCTCTGTATCCTGAAGAATATCCCTCAGGATTTATCTGGTGTTTCAGACTCATCTTGGTTTTTTTTCTTGCTCAGCCTTAGTATTGGCCATTTCTCCAAGGAGCACTAGTTTTTTGTTTTGTTTTGTTTTTGATAATGGAATTTAGAAACTAAGATTTGGTGTTGAGTTTGTTCCTTGCTACTAGACTATTAGCTTCTAGGGACTGTCAGTGGACAGAGATACGGATACAAATCCATACGGGGCATGCATACCAACCCATGTATTAAGGTGAACATGAGTTCACGTGGATGTTTGCAACTGTAATCCAGTAGCACGAGTTTTGATTTTGTTTGTTTTGTGCTGGGGCTTGAACCCAGGACCTTACACATGCTGAGCACATGATGCTCTACCTCTATATGCCACCAGACCAAAATAACCTCTCAACTTTTTTTTTTTTTTAACAGAGAAGATTTATTTATTTTTTTAAGAGAGAGAATCTTTAATATTTATTTTTTAGTTTTCGGCAGATACAACATCTTTCTTTGTATGTGGTGCTGAGGATCGAACCCAGGCTGCAAGCATGCCAGGCGAGCGTGCTACTGCTTGAGCCACATCCCCAGCCCCATAACCTCTCAACTTTATTGTGTTTTTTACTTTTTGTTTTCTTATATGAGATGGGGTCTCACTTTGTTGCCTACCCTTGCTCTGAACTCTTGGGTTCAAGCAGTCCTCCTATCTCAGCCTCCAGAGTAGCTGGGACTACAGGCACACATTACTGCCCCCGGCTATTCTTATTTCTTTTCTTGCTTGTCTCTGAATTCCCTTTCATCACTGAGAAATCTGGTTTATACTATCCGTCATTCATTTACTTATGTTTTGTTCATCCCTTGTATATTAACTTGTGCTCCTAAGAAACATTTACCAACTCAAGTAGTATTTTATGTACAGTGTGCTCCTCTTTTTGAAGAGAGGGGTTTGCAGTGCTGGGATCAAACCCAAGGAATCATACATGCTAAACAAAGGGCTCTACCACTGAGCTACATCACCAGCCCCCAGTTATTTGGGTTTGTTTGGGGTTTTTGTTGTTGTTGTTGTTGTTGTTGTTTTTAAAGGACAAATATCTGTGTTGAAGGGTAAGTTTAAAGATGGTTTGTTGACTGTTTCATAAGACATTGTACTTTTTAATTGTCCCATTTGGTAGGTATTGGCAGTTCTCTTTAGAACAGTCTCTTAGTGTTTTATGTCTACCTAGTGTTACTACCTGGCCCCAAGCACAGGATAAGTAAGATGGTGATTCTTATTTTTTTTTTTCCTCTCTTTGGTACCAAGTATTGAACCCAAGGGTGCTTAAGCACTGTCTACATCTCCAGCCCTTTTGAGACAGGTTCTCATTGAGTTTCAGAAGCTGGCTTTGAACTTGTGATCCTCTTGCCTCAGCCTCCAAAACCGTTAGCATTACAGGTGTGTACCACTGCATCCAGCAGGGAGATAGTGATTCTAAGAATAGAAAAATATCCTGGGGGCTGGGGATGTGGCTCAAGTGGTAGGGCGCACGCCTGGCATGTGTGCGGCCCGGGTTCGATCCTCAGCACCACATACAAAAACAAAGATGTTGTGTCTGCCGATAACTTAACAAAAATAAATAAATAAATATTAAAATTCTCTCTCTCTCTCCCCCTCTCTCTTTAAAAAAAAAGAAAAAGAAAAGTATCCTGGGCCAGGATTGTGGCTTAGTGGTAGAGTGCTTGCCTTACATGCATGAGGCACCGGGGGTTTGAACCCTGGCACTACATAAAAAAATAAATAAATAAAATAAAGGTATTGTGTCCATCTACAGTTAAGGGGGAAAAAATAGTAAAATACTCAAAATACAGGCATTTAATAGAAAAAACTCCAACAACCTTGGGTAACCCATCTTTAAATAATAGACATTTGGGGCCTGGGGTTGTGGCTCAGTGGTAGAGCATTTGCCTAGCATGTGCGAGGCCCTGGGTTCAATCCTCAGCACCACATTAAAAAAATAAATAAAATTAAGGTATTGTGTCCAACTACAATTAAAAAAATAATAATGATAGACATTTTATGAACGTTCATGGATTTGTGTTTTGGTTTTTGTTTGTTTTTGTTTTGTGCCGCAGTCTCTGGCTGGGCACAAATCACGAGCCTCCACACAGCTTGGGAGTAGTGGATTTGGGCAGAGAACGTGGATTTCCCCAGAACGTGTTTGTAGACGGCCGGTGTGAGTTCGGGAATAAAGAATTGCCGTTTGAATCTACAAGCTGTGTGGAGGCTCGTGATTTGTGCCCAGCCAGAGACTGCGGCAGTTTTGCACTGGGGCTCAAACCCAGGGCTTCATGCAAGCACTCTTTGAGCTATACCTCCAACTTCTTGCTATTTTTATGTTCCTCTTATGATTTTATTATTTTATTTATTCATAATGAGAACCCAGGTGCGTTTTACAGTTGAACTATATCCCAGGCCCTTTTTATTTTGAGACAGGGTTTGGCTAAGTTGCTAAAATCTCACTAAGTTTCTAAGGCTGGTCTTGAACTTGTGATCCTTCTACTTCACCTCTCAAGTTGCTGGAATTATAGGCATGCACCACCCACATCTGGCTTGATTTTTTTTTTCCCCTCCACCTTGCTGAAGTCACTAGTCTCACATTTTCCCAGTTTATTAAGGGTCTATTTTCTTGCCAGGCATGGTGGTGCACTCCTATAATCCCAGTGACTCAGGAGACTGAGGCAGGAAGACCACCAGTTCAAAGCCAGCCTCATCAATTTATCAAGGCCCTAAGCAACTTAAATCCTGTCTCATAATAAAAAATAAAAAGGGCTGGGGATATGGCTCAGTGATAAAGTGCCCTTGGGTTCAATCCCTGGTATCAAATTTAAAAAAAAAAAAATCTCTCTTCTTGAAATATTAATGCCTTGAAGAATTTGAGCTTAGTAATAGAGTCTAGTTTGGGCTGCTCTTAACAATACATGTAGGTTTTATTTTTATTATTTGTGGTGTTTTTGAAAGGGAACAGCTGTGCCTTTGATAGAGAAAGATTTAATCCAGCACATATTGATGAGGATACCAAAAATGGATACTAATTGGTATAATTCTGTCTAGATTTGTAGCCAATATTATGATAAATTTTAATCTTGTTCTTAAGGGTGCCATTCTGTGTAGGTCCTTCCTCCCCCCATTCCCCTTCTGGACCTCTTCCCTTGATTTTCTGATCTCTACCAATAAAATATGAATAAATTTCTGCTGTTTTCTTCTGTTTGAATACAAATGCTGATACCTTTACAGTTAATTAGATTTGCCATTCATAAGTGAAGTAGCATACTAGCTGGCCACTAGTGAAATCCCAGCATAATTGAATGTGCTTATAGTTTCCTGCCTGATTGAACTTCCCTGTGACACAGGTGTTGTGCATCTTTAAAAGCCTCTTGTTACCAGGGAGCAGCTTTGACTTTTCACACCGGGTGCACATTTGGTACAAGCAGTGAATGAATGTGATGCATGAATAAATATTTGTGTCCAACCCACACATCTGCTTCTTTCGGTCTCTAGTGAGTTCATCCTGGGTTTTTTTTTTGTTTTGTTTTGTTTTGTTTTCCAGCTGCTGTGACTTACTCCAAGCCTCGATTGGCCACATTTTGGCATTATGCCAAGGTTGAGCTCGTTCCTCCAACCCCTGCTGAGATCCCTACAGCTATTCAGAGCCTGAAAAAAATAGTCAATAGTGCTCAAACTGGTAGCTTCAAACAGCTTACAGTTAAGGTAACTATGGGCTAAGTGAAAACGTATGTACATAACAGCAAATGTCTTCCCTTGGGATTTTTCTGATTGTTTTGATTAATATGTGTGTTTTCAATGAGACTGAATCCAACATAATGAGAGATAATCTCTTTTTTTTTTTTTTTTTGACTGCCAAGGAAGATATTTACTTTTCTAATTTTGTCATCTACATAGAAATAATTTGGCTATTTTATTTCTTGGTTTTCCTAATAGTCTTATACTATAACAGAAAAGTAAGCGTTTTTTTAAAACTGGAAAACATCTTCCTTTCCAATTTTGGTTACTATACTAAAATGATTGCTTACTTCCTGATTTATACTTTTTTATTCATCTTTAGTCCTGGAATTGTCCCCAATTCGGCCAAAATAGCTTTTAAACTATATTAGTCAGCAAGCTAACCAAATCTGGGTTATCATATTAACATGAATATTAAATATCATAAAAATTAGAACTTAAATTTTATGTTTACTTAAATTTGCCGTTCATAAGTCAAGTGAGCACAGGGTATAAAAAGCCTAAATAATAGTTATTGACTTTAGAACCTACATCCTGGAAGATATGGTTATTTATCAGAAGATTCTAATAACCTCTGGTCTAATTTTGTAGGGGAAAATTCACTTCTAGAAGTACTAAAAGGAAAAGGCTCAATTTTGTTATATAAAGGTATTTTTTTCAACCCGTTTCAAGGTCCATATTTGTCTCTGTATGAAACATTGCTTTCTGGAACCATATGTATATTTTTGGCGGGGGGGGGGCAATAAAATGTTGATTTGTGAAACTGAGTACTGAATATTTCGAGTTAAACCAAATAATATGTGAATAAAAAGGAAATACAAATGGGAAAACAGTCCTTCATCTTTAAGCAGATTATCTTCAGCCAGGCAGAAATGTCTTTTCAGAGATTTGGCCTTCCTTTAGCCATCCTTTCATATCAATGCCCTATCTAAATGTGTCAGCTATTTCCAGGATGTAGGTCGTTTTAGGGCCCATAAAGTGTCTCATAAACTAATAATGAAAGGGTTAAGTCAGTTCAGGTCTTTAAAGAATGCTTTGAAAGAATTTATAAGCTCTGGACTACTTAACTTACAGAATTTGAAAGTTCAGGGGTCCTCAGCAGGTAAGCAAAGTTAACATTATTAACTCTTGGCTTTGACTAAACTGCCCTCTAGTTTGAATAGTGTCCTTATATTCTATGTCACTTAGTCCTAGAAAATAATATATAAAGAAAAGAAGGTACCTTAAAATTGGTACTACTTTTTGGGCTGAGGCTGTAGCTCAGTGGCAGAATGCTTGCCTAGCACATGTGAGGCACTGGGTTCATTCCTTAGCACACAAAGGCATGCTGTCCATCTACAACTGCAAAAAAAAATTTTTTGTACTACCTTTTTTTTTTTCCAGGAAGCTGTGCTGAATGGTTTGGTGGCTACTGAAGTGTGGATGTGGTTTTATATCGGAGAGATCATAGGCAAGCGTGGCATCGTTGGCTATAACGTTTGAAGACCAATCTTTAACATCTGATTATATTTGATTTATCATTTGAGTTTTCTTGGACCATATATGATCAGATTGCTATCTGAATAAAGATGTATCAGAATAAGATGTATCAGATATCAGTGTTTTTTCTGTCAAATACTGTATAAAAGGTCATAGGTTTTTGTTGTTGTTTTGGGGGTTGTTTTTGTTTTGGGTTTGGGTTTTGGGGTTTTTTGTCAAGGGAGTGGTACTGGTCATTGAACCCAGGAGGCACCCTACCACTGAGCTATATTCCCAATCCCTTTTATTTTTTGAACCAGGATTTTGCTAAATTTCTGAAGCTGACCTCAAACTGTAATCCCCCTACCTCAACCTCCTGAGTCACTGGGATTACAGGTCTGAACCACTGATACCCAGGACAATTTTTCTTGATATTAAGTTTGATTGTTTAGTGGATATATTAATATAGCTCTAAATGCATGTCTAGGAGACTGGAGTTGTAGCTCTGTGGTAGAGCACTTGCCTAACACATGTGAGGCACTGGGTTTGGTTCTCAGCACCACATAAAAATGAATAAAGGTATTGTGTTCATCTACAACTAAAAAATATAATAATAAATGCATGTCTGTTTATCCTGAAACTGGAAAATTTATATGTGACTATACCAACCTGGTACATGAATATATGAGGATAACATTTTTATAATATTTAAAGTTGGGCACAGTGGCACACACCTCTAATCCCAGCAGTCTGGGAGGCTGAGGCAGGAGGATCACAAGTTTGAGACCAGCCTCAGTAATTTAGCAAGGCCCTAAGCAATTTAGTGAGACCCTGTCTCAAAATTAAGAAGGATTGGGGATGTAGCTCAGTGGTAAAGCCCCCCTGGGCTACATCCCCAATACCAACAGAAAAAAATATATATTTAAGCTTTCCAGAAAACTTGAGGGGAAAAGTCTTGAGAAAACTAGAACTTGCTATAGCAAAAGATATAGTAATACCATGTGCCAGAGTGATGTAGTTAAATCATATTGGTAAAAGCTGTACTTTAAACCTTAAAGTACTTGGTTGGCTCATTGGCGTGTTTCTAACGTTTAGTCCCAGCAACTTCAGAGCCTGAGGCAGGAGGGTCAATTGAGCTCAAGAGTTTGAAGCCAACCTAGATTACATGATGAGACCCTGTCTTAAAAGAAGACACGTTAACAAAGAGAAAAATTGGATTGTTTGTCTTTGCTGTAATCATTGACCCATTTGATAACAGTTGTGTCTATAAATGTTGGGATACTTGTCTACTAAAGTATTTACTTTCCCAAAAAGAATAACAGTGGTGGTGGTTCTGAATATGAATGTTTGTAACATCTTTAACAGAAGTTCAGAGTAAATAAGAACCGTGACCTGTATTTTTAAGTATAATTTTCACGTGTATTGTTAATCTTTCTGGTTGTATGATTTTTAGAACTTATAAAAGATCCCACAGATAATTAAACAAGTTTATAACAGTATCATCTATGGGTCTAAATAGTATATTGTGTCTTGAAATAAATAGAAGTAAACAGTCTGTCTTGAGCCATTTTATTAAGATATATATAGTAGATATATAGTAGATAACTGACCATAGCCTTTGCCTGGGAACCTTAAAGTCCTTGGTTGGCTCATTGGCATGTTTCTAATCCTCTCCTACTCTTAACAGCCATAGCAAAACATGCAGTGCCAGCAAATGATAACTAAAAAGTTGTTGCATATTTATTGTGAAAGCAGTATGGTTCACAGTATAGTATTAATCTTTTAATAGTGTTGAGGATCCATCTACAACTAAAAAAAATAATTTAAAAAGAAAGTTTCCATAGAGATTTCTACTCTTCTGAAAGTAATGCCCAACTTAACTGCTTCGGCAATAAACACAGGTGATCAAAACTGAAACTAACCTTTTAAAAAGTATTCAGTAACTTAAAATATTCAGAACAAAAGATCACAGAAATACAACCATAATGATGATCTGTATTTCTCTGTTTCTGGTAGTGCAGAAGTATTAAACAGAAAAAGGTGTGAAATCCGCTAGCTCTCCTTATAACCTATAGAGGCCTAGTTGATTCATAATATATAATGTTACTTTTTTAAACCACATACTCACACCTGAAAGTCCTCAAAGTAAACATTACTATCACTTCACTGCTACTTCCTCCTCCTGTGCCCTATAGAGCTCCTCTGAGCTCCCTTGTGACTAATAGTGCATGTACAGAATTTTCTTAGGAGGTTAAAATAGCAGTGGGCTCCTTAAAGTGGCGACTTAACTTCACCAGGCTTGTTTCTTTTTGCCTTTAACAATTCCACATACCTTGTCTCCTAGTGGAGAACTGTTCAAGCAATCTTTCACTGGATGTGGGTGCCAAGTGTTTGTCACTGGCAACTTAAATATTATTTAACTCGGATGTTCAGTGTGCACCTCCTAATTCCAGGCACTATATAAATATTAGAAACATGAATAAGACTGTTACCTGTTTGCAGAGTTGAGTCTGGTGCTGTGGGGGATATGCTGCAAGGGATAGGCTAACCCAGATTTGAGAAGAAGGTTCAAGGGGGTTGTAGAGGAGATGTGTATCTAAAGTAAACCAGGAAAATAAGAGCCAAGAAAAATGGATCATGGTATACTAGGCAGGTAGAACAATCTTTACAAAAAATATTGCTGGCGCGGTGGCCCCACTTGTAATTCCAGTGGCTGGGGTGGCTGAGGCAGGAAGATCACAAGTTCAAAGCCAGCCTCAGCAACAGTGAGGCACTAAGCAATTCAGTGAGACCCTGTCTCATAAAATACAAAAAAGGGCTGGGGATGCGGCTCAATGGTTGAGCATCTCTGTGTTCAATCCCTGGTGCCCAAAAAATTTTAAAAATAAAATATTAAGTCAGCCAGCCAGGCAGCACGCATTTGTAATCCCAGTTACTTGGGAGGCCTGGGCAACTTAGTGAAACCTTATCTCAATAAAAGGGCGGGGATGTAGCTCAATGGAAGAGCACTTTGCTAGTGTGCCTGAGACCCAGGTTCAATCCTCAGCACTGCAAACAATAAATACAATAAATATGTGTGTGTGTGTATCTTAAGATATACATCTTAAGCACAGTTAAGAAAAAGCCATTAAAATGTGCAGTATGAGCTGGCAATTTCAATTCCACCTAACCCTAGGAAAGAAAATGCATGGGGTGAGTCAGGTGAGGTGGTGCATACCTGTAGTCCCAGCTACCCAGAAGACTGAGGCAAGAAGATTACTCAAGCCCATGAGTCTGGGACCAGCCTAGCAAGACCTAATCTCAAAAACAAAAAAAGCATGGGATGCACGTAAGAGTGTATGGTCCCCTGGGTGCGATAGCACATGCCTGTAATTTCAGCGGCTCAGTAGGCTGAGGCGGGAGGATCGCAAGTTCAAAGCCAGCCTCAGTAAAAGCAAGGAACTAAGTAACTGTCTCTAAATCTCTAAATAAAATACAAACCAGGGCTGGGGATGTGGGTCAAGTGCCCCTGCATTCAATCCTCGGTACCGCCCCACCCACACAGAAAAAAAAAAGTGTATGGTCCTGTGTTTTTCTCAGTATATAAAACTACAGTAGTAGGCATGAGGAGACAGAAGATTATAGTTACAAATAGTCACTATGATCCAGAAATATGATTCCTAAGGAAACCACTATCTATAAAAATAACAACATAAATGTTAATAAACAGCAAAGGCTTTTTGTTGAGGCTTTCATCATTTCAAGACTTAATAGTAAACCCTGGGGAGTATAATTCAGTGTGAGAGTGCTTGCCTAGCACACATGAGACCCTGAGTCTGATCACCAGCATCAAAAATATAGATGATAGGGCAGAAGTTAATGTGAAACTGTTCACATTGCATATTTAATCTTTTGTTGTGTATATCTCCTCATTGTTCTCCTTGGATAACAGATTCTATTCTTTTGGCCTGTATTTCTAGTCCAATATGTTTTGTTTTTTTCAGTATTTCATATTGTATAGCTCTTTACATTTTTAAGACATATGCACTATCTCATTTAGTCAAATTTCCTCTGAAGCACATGGCATAAATGGTATACCCATTTAACAAGTCAGGAACTGAACAACAGAAATATTAATGATGTGGCTAGAACCCTGTGAGTAACAAGTGGTGGATGCACAAGTGGGGCCCAGATAATGAGCCCCTGTTGATTGTGTTCTTACTCATGACTATTATTTGACCTCTCTACTTTGTGTACAGTTCATTCTATATTATTTTTTCTCATATTGCAGTCCTGTTTTGCTCTACTACCAAGTTGCTTAAGTTTTGTGAGGTTGTTTTCATTTGTGGAACTGAGGATTGAAACCAGGGCCTTGTGCATACTAAGCAAGAGCTCTGTCACTGAGCCACATCTCCAGCCCAAGATGTATTGTCCCGTTAAATGTCAGCCTCTCTATTTTTTTCAGCTTCTTTTATTGGTGCATTAAAGTTGTATAGTTGTTTGTAGTGATGGGAGCCTCCCTTATATGCATATTTTTGACATATACATGTATGTGACAATATACATACATATGACATATACATATGTATGACATACATATATATGACAATAGATATCTTATGTAAGATAATATATGGCTTTGTGAAACTTCCTACTATTTCTTAATTAGTGTGGTTTTAATTTTCCCCAGCACATGAATTGATATGATTGTGATCACTCTTATGATGAGTACAGTAACAGCTCTACCTGAGATAATACCTTAGCAGAAAATGTACACAAGACCTACTCATCAGACAAAAGTTCTCCATACATAAAACACTGCCATGCAAGAGCCTTGATGGACTGCCTTTGGCCTTAATCTCATTTTGTTACCAAACATTGTTTTAGCTACATAATTTCTAACCAGTCCCCATTTAAAAAAAAAAAAAAAAAAAAGAAGAAGTTTCATGTAATTAGACTGTATTCTCACTGGTCCTACCAATCACTAGGTCACGCCCCACTCCCATCCTCACTCTTTTTCTAGACAATTTTGTCTCCTGGTTTGCTCTCTATAATACTACCTCCATCTTAATCCTTGGTAATTTCAACATATACATAGGTCAATAGTTTCTGTGATCCCTGAACCAGAGCAGCATCAGCATCACCAGGGATCTTAGAAATGAGAATTCTCAAGTTTTACCCCAGAGACTCTGGAGTGGGATCTTGCAATCTATATTCTACATGGCTTGAACTTCTTGCATGAAGTAAGAAAGGTTACCTTCAGAAGCTCCAAATGTTAAGGCATTCCACTGCCATCAGATCCAAAAGCAACTAAAGCATTGTTATATTGATTTTGAATTATAACCTATTTGTTAAAATAGCTCCCATTTCCCCTAAGGACAACCTGCATTTCCACCTCAGTTTAGTGTATTGTCGTCTCATTTTTGGGTCTCAACAGGGTTGGGAACTCAAATGAGTGAATATAGTTCTCAGATGTAGTGAATGATAATGTGATGGTAGAAGAAGAGAGGGTACCAATTTTAGTGACCTTCAGTAGAGCAGTGGAAAGAAATTGGTGTAAAGCCCAGGACTAACGGAAAAGTGAAATCAGTGATGACTGCTTTATCTTGAATCCTCTTATGATTTTATCTACCTTGAATATGCTTATATATTATGTGATACCCAAGTTACACTACAATTTACAATAGGACTAATTTCCACTTCCCCCTAGGATCCACATTTCACCCCTACTCACTAAAGGTAAACACTGAAGCCAAATGGTCCTTGATTTGGGATCCTTGAGTTTGTTTGCTCTGCCATCACCATCTGACCCCGCTGCCCAGTAGCACCATTCCAGAGGGAAGTTGCCTCTAAGGACTGAGTAGTAAATCTCTCAAAATTATTTGCAGAAAGGCTTAAGAACACAAATCAGCAACAAACCTCCACACATACTTTAAAACACCATTCACAGTTGCATGTTTCATTCATTTTCCCATCTCAAGTACAGCCAAGGCATCTTGCAGGTTAGCAGAAGCTATTCATTTAAGAAAGTATGAAGCAAAATGTTACCCTCCTCATTTTTAGTGCAAAACAAAATGAAGTGGAACCATTTGCCTGCGGTGAGTGAGGCAAGGGTAGAGGGCTGGAATGTAGGACTTGATTCCTTATTCCCTACTTCTAACCACATCCTCTCCACTCTGGGATATGTAAGTTGGTTATTACACCGGCGACAGGAATGAGGAAGGAGATGGTTTCCTTTTATGCTTCTATTTGGAAACTTACATCCAAACTCTAAACCAAGTATAAAACACTCCATTTCAACTTTAGTGAGAGCAGACGATGACTCACATGTAGTATGAATCAGAGCTTTGGGTACCATGACTTTCTGGGTCTTAAGTAATGGATTGGCTATATATTGATAGAGAGTGTTCTGAGTAGAGACAAGAATAAAGCAAAAGAGAGGAAGTTAATGCCTAATTCAAACATTTTAAAAGCCTAATTAGCCATTGATCATTTACCCAGTCTCTATTTATGAATTTTCAGATTAAATTGTTTTTATTTATTTTGGGGGTGCTGGGGATTGAACCCAGGGTCTGGCATGTGCTAAGCAAACACTTTACTACCAATCTACTTGATAGCTCATATAAGTTTGCATGTGAAAGACAATAAGAAATTTAGCTTTTTATTTGTTTTACATTTTTTTATACTAGAGTATGAAGTCTTTGCTTTGTGCAACAATGGCCTTGTTCTTATGGTTTTGTTGTATGTTTTCTTTTTTATCTACTAAAAGATATACCTTATTTTTTGTACAGTTGTTTCCCCTGCTGTATTATTTAATAAAATTTATCCTTAATCAATACACAAAACATAAAAATTGTAGATATTTATGGAGTACCATATAATGTTTAGATGCACATAAACATTGTGTAAAATTATTATTATTTGGTACTGGATTGAACTCAGGGCTTTACACATGCTAGATAAGTGCTCTACCACTGAGTTACATCTCCAGTCCTTTTTGTTTTTGAGACAGGATCTCACTAAATTGCTGAGGCTGGCCTTGAACTTGTGATCCTCCTGCCTCAGCCTCCCAGGTCACTGGGATTAGAGGCATGTGTCACTGACTTTATTTTCATTTTGAGACAGAGTCTCACCAAGTTGACCAGGCTGGCCTCAAACTTGTCATCTTTCTGCCTCAGCCTCCTAAGCAGCTGGGATTATAAGTATGCACCACTGTGCCCAGCTAATATTAATATTTTCTAAAGCCTAGGAATAAACAATGAAACAGAATGCATGCATTATAATGTATATTCAAAAATATCAAAACAGCCTAACCCAACTGGTCTTGAAAATGATAACCTTTGGGAAATCTTTCAGGCCAGTCATGATTATTGGGAAAAAAATAATCAAACATTTACTCAAGCTTTTTTTTTTTCATGTGACATACTTTTAGAATTTCTAGTCTTTCAATACTGACACTTTCACTTGTGGAAAGTCATATCACAACTCAGGAACTGGTAGCTTCTAGTTCCTCTAAGAATATCCCTCAATCAACAAGTTGTCCACCTAGCTAAGGGACAGCTTCCTGGAATTAAGACTGAAGAACCTAGGTTATAATTAACTCGGACTTCCTCCTCCTCTTGTACCTTGGCCATGACCTTAATCTTCACCTACATTTTCCATCCCATCTACGGATAAAAATTTGTTCTAAATTAGATCAACTGAATTCTAGTCCTGTTAGCCTAAGATAAGTTGGCATTGGTGGTTGAAAGGAATCTTAAACCAATTTTAAGTCATACAGTTAGATTTAAGCATGACTTACACAAAGCTAAACATCTTAGTGGGGGATAATATTCCCCAACTTTTATCCTTTTCTCCCTATGATAAAAAATATCAGACATCACTTGGTAATGCTAGGGTCTAATGAATCAGAGTAATTTGGAGGGCTGGGGATGTGGCTCAAGCGGTAGCGTGCTCACCTGGCATGCGTGTGGCCCAGGTTCGATCCTCAGCACCACATACAAACAAAGATGTTGTGTCCACCGAAAACTAAAAAATAAATAATAAAAATTTCTCTCTCTCTCTCTCTTTAAAAAAAAGAGTAATTTGGAGGGAAAAATATGTTTCCAATTCCAGTATGGTCAATACAAAGAAAAAATTAAAAGGAATAGATAGAATGGGAGGGGCTTTGGAATGGAGTAGTTTTCAACTGCATGGATTTAAAGTCAGATTTAACTGAGCCCTATTCTATGTGATCTTCTTGATTCTCACAACTTTTCAAGAGATTAAGGCACATGAGTTAGACAGTACAACCAAGGGGCTGGGGATAGTAGAGTTTTTGCCTAGCATGTCCAAGGTTCTGGGTTTGGTCCCCAGGACTGAAGGGAAGAGAGAGAGAGAGAGAAGAATCAAGAATTTTAAAGTTATGATATTTGAGATTCAAAGAAATTGTTATGTACCTTCATTGGTGTGCAGTGTCTTTCAAAAAATTAGGTAACTGCTATGTTAAAGAGAATACAAACTGTCAGCATGAACTCCTTTAATGTTCTCCCTTTCTCCTTTAACTGATCTTCTGATTGTCCCTTCTCCTACAGTGACTTACCTCCTTCCTCCTTCCCCAGAGGAACACAACTAGCAGATTCTTTCCAAAACTATCCTTCTATATTTGCACTTGATTTTTTTCCTTTCTGCTCTTTTTCAGTTGTCAATAGTCCTTTTATTTATTTATTTATTTATATGCAGTGCAGAGAATTAAACCCAGCGCCTCACAGATGGAAGGCAAACACTCTACCACTGAGCCATAACCTCAGCCCAAACATTTATTACATTCTTGTTATATATCAGATTAATTGCTTGTGTTTCCGAAATTTAAAAGACGTTTCCTGTCTTTAAAGGGTTCATAGTCTACTAAAGGGAAGAGGTTGTAACAAAATTTAAAAAGTACAAACTGTACCAATTATACAGTGTGTAAAGAACAAGAGAAGTCAGGCATGGTGGTGCACATCTGTAATCCCAGCGGGTCGGCAGGCTGAGGCAGGAGGATTGGGAGTTCTAAGCCAGCCTCAGCAAAAGCGAGGTGCTAAGCAGCTCAGTGAGACCCTGTCTCTAAATAAAATACAATATAAGGCTGGGGATGTGGCTCAGTGGTCGCATGCTCCTAAGTTCAATATCTGGTAACAAAAAAAAAAAAAAAAAAAAAAACTAAACTAAAACAAAACAAAACAAAGATCAACAAGAAAAGTCTGCATCTTTTTTTGGTTCCAGAGACTGAACCCAAGGATGCTTAACCATGGAGCCACATCCCCATCCCTTGTTTAGTATTTTATTTAGAGATAAGTTCTTACTAAGTTAATTAGGGCCTCACTAAATTGCTGAGGCTGGCTTTGAACACAGGATCGTCCTGCCTCAGCCTCCAGAGTGCTGGGATTACAGGTGTGCACCACCATTCCTGCCTAGCTAGAAGTGCATATCTTATGCTAGGGTTGTACTCACAGTAGAGACTGAGGAATGCTTGAGTGGAGGGATAGCACCGAGCTCGGTGTAGAAGTCAACTAAGGATAAGAAAGGAAAGAAGGACATTTTAAACAGAGAGAATATATCCAAAGCAGGATCAGACAATATAATTCAAGGAAATAAATTAAATTGGTTCAATGAGGCAGGAACACAAGGAATAGATAGATGGGTCTTGGAGACAAGGAATGAGGGAGAGTTAGAACAAATTATAAAGAATCTTGAAGGTGATAGGAATAGTAAAGTATTTTAAGAATGAAATTAATATAGTCAGATTTGCATTTTAGGAAGTTTAATATTATATCAATGCATAAGACTGAGAACTATTGCAGTAATCCTGAAGCTAGTGTGGGTACATAATTAGAAGAAGAAGTACCGGCTGCCCATGGTGGCAAATGCCTATAACCCCAGCTGAGGAAGGCTGAGCCAGGAGGATCACAAGTTTGATGCCAGCCTGGTAACTTAGTGAGACCCTGTCTATAAGTAAAAATAAAAAGACCTGGGGATGTAGTTCAATTATGCATAAGGCCCTGGGTTCAAGCTCTAATACTGCAAAAAAAGAAGGAGGAGAAGAACAAGAAATGCAAGAAGAGACAAATTTCAGTGTAAAGAAGAATTCAGTTTAAGGATGTACAGGTGAAGACATTCAACAGATTACTGGTTACGTGTATCTGAAATTCAAAAGAGGAGTTAGTGCAGGAAATTAGTTAGTTCATTCAGAAGTCACAAGCACCCAAGAATAGGTTAGATTGCTTAGAAGGAAATCCCAAACTGAGAGAAGGCAGGCATTTGTGTAGGTTTTGTTTATTACTATCTCCCTAGCACTTAACACTACCTGGCAGTATTCAGTATTTGAATAAATAAATGAAATAATGAAAATAGACAGAGCCAACAACTGACCCTGGGAAACCAACATTTTAGGGGTTTGAGATGGAAAGTAGGAGAAAGTGCAAGAGAGAGTAAGTGAGGTCACAGAAACCAAGAGCCTTCCTGAAAAGTGTCCACTAGTTTGGTAAATAGAAAATCATTGGTGTCTTTTGTGACAGTAGTTTCAACAGAGGTGGCAGTCAGATCATAGTGGCTTGAAGAGTATGTGGAAGAGTCACCTGTGAATATCAGTTACTCTTTAGAAAACTGGCTACATCTTCATTAAGCATTTATCTTTCCCTTTTCCTTGGTCCTTCCCTCAAGCTACTAGATAGGTTCAAGTCTCCCTATGTTTAAAGTTAAAAAAGAAAAACAAAACCTTCCCTTCATTCTCATGCTACTGACCTATCTTTCATTACCCTTCTTCTCTGTCAGTGGATGGAAGTGTGTGAATTTTGAATCCTCTTTCTTCTGTTGGTTCTCCTAATGCTTCCCTTCCATTTATTTCCTGATCTCAGCAGTCTGGTAATCTCTCTCTCTCTCTCTCTCTCTATATATATATATATATATATATATATATATATATATATATATATATATATATACACATATATATATACACACACACACACACGTGTGTGTGTGTGTGTGTATCCGATTCACTTACTCACTTACTCATCCATTTGTTCTTGCCTCCTCTCTTTCTCTCTTGTCTTATAGTGGCCATACCCACTATATTCCCCTTTCTCCAGTCACACTGGGCCTCTCTGTTGTCCCCCAAACCCTCCATCAAACACAAGTACCTCAGGGCTTCTGCATTTGCTGATTTACACTTCGAATTCTCTTCTCTTAGACATCTGTTGGTTCACTCTCTGACTTCCTTCAATGTCCTTTTCAAATATGACCTTAACCCAAAGCCTGTCCATCCTTTATCAGCTGCCACCCTGCAGCTTCTCCTAGCTCTTTACTTTTTATCCTACCTACATAGCACTCATCTCCAGCTGATTCCATCTAGTTATTTATTTATCGTTTGTTTCCCTTCACCAGACTGTGAACACCTACAAAGCAGACCTACCAAGAACACCTGCCTAGAGGAGCAGAGATAAAGATAACCAAAAAACTATTCCTGCCCCTGAGGAACCCACACTTTAGTGAGTCATATAACCTACCAAGTAATTAGAATGGAAAAGCTCAGCGCAGTTGGATGCAAGAGTCTGAGGCCCCAGGGAGCAGTGTGGTTTGGGGCGGCAGTTATGGCACTCTGCAGCCTGGGTAGTAGTTAAAACTGTGAGATCATTCTAAGAGAATGAGAGAAATGACAAGCACTCAGGAGACACCAGTGTCTAAGGGTGAAGGACAGAGAAAGAAAGCTGAGAAGCAGGCATACAAGAGTGAAGAAGAATTGGGCGAGTGAGGCCACCGAAGGACGAGCTTCTATATTTCTTTTATAGAATACTACCAACAGGATGGGAGTGTGACTCAGAGGTAAAGCATTTACCTAGGATATGCGAGGCCCTGGGTGACAACCCCAGCATCACAAAAAATATAATGATAAAATAAAAAGAAGAAGAAAAAGAAAGAAAGAAAAAGAATACTACCAATAATATAGTAATGAACCTGTCTTTTCTTTTTTTGGTACTGGGGATTGAACCACCCAGGGGTGCTTAGCCACTAAGCCACATCCCCAGCCCTTTTATTTTTTTTATTTTGAGACTTAGTCTTGCTAAGTTGCTTTGAACCTCAACAAAGCTGGCCTCCAATTCGCGATCCTTTTATTTTAGCCTCCTGAGTACTAGGATTACAGGCAAACTTGCAATCTTTTTTTTAAAAATATTTTTATTAGTTGCTGATGGGCCTTTATTTTATTTACTTATTTAATTGTGGTGCTGAGAATCAAACCCAGTGCCTCACGCATGCTAGGCAAGCGCTCTACCACTGAGCCACAACCCCAGCCCAAACTTGCACTCTTAATCACCATATTGTTATCTATAAGACTGTAATGTGGCAGCTCTCTATGCCCTGCATATTTCATTGAGTACCTGTTCCGTTAAGGGTCCCCTCCTGTTCTAGACTCTGGGTGCTGAGTAGTGAAGCAGACAAAGACCCTCCCTTCATGGAGCTTCCATGTGGGGGACACTGATATTAAACAAATCTTCAGTAATAAGTGCTGTGGAGGAAAAGGAAGTAGGGTGAGGTATCATAGATGTCAGTGGTGGCCTCTGAGGAGGGGACATTTAAGCAGAGATCTGAAGGAAGTGAGAGAGTGAGCCAAGAGGATATCTGGAGGAAGAACATTCCAGGCAGAGGGAACAGCAAGTGCAAAAGCCTTAAGGTGTAAGTGTGCCTCTGTGTTCCAGGAACTGCAAGGAGGTCAAAGAAGTAGGGCTAGAATGAGCTCCAGGACAGAGAGGCAGAAGATAAGGTCAGAAAGATAAGGAAAGGCTACTGGGACATGTTGTGTATACATATGTATACACACACATACCTTTTTCTTCATTTGTTCTTTTTAGATACAAATAACAATAGAATGTATTTGGACATATTATACATACATGGAGTATACCTTATTCTAATTAGGATCCCATTCTTGCAGTTGTGCATGATGTGGAGTTTCACTGGTGGTGTATTCATATATGAACATAGGAAAGTTATGTCGGATTCATTCTACTGTCTTTCCTATCCCCATCCTCTCTCTCTTCCCTTCATCCATCCATACTTTATGTATTCTGAAATACCAGACAACAAACTTAACAGTCACTGCCTTTGGGGAGTTGGACTATTGTTGGAGGGAAGGAAGGGATATTTAGACTTTTTGATTTGCTCTTCCATAAGATTTGAAATTATTGCCTTACATATCTCACTGTTATAATAACCAAAAATTAATTTAAAAAATAAATTTGCCAGGCGTGTTGGTGCACACCTGTCATCTCAGAGGCTTGGGAGGCTGAGGCAGGAGGATCACAAGTTTGAGGCCAGTCTCAGCAACTGAGCAAGGCCCCATGCAACTTAGTGAGACCCTGTCTCAAAAAATAAAAAGAGTGTGGATGTGGCTTAGTAGTAGAGTGCCCCTAGGTTTAATCCTTGGTCCCCCAAAAATCAAAATAATTAAATAAACTAAATGAATTCTTAAACACGTCTTAAGGGACTCCAGCTAAAAGTTCCTTCCTTTCCTTCAACAACACTTCCTCAGGGTTGCCTCCCCTGCTCTTCTTTGTCTTCCCCATTCCCTCCTCACCTAACAGTCTGACTTGGGACTTCACCTTTCCCCTACAACTGCTCTTACAGACATCACCTGGGGCTTCCCTCTGAACACAATGAACACTCCTCACTCCCCTTTCTTCTGGACCTCTGTGCTGCATTGGATGTTGTTTATGGTTCCTCTGAAGCTCTTTGTCTTTGGTTTCCCTCCTGCCCTTTTACCTCACTGGGTTCGTTATTTCTCCATCTCCTTCCTTTGAGTACTTTGGGTCAGCTCATCCCACAGATTTGGGTTTCTTCTGGCTCTACTCTTGACCCTTTGCTTCTATGTGCTACATACATTCTTATGGGGTCTCATATGTATCCATGGATTTAAGTACTGTCTCTGTGCTGCTCAGTCTCGGGTCTTTGTTTTCTATCTTTTCTCCTGAGCTCTAGTCTAATTTATCCAATTGCCTATCAGATAAATTTATTTATCCAGCCCCCAGCTGCAGATCCTGCAGGCATCTCAAACTCAACTACTCCAAAACCAAACTCATCACCTCTAAGCAAAAACCTCCCCTCTCCCCTTCCTCCTGTTCTTATTTTGGTAGTTGTTATCTCCATCGTCCCCATCTACCCTAGCTGACAACTCAAGAAAGGCCCTCTTCTGTAGCCACTGCGCCCCAGTGGTCATCAAAAGCCATTCTGTTTGCCAAATTTCTTTGGAGTCTGTCTTCATTTCGGCACATTTATTTCCACTCCATTCATTATACATGAATGGATTAGTGCCTATGGGTTTGAGGTTCTGGGAAGAGGTCAGAAATACCCTACCTGCATTTCTGCCTCTAGTCTCCCGTTCATCCTGCCTTCTTACACACAGCTGCCACCATGATGTCACATAGATTCATAGATTCTAACAATTTGAACCCTGCTTGAAATTTTTCCATTTTTATTTTATTTTGTTTTTTGGCAGGTAGGTACAGGGGATTGAACTCAGGGGCACTCAAACAGTGAGCCACATCCCCAGTCCTATTTTTTTTTTTTTTAAAGAGAGAGAGAGAGAGAGAGAGAGAGAGAGAGAGAGAATTTTTAAATATTTCTTTTTCAGTTTTTGGTGGACATAACATCTTTATTTTATTTTTATGTGGTGCTGAGGATTGAACCCAGCTCCCCGAACATGCCAGGCGAGCACATTACCGTTTGAGCCACATCTCCAGCTCACCCAGTCCTATTTTGTATTTCATTTACAGACAGGGTCTAATTGAGTTGCTTAGTGCCTCACTTTTGCTGAGGCTGGCTTTGAACTTGCAATCCTCCTGCCTCAGCCTCCTGAGCCACTGGAATTACAGATGTGTGCCACCATACCCCACAACTTTTTTCCATTTTTATAAGATAAAATCCAAACTCCTTAATATAAACTGGCCAGTTGCCTTCTGTCATTATCCTACATGTACCTTACATTCAAATAGCCCTGGAGTGCTCTTGTTTCTCAAAATTCCATACCTTTTTGTGTTTCTGTGAAGTTTTGAGATAGCTTATTTATTTATTTATAAATTTTGAATCAGGGTTTCTCTAAGTTGCTGAGGCTGGTCTTGAACTTGAGATCCCCCTGCCTTAGCCTCCAAGGTCTCTGGGATTACAGGCGTGAGCCAAACATCCAGCAAGATAGCACATTTGTGTCTCCAACTCTAACAGTACCTGGGACAAAGTAGGTGCTTACTAAATAAATGAAACAATGAAAATTAGAAAGGACAAAGGTTGAAGGTAAAGATACCCACCAGAAGTCTACTATGCGGGTATAATTTAGAGGCAACTGGGAAGAGGGGGAAAGAAAATGCTTTAGTGCCACCTTTCTTTCAAGTTTCTGAAAGGTGAAACAACTATAGTCAAGTAATAATTATGTCATATTCTTCCCTTGGAAAATATGAACTTTGATCACTGGTATAATTTCAGATGGAGATAGTTTAACTGATTTTAAATAAAAACAGGCCAGTACATGCAACTGCCAAAATCCTCTGATAAAACCAGACCCCCTTGGTATGAATCCCAAGGTTCAAGAGTGTAGCTAGGAAGGGACTTTTATTTTGCAAACTTTTTTTTTTTTTTTCTTTTTGGTACCAGGGATTGAACTCAGGGGTACTCAACTGCTGAGCCACATCCCTAACCCTATTTTGTATTTTATTTATAGAGACAGGGTCTCAGAGTTGTTTAGTGCCTCGCTGTTGCTGAGGCTGGCTTTGAACTCACCATCCTCCTTCCTCAGCTTCCCGAGCCACTGGGATTACAGGCTTGTGCCACTGTGCCCGACCTCTACATACATTAATGGGTCATTAATTGTAACTCTGAGTCCATGTTAATTCCTCTACAGTATTGGCTTCCGATGAGAAATCTTTGGGGGAGGGGAAAAAGTAGCAAACATCTGGAGGTCCCTTTGAAGCCAGAAATAATTTGTGAATTTGCAGAAATGGGCAAAATTTGGGATTCAATTTTTAAAGTTTAGTTCTGTTATTTGGAAAAAATTTAAAAGATGTGTATTTTTGTTAGGTTGGCAACAATCAAGAAGGTTAAAAAATGCTTTCAGGAAGGGAGTAGAGAAAAAGGGACTCTTATACATTGCTGGTGAGTGTATGAATCAGTAAAACCTTTTGGGGACAACTTGGTATTATCTATCAGGATTACAAATGTACACATCTTCTGACTCAACATTCCACTTCTAGAAATGTATATTACAGATATATTTGCAGATTTTCAAAATGATATATGTTCAAGGTTGTACTCAGCAGCATTGTTTGAAATTCAATAGATTAGAAACAACTTTAGTGGTCACCAGTAGAGAAATGGTTAAATTAAGCTACATGTATTTCAAACAGCCCTAAGAATAGAGAAACTGTCTACAGTTAAATGCTTTCCAAGTTATATTAAATGAAATAATTGAGATACAGGAAGTGGGTTTATTATGCTTCCATACAGAAAAACTTCTATGTGTACTTGTTTGACTAGGCATAGATTATCTCTGGAAGAATATACAACTGGTCTGGGACTGTAGCTCAGTGGCAGAGTGCTTGCCTTACGCATGTGAGGCACTGAGTTTGATCCTCAGCACCACATAAAAATAAACAAATAAAATAAAGGCATGCTGTCCATTTACAACTACAAAAAATTAAAAATAAAAAAGAATATACAACTGACAACATTTCCCCCTACAAAGGGTAAGATATATAAGGGTTGGGGAGGTTGTTCAGAATTAGTGGAATGAGATTTTTAAATTAATTTAAAACTTTAATCATTTGAATGTATTAGGTATTCAAGAAAAATGAATTAAAATTTAAAACTAAAAAATAAATACAGTCTATGTAATTTTTAAAATTTATTTTTTAGTTGTAGATGGACACGATACCTTCATTTTATTGATTTATTTTTATATGGCGCTGAGGTTCAAACCCATTGCCCCACATATGCAAAGCAAGCACTCTACCACTGAGCTACAAACCCAGCCCGAGCCCATATAATTTAAGGTAATTTATGAGTAAGTATAGACGCCTTCCCACTGTCCCCCCTCTCCCCCCAGTCCCCCCCTTTTTTTTTGGTGCTGGGGAAGGAACCCAGGGCCTTGCTCATGTTGGGCAAGCCCTCTACTACTGAGCTACACCTCCAGCCCCAAGAATGACTTTTCATGATCAGTAGTATGATTAGTGGATATGGGTGTCAGACCTCAATGAGTTTTGGTCTTAATTACCTGTGCAATTTTCCCACCTGTAAAATCAGAATTATCTCATAGGATTGATGAAAATTGAATGCATGTAAAATACTGAGGCTCACATTCTCTGTGATGGAACTTTGTGTCACCTGTACTGGGTGTGGATTTTCACCTGGATGCTGAAGGTGAAATGGGTGGACCTGATGGAAACCTTCAATGTTTCAATAAATTCTCTTTTCAAAAACGAACAAAAACCCAAAAAACCCTGAGGCTCACAGAAAGCACTCAATAAGTGTTAGTTGCTATTGTTATTTCTGCCCTAAAAACTCCAACAATAAACAAAAAAAAAATTTTTTCTGGCTCCTTTTGGACTAGTCTAGAGGCAAAGATACAAACTAGATGATTTCTCAAGGAGTTTTTCCTGCCCAGAGGCTTGAGTCTTCACAATCTTCAAAGACATTCTTCTTGCTGCTGCTGCCACCCAACCTGCAGACCTCCCACCTGTGCTAAATGAAGTGCGCTTGAAGTGAGGAGGTTACTCAGAACGTTTATGTTTTCTCAAGGGAGGAGGGCGGGAAGAAATCCTGTTGACACAGTTATATAAAAGCCTGTCACTCAGTCCCCTGCCTACTACCTCTGCAGACCGTTATGCATATTAAAGAAGGGGGGGCGGCAAATACAAAAGAAAAATAAGCGAGACAGAGTGGAAGAAGGAACAAATCAGGATGCTTGAGGGACTCCACGTGGTCGCCAATCTGTAACTGATCAGTGCAGCTACACTGAAGCAAAACCCCCAGAGCCCAACGTTAAATATATTGTAATGGAGAAATCGTCCACAATGGGGTGTCTACGTCCTTAGCAGAGTCTTGGAGCTACCGTTTAATACTCTCCCGCTTTTCTCACCCGTTTTGCACCTAGTAAACCACGCGATGTAACAACGGAATCTGGTTATGTGCGTGCGTTGTGTGAATGTGCGCTTTGCAAACCATCTGGGTCCCATCCTGCCCAGTTGGAACGATGATCGATCCGGGACGAGTTCGGGGAGTTGGGGTTTGCTTGTGGCTTCTCCCTTTATCTGCTCCCTTCCATCTCCCACTCCATCAATCGCTCGGCACAAACGTTGGAAGGACGTAGGTTTTCAGCACCAGGAGGCCGTGGACCTTCTCTGGAGGCGTGTAGTGCACCCTCCAGAGGGCCAGAACTGATTGCAACCTGCTCACCACGACCCTCCCCCTCCTTCCCAAATTTGTCGCCCCAGGCTGTAATATTACAAGCAGTGTGCAGTCCCGGTGCGGGAGTCCAGAAAGGCTGCGTGACCTTCCAGCGAACTCCACCTCAACTGCGGGGGATGGAGGCTGCCCCGGGGCCTGCTGGCTGGGTATCGATCCCCCAGCTTCAACCAACGCAAGTTCTCCCGGCACAAACCCCTCCCTCCCTTCGAGGCTTTCCCAGTCTTGCAGGATTCTAACGCCTTGCTAGAGGCGCCCTCCGCTCTTTCCCGCAATAAAGTAAATCCGGTGGATATTCATCCCCCGCCCTATCTCTCCTCCTTTCTTCCCCCTCCCCCCTTCAGCAAGCTAACCCCGCGCACAGAGCTCGCCGCTGGCGGGCCCCTTCCACCCGAGGATCATAATGCCCAACGCTCTTTTCTCCCCCTCTCTTAATCAGAAACGTGCTCGCGAGCCCCCCTCCCTCTGTGTGCATACATTAGGGTCTGCTTTGCATGCAGCGGCAGGCTGGGACCGGAGGAAGAAGGGGCGGGGGCGCTTTTGCCCGCCTCTTCCCTCCAGGCTCCGTTAGCCACCCAGCTTCAGCTTCGCTGTAACACCGCCTCGTTAGCGGAGCACGCCGTGGCCCCAATGCCTGGACTGGAGAAACATAACCCAACTCCGCAGAAGGGCACAAAAGCCAGAAGCTCCTCTGCCCCGTGTGCACAGTAGGGCCAGGAGGTGGCGGGAGACCTGCCATTTGGTGTGTGCATTTTAGAGAGAGTTCCAGCATGAAGATGGGAGGGGCTCCTTTTTTATTTTTAAGGCGCGTTCACTGAGGGCCTGTCTATTTTGCATATAGTAAACTGGGCAACGCTTCTGTTTTGCATGTAGTACAATAAGAGCTCTTTTATTCCAGTGGCGTTCGATTCGGGCTAATCCTGCTCGTATCCGTGCCCCGAGGCGGAGGAGAAGGTTCGCTCCTCCCGGACTCAGCACCCGCGCTATACTGGAAGCTGCACTCCTGGGCGGTTCGATTCCCAGCGCGTCCCGGGAACGTGTGTAATCTGTCTCTCCGCTCCCGAGCTTGCAGGCGGCTGGGATCCCTCCGCCTCCATCCTCCCTGTAGCCCTCGCCCCCTCCCCCTCTCCCCGGAACCCGCGCGCCGCTCCGGGCTCCTGGGCTTCCTTCCCCCCTCCTTTTCCCTAGCAATGCCGCTCCCGGAGGGCGGGGCATACAGTTATCCAGGTTGCGGGGCGGGCAGGCGGGCTGGAGGAGGCCGCCCGGGCCTCGGCATGGAGTAGCAGCGGCCCGGCGTCAGAGGCGGAGGCCCGAGTCCTGTATACAGATTGCGGGGCGGGCAGGCGCGGCCCGGCGCTCTGCTTAGCGGCAGGCCGGGTGTGCGCAGCCGGGCGGCGCCGAGCGGGTTAGGCAGGTTCCGGGGCCCTCAGCACCCCCCCTCGCCTCCCCGCCCCCCTGTGTTGTCGCCTCTCCCTCTCCTGCTTCACTTCACGGGGCGAACATGGCGCACAGCTGTCGGTGGCGCTTCCCCGCCCGACCCGGGACCACTGGGGGCGGCGGCGGCGGGGGGCGCCGGGGCCTAGGGGGCGCCCCGCGGCAACGCGTCCCGGCCCTGCTGCTTCCCCCCGGGCCCCCGGCCGGCGGTGGCGGCCCCGGGGCGCCCCCCTCCCCCCCGGCTGTGGCGGCCGCGGCGGCGGCGGCGGGAAGCAGCGGGGCTGGGGTTCCAGGGGGAGCGGCCGCCGCCTCAGCAGCTTCTTCGTCGTCCGCCTCGTCTTCGTCTTCGTCATCGTCCTCAGCCTCCTCTGGGCCAGCCCTGCTGCGGGTGGGCCCGGGCTTCGACGCGGCGCTGCAGGTCTCGGCCGCCATCGGCACCAACCTGCGCCGGTTCCGGGCAGTGTTTGGGGAGAGCGGCGGGGGAGGCGGCAGCGGAGAGGTAAGGGGGCGAGGAACCCCCAGGTCCGGGGTCCCGACCCTCTGAGGAGCCCCTTCCCCTCCCCCATCCTTGTTTGAGGAGCATCCCAATTCTGGAACCATCCTGGGGTCCCCGACCCGGGGCAAAGAGCCCTCCCATGTTGGGATCCCCATACAGGGCTGCAGACCCCAGACGCCCCCACCCCGGGGTTTGGACCCTTCTGGCCAAGGCGTTTGCTCCTCGCCTTCCTTCCCCGGACCCTTCCCCAAATCCCTTGGCACAGACCCCCTCGCCGGGGTTTCCCATCCCGGGCCTGAACCCCTCCTCCCTTTCACAGATTACCTCATCCGAGCAAGATTCCTCCCTCCCTTCTAGAGACCTGATCCCGCCACATCCCCGCCTCCCTCTCTGGGCAGATGTGCTACTCCTAGGGCAGTTTTCCTCTCGGGCATCTCTGGGATGGTATCCTCGTCCAGGGCCCCATTCTTCTAGCCCCTGGGGATTGGTGTCCCTTTCCAACACCTTGCTTCCGAAAACCTGACGAGCCCCCGCCTAATCCCCGCCAGGTCCTTACCTTGCCGGCCACTCCCCCTTCCTTCACCTCCACCCCCACCCCACCCCCAGCAGACAGATCCTCCCGCGTCCCGCCCTACCCCACGGGGAAATCTCCTTTCCTCTCCACCTTGCCAGCCCTCACCTCCTTCCCTTCGAAGGTAACATAACGGTGCTCTCCTCCTGCAGTGGTCTCTTCCCCCATCTTCCAGAGCCACCGTTTCTAGTCTACTGGTAGCAGGGAATTAATTACTCTACCTAACACTCCACCCAGTCCCTCCTTCAGAATGAAGGGTCAGTGGCATCTTTGAGGGGAAATAGTCCAGCGTCCCCTAGCCTTTGAGAAGAGCAGCTTTCCAGCACTCTTTTGGAGAGGAACAGGCTTTCCCTCCAGCTCTGGAGAAGGGGGCCCTGTGATGGGAGGTGTTTGTAGGGGTACTTGGGCAGCATCCTCCCATGGGAAGCAGCTGCTCTCCTACCCCACCCACTGCGCCTGAGAGCACGCAGTCTCCAGCCCTAGCTCCCTCCCACCCTTCTTTTTCTCGACATTTCAGTATTGATCTACCTTTTCCTAGGCCAATCCTGGGGCTTGCAAGGGATGGGGGAAGCCGGGTTGGGGTGAGGAGAGTAGGTAAGGGACAGTTTTACTTTGCTGGTGTTTGCTTTGGTTTGGGAGAAAGAGGAGAATTATGAAGCAAAGTTATTCCTTAGAGGGAGGCATTAGGTTTATCTCTGATTCTTATAAGAGAACCCAGTTTGAATGAAGGGCCAGACTTTGCCCCTTCCCCATTAGTAAAGGGGTAGAATGGGGATGCTTTTGATAGTCATTATGCAGCCTTCAGTAAAATGGAAAGTTGCCCTGGGAAGGGAAGTTGAGTTCAGGTTCAGCCAGTGGCGTTGCGCATTTGTTTTCCATTGGATGCAGAAGGGGGAGTTTGAAACACAGGGGAGGGGGGGAATAACGGGATGGGGGATGCTAGGAGGAGGAAGAGCAGCTGCTAGGGGCAGAGGAGAAGGGGGGTAGGGGGTTACTGCTCTGGAGTGCTCTTGATTGAAACAGAAAGGGAAAGATAACAACCAGCCGTTTCCTGCGTGCTCTGCCGTTGGTGCACACAAAATATCCTGGGCAAACCCCTTTTTGCCTTTTGTGCCCCACATCCCTTTAGATTTACCGAAAGATCCTGGGAAGATGGGGAGGGAGGAGATCCCAGGGACCTCGGCCCCTTCTCTCAAGGAGCTGACATTTTTTAGTGCCTCCTTTTTAAAAATGTTTCTAAGGCAGCCTGATCAGGAGACTGACAACAACCGCCTTCTGACAGCAAGGAGGACATGATGGGGGCGTGTTCCTTGCTATGTAGCTAGCAGCAGCATCCCCTCTCCCTGCCTCTCTCTGCTCTATCTCCACCTCCTTTTCCCAGCCTTCAGAAGGCAGCTGCAATCAGCAGGGTTGTTTGAGACTATTTATTGGTTGCTGTAGATTATTATTTTTTTTTGAAAGGCCAATTCTGTATTTTTTAAGCTAACAACACAGATCCCATGTAGTTGGAGAACCAAAGGCCTCATACATGACAAAAAGACTGAACCGTTCAGGTTACTTGCATGGAGTTGGTGCTTAAATGTGAGTTGATTTTGTTTTTTTAAAAGATACAGCAGCAAAAAAATAAAAATAAAAAAATTCATTTACCTGCTTATTTTAGAAACTGAGACTTGCCTGGTTATATATAGAATTTTAGCCCCATGTATATTTGAATATAATAAGAAAGTCTGTCTTAGAGAAGTTAGTCTGTTTTAAGGGATCCTAAGAAGCATTTTCTTCTTGTTTAACATGCTTATATACTTTGTAATGAAGGACCAAATTTCACCTCCCAAATGTTATCACATATTCTAAAGCAAAGTTTTATGCTGACAACTTCCAATCACAGCTTTTCAAGAGACTGGTTAGAAAGAGAGCGACCTGGATTCAGGGACCTAATGTCTGGGCATCAGAATATTTTATCTGTTGGTCATTGAAAAATCACCTTAAAAGATTTAATCAGGTGCTATATATTTTCTTATTTACTGATGAAATGATTGTAAATTGGTGTTTTATTTTGATTCACATTAGTATATAATGTAAAGCTTGTCAAGAGTTGCAGTTAATTTAAATAAGATGATATTAATAAGGTTTTTGTTTTTTTTTTAAACTGTTGCCTGAACAGTACTTGCTACTTAACTATGAGAAGAGTGGTTGACTCCTTATATTAAACTTCAGAATTTTTTCTGATTAGGCTTGAATGAGCTCTTGGTAATCTTTTTATGTGGTAGTTTGAAGCAATCTGGTATAGGTTGATGTGTTGTTAGTGCTAAACCAGAGTGATTATCTCCTTTGATCTGGTAGTTTTCAGTGTAAGAACTAACCATTAGTCTTATATAATCTTGCAAATAATGATAAAGTTCCAAAAGTGCTCACCTGGGTTGATGTAGAATTCTAAAGATTGCTTCTCAGAACTTGCTCACAGCTCCATATCAAGTCTTGTCTAGATTCATGAAGAAGAAATGGTTATATAACCCCAAATGATCCTGACCTCCTTAAAAAGTAAAATAGTAAATTGTAAATAGTAAATAGTAAATTGTGGTTTCATTAATTTAATAATGACTAGAAGTTGCCCATAACAAAACCTTTAAGTTAATACTAATAAAAGTAGGTGACAGAACTTCCATATCACTTCCCTGTTGGGACTCTGTTACCAGAGGAGACTTATCTTTTACTATCATTGATTCCTAACTTTGCTCCTATTGAATAACTCTCTGGTAACAACTGTATTTAAGAATTCCTCATGGGATGGGGTTGTGGCTCAGTGGTAGAGCACTTGCTTAGCATGTGTGAGGCACTGGGTTCGATTCTCAGCACCGCATATAAATAAATGGAAAAAATAAAAGTCTATCAACAACTAGAATAATACATATATATATATATATATATATATATATATTTTTTTTTTTTTTTTAATTCCTCATGACCAAATTCTGTTAAAACAGGATTTTTTTTTTTTTTTTTTTTTTTTTTTTTTTGTACCATGGATTGAATTTTTGGGTGCTTAATCACTGAGCCACATCCCCAGTCCTTTTTTGTATTTTATTTAGAGACAGAGTCTCATTGAGTTGCTTAGGGCCTCACTAAGTTGCTGAGGCTGGCTTTGAACTAGCAATCCTGCAGCTTCCGAGCTGCTGGGATTACAGGCTTGTGCCACTATTCTTGGCTGGAAGGGATTATTTTTAAAAATACATAGGTGTTGCTGATCTCCTATGTGGACTTTCTGTATAATAGGAGTAGAATTTATTCTATTGTGAACTTTAAGAAATCAGAGGTTCATTTTTAGCCTTTTCTCTCCCTTTCTCTGTCACTGGGTAGTTAGGAGACCTTGGACAATTTACTTTTCTTTTTGTACTGATGACTGAATTCAAGGGCCTTTTACTATTGAACTATATCCCAGCCCTTTTTATTTTTTATTGTGAGACAGCTCTCATTAAATTGCTCAGAGCCTTGCTAAGTTGTTGAGGCTCCTCAAGCTCGTGATCCTCCTGTCTCAGCCTCCCAAGCCACTGTGATTAAAGGCATGCACCACTGTGCCCATTGACATGTCATTGTGTTCATGAAAAAAAAAAAGAATATGTATATATGTATGTTAGTTGTAGATAGATACAATACCTCTATTTTATTTACTTTTATGTGGTACTGAGGATAAAATCCAGTGCTTTACATGTGCTAGGTAAGTGCTCTAGCACTGAGCTACAACTCCAGACCAACAATTCATTTTTAACCTTAAATTTCTGATACGTAAAATGAAAAGTTTACAGATAATAGCTCATGAATCCTTTTTTTCCCCGTTATCTTGACTTAGATTAAATTTTTGATCAGGGGCTGGGGATGGGGCTCAAGCGGTAGCGCGCTCGCCTGGCATGCGTGCTGCCCGGGTTCGATCCTCAGCACCACATACAAACAAAGATGTTGTGTCCGCCAAAAACTGAAAAATAAATATTGAAATTATAAAAAAAATTTTTTTTTGATCAGGTCAGAATTTCTTCTTTTGTGTGTATTTCAAGAATGAGAATCAGTGCTCCTGTTGGATGATTTGTTTTTGTTTTTGTTTTTGTTTTTGATAGCAGGGATTGAACCCAGGGATGTTTAACCACTGAGCCACATCCCCAGCCCTTTTTATTTTTAATTCTAAATTGCTTAGGGCCTTAGTCTCCCAAACTGCTGGGATTACAGGCATGAGCCACTGTGATTTTTAATATCAGTTTGTACATTTGCCCACTTAACTGGCATCATTATTAGGAGAAATTCCAAGTTGGTGGGAAGTTTTGATTTTGTGGAAAAAAATATAACTGAAGTTAGCCAATTTCATTTATAAGAAACATGTAAGGGCTGGGGATGTAGCTCAGTGGTAGAGCAGTGGCCTAGCATTGTGAGGCCCTGGGTTTGATCTCTAGCACCACATAAGACAAACAAAACCAATAAAGAAAAATGAAGAAAAAGTGTTTAAGAAGTCTCACTATGTTGCCTAAGCTGGCCTTGAACTCTTAGCTCAAACAATGCTCCTGCCTCAGGTAGGACTACAGACGTACACAATGCCTGGTTTGAAGATAGTTTTAAACAAAGTTCTGAGAACCTGTAGGAACCCCAGACATTATCTGGTGTGTAGAGAAGCCCTCTTCTTTGGCTAGATTTCTTGTTTGGCTCTTGTTTTCATTGTTGTACATTATTTTCAGTCTAAGTAGAATATTCCTTAAGCTTTTAAATGAAAAGTTCAGTAGATCAGTGTATTTATTAGTCCAAATACCTACTTTATATTCAAAATGAACTTCTTTGTTTTTTACTGAGCATTAGAAATTCAGTCTTTTTCAGTCATCTCTCACTAAAAACCTTATGAAATGTCCGTAACTTTATCTTCCATTGAATTATATTAAAGCACATGGTCCTTGCTGAAATCATTCACAAAATAGTGATTTACCTTCTGATTGGAAGCTAAGAAAAAATATTCTCATTTTGACTTAATTCTCATCTCTTTGCTCACCTTGAAGCTGTCCTTCCAGAGAACAACTGTGCAGATTCTATATCTGTTGCCTCCCTTGCCTTGTGGCTAGAGAGGGTGGCAACCATGCTTTTTTCCCTCAGAGGCATAACAGACTGCAGTGCTTCTCTTTTGGAGACTTGATGTGTTTTAATTGTAGGTCTCCTAATTAAGATCTCTTTGAGCCGGCCCACATTCCACTAGTGTTGGCACAGCTTCCTTCTAGCACTTAACTGAAGGCCTTCAATTGAACTTTTGTGAATATCTTGTCTCTTCATTCTTCTTCTGCCAAAGTGGAGCCCAGTGCCTTGGACCTTTGAGAAGCGGGGAAGCTTTGTGACCATCACTACTTTGGGAGGAACTTATTTAAGGATTGTTGGAGTGGGACCTTCCTTTGTTTGCATGTTATTTTCAGGGATTAAGAAAGGTTAAATTACTAATGAGTCTGGCATGATACACCTATTTTAATCAGATTCTTAACCCTGTAGGCACTAGTAGAAAAGAAGACGCTCATGTGTTCACTGATATAAAGCATTTGTTTGGATCTCATCTAGACTGGTTTATGAAGCTTGATGAATGAAATCTTGTCATGGAGTAAATCACAGACTTGTGATATTTGTGTACCAGCAGGTTGTGAAGACAATCAAATGAAATTATTGGTTGCTCCTAAATTATGTCAGATTTTTTGAAACAGACTGAAAGTTAGCTTTGAGATTCAAATTAACTTTTTAGATTAGAACGGACTTTAGGAGGCTCTAGAAATTGTTGAACTAATTAAAGAATATTCTTGTAGTGCTAATATTGCTTGAGAAGTGAGAAATTGGCTGGCTTCTAGAATAGTTTCAGAATAAGGTTTTTTTTCCCCCCACTGGAAAAAGTAATTTGACTTTAGTTCTATAAGTGCTCAAAATATGGTCCCTTCATATATCTGTATGTGGCATGCTAGAGGAAACAGGGAGTCTTTTATTAAGAAAAGGATTCTTAAGTCCTTCACCTGGGTCCAGATGGTTTCATTGATCACATCAATATAAGGTAGGCAGACAAAGGACTATTTTTTTGTTGTTGTTATTGTCATTTCATTGGTCATGAAGAAGACCTGAAAGAAGGAAGTACAGGATCATTTATGGCATGCATTAAATAAAGCTGGAGGCCTGCACTCTTATACCTGAGTGGGTGGTTTTATGGCTTTATTCTCTAATTGCTGGCATTTATGACTGTGTGGATGCTACTGGCCCTGTGGCTGAGGTAGATTATGCTGGGAATAGGGAGGGAGAAGGGGTCTTTTTGTCAGCCTTTTCATTTCCCCCTTCAATAAGGTCTCTAAGAAAGCCCTGAGGAAATGCACAGACACTTGGACTGAGAAAATGACTTCCCATAAAATGATTCTTTATATTTTTAAAAAGGATGATCTGCTTTTCTTGACCTATCCAAAGAAATCCATACCACCACTGTTAAATATTTCAATGAGCTTTTTACCTTGTCAGGTTACACAACAGGGGAAGCCAACCATGAGGCTAGAGCCACTGTGGAACATTTGCTTTTAAAGACTAACGTATTTGAAAGGAGACTTTTTTAGATGTTGCATATACCATCTTGTTGAATTTTAGTTTTAAGGAAACAGTTAACAAAGATGTAAATATAAGAGTTAGTTGGCAGTTTTATATACAGTGTATGAAAATTCCCCTTTCATTGAAATGAGTAGTTGTTTTTCTATTTGACAAATAGACTGAAGGGGTTTCCCCAGATATATTACCTTTAATTATTGCTACAACAATACCTTATTAGGCACCAGTGAATAGGATCTATTCCACTGGCATTTATTTTAGGACTTGGAGTTTCTGGCATATATTTTACCTATTTCTTGGATTTTTGTGTTTGGTTGGAATGTTTGGGTGGAGGTTTTTTAGTTATTGATAGACATTTATTTTATTTATTTATTTTTATGTGGTGCTGAGGATCGAACCCAGTGCCTCACACATGCTAGGCAAGCGGTCTGCCGCTGAGCTACAGCCCCAGCCCATGGGTGGAGATGTTTTGTTATCAGCAGTGAGAATTGTGAACCCTTCTAATATTGGAACTATTTGAGAGATCTGTCCCTTGTCGGTGCTTTGCTGAAGCATCGTTTCATGCTCATTTTATCAAAGTAATTATGGTTTTCTGTCTTGAATTAGGAGACTATAAGACCCTTGTGGAGTGGGGTTTTTAAAATTTTTTTTCTTTTATTTGTTGATGGACTTTTTTTTTTAAATTTATATGCCATGCTGAGATTCAAACTCAGTGCCTTACACATGCGCTCTGCCACTGAGTTACAACCCCAACCCATGAGGAATGTTTTTGAAGACGTTTTTTTTTCATTAGGCTCTCCTTTAACTATCTCAGTTCTAAAAAGTAGGGAGAAGTTAGTCATCATCTTACTCCTAGAAGAACAAATATTTATACATGCCAGTTTCAATTTTTGTCCATCTGTGAATATTGACAATTTTTAGATCAAACACAACATTGTCCCTGGATTATTGCCTTTAATTATAAGCCTTAAAGTCTTGGGATTTTGACCAATTTTTAAAAAATACTAAACTCATTTAAGTATAGCAGAGGAAAGCCTAAGAGCCATTATAGGACTTTGTAAAGGTTTACAAAGTCCTATAAGGTTGTGGAAGTGATGTTGAGGTATCCTGATGGGATGGCATTATCTTTTATGTAGATAAAAGATTAGTTAATGAGGAAATCCATTGGTAATCTCTGTTTAGGATTTTTTATTCATGCATATATAAACACCTTTACAAAGGAGAGGCAGAATCTCATAATCTAATTTGGAATAGTGTGAGATAGTATAGCACAGTACTTAAGAGCTATTAAAACTGTGGGCTCTGGAATCTCATTTTAGCCATTTATTAGCTGGAGGTATTGGAAAGTTTCTTGACTTCTCAGTTTTTTTTTTCATTTGTAAATTAGGGGTAATCTAGGTTCTAAGTTATTGTGAAGCTCAATTGAGACCAGCATGCAAAGCACTTAGCACTTTGCCTGGCACATGGGAAGCCCTCATTATTATTAGAATAAAGAAACTGAAAGGACATAACTGCTGTAATCTTTTTTTTATTTTCTACCAAAATAATTGGTTTTATTATTTTGAGGTACACCTTTATATGTGTGCCCATTTGAGTACTGTAAGCTCTTTCCATTTGCCAACATGAATGCTACACACATCTTGATTTCAAAATGTTCTTAATTTTGCTTTGGGTGTTAAGCTTTTTTTTTTTTTTTTTTGTATGGGAATTGCACCCAGGGGCTCTTAATCACTGAGTCATATCCCCAGCCTTTTTCTTTATTTTAAAATCTCGCTAAATTGCTTAAGGCCTTGCTAATGCTGAAGCTGCTTTGAACTTGCACTCTTCCTGCCTCAGCCTCCCAAGTGTCTGTCCTAGCACATGTTGAGTTCTATAAATTCAGTGGAACCAAACTGAAGGTCAGCCACTCATCTTGGTAATATTGGTGTCCAACCAAAACATAATTAGGGACAAGGCAAAAAGAGAGGAGGAGGAGAATAAGTAAATAGGCAGGTAGGATACCAAGAAATAATGCCCCCATGAGTTGCATAATTGTCAGGGAGGAGATGGGGAGGTAGCTCTGAGACAAAACTCTTCTGGCTTCAGTTCTCCGTACTGCAGAAAACCCCAAAACCCTCAAGTAGTCAAAGCAAGTTAAAGTTTAAGAATAGTAGAGGACTGTATGCTGTAGAAGGCAAAATATAGTTCTGCTGTACATATCACGAAAAAAGAAAATTGACAGGTTGTGGTCGTGAACAGCTATAATCCTAGTTACTCAGGAGGCTGAAGCAGGAAGATTGCAAGTTTCAGGTCAGCCTGGACAATTTGGTGAGACCCTTTTTCAAAATAAAATAAAATTAAAAGGGAGCAGAGGATGTAACTTAGTGGTAGACCACTTGCCTAGCATGCTCCTGGCTGAGTAGTCAATCCCCGATATTATAAAAAAAAAAAAAAAAAAGTTTGTGAATATACTCAGAATACCATCTTTTACAGATTAAGAAATTGAGGCACACACAGACAAGTAGTTTAAGTCATATGGTTAGTATGTGGCCAAACTGTGATTAAAATCTTAACCTACATCTACTTGACAGTTCATTCTTGCTCTTTATTCAATTCTTTCTTGTTCCTGCCCCCATCTAGTGGATTTCTGAGTCACATCCATTAGACTGTGGTAGCATTTCCTTAATGTGTCCCTACTTTTCAGTTTCTGTAGTTCCAATAGAAATTCATTACCTTTGCATGGATTGTTGGGATAATCTCCTACATCTGGTCTCTCTGCCTTCCCTTTTCACCCTATACAGGGTTGCCAGTAGTTTTCTTAAATATAATCTGATTATGTCACTATTTTCCTAAAACTCTGACTTTTAACTAATATACAATTTAAAATTCTCAGCCCTTCATAGTCTAGCTGGCCTTCATTTCTACATCTTGAACCTTATCTCCTCAACATCCATACTCTCTTTTCAGCTGTACCTACGTTGGAATGCCAAGCTAATAGGTGTTCTCCTGAGTCTTTGTGGTCCTGCCTTTCTACATTTTAAAGCCCTCCCTTTGCCCTAAAGTCTTTCCCTCTTGACCTGCCTATAGCTTATTCATCTTCTGTGACTCAACTCAGATCCCCACATCCTAGCTCTCCCATGAAGCTTTCATAGATGCTAATGCTAGTGGAAACTCTACTTCTCATTTCCTCCTCTTATTGCACTTTATAACTGTCCTCAAAGAATATCCAGGCTTTCTTTTGTTCTGAACAGTTTTTGGATGTGTCTATCTTTCCCCCATTAGTTTGTGATTCCATTAAGGCAGAGACCATTTCTAGGTCATCATTTTTTTTTTCACTTATGTTTTACATTGTTTACGGTGATGACTTTTTGTATAGAAGGTGATTAGTGACTTTGTTAAATTGAAAATTAAATGTACATACAAGTTTTAAGAACATTTTGTAGCCGGGTGTGGTGGTGCATGCCTGTAATCCCACCCAGCAGCTTGGAAGGCTGAGGCAGGAGGATTGAGAGTTTAACGCCAGCCTCAGCAAAAGTGAGGTGCTAAGTAACTCAGTAAGACCCTGTCTCTAAATAAGATGCAAAATAGACTGGGGATGGGGCTCAGTGGTTGAGTTCAATCCCTGGAGCCACTGCCTCCCCAAAAAGAACATTTTTGCAAGGACATACTACATAAGCTAGAAGAACTTGCACATGATAGGATAATTTTGACTAATTTTTAAAAAATACTAAACTCATTTAAGTATGGCAGAGGAAAGCTTAAGAGCCATTATAGGACTTTGTAAAGGTTTACAAAGTCCTATAAGATTGTGGAAGTGATGTTGAGGTATCCTGATGGGATGGCATTATCTTTTATGTAGATAATACTTAGCACTGATCATCCCCTTACTTGAGTGTTGTTTCCATTTCTAGGTTCCTCAACTTAAAAGGGATGAGGAGACCTTGGAGACGGTTCTGAGGAGACTCAAAAGATGATTATGTGATTGGAAGTCAGTCCTATGAGGAAAGGTTGAAAAAATGAAAGGTTAAGAGGCAACTTATAACTTCAGAAAACATGAATGGATCCATTATTAGGAATGGTAACCAGCTGTTTTCTAGTTCCACTGATATTAGAATAAAAAAAAAAAAGGCTTAAAATAAAGTAAGGAGTAGTAGGTAAACCTTGCTGCTAATGGTCATTTTCATTACAATGTTGGTAAAAAAGTTACCAAAATCATCTTCTCTGGAGATGAATTTTTACGACCTTCCCCTTCTGAGAATCAATAAATGTATTCTTATTCCGCTCCTTGAGGACATGGATCATGTTTTATACTTTTTAATTCCCCAAGGGGCCCTAGAACCTCATTGGTTCCCTGAAAGTATTTGATTTGAACAGTCAATTTGTGGCAAAATAATTAATTTTTAGTAGTAAGTTTCCAGAGAAATGCCTATATGAAATAATGATTTTTGTAGTGGTTTTATAGGAGAATAAAAATTTTATTAAGTGGAGCTAAGAGAGAAATCTTAACATCAGGAAAACAGTGACGTGGACTTAAAGTAGAAAACAAGCATTTGTAGCTTTTATGCCCATTTTTAGTTTTACATTAAAGAGTAACACTGCAAAATATTTCTTCTTAGGATTATCACTGCCTGTGGATGTATTATCACAAGTGCTTGCAAGTCATTTCCAATCTTGCTTCATGTGAATTAGTTTTATAAAAAGCCTCTGACCCTTGGCTTTTGAGGTTGTGTGGAGGGCTTGCATCACTCAGAATGAAACCTTTTTAGATGTGTTGGGTTGCAGAAAGTATTTCCTGTACAGTCAGAATGAAAACTCTGAATTGGGATTATTCATATAGATCACCAAAACTCTGGGCAGAGCTGATATTAACACCAGCCAGTTTTCCTACCAACATTTAGCTCCAAAACCTTGGTTGGGTTATTGAAACTTTAGGACTTTTGAATTTAGTACTGCGCTGTGCATGAATTTTTTTCTTTTAGATGAGTGGATACTGGGTTTATTTAAGGTTAATTATATATTTCAAATATTTTCTAAATTCTTTTAATAAATGGGGTATACTTTTAACCATCTTTCTCAAAATGACTGGAGTTCATAGGTGAAGCTGGATTGTTTCAGGAAATCTGCAAGTGATGACAAAATGAAGGGCAGTTTGACTCCCTGATTGTAAAACTGGCCATCTTCTGAGAAACTCTGGGAATTGAAAATAAAACAGATTTATACTATTCCTCCTGTAACTTTTAATTGCTAGTCATAGACGTATAAATTCAGAAAGCAAGAAAATAAAAAAACAAAGAGTAATTATGATTTCTTTATTCTTCTTGAGAGTCTCTACTATTAGAATAATAAAAAATACCAGGGACTTTTTTTTTTTTTTTTTTTAAATAGGTTAATGCCACCTAATGTGGTCTTCTCAGAATGTGATGGCAAACTTCCGAATATGATGTGGTAATCTGAAGATACCAATTAGCTTTTCAAAAAATTAAGAACACAAAATTTCCCACCTTCTATATTTGAACATTAATTCCTAAAAAATATTAGATCAAAATCATTTTGACTGGGGCTGGGGATATAGCTCAGTTGGTAGAGTGCTTGCTTTGCATTCACAAGGCCCTGGGTTTAATCCCCAGCACCAAAAAGAAAAAAAGAAGAGATGACCCTATTTACCTTGAGAGTGGGAAGGAAGTTGTGGCTTCTTCGGTGTTACCCTAGTTGCTGTTGGTCATCCAACAGCCCATCTTCCCAGAAGGAAAGATGCAGCTTGACTTTTGCATCAGGATGAGAACAACAAGCTGAAAGAGAAGAACTGAAACTTGTAGTTGAATGAGGATTTGGCTCAAACTGAAGCTAACTACTTAAAGTTGGCATATGAGGGACCAAGTCCTCTTGTAATAAAAAGAACCATCTCTGAAAACAAAGTTGGTGTTTGATTAATTTTTTCACCCTATACAAATAAATCTGGTCATTTTGTGGTACTTTTCCTGTTGGAGTATAAACCTTGTGATTATGATGATTAGTTTAATTTACAGTTTGCCAGATGGATTTATTTCTTTTGCTTCTGCTAATAGATAAGTCAGTTTAGACTTAGAAACTGAGGAAATATACCTTCTTGTTTGTTTTGTTTTGTTTTTTAAATGACTCTGAAAAGTAATTAGGGACATTGCCAAGAATCTGAATAGCTTAATATCTGAAGACATTCATGTTTCTGTTTCTGTTTTGTTTTTAAAGACAAGCTATTTTATGACTACTTTTCCTTCTTTCCTTCTTTTGGCTTTATCACTGAGCTACATCCCCAGCTCTTTTTATTTTAAGATAGGGTCTCACTAAGTTGTCCAGTTTAGGATCCTCCTGTTTCAGCCTCCCGAGTTGCTGGGATTACAAAAATGTAATCTGAAGCAGGATGGGTAAAGTTTACCTGTCTCATTTGATGGCTGTTTTGAGCATCTTTGTCAGTGTGTGTTTTTTTGTTTGTTTTTTTGTTTTTGGTTTTGTACTGGGGATTGAACTCAGGGGCATTTAACCACTGAGCCAAATCCCCAGCCTCCCCCCGCCTTTTGTTTTTAAGTATTATTTTAGATGTTGATGGGCCTTTATTTTATTCATTTATTTATATGTGGTGCTGAGAATTGAACCCAGGGCCTCACACATGCTAGGCAAGTGCTCCACCACTGAGCCACAATCCCAGCACCCATTGGCCCTTTTTTAATCTTTTATTTAGAGACAAGTTCTCGCTGAATTGCTTAGGGTCTAAGTTACTGAGACTGGCTTTGAACTTGCCATCCTCCTGTGTCAGCCTCTCAAGCTGCTGGACATCTTTGCTTCTTGATCTTGTTAATGTAGAATAGGCATGAGGAGAACTGCTTCTTCCTCTGATTACAAAATAGGCAGCATTTGTGTTTCTTGAGTGATAGTTGCTAGGCAGAATTGAATTAAATATCTGAATATTGGACTTCATTCTTATATGGTTAAAAATTTTACCTTCTGTTGTAATTTAGGAAAGTGTATTATTGTCTTTGTACTCTATAATCCTAGGTGATCTTTTTGTGTTAATATTCTCAACATCAGGCAGAGATTATATTTAAAGCAGTTTAAATCTCTTCCTCTCTGTTAATGCATTCAGAAAACCATTTTTCTCTTTGATGTACCAATGACCCCAGAGAATCAGCCCTTGCCCCTACCTATCTGTTCACAAGATACTAGGATATCTGTTCAATAACTGCTACATTTCATTTCTTTTTTAAAAATTTTTAAATTTTATTTATTTTTTTTAAAGAGAGAGAGAGAGAAAGAGAGAGAATTTTAATATTTATTTTTTAGTTTTCGGTGGACATATCTTTGTATGTGATGCTGAGAGTCGAACCCGGGCCACACGCATGCCAGGCGAGCACGCTACCGCTTGAGCCACATCCCCAGCCCTCATTTCTTTTTTTTTTTTAAATGTTTATTTTTTAGTTTTAGTTGGACACAGTACCTTTATTTTATTTATTTATCTTTTTATGTGGTGCTGAGGATCAAACCCAGTGCCTTGCATGTGCTAGGTGAATGCTCTACCGCTGAGCCACTACACCAGCCCCATGTTACATTTCTTGACTACTTTCAGTAACCTTGTTGGCTTAAAAAATTTGTCTCTGGATGTCTGCATATTTGACCATGCTTGAATATATTTTTCTCTTATTGATCCCACATCATTATTTTTATATTTTAGAAATGTTTTACAGGTATTACTACATTTACTTATATTAAAAATGATGAAAAAGTACCTGAAAAGAGGCTCATCTTCTTAAATGGCAGTCATAAATATTGTACTCTATAAAGTAAGAAAAGGACAGAGATTAGAGAAAGATCATCTTATGTTCTAGGCACATTATTAAGTGCTGGGACTTTAGTATTGAACAAGCTCTTCTCTCAGGGAACTTACTATCTACCTTTTTTTTTTTTTTTTTTTTTTTTTTGGTACTCAGGGGCACTCAACCACTGAGCCACATCCCCAGCCTTATTTTGTATTTTATTTAGAGACAGGGTCTCACTGAGTTTCTTAGTACCTTGCTGTTGCTGAGGCTGGCTTTGAACTAGTGATCCTCCTGCCTCAGCCTCCTAAACTGCTAGGATTACAAGCATGTGCCATGATGCCTGGCTCTACTTTTCTTTTTAATAAGTTCAGCTTAAAGAATAGTGTGAATATGAGCATAAGTACTAAAATTGTAGTACTTTGCAAGATATTCTGGAAATTGATTATTTGAAAATTGAAACTCAAAATTAATATTAACAGAATTGTCCTTAGGAGTAATTTAGCTACTAGTCTTCATTTACTGATGTACTACTGACTCTTGAGAGGCAGTTGTATTATATGAAATATAAGAATGAATGAAGATTTTTTAAAATATATATATTTTTTTTAAAGAGAGAGAATTTTTTAATATTTGTTTTTGGTGGACACAACATCTTTATTTTATTTTTATGTGGTACTGAGGATCAAACCCAGTGCTTTGTGTGTGCCAGGCGAGCGTGTTACCATTTGAGCCACATCCCCAGCCCAATATTTTTTAGTTGTAGTTGGACACCATACCTTTATTTTATTCATTTATTTTTATGTGGTACTGAGGATCAAACCCAGGGCCTTGCACTTGCTAGGCAAGTGCTCTACCACTCAGCCCCAGCCCCAGCCCCAGCCCCTGAATGAAGACATTTTTAAAAATATATGGAATATTTAGCAGCTTTTCTCTTCCTGTTTAAAGGGAATTTTAATTTTACTACCTTATTTGCCACATTCTACAAAGTGCCCCCCTTCTGTTGAAGACCAGAGTCTGCTTTCAAGCTCTGGATTCCATCACCTCTCATCCATTCAGGATTGTACCTCTTCCTGCATCTGCAGTTTATCTCTCACAACTGGATTGGTGCCATCACAATATAAAGCTGTCTGAATATAATTATTTTTTAAAATTCTTGAAAAGGCCAGGTGCGGTGACACATGCCTATAATCCCATTGACTTTGGAGACTGAGGCAGGAGGGTTGCAGGCTCAAAGCCAGCCTTGGCAACTTAGCAAGATCCTATCTCAAAAAAATAGGGGCTGGGGTTGTGGCTTAGTGGTAGAGTGCTCACCTAGCACGTTTGAGCCACTGGGTTCAATACTCAGCACCACATAAGAATATAAATAAATAAAGATACTGTGTCCAACTACAACTAGAAAATATAAAAAGGACTGTTGATGTGGCTCAATGCTTAAATACCCCTGGATTCAGTGCCTGGTACAAAAAACAAAACAAAAACCACCCTCAAACCCCTTGACCCTATGTCCTCTTCCAGCTACTACCTGATTCTTTGCTCCTTTTGACAGAACTTTTTCAAAGTGCTATGTGTAATTGCTGTCTCTACTTTCTCACCTCTCATTCTCTCCTCAACCTTTCCTATTGGACTCTAATTCGCAGGACTCCACTGAAATAACTCTTTATCATGATTCTCAAGGACTTCCATTTTACTAGGTTGAATAGATATTTCTTAGTCTTCATCCTGGCATCATTTGAACCAGCTGATAACTCTCTTCAAATATCCTGTTTTTTGGGCTGGGGTTGTGGCTCAGCAGTAGAGCGCTTGTATCGCACACGCCGGACCCTGGGTTCAATCCTCAGCACCATGTAAAAAATAAATGAGTGAAATAATGGTATTGTGTCCAACTATAAAATAAAAAATATTTTAAAAAATAAGAACATACCCTTTTTATTTGGATTCTATAACACTATATTTACTGTTTAACTACTTAACTCATCAGTTATTAATTTTCAGGATTCTGTGTAATTCCCCTCATCTGCCAAATGTTGAAGGTACTCAAGAGTCCATTTTTGCCTGCCTTCTCTGTCTACACATTCTTCCTGGTGATCTCATCTAGCCTTCATCTATATGACTACCAACAAAATCTTTGTCTCTGATACTATTTGGTGGAATTCTAGACCTGTGCAACCATCTACCTATTTGATATTTGATATTGCATAACAATAGGCATGGCTAACATTAACTGAGTGTTTATTGTGGTCCAGATTGTACTCTGAGCATTTCACATGTATCTCACCTAATCTTCATGACCACCCTGTGAGGTGCCACTATTATTCTCAGTTTACACATAAAGACGATGAGTATGGTTGGAACCACTTGCATATCTGATAAATACCTTGCACTTACCATGTCCAAAATGGTTTTGATTTTTTTCGCTCAAAAGACAGGGTATATAGCTCAGTGGTTGAGTACTTGCCTAGAATTTGTGAAGCACTGGGTTTCATCCTCAGCACAACCACCAAATATATATAATTTTTTCCCCCTCCCTCTCTCAAGCCTTTACCAGTTTTAGTCTTTTGTTTTGGAATGACTCTAATATATCCAGTTGCTGAAGCCCGAAGTTTTACAAGAGATCCCTGATTTCTCTGTTTTATTCACATCCCAAACCTGAGCCATCAGCAAATTCTGTGTGCAATGCACCAGATATACCCCAGCTCTCAGCTTTCTCTCAGCAACTCAGCCACCAAAACTCTAGACTTATCCATTATAATCTTTTGGCTGGACTACTTTCTCTCCTCTCCTTGCTTTTGTTCTTTCCTTACCAGAGTTTGTTCTTCACACAGCAACTATGAATTCCAGTATTACATCATAATATTTATTCACATTAAACCTGGCAATGTCTTCTGTACTGCTAGAAAAAAAATCCAGGTTCCTTACTATGGCCAGCAAATATGTATGTGAGCTGGCCTCTGATCAAGCTTGTTTTTCATCACCATATCTTACTCTCATTCATTCTGCTGCAGAGTCATGCTGACCTTTTCTGTCATGTGTGCTGTGCTTATTGCAGTCTCTGGGCTTTAGTACTTGCTATTGGACTAAAATACTATTCCATCAGTGTCTTTACAAACTGTTTTTCCCCCTTCATTTAGGTATACCCAGGTTTGGCAAGTGATTTTCTGCAAAGTGCCAGACAGATGGTCTCTGTTGTTCTAGTGCAGAATTAACCATGAACAATATACATAAATGAATGAGTGAATTCAAATTTTATGGACACTAAAATTTGAAGTTCATATAATTTTTGTGTGAATAAAATATTCCCTTTATTTCTTTCAAACATTTAAAAATAATAAAACCTATTTTAACCTTAATTCATGCACCAAAAAAAAAAAAAAAAAAACGGGCTAGACAAATCTAGCCAAAGTCTGTGGTGCTTAGTTTACATAGTTTTGGTAAACTTACCTTAGAGTGAATAGTTCTGGACCATTCTTGTAAATACCATCCCACAGCTAATCCCTGTCTATCCTTATTGCCCTAGTGTCATTTATTCATTTAATAAGTGTTTACTTTCTCCAGGTTGTAGCATCAAGGAGGGATTTTGTCAGCGTATCTTAAGAATCTAGAATGGTAACTGGCAACAAATCAGTAAATACTTGTTGAATGACTAAATGCCAGTCACATTTGAATTATGGTTGTAGACTGCTCTCTCCCTTTTAAAAATCTTTTTCCTATTCTAGGTCATTATATCCATTTCTGGAGTAGGCTTCAATACAGTTAGACCTTTTCTACATTTAAGAACCAGTAGTGGGCTCAGTGTAGAGTATTTGCCTAGCATGTGTGAGGCATTGGGTTTGATTCTCAGCACTGCATATAAATAAGTGAATAAAATAAAGGCTCATCAATATGTAAAAAGTATTTTAAAAAAAAAAAAAAAGCAGTGGTAGCCCCTGCTCTGACCGACGGTCCTGGAATTAACAAGGTTTTAGTGCTTGATTTGTCTTTCATTTTGTCCTTGCTAAGGCTTCCCCTGTCCAAGCCAGTAAGTTTTTACTAATCCTTGCATGTGATCATCTTAGTAGTAGTAGTATTACTATTACTACTAATTCGGTACTGGGGATTGAACCAGGGGTGCTTTACTACTGAGCTCTATCTCCAGCCCTTTTTATTTTAAATATTTTTTTTAGTTGTTGATAGACTTTTGTTTATTTATATGTGGTGCTGAGAATCAAACTTAGTGCCTCACACATGCCAGGCAAGTGCGCTATCACTCAGCCCAAGCCCTCTCTTTTTTTACTTTTTAAAAATATTTTTTAGTTGTTAATGGGCCTTTATTTTAGTTATTTATATGCAATGCTGAGAATCAAACCCAGTGCCTCACGCATGCTACACTCTACCACTGGGCTACAACTCCAGGCCATTCCTTTTTTTTTTTTTTTGAGACTTTGTCTCACCAAATTGCCCAGGCTTGTGCAGTTTGCTATTCTTTTTTTTTGGTATCAGGTATTGAACTCAGGGGCACTCAACCACTGAGGCACATCCCCAGCCCTATTTTGTATTTTATTTAGAGACAGGGTCTTACTGAGTTGCTTAGCATCTTGCTATTGATGAGGCTGGCTTTGAACTTGAGATCTTCTTGACTCAGCCTCCCAAGCCTCCCTGGGATTACAGGCGTGTGCTACTGAGCCAGGCAATTTGCTATTCTTCTGCCTCAGCATCCCTAGTTGCTAGGATAACAGGCATGCACCACCATGCCCAGCTTCTCCCCATTTCTTAATCTGTTATTGCCTATTACCACCATTATGATTTATTTTCTTCTGAACTATATTCTTAAAAAATTGCTGGTTGTTAACCTCCTTGATATTCTAAAGAAATCTGTTGTCTCACCTGAAAGATATGCATACACATTTAAACTTGCCTGTAATTTCAAGAGTTTATAATCTTACTCCTGCCTGTAAGCTTTTCTGCAACTAAATCCATGCTTAGTCCTCTTTCCTCTTTCTCAAGAGCACTGCCCTCCGTTGTGCTGCATATTCATTCTTTCCTATTGCTATCTTCATCGTCAACTCCAGTTTTCCATTTATTACCATTTGGTTTTCAGAATTTTCAGTTCCTTCTTTCCTGCTATGTCCCCTTTTAGCATAAAAACAATCAACTCCAAAATAATCTTCCTGTGATGGTCTTTCCCTACCTTATGCCTTAGTTTTTCTTCCTCATATTACTGAGTTTTTCAAGAGTAATTTACATTTATTTTAATTTACCTCAACCCACTACAGTATGCCTCCTCTTGCTTCTAACATTGTATTGAAATTGGCTTTGGTAATGTCACAGGTGACCTCCCAATTTTGATATGCTACTTTTCATTTCAGTTCTTACCCAGCTTGAACCTTCCCTTGATATGTATTTATCCCTTGGTTCATGATCTTCTGTGAACATTCCATCTAGACTGCTTCCTTGGCTCCCCCTTCTCTTGGGTATTGTTCAGCTGTAACTGCTCCTCGGTGCTCTTTCTCCTCGGTATTATCTCCTTGGGTGATGGCATTCAAATGCACGGTTTTAGCATTCATATATTCATCGAGTTCGATGTATTTTCTCCATATCATTGTTTCCTATAGACAACTTAGACATTTCTAACTCAAATATCTAAAGTTATCTCTTTTCTTCCTTCTATAAACCTCTTTCTGTATCTCCAGTTTTGATAAATAGCACTAGAAACCTGTTCAGCCTGAGCCAGACACCTGCATTTCTTTATTGATTCTTTCCATTCCCTTAACTCTTTATATCAAAACTTTACCCGTTTTGCCTCTTAAAGGTCCTCGGAATGTGTCCTTTCTCCTCAATTCGTGTAGCCATTGTAGTAATTTTATAACTACCTTTGACTTTAAAGGCAGTTTTATTCCTGCTAAAGTCAATCTCTACTTTTCCACTGTGTCAAAATGATCTTTTGAACATCCTAATCATGCTTCTTTTAGTTCATGGAGAGTTGGTGACTCCATAAGTACTTCAGGGTATAGTCCACACTTGCTCAAAGATAAACTTCAACCTCATGAGGGCATATAGGCCCTTTTTATCATCTGCCTCTTGCCCTCACTCCCCCGTATTTTCTGCCCCTTTTCTATGTGAGCTGAGCTAGAACCCTAGCCATACAGAACTGTTTATAATTTGCTAATGCTGTGTTCTTTTGTGCCCCTGTGCCCCTCTCTCAGTCTGCACCACGCTCACCCCACCCCCCATTTTATCAGCCTTCAAAAGCTTGATAAAGTTTTCACCCTGTCTGCAATGGCTTTCCTGGCTCTTTCTCCTTACCTGGGTTAGTTGTCTTTCTGTTGTGCTCCCACATGCATTTCTCCAGCAGGTATCTTCTTCTACATAGTAGGCAACACACTGTTCCATCAATTAACTCATCTGCAGAAGGATTGAAAGAAGAAGGGTTTTTTGTTGTTGTTGTTGTTTGTTTGGGAACTTTAACCCAGGGGCACTCTACCAATGAGCTACATCCCCAGCCCTTTTTATTTTTTTATTTTGAGACAGAATTTTGCTAAGTTGCTGAGTCTGGCTTTGAATTTGTAATCCTCCTGCCTCTACCTCCTGAGACACTGGGATTATAGGCATGTGCCATTGCTCCAGGCCAGAAGCTTTTCTTATCTTTGTCTTTTACTCAGTAATGAACTCATATATTTTCATATATGAGTGATTGAATGGATTGGCTTCATTTGTCTCCCAACCTAAGAGAATGCTTCTTATGCTTTTTTTTTTCTTCTTTTTTGGTATGGGGGATTGAACTCAGGGACACTCAACCATTGAGCCACATCCCCAGTCTTATTTTTAATTAAGAGACAAGGTTTCACTGAGTTGTTTAGTGCCTTGCTATTGCTGAGGCTTGCTTTGTACTTGTGATTCTCCTGTCTCAGCCTTCCGAGCTGCTGGGATTACAGACATGCGCCACCACACCCAATCCAGAGTTAAGGTTTGATCTAGAAAGATTCAGTCAAGGTAATGAACGTATTCATTACCTCACCAACTTACTTTTTTGTGATGAAAATGTAAAGTTCCACTTTTTCAGCAATTTATTCATTATTTAATATTAACTCTTTATTATTAAATTATTAACTGAGATCTAACACTAAAATTAACTTCTTTAGTCTAATGGAAACTTTGTGTCCTCTGAGCAATATCTTTCCTTCTTTCCTCACTCCTCTCCCCTAGCCTCTTGTAACTACTTTTCTACTCCTGTTTATATGAGATCAACTGTTTTAGATTCCACATATGAGATTACACAGTACTTATCTTCCTGTGTCTGACTTATTTTGCTTTGTGTAATGTATTCATTTCCATCCATGTTGTCAGAATTTCTTTATTTTTAAAGTATTCCAATGTATATATATATGGGCCATGTTTTCCTTATTCAGTCATCTATTAATAGGTACTTAGATTGCCCCCATATCTTGGCTATTGTGAATAGTGCTGGAATAAACTTGGTAGTATAGATCTCTCTCAACATGCCAATTTCAGTATCTTTGGGTATTTACCCAGAAGAAGGATTGCTGGATTATATGGTAATTCTATTTTTGTCTTTTTTTTTTTTTTTGAGGAATCTCCATACTATTTTTAAAAATGACTGTATTAATTTGCATTCCTACCAATGGTGCACAAAGTTTCCCTGTTCTCTGCATCCTCACCAATACTTGCTATCATTTGTCTTTTTGATAATAGCCATTCTAAGGTGATATCACTGTGGTTTTAATTTGGTCCCTGTGTCTTTTTTGTGTGTGTTTTTTTGGTGCTGGGTATTGAACTCAGCTAATATAGTATAAGCACATGCTCTGCAACAGTGCTAAGCCCCTGGTCCCTACGCACTCTTTTTTTTTTTTTTAATATTTATGTTTTTTAGTTGTAAATGGACACAATAACTTTATTTATTTTTATGCGGTGCTGAGGATGGAACCCAGTGCTTCACGCATGCTAGGCAAGTGCTCTACCATCGAGCTACAACCCAGCCTCCCTACACATTCTTAAAAGTGAGAATCATATTGCATAATTCTTTGAAGTCTACTACAGTTCTATTACCATTGTAGGTATTTTAATATTTTTTAAATAGTATATTGCAGTTCCCTTTATTTTCATTGTACAAACATGTATTGGGTGCCAGATTTATGTCAGATACCAGGTGTACAAAAATGAGTAGGGAAACTGTCCCTGTCCTCAAAGAGTGCGCACTTTGAGAAGGAGACAAACATGTGAATGCATTTTTAAAATCCCTTCCACTCATTAAACTAGTAATTATGTGCATGTGTCTCTGAAATGCAACATCAAGAAGGGTATTTTGGAGCATGTAGCAGGAGACAAAAGGGAACTGTGCCAGCAGAAGTGATAGCTAACTGGAATCAATTCCCACAGAGGAGGTGTTACTCTTATTATAGCTGCCAAGACGTGCAGTTTGCCTCCTGGATGTTTCTTCAACTTTAGCTGTTCTTAGTCATTCTCTTTAGTTCTCCTGTGGCCTGCTCATCTGATTGAGCCATATTTGATGATACCAATAATTAGAGCTCTTCAAAAAGTAATTTTAAAAAATGTGTGATTTAGGAGCAATTTGATACTGTCTCGGGTTATTGTTGTTTATTTTCAATTGATTCATTGAAGTTAATTTTGTAATTGAAGGAATTTGAGTTTTTAGGCTCTTGAGACTAAAGATTTTGGAGACACAAAAATGCTAAGATACAGTTGCTAAAGGGCATGTTTGAGTTACCTACCATTTAATGAAGTGTCATCACAAAGGAGCCTCTTGAGAGAAGATAAAGAAGAAAGATGTGAACAGGGTCATAGCAGGCCTTGTTGTGGAGACCAAGGTTGGCCAAGATTGTTGAATAGAATTTTTCAGAGTATCTTCGGAAACTCCACCTAGCCCAGGAAGTGAAGAACTTGAAGTGGATGGTTTATTCCTCTTTGACTCTGGTAAATTGGGAAGTACTTAAGGGAGGAACTGAAAACTGTATTTTAGCTGGGATAGAGAGGAAAGAGCATTGAGATCCATCTGTTGAATTTGGGGTTTTTTTTGGGGGGGCGGGGGGTGGTAGCAGGGATTGAACTAAGGGACACTCGACCACTGAGTCCCATGCCCAGCCCTACTGTAATTTATTTAGAGACAGGGTTTCACTTAGTTGCTTAGCGCCTTGCTGTTCCTGAGGCAGTCTTTGAACTCGCAGTCTTCCTGTCTCAGCCTCCTGAGCCACTGGGATTACACGTGTGCACCACCATGCCTGGCCCATTGTTGAATTTTTATCAGATCACTAGTATCACTAGGAATTGTGCCACATCTAATCAATGCAGATGATTTAGGTCACCAATTGCTAGCCCTGGAGTGGTACTAGATACAATGGTGAGGAATAGCAATATACATTGTCATCCTTTCAAAGAATTTTGAAACTTGTTGAGTTTTTCTTCATGAACCAAACATATGTAAGAGAAAAATTAATTATTCTTAGATGTAAGCAAATTTTTTATTCTGGAATATGAATTATGTGGTATTTTGTTCTGTAGTGACTTTTTAAAAATATTTATTTTTTAGTTATAGGTAGATACAATATCTTCATTGTATTTTTATGTGGTGCTGAGAATTGAACCCAGTGCTTCACGCAAGGTAGGCGAGTGCTCTACCTCTGAGCCATAACCCCTGTAGTGACTTTTTGAGCAGTATTGGGGACTGAGCCCAGGGACACTCTACCATGCAACTATGACCCCCAACCCTTTTTGTTTTTTATTTTGTGACAGGATCTCATCTGGGCTGGCCTCAAACTTGACATTTCCCTGCCTCAGCCTCTTACCTTGCCAAAATTATAGACATGTACCACTGTACATGGCTCATTAGTGACAAAATAATGAATATGTTTTTTTAAAAGAAAGACTGAAATAGTACATGCCTCTTTATTTTAGATAGTACTGGAGCAAGAATCATGTCTTTCTCAACTTTGCATCTGGAACAGATAGCCCTAGAACAAGGATGTAAATGTTCTTTGAAAGAACAAGTAAATGAAATATTATTTTGTTTGAAAAACTGTCCAATAGTACATAATTCCTTGAAATGCAGAATTTAATGTATTTTTCAAAAAAGCTTTCAATATATTTCATGTGCAAACATAATTATTTGTAATACTTATTTTGAGTTCAGTTGTGTCTTTTAATATATATGTATGTGTATGTATGTATATGTGTGTGTGTGTGTGTGTGTGTGTGTATTTATTTATTTATTTTAATTGTAGATGGACACCAAACCTTTATTTTATTTATTTATTTTTATGTGGTGCTGAGGATCGAACCGAGGTCTTCACATGTGCTAGGCCAGCACTCTTCTACTGAGCTCAACCCCAACCCAGTTAAAGTGCTTTTGTGGAAGAAATAGTTCTACTGCTTCATCACAAATATAACCAACAACTAAAGAATTAAAATTCTGCCAGTAAAACAAAAATCCCAGATGTTAAGATATTTATAAGTAAAATGATATTTACTAGTAAATGTATGCATGAAAGTTCTTAGATAACTGGTTATCCCAGAGTTATGGGTAGGAGTAATAAATTTTATGTGTATTAATTCACAATTAGATTTCACTTAGGAAGTTACATTAGATAGCTTAATTTGTCATCTTAATCACTGGAAGCTAAATGTGAGCAATTCATTATGCTCAACTCAGCAAGGGTGTTTTTCTGTCTTTTCTATCTTTGGAAGTAAGAAAATGTTACAGTGTTGGCAGTCTGGTCTCCAAGAACATCATTGTGCAGAAGGAATAGGTTTCAGGGCTCTTGCCTATACTCTTTCTTGGAATGCTGTGCCCATCAGAGAAAGCCCTGTCAAGAGGAAAAATAGGTATGATGAATTACTGTCTGGGCCCAGGTCCTAGATTCCTTGGTCAAGTGTAGCATATGTCTCCTGTGCCCTCTCCTGACCTCAGGGCTATCCAGGCTTATGATGACATAGTGGCAAACATGGACTTAATTGTAGCGCGCTCTCTCTTGCGCTCTCTTTCTCTCTCTCTCTCTTTATATAGTTATTACCTTAGTCCTTTGGCTAAGTCTGAATCCTTTGGACTGTTACCTTGTTTACATTCTCCAGGGAGCCCACAGGTTTAAAGTGATGGAGCCCGTTAAGAAGCCTGTTGCTTATGATAGTGCAGTGTGTGCAACAGGAAGGATTTATTTATCCAGATAAGATTTTTGGACTAATTAGCATTTAAGTTTAAGAGTTGAACTTGCTAATTTATCTAAAAGGTTGCATTTACTTTTCAATATATTCCTGGTTGAAAAGTACTTAAACAGATTAACACCTGACTTCAGCTTTAAAGTAACTGGGAAAGAACTAACTCTTAAACAGAAAATCCACCAGTGTTGTCCACATACATGGGAGCTTAGCTCCTAAGAGGAAAATTGGGGGGCTTTAATTGATGAAACTTAGGGATTTACCAAAATTAATTGGAAATTTAAATAAGTCTGTTTTTCATTCTTTATTTTGATCTTGTTTTATGTGGATTTTTGTCTTTGGAATCTGAAATTCTATATCTGCTTTTCTCTCTGGAAAGAACTTACTTTGAATTGGTGAATTTCTATTAATCAATTTGTTTCAATAGAGAACTTGTTCCAAATAAGTTGAATGAATCCTTAGTGTTTTTTTTTTTAAAGGCATATTATAAGTTGGAGGTAAGGAGAAGTTTTTGCTTTTCTGTCTTTTCTAAGTAGATCTGAAAATTAGATGTTTCCCTAAGTTTTAGCAAAAGGATTTCACCTATATGTGGTCAATTTATGATCTCTTTCACCAATGCTGCTGCCCACCATTAAGTCTCTTATCACAGGGCATTTAAAAATGATGCCATAAAATGCATGTTGAGAATCTCTGTATCTCAGATGTACAGAAATCACATCTAAATGTCAATTCCTGAGTTAAGGAACTGACAATTATGGCACTTTCAGTCTCTATTAATAGTTAGTAGGCAGGAAATTATTGTGTTATGTATGTTATTCCTTATCTGTCTGTAGACTTAAATATTTGTTGAAAAGCATTTGTTTGTTTCATTGGGGCTATATATTTTTACCATTGTGCTAATTTGCTTACCTGAATTGTATTAAAGTTGTCCTTTAATTGTTTTGGGCTAAATCTGTAGTTTGAAATTTTAGGATTATCCCCTGTGTACTATACATCAAAGATGAAATTTTAATGCTTTGTTCATTTACTACACAGCTCCTATTTGTCTGTAATGAAGCTGTATGGCTGGGCCCATCTATTTCAATAATAGTTATTTTATAGCTTCCTTTTGGATGTTGTTTAATATGAGAGGATAATTTTCCCAAATTCATTCAGAGGAGTCTGGGCATTTCTTTGGGATATGTTCATGTTCATGTTTTTGCTTCTGATTTTAAAATAATTTTCCTTTGTTGTAGGATGAGCAGTTCTTAGGTTTTGGCTCAGATGAAGAAGTCAGAGTGCGAAGTCCCACAAGGTCTCCTTCAGGTATGGCCATTTAAGCTCACAGTGTCTTGAAGTTTTGTTTGTTAGGGTATTGAGGTTTCTTTTTTGTCTTCTTTGTATGTAGAGAATAATCTATAATCCGGGGCACAGGAAGTGGCTTATGAGCTAGACTTTGGGGGATGCTGCTCTGTCAGGTCACATTTGGTTCATTCTTCAGTATGTTTCTCTCTGGGAGCTACTTGTGGAAGGGGAATGGGTTTCCACAGAATGATTGGGAAACCGGATATGTTTGAAGATACCCTACTAAGTGCTTCCTCAGTTACACATTTTTGTATTATGTATTAGTATATACTGCCTTTGGAAATAATTTGGCTATTATTTTTCACAGGTGAAATTTGGTCTATTGTCAAAGAACTAAACACAAAATTAGACGATATGAAACAATTTTATCTGGTTCTTGAAAGGTATATTAAAAAAAGAAAACATTGTGGTTAGCTCTTGCGCTGCTAGGCCTAAAAGACCTAACAAGAACAATTGTAGAGAAGGAAAGGTTTATTTGGTCGGCTCACGGTTTAGAGATCTCAGTTTATGGATAGCTGGGTCCATTCCTTGGGGCTCAAGGTGAGGCAGAACATCATGGTGGAAGAGTGAGACAGAGGGAAGCAGCTTACATGATGATCAAGAAGCAGAGAGAGACTCCACTCACCAGATACAAAATATGTACCCCAAAGGCATGCCCCCAATTACTCACCACATCCAGCCACACCCTACCCGCTTTCAATTACCACTCAATTAATCCCATCGGAATTAATTCACTGATTGGGTTAAGGTTCTCATAACCCAATCTCTTGTCCTCTGAACCTTCTTGCATTTGTCTCCCACATGAGCTTTTGGAGGACATCCACACCAAATCATAATAGAAAATAAAAGTTATATGAGGTGTTTCCATTTATTTAGCAATATATGTCATTGTTCTCACCAACAAAATATCTAGAATAGCTTGACATTCTAGACTTACAAGCAGTTTCCTAAGAGAAGATCCTCAATGTAAATAACATTTTTTGACTTGCATTATTCAATTCTGTATAGAACAGGGCTTAAAGATTTTTTTTTGCCCGGGGGTGTATGAGGAATTGAACTAAGGGGCACTCAGCCACTGAACCACATTCCCCAGCCCTATTTTGTATTCTGTTTAGAGACAGGGTCTCACTGAGTTGCTTAGTGCCTTGCTATTACTGAAGCTGGCTTTGAACACATAGTCCTCCTGTGTCAGCCTCCTGAGCTGCTGGGATTATAGGCATGCGCCACTGCACCCAGCTAGGGCTAAAGATATTTTTATGGAACATACATTCTCCCATCCTGCTGACATTCCAATTTATTATATGATTGTCTTGGATTTTATGTGAATAGACAATGTATTTAAATATGGTAAATATGATATAGCTAGCTGGTTTTGTTCTTTAACTTAGTTTGTGATGTTTGCTGGCATTTGGGTTGCACTTAAAGTCATGATATGTTACATAGCAATCTAATTCTAATACCCAAGTTCACAATTATTCTTTATCCAATGGTGTTGATATTGCCATTCTAGTTGGGAGAAGTTTGCCAATACTTCCTGAGTATCTGTGCTATTTAGACTGTGGCAGTGGTTTCTTGAAGATGTGTTGAATCCTTAAAACTTCATATTGGAAAGGAATTTTAGGGATCATCTGGTCCAACCCTTCATTTACAGAGGACAAAATGAGGCCAAGAAAATATATGATGAACATTTATTTATAACCAACGTGTGAGTTCTTTGGATATGTTGTGGATTAAGGAAGTTTACAGAGCTGGAACCCTGTCTGTTCTGCTTTATTCTACTTATCTACCAACACTTTTTGAAAAAGTAGGATGGAAGAGGTTTTTTGGATTGATTAAGCCCTCTGAATAACCATGTTCAAGTCTACCAAAATCAGGAATCTCTTCATGTACTTTACAGCCTGAGTTTATATACACACATACACCCCCCCACACACACATACACACACATATATTTGTATATATATATATTTGTGTATGTGTGTGTGTGTGTATACACACACACACATTAGTTGTTGATGGAACTTTATTTTATTTATTTATTTATTTATATGTGGTGCTGAGAATCTAACCCAGTGCCTCACATGTGTGAGGCAAGCACTCTACTGCTGAGCTACAGTCCCAGCCCTGGGCATGAATTTTTAACTTACAACTCTTAGGATCATTTCTTCTAAAGTTTTTTTTCTTGGCTGTCAGTTTACTTTGAATCATGTACTTTTTTTTGGCCATATGGATATCCTTCATTATTTATAAAATGAAAAGTAGTTTCTCTGCCGTCTTCTTGTCTGTTACATTTGTTATATTAGTATATATTGAGAATGGATTTGCAAATCTTTATTAAGGGAAGTCTCGTAAGTTAATTGGTAAGAAATGAATTTATATTTTAAAAGCTCAACAATAAGACTTTTGTAGATTTCTATTTTGTTAGAAAGTGGCTCCATTGTAAAAATGTTCATACTGGCCTACATCTCTTTCAATCCCTGTTCAGGGAAGTTTTAGTTTCAGAAGAGTGTTCTCCTGTAAAACACTGAGAGTTGGAAATGTAGCTCAGTGATAGAGGACTTAGCATTCATGAGGCACAGGGTTCCATCCCCAGTACCATAAAAATAAAACGAAACAAAACCGATAAAACACTGAAAAGTCAAGAGAGAAAATGTGATATCATAGGCAAATTTTAATACATTTTAAAATTCAGGTTTATGTAAGTATTTGAGAGTCCTGTTTTCTTAAATCTGTTGATAAGTAGCAAATCGAGCTAGTTTGTAAATGGGCAAATTTCCTTTATTAGAATAGAAGTAATTTGATTTAATATATTGCTGATTTGTTCTTGATATCAGTTAAGGTTAAATCTTTTTATAACTTGGGACTAAGTAGTTCAAGAGTCACTAGATAGGAAAGTAGATTAGTGGACACATTATGTCACTTCACATACCACTGGGTTCAGTGTGACCTTATTCTGAGATCTTATGAATGATTATTTTCCTATTTAGTAAAACTTTCTTAGTTTGCTTTGGTAAAACATGGGCTGGGGATATAGCTCAGTTGGTAGACTGCTTGCCATACATGCACAAGGCCCTGGATTCAATCCCTAGCACTACCAAAACCAAACCAAAACAAAACTTGGGTAAAACACATTGAATATGTAGGATGCTGAGCTGCCCAGGAGACTTTTCCTATGAAAGTTAGTATGTTGTTGGTTGAAGAGCACCTTGTTCAAATTTATTCAAAGCCAAAATGTTGAAGTAAAAAGGTAGGATGATTGCTGGGGTGCATGCCTGTAATCTCAGCAGCTCGGGAGGCTGAGACAGGAGGATCTCAAGTTCAAAGCCAGCCTCAGCAATAGCGAGGCACCAAGCAACTCAATGAGACCCTGTTTCTAAATAAAATACAAAATAGAGCTGGGGATATGGCTCAGTGGTTGAGTGCCCCTGAGTTCAACCCCCAGTAAACACCCCCCCAAATAAAAATGAGATTATATACTAGAAGCAGATTTCTAAATGTTATTGTTAGTGGCTAGAATAAGGTAATATAATTTTGAAAAAGAAAAAATTTTACTTCAGAAAAGAACTTGCTCATCTGAAAATTGTAGAAAAATTAGTTTTCAATGGAAAACCTCTTATTATCTTGATTTCTGTGTCAAAAATAATTAAATGTTCTTTCAGGAGGAATGTTATTTACTTGGTTTTTTTTTGTTGTTGTTTGTTTTGTTTTGAGACAAAATTTTGGTGAAAAGAAATTAAGCACAATTAAGATGTTCTGTTGACTCAATAGACCCAAGTTGAGTTCAGTACAAAATGGCCTGTGCTAAATTATAATCAGCTTGGTTAAGCCCTGAACTACATAGCTAAATATATGCTCTTCATTGTTTAATTTCTATACACAGTTAAAACTAGTCCTCGAAAACCTCGCGGGAGACCTAGAAGTGGCTCTGACCGAAATTCAGCTATCCTCCCAGACCCATCTGTGTTTTCCCCTCTAAATAAATCAGAGACCAAATCTGGAGATAAGATCAAGAAGAAAGATTCTAAAAGTATAGAAAAGAAAAGAGGAAGACCTCCCACATTCCCTGGAGTAAAAATCAAAATAACACATGGAAAGGACATTTCAGAGTTACCAAAGGGAAACAAAGAAGATAGCCTGAAAAAAATTAAACGGACACCTTCTGCTACATTTCAACAAGCCACAAAGATTAAAAAATTAAGAGCAGGTAAACTCTCTCCTCTCAAGTCTAAGTTTAAGACAGGGAAGCTTCAAATAGGAAGGAAAGGGGTGCAGATTGTACGACGGCGAGGAAGGCCTCCATCAACAGAACGGATAAAGACCCCTTCGGGTCTCCTCATTAATTCTGAACTGGAAAAGTCCCAGAAGGTTCGGAAAGACAAGGAAGGAACACCTCCACCCACGAAAGAAGATAAGACAGTTGTCAGACAAAGCCCTCGAAGGATTAAGCCGGTCAGGATTATTCCTTCTTCTAAAAGGACAGATGCAACAATTGCTAAGCAACTTTTGCAGAGGGCAAAAAAGGGGGCTCAAAAGAAAATTGAGAAAGAAGCAGCACAGCTGCAAGGAAGAAAGGTGAAGACACAGGTCAAAAACATCCGACAGTTCATCATGCCTGTTGTCAGTGCTATCTCCTCACGGATCATTAAAACCCCTCGGCGGTTTATAGAGGATGAGGATTATGACCCTCCCATTAAAATTGCCCGGCTGGAATCTACACCAAATAGTAGATTCAGTGCCACATCCTGTGGATCTTCTGAAAAATCAAGTGCAGCTTCTCAGCACTCTTCTCAAATGTCTTCAGACTCCTCCCGATCTAGCAGCCCCAGTGTTACTTCCACAGATTCTCAGGCCTCTGAGGAGATTCAGGTACTCCCTGAAGAGCGGAGTGACACCCCTGAAGTTCATACTCCACTGCCTATTTCCCAGTCCCCAGAAAACGAGAGTAATGATCGGAGAAGCAGAAGGTATTCAGTGTCAGAGAGAAGTTTTGGATCTAGAACAACTAAAAAATTACCAACTCTGCAGAGTGCCCCCCAGCAGCAGACCTCCTCCTCTCCACCTCCACCTCTGCTTACTCCCCCTCCTCCACTGCAGCCAGCCTCCAGTATCTCTGACCACACACCCTGGCTTATGCCTCCAACAATCCCCTTAGCATCACCGTTTTTGCCTGCTTCTGCTGCTCCCATGCAAGGGAAGCGAAAATCTATTTTGCGAGAGCCGACGTTTAGGTGGACTTCTTTAAAGCATTCTAGGTCAGAGCCACAATACTTTTCCTCAGCAAAGTATGCCAAAGAAGGTCTGATTCGCAAACCAATATTTGATAATTTCCGACCCCCTCCACTAACTCCTGAGGATGTTGGCTTCGCGTCTGGTTTTTCTACATCTGGTTCTGCTGCTTCAGCCAGGTTGTTTTCACCACTCCATTCTGGAACAAGGTTTGATATGCACAAAAGGAGCCCTCTTCTGAGAGCTCCAAGATTTACTCCAAGTGAGGCACACTCTAGAATATTTGAGTCTGTAACCTTGCCTAGTAATCGAACTTCTGCTGGAACATCCTCTTCAGGAGTATCTAATAGAAAAAGGAAAAGAAAAGTGTTTAGTCCTATTCGATCTGAACCAAGATCTCCTTCTCACTCTATGAGGACAAGAAGCGGAAGGCTAAGTACTTCTGAGCTGTCACCTCTCACCCCCCCGTCTTCTGTCTCTTCCTCGTTAAGCATTTCTGTTAGTCCTCTTGCCACTAGTGCCTTAAACCCAACTTTTACTTTTCCTTCTCATTCCCTGACTCAGTCTGGGGAATCTCCAGAGAAAAATCAGAGACCAAGGAAGCCGACTAGTGCTCCAGCAGAGCCATTTTCATCAAGTAGTCCTACTCCTCTCTTTCCTTGGTTTACCCCAGGCTCTCAGACTGAGAGGGGGAGAAATAAAGACAAGGCCCCTGAGGAGCTGTCCAAAGATCGAGATGCTGAGAAGAGCATGGAGAAGGACAAGAGTAGAGAGAGAGACCGGGAGAGAGAAAAAGAGAATAAGCGGGAGTCAAAGAAAGAGAAAAGGAAAAAGGGATCAGAAATTCAGAGTAGTTCTGCTTTGTATCCTGTGGGTAGGGTTTCCAAAGAGAAGGTGGTTGGTGAAGATGTTGCCACTTCATCTTCTGCCAAAAAAGCAACAGGGCGGAAGAAGTCTTCATCACTTGATTCTGGGACTGATATTGCTTCTGTGACTCTTGGGGATACAACAGCTGTCAAAACCAAAATACTTATAAAGAAAGGGAGAGGAAATCTGGAAAAAACCAACTTGGACCTCGGCCCAACTGCCCCATCCCTGGAGAAGGAGAAAACCCTCTGCCTTTCCACTCCTTCATCTAGCACTGTTAAACATTCCACTTCCTCCATAGGCTCCATGTTGGCTCAGGCAGACAAGCTTCCAATGACTGACAAGAGGGTTGCCAGCCTCCTAAAAAAGGCCAAAGCCCAGCTCTGCAAGATTGAGAAGAGTAAGAGTCTTAAACAAGCTGACCAGCCCAAAGCACAGGTACTCCTTTGACCTTGCCTTTAAAACTATCAGTTTACTGCACCCCTTCTACAGGCTAGATTTAATTAAGCTAAATGTCTCAGTTACATCCAGTTGTGTAAAAAGTAGGATAGAGGGGTGGTGTGTGCAATGGTTTTTCAAAGACTGGTAGGATTTTGATAATTAGAAAATGGGAAGGCATTAACATTCTAAGTAGAGGGAACAGTGTGGATAGAGATGTAAAAGTATAAAACGTATATGAGAAAGTGTGAACTAAGTAGCTAAAAGATAGGTTGAAACGATATTACAGACTGCTGAGTTGTTTGAGGTATAATCTGGGGCTTAAATTTTGAAAGTACATTTTTATAGTTATGTTTTAATATTTATCAAAGAAGAGAAAACGAGAACATTCTCTTCCTCTGTGTAGTGAGTGATTAGAGCAATAGATAATAGATGTTTGTGACATACAAATGGGAAGCTTATCCTTAATTGTGGAGCAGAAAAAATGTAGAATTCAGTTCATTAAGATGACACAAGCCGGGCCCGGTGGCGCACGCCTGTAATCCCAGCAGCTTGGGAGGCTAAGGCAGGAGGATTGAGAGTTCAAAGCCAGCCTCAGCAAAGATGAGGCACTAAGTAACTCAGTGAAACCCTGTCTCTAAATAAAATACAAAATAGGGCTGGGGATGTGGCTTAGTGGTGGAGTGCCCCTGAGTTCAATACCTAGTACCCCACTGCCCACCCCCTCAAAAAAGATGATGACACCATACCAAACCAATTTTTACCAGGATCAGCAATTTTTGTTCTGTAGTAGATGTATATTTATTTATTTCAACATACCGAGTTAGATTAAGATGGCCAAAAACTTAGATTTTATGTTGTAATTCCCCTTTGAGCCATATTTACATTTAATGATTCTACCAATTGAGAGTTCTATTAGCAGTGTGACAAGACTTATTTCTGACACTGTGTTGGATGGTTTTGGTTTGCCTTCTGGTGATAAGACCAATGGCTTTTCAGTATGTGAGATACTTATGTTTGGAGCCATGGTCTTTTATATTTTCATTTATAGACTATTTCACCCACTTCTCTGTTGATAAGGAAATATAGGAAACAATCTATAGTTAGAACACCAGACTGAACCTTTTTGTAATATAGATTGACAGCTTGAATTTTGAGAGAAATTGTAAAGAATTAGTATAATTGGAAATGGAAGATTTCTGTTTTTTGATGAGAGGCCTTTTTGCTGCCATTTTCAGAATGCAGAAGTAGTTGATTTCTGTGTATTGATAGGGCTTATCAGCTGGGAGTAATTAGTTGCATGTTTTGATAATGGATCTAATGAAGTGCTCAAGTATACCTTGGCTTCATTTAATTATATTTGCAGCATGTATGATCATCATCATTTTTGGCCTTTCTTGTGTTTAGGGTCAAGAAAGTGATTCATCAGAGACCTCTGTGCGAGGACCTCGAATTAAACATGTCTGCAGAAGAGCTGCTGTTGCCCTTGGCCGAAAACGAGCTGTGTTTCCTGATGACATGCCCACCCTGAGTGCCTTACCATGGGAAGAACGAGAAAAGATTTTGTCTTCCATGGGAAATGATGGTAGGTCAGAGGGTTAGTGTTGGGATATAAACAGTCTTTTGACTTGTTCACCAATCTTTCCAAGATACCCAGTAGCAGGGCTGGGATTGTGGCTCAGCAGTAGAGCGCTCACCTAGCACGGGCGGGACCTGGTTCAATCTTCAGCACCACATAAAAATAAAGGCATTGTGTTGTGTCCATCTACACCTAAAACAATAAATATTAAAAAAAAAAAAAAATAACCAGTAGGCTCTTCATAGTTTGGGTCTTTCAAAAAAAACAGATAACTAGAGGGTGTTAAATGTGTAAGGATTTTATTAGGGGAAATGCCTGAGTAAAAAAAGAGACAAGTAGCCAGGAAAAACTGGGAGAGCTGTCAGACTCTAGTGCAAGAAGAGAGTGAAGGAAGGTTGGGCAGAACCTTCTTAGATTGCCATGCAGTGTTAGGTTTGGCAGGGCTGTCAAGGAGTCCTCCAACAAAGTTGACTGTCAGAGGAGACTTTTGTGTCTCAGAAACAAGCCTACCTTGGTAACTTACTGCTGGGGAGCAACCATGTAGCCTCTTTATCATTGGATTTCAGAGGGGCCCTTGGTCAGTTATGCTCCCTGGAATTGGAGGTCTGTGAGACACATTCTCATAATTGCCATATAGTTCTGAAATGTTGGGTTGCAGCTTTAACAAATTTAGAGATTTAGAGAATCCTTAGAAGCATTTAATTCATGTTCTTGATTCTAGGTTAGACTGTCTTGTTTTCAGTATTTGGATTTTTGCTTTCATTAAGCTGCAAGGTACAGGTCTTTTTAAACATTTAAATAATTACTTAGAAAAAAATCTGAGTTCTACATATGAATATTTTTGCGTGGTGGTGCATACTTGTAATCCCAGAAACTTGGAGGCTGAGGCAGGAGGATCATGAGTCTAGGCAACCTAGCAAGTCACTCTCAAAATTTTTAAAAATAATAGAAAAAATTAAAAAACAAAAATAAAAAGGAGGGAAGGACTTGGGCTGTAGCTTAAAAGTAGAGTGTCACTGGGTTCAATCCCCAGTACCCTCCAAAAAATGTATTTTCATTTTTGATTACCAATTAAAATGAAGTTTGGATGTATCTAATGATTCAAAGGGATTTTAAGGGTTTTGCCCTCTATTTCCAAAAAGAAAATGGATACTCCTTTGGAATAAATGGCACATTTCTTTAACAGACAAGTCATCAATTGCTGGCTCAGAAGATGCTGAACCTCTTGCTCCACCCATCAAACCAATTAAGCCTGTCACCAGAAACAAGGCCCCTCAGGAACCTCCAGTAAAGAAAGGACGAAGATCAAGGCGGTGTGGGCAGTGTCCTGGCTGCCAGGTGCCTGAGGACTGTGGCGTTTGCACTAATTGCTTAGACAAGCCCAAGTTTGGTGGCCGCAATATAAAGAAGCAGTGCTGCAAGTAAGTGGGTCTTACTCTGAGGTGTTGGCCTCTCAATCATGAAGGTTTCTTATTTATCCCTGGATTGTTGCAAAGATACATTAGGAAACTGAAAGTGATTGTATTGAATCTCCTTGAGCTGCAAGATTAGTTGCAGAGTTGGATTTTGTGAAGTGTTTAGATTTGGGCTGTCCTTAAATAAGGAATGCTCTGGGACAGTGCTGTCTAATAGAATAGAGTGATGGAAATATTCTGTATGTGCTCAGTTCAATATGGTACTCATTAGCCACATGTGGCTATTGAGCATTTGGCTTGTGGCTAGGTTAACTGAGGAACTACATTTTTATTTCATTTCTTTTAAGTTAATTTAAATCTAAATAACCACATGTGAGTAGTGACTACCATATTAGTGCAGTTCTGGAGGGGTTCTGCTTAAAAGTTGACAAGTTTAAGCAGAATATTTATTGAACCAATTGAAACAACTTTTATCTTCATGACAGTTAGGAAACTTTAGAGACATCTTACCTGAATTTCTGGGCTCTCTGACTCAGAATACTGTTTTTTCACCCGTTTTAGTCAAACTTTTGCCATCTGTGATTTTATTTGTTTAAAATGAACCAGTAGAGTCACAAGTCAGAAATTTTGGTAATTGAACATCTCATAAATTGCCTGACACAAGTAGATATTTGCTGAATGAATGAATGACATGAAAGTGATTATTTTAAAGCATAGTTGGAGGAAATACTGTACCAGGGCAGACAGTTTCTGTGCTTTGGTTTATCCTTAAGGAAGAATTTTGTCTTACGTCCTTTAATGGTAAAAAGTGAGTTATTACAAAAAGGTACATGATAATAGGACACAACTGCACAGAATTTAGGGTTGGAATAGACTGTACAATTTTAGACTTCATATTAAGTTTAAGTTTTATTAAATTTAAATAAAAGGATGACAGTTATCAAAGCCATGAGATAGATATACCTATAGCATTACAGTGGCAGACAGAACCTGGGTGATTTTAGTCTGTTTTATGTGAATATGAATATTAAATCTCATAAAGGAAGCAGTACTCATATGATTACAAGAAATATTAATTGGGGGCTAGAGTTGTGGCTCAGTAGTAGAGCACTCCCCTAGCATGTGTGAGGCACTGATTTTTGATCCTTGGCATGCATAGATAGTCAGATAGATAGATAGATAGATAGATAGATAAATGTATTGTGTCCATCTACAACTAAAAAAAAAAAATCTTAAAAAAAAAGAAATTTTATGGGGCTGGGGTTGTGGCTCAGCGGTAATGCACTTGCCTAGCATATGTGAGGCCCTGGGTTCGATTCCCAGCACCACATAAAAATAAAATTAAGATATTGTGTCCACCTATAACTAAAAAATAAATATTAAAAAAAAATTTTAATTGATCATTTTGTGTGTGGTAATAGTCACTATTGAATTACAACAAATTTGAGGCCTGTTTCCAAAATAATTTGATGTTTTTAAGATCCTAAACGTAGGCAAAATTGCTGATCCAAGGATTTTAAAGGCTCAGATTTAACTTGGGTAATAATTAGTCCTTATTTCAGCTGTCAGGATGAACTTGAATAAAGATTCACTGATTTTTGCAGATAAATCATCACTTGTTTCAGTTGCTTCTCTTTTAAATGCAATTTATTTTATGGCTTATCCCTTGTTTCCTAGGATGCGAAAGTGTCAGAATCTACAATGGATGCCTTCCAAAGCCTACCTTCAGAAGCAAGCTAAAGGTAGTGTTGTAAAAAGGCCTTCCCCCAGATCTCCCTGCTTTTATGTCATTGTTGTATACCTTCAGCATAAAGAGAATACTAGGGGTTTTTTTTTGTTGTTGTTGTTGTTGTTTGTTTTGTTTTGTTTTGTTTTTTTTCTTTTAAAGTTCTACTCTTTCCCGGGGAGTTGATGGTTATTGAAGCTAGATGATAGGTACGTGGGGGTTCATTTGACTATTTGACTCTTCCTATATTTGGGGGTATGTTTGACAAGTACCAAAAAATAAATAAATTCATAAAAATTGTAGTTCATCCCACTTCCTAGAGCAATAAAAATGTAGCTACTTCAGCTGATCAACTTGGCATTGTTTCTTGAGTCTTTCAGTGCCAACTTTAGCTGCAGGAAACTGAGAACAAGATGATGTTACATTTCTTTTCTATTTTAACAAAAATTTTTCTCATATTTATAGATTATCTTATTGTGTTGTTCCCCTAGCTGTGAAAAAGAAAGAGAAAAAGTCTAAGACCACTGAAAAGAAAGAAAGCAAAGAGAGCACTATTGTGAAAAGCTTGGTGGACTCTAGTCAGAAACCTCCCCCATCAGCACGTGAGGATCCTGCCCCAAAGAAGAGCAGCAATGAGCCTCCACCTCGAAAGCCAGTGGAGGAAAAGATTGAAGAAGGGAATGCCCCTGCACCCGGGCCTGAGCCCAAACAAGTCACCACTCCTGCTTCTAGGAAGTCCAGCAAGCAGGTCTCCCAGACAGCACCAGTCATCCCCCCTCAGCCACCTAGCACAGCACCACCAAGGAAAGAGATTCCCAAGATCACTCCAAGTGAGCCTAAGAAAAAGCAACCTGTACCACCAGAGTCAGGTAAGCAAGGAAGGCAGGAAGGAATGGTGAACCACAGTGCTATACAGTGTGGTTCTACTGGTGTCTGGAACAACATTTGGAAACCTAAAATGTTTGAGGTATTCAGTTCTAGAAAATCAACTTTCTTTTTAACTGTTATGTAATAACAAAGAAAGAAAAGCAAAAAAAAAAAAAAAAAAAAAGAGAGAGAGAGATTATCTTAATTTCCAGTGTGACTCTTGGAGTTCTTTGTTTTTTTCTAATGCCCCTTTCTTCACAGCAGTTGAACCTAAAGTATTCATTGCCAACATTCATAGCAATATATTTTCAATTCTTTAGGTCCAGAGCAAAGCAAACCGAAAAAAGTGGCTCCCCGCCCAAGTATTCCTGTAAAACAAAAACCAAAAGAAAAGGTGAGGAGAGATTTGTTTTTCTGTGTTCTGTTATGCAGCGAAAAACCTTGTCCTTGACATTTTCATGATTAACTGAAAATTATGTAAATGGTGGTGGAATTTCTTAAAATTAACCAACTTCAGGCCTAGGCTTTAGCCCATGTCTTTTTTGGGGTTTTTTTTGGGGGGGGTATCTTTTTCTTTTTGCTTCTTTGTGAACCTCACATGTTGTAGCCTAAGAATGTCTTTATTCTGGAGGTCACTCAACATATAATATACTTTATCAAGATTTGTATGTAAAAATTACCTTTACCTGTGGAAAAAAATATTATTTTTATTTATTATTATCAGAAACAGAGGATTTAAGTGTTTTTTTTTTTTTTGTGATGCTGGGGATCAAACCCAGGGCTTCCTGCATGTGAGGCAAGTGCTGTACCACTGAGCTACAATCCCAGTCAAGAATTTTCTGAAGATTACTTCTCTGTTTATAGGATATTTATGTTATAAACATATGTTCCAGATTTATTAATTGAAAATGTGAAGGCAAGTAGGGTGTGGTTTTGTTCTATAACCATCTTTTGTCTCCTTAGGAAAAACCTCCTCCAGTCAATAAGCAGGAGAATACAGGCACTTTGAACATACTCAGCACTCTCTCAAATGGCAATAGTTCTAAGCAAAAAATTCCTGCAGATGGAGTCCACAGGATCAGAGTGGACTTTAAGGTAAAGCTATTTAGTAATGATGCAGTTTATTCATGGCCTTTAAATAAAAGAAAATGGTGATGAAAAGTGTTGAAAGAGAGGAAATCAGTACCAACTTGAAGAAATGTATAATAACTATAGGTTAGCATATGGGCTCAGGTGTGTAAGAGCTTTAGTCACTCTTGTGAGGTCACTGTTTCTAAATTTCCTGAAGAACATAGCCATTGAAAAACCTGTTCATCTTAAGTAGTACCTGACTGAGTAACTCTTTCACATAGGAATGCTCAAATTATGATGATTGCTTCAGTTAGCAAAACTAAGGAAATTTCAGTCCAAGTATATTTTGGCTGTATATTTAAGAATTGAACCAAGAGGTGATAGTTTGTATCTGAAATTTAAAAATTTAAAAACAGCAGTTATGTTTGGACTCACTGAAATGAAATAACTCTTGATATCACTTTTGATTAATGTTTTTTACCTTCATTTTGTCATTATAAAACTTTCTTTTCTGCTTTTTTGCACTGCTAGATATTAAACCCAGGGCCTCATACATGCTAGACAAGTGCTTTACTGCTGAGCTACACCCCCAGGCTCTTGTAAAACTTGTGTAAGTGATCTTTCTCTCTGCCTACAGGAGGATTGTGAAGCAGAAAACGTGTGGGAGATGGGAGGCTTAGGAATCTTGACCTCTCTTCCTATAACACCCAGGGTGGTTTGCTTTCTCTGTGCCAGTAGTGGGCATGTAGAGGTAAGTATCCTGCTTCTTTGCACCCTAGAAACTGTAACAGATTATTTTGCCGTGATAAAAGAAACTATTCCTTTTGTTGGTATTTAGCAGGTACTATCCTTGTTTGAATCAGCTAATGAAATATTTTAAAATTTTTTGGAGATTTCAGAAAGAAATCTGCTTTTTAGAGTAATAATCTTTTAAATTCAATCTTTATTAGAGTTCTGGTTTTTCTATTAGATGTTTAAACATGAGGAAAATGATAGTGTCCCTTTATAAAAAGGAATGTTGTTAACGGTTATTTAATTTTTTGTTTTCTTTTTCTCTTTTTATTGATATAATTATATGTAATGGTGGGATTCAATGTTACATATTTATATGTACATACAACATAATGTTGGTGGTTGTTTCACATTGACTACAAAAACCCGCTTATTTATAAAAAGCTCTTTTTGACAGTAAGGAACAAAATCTAGTGAAAAGTGGGCAAAGGACAGAAATGGATAATTCACAAAATGAGAAACAAAAAAAGTGGCATTGTAGGGGAGGATTTTTAATTCTTTCAGTAACCAAAAACTGGAAATTAAAGCATGGTAAAAAGAATCGTGCAGAAGTGGGAACTTTCTTTTTTTCAGTTGTAGATGGACACAATACTTTTATTTTATTAATCTATTTTTATGTGGTGCTGAGGATTGAACCCAATACCTCACACATGGTAAGCAAGTGCTCTACTACTGAGCTATATCCCCAGCCCTTTTCATTTTGGCACAGGGTCTCACTAAGTTGCCCAGGCTGGCCTTGAACTTGATTATCCTGCTGCTTTAGTCTCCCAAGTGGCTAGGATTACAGGTGTGTCCCACCATGCCTGGCTTACATGTTTGTCTTAAAGAAATACTTAGAAAAGTTGACAAATCATCTCTGCCTCTCTGTCTCTCTTTATCTCTGTATATATGACTTTATTTCATATTTTTCATGTTAATATAAATAATAGAAACAACTTGAAAGTTTATCATAGGGAGCCTGGGTTAAAATAATGATAGAACATGTATATAATGGGCAAATATGATAATATTGTCTGATATTAACAGATGTTCATGACAGGTCACCCAGTGAAAAGAGAAGGTTACAAAGTATACATAATACATGATCTGATTTGGGTTTGAATAAATGTTTTTAAACTATATACATAGAGCTGGGCACAGTGGCTCATACCTATAATTCCAGTGACTTGGGAAGCTGAGGCAGGAGGATCATAAGTTCAAAGCCAACCTTAGCAATTTAGCAAGATCCTGTTCCAAAATGAAAAAGGATTGAGGATGAGGCTCAGTAGTAAAGCACAGGAAGGAAGGAGGAGGGAGGGGATGGGAGGGGAGAGGTGGGGAGGGGAGGGGGGGAGAAAAATGGAGAATGATTTATATCATAATATTTAAAATGTAGTTGGATTGTGGGTGGCCTTTGTTTTCTGTTTTTATCTTCTTGAGGTCTCTGCAGTAGGATGAGAAAGGAAGAGAATAGCACAATTTTAAATAGGAAGCAGTATTTTGTCATTGATAAGGGATAAATTTTAAGACCTATACAATTCTCAAGTTCCTGAATACCTAGTTAACTTTTATTCATCACATATGTATTCAGTAATTACAAACAAAATCCAAGGCCTGGTTAAAATCTGGATGTTGAATAGTCAGTGATACTCAGAACTAGCATAGACTCAATTCTGCTCACTTGCTGTTGTAGTTATACATTAGCACAATTACAAGTTGTTGACTGGTCTTCGGTTCATTAAGGAGATACTTTGTTTGTGTTTCATAGGAACATTGTACTAAGTGCTGGGGTTGCTTCAAATGTTGCTGAGACTAAGAATAGTGGGTTTATAAGTGTCAGGGGTCCACAGTATCTCTTTTTTCCTCTGTAGGCTAATGCTTTGCATTCATACATACACTACCCACCGGAATAACTTAACTTTTTGTAGTACCAGTCCTTCAGCTTCTATGATTAAATTGATGTTTTTTTTTTAGGGTGGTATTGTTCTAATTGAAATTATATATAGGGGCTGGGGATGTGGCTCAAGCGGTAGCATGCTCGCCTGGCATGTGTGCGGCCCGGGTTCGATCCTCAGCACCACATACAAACAAAGATGTTGTGTCTGCCGAAAACTGAAAAATAAATATTAAAAAAAAACTTCTTAAAGAAATATTTAGATGTGCACAACAATTTTACAGAATTCCTAAAAAGTGAATTTTTTCCTCTGTTTCTCTTTGTATGTATATATTTTTAAAAATTAGAAATGAAATATGTTCACGTTTTTGTAATATATATAGACAAATTTTTTTTCCTAAAAATTTGAGAGTAAGTTGCAGACATGGCCCTTTTGCCAATAATTGTCTTAGTTTGTATTTCCTAAAATCATGGAATATTTTCTTCTGTAACCACAGTGTAATTAATTATCAAAATCAGGAAGTTATTTAGGTTTGATCAATTGTCCCAGTAAAGCAAAAATTTGGGGGTTCTCCTCAGTATTTTTGACAGTGCTTTATGAACTTGGAAATAACCTTTTTGGGGGGAGGGGATTGAACCTAGGGGCACTTTATTCCAGAGCTACATTCCAGCCCTTTTTGTTTTTTATTTTAAGATAGGGTCTCACTAAGTTGCTTAGGGCTTTTTCAGTTGCTGAGGCTGGCTTTGAACTTGTGGTCCTCCTATATCAGTCTTACAAGTGTTGGGATTACAGATGTGCACCACTGTAGCAACTGAAAGTTACTTATTTTAAAAATTACAGATAGAAAGAATAAAACAGAGTGTATAGCATATTGTAATGAGCTTTTATTTATTTATTTATTTATTTTTAAAGAGAGAGTTTTTTTAGTATTTATTTTTCAGTTTTTGGTGGACACAACATCTTTGTTTGTATGTGGTGCCGAGGATCGAACCCGGGCTGCCTGCATGCCAGGCGAGCGCACTACAACTTGAGCCACATCCCCCAGCCCTGTAATGAACTTTAAAAGCCCTCCTAACCAACTCCCTTATATTCCCATAGTTTTTATATCGTCTATGGTGTTTGCATTTTCTGTTAAATCTTAGGTCATATTTATTTCATTACTTTGTAATTCTGTTGTCATTACTACTTTAGTTCCCTGAATTTCCTGCATTGCCTATTGACTGTTTAATTCACTGGGTTTAGTTAAATACAGGTTGAGTGTCTCTTATCTGAAATACTTGAGATCAGAAGTGTTTTGGATTTTGGCTATTTGGGGGGTTTTGAAATATTTACATATACATAAATGAGATATGGTGGAGGTGAGACACAGTTCTAAACATGAAATTCATTTGTTTCACATATACCTTATACACATAGCCTGAAGGTAACTTTATAAATTATTTATAATAATTTTGTACATGAAACAAAGTTTGGGTACATTGAGCCATTGGAGATCAGGTATGGGATTTTCTCATATCAGCACTCAAAATGTTTTAGATTTTGGCACATTTTGAATTTCAAATTTTGGAGTTATGGATGCTCAACCTGTATAACACCAGTGGATTCCTAAAATTCAAAGTATTTAAGTGGGATATGGTTGATATTTTTTTCCTGCACCGTTTTTTGACATGCTTCTGTGTTCCCATCTTCTTGCTTTAGTTTGTGTATTGTCAAGTGTGTTGTGAGCCCTTCCACAAGTTTTGTTTAGAGGAGAACGAGCGCCCTCTGGAGGACCAGCTGGAAAATTGGTGTTGTCGTCGATGCAAGTTCTGTCATGTTTGTGGAAGGCAGCATCAGGCTACAAAGGTATAAAACATAGTAATAGAACTAGTAGAGGATTCCTCTCTCCATATCTGCCTTCTGTTTTGAGGTTTTATGTCTATATTCTTTTCTCCTCTGACTTAATCTGTTTTGACTATTTAATTGGGTGTAATCAATTGCCTGATTCTGTGGAAAATTAATTTTGGAAATTTAGCAGAGAAAATGATACTGGAAAAAATTCCAAAAATAAGTAAAAATCTATCTGATAATTCACCTACTGAGTACTTTTCATAGGAAATAAATCTCTATTTTAATTGAGTAAGTGGTGTATGAGAAAATTTTAAGTTGTTCAATGGTGTGCTATACTCAAAGATATGTATGAAATGGGGTGCTAAGTAGAGGTATTTAGTGAAGGTGATGTGATGCCCGCTTTTTTTGCCATTGTATTCTCCTACAGCAACTGCTGGAGTGTAATAAGTGCCGAAACAGCTATCACCCTGAGTGCCTGGGACCAAACTATCCCACCAAACCTACAAAGAAAAAGAAAGTTTGGGTGAGTACGCACATTATGCTGCTTCAGAAAGAATTGTCATGGATTGGTTAGGCTTATATAACTTTTAATAGGCATATCCTTGCTTGAGTATCTCAGTGTAATAATTTTTTTGCCTCATTAGGAAAAGTCATCTCAATAAAGAAGTAAAATCTAGAAATGAGTAGCATTGTGATCTTTTTATTTGTAATTTTTTAAAAAAATATTTTATTTATTTTTAATATTTTTAAAAAATATTTTTAATATTAATATTTTTATTTTTAAATATTTTTATTTTAATTTATTTTATTTTTTTTTAAAGAAGAGAGAGAGAGAGAGAGAGAATTTTTTAATATTTATTTCTTAGTTCTTGGCGGACACAACATCTTTGTTTGTGTGTGGTGCTGAGGACTGAACCCGGGCCACACGATGCCAGGCGAGCGCGCTACCACTTGAGCCACAACCCCAGCCCCTTAATTTATTTTTAATATTTTATTTTTATTTTATTTATTTTTATGTGGTGCTGAGGATCAAACCCAGGGCCTTGCATGTGCTAGGCAGGCACTCTACCACTGAGCCACAACCTCAGCCCCTAATTAAACTAAATTAAACTAAAATTCCTGTTGAATTTCTTTTCTTCTTTTCCAGATATGTACCAAGTGTGTTCGCTGCAAGAGCTGTGGATCCACAACTCCAGGCAAAGGGTGGGATGCACAGTGGTCTCATGATTTTTCACTATGCCATGATTGTGCCAAACTCTTTGCTAAAGGTACCCAAAAATCCAATTTTGCCTGTGTATGGTGTTTTGAAAGCGAATTGGCCTCTTTGGGGAATGAAGTACAAAATCTTACTTGTCCCAAGGATGCCAGTTAGACACATTCTGTGTTCCCGCTGCTGCTCTTTCCTTTGCAGAGACTACTTAGAAACTGGAATATTTTGTTAACTTTCATGGGAAGTTTTTATCGTAGCTAACTGCAAATGAATGCTCTAAGCCAGTAGAGCCAAAGCGTGATTTATATACATTTGATTGTTTCAAAAATGGCTCTAAGTGGTACTCAAGCATTTTATTTTGTAATTTTATTAAAAATTTTTTGGCCCTGGGGACTGAACCCAAGGGTGCATTACTACAAAGCAAAAACCTCAGCCCTTTTATTTTTTATTTTGAGATTGGGTCTCACTATTGCTTAGGGTCTTGCCTAATTACTGAGGCTGGTCTTGAACTTAATCCTCCCGCCTCAGCCTTCTGAGATTACACAAGCATGCCACTGTGCCCAGCAAGCATTTTAATAGTTAGGCTAGGGGAAAAAAAAAAAAAGTAACCAATACCTTAGAGCTGTTATTTTATCGACCTAGACTAAGAATGATATAAAGTCACTACTAGAATTATTTTAAATAAAATAAGCAGATCAATTTAAAGAGTTCTATTTTATATATATTTATTTTTAGTTGTAGGTGGACACAATACCTTTATTTTATTTTTATGTAGTGCTGAGGATCAAACCCCATGCCTCATATGTGCTAGGCGAGCACTCTACCACTGAGCCACAACTCCAGCCCCTAAAGAGTTCTATTAAGTAATAAATAATAGAGGGGATACACAGATAAAGCAAATATATGAAGGCTGTATATAATACTGGATTTTAGAAAACGCTACTCAGAGCTCTTTTCCAGTAGAAACACTGGAAATAGAGAAAAGTTAAATTAATTGTTGTGTACTCCTATATTGCCACCTCTTTTTGAAAATTTAAACATTTTTTCAAATGTTTAAGGTATTCTCATGACAGTTATAAATGGGTTTAAAGAAGAGAAATAATGGCACATACAAATCTTTCCTAGGAGTATTCTAGAAGCCCAGAATAATCTTAATCTTTAGTAGATGTGTCAAAGTTCATAGCAGATCCATGCTACGGTTCAGAAGTGAACGCTACTCTGGAAGAATACAGATTTTAGATTAGGTTGAGGGCCTTAAAAGTATTGGTATGTGAGCCCAAAGCACTACTGCAATCTTTACTCTGCTTTCAGGAAACTTCTGCCCTCTCTGTGACAAGTGTTATGATGATGATGACTATGAGAGTAAGATGATGCAGTGTGGGAAGTGTGATCGCTGGGTCCATTCCAAATGTGAGAATCTTTCAGGTACAGAAGGTTGGAGTCTTTTTATTACAGTTTCTTTCTCCCTTGGTACTGCTACATTTATAGCCCCCAGAGCACTATAGACCTAAAATTGTGGTAGTGCTATTTAAAGTTCTTTAAAAAGAAGTTATTATTTAGTCTTTAGAATAAGTAGCATTGTATTGTTTGTGCTCACTTCTTCTGAACACATCCCTTTACTTCTTTGTTGTCCTTTGTGGGTACCATAACCTGTTGGTTCTTGAATAACCAAATCCTGGATTAGTATTAATAATGTCCCTTTGGAGATCAATGTGTACAATGTCCTACAGTATTGTAGCCTCTTAGGTGGATTTCTAACATACAGCTTTATAGTAAGGTCAATGGCATAGTTTACCTTCCTCCCTCTCTTGCTCTGCAGAGGACCTCCTTATTGTAGTTTTTTGTTTTCCTAGATGAGATGTATGAGATTCTATCTAATTTGCCGGAAAGTGTGGCCTACACTTGTGTCAACTGTACTGAGCGGCATCCTGCTGAGTGGCGACTGGCTCTTGAAAAAGAGCTACAGATTTCTCTGAAGCAAGTTCTGACAGCCTTGTTGAATTCACGGACTACCAGCCATTTGCTACGCTACCGGCAGGTAGACTGAAGTTGCATTTTGTTTCCTGAAAGCTTGTTCTTACATGGTTTTTACCTAAATAAATAAATTTTTAAAGTTATTTGTATTATATTTATATTACCTAACAATAGAAAGGATTTTTTTTTTCTTGTTTTGCTTTGTTCTTCGTTTAGTTTTATAGTTACTTGTTTTGGTGATAACCATTAGGGAAAAGTTTTAGGATAAGTTCTTCTGCATAATAGGAAGTAGAAAGGGACTATATCTTCAAAGGCGTTGCTACTATAATAAGAAATTTGGATTTTTTACTCTGTTGATAATGGGGAGCCAGTGAAGAACTTTACCCAAGAGTAAAGTTGTTTTTTAGAGGGGAAAAAAAAAAATCTCCACTGGAGTAGAAAGGAAAGAGTAAGAGAGGTTTAAGCCTAGAGGCAAGAGCAATATTGGGAGGCAGGCATAGTAATCTACTTGAAAACTTCTGCTTTTTGTCCAAGTTGTGAACTATGTATCTATAAAGTAGTCAGTCATTGGAAAAGGTATAATATTGAAAGAACCACCTAGATAACTTTAACTCAAAGTGAGGCTGATATTTCACCATAAAGCTCCTTTTTTTGTTGTTTTTGAGTAAGAAAATGAATTATCCGTGTCATATTCCAAAGGAGTTATAGATATAGTTTCAATTTCAAAATTTTTTATAGTTGTAGATGGACAGCATACCTTTATTTATTTATTTATTTTTTAATGTGGTGCTAAGGATCAAACCTAGTGCTTCACATATGCTAGGCAAGTTGTAGCCACTGAGCTACAACCCCAGCCCACAGTTTCAATTTTTTATACTAGATTTGAAAATTATCAAGGAAAACTCCTAAGCTAGCCTAACTAAGCTGTTAGGTATTAGGCTTATTTTAACTTCTTAGAAATCATTTTAACTTTTGAGAAATCTTTGGTTCTTTTTGTGTTCTCTGTTTTGTAAGATGAATTATTCATTACCATCTTTATTAACTTTAATAGAATGTGCATGGATGCCTCATTTTAAGAGTTAGGTTAAAGAAACATCTGTTTTCTGGCAACAGGCTGCGAAGCCTCCAGACTTAAACCCTGAGACAGAGGAGAGTATACCTTCTCGCAGCTCTCCAGAAGGACCTGATCCCCCAGTTCTTACTGAGGTCAGCAAGCAGGATGATCAACAGCCTTTAGATCTGGAGGGAGTTAAGAGGAAAATGGACCAGGGGAGCTACACATCTGTGGTAAGTCTCCACAGCAAACCACCAGTGTTTCAAGTGCCAATTTAGTTTTCTTAGATCTTTGTGGAATGATGCTGGGTATAAATAAATTTTAAAAATTATTTGTATTATATTTAAACATGTCATCTGGCTTTAAATAACCTAAAAGTATATGAGCTATTTTAGCCTTGTGATTCAAAAGAAGGGTTATTATATGGTGATATCTTAAAATGTTATTTTTTATTTGGCTTTCAACTGAGTTCTCTGAAAATTATTTTTATGAGAGAAAGCACTAAGAACTGTTTATGGGAAAAATGCTAATGTGAGGTTAATGTGTTCTCTTTTGAGCTCAAATCTGAATAATGTGTCTTTATGATATTCAAGACTAGATAGATTATTTTAATTTTATGATTTTAAGAATGTATAGGGATTTATCATTTGTTATCTCATGGTCTGTATTTGCTCTTCAATTCTATACTCATTTTGTTCCAAATTAAAAATTGTGAGCCTGTCTAAGTAACTTACCATGTTAGAGCTAATTTGTTTACATTCTTGCCTTATTAGCCTTGCATCTCTTGATTGCTTTAAGTTAGTTGTGAAGTGAATCCCACAGGCCTCAGCCAAAGAGGAGTGACACTATATTATTAAAATAGAGTGTGAGTTTTCTGTTGGATCTCTGTGCTGGAAGAGGAAGTGATTTTGAGAGTTTGCTGTTTTATGAATAATTAATGTTTTATTTTTGTATTCAGTTGGAGTTCAGTGATGATATCGTGAAGATCATTCAAGCAGCCATTAATTCAGATGGAGGGCAGCCAGAGATTAAAAAAGCCAACAGCATGGTCAAATCCTTCTTTATTCGGGTAAATTATATTAATAGTTCTGTTTTTATTGCTTACCTGTGACTAATTGCTCCATGAATACAATGGACTTATTCTCTTTACTGTTTGTTTTGCCACATGTACAAAACACCTTTTAATTTTATTTGTTCCTCTGCTTCTTTGGGAGGAAGTTGCCTGAGTGGATGGTTCTTTGCTTTGGTAGCCTGAAATTATTTTCAATATTAACAGTGATGTTGGTGTGAAGTTGTTAGTTTTTTTTTGTGGTTTCCAAATGAATGGTAACATGTTTACATTGTTTGTTTTTCTTTAGCAAATGGAACGAGTTTTTCCATGGTTCAGCGTAAAAAAGTCAAGGTTTTGGGAGCCAAATAAAGTGTCAAGCAAGTAAGTTAATTAAGTACTGTACTTTCTTGTCAACTAGAAATCAGAGTTCTGGGAAGTTTTAATATTAAAAATGAATCAGTTGAAGGGTTAGGGTTGTGGCTCAGCAGTAGAGTACTTGTTTATCTGGCTTGTGTGAGGCACTGGGTTCGATTCTCAGCACCACATAAAAATAAATAAAAATAAAACAAAGGTATTGTGTATATCTACAACTAAAAAAATAAAATTAAAAAAAAATGAATCTGTTGAGATACCTTTTTAGTGCTGGTTTTGGAGCCAGCATTTTAGTTCATTGTAGGCTATTGCCTCTTTTTTCACTTACATATTTGTTAGGTTTTAGGGAATTTTGTTTAATTTGTGGCATAGGGACAACACATATGTCTTACAGCTGCATAGTTGTTATAATTGGGTTCTGTTTTACTTAGTTTAAACGATGCTGTGTACTACTCTTGATTCTTCATATTTAACCTTTAATTTTATTCCAGTAAATTCTTTTGATTTGGGGAGAAGGACATTTCTGGGGATGAAACCCAAGGACTCGCACATGTTAGACAAGCAATCTACCACTGTGCTACATCACGAGCCTGCTTTTTTTTTTGGTAGTTGTAAACAAATAGCATGCCTTTATTTATTTATTTATTTATTTATTTATTTATTTATTTATTTATTTTTAGTGTGGTGCTGAGGATCAAACCCAGTGCCTCACACATGCTAGGCAAGCGCTCTGCCACTGAGCTACAACTTCAAAACCCCAGCCTGCTTTTGATATTTGAAAGGGTTATCAATTATTTCTATAAGTTTAGGCAAGAGTCATATATTGAGATTATGATATTAAAATTAAAGTTCTATGTATTTTGGCAGTTTTCCAATTCTGTGACTTATTCTTACATTTTGTAAATAGCTCAAACATGGGTCCAAGACCTGATATCAAGAATTTGATTTTGTATGGTTTTAGGTATATTGTAGGAGTTCAATAAATACTTGTTGAATCAATTATTTTCAGCAGTGGGATGTTACCAAACGCAGTGCTTCCACCTTCACTTGACCATAATTATGCTCAGTGGCAGGAGCGAGAGGAAAACAGCCACACTGAGCAGCCTCCTCTAATGAAGAAAATCATTCCAGCTCCCAAACCCAAAGGGCCTGGAGAACCAGACTCACCAACTCCTCTACATCCTCCTACTCCACCAATTTTGAGTAAGGCACCAAAGAGTTATCCATTTTTTTGCTAGATGCAAATAATTGAGATTGTGAATCTAAATTTAACATACTTGAAAAAAAATTAATATGCTTGGATATCAAAAAGCAATTTTCAGGTCATCCTTAAATGTAATAGCATCATAGTTTTTGCTTACTTGAGATGTTAACAAGACCTTAAGGTAAAAATACTTGAGTATTATGTAGATGCTGAAATAGCATAACTTTGAACACTTTTCCCCAAAGTATTTTTTTTATACACTATTTTAACTGGAAATCAGAAATAGTACTGCTAATTTTAACTGAATGTCTTCTGGGTTCCAAGGTACTGATAGGAGCCGGGAAGACAGTCCAGAGCTGAACCCACCCCCAGGCATAGAAGATAATAGACAGTGTGCATTATGTTTAATGTACGGTGATGACAGTGCTAATGTAAGTATTTTGGGACCGGAGATCCTAGTTAACAAGCACTTCACATGGATGGTTTATTCTTTGTGTCAACACTTATTGACTGAGTACTGTTTAATGAATGTTTCCTTAAAAGTGGCTCTTAAATTTTTTTTTAAATAATTGATTTAGTTGATTCAAAGCTAAATTAATTGATTTGCCTTAAATTAATTTGTCAAGTAATTTTATTTCATTTTTTTGTGGTATTGGGATGGAACCTAGGGCCTCACACATGGTAGCAAGCGTTCTACCCCTGAACTCCATCCCTAGCCCTGATGTCCAGTATTTTCTATTAGAAGTTTCTCAAAAATTTCACAAAAGTCAATAAAATATAAGTTACTTTTTACATAGCTTGTTTAGTTTAATGTAAGCCAGCAGAGTGGTTAAGAGCTCCATCTGTGACAGCAGCCTAGGTTCTCTTCTGTGCTTTACCATCTACCCTTTGACCTTAGCCTGACCCTTAGTTACAGCTTTAAAATGAAGATGATAATGCTTATCTCAGGGTGGTTGTAAGGATTAAATGAAATAACGTATGTATGCAAAGCCTTCATTTAATGCTTGGCACATAGTAAGCTTTCAATTTGGGCAAGCAAGGCAGGGGATTTAACCAAGAGACAATTTACCCACTGAGCCTTAGTCCTTTTATTTGTGGGGGGGGGCGGTGGACTTTAACTTGTGATCCTTTTGTCTCAGCTTCCCAAGCCCCTGGGATTACAGGCGTGTGCCACTGCACCTGGCTAAGCTTTCATTTTTTTCAAAAAGTATTTATTTAATACAGTCTGAGAGAATTGGTTTTGAAATATGGTTTTAAAGAAATCAATGCATATTTATATAAACTTACCACATTGCTCATTTTTATATTCTCTAGATTTATAAAAATTTCCAGTCTATAGAAAAAGTAAGCTAGGGAAGTGGAAAACAGAAACATTGAAAGCTGAATTGTGGTTTTTGTGTACATTCCTAAATTACAGAATTAAATTTGTTTTCTTGAGGTAATCTTCTCTTAAATAAAGCTAATATCAAGGAAAGCCTCCTTTGACAATTTATTCTTTTTTTTAATATTATATTTTAGTTGTTGATGGACCTTTATTTTTTTTTAGAATTTTTTTTAGATGTTTGTGGACCTGTATTCTATTCATTTATTTATATGCAGTGCTGAGAATCGAACCTAGTGCCTTACATGTGTGAGGCAAGCACTGTACCACTGAGCCATAACCCCAGCCCAACATTTTATTCATTAAGAAAAAAAATTTCTTTATTTCACAGGATGCTGGCCGTTTGCTATACATTGGCCAAAATGAATGGACACATGTAAATTGTGCTTTGTGGTCAGCGGAAGTGTTTGAAGATGATGATGGGTCACTAAAGAATGTGCATATGGCTGTGATCAGAGGCAAGCAGCTGGTAAGAACTTAATGTGTAAATTTTATGAAAGAGATGTCCTTTCATTTTCTAGGTGTTCTTTCTGTGGGTAAAGAAATATGGTTTTAAAGAAGTCAATGCATATTTATATAAACTTAGCACATTGCTCATTTTTATATTCTCTAGATTTATAAAAATTTCCAATCTATAGAAAAATACTTGTTGGCTAACTACTCTGTCTTCAGAGTAGTTAGCCAACAAGTATTGACATACATTATAGACAGATTGCTATTCTGATCTTTGGAAGAAGGATACAAAAGCAATACAAAACAAAGTATTACCTAATTTAGGAGACAATTCAAATATGTGAGGAAAAGTATCAATGTATTAGGGGATTTAGACAGAATGAGATCTCTGAGGCCTCAGTTGAGTCAATATTCTGAGGTTCCACAGAATAAATTCATATAAATACATGAAGAAGAGATATGGGAAGTGATCAGTTGCAGTTGAGAGTAATCAGAAATAGCAGGAGAAAAATTTAAAAGCTCTGTTTTGAAGGAGGGGAGATAATGAAGGATTATAATACAAGCTGTCCAACAAACAAAATACACTTGCAAAGAAGCAGTAGTAAATTGTGTGGTGAGTATAAACTGAAAGTCCTTCCTGGAGGAGTCCAGATTGAATAATAAAATAAGGTGGTAACATACAGGGCCAGTTGAAGAAAACCTTGGAGTCATTTGTTAAGTTTGTTATGTCAGTCTAATAACTAAAGAACCATTATGTTTCTGACTAGTAAAACCTTTTTAAAACAGAGTTGCTTTGAGATGTTTTCAGGATTGATTTTTAAGAGTTTCATGTCTTGTAAATCAGTCATTAATCCTAGAAAAACCTATGTTTTAGATCTAATCCTAAATCCAGTTATAGTGATTAAATGTATAGCTAAAAGGCTGTATGGTATGGATAGTCGTAGAGCGAGGATTTGAGGAGGCTAGTCTAATCCTCAGAATTTTTCTGGAGTTCAACGGATTACCATTCAACAAAATTAGTTTTAGGAAAGCAAGAATGGGATGATTCTATAGAGGAGATGACAAACATTTAAAACATCTGAAAATCTGAATAGGGCTCTGTTTTTTTTTTGTTGTTGTTGTTTTTTTTAAAGCGATGTGAATTCTGCCAAAAGCCAGGAGCCACTGTGGGTTGCTGTCTTACATCCTGCACCAGCAACTATCATTTCATGTGTTCCCGAGCCAAGAACTGTGTCTTCCTGGATGATAAAAAAGTGTATTGCCAACGACATCGGGATTTGATCAAAGGCGAGGTGAGATAGCTTCAGTTGCTTTTATGTATATGTTTGACTTTATTTATTTAAAGCAGTGTTAGGTTCACTGCAAAATTAAGCAGAAGGTACAGAGATTTCCTATATACTCCCTGCCTCTACACAATATGCAGCCTCCCTCATTAATTGTGTCCCCCTCCAGAGTTGTCTATTTGTTGCAATTGATGAACCTCTATCAATACATAATTACCACTCAGCGACTATATACTTTATACTATATACTATATACTATATACTTTATATACTATATACTATATACTTTATACTTGGGTTCACTCTTGGTAGTGTACATTCATTCTATGGGTTTAGGCAATGTATGATAACAGGTATTCACCACTATAATATCAAGCAAATGTTTTTACTGCCCTAGAATGTGTTCTGCCTGTCAACACCACCAACCCTTGGCAACCACTGATCTTTTTACTATCTCCATGAATTTGCCATTTCCAGAGCTTCCTATATAGTTGGAATGCTATAGTATGTAGCTTTTTCAGACCAGTTTATTCCAATTCACAGTATACCTTTAAGTTTCTTCCACATCTTTTTATGGCTTATTTAGTAGCTTTTTGAATTCTTCAGGAATTTAGGAAAAAATACTAAAAAAAAAAAATAGCAAAATGGTAAATTCAGTTTTGCTTTCCTACTAGGCATTCCAAGGGTCACCTATTTATGAAAAATAAAGAGGTGCTTCTAGTAAGATTGAAAGGTGGGGGGCTGGGGATGTGGCTCAAGCGGTAGCACGCTCCCCTGGCATGCGTGCGGCCCGGGTTCGATCCTCAGCACCACAAACAAAGATGTTGTGTCCGCCGAGAACTAAAAAATAAATATTAAAAATTAAAAAAAAAAAAAAAAGATTGAAAGGTGATTTTGAGATGCTCAGAGAGAGCTAGTACCATGAATATAATGTGTAAAGAGACAATCTATTAACAGCAATCTTGGGTTTTTATTTAAGGTGGTTCCTGAGAATGGATTTGAAGTTTTTAGAAGAGTGTTTGTGGACTTTGAAGGAATCAGCTTGAGAAGGAAGTTCCTTAATGGTTTAGAACCAGAAAATATCCACATGATGATTGGTATGACCTGGACCTGGGTTATTGGGAGGACTGTGTTGTCATTTGGGCACTTTCTAGTCCTCAGTTATAAAATGATCCCTCCCATTGTGACTTCTAATCAGTTCTTTTCTTGGTCAGGCTCAATGACGATTGACTGCTTAGGAATTCTGAATGATCTCTCTGACTGTGAAGACAAGCTCTTTCCTATTGGATATCAGTGAGTAAAGAGAGGACCTCAACCCTTACAACTTGAGCACTCTGAAGCTATGTACATACAGATCATTAAATGTAGAGGCATTAATTGTTAGCTAGTTTTAATTGCTGTAAAAAATTTACTTTTTTTCCTAGTTCCCTAGTTCATCAACTTGTAGATTAGGACTAACCCTTCAAGTCAGGTAAATCCTGTAAGAAGCAAAGTGTTATTGATATAATTTTAGAATAATTTCCAAATAAAACCTAAATAGAAAACACAGGACAGTCTCTTTAAGATTCCTCTAAATCCCAGTCTTGGATTCAAAAATCCAGATCTTTTCACAGATCAAGCACCTCATATCCTGTCCCAATCCCCCCCGCCCCTTTTCTCTTATAGTGCTGCGGATTCAGTGATTCAGCACAGGGCCTGCACATACTAGATGAACATTCTACCACTGAATTGCAGCCTCCCTGGTTTTATATTTTAAAGATCTTTCTAAAATTTAAGCCCCCATAATAATCATCGAATTCTCCAGTCAGAACTTATATCTTTTATATGAAATAGGTAGTTTAAGTATCTTACAAGCTGACAGTATAAATTCAAAATTATCCTTCCTCCTCTCCCTTATTGGAGTCTCATTTTGCAGTATATGCTTCAACACTAACTATACTTGACATGTAGTTGGCAGCTCATTGTACAAACATTCAGCAGATTTGAAGCAATTATATTTCCTTTGTCTTGTGTTTCTCCAAAAGGAAACACCTCTGGTTTGTTCTTTACTTTAGGACCTCACTTTGTATACATTGTGGAGGTTAATAACTATTTTTAGTAGTAGTGGGGCTTTTCTTTTTCTGAGTTTAGGATATTTTACTATTTTATGTGCCTGCTTACAATTTAATTTTAAAAAGATCTTGTGCTATTTCCTGAGAGGCTAAGAAATAGTAAGGACTTCAAAAACTTGTCAAAACCTTAAAGCTTTCTGAAGTGAGCAGTGGATCATCCATTATCAGTGGAATCTATACCAAGAACCCATGAAATAAAGGTAAATTCTCCAAATCAAGACAGGGAACCCAGGATGAGGAGAGGTTTGACAATGTCAGTTTCTGTTTCTGTTCTCTCATTTGTGATTTTTCCCTGTCTGTTTGCCAGGTGTTCCCGGGTGTACTGGAGCACCACAGATGCTCGCAAGCGCTGTGTGTACACGTGCAAGATAGTGGAATGTCGTCCTCCAGTTGTAGAGCCAGATATCAACAGCACTGTTGAACACGATGAAAATCGGACCATTGCCCACAGTCCATCATCGTTTTCAGGTTAGTTTTTAGTTGAAACAGGACTTGAGTTTGGGGAGTAGGTACTGAGACTGAAAGATGAAAGAAAAGCCATTTATATGGGAGGTCTCCTTTGTTTCTAGCTTGACATTTACCAAATAGCTTGCTTTTTATTGTCTCATTTGTTTGATATTTTATTTTAATCTTTTTCATTTAAGAGTTTTTATTTTCTACCACAGAAAATTCATCTAAAGAGAGTCAGAGTACAGCTGAAATTCTAAGTCCTCCATCACCAGACCGACCTCCTCATTCGCAAACCTCTAGCTCCTGTTATTATCATGTCATCTCAAAAGTCCCTAGGATTCGAACACCCAGTTACTCTCCTACACAGAGATCCCCTGGCTGTCGGCCATTGCCTTCTGCAGGTAAAGGACTTTAATGACCTACTTGACCCAGGGTCAGCCCAAAGACGAATTTGTAATTCTTTTAAGCAACCTTATCTTGGTGACTTTTTAAAAAATATTTATTTAGTTTAGATGAACACACAGTATCCTTATTTATTTTTATGTGGTGCTAAGGATTGAACCCAGTGCCTCACACATGCGAGGCAAGCACTTTACCACTGAACTACAGCCTCAGCCCCTGAAAAGAGATTACCTATAGTTAGATGTAGCCAAGTCATTAAAATCAGTGACTTCCACTTATTTGTTCTGTCTGTAATAGAATTTCTTACTTTTTCTCGTTTGTTCAGGAAGTCCTACCCCAACCACTCATGAAATAGTCACAGTAGGTGATCCTTTACTCTCCTCTGGACTGCGAAGCATTGGCTCCAGGCGACACAGTACTTCTTCCTTGTCACCCCAGCGGTCTAAGCTCCGGATAATGTCTCCAATGAGAACTGGGAATACTTACTCCAGGAATAGTGTTTCCTCAGCTTCCACCATCGGGACCCCTACAGATCCTGAGTCAAGTGCCAAAGCAGTTGATCATAACTTAGGGCCACTGAATTCAAGTGCTACCGTAGGGCACAGCACTCCCACATCTTCAAGTTTGCAAAGGACGGTAGTCACTGTAGGCTCTAAAACCAGTCACTTGGATGGATCTTCATCTTCAGAAATGAAGCATTCTGGTGCTTCAGATGTGACATCCAAGGGCTCCTCTTTAAAGGGAGAAAAAATCAAAATGCTGAGTTCCAAGAGTTCAGAGGGATCTGCGCATAACCTGGCTTACCCTGGAATTCCTAAATTAGCTCCACAGGTTCATAACACAGCTTCTGGAGAATTAAATGCTAGTAAAATCAGCAATTTTGCTGAACCTTCTTCAGTGCCATTTTCTTCTAAAGAGGCCCTCTCCTTCCCCCAACTCCATTTGAGAGGACAAAGGAATGATCGAGATCAACACACAGATTCTACCCAACTGACTAATCCTTCTCCAGATGAAGATACTGAAATCAAAACCTTAAAGCTTTCTGGATTGAGCAACAGATCATCCATTATCAGTGAACATATGGCATCTAGTTCCAGAGACAGGAGACAAAAGGGGAAAAAGTCTTGTAAAGAAACTTTCAAAGAAAAGCATGCCAGTAAATCTTTTTTGGAACCTGGACAGGTGACAACTGGTGAGGAAGGAAACCTAAAGCCAGAATATGTGGATGAGGTTTTGACTTCTGAATTTATGGGGCAACGGCCATGTAATAATGTTTCTTCTGATAAGATTGGAGATAAAGTCCTTTCTGTTTCAGGAGTCCCCAAAGTTCCATCCATGCAAGTAGAAGGACCTGCCAAGGAATTACAAGCACCCCGGAAACGCACAGTCAAAGTGACATTGACACCTTTAAAAATGGAAAGTGAGAATCAGTCCAAAAATGCACTGAAAGAAAGTGGTCCTGCCTCCCCTTTGCAAATAGAGTCAGCATCACCAGCAGAACCAGTTTCAGTTTCCGAAAGTTCAGGAGATGGGCCAGTGGCTCAACCAAGCCCTAATAATGTCTCATCCCAGGATTCTCAAAGTAACAACTATCAGAATCTTCCAGTACAGGACAGAAACTTAATGCTTCCAGATGGCCCCAAAGCTCAGGAGGATGGCTCTTTTAAGAGGAGATATCCCCGTCGCAGCGCCCGTGCACGTTCTAACATGTTCTTTGGGCTAACCCCACTCTATGGAGTCAGATCCTATGGCGAAGAAGATATTCCATTCTATAGCAGCTCCACCGGGAAGAAGCGAGGCAAGAGATCAGCTGAAGGGCAGGTGGATGGGGCCGATGACTTGAGCACTTCAGATGAGGACGACTTATATTACTACAACTTCACAAGGACAGTCATTTCTTCAGGTGGAGAAGAACGCCTGGCATCCCATAATTTATTTCGGGAAGAGGAGCAATGCGATCTTCCAAAAATTTCACAGTTGGATGGTGTTGATGATGGGACTGAGAGCGATACCAGTGTCACAGCAACAACAAGGAAGAGCAGCCAGATTCCAAAAAGAAGTAGTAAAGAAAATGGAACAGAAAACTTAAAGATTGATCGACCTGAAGATGCTGGAGAAAAAGAACATGTCATTAAGAGTTCTGTTGGCCACAAAAATGAGCCAAAGATGGATAACTGTCATTCAGTAAGCAGAGTTAAAACACAGGGACAGGATTCTTTAGAAGCTCAGCTCAGCTCATTGGAGTCAAGCCGCAGGGTCCACACAAGTACCCCCTCAGACAAAAATTTACTGGACACCTACAATACTGAGCTTCTGAAATCAGATTCAGACAATAACAACAGTGATGACTGTGGGAATATCCTGCCTTCAGACATTATGGACTTTGTACTGAAGAATACTCCATCCATGCAGGCTTTGGGTGAGAGCCCAGAGTCATCTTCCTCAGAACTCCTGAATCTTGGTGAAGGTTTGGGTCTTGATAGTAATCGGGAAAAGGACATGGGTCTTTTTGAGGTATTTTCTCAGCAGCTGCCCACAACAGAGCCTGTGGACAGTAGTGTCTCTTCCTCTATCTCAGCAGAGGAGCAGTTTGAGTTGCCTCTAGAGCTGCCATCTGATCTCTCTGTCCTGACCACCCGAAGTCCTACGGTCCCTAGCCAGAATCCCGGTAGACTGGCTGTCATCTCAGACTCAGGAGAGAAGCGAGTAACCATCACAGATAAATCTGTAGCCCCCACTGAAGGTGACTCAGCACTGCTGAGTCCAGGAGTAGATCCTACTCCTGAAGGCCACATGACTCCTGATCACTTTATCCAAGGACACATGGATGCAGACCACATCTCCAGCCCTCCTTGTGGTTCAGTGGAGCAAGGTCACGGCAACAGTCAAGATTTAACTCGAAACAGTAGCACCCCTGGCCTTCAGGTACCTGTTTCCCCTACTGTTCCCATCCAGAACCAGAAGTATGTGCCCAATTCTACTGATAGTCCCGGCCCATCTCAGATTTCTAATGCAGCTGTCCAGACCACTCCACCCCACCTGAAACCAGCCACTGAGAAACTCATTGTTGTTAACCAGAACATGCAGCCACTTTATGTTCTCCAAACTCTTCCAAATGGAGTGACCCAAAAAATCCAGTTGACCTCTTCTGTTAGTTCTACACCCAGTGTGATGGAGACAAATACTTCAGTATTGGGACCCATGGGAGGTGGCCTCACCCTAACCACAGGACTAAATCCAAGCTTGCCAACTTCTCAACCTCTGTTCCCTCCTGCTAGCAAAGGATTGCTCCCCATGCCTCATCACCAGCACTTACATTCCTTCCCTGCAGCTACTCAAAGTAGTTTCCCACCCAACATCAGCAGTCCTCCTTCAGGCCTGCTTATTGGGGTTCAGCCTCCTCCAGATCCCCAGCTTTTGGTTTCAGAAGCCAGCCAGAGGACAGACCTCAATACCACAGTAGCCACTCCTTCCTCTGGACTCAAGAAAAGACCCATATCTCGTCTACATACCCGAAAGAATAAAAAACTTGCTCCCTCTAGTACCCCTTCAAACATTGCCCCCTCTGATGTGGTTTCTAATATGACATTGATTAACTTCACACCCTCCCAGCTTTCAAATCATCCCAATCTATTAGATTTGGGGTCACTTAATACTTCATCTCATCGAACTGTCCCCAACATCATAAAAAGATCTAAATCTGGCATCATGTATTTTGAACAGGCACCCCTGTTACCACCACAGAGTGTGGGAGGAACTGCTGCCACAGCGGTGGGCACATCAACAATAAGCCAAGACACTAGCCACCTCACGTCAGGGCCTGTGTCTGGCTTGGCATCCAGTTCCTCCGTCTTGAATGTGGTATCCATGCAAACTACAACAACTCCTACAAGTAGTGCATCAGTTCCAGGACATGTCACCTTAACTAACCCGAGGTTGCTTGGTACTCCAGATATTGGCTCAATAAGCAATCTTCTAATCAAAGCCAGCCAGCAGAGCCTGGGCATTCAGGAACAGCCTGTGACTCTACCACCAAGTTCAGGAATGTTTCCACAAATGGCGACATCACAGACTCCCTCTACTGCTGCAATGACCGCAGCATCTAGCATCTGTGTGCTTCCCTCTTCTCAGACTGCGGGCTTGACAGCTCCATCACCAGCTGGCGAGGCAGAAGAACATTATCAGCTGCAGCACGTGAACCAGCTCCTCGCCAGCAAAGCCGGGATCCTTTCTTCCCAGCGTGACCTTGATTCTGCTTCTGGGACCCAGGTATCCAGCTTCACCCAGACAGTAGATGCTCCTAATAATGTGGGGCTAGAGCAGAACAAGGCTTTACCCTCAGCCATGCAAGCCAGCTCAGCCTCTACAGGGGGCTCTCCATCCTCTGGACAGCAGTCAGGGAGCCCCTCAGTGCCGGCCCCCACTAAACCCAAACCAAAAATCAAACGGATTCAGCTGCCCCTGGATAAAGGGAATGGCAAGAAGCACAAAGTTTCCCATTTGAGGACCAGTTCTTCTGAAGCACACATTCCAGACCAAGAAGCCAACACAGCATCCCTGACCTCAGTCATAGGGTGAGCCATGCAGTATTGTCTCTGTTGTGTCTGAAGGATTTTATGCTCTGGATTAGGGGCTGTTGAAGTAGTAGTCTTTGGGGAGGGACTTTTGGAAGTAAGTTGCATTAGTTGGGTTTTCTAGGTATTAACTTTGATTTTTTTTTTAATTACCAGTGGTGATTAATAGAGCAAAATTTAGTTCCACAAGTGAAAGTTTGACTCTTGTATAGAACTCTATCTGTAAATATACTTTGTTCTGATTTCAAATGGTGTTGCTGTTTGCTCCTGTTTCTTTTTTGCCGAGTTTTTACAGATACTAGAAAATGCTTATTCCTAATTGGTGGGCAAAGGCCCCTGATGTACCCTCAGTGTCCTTTTTTAAAATGTCCTTATATAAAATATACAAGTGGGGCTGGGGATGTGGCTCAAGCGGTAGCGTGTTTGCCTGGCATGCGCAGGGTGCTAGGTTCGATCCTCAGCACCACATAAAAATAAAATAAAGATGTTGTGTCCACCGGAAAACTTTTTAAAAATAAATAAATATTTTTAAAAAATTTTTTAAAATATACAAGTGATTTTTTAAATATATATATATATATAATATATATAATAAATATATATTTATATATATTATATATATAAATATATATGTTTATATATATATATATATTAGTTATAGATGGATAAAATACCTGTATTTATCTTTATACAGTGCTGAGGATTGGACCAAGGGCCTCACATGGGCTAGGGAAGCACTATACCACTGAGCTACAACCTCACCCCAACAAGCGATTTTTATTTTATTTTTTTTTGGTACCAGGGATTGAACCAGGGCCATTCAAGCCACTGAGCTACATACTCAGCCCCTTTTTTGATATTTTATTTTGAGATAGAATCTCACTAAGTTACATAGGGACTTGCTAATTTGCTGAGGCTGGCTTTGTACTCAGGATCCTTCTATGTCAGCCTCCCAAGCCACTGGGATTGCAGGCATGCACCACTGCATCTGGCCTACAAGTGAATTTTTACATATGTATACACTTATGTCACCACCACTCAGATCAAGATATAGAACACTTTTAGTGCCCCAGAAGGCCCCTTGTGCCATCTCTTGGTCAGTACCCTTCCAGGTAACCATTATTCTACCTTTACGACCATAAGTATTTATTGTTGGCTCACAAATTTTATCAGCTCTTGATAGAGTCATTTCTTTAGACTGGCCTCCACGTTTAATTTGAAACATATGTACCTATAGCTTCATGCAAAGATACAAATACTTTTCTTCTTGACTCCAGGACTCCAGGAGCAGAGGCCGAGCAGCAGGATACAGCTAATGTGGAACAGTCTTCACAAAAGGAATGTGGGCAGCCTGCAGGGTAAGCTTAAAAATTAATTCTCTAAAATTAATACCTCAACTTTGTCATTTAAAAAATAGTTCCTCCCTATTTTCATAGGCTTTGGTTTTGTTGTCATTTTTGCTTAATGGAATTAATAAAAGCTTATAAAAATCAGGGCATAGAATCATTTGGATAATAGTTTCCTATTTGTTCTGCCCACCCCTTCTCAATCTATTCCCTAAAGGTAGCTGTTGGTAATATTATATGGTTTAGTTTGTATGTGAATATGTATTTTTTTATATATAAAAGGAATAACAGCATAGCTACTATCTTTTACTTGTTTTTTTTTTTTTTTATGGGATTGTTTTCTATATATCTTTCTGTGCTAGTAAAAGTCACTTTTTTAGTAGCTGCCTCCAGTACTATTATGTGGATCTATAATGATGTATTTAACTTCTTTATTTAATATATATTGATACACATTTGGATTGTTTAAAGATCTATTAATTTTACAAAGTGAAAATTGATGGTTTACTAGTTCATGCAGCTTACTTTTAGTTAAACCAGCTAGCTTATTTGAGTAACTGTAGAATAGCTTCTGACAAGTGTCCTTTCATTTTTTCCTAAAACTAAGGATATGAGAAGAATTTTAAGAGCACACTTCACAACTTCAAAAGCAAATACCTAATGTCAGTATTTGGAAAGGAATCTCATCAAAGAGAGTTTTATTTTGTGGGCCATTCAGTAGTATGGTTGTTATGGTGGTGGTCATTTAGCAAGTTTTGTACAACTAACAACTGAATGATGTTCAAGAATAAGGACAGTATATAATGCCTAGCTGGTGTTGTATCTTACATCTGGTTTTATTTTCATTTAGACAAGCAGCTGTTCCAGAGATTCCAGCAACCCAAAATCCAGCAAATGAGCGAGAAAGTACAGGTATGTGACTAATTGGTTAGAATCACAATTTTAAGCTAGGAGTATTAAAATTACCTACTTTACCTCTAAGCTTCAAGCAGTTAAGTGATTGGTTGAAGTTAGACAGAAAGTCAGCACCTGTCTTCTAGCATTCTTCCACTACATAATCTGTGATCATCTGTCAGCTAAGGGACACAAAACATTGCCTGTAAAATCTCTTCTCCTCTACTGGCTTTAACAGTGAAATTTAAATAGCTAGAGATAATCTGACTTTATCCCTTAGGTGTTGCTATAGGAAACCAAGAACCATTTTATTAGATGGATTTTGGTTCCACCACCAGGTACATATCCTAGCACTTTTCATCTTTTGTAACAAATTTTGGTAAGGAAACAACTGGGCCCTGCGTTCAAGATCAGAAGCCATGAATATAAGGCCTTTCCCTGTTCCATAGAGGGTTCTGTTCTGGATAGAGGGTTCTCTTCTTCAGAAGAGAACAAGGTGGAGAATGGGCCCAGGCATGAGATTTATTGTCACATCCTGATAATTTGCTGATGTTGCATAGGGGCTGACACATCTATTGATGGAGGAAGGCAAGGGAGGGTGGGGACTGAGAATGAGGACTTTGGAGCCAAATGAGTTAGAATCCCTGCTTGGCCACTCAGTAGCCCTGTGAACTTAGCTTGTTATTCTCCTTTCTCTGCCTCAGTTTTCTTACCTTTAAAATGGAGATTATAATAACACTTACTTTGCTGGGTTGTTATAAGGTTTATGTGAGTTCTTCTGTGAAGTTTTTGAAATAGAATCTGAGACATAGTAAGTACTTCACATGTTAACCATTATTTTTTTTTTTTTAGCCTTGACTCTACCAAGAACAATTACTAATGGGAAAACTATCAGATTGTCTGTTATACCAGAAACTACTGTAGAAACTACAAGACTTTATGTTGAAAACAAAACAATAAAACGGTTGTAATCACTTTCTAGCTATGATGGAGGGCAAGCTCTTTGAGCCTCTGTTTTTTATCTGTGAATGGGAGTAGTAATACCAACAATGACATGTTGTTAGCTTAGAGATAGTGCATGTACTCTGCAGAATCAGTGTTCAGTAAGCATTTGTCATTGCAACCACTTTGGTTCCCGTTTGCCTCCTCATAGAACCTAAAGCAGTAGAAGAAGAAGAAAGTAATTTCAGCTCTCCACTGATGCTTTGGCTCCAGCAAGAACAAAAGCGGAAGGAAAGCATAGCTGAGAAAAAGCCCAAGAAAGGACTAGTTTTTGAAATTTCAAGTGATGATGGCTTTCAAATCTGTGCAGAAAGTATTGAAGGTGAGTAGTTAAATTAGGTAGACCCAGCAACAGAGGTCCTATTTCAGCTATCTCTGTTCTTATGTGTATTTTTTTTTTTTTTAAGAGAGAGTGAGAGAGAGAGAGAGAATTTTTTTTTTTTTAATATTTATTTTTTAGTTTTCGGCGGACACAACATCTTTGTTTGTATGTGGTATTGAGGATCGAACCTGGGCCGCACGCATGCCAGGCGAGCGCGCTACCGCTTGAGCCACATCCCCAGCCCTGTTCTTATGTGTATTATGTCATTGAGGTGTGCCAGATTGTGCCAGATTTTATGAAGGATACTAAGAAGCATTATATATTTTCTTTGTCCTTTAGAAATTTGTCTTAGAGAAATATCCATAATTCATGTGAGAAGTTAATGATACAGAGTACGTATCATTACCACTTGCTCATTTTAAATTTTATATGTTCCTCTCTCTTAGCTTAAGCCTTACTTTGTAAAAGTTTTCATTTTTATGACTTAATTAACATAAAGGATTTTACTTTCTTATTCATATTGGTATTCCTGGTATGTAGGTGAAAGAGTAGGGAATGTTCTCTAGGTTATAAGTACTAGAGAATCTCAAAGGAAAGAAAGATCACTCTGAGTAACTTAGGGTTATTCAAGAATCCATGGAGATTAATAGGAGATTGAGTTTAAGAAGATAATAGGCAAACAGGAATGGGGAGGAGGGCTTTTGAAGAAGGGATATAAACAAAGATAGATATAATCACACATGATAGGTTTAGAGTGGTGTCAGATGAGAAGTTGACATTGAAATTCATGTCAGGTAATAGTGAAAGAAAAATTGAGAAGGTGAATTTGTCACAAGTTTTGGAGGACCTGCACTGCCAAGCCCTGAGACCTTTGCAGTTTTGGGGGAGTAAAATAAAGGCAGAGTTTCAAAAGTTTAATGTGTAGCTCCATACAAGATAGATTGAACTGGAGACATTGGGAGGCAAGAAGTCATTCATGAAAGTATTACTACAATAGAAATGCCAAGTAATAAAACCCATGTAGGAAAAGAAAGAATGGACACATTTTGTGACTGCTTAGATAATAAGGAATAGAGAGGACAAAGCCAAAGATGACTTTTCTAAGCTGGGCTCATTGGCACTCACCTGTAATCCCAGTGGCTCCGGAGGCTGAGGCAGAAGAATCACAAGTTCAAAGCCAGGTTCAGTAAAAGCAAAGCACTAGCAACTCAGTGAGACCCTGTCTCTAAATAAAATACAAAACAGGGCTGGGGATGTGGCTCAGTGGTTGAGTGCCCCTGAGTTCAATCCCTGGTACCCCTTACCTCCCCCAAAAGATGTCTCTTCTGAGCAGGTGTGATGGCACATGCCTGTAATCCTAGTGATTTGGGAGACTGAAGCAGGAGAATCACAAATTAAAGGCCAGCTTCAGCAACTTAGCAAGACCTTGTCTCAAAATTCTAAAAAATAAATAAAAAGGAATGGGAAATGTGCTCAGTAGTAAAGTACCCTTGGGTTTAATCCCCAGTACAAATAATAATAATGTAAGGAGAAAAAAAGAAAGCTAGTTTGAAAGTATGAGAAAATGTGAACTCTTCTTTTTTGGGGGTGTATGGGGGATTGAACTACTCCCCATTTTTATTTGCCTAACCTAATTTCTATTACTTAAACTCAATTTCCTATTAATCTCAATGGGTTTTTGGATAATCCTAAGATACTCAACAGTGATCTTTCCTTTGAAATTCTCTAGTACTTTTAATGTAGAGGGGCCTTAACCACTGAGACACATCCCAGCCCTTTTTTTTTTTTTAAGAAAGAGAGAGAGAGAGAAATTTTTAATATTTATTTTTCAGTTTTTGGAGGATGCAACATCTTTATTTTATTTTTATGTGGGCTGAGGATCGAACCCAGTGCCCCGCGCATGCCAAGCGAGCACGTTACCGATTGAGCCACATCCCCAGCTCCCCAGCCCTTTTTTTAATGTTATATTTAGAGCAAGCGTGAGAAATAATTGTAGAATGGCAGGTCTATAGAAGTACAGTGCTGGGGTTGTAGCTCAGTGGTAGAGCACTTGCCTAGCTAAAAGATTATAGAATCTTAGGTTAGAAATTGAAGGAATTAACAAACAAATAAATAAATAAAAAGAAAGTAATTGTAAAGGTTTTCTAGTCCCAGACCTTAATTTTAAGGAACTAAGGTTATGAACTACCCACATTCCTGGTTGCATCTTTTCACTATTTGGGTTAAGGTCACAGAATACAATTAATTTCAAATGTTTAGGTTTAGCACCCAGTCTTCCACCAGGGAATGTGAATGCTTTAGGGACTCAGGGCAGAAATCTCCTGACTGCTTCTGTGACCTAAGAAGGGAACACAGATGGCTATTGTAACTTCCCAGCTACTTCCCCATGCACCCAATTGATTAAAACCATAAGAAAACAACAAAACACTGTCTGAACAGGTTATGTGCTCCAATTTTAAGTATAATGCCTGTGCATACTGTTAGTATTAAGAGATGTTGGCATGAATATCTTGTAGCCTACAGTTTTCTTTTAATTTCTTTTAGATGCCTGGAAATCACTGACAGATAAAGTCCAGGAAGCTCGATCAAATGCCCGCCTGAAGCAGCTCTCATTTGCAGGTAATGACTAGAGCAATTATTTTATTCCTCCCTCAGAATATTCTGAGCCATAGAATTGAATTCTATATTCTCAGCCATAGAACTGAATCTATTAAAAAAAAACACACACACTTTTTTTTAAAAAGTATTTTTCACAGCTTTGAGAAATAATTCACATATCATCCATTTAAAGTATATAATTTGGTGGGTTTTATGTATTCACAGAATTGTACAACCATCATTGCCTTATAACTCCAGAATATTTTCATAGTCACTGAAAGGAACCCCTGCTCATTATTAGTCAATTCCCCATCTCTTTCCCCTGACACCATGTTCTAGACCTTTTCAGATAAATGGAAATCATATATTTGTGACTGGCTTTTCACTTCACATAATGCTTTCAAGGCTCCTTCTTGAGTTGGGAGTATAATTCAATGTAGAGCATGGGATTAGCATTTGTGAAGGCTTGGGTTTGACCCCTATCACCAAAAAAAAAAGCAGAGAGAGAGAGAGAGAGAGAGAGAGAGAGAGAGGGAGGGAGGGAGGGAGGGAGGGGGGGAGGGAGGGTGGAGGGGGGGCAAGGGGGGGGAGGGAGGATTGAGATTGATTGATTCCTGCCTGCTGTAACATTGCATTCATATTCCACTCCTCTTTCCTTCTTTTCTTTCTTTCTTTTCTTTTCTTTCTTTTTTTCTTTTCTTTCTTTCTTTCTTTCTTTCTTTCTTTCTTTCTTTCTTTCTTGTGTGGTGCTGGGGATTGAACCATGGGCCTTGTGCTTGTAAGACAAACACTCTTCCAATTGATCTATATCCTCACCCATTTCACCACCACCTTTTTAAAATTTTTTTCTTTTAATTAATTAATTAATTTTTTATTATGCATGACAGCAGAATGTATTTCCTTTTTTTATTTTTTTTTCTTTTTTCTTTTTTTTTTTTTTTAGTTGTAGTTGGACACAATACCTTTATTTTATTTATTTTTATGTGGTGCTAAGGATTGAACCCAGGGCCTCACATGTGCTAGGTGAGCGCTCGGCTGCTGAGCCACAACTCCAGCCTGAATGCATTTCAAGCATAGTACACATATGGAGCACAATTTTTCATTACTCTGGTTGTAATCCACTCCTTTTTATTACCAAATAATATTCCATTGTGTGAATATACTTTGTTTATCCATTCATCAGTTGATGGATATTTGGGGTTGTTTGTTGTTTTACTTTCTTATTCTTGCTAATGATTATTGACATACAAGGTTTTGTACAAATCTGTTTTTATTTCTCTTGGGTCTGTACCTAGAAATGGCATTGCTGATTCATATAATAACTCTCCTTAACTTTTTAAAGGACTACAGAATTCTTTTTTCCCAAAGTGGCTATACCATTTCATGTTCCCAACAGTATACAAAGGTTCCAGTTTCTCCATATCCTTGTCAAAACTTGATATTGCCTGTTTTTTATATTTTAGATATTCTAGTTAATTTAAAATAGTACCTCATGATGTGTGTGTGTGTGGCGGGGGTGCCAGGGATTGAACCCAGAGCTTCAAGCATGCTAGACAAGTTCTCTACCAGTAAAGTACATCCCCAACTCCTCATTGTGGATTTTTTTTTTTTTTTTTTGGAATAGGGGATTGAACTCAGTGGCACTCGACCACTGAGCCATATCCCCAGTCTTATTTTTTATTCTATTTAGAGACAGGGTCTCACTGAGTTGCTTAGCACCGTCATCTTTGCTGGGGCTGGCTTTGAACTCGGGATCCTCCTGCCTCTGCCTCCCAGCCACTGGGATCACAGGCGTGCGCCACCTTGCTTAGCCCTACCTTCTCCGTTCTTATCTATACTATTTCCAAATTATGAATCTTTGTTAATCAAGATGGAATCATATTTTAATATGCATTTAAAAATTAAGTGAGATTATCTTCTCATGTTATTGGCCATTTGTATTTTTGTGGGAGATAAGTCACCTATTAGATTCTTTTTTCTTTTTTTGGTACTGAGGAGTGAATCTAAGAGCACTTTACCACTGACTTATATCCCCTTTTTATTATTATTATTATTTTTAAAAAATTTTGAGACAGAGTGTCACTACCTTGCTGAGGCTGACCTCAGACTTGTAATCCTTCTGTCTCAGCCTCCTGAGTTGCTGGAAATACGTGCATGTGCCACTACCCCTGGTCTTTGACTTTTTTTTTTAACTAAAAAAATCCTGAAGACTGAAGATTAGCTCAGTGTAGAGCATTTGCCTAGTATGTGCAAAGCAATAATGGATTTGAACCCTGGCCCTGCAAAAGGAAAGGAAAAAAAACACAAAGATTATAACAAGAAAATACACAGCTGTGTAATAGTACCTGCCATCTAAAATTAACAAATATTAATATTTTGTAATATGTATTTGAAATACTTACCCTCTCTTCCTTGTTAAAAGAAAAAACTAAAGTATCATAGGTAAATACTTCTTTTTTAAAGATTTTTTGGTGTGTGATACTGGGATTGAACCCAGAAGTGTTCTACCACAAAGCTATACACCCAATCCATTTTTATTCTGAGATAGGATCTCACTAAGTTGTCTAGGCTAGCCTTGGATTTGAATTCCTCATTGCCTCAGCCTCTGGAGTAGTTGGGATCATAGGTGTGTGCTACCATACCCAGCAAAAAAATTCTTTTAAATACCTTTTCACCGGGGGGATGTGGCTCAAGCGGTAGCGTGCTCACCTGGCATGTGTGCAGCCCGGGTTCGATCCTCAGCACCACATACAAATAAAGATGTTGTCTGCCAAAAACTAAAAAAAAAAAAAAAAAAAAAAAAACAATATTAAAAAATTCTCTCTCTCTTAAAATAAATAAATGCCTTTTCACCTACCTTCCCAGGACCAATTTGAAAGAAGATAGGAGGGGTAGAGATAAATATTGGGGGGGGGGGAGTCAATGGATGGTTTCTGTGTTAGATTAATTAAAATCCTTCATGTTCACTTCAAACAAAAGTACTAAAAAAATTTAGGTTACATCATTTGAAGCCTAGTATCAATGAGAAACTATTTCAACTTTAAAAAGGAGATAAAATATGGGCTGGGGATGTGGCTCAAGCTGGAAGCAACTCAAATACTCCTCAATATGGGAATTTAGAAAACTAAGTCTAAAGTAATCTGATTAAAAAGGCATGTTGATAACAGTGTATATCTCATATGATCATAGTCTTTTAAATCTGATACAGAGTTTTAAAGTATATGTAATAGTGGTTGCCTCTGAGAAGTGGCACCTGGAGAATTAGAATAGGCAACTCTACTTCTTTGTACTGTTTCACTTTTTTTCCATGATTATTTTTTATAAATATATTTTTTAGTTGTATATGGACAGAGTACCTTTATTTTTATTTATTTGTAATGCAAGATGATAAATTATCTTACTGTTTAAATCACTTAAGAGTTGGAGTTTCCATATGTACAGAACATAATGGTCAAAAAAGGACAAAGAGGTGACTCTGAGCAGAAACTTGAAGGATTAATAGGAGTTTGTCAAGCACAAAATGGAAATTAGGGAAGACAAGAGATGAAGGAGAGCAGGCAACATTCCTGGTGGGGGAATCAAACCCAGTGCCTCAAAAGTACTATATGCAGGTGCTCTACAACTGAGCTACAACCACAGCCCTCCAATATTATTTTTTGTGTGTGTGTGTTTTGCTGGGGATTGAACCCAGGTCCTTGTGCATGCAAGGCAAGCACTGTACCAACTGAACTAAATCCCCAGCCCTTACTTACAATTTTTTAAAAAACTAGCTCAATTACATTTAATTTTTTAAAAGAACAGATGGCAAATGAGTTAAGAAAAAGTTAGGATTTTCCTGGGTGCCCGGCTTCTTCTTCTCACTCTGCATATTCCCTGGTCTTGTTCAGCAGTTCTCATGTTCTCACATTGTACCTGTGATTCAGTCCTTCTGCTGTTCCACCATTCCCCAGAGCTCAACTCAGACAACTCCATTCAATTCTGACATCCTTATTTTCTTCATCATTCCCATCTGTTTTTCTTCCCCAATATTTTTTCACCTGTAATGTTAAGATACCTTATAACTAGTGCCTCAGACTCCCTTTTCTCCTTCTGTATAGTATTTGTTGTCATCAGAGGAATCTCAAAATCCTTTTACTGTTTACAAACATACTGGTTGTAGAACAAAATCTTCAAATCTCTCTCTCTCTCTCTCTCTATCTATCTCTATCTCTCTTTATTTATTTTTTTTAGTTGTTGATGGACCTTTATTTTATTCATTTGTTTATATGAGGTGCTAAGAATCAAGCCCAGTGCCTTACACATTTGAAGCAAGTGCTCTACCACCGAGCCACAACTCCAGCCCCAAAATCTTCATCTCTTTAAGTATTTATTGTTAATAAATAGGTATTGAACATCTGTGATGTGCCCAGCACCATGGTGAGCACTAAGGATATAATCCTGTGTAGAAGTTTATTGGCCCTGCTCTCCTAAGGTTTCCAGTTTGAATCCTCGCATGATAAGATCCTGCTCAGCCTGCACCATCTGTTCGGCTTAAGCTCTCACCACTTTCCTCACCATTCAGGGTCCTCTGTTCAGATCCATCAGTGTGTCTTAATGTGTGGTCTGAAAATGTGGATCAGAATCTCAGGGCTCAGGGCTGAGAAAGCTGAATTTTTAACCTGTGTACCCTAATAATTATTACTATGTACATTACATGTTTTCACATTAGCATACCATGGTTCATGCCGTTCCCCCACCAGGAATGTTGCCTGCTCTCCTTCATCTCTTGTCTTCCCCAATTTCTCTTTTGTGCTTGACAAACTCCTATTAATCCTTCAAGTTTCTGCTCAGAGTCACCTCTTTGTCCTTTTTTGACCATTATGTTCTGTACATATGGAAACTCCAACTCTTAAGTGATTTAAACAGTAAGATAATTTATCATCTTGCATTACAAAAAGTCCAAAGCATCAGGATTGACTGATACAATAGTTTGAGTAGTGAGTGCATGTAAAAGCTTACGACATAATTGTAGACTTTATAAAATCTGTAACTTAGTCTATACTAAATTTATTTATTTTTTTAAAGCCTTCTTTTTTTTAAAAAAAAAAAAGAGAGAGAGAATTTTTTAATATTTATTTTTTAGTTTTCAGCGGACACAACATCTTTGTTTGTATGTGGTGCTGAGGATCGAACCTGGGCCACACGCATGCCAGGCGAGCGTGCTACCGCTTGAGCCATATCTCCAGCCCTAAATTTATTTTTAATTATTTTTTCTTGAGCAGGGGGTGAAGCTTGATTATACTTATAGAATACATTATACTTAACATGTGTGAGCCCTTGAGTTCAATCCCCAACATTAAAAAATGGAGATAAAAAGTATTTATCTTCTATAATAAATAACCTTAACTATAATTTTTTTCTTGTCATCTCCCCCATATTGCTGTAACTTTTTTTACTTTAACTTTTAGATCTTAATATATGTTATACAGCTATATTAAAAATATTTTTCTCCATATCCTTATTCTTTAATTTTTTTTCTATTTTAAAATTTTAAAAGGTTTTGTGTTAAAAAAACTATCTAGGGTGGGGTTGTGGCTCAGGGGTGGAGCACTCGCCTAGCATGTGCGAGGCCCTGGGTTCGATCCTCAGTACCACATAGAAATAAATAAAATAAAAGTATTGTGTCCAACTACAACTGAAAAACAAATATTTAAAAAAAAAAAAAGACTAGGGCCTGGGGATATAGCTTAGTTGGTAGAGTACTTGCCTCGCATACACAAGGCCCTGGGTTCAATCCCCAGCACCACCAAAAAAAAAAAACTTTATAAACACACACATCACCACAGGCTGTTTTCCACCTTCAGATCTTGTCCTACTGGAAGTACTTAAGGGCAGTAACACATGAAGCTATCCTTTTTTTATGAGAACAAGACCTTCTGGAATGCCTTCTGAGGGGCCTGCAGTAGGCTGTTTTAAAATTAACTTTTTTTTTTTTAATAAGTAGGAATCCAGTCCAAAATAACACTAAAAAGTATAGGAGAGTAAATGCATAGACCAGTAATCGTCATTTATTATCATTATCAAGTATTCTGTACTGTACATAATTGTATATGCTATACTTTTATGTGACAAGCAGTGCAGTAGGTTTGTGGAGATTTGCATCACCACAGACACGGAACATGGCGCTATGATGGTTGTTATGTTAGCTGCTTTGTCATTGGGGGGTAGGAATATTTCAGCTCCAATGCAATGTCAGGAGACCACCATCATATTTGCCATCAAATGTGTTGTTTTCGGGCTGGGGTGCAGTGGCAGAGCGCTTGCCTAGCTCGTGTGAGGCTTTGGGTTTGATCGTCAGCACCACATAAAAATAAACAAATAAAATAAAGGCATTCTGTCCATGTACAACTACAAAAAAAAAAAAAAAATTGTCTGTTGTTGACTGAAGCATTGTTGTGTGGTATTTGACTATATAGATTGTTCCCTCTAAGAGTTCCCACAATACTTTCTACTAAAGCTTTACATTTTTCACCTTGTGTGGTTTGTGCACATATCTGAAACTGAGCAAAAAACAAAGAAACTATTAAGTGTGTTACTCCCTGCATTCACTATACATCACAGAAAAGTTCTGTGCTGTTAGTGATGTGGCTAATATTCCTTTCAAAAATTATTGAGATACCTGTGTACCTATCAGCTTACAGAACCTATGTACTCCATTGCTTATAAATAAAAATGGAATTGTATTTAGAGTTATACAATCTAAGGTTTAAATCTTGACACACTAGTTCTTTGATCTTGGGTGTATTAAATTCTGAGACTAGGTCTACTCCCCTTAAAATGAAGTTAGTAATGAGCTGGGGGTATAGCTCAATGGTAGAGTACTTGCCTGTTATGCACAATGCCCTGGGTTCAATCCCTAGTATCACAAAATAGTAGCAGCAGCAGCTAGTAACTCCTGCCTTAGGTGGCTATAGAGCATATAGAAAACAGTTCAGTTTGGTGGCATACTTTTTCCCTTAGCCATCTATCATGAACGTTTTCAGTATTGATATATCTGTACCAGCATTATTTTAACAGCTATCTAATGCTGATTTCTTGAGCATACTCTGGCAGAGTTTCTCTCTACACAGGCATTTCATTAGTTCTGTGCAGTTTCCTGTTGGCTGCATGCCTCACCATCTAGGTGCCTTTTGTTCTACAGGTGTTAACGGTTTGAGGATGCTGGGGATTCTCCACGATGCAGTTGTATTCCTGATTGAGCAGCTATCTGGTGCCAAGCACTGTCGGAATTATAAATTCCGTTTCCACAAACCTGAGGAGGCCAATGAACCCCCCTTAAACCCTCATGGCTCAGCCAGGGCTGAAGTCCACCTGAGGCAAGTTTCTTTTTTTGTGGAAACAGTTTGGAGTTATCTAATAATAAAATTATTTCCCCATGCACTCTGAGATTTCCAGTGATGATACCACTGTCTTACATACTACTTTATTAAAGCATTTCTCTAAATGTGTTTTGATCTTTTGACTCCAGGAAGTCAGCATTTGACATGTTTAACTTCCTGGCTTCTAAACATCGACAGCCACCTGAATACAACCCAAACGATGAGGAAGAGGAAGAGGTACAGCTAAAGTCAGCTCGGTAGGTCTTACATGGAGAGGTTACCCTTCTTTCCTTTTACCTAAGTGTTTCAGGGCACTGTGTAGTTTTTCATGAATCACAGTTTCCTGGCTACATTGAAGAAGACTGAAGCAGTAATAGTAACAAGCTAGTAAAGAGAGGAATATAAGTTAGAAGAAACTTAATAATTATAAGGTGCATATTTTCTTTCTTTTTATTTTATTTACTTATTTTTATGTGGTGCTGAGGATCGAACCAAGGGCCTTGCACATGCTAGGCGAGTGCTCTACTGCTGAGCCACAATCCTAGCCCTCTTTTTTTTTTTTTTAAGAAGCATATTTACTTTATAGTCTGTGCTATCAGTTTTAGATGTCTCACCACCATAGTCATCATGGTCAGAAAATACTGTTGTATATATTAAAAATGGGCCTCAGCCAGGCATGTAATCCTAGTGTCTCAGGAGGCTGAGGCAGGAGAATTGCAAGTTCCAGGCCAACCTCAGCAATTTGGTGAGACCCTGTCTCAAAACAAGAAATAGAAAGGGTTGGGGATGTGACTCAGTGGTAAAGCACCCCTGGGTTTGATCCCTAGTACTAAAAGGGGAGGAGTACATTTTATTAGGCATTTATTATGCTGGCATTGATCAACCAGTATATTCATATTCTCTAGGATACTTTGATTCAAGACAGAAAACATTTCCTGAAGAGAATTCATTAGTAATGTGCCTTGTCTTTTAGGAGGGCAACTAGCATGGACCTGCCAATGCCTATGCGTTTCCGGCACTTAAAAAAGACATCTAAGGAAGCAGTTGGTGTCTACAGGTATGGCTAAAATCCTAGAAATAATTACAGAAAACTAATAAAAGTTTTCTAAAATAAAGAGGATCAAATACTGGACTTACCTTCTTCATTCAGCAAGGTTTTTATAAATATTTTTAACTAAACCTGATATCCTGGGACCTACCTGGCACTCCTTGTGTTGAACAAGGAACTTGACACAATTAGACTGCTTCTACTTCTAGTGGGATACAGAATGGAGAAATTTTTAATCTTTGGCCATCCATTGGCATAGCTAATACATAAATCAGGTGGGATCCAAATCTTTCTCTCTCTCTCTCTCTCTCTCTCTCTCTCTCTCTCTCTCTCTCTCTCTCTTTCTCTCTCTCTCAAGTGTCTGTCTTTCCTGCAGAATTAATAGGTCTAGAGTTCACGATTGTTTGTTCATTCACTTAACCTTACTTGAAGCTCTGTGCCTGCTCTTTGTTCCACCTTCTGTCCTAGGTCTCCCATCCATGGCCGGGGGCTTTTCTGCAAGAGAAACATAGATGCTGGAGAGATGGTCATTGAGTATGCTGGCAACGTCATCCGCTCCATCCAGACTGACAAGCGGGAGAAGTATTATGATAGCAAGGTGAGGCTCCCAGAGTACTCTCTTAGTTCTTTCTTTTATTGTAGGAAGGGTCTATCAACTGTCCCATAAGGAATTCTGTATTCTGTCAGTTCAAAGACTTTTTAAAAAAGCATTTAAAATCTCTGAAACTTATAATGGGCCCTATAAAAGTTCAGAATCCACTTTAAGGATTAGTACACAGAGATTCTCTCTGAAGATTTGTCTGAGTGTATCCCAGGATTAAAAGCACATAGGTAGGGTGACACAGTGCATACCCTTGTAATCTCAGCAAATTAGGAAGCTGAGCAGGAGGAGTGCAAGTTTGAAGGCAGCTAGGGCAATTTAACAAGACCTTCCCAAAATAAAAAGTCCCAGGGGTGTAGCTCAGTGGTAGAGTAACCCCTGGGTTCAATCTCCCATACTGGGGGTGGGAGAGTACATAGCTACATAAGTTTAGGTTTATCTTTCCTGTGAAGACATTAAGAAACCTCTAGTCTAGTGCCTGTAGTCTGGGAACCCCTCCTGGAAGTATTGAAGGGTATGAACAGAGAGAAATCTGGATAAGTTAGTAAAAAACCTGCTCATCCGTGGCCGTGGCTGTGGCTGAGGCAGGAGGATTGCAAGTCGCAGGCCAGCATCAGCAACTTAGACTGTGTCTCAAAATAAAATTAAAAGGCGCGGGGGGTGGGGGGGGATGTTGCTCAGTAATAGAGCGCCCCTGGGTTCAATTCACAATACTGCAAAAATAAAGAAAAGGACGGCGAATGTAGCTCAGTAGGAAGAGTGCTTACCTAACATATACAAAGCTTTGAGTTCAATCCTAGCACCAAAAATAAATAAATAACATATTCTTCTTTCTCCCGTGTGTATAGGGCATTGGTTGCTACATGTTCCGAATTGATGACTCAGAGGTGGTAGATGCCACAATGCATGGAAATGCTGCACGCTTCATCAACCACTCATGTGAGCCTAACTGCTACTCTCGGGTCATCAACATTGATGGGCAGAAGCACATTGTCATCTTTGCCATGCGTAAAATCTACCGTGGAGAGGAACTCACTTATGACTATAAGTTTCCTATTGAGGATGCGAGCAACAAGCTGCCCTGCAACTGTGGCGCCAAGAAGTGCCGGAAGTTCCTAAATTAAAGCTGCTCTCCTCCCACTGTGCTGGAGTCCTAGGACTCAGGGCCATCCAAAGCAATGCTAAGGCCTTTTCCAGCATCTAGGAGCTCCAGGATTGAGCGGGCACAATTGAGGGGCCTCCATGATGGCTTCACACCCTTATGTCCCATATTCACATCATAATGTGATCGTAGTCCTGGGGAAGAGAGGAGGTCTTGAAGATCCTTGATTGGCTTTTTCCTAGGGCCCCTGTTTGCTATTAAAAGTGGGATACAGGTTCCCTAGGAGATTTGTCTGGAAGGAGCCTATAGAGGGTTAGTTATATGGTAGATGAGGCCTGAGCATCTCAGAACAAGTTGTCATCCTTGTCTTGGCCCATTCCCAAACACTATAAGTGAGGGGTCAGGCAAGACCCCAGATGCAGGGCTGGTTGGATACCTAATAGTTTGCTCATCAGGCCCCAAGTGTGGCCGTCTGTTGAACAAATAGAGAAGGTCTGGTGATTTTTCCCTACTATCTTCTCACTTAAGAGTTCACTTCCAGTTGGGAGACAAGATTCCTAGCACCTCTGGTGTCAAAAGGCTGTCTTGGGGTTGTGCCAATTAATTACCAAACATTGAGCCTGTGGGCTTTGAGTGGGAGTGTTACCCCAGTGAGCCTTATCTCAGCCAATTACCTTTCTTGACAGTAGGAGCGGCTTCCCTCTTCCATTCCTTCTCTTCACTCTACTTTCTTCCCTTTCCCTGTCCTTCATCCCACTGCTTTCCATTTCTTTCTGGGTGGTAGGGGAGATTGACTCCCTGCTCAAGGACACTCCCTGTTGGGCGTAGGATGTGCCTACAAAAAGTTCCCTGAGCCTGTAAGCACTCCAGGTGGGGAAGTGGACAGGAGCCATTGGCCATAACCAGACAGAATTTGGAGAAGTTTTCATAAAGCTCCTCTGAGAGTTTTAAAGAAATATATGTAGCATGATTTTTTAGAAACGGATAAAGGTTATTTAAATAGGATTTGATCATGCAACAACCAGAGTGTCACAACCAGGACAACCTCTGGGCCCCATTCCTAGGGCATGGTTACTTTGTTTTCCCCTTGTTAAGACATAGGAAGACTTAATTTCTAAATGGTCAGTGACCAATTGACGGCAGAACACTAATCAGATTTCCAGGCCCAAAACTTGGGGACTAGACCACCTTGTGTTGAGGGACCTCTGCCACCTGTGCGCAATCCATGGATGAAGTAAATTAAATGACACTACTGCCCTGATTACTCCTTAGGATGTCGTCAAAATAGCATCAAATGTTTCTCCTCTTCCTTCCCCCAAGACAGTCCTGAACCTGTTAAATTAAGTCATTGGATTTTACTCTGTTCTGTTTACAGTTTACTATTTAAGGTTTTATAAATGTAAATATATTTTGTATATTTTTCTATGAGAAGCACTTCATAGGGAGAAGCACTTATGACAAGGCTATTTTTTAAACCGCGGTATTATCCTAATTTAAAAGAAGATCGGTTTTTAATAATTTTTTATTTTCATAGGATGAAGTTAGAGAAAATATTCAGCTGTACACAAAGTCTGGTTTTTTTCCTGCCCAACTTCCCCCTGGAAGGTGTACTTTTTGTTGTTTCATGTGTAGCTTGTTTGTGCCCTGTTGACGTAATGTTCCCTGGGTTTGCTCTTTGACATAATGGAGAAGGAAGGTCACCCAGCTCCATTAAGCCACTCTCCTCCTTCCACACTGAAGCTCCTCAAAAGGCTACTATAATATGTTAACACACCAGTTTCTTCTCTTCTTTCCCACACTGTCCCTCTGTCTCTAGCACTGACTCCAGAGTAGTGAAAGGCAGTGCTCTTTTGCGTTTCCCTCATCTTTACTACTTCAGAGTTAGCAACTAACAAGTTGAATGCACCTTGACATTCTTCATCATCATCTGCCTCATAGATCACCTCCTTTCCTTTCCTTCTGCCCACCAAGTCCTCATATCTGCAAAGAACCCATTGATTCCCTTGTGCCCTCTTTTGGGGCAGCCCGTTGAAACTGAAGCACAGTCTGACCACTCACGATAAAGCAGATTTTTCTCTGCCCCTGCCACAAGGTTTCAGAGTAGTGCAGTCCAAGTAGAGGCTGGGGCACCCTTTTCTTGCCACAAGAAGCCCATTCCTCTGTTAAGTCTAGCAAAGCAATACGACTCAGCCCAGCACTCTCTGCCCCAGGACTTAAGGCTCTGCTGTGCCTTCCATCCTGGGCTCCCTTTCCTTCTGTGACCTTAAGAACTTTGTCTGGTGGCTTTGCTGGAACATTGTCACTATTTCCACTGTCATGCAGGGGAGCCCAGCACTGTGGCCAGGATGGCAGAATTTCTTGTCATCATGGAGAAGTGCCAGCAGGGGACTGGGGAAAAGCACTCTACCCAGACCTCACCTCCCTTCCTCCTTTTGCCCATGAACAAGATGCAGTGGCCCTAGGGGTTCCACTAGTGTCTGGTTTCCTTTATTATTGCACTGTGTGAGGTTTTTTTGTAAATCCTTGTATTCCTATTTTTGTTTTTAAGAAAAAAAAAAAAAAAAAAACCTTAAGCTGCATTTGTTACTGAAATGAATAATGCACTGATGGGTCATTAATTCACCTTGAGAAAGACCCAAAGGCCAGTCTGAGGGTGGGGGAAACTCAGCTAAATAGACCTAGTTACTGCCCTGCTAGGCCATGCTGTACTGTGAGCCCCCTCCTCCTCCTCTTTCTATAATCCCAAACCCTGAGGTCAGGGGAGGAACCTACACCTTTCCTTCTCCTGCCAGCTGCAGATGGTTTGCCTTGCCTTTCCACCCCCAACCGTCAACCACAGAAATGAGAAATCCCTCTTAACAGCTCAGCCTTGAGTCCATTGCCAAAATGTCAGCATACCTGCCAGCAACTTGGAGGATAAGCTAAGGTTTCCCTGTGGGAGGGAATGAGGCAAAACGGCATGTCGTGAGTTTGTTTAGAAAGTGACCAAGGGAATTTTCTCACAGAAATGCAGATTGAGGAATTGTGGTGGGTCATTCCCAAGAATCCCCCAAGGGGCACCTCAGATCCCTAAGGAATAACAGCTGCAAACCTGGTCAGTTCTCAGTGAGAGCCAGCTCACTCAACGCTTTGCTGCTAGAACCTGTTGTGGCTGCATTTCCTGGTGGCCAGTAACAACTGTGTAACCAGAATAGCTGCATGGCACTGACCCTTTGGCCAGAACCTGGTCCCTTGGCTCCCTCTGTTGGTACCCACCATGTCCAACACAACCCCTCTTCCTGTTTTTAGACCAATAACCAGAATTAAGGGGAAGCCCTGGCACTATAAATTTTCATCCAGACTCCTTTTGCCAGGACCCAGCCCACCACCCTGCTTTCCTCTGTCAACCCCCCACCCCCCCCCCGCCAATGCAGTGAGCGCCATGCAGCCATCTTGAGTTTAAAAAAAAAAAGAAAAAAAAATATATACAACAACACATACACACACACACACACTTTTAATGAATGTATCTTTCTAAAAGACTGACTTGTTCAATCAAATATCTGAAAATACTAAAGGTGAAAACCTTGTCAGATGTTAACTTTTAAGTTTGATTTGGGATTCTTTTTCATATAAACTAAGTTGCTTTTGTTTTTAAGGAAAAGCGGGTCATTGCAAAGGGCTGGGTGTAATTTTGTTTCATTTCCTTCATTTTAAAGCAATACAAGGTTATTGAGCAGATGGTTTTGTGCCGAATCATGAATACCAGTCAAGTCTCACACTCTGAAAAACTTGCAACCTTTTTGTTTTGGTTTTCAAATAAATATAAATATGATATATATAGGAACTAATATAGTAATGCACCATGTAACAAAGCCTAGTTCAGTCCATGGCTTTTAATTCTCTTAACACTATAGATAAGGATTGTGTTGCAGTTGCTAGTAGTGGCAGGAAAACATCAGGCCAGCGTTCCTCTGATTCTCTAATGGGGAACCCCAAACCACAAAGGGACGATAAAATAGGCCATTCCTAGGATCAGAGCGATGCAGAAATGGTGTCACCTGGATTTTCCTGCCCATGAACGTTGCCAGTCAGCACCTGTGCTCCTTGTTTCTCTATTTTTGGTTATGAATGTTGGGGTTACCACCTGCATTTAGGGGAAAATTGTGTTCTGTGCTTTCCTGGTATCTTGTTCCGAGGTACTCTAGTTCTGTCTTTCAACCAAGAAAATAGACTTGTGGTGTTTCTTTTATTGAACTTTTAACAGTCTCTTTAGTAAATACAGGTAGTTGAATAATTGTTTCAAGAGCTCAACAGATGACAAGCTTCTTTTCTAGAAATAAGACATTTCTTGACAACTTTATCATGTATAACAGATCTTTTGTTTTGTTTCGTTTTTTTTTTTTTTTTTTTTCCTTGTGTTCTTCCAAGCTTCTGGTTAGAGAAAAATAGAAAAAAAAAAAAAAAAAAAAGGAAAATGTGTCTAAAGTCCATCAGTGTTAACTCCCTGTGACAGGGATGAAGGAAAATACTTTAATAGTTCAAAAAATAATAATGCTGAAAGCTCTCTACGAAAGACTGAATGTAAAAGTAAAAAAGTGTACATAGTTGTAAAAAAAAAAAGGAGTTTTTAAACATGTTTATTTTCTATGCACTTTTTTTTATTTAAGTGATAGTTTAATTAATAAACATGTCAAGTTTATTGCTGCACATAGTTGAACTTCCTTTTGGCCTTGATGGGTGGAGAAAGGGGGAGAGGTGTGGACTGTGACCTGATCACAGAGTACCTTCCACAGGGCTGTGTTTTAAGATGGTATCACTGAATCGTTCCCCTTAGCCACCTTCAGGTCCCACACACACTGGTTCTCTAATTGCAGGATTTTATTCCCTTAGCAATGATGTATGTTCAGGACCTAATTTAACATTCTGGATATGAGCAAGGAGTCAAGAGGACAAGGGAATAGTTCTTAACTTTCTACATATCCCCCCTCTTTTATCCAGGGGAGGTCAAATACGACTTCTAAGATACTGTGAATATAATAAAATAAAAACATTTCAACACTTTCTCTTTGCTCCACTCCACCTTAAGGCTGGAACTAGATTTGTTTATTCTGTGTTGGAGGCTAGGTTCAGTTGAGAAATAATTATAGATATTCTGCCATGCCAGGGGTCAATAACCCCAGGCCAAGGGGGGGTGAGCTGACACATCAAAGCTAAGGAATGAGAGACATTCCTCATGGGGGTGGTCCCCAGGCAGAGCCTCCCCTTTTATATAAACTGCCTGCTAGAGGCTCAGCCCTCATTCCTTCTTCCCTCTTATCCTGAGTCACCTTTTGGAACTTAGGCATTGAGCACCATGGGGACCCCAAATGATCAGGCTGTGTTGCAGGCCATCTTCAACCCTGATACCCCATTTGGAGATGTTTTTGGGTTTGACCTGGGAGAGGAAGCAGAGAAGGAAGAAGCAGATGAAGGTGAGCATTTGACCTTGGTGTGTGACACTTCACATAAGCTGGCCCACTGCCCCCACCCACCTTCCCATGATGAGAGAGGGAAGGGATGATGCGGGGCTGCTTGTTCCACCCCTTGGATTATGGTTTGAGATTCAAATCAGAAGCTGACTGATCCTTAGTGTCCCAAGAAGTGGGGTTGGCAACAGAAACTCTGTCAAGAGAAGAAGGCCAAGATTTCTCAAGTCCATTACCCCCTCACACCTCTGAACTTACCACTTACTTCTTTCCATATCCAGGCTTAATAGTCTTGAGTGATATTAAACTCTCAAATCTTTGCTATAACAATGTCATACTCCATGGAATGGAGGGCAGAAGTAGGGCAGTGGGTAGGGGTTGAGTTTCATGATTCCAACAAGCACTTGTTAAATGTTCTTACTAGCTAACTCTTCTGATGAGGGAGTGCATCTTCACTGGTCCCTAGTGCAGAACTGATCTTATTTCTAGAGAAAGAAGCCTAAGCCTTACTGAAACTTCATGGTAAAAATTAGAGTATTTTCACCATCTGGTAATGTCCTGGCAGGCTTTGAGTAGGAGGCAGTAAAGCAGAGCTGAGGACAGACTTAAGAGCCAGAAGAACCAGGGTTCAAATTCAAGCTCTGCAACTCAGGGACTATGACTAGTTACTGACCTACAGGTAAAGGAGTTTGGTCTTCATTCTCTTGGCCATGGGTAGCCATCTGAGGTCCCTTTCCCAGGTCCCTTTGAAACTTAGTGCTTACTCCCAGACTTGGTGACCTCAGCTCCACCTGCCACAAACAATGAAATTACTCCTGCTGTGACACACACCCAATCATTTCTGGCTCAGGTCTCCAGATTACAAATTCTGAGAGGCTTTTTGTTGTTGTTCTCAACTGCACATCGATCCTGTAACCCCACCTGGCTTCTTCCCTGGCACAGATGGAGTTTTCCCTGGAGCACAGCTGGAGCAATCTAAGGCCCTAGAGCTTCAGGGAGTGATAGCAGCAGAGGCTGGGGACCTCAGCACAGCCCTGGAAAGGTTTGGCCAAGCCATCTGCCTGCTGCCTGAGAGAGCCTCAGCCTACAACAATCGTGCCCAGGCCCGGAGGCTCCAGGGAGATACGGCAGGTGAGGGGTAATGCCCAGGAGCCTCTGCAGAAGGGGCCCCTGAAGAGCACAGACAAATGAATTGGTTGTTGATGGGGGAACAGGGACCAGGAGTCATCAAATCCCTCTGGAGCTTGTGTTCTTACCTAAAAAGCCTGAGATGTGGTATGGGCCCTGTAATCTCAAGGCCATTGTGAAAGAAGAGACTGCATTCCATTCATTAATTTAAGGAATATTTAATGAGAGCCTACTGTGTGACCCTAGGCTGTGCTGAGAACATAAAGATGCACTATTTGGGTCTGTGCATCGCTGTATACCTGTAATCCCAGCTACTCAGTAGGCAGAGGTAAGAGGATCACAAGTTTGAGGTCAGACTCTGCAATTTAGAGTGTCCCCACGTCAAAATTTAAAAGGTCTGAGGATATAATTCAGTGGTAGAGTGCTTGCCTAGCATATGGAAGACCCTCAGTTCAATTTCCAGTACTATAAAAAGAAGAAAAAGATGTGCTATTAAGAGCTAACATTTATATAGTAGTTACTACTGCTAGGCATTAAACACTTCACACATAGGTTATAGTAAGATATTGTTATCCCCATTTTCAAAATGAAACTAAAGCATGCAGAGATTAACTTGCCCAGTATCCCCTAGCCAGGAAGTGGCAGAGCTGGGACTTAATCCAGGTGGTAGGTACTTTTTTTTTTTTTTTTTTTTTTGTGGGTACCAGGGATTGAACTCAGGGACACTCAACCACTGAGCCATATCCCCCAGCCCTATTTTGTATTTTACTTAGAGACAGGTCTCACTGAATTGCTTAGTGCCCAGCTTTTGCTGAGGCTGGCTTTGAACTCACGATTCTCCTGCCTCTGCCTCCCAAGACACTGGGATTACAGATGTGTACCACTGTGCCAGTGGTTGGTTCTTAACCCTGCATGATACTGCTCCTCAGGAGCTCACTCCAGCAGGCACAGCAGATGTGTAATCAGGTTATTGGCAGGCAAATTCAAGAAGGGTCAGCATGGGACCTGTTCTCCAACCAAAGTTTTGAAGAATGAGTGGGAGTTGTGGGAGTTAGCTGGGCAAGTGGGAAGGCTTCAGAAAAGGTTACTGTCTGTAGGGACCCTGAAGGCATGCATAGGTTCCCTCTGGGGAATTTCAAATCTCCAGGCTGTCTGGAGCAGGAAGTGGGCTGGGAGTGTCTGACAAGCCCTCATAGGACTGAGTCTTGAAAACATGGGTTTCACTGTAGGAGGGTTGTTGGTGGTGACTAGATCAAATCAGCTGCTTTCAGTCACTCCAGCCACCGTGGGAACAATGGGACAGAAGGGGTCATGTTGGGGACCACAAGTCAGGCTGATGCAAAGGTGGAAACTACAGAAGCCTAGCAAGGAGCTTAGTGATTCTTAGGACTAGTGGTGGTGGAGGAGTTCCTGGGGTCAGGAATACCAGGTTTGAGAATTTGGACTACATTCTGGGAACAATGGAGAATTCCCCAATAGCCCCCTTTTAGTGTTCAATCCAAGTATTTTATGAGAATATTAACAAAAACACTGCAGGATAGCTCTGGCTCCATGACCTCCTTCCAAAGAAATTAAGTACAAAAAGGAAGATCATAGAGATAATCAAAAAATGGAAATAAAGAAGCAAGAAACTGATTGTTTTGTTGTAATAGTTTTGTGGTAGTGGGGCTAGAACCAAAGCTTTGAACATGCTAGAAAAAGTGCTCTACCACTGAGCTACATCCCCAACCCTGGGAGCAGCTGTTCTGAAGTGTTCAATGGAAAAGAAAAGAAAAGAAAACCAACAAAAGGAAAAGCCTAAGAAACAGTTGTGCAGCTAATGACGTTTTTAAACTCCGGGATTCAGTCAGTGACACACAGTAAATGTTTTGTAACTTATATGTGAAATGAACGACCCACTATTTGCGGAGTCAATAGGACAGATTCACTAATATGGTGAGCAAAGTCCTCCACTCATTTTCGGTGTAACTATGGTGGAAAATAATAAGAATAAGGCAAAACATGAACTTCGTACCAGCTCTGCCCCTAAGTGGTGGTGCAGTCCAGGACAAGTCTTCTCAGTCCTTCCAGGCTTCAGGAACAACAATCCCCTCCAATCAGCTCAGACATTTGCCCAACCTCAGTGATGATCCCCGGTTTTTTTTCCTCCCAACCGCGCTGCAGCAGGTGGGCGGGGGCTCGCGCGCCAGGCTGCCAGGCCGCGCCAATAACCCCAGCTCACCCAATCGCAGGTGCCCAGGCGGACCTGGACCGCGCCCTGGCGCTGAGTGGCGGCCGGGGTCGCGCCGCCCGCCAAGGCTTCGTGCAGCGAGGGCTCCTGGCGCGGCTGCAGGGCCGAGACGACGACGCCCGTAGGGACTTCGAGCAGGCAGCACGGCTGGGCAGTCCCTTCGCGCGGCGCCAGCTTGTGCTGCTCAACCCGTACGCCGCGCTGTGCAACCGCATGCTGGCCGACATGATGGGGCAGCTGCGCAGTCCCCGCAATGGGCGCTGAACTCGTCAGTCCGGGGACGGGAGGGGGCCTGAATCAATAAAGCTGCGGAGCCTCACCCACTGCACCTGCTTATGCTTCTGCATCCTACCCACGCGCCCACGTACGGGGAGCCGGCACTGAGGTGAACCCCTCACGGGCCCTGAGCGCTCGCCGAGCAGTGAAAGAACGGCCGCCCACCTGCCCGAGGTCGGGCATTGATTGGCTCTGCCTGGCGCAGGCCCCGCCCTCTCAGCGGACCGCGGTGCTCTGCAGACCTGAGCAGTTGCTCTGGCTGCACTCGGGAGGGAGCCAGGTGAGCTGCCTGAGAGGCGGGGGAAGGATGCTTCAGCGATCCCGGCATCCGAGATCCGAGTCCACCTGAGCAATCAGTCGGAATGGGGAAAGGGGTATAGGACGAGAGATGGGAGGGGGAAGGCCGCCGGAGAGGACTGGGTCGGGAGAAGGGCGATCCCTTTGGGGGAGGGGCATATGTAGACGCAGAGTGTGTGTGTGTGTGTGTGTGTGTGTGTGTGTGTGTGTGTGTGTTGCGCGCGCATATACGTATGGTGCGGCTGCTGGGTTGATTTTTGCTTCTGTGTATTTGCGGATGTGTGCTGTTTGTCTCTGGCAGTTCAGTGCTGGATTCTGTGCTCGTAGGGTATCTAGGTATGTGCCTTTGGGCTTTGCTGAAGGTGCCGCGCCTTTGCCACCGAGAGCCAGTCTACATTCATGTTTGCGTGTATGGGCCTTTTTGGTTTGGGGGAGTAAATTCCTGAAAGAATTGCTAGGCCTGTCTGCTTTTACCTAGCTGACACCAGGTCTGCCCCCTTCTCTCAGCAGCCTGGGCCCAGGCCCGGCCACCATGGGGCTGCCTCAGGGCCCAGCTACCCTCCCGCACACACTGCTGCTCCTGCCAACCCTTCTGAGCTCAGGTACATCCCTGTTTATTCCTTGGCCAAGCACTTCTGGAAATCAGAGCCCCATCCCTCCCCTCCTTGCCTGCATCTAACATTTGAGCCAGGTGCCTCCCTCCCACTGACCCACCCTAGGTCCAGCCAGTCCCTAATGAGAGAAACCAGGTGCCCTGTTTTTTTTGGCCTGTTGCCCCTCAGCTAGGGAATCTCATCCTAGTCACAGCACAAAACCAGCCCTTCTCCCAGCTCCTCCCAAAGGCTGACTGCTGTGTTCCAGGTTGGGGGGAGTTGGCGCCACAAATTGATGGTCAGACCTGGGCTGAACGGGCACTTCGGGAGAATGAACGCCATGCCTTCACCTGCCGGGTGTCAGGGGGACTTGGCATTCCCCAGTTGGCCTGGTACCTGGATGGACAGCTTCAGGAAGCCAGCACCTCAAGACTGCTGAGTGTGGGCGGGGAGGCCTTCTCTGGAGGCACTAGCACCTTTACTGTCACTGCTCAACGGGCCCAGCATGAGCTGAATTGCTCCCTACAGGACCCAGGCAGTGGCCGGTCAGCCAACGCCTCTGTCATCCTCAATGTGCAATGTGAGTGTTCCTGGGGTGGGAAAGAAGAAAGGTTCCTGGTCCCCCAACAGCCATGGGGAAGCTGTTCCACAGGACTTTTAACAAACACTTGTCATTTTGCAAATATTAACTCACTTTATCCTCACAGCAATCCTATAGGGATTATTACTATCTGTATTACCATTTTACAAATGGGAAAACTGAAGCACAAAGTGGTTAAGCAGTTTGCCCACGGTTATAAAAGTTGTAAGAGGCAGGGCCAGGATTCAAGCATAGGCCTGGCCATCCTGTTTCTCAGTGCCTTGGCTAAAGAGAGGTTCAGGCCTCTGGCTCCTATCTGGATTCGAGAACAAAGGGCCAGAATATGAAGGGCTGTGGTGAGAGCGTACTGTTCTCTGCTTTGCACTAGTTAAACCGGAGATTGCCCAGGTTGGAGCCAAGTACCAGGAAGCTCAAGGTCCAGGCCTCCTGGTTGTCCTCTTTGCCCTGGTACGTGCCAACCCACCTGCCAATGTCACCTGGATCGACCAGGATGGGCCAATAACTGTCAACACCTCTGACTTCCTGGTGCTGGATGCTCAGAACTATCCCTGGCTCACCAACCATACTGTTCAGCTGCAACTCCGCAGCCTGGCACATAACCTCTCAGTGGTGGCCACCAATGATGTGGGTGTCACCAGTGCCTCGCTTCCGGCCCCAGGTGAGCTTTGCTAACAACTGACCCAGCAAAGCTTCAGGTGGGCACAGGGATCATGGTTCAGAAATGGGAGGACTTGTTGCCCTTTGGGTGGGTGCTGTGAATGAATTGTCCCAGCCATCTTGGGTAAGGAAGATAGAGTAGTTCAGTTTATGGTGTCTCAAGGTTGGGGGTGCTACCCATTTGGAATCTAACCAATGGACAACCTGCAGGACTCCTGGCCACCCGGGTGGAAGTGCCACTGCTGGGCATCGTTGTGGCTGGAGGGCTTGCCCTGGGCACCCTAGTAGGATTTAGCACCTTGGTGGCCTGCCTGGTCTGCAGGAAAGAGAAGAAGACCAAAGGTAGGAGCAGTGGGGCAGAGGGTGGCTAGAGGAATGGCAGGAGGTTGAGGGGTGAACACCAGGGACAGCCAGCAGGTGGAGCTGGGCAGAACAGGTCATCTCTGGCAAGTGGCATAGCACTCTGGTCTTGGGGCCAAAGTTAGGCATTGAAATCACTTTTCTGAGGATCAGAGGTGAAAGGGCAAGAGGGCAGAACCCAAAAAGGGTGAGTACACTGAGAATCAGTGAAGTTTCTTTCTCCACAGGCCCCTCCCGGCGCCCATCTCTGATTTCTAGGTAACTCTTCATGGGACTGAATTGAATGGGCTGAACCTAAATACAGGCTGGGGACTGGTGGGGACCTGGAGTTCTTAGGAGGCCTGGAATGGGTCTCAAAGCAGGAGCCAGTGGCTGCTGACAACAGCACATGTCTCAGCCTTTGTACATCCTGTAGTGACTCCAACAACTTGAAACTCAACAATGTGCGCCTGCCACGGGAGAACATGTCCCTCCCATCCAACCTTCAGCTCAATGACCTCACTCCAGATTCCAGAGGTACATCCAGGAGTGACCCTGCTTTATCCTCAGAAGTGCTTTGAAAGAGGGGTTAGGTTCCATGAAGCACACTCCTCATCCTGGGCACGACCCCCTTTGTTCTTAAACAGGGAAACAAGCAGACCAGCCAATCGCTCGCAACAGCAGCCGGCCAGAGCTTCTGGACCCTGAGCCTGGTGGCCTCCTCACCAGCAGAGGTACTGGGGAAGGGCCTGCCATTTTCCTCTTCTTTAGTCAAGCCCTGTACTGTGCCAAGGACCACTGAGTGCCAAGGGCCATCCAGAACTGAGTCCTCTGGGCATCTTTGACCCCACAGGCTTCATCCGCCTCCCAATGCTGAGCTACATCTATCGAGTGTCCAGTGTGAGCAGTGATGAGATCTGGCTCTGAGCTAAGGGTGAGATGGGAGTGCCCCACCCCACCCCATCCTCTGGACACCCCCTGCTCCTCTTCCAGGTCATCCTCTGCCTGGCTATACTGCTAGCATGAAGAGGCCTTGCAGCTGCCACTTGCTGGGTCTCCTCCCTGGGGTCCCCTGTTGTTCATGCACAAGATATGCTTCACTGGGATCTGACCCATGGAGCACAGGTATCATTGGCAAGACTGCCAGCCAGAACTAAGCCCCTGTGCCAACTCAGGTTGGGTGCCTACACGTGATGACTGGGCCTTAGCAAGTGGTGCTCTGGCCATGTGTGTTCAGATATCACCCAGCATCCGAGTGTGGCTACATGCCCCATATCAGTACTCCTTAGCACCTTGTACAGTAGGCATGGGGGAGGCCCTGCATGTCCTGGATGTCCTTTCTGTGCTATGCAGCTCTGTTCCCTCAGGAACATCTCATACCCTGCCTGCTGCATAGAACCAAACTGCCCTTTGCACAGGAGCCAACCCCTGGCCCAGGGGCCCTGGCCAAGGACAAATTAGTCCCTTTTGCTGCATACATCTCTGCCCTTCTGTGTTCCTTTGCCCCACCTCCTCTTGGGCATCACAGGTTATACACTGGACCCTCTTCAACGGGCATTAGACTTCCCCATTGGCCTGGCTTCCAGTGATGTAGTGCCAGGTGTTAGCACAAGTTGGGAAGGAAGAGAGTGGTTCCCAGGATAGCAAGTATGGTGGTGCCAGGAATAGCAAGAAGCTATGCATCATTTTTTACAGTGTTAGCACTTTAAGCACATCCCCTCGGGGAGGGGCAAGAGAGGGCCCCAAAGCCCTCTTGACTTCCAAAAATTTGGCCTTCCTTTTATTCACTGTGAGTGTCCTGAGCCCTCAGGATTGACAGTTTTCTCTCAGCGTAAACCTCCCCCACCCGTGGGATCCCAGCTGTGACCAACCCCTGGCTGTTCCATCAGAAGGAATTCACTGATCCCGCCCAACCTCTGTTGTTTAGGAGATGGACACAGTGGACACAGAAGCTTTAGGGGTAGACCACATATCCCCAAATGTTCCAAGAATGCTTTGAAAAGCAACATGAAAATAACCAGAAATTACCAAGATGTAGAATATATTTTTCCCTTGTTACTATCTTATTTTGTGATTTTTCTCATGTTACTGCCTAGGACTGTGCTTGGCACACAATAAAATTCAATAAACTTGACTGAATGAATGTCTCTATTTCATTTGACTTTTTTTTTTTTTTTCTACTTTGGTGGCATTGGGGATGGAACCCAGAACTTTTGCACATGCTAGGAAAGTACTCCACTCCTCAGCTACATTTCTAGCTCGTCAAACATGTTTTTAAATGAAAAAAAAAAAAAAAAAAAAAAAAAAAAACTCTTTTTGTAGTGCTGGGGATGGAACCCAGGGCTTTGTGCATGCCAAGCAAGTGCTCTACCACCTAGCCTTTCCCCTAGCCCTTAAATGAAGTCTTTAAGTCACACAGTAGAGAAAATACAGCATGCACCTTTGTATGTATCAGAATCTGCTAATTCAGTGTTTGCAGTGACATAGAACATAAAAATCATGAGTAAGAGAAATGACTAAATTTATGAGTGCTGAGTCTCAGCTTTAACAGGGACATCTGGTTATTCCTTAAAAACCTACTAGAGGGGCTGGGGATGTGGCTCAAGTGGTAGCACGCTCGCCTGGCATGCGTGAGGCACTGGGTTTGATTCTCAGCACCACATAAAAATAAATAAATATATATATTTTTTAAAAAAAGCACCCTAATGGAGCATTTGAGTTCCTATCAAAGGATATAGACAAAGAGAGGTGAAGGGTGAAGGGTGAGGGAAGGGATGCAGAGCTTCCATGCCCTCTCCAGGCATGCTACCTTCCAGGAATTTCCATTTGTTCCAATATTTGGAAGCTTTCTCAACCCTGTCCTTTTGGGTTTTTATGGAGACTTCATTGCATTGGCATATGTGAAACATAGACAACTGTGCTGGAAGTGATTTAGACAAAAAGGGTAGAATCATGCAGGTGCTGTGGCACACACCTGTAATCCCAATGACTCCAGAGGCTGAAGCAGGAGGATCACAGATTTGAGACCAGCCTCAACAATTAAGTGAGGCCCTAAGCAACTTAGCGAGACCCTGTCTCAAAACAGAAAATAAAGGGGATGGGGATGTGGCTGAGTGATTGAGTGCCCCTGGATTCAATTCCTGGTTCATTAAAAAAAAAAAAAAAAAAAAAAAAGGTAGCTATGACCCAATGCAAACAAACTGGGTGGGAAAACCTAGCAGGGCTTATCTTCAGATTCTTTAGTATTCCTTCCTTGTGAGTAAGTGGCAGAATCTTCGGAAATGGATGTTTTAACATCTACCATCAGCCAAGGTAGGTCAACGCATTTAAGACTATATTTCCATAATCTGCCTTAGGTAAGAGAAATTCAGTTTCTGTGGCCTGCCTTGGGAAGAAAAAGGAACAGGTGAAAGGAGGACAGGCGATCAGAGAGGAGAGACTTGAGGGCTAAAGCCCTCAACATTATTCTGGTCACTTAGGAAATAATAAGGGCAATAGAAGAAATGAAACAGGAACCGTGGATAAAAAACAAAAATATGAATTATATCAAAACTGACAGAGCATTTTATTTGTAAAATCACTGCCAACTACCTTTAAGAATAAAAGAATTTCATCCCTAGCCCCAAAAGAACACCTTTTAATCTTTCTTCCCAGCTTTTACTTTGGGGAAATCTCAGAAATTCAATTTTTTAACTCAAATCCCCACAGTGGTAACTCTCCTGGGAAGGCAATTTGAGACAGGAAGAGCAAATGTGGGAAGTGCTCTCTGACAGACAGGTAGCAGCACATGCCTGGCCCTGAGCCCAGTGGCAGAGCAGGTGGCTGACAGGCCTCTCTCCTTAGTTGAAGGTTAGTGTCTCTGCTACATCTCCAGCTTGGGAGATGCAGTTGGACGGAGGAGTAAACGCTTTCTTGCCTTCAGCAAGAGCTTTAAAATGCTATGAAGAAAGGGGAGAGAGAATGTTAAGTATTTGGAATATGCTAGTTGCTACATTTTTCTCACAAGAACTAACCTCTTTTAAAATCCTTTAAGCTTCTAATCTTCCAGTTCTGCTTAGAAACAGATACCTTGTGCTATCTTTGAAAAATAGCTAGAAATTTGCCCACCTCCTTCAAAAGTGACCCCCCACCCTTTTTAAACTTCTTTCCTGCTTCTATTCATTGGGCCACTTGGTTCTCCTGAAGCACGGGTATCCTCCACAGATCCACACCAAGTTCCATGGAGACTCCCATCTCTGATATTTTCCCATCCTCTGCTTTCTCTGCAGCTCTTACTCATGAAGATAATAACTCCCCCACTGCCACAGGAAACAACTGCAGCAGGCCCAGACTGGCAGAAACCCCACACTACAGCTTGAGTCCAGTCCCCGATCCTCATCTCACCTGTGAGTTCTTGAATTCCGAGTAGAGAGAGAAGAGTAGGTGGAGGGACTGAATCCGACTCTTATAGACAGGAATGTCTAGGATGGCTGAAACAAAGAAGAACTCCCAGGAACAGAACCAAACAAACTCTGGGACTTAGGGGGCATTTCTGTTTAGGATAGCCAACCCCTTCCCACATGGGATATATTACTATGATTGTGGATTAAATACCCAACAAGTAGTTACATAGGCCTGAACACCCCTAGAAGCTGCCACTCTGCACAAGTGAAGGCTGTAAGTCAAGATGCCATCTTCCCAGAGTCAGCAAGCCCTTCTGAAGGCCTAGGATGTAGCTACCCAGAGGAGGGGCTGGGAAAGGAGAGAGAACCTTACCGCAGATCATGTCAATGTACTCAGCCAGGCTACAGTCGATCTCTGCCGTGGGCAAGCTCACCTGGAAGAGGTGTGGGACAGACCACAATAAAAAAGCTAAAGTGTAAGTGGGCCCAAAAGAGCCACTCTCTGAAGGAAAAGAGCTCCTAGCATAAAACATGAATTATAGCTCAATTTGGGTTCCCCCAAATTCCTATGTTGAGGTCCTAACCCTCAGAATGTAACAAACCCTCATTCTGCACCTCAGAATGTAACTGTTTGGAGATGCTATCTTTACTGAGTAAAAATGAGATCATTAATGCAGTAAGACTAGTGTCCTTACAAGAAGAGATCAGGACACTGACACTGACACTGGCAGAGGGAAGACTATGTGAAGCCACAAAGAGTAGATGATCCAGGAGAGAGGCTCTAGAAGAAATCAGTGCTGCTGATTTGACCTTGGACGTCCAGCCTCCAGAACTGAGAGAAAGTAAATTTCTGTTGTTTAAGCCACCCACTCTATGGTGCTTTGTTCAGTAGCCCTAGCAAACTAAAACAACATCTCCTCCACTCCCACCCCCAATCAGCAGAATGGAATTTACTACCAAAGAAGGGCCTAGGGCCTTTGCCTCGCACATTCAAGACCCTGGGTTGGATCCTCAGCACTACATAAAAATAAATAAGTAAAAATAAAGGTATTGTGTCCAACTGCAACTAAAAAATAAATATTAAAAAAACAAGAAGGGGGCTGGGGTTGTGGCTCAGCTGGAGAGCGCTGGCCTAGCACATGCGAGGCCCTGGGTTCGATCCTCCGTACCACATAAACGAAATAAATAAAATAAAGGTATTGTGTCCAGCTAAAAAATATTTAAAAAAAAAAAAAAAGAAAACAAGAAGGGCCAAAAGATTTTGTGGGCAAAATATACTGCCCACAAAAATATATTTTGGATTCAAGAAGAAACTGGTCCCAGGTTTATGACCCAAGTATTTAGTGACTTGGTATTGTAATGCCTAAAGGTCCTGGGACATCTTGGGAACAGAGAAAATGGAAATATCATTTCACTCAGGTGACAGGCTTTGATTTAAATAAGTTGTAAGTTTACTTAAATTTTTTTTTTTTTTTTGGTATTGGGGATTGAATCCAGGGAGGCTCTACCAGCTGCACTACATCCTGAGCCCTATTTTTTTTTTTTTTTTTTTTTAGTTGTAGTTGGACACAATACCTGATTTATTTTTATGTGGTGCTGAGAATTGAACCCAGGGCTTCACATGTGCGAGGCAAGTGCTCTACCGCTGAGCCATAACCCCAGCCCCTGAGCCCTCTTTTTAATATTTTAGATTGAAATAAGAGTCTTGCTAAATTGCTTAGACCTCACTAAATTGCTAAAGCTGGCCTCAGATTTTTGATTTTCCCACCTTAGCCTCCCAAGTCTCTGGGATTATAGGCATAAGCCTCAGTACCCAGCTTATCAATTTAAAAACCATTAGCTTCTTAAAACTTTTTTATAAAATAATTAAGAGTGTACACAGTTCTGTAATTTGCTTTTTTGATGGAGAGGGTATAGGGGATTGAACTCAGGGACACTCCTTGACCACTGAGCCACATCCCCAGCCCTATTTTGTATTTTATTTAGAGACAGGGTCTCACTGAGTTGCGTAACACCTCGCTTAGCATTGCTGAGACTGGCTTTGAACTCGTGATCCTCCTGCCTCAGCCTCCTGAGCTGCTGGGATTACAGCATATGCCACTACGCTCAACTGCAATTGCTTTTTTCATTTAACAATATATCATTGCTGCCAGGCCTGGTAGTGCTTGCCTGTAAACCCAGCAATTTGGGAGACAGGACCACAAATTCAAAGGCTGCCTCAGCAATTTCAGTGAGACCCTGTTTCAAAATAAAATAAAAAGGATTAGGTGAATGGCTAAATGGTAGAAGGCTTCTGGGTTTAATCCCCACTACCACACACACACACACACACACACACACTTATACATACATTGCTATTTATTCATATCAGAGCAAAGAACACCAAATAATATTCCATTGCATAGTATTTCGCTGAATGGAGGTACTACATTCTAGCTATTTAATTCCCTGATCAAGGGCTGGGGGTGTGGCTCAGTATAAGAACACCTGCCTAGCATGTGTGAGGCCATAAGTTCAAAATCCCCTGAGCTACAAAATATAAAACAAACAAAAACTTCTATATGAAACTCCCATATATACATGGGTTTGTTTCTGGATTAATAGGTGCCACTGACCTGTCTATTCCTATTCCAATAACTTTCTATTTGATTTACTATAATTTTTTTATATTCATTTATTTTCATTAGTACATTATAGTTACACATAGCAGTGGGATACATTGTCATATTTATACAAGTACATAACATAATTTGATCAATCTCATTCCCCAGTATTTTGCCTTTTCCTCCCCTGACCTACTTACTCTATTGATCTCCTTTCTATTATTATTTTAATTAGTATGATTCATTGTGTTATACAAAGACACAGCATAACTTGATGTTTCATTCCCCAAGACTTTCCCATGCCCTCACCTTCTCCGTCCCTCTTGATCCTTATCCTCTACTGTATCCATGAGATCTCCTCCACCTTTTTTTTTTTTAATATTTTTAGTTGTAGATGGACACAATATCTTTATTTATTCATTTATTTTTATGTGGTGCTGAGGATCGAACTCAGTGCCTCACATGTGTGAGGTAAGTGCTTTACCACTGAGCTAACAGCCCCAGCCCTTTGTTTTTTTAATATTCTTTCCCCCCATCTTCTGCATATCAAAGAAAACATCCAATCCTTGATTTTCTTATGTACTATAATTTTATAATATGTTCTGTTTTCTTTTTTTTTTAACAAAAGTCCACCTTTCTTTTTTTTCCTTAGAGAATTTTAATATTTATTTTTTAGTTTTCAGCGGACACAACATCTTTGCTTGTATGTGGTGCTGAGGATCGAACCCGGGCCGCACACATGCCAGGCGAGCGCGCTACCGCTTGAGCCACATCCCCAGCCCATATGTTCTGTTTTCTGACAGGGAAAATTCTCCATAATTTTTTTTTTCTAAAATTTTCATGATTTGTCTTAAAAACCTATTCCTGTATATAAACTTTATTATGAACTTTGCAATTTTTAAAAAATATAGTAAATCCAGGCATAATGGCACATGCCTGCAATCCCAGCTACTCAGGAGGCTGAGGAAGAAGGATCATAAATTTGAGACAAGCCTGGTCAATTTTGCAAGACCCTTATCTCCAAATTTTATTTTATTTTATTTGTACTGAAGATTGAACCCAGGGGTGCTTTGTCACTGAGATATCCCCAGCCCTTTTTTAAATTTTCATTTTGAGACAAGGTTTCACACTAAGTTGCTGAGGCTGGCCTTGAACTTTCAATCCTCCTAATACAGACTTCTGAGTTGCTGGGATAGTAGGCATGTGCCACAGTGCTGGCCTCTCTATCTCAATAAAGAGTTTTGTTTTGTTTTATTGGTGTGAGGGATTTAACCCAGAGATACTTTACCACAGAGCTACATCCCCAGCACTTTTCATTTTTATTTTGGGAGAGGGTCATATTAAATTGCTTAGGGCCTCACTAAGTTGCTGACATTAGCCTTGAAACTGCAATCCTCTTGTCTCAGCCTCCCTAGTTGCTGAGATTATAAGCATGCACCAGCACACCTGGTCTTGTCTCAAATTTTTAAAAGGATTGGGAAAGTTGCTCAGTGGTATAGCACTTGCCTACCATGCAGGAGGTCCTGGGTTCAAGTCACAGTACCAAACAAACAAACAACAACAAAATTCTAATGGAATTAGAATTGACACTATGCTTATATAGGAAATTGGGGTGAACTGGCAGCTCTATAAGATTGAATCCTCCATCATTCAGATCTCATTATGTTCTCTAATAAAGTTTTATTGTTTTCAAAAAGGTCTTAACAGTTTCTCCTTAAGTTGATTCGGGTATTTTTTTTAAATACTAGGGATGTAGCTCAGTGTAAAGTACTTGTCTAGCAAACTCAAAGCCCTGGGTTCAATCTCCAGCACTTGGGGAAAAAAATTTGGGTAATTCTAAATAGGATACAGCTTCTTAGAATATCATAAATGCTCCTGAGGAGGTGGAACCTAAAATAATAATGCAGGAGGTACATATGTTCCCCAAAGTATGTGTTACATAAGAATGTTCATAATAGCACTATTTAACGACCAAAATATCTAGAGACTACCCAAATGCCTATTACAGAATGGATAAACTGTCATACACATATATGTAATAAATGGTAGAACACACTACAGTTACAAGAACAAATGAACCACCACACAAAACAAAATGAATGCATCTCTTATAATGTTAAAAAAAAGAAGGCACAAAAAAGTACTTTTAAATTCAGAGAAAGTTAAAAACAAGACTCTGGTTACCTCAGAATCTGGGAGCACAGAGGCTCTGAGGATGATGACAATGTTTTGTTCACTAATGCAATGTGCTGGTTACCCAAGTTAAAAATGGATTAACACTTAGAATACATGTACACTTGTGATTGCGTATTAAACTTCAATTAAAAAGTCAATGAGCTGGGCATTGTGGCACAACCCTGCAACTTGGGAGGCTGAGGCAGAAGGATCACGAGTTCAAAGCCAGCCTCAGTAAAAGTGAGGCACTAAGCAACTCAATAAGACCCTGTCTCTAAACAAAATACAAAATAGGACTGGGCATATGGCTCTGTGGTCAAGTGCCCCTCAGTTCAATCCCCAGTGAGCCAAAAGAAAAAAGTCAATGACGATAATGGTAGTACAGGAATACAGAAAACACTGGGCCCTAGAATGAATGTCACACTCTCTTACCTCATGCTATTTTATACTCACCTTGCCCAAAAGTTCTTCAAACTCTGGGGACCACTCCTGCATTAATGTGTCAATATCGGGCATGGGCCTAAAGGTACAGATTAAATATGAAAAGGAAACACAGGCAAATGACAGCACCATTCGGATCAATATATTTTAGGGTAAAGGAGAGATCCCCAATCTGACATATTAGGATTTCAAGAAAACCTAGATTGAGCAAACCAATTTTACCCAGGGTTTGGGGTTGGAGGAACTGGCTAAGTAATGATAACAGAGAACTATCAATCTTTATGCCTGCAATCTGAGCCAGCAACTGACAACTTCTCAATTTCTAAAAAGTACAGTGAAAGTGTACTTTTTTTTTCAGGATCTCAGGTTAATCAAATTTGTCCCTAGACTTTCAGCCTCTCCTCACAAGTAATGGTTCATAGTTGGTGAAAGTTACTATGGGTTACTGTGGTGAGAACATGCTGTCTTACCTGGTGTAGTGCACAGTCGCAGGAGGCTTAGAACGGTGTAACTCAGAGATGCTCTCAATCCATGTGTCAATGGCTTTGGGATTCTTTTCTGCATCTTCTAGGCTCTTTACTTTCATATGTTGCTAGAAAAATAAAGAGACAGCTGACCGAAAATAAATATTAAGGTAGCTTTCTTGTTTTGTATAGACTGGATTAGTCTAGGATGTAGCTCAGTGGTAGAGCACTTTCCTAGCATGTGTGAGGCTCTGGGTTCTATCCCTAGTACTACAATAAATAAATTAATTAAAATTAAGTTTTTTTCACTAGCTCCTCATATCTGTTGCTATTGTACATGTGAGATAGCTGATGAAAAGAGAGGACTGACAGCAACCAAGTGCAAGGTAAGGAAACCACTAGAGTTTGGATCTTAAGTGTCCTCTAAAGGGCCAAGTGGTAAAAACTTGTTCCCAGGGGCTGGGGATGTGGCTCAAGCGGTAGCGTGCTTGCCTGGCATGCGTGTGGCCCGGGTTCGATCAAAGATGTTGTGTCTGCCGAAAAATAAAATATTAAAATTAAAAAAAAAAAAGACTTGCTCCCAGGGTGGTGCTATTGGGAGATAGTGGAAAGGTCAAGAGTTGGTGCCTAATTGTGAATTCTTTAGGTCATTGGGAGTGTGCCCCAAGGGGGATCATGGGACCTCAGTCTCTTCCTTCTTTTTTTTTTTTTCTTTCTGGCCATCAGAAGGGTAACAGTTTTATCCGGGAATGGTGGCGCAGGCCTATAATCCCAGCTGCTCGGGAGGCTGAGGCAGGAGGATCATAAGTTCAGCCTGGGCAACTTAGTGAGACCCTGTCTCTAAATAAAATACAAAAATAGGGCTGGGGATGTGACTTGGTGATCAAGTGCCCCTGAGTTCAATTCCCGGTACTCTCCACAAAAAAAGAAAGGGAACAATTTTGCTCCACCAGGCACTTCTGCCATAATTTACTACTTCACCACAGATCAAAAACAATAGGGTCGATCATGGACCGAACCCTCCAAAACTGTGAGCCAAATTGAATCTTTTCTCTTCATAAATTATCTATAGTGGGTTGGGGTTGTGGCTTAGTGGTAGAATGCTTGCCTAGCATGTGTGAGGCCCTGGGTTCACACATATAGTTCCTAAACACTATATAAAAATAAACAAATCAAATATGGTTATAAAAAAGTTATCTACAGTGACAGAAAGCTGACTGAAACAAAAACCCTAATTAAACTTTCTAAAGCCAAGTTGGGGTGTGGCTCAGTAGTAGAGTGTTTGCCTAGCATGCATGAAGCACTGGGTTCGATCCTCAGCACCACATAAAAATAAAATAAAGATATTGTGTCCACCTGCAACTAAAAAATAAATATTAAAAAAATTTTTTTCTAGAGCCATGGGGGGTGGGGGCAGGTCAATAGGGCTGACCACAGTAAATTCCATTTCACATCTACTAAGAAAGCTAGAATTCAAAAGGCAGACAATAGCAAACATTGGTGAGGATGTGGAGAAACTGAAACTCTCATTCATTGCTGGTGGGATTGTAAACTGGTGCTGCCACTATGGAAAACTGTTTGATGGTTCCCCAAAATGTTAAATATAGCTCAGTGGGGATAGCTCAGTGACACAGCACTTGGAATGGCTGTGCAATCCCATTTCCACATATATTTTCAAGAGAAATAATAATAGATGCTCAAGCAAACACTTGTATATGAAGGCAGGCATAGTGGCATACACCTATAATCCCAGCTACATGGGAGGTTAAGGTAGGAGGATCATAGGTTCAGCCTGGGCAACTTAGTGAGACCCCTCTCTCAAAATAAAATAAAAAGGGCTGGAGATGTAGCTCAGTGGTAGAGTGCTGCTTACCTAATATACACAAGGCCCTGGGTTCAATCCCCAGATCATAAAAAGAAAAATCAAAATCAACATCAAAAATACCTGTATGCAAATGTTCATAGCAATATGATTAATAAAAGTGGAAACAATTAGGCCAGCTGCAGTGGCACATGCCTGTAATCCTAGAGGCTGAGACAGGAGAATTATGAGTTCAAAGCCAGCTTCAGCAATGAATGGCAAGGTGCTAAGCAACTCAATGAGACCCTGTCTCTAAATAGGGCTGGGGATTGGCTCAGTGGTCGAGTACCCCAGAGTTCAATTTAAAAAAAAAAAAATAGTGGAAACAATCATATATATAAAATGTATATGCAGACAGAGGAATATTATCTAGGCATAAAAAGTGACAAAAGTGGGCTGGGGATGTGGCTCAAGTGGTAGTGTGCTCGCCTGGCATGCTTGTGGCCCGGGTTTGATCCTCAGCACCACATACAAACAAAGATGTTGTGTCTGCCGAAAACTAAAAAATAAATATTAAAAAATTCTCTTTCTCTCTCTCTAAAAAAAAAAAAAAAGAAAAAGAAAAAAGTGACAAAAGTTGTACAACTCTGTAAATATTCTAAAAATCAATGAATTTTATAATTTAAAAGGGTGAATTTTTTGGCATGGAATTATATTTCAATAAAACTCATTTTACAAAATGGAGCTGGCTTGGTGTGGTAGAACACACTTGTAATCCCAGCTAGTTGGGAGGCTAAGATAGGAGAACAACGAGTTTGAGGCCAGCCTGGGCAACTTAAGAGTAAGCCTTGTCTCAAAATAAGGTTTTTAAAAGGGCTGGAAATGTAGCTCAAGTAGAGGCTTACCTACAAGCATTGAGACCCTGGGTTCAATTCCCAGTACCATAAAAAAGTGGGGGAGGGGGCTGGATTGATGTTACACCCATCCCTTTTAATAGGTGGTAAAGTCAATTATACAAATGCTGGCAAGGCTTCTACTCTTGGCCCACCCTCTCCAGCTGAGCCCTATACGAGGCCAGTTTGTGTTTTTTTTTTTTGTTTTTTTTAGTTGTTGATGGACCTTTATTTTTTTTATTTTTATGTGCTGCTGAGGATTGAACCCAGTGCCTCACACATGCCAGGCAAGCACTCTACCACTGAGCTACAACCCCAGCCCCAAGGCCAGTTTCTTACTGTGATGTTGTGCTGCTTGGAATTCTCTGTTAACCAGAGTGAGAGGACGGTAGGATCTGACTGTTTCGTAGAAGGTTCATCCAATACCAACAAACCAAGGTTGTCAGGCTTTCCATCAGGACGTGGTACCTGGTTAAGGAAAAGGTAGGAAAGTAGAAGGAAAACAAACGTGAGGACCATAGAAAGCCATACCTGCTGTTTTCAATAAGCTGAAAAGGAAGTAGTCTTGTGGTTCATTATTATTATAGTATTAAAAAGCATGCTTGTTTATCATATCATACTGAATATTGTCTAGAAAAAAAACATGGCCTTTGAGAACTTAAATACAAAGCTGGATTCATGAACAATTAGAAGGCAAATACAGGAGAGTGTTTTAATATATAATGAGATGATAAAGTATTACTTAGCAACAATAAGTACTTGGAGAACAGAACAAGGTAAAGAATGACAATGAAATGAAATATATTATGGTAGTAAAAGAATTAGCAGAATTATTAGAAGATAGGAATCAGAACTAACATCTAATAAGTCATTTTTAGGACACACTGACTGTACCTTTAAGAATGCATCGATATCCCCAACAGCTGGGATAAAATCAGGAATGAAAGGTTTCAGTTTGTGGTCCAGGTCAATCAACTGAGGTGTGTACCTAAAAGATATTGCCAAGGGAAGGTGAAGGCAGGTAGAGAATGTTTCCTTGCTATTCAGGCTTTTGAAAAAAAAATCCAAGGAAACTGGTCTTGTTTCAGACTGGATAGAGAATGAAAAGGTTCAGGGACCAGGTAGTAGAGTGTGCTTCATTGGAAGGTTCTCATTCTCACCTATTGATGTACTGGAAGAGTTCCTTAATCTCAGCGGAAACTGGCAAATGCTCATAATCTGCAGGATCATAGGCCCTGGGGAAAGGAAAACACCTCATTTTAGGATGCCCAAGAAGAGCAGAGATGGCAGAACCCTGGGTCAACATGTGTGTTCCTGTGACCACAAAGAAGTGACCCTGAACCTAGCTTCTGCCCCACCCACATGTGCCTTTCCTGGTGGTTTGCAAGGCAACTGTAAAGTCAGTTATAATTAGCTCTTAATTGTTTTTGATGCTGAAGGACAAAACTGGAGAAAATCTAAAGCATAATTTTTTATGTTAAAATGTAGCATATTGTTTTCTCTTTTTGTTTATTTTTTAAATTTATTTATTTATTTATTGGCAGTACTGGGGATTGAACCCAGGGCCTCACACATGCTAGACAAGCACTCTCCACCTGAATTATATCCCTAGTCACTTTCCCTTTTTTATATGAAAAGAGATAATGAGAAAAGTTGAAGGGTAAAACAAGATTTTCTTCCTTGCTGGTGCTGGGGATTAACACAGACTCATGCATGCCAACATTAAGCTATACCTCTAATCTCCTAAGATATTAATTTCTGACATAAAATAGTTTGCACTAAAAAACATGGGGGATTTTTTTTAAACTTTTTTTTTAATATTACTTTTTAGTTTTCGGCGGACACAACATCTTTGTTTGTATGTGGTGCTGAGGATGGAACCCGGGCCGCACGCATGCTAGGCGAGTGCGCTACCGCTTGAGCCACATCCCCAGCCCAACATGGGGGGTTTTTGTTTGTTTTATTTATGCAGTACTAGGAATTGAACCTAGGGGTGCTCTACCACTAAGCTATGTTTCCAGCCCTTTTTACATTTTTATTTTGAGACAAGGTCTTGCTGAATTGCCAAGGCTGACCTTAAACTTTCAATCCTCACACCTCAGCCTCCTGAGTCACTGGAATTGCAGGTATGTGCCACTGTATCCAGCTCAGAAATGTTTTTAGCTGTGTTACTTTATTTATTTATTTATTTTTAGTAGTGTTACTACTAAGCAAAAGATTGAGACAAATAAAATATCCATCATTTGGAAGATGGTTAATTATGCCAAATTGAATACTGCACAGTTATTTAAAAGTATTTCTATTAATACATAAAAATATACATATTAAAAAAACAGTAGAACACATAACATTAATTGTAATTAAATAAAATGTAATGAATGTAATTAACATTGACAAAGTAGCTTAGCAAGATCTGTCTCAAAATAAAAAACAAAAAGGACTTGGGATGTAGCCTAGTGGTAAAGAGTCTCTGGATTCAATCCCTACTACCAAAAAAAAGAGAGATGCTGCAATTACACTTCTAAATGATGTCCTCCCAGCCCAGTATCTTAAAGGAGATGCTTCCTCCTTGGCATGGGTGCCCTTGGCAATAGGCCTTTCCTCACCCTTCCAAAGGGGCTCCATGCTCTTCATCATCATCATCATCATCAGAATCAGTTTCAGATGAGTCATCATCATCATCATCATCGTCATTTTCACTAAAGCCCCGCTGAGGTGTCAACTGTGAGGTCTTCTTTTTCTCCTGGGATAGGGCAGGTAGACAGAGAAAGGTTCATATAAAGAGAAATATAATATGACTCAGAGGCCTAGTTCTAAAAATACTCTAACCCATACCCCCCCACCCCCAAACACCTGACACCTAGTCCCCAGAAAGGGAAGGTGGTACTTCCAGAAGGGGCATCAGAGTCTATTTCTCCTGGTTAGCTACAAACTGAGTCCCCACTTTCTACAACTGTATTAATCTACCTGAAGCTGGGGTACAAATTCTATCCAAATTATACTTATTAGACTTATTACTTAGGAGATCCTGAGAGGTCTGTATAAACTTTATCCAAAGAGCTTCAACCCTAAAATTTAGGGACTTTTCAAGAAGAGGATGACAACTCTAAATAATTATTGAAGGAAAAAATGGGGGAAGATGAAACAGGGAAGACAAACTAGAAGGTTTTAATACTCACAAAGATCACAAGGAAATCTAGCATTTAATTTGCAAGACTGCTCAGAGTAATCTGCTTGAAACTATCAAAAAAAGAAATTTCATAATCAACCCTGAGCCTGAATTCTGACCAGCAATTTCAGAGACTATGCGTTTTCCACTTTTGCTCAGTGATATTTCTCTTCATGGGGTATTTGACCTAGCCATATTTACCTTCCCTTCCCCATAAGTTAAGTACAATGACTATACATTCCATCTCAGGATAAGGAATCTTTTGTTCTTGGCAATATAACCTACCTTTCTGAGCTTCTGGCTGTCTATGTACCAACCCACCCTCTCAAGTCCATGAGAAGGGGTCTGGTGGCGCTTGGGACTTGCAGGGGCAGTTGGGATGGGGTCCATGTCTTTGCCTCTGTGGCCTGGAGCCTGTGGCATTCCCTCCCTTAGGACCTGAAGGATGACCAATTGGCCCCCTTTAAAAGTATGTTTTGAAAGCTTGGTTTCCATATGCTATATGGCTTATACTGATTGCACTTTTTAAAAATATTTCATTTATGGTAAAGCAGCTGTTGGCACATAAAACTTTGGCACATTCCAAGACACCAAAAACTGTTTTCAGTCACTTATTCCTCTACAAATAACAGATTTATTATACATAGATAAAAATATACTCTAACTTATCTGTAATATTTATGATAGATAATAATACACAGTTGCAGAATTCATTCAATGACTATTGGTATATAATTGATAAGAATCTTCTAGAATAACATTTGCCAAAATTATCCTTGGTCAGAGGAAGCAGGTTTGGCAAAGGGAATTTTTAAGAGTATTAATTGTTGATTTAAAGACCATTCAAGCCAGGCATGATGGTGCATGCCTGTAATCCCAGTGAGTTGGCAGGCTAAGGCAAGAGGCATACAAGTTTGAGATTAGCCTGATCAATTTAATGAGACCTGTCTCAAAATAAAAAATAAAACGGACTGAGAATGTAACTCAATGTTAAAGAGCCTCTAGGTTCAATCTGTAGTACCTGCCTCTCCCCAATAAAAGATTACTCAAAAGTAGATGGTTTTTTGCTGATACTGGGTACATACTAAACTGGGAATATAAATGAGGCTTAAATAATGACTAAGGCATGTAGACTAGAACAATTGAGGGCGGATACACCAAATTTGGAGGTCAATTAAAGAAAACTTTTCTATTTTCTTTTGTCTGCTTCTTGAAGTTGTGCTTTACAAAATCCTTAAGATAATAGGGGAGTATTTTTTTCGGATCAAATGCCTAAGAGATTATCATGTATATAAGATGCTAAAACAGTGTACCTAGTCATGGAGAAAAACTACCTTAAAATGTTACTTTTTAATCTTTTTATAAAGTCAGCCTATATATTTATAGCTTCCTGTATTACCTCAAATATTCTTCACCTGAATTTCTATAGTTCCTTTTCTTTTTTTAAAACTTTTTAATTGATTTGAATCAAATGGATGATATGTCAAGATCATTGTATTGTCTCGAGCAACTAATAAAAAAAGATATCATGAAAAAAAAAAAATAGTTACCAAACCGGTATTTTAAAAAATGATGAGAATAGAAATATGATATATATGTATGTGTATATATATACTTCCAATCTCTCTACACACAAATAACAGACATACATATACCATATACATATTTACTTTTCATAAAACTTTAAAATAGATTTTTGTGAACATACTGAAAAAAATTTTTTTAATTGATTTTTTTAAAAATAAATGACAACTTTTTTTATTTTTTAATTGACTTTTGATAGTTCCTTTTCTTAAAGGACAATTAAAATATGACCACTGGCCAGGTGTTAAGGTACACATCAGTAATCCCAGTGGCTTGGGAGGCTGAAGCAGAAAGATCTAAGTTCAAAGCCAGCCTCAGCAATTTAGCAAGGCCCTAAGCAACTTAGTGAGACCCTGTCTCAAAATAAAAAATAAGAAAAGGGCTGAGGATATGACTCAGTGTTAAGAGTCCATGGGTTCAATCCCTGATTCAAAAAAAAAAAAAAAAAAAAAGGTTGTTACACGTGCAACTTCTCCCTGGATAGAGATAGAGGTATCTTTCCAACTTTCTTTCAGAAACAGGGTGATAGGAAAATAGGGTCATCTGTTTCTTAAGACCTCAAAATTAAAATCTCTTTCACAAAATATTTGCAATATCACAAGTGTTTATGATGAAAAAATTCATAGACCAATAATTCTTAATTTAACATGAGAATTACATGAATTGCTTATTAAATATAAATTCTCAGGCTTTGGCTTTTGAGATTCTGAATAGGGACTGGGAATCTATATTTTTAAAAGTAAGTATACCAATTGATTCTTATGACAAGTAAAGTTTGTGAAGCACTGGCAGACTTTATAGCAAATTTTCACCAAAAAGTCATCTGTAATGATAGACTTAGGTCAGGGATGTAGTTCAGTGTTGGAGCACTTGCCTACCATATACAAGGCCCTGGGTTCCATTCCCAGAACCTCAAAAAGAAAAAAGAAAAGCCAGGCATGGTGGTGCATGCCTGTAATCCCAGTGGCTTGGGAAGCTGATCCCAGTGGCTTAGGAAGCTGAGGCAGGAGGATTAAGAGTTCAAAGCCAGCCTCAGCAATTTAGCAAGGCCCTAAGCAACTCAGTGAGACCCTGTCTCTAAATAAAATATATAAAAGGGCTGGGGATGTGGCTCAGTGGTTAAGTGCCCCTGGGTTCAATCCCCAGGATCCCCAACCCCCCCAAAAAGAAGCATTTATTTCTGAAGTCAAAATCTCAAGGTTCTTTGCTCCTGAATTTCCTCCATGAGTACAAATGTACCCAACCACTGGCACTGAGCATTCAGGAAATGTTCACTATTGAGCTGATATCATTTCAAATAATCTATTAAAAACCTAAAGCAGGAGCTGGGGATGTGGCTCAAGCGGTAGTGCGCTCGCCTGGCATGCGTGCGGCCTGGGTTCGATGCTCAGCACCACATACAAACAAAGATGTTGTGTCTGCCGAAAACTAAAAAATAAATATTAAAAAAAAAAAAAAAAAACCTAAAGCAGAAATTCTACAAGAAGCTGTGGGTTATACTGCACCTTGTTATTTTCCTCTTCGTACTCATCACTGCTGTTATCAGCCATAGTCTTGTTAGGAAGACAGCCAGAATGAGGAAGTCCTTAGAAGAAAAATTTCCATTTTAGGTTACTATTTATTTATTTATTTATTTTTTTTTTTTTTTAAGAGAGAGTGAGGGAGAGAGAGAGAGATAAGTTTAATATTTATTTTTTAGTTATTGGCAGACACAACATCTTTGTTGGTATGTGGTGCTGAGGGTCGAACCCAGGCCGCACGCATGCCAGGCGAGCGCGCTACTGCTTGAGCCACATCCCCAGCCCCCTTAGGTTACTATTTAAATGATTTTTAAAAACAAATAGTTTCAGTTTATAATATTTGATGCTTTAACTATTCTATGAACAGGATTTTTAAGAATGGCTGTATTAATTCAATTCAAATTATATTTACTAAACATTACTGTGCTTAAAGGATTGGGTTAGATGTTATACTAGATGATTATCTTCCACTCTACAATATAATTTTATTAAATTAGTATAATAGGGCTGGGGCTGGGGCTGGGGCTCGGTGGTAGAGCTCCTGCCTCGCACGTGTGAGGCACTGGGTTCAATCCTCAGCACCACATAAAAAATAAATAAATAAAGGTTAAAAATAAATAAGTAAATTAGTATAATATGGTCACTATCATATTATAGCATATTATTATTATTAGTTTTTTCATTGGCAAAATGAGGTAAGTGATCAGTAAAGTGAGAAGAGTGATGGATTAATTCAGAAGACTGGATATGATAGAAAACTCTCTCACTTGGACAAAATGCCTTAATCTCTCTCAATCTCAGTATTCCCATCTCTAAGTACGGTCAATAATATTTCTTACCCAGGACTGTTGTAAGGAGCAAGTGATAAAACTTACACAGAAGGAAGTAAACTAGAGCCTGGCAAATAATGGATAGTTATAAATTTGAATCTGAATCAGTATCTGTAACAGTAATAAAAATATTCTGAACAATTAAAGTATAATCAGATATAAGGTATAAACTGGCATGAAAACTTATTAGATGACTCTAAATCAAGTAAATGCAAATTAAACACCATTTTTTGACTTACTAAATTAGCCAACTGAAAAGAAGTTATAATTTCCACAGCTGGCAAGAGTATAAAGATGCTCAAGTCAAAAACCTGGTGGCTAGATACATATTCAATATAACTGAAAATAGAGACTCAAATAGACACTTGTACACCTCTGTACATAGTAGCAGTATTCTCAACAGCATAAAGGTAAAAACAACCCTAGTATCCATTAAGAGATGAACAGATAAACAAAGTGTAGCATATCCATACAACGGAATATGATTCAGCCATAAAAAGGAATGAAGTTCTGAGACACACTATAGCATAAATGAACCTTGAAACATTTTACTACGTGAAATAAGTCAGCCACAGGCCTGGTTTGGTGGCCCACACTCTACTTCCAGCTACTTGGGAGTGTAAAGCAGGAAGATTGTAAGCTCAAGGTCAGACTGGGCAACATGGTGACATCTGCCTCAAAATAAAACAAAAGGGCTGGGGATGGGGTTCAATCCCCAGTACTGAAAAACAGAAAACGAATAGAAAGAAAGAAGTCATAAAAGGACAAATACAATATGATTGCACTTATGAAGTATGCAGAATAGGCAAATTGTAGAAACAAAGTGAATAGTGGACCAGGGACTCAGAAGAAAGGCATCAGGAGTTACTGTTCAATAGGTTGGCATGATGAAAAAGTTCTGGAGAAATAGGCAGTAATGACAGTTACCCAACATTGTGAAAGTACTTAATGCCATTAACTTTATACTTAAAAAGATTAAAGGGGGGCTGGGGATGTGGCTCAAGCGGTAGTGCGCTCGCCTGGCATGCGTGCGGCCCGGGTTCGATCCACAGCACCACAAACAAACAAAGATGTTGTGTCCACCGAAAACTAAAAAATAAAAAAAAAAATTAAAAAAAAAAAAAAAAAGATTAAAGGGGCTGGGTGCAGTGGCGCTCGCCTATAAACCCAGTGGCTTGGGAGGCTGAGGCAGGAAGACCACCAATTCAAAGCCAGCCTCAGCAAGAGCGAGGCACTAAGCATCTCAGTGAGATCCTTTCTCTAAATAAAATACAAAATAGGGCTGGGGATGCAGCTCATTGGTTGAGTGCCCCTGACTTTAATCCCAGGTACCAAAAAATAAATAAATTTTAAAATCAGTAACATAAGCCATGGTGGCGCATGCCTATAATCCCAGGGGCGTGAGAGACTGCGGCAGGAGGATCAAAGCCAGCCTCAGCAGCAAGGCCCTAAGTAACTTGAGACTGTCTCTAAATAAAATGTAAAATTACTGTGGATGTGGCTCTATGTTAAGTGCCCACAAGTTCAATACCCAGTACCAAAAAACCAAAAAAAAAAAAAACTCCAAAACAAACAAACAAACAAACAAAACAGCAACATAGCTGCTAAAGGGTGCTTGTTTTGTTTTGGCCTGGGATTGTGGCTCAGTCATAGAGGCACCATGTGTGAGGCACTGGGTTTGGTCCTCAGCACCACATAAAAATAAATAAATAAAATAAAGGCATTGTAGCATCTACAACTAAGAAAATTTTATTTAAAAAAAAAAAAAGTTTGGGCTGGGGTTGTGACTGGGTTCGATCCTCAGCACCACATAAAAATAAAATAAAGGTATTGTTTTCACCTATAACTAAAAAAATGTTTTTAAAAAAAAGTTTACTTGTTTTGCCTCCTGCCTACCTCTCTAATCTAACCATATACCACTTTCCTCTCCCATATGATGGACTCTTCTCCTTTTATCTTCCCTGACTACCCTATCAAAAATACATTCCCTTGACAGGTGTAGTTGTATACCTCTGGAGTCCCAGCAACTCAGGAGGCTGAGGCAGGAGGACTGCAAGTTCCAGGTTCGCTTCAGCAACTTAGTGAGATGCTGTCTCAAATTTTTAAAAAAGGGGGCTGGGGTGTAGCTCAGTAGCAGCGCACTTGCCTAGCATATGTGGGGCACTAGGTTCAATCCTCAGCACATTTGAAAAAAAAAATTATATATATATAAAGGTAATGTGTCCACTACAACTTAAAAAAAAAAAATTAAGGGCTGGAATGGGCTGGAGATATAGCTCAGTTGATACAGTGCTTGTTTCCCATGCACAAGGACCTGGGTTCAATACCCAGCACCACAAAAACAAACAAATAAGCAAACACAAAAAGGCTGGGGATGTGGCTCAGTGGTTAAGCATCCCTGGGTTCAATCCCTGGTATCAAAAAAAGATCTCCTTCCTCACCATTATTTTCCTTAACAGCAATTTGCCTCCATCAATGCACTTATCACATTTGTAGCCATGTTTATTAATTAATTCATTTGTCATCTTTCTCCCATGAGTACAAGGAGAAGGATGGCGGGACAATGTGTCTTTTGTTTAACACTGTATATCCAGTGCCAGGCATAAGGTTGGCATGACATAGAGTAGGCATTCAAAAATGTTTATTAATCCCACTATTATGTAAAATTATAATGCACACACACAAAAAAAAAACTTTGTTGAGCCAGATCCAGATGTAGTGGTATGCACCTGTATTTGGGTGGCTGAGGCAGGAGGATCCATTTAAGCCCAGGAGTTCAACACCAGCCTGAAAAACATAGTGAGACTCCCATCTTTAAAAAAAGAAAAATGTTTGTTGAATAAATGAATGATGTCAAATCATCTAAAACTATCCTGTTGATATTTTGGCTAGGGTTGCTGATTAAGGGCAGAAGCAGTGTAAAAAACAGTTTTGATAAGTTAAAACAACAGCTACAACAGGGACTAGAGCTCAGTAGTAGACAGCTTGTCTAGAATGCAGGAGGCCTGAGTTTGATGTCTAGCATCACAAATAGCAAATGCTTTACAGATCAGACATATAAGCTGAGTAGTTACATGAAGTAAAAGTGATAGGGTTGGGTTAAGGAAGATCCTGCAATTAACAAGCTGTGATTTCTCCCTCCTTAACTAGTTAGAAAACAGAAACAATGGCAAATGAAGTGACTGACTCTGAAAGTCAAAATTTGCTATTATAAATCAGGAACTTGAGAGAAACATGAAATCCATCCTATTTGTTTTAACAACCATTTCTCTTCTTTCCTCTTCATTCTTCTCTTACCTTGCTGCCCTGGGGTTGGAGTACAAATACTTGCAACCTCTTCGGGGTCGTTAACCTCTATACGTTCATCATATGCCTGATTCTCAACAATCTTGGTCTAAGCAAAAGGAGATATGATTACATATCATGGATTGTACATTAAAGATTCTGCCGGGAAATGCCTTCCAAACCATCATGGTTTCCTCCTCCTCACCCAAGACACCAATTCTACATAAAACCTTCGACCCCACCCAAACTTTCCTTAAGACTGCTTGGCCCCAGTTCAAACAATTCAGCCATTCTGCTGTAGCCCTTGTGTAGGAACTGCCAGCAGGCTGGCTGAGGACGGAGGGAATCTTGGAGGGAAATGACTTCTCTAGCAGCTCCCGCAAGGCTGTTAGATGTACATGAAAAGGCAGACAGCGGCTTTCTTCCCAGGTTCGGTCAGTTTTCCAAAAGCTGTTGGGTTTTCTCAGGGGAGGTTATAGAAGTTCTAGAAACAATTCTGTCTGGTGGTCACCTCTGGGACCGGGCTGGGGGTGGGGGCGGTGTCCCGAAGAGAGGGTCAACTCCAGTCTCTCTATGGGTCCCACTGAGTAATCCAAAAGCGTCACCTCCATCTTCACTCGTTTTGCAGATAAAAGTCCACTTAAGTTTCGTGGGGAGTAAAAGAAACAGGACAGTTGGTAGTGGGGTGGGGAAAGGGAAGAAGAGTTGTCATAGAGATGGCAAGAGGCGTCCTGTTGGGAGGGAGGAAGATAGTTCCCTTTCCGATGGGGTGAGTACGAATTACCTGGAGCCCTTCTGAATCCGTCTCCTCTATATGGAAAGAACCCCAGCCTAGGACTGGGGTCTCACTCCAATCTCACAACAGGCCACTTCAAGAATTCTACTAGGAGCAACCGGTCTGTTCTCAGTCGCTAGGTAAAATGGAAAAAAAAAAAAAAAGAAAGAAAGAAAGAAAAAACCGCGAGACTTGGTCCTACTATCGTGAGATCTCTCCCATTCACCCGCACTTACGCCTCTTCCAGCGTAGGATCTCTATTCGCCGGAAGGAGATCAAAGAGCTCAAATGAAGCCTCTCTGGGCGTTTTGGGCGGCCAACTCTTCCTGTTTGTCTATGGTTTCAGCAAATGCTTCTGTTGCGGCACCTAGCGGCCATATGTTGCAGAGCTGGTTTATTAATTTCAGCCCTCCAATTGGAAATCATATATGTTTTTCCCTGTTTAAGAGCAAGGATCCTGAGGCATGCGTTTTATCCTAGATCTGTCTAATCAGAATTTAGACATACTTTCCAGTTATTCCAAACACTTCCCCCCCCCCCCGTGCTAGAGATCAAACCCAGTACCTCACCTTGCTAAGCAAGTGCTCTACCATTGAGCTACACATTCCCAGCTCCTCCACTTTTAAGGTTCTTTTTTTTTTTTAATATTTATTTTTTAGTTATAGGTGGATATAATATCTTAATTTTATTTTTATGGGTGCTGAGGATCGAACCCAGTGCCTCACACATACAAGGCAAGCGCTCTTCCTCTGAGCCACAATCCCAACCCCTTAAGGTACTTTTATGGCTTTTATGTAATTTATACTCCTTGGTTCCGCGGTGTCCCATTACAGAGGAATACTTACACTAACAAATTATTCCTCCTTTATCTGAGATTCAAACTTAACGGTATCCTGGTGTTGTTTGTTTATTTGTTTGTTTTGGTTTTGTCGGGGATTGAACTAAGGGCTGCTTAACCACTGAGCCACATCCCAGCCCTTTTTTGTTTTGTTTTGTTTTATTTTGTTTTTGGAGGTACCAGGGATTGAACTCAGGAGCACTTGACCCCTGAGCCACATCCCCAGTCCTATTTTATATTTTATTTAGAGACAGGGTCTCACTGAGTTGCTTAGCACCTTGCTTTTGCTGAGACAAGTTTTGAACTCGCGATCCTCTTGCCTCAGCCTCCAGAGCCACTGGGATTACATTATGCACCACCGCGCTGGGCCCGGCCACATATTTTTATTTACTAAAAATTCATATGAGTTTAAGGCAGGATCTGAGTGTGTTTGTTAATTTTTAATTTTTTTTTACTTTATTGTTGCATAATAAGTAACTTTAAAAGTGCTTATTGGACAGAGTGAGGTGGCACACATCTACAATCTCAACTACTATGGAGGCTGAAGCAGAAAGATCCCAATTTCAAGGGCAGCCACAACAATTTAGCTAGACCCAGTCTCAAAATAAAAAGGTCTGGGCCAGGCTTGGTGGCACATACCTGTAATCCCAGTGGACTGAAGCAGAAGGATGGCACCTTCAATGCCAGCCTCAGCAATTTAGTGAGGCCCAAAGCAAATCAGTAAGACCCTGTCTCTAAAATAAAAAAATTTGAAAGGGCTGGGGATGTGGCTCAGTGGTTATGTGCCCCAAGTTCAATCCCTGGTACAATAAATAAATTAAATTGAATTTAAAAAATTAAAAAGACTAGGGATATAACTCAGTGGTAAAACACCCCTGGGTTCAACCCCTGTACTCAAAAGAACAATACAGGCAGGTGGAGAGTGTAGTTCAGTGGTGGGTTCAATCTCTAATAACTAAGAAAGGGAAGAGAGAGTCTTAATTTTTTTGCAAGGGGTTGGATGGGGTAGCAGGAATTCAATCTAGGGGTGTTTAACCATGAACCTTATCCCCAGCCATTTTTATATTTTATTTTGAAACAGGGTCTCACTAACTTGCTTAGGGCCTCATTAAATTGCTGAGGCTGGCCTTAAATTTGAGATCCTCCTATCTCAGCTTCCCAAACCACTGGGATTACAGGCATGAACCAAATTTAATTTTTTAATTGGTGCCTAAAAATTGTACATATTTCTGGAGCACCAGGTGATGTTTCCATACATATATACATTGTGTAATTTCAAATCAAGGTCTCCTCATTTATCTTTCTCCTCATTTATCATTTCTTTGTTTTGAAAACATTCAAAATCCTTTCTTCTAGCTTTTTTGAAGTATACAGCACATAGCACATTATTGTTATCTGTAATGATTCTACCAAAATTCAGTTCTGCAAGGTATAATTTAGTACCTATTGACTAATATTTCCCACTTGCTTTCTCCCTCCTATTATTCTCAGCCTCTGTTAACAACTATTCTACTCTCAACTTGTATGAAGTCAATATTTTTAGATTCCAAATATATGTGAGATTAAGTGGTCTTTGTCTTTCTACCTGGATTTTTCACTTAACAGAATGTTCTCTGGTTTCATCCATGTTATAGCAAATGACAGAATTTCATCCTTTTTATGGCTGAATAATATTTCAGTGTGTGTGTGTGGGGGCGAGGTACCAGGGATTGAGCCCAAGGCCTTGCACATGCTAGGGAAATACTCGACCACTGATCTACATCCCCAATCCTCTGTGTATATGTACCACATTTTCCCCTGCATCTTGGTGCAGGTCTATAATCCTAGCACTCAGAATGCTAAGGTAGGAGGATCAAAAGTTTAAGGTCAGTGTCAGCAATTTAGCAAGACTCTAAGTTACTTGGTGAGACCCTGTCTCAAAAACAAAACTTAAAAATTAAAAAAAGGGGGATGGGGATGTGGCTCAAGTAGTAGCACGCTGGCCTGGCATGCATGCGGCCCGGGTTCCATCCTCAGCACCACATACAAACAAAGATGTTGTGTCCGCCAAAAAAACTAAAAAATAAATAAATAAATAAATATTTTTAAAAAAAATTTTAAAAGGCTTTTTTACGTGACTCAGTAATTAACTGCCTCTAGGTTAAATCCCCTGTTTGGGAAAAAAAAATCGTATATACTACATTTTACTTTATACGTTTACCAGTTAGTGGACACAGGTTGATTCCATTTATTTATTTATTTGTTTGTTGTAGTTGGACACAATACCTTTATTTATTTATTTTTATGTGATACTAAGGATTGAACCTAGTGCCTCACATACACTAGGCAAGAGCTCTACCAATGAGCCACAACCCCAGCCCCAATTCCATTTCTTTGCTGTTGAAAGTCACCTCTTCTGAGGGGCTGGGGATGTGGCCCAAGCGGTAGCGTGCTCGCCTGGCATGCGTGCGGCCCGTGTTCTATCCTCAGCACCACATACAAATAAAGATGTTGTGTCCGCTGAGAACTAAAAAAAATAAATAAATATTTTTAAAAAATTCTCTCTCTCTCTGCCTCTCTCTACCTCTCTCTCTCTTAAAAAAGAAAAAAAAAAAAAAAAAAAAAAGAGAGTCACCTCTTCTGAGACCTGAGACTTCTAGTTTCAGATGGAACTGCCGGGGCTGGGGTTGTGGCTCAGTGGAAGAGTGCTTGCCTAGCATGTGTGAGGCACTGGGTTTAATTCTTAGCACCACATATAAATAAAGGTCCATTGACAACTAAAAAATATATTTTAAAAAATTAATTAAAAAAATAAAATGTGGGACTGGGGATGTGGCTCAAGCGGTAGCGCGCTTGCCTGGCAGGCCTCAGCACCACATACAAAGATGTTGAGTCCGCCGAAAACTAAAAAATAAATATTAAAAATTTTCTCTCTCTGTCTCTCTCTCCTCTATCTCTCTCCCTCTCTCTAAAAATAAATAAATAAAATTGAACTGCAGGATTGAGGATATATTTCAGTGGTAGAGCACTTGCTTGGTGTGTTTGAGGTCCTGAGTTCAGTCCCAGCACCACACACACACACACACACACCTACAAATTTTTTTTTCTATTTGTTATTTGTTATGTGTTATTGCCCCTAATAAATTTTATATATATATATATATATATATATATATATATATATATACACATGAGCATTGACTATGTGGGAGCACTTAGAAATTATATAATCTATTCTGTATTTTCTAGCTTCCTAAATGTATGAGATAGATGTCACTGCCAATTTACAGATCAGGTAATTAAGGCTAAGAGAGTTAAAATAACTTGCCTAGTCACTCAGCTAGAAAGTTCTGAAAGCAGGTTAGTCTGACTCCTAAGTCTTTCCTAAGTCTTTGCTTTAAACCATTATAATATACTGCCTCTTAGGCACTCCTTGCAAAGCCTGCTTGCAGGGATGCATTTTCTCCTTCAATTTAATTCAGCTATCATCACATTTCCAAAGAATCAGCATCAGTCGGTCTTTTATTTATTTATTTATTTATTTATTTGGTGGGGATGGAACCCAGGTTGTGGTGACTGCTAGGCAAGCACTCTACCACTGAATTGCATCTCTTCTGAATTTTATAGTGAAAGCCTTGCAAACTGCCACAACAAGGCAATAATTCTTAAAGGATTCTACTTTTTTAAAATATTGATTTTTTTTAGTTGTAGCTAGACACAATGTCTTTCTTTCTTTCTTTTTTTTTTTTTAATGTGGTGCTGAGATTTGAACTGAGGGCCTCTCACATGCTAAGCAAGTGCTTTACCAATGAGTCACAACCCCAGCCCGGAATATTTCTCTCTCTCTCTCTCTCTCTCTCTCTCTCTCTCTATATATATATATATATATATATATATATACATATATAATTTTTTTAAGTTGTAGTTGGACACAATATCTTTTTATTTTTTATTTTTATGTGGTGCTGAGGATTGAACCCAGGGCCTCGCATGTGCTAGGTAAGCACTCTACTTGCTGAGCCACAATCCCAGCCCCAGGATTTTACTTTTTTAAAGACAAGAATTTGTGGGCTGGGGATATAGCTCAGTTGGTAGAGTGCTTGCTTCATATGCACAAGGCCTTGGGTTCAATCCCCAGCACCACAAAAATAATTTGTTTATTTTTCTTAAAATATGTAAGTTTTGACCAGGTGTGGTGTAATCATGCCTGTAATCCCAGTGGTTCAGGAGGCTGAGGCAGGATGATTACAAGTTCAAAGCCAGCCTCAGCAATTTAGCAAGACCCTGTCTCAAAATAAAAAAATAAAAAGGGCTGTGGATGTGGCTCAGTGGTTGAGCATTACTGAATTCAATCCCTTGTACCAAAAAAAAGAAAAAGTGTGTTTTATAACAAAAATTTAAATACAAGTTGACATAAATCCTTCCAGAGATGCAGAGTTTTAAAATATGTCATCATTCCACTGGAGATGGAATTTTTTTTTTTAAAGGGAGAGTGAGAGAGGGAGAGAGGGAGAGAGAGAATTTTAATATTTATTTTTTAGTATTCGGCGGACACAACAATCTCTGTTTGTATGTGGTGCTGAGGATCAAACCCGGGCCGCACGCATGGCAGGCAAGCGTGCTACCGCTTGAGCCACATCCCCAGCCCTGGAGATGGAATTTAAATGAATGAGTGGGAAGTGTATAATACAGTGTCTAAGGGTACAGGTTCTGAAGTTGGGATTCTGACGTCATTTGAAAATTATCTAGCCATGAGAACTTTGGTAGAATTTTTCCTTTGTACCTTGATTTGCTCAGAGGTGAAATGAAGATAATAACGGTACCTACCTTAGAGAATTCTTATTATCTCACTTATTCCTAGATAATCTGTAAAGAAATTAATGTCTGGTAACTTTTACATGTCCCAAAAATACTAAGGAATACACAAATAAAAAGAGGCAATGTGTTATAATAAAACAGCTTGATTTGAATCCTGGCTTTACCACTTACTGTCTGTGTAAATTTGGGCAAGTGTTTAACTTCTTTGATCTTCAGTGTCTTTATCTGGATTGTTGTAAAGGATTATAGATAATATATATAAAGAATTGACACAAAATAAATACCCCCCAAATTTGCTGGTATCCTTCATTGCAGACATGTAGGTTTAATATGGATGAGTGTTGTAGGGTCAAACCCATAGGGATATGGGATAAAATGATAAAGGTAAGAACTACTGAATCAATTATGTTCTGTAAAACCTGAAATTTGTCATGAGAGAACTTCAGAAAGAATCAGAAGACTAGCTTTGAGTTCTGGTTTAGAAACTTTGGGTAAATCACACTTGTCATCATTTTATTCACATGCAAAACAGGCATAAACACAATAACTACCCTGCTTTCGCACATAGTTTTTGTTTGTTTGTGGCACTAGAGACAAACCCAAGGCTGAGCTATTTCCCTAGCCACCCTCCCTCCTTTTTTTTTTTTTTTTTTTAAGACAGGCTTTTGCTAAGTTACTCAGGGTCCACTTGAACTTAACATGCTCTTGCCTCAGCCTCCTGATTAGCTGGGATTACAGACATACGCCACTGCACCCAGCCTTTATTCCTTTTTTTATGGATAACAACAATATTCAATTTCAGTGCCATACTACATTTTGTCCATCTGTTTATGAATGGATTTGTTTGGATGGTTTCTGCTTTTTGGCTACTGTTATTTGGTTACTGAATAATATTGCTATGAATATTAGAGTACACGTTTTTGTGCTGAATTATAATTATCTTCAGTATATAGTACCAATGGATTTGCTGATTGTTTGGTGACTTTCTGAGAAATTGCAGCACTATTCTAAAGTGGCTTCAAACCCAATGCTGTGACGCTTGCCTATAATCCAGTGATTCTGGAGGCTGAGACAGGAGGATTGAGAGTTCAAAACCAGCCTCAGACCTCTCTAAATAAAATACAAAATAGAGCTGGAGATGTAGCTCAGTAGTCAAGTGCCTTTGAGTTCAATCCCCAGTACCAAAACCAAAACCAAAAAAAATGAAAAGTGGCTGCATTATTTTACATTCGCACTAGCAACTTATGAAGGTTCTACTTTTCTGCATTCTTTCCAAAACTTACTATAGCCATCCTAGTGGGTGTGGTTCACCATGTATTTTTTAATATATATATATTTTAGTTAGACCTTTTAATATATATATTTTGATATACTTTTTTTATTTATATGGTGCTGAGAATCAAACTCAGTGCCTCATACATGCTATGCAACCGCTTAACTACGCACAACTCGCCATGTATTGATTTGCATTTTTTTGCAGAGGGGTGTGTCTGGGTTTGAACCTAGAGGTATTAACCACTGAGCAGCTCCCCCAGCCCACCTCCTTTTTTTTTTTTTTTTTTTTTTTTTAAGACAGAGTCTGGCTAAATTGCTTAGGGCCCCGCTAAATTGCTGAGGTTGGCCTCGAATTTGCAGTCCTCCTCCCTCAACGACTTGTGCCACCAAGTCCCGCGCTGCTAAACATTTTTTTTTTTTTTTTAGAGAGAGAGAGAATTTTAATATTAATCTTTTAGTTTTCGGCGGACACAACATCTTTGTTTGTATGTGGTGCTGAGGATGGAACCCCGGGCCACACACATGCCAGGCGAGCGCGCTACCGCTTGAGCCACATCCCCAGCCCTGCTAAACATTTAAAAAAAAATTTTTTTTTTTTTTAATCAGCCACTTGTGTATCTTCTCGAGAAATGCCAATTCAAATCCTTTGTCCGGTTTTAGATTTTTTTTTTTTTAATTGTTGAGTTGTTAGAGTTCTTTATGTATTCTGGATACTAGTCCCTTATACACACAGATTATTTTGTATATTATGTTATTCAGTGGCTGTGAGAATGGCTTTATAGACTGTAAGAGGTGACGCAAAATGAACGAAGGCGACGACAGACAGTGAGCAAGGACAGAGGCGCCAGCTTCCACGGCTGGAGACGAGCCGTCCCTAAGTCGGGGGGAAAGCCGGTGCAGCATCCCGGTACCCAGACTTTCCCCACCCCGCCGAACCGCCCTCCGCCCTTTGACCCGCGCCGTTTCCGGTTGGAGACGTGGCTCGGGGCCGCCATCTTGGTAAGAGGCAAAGCGGCAGCTGCTCCTGTCAGGGGGGCAGCAGGTCCAGAGCGGCCGGTGCTCCCCTTGCCCGGACCCGACCCTATCCTATCCTCAGTGGAGCCAGAGCGCGGGTACGCGCCACCACCGTCCTCACCATGGTAAGACGCGAGCCAGGCCCGAACTCCGGGGGGCCGGGACTCTCTCGACCCCTCGCCCTGCCGGCGGGCCTGGTGCTGGGGCCGGAGGGGCCCCGCCCCGAGGGTCTGGAGCCCGCTGCTTCTCCTGGGACTGCAGTGTGGCCGCCCGCGCCCCACGCCCAGCCTCCCTGGAGCTCCGAGAGAGCCGACTCCAGTCCCTCTCGCCGTGGCCGCCGCACCCCACCCCCAGCCAGCTGGCCCGCCGCCTCTGCCGGGACCGGCCCCTGAGAACGACTGCGGGGACCTGGCGGTGGTAGTCGCGTGGGCCCTGGGCGCTGATGTCCACCCGGTTCTCTGAGCGTTCAGATGGCTGGGCCTCTCTCGGGAGGTTCCCGTCATTCTGTTATCAGCTGCCTTTTGTTTGTTGGAAAGGGGGAAATGGAAGCCCAGAGCGGGGAGTAACTTGTAACACTCATTCTTAGGACGCAAGTGTCGCAGAAACCTTCCACTTAGGTACAGCTTTTTAGTGTGACTGTGTATAGAACACTGGGAAAACATGAGTTATGAGGACACAAGGTTTCTGTCTGCAAGGAACACATTGTTCAGGTGAAGTAAAATGTGTATGTGGCATATAGTAATCAGATACCTCAGAGGAGGAGGAGTAAGGGGTGGGTCGTACTCTGGGACCTGTTACTTGCCTTCGGATGCATTATCTTTGTAGAGATAGGAAAAATTAATGTGGGTGAGGATGGGGGAAAACACACAACTGCTGACTCCACTAGCTTGCTTTAGCTCTGTGATTTGTGGCTATTCATGAAGTAGAAGAAATTCCTTGGTTCAGACGAGCTAGTAATTTATTTTAGTACACCTTATGCCCTTCAGTCCTTTGAAGAAGTCCTTTTGTTGTTGTTTTGACAGTAGATACTTTGATTTAAATATCTTCCTGTATATCTAAGAGGTGACAATATAATTTGGTGCCAGTCTTTATCTCTCTCTCTCTCTCTATATATATATATATATATATATATATATTATATTTACTTATTTATTAGTTGTAGTTGAACACAAAACCTTTATTTTATTTATTTATTTATTTTTGTGGTGCAGAGGCTCAAACTCAGGGACTTTCACGTGCTAGGCCAGCACTCTACCACTGAGCCACAACCCCAGCCCTGGTGCCAGTCTTACTAAGTTCTACTGTCAGTCTTTAAATGTGAACATGGATAGAGGGAAGATTTGTGTTTGGACTTGAAACCATTGAAAAAAGATTTTTTTCTTCCTCAGGTATATAAATTACATGAAGCAGGTTTGCCTCCTACAACTTTTGTATTACATGTAAAATTGTCAAAACTTTTTTTTTTTTTCCAATTCCACTATGAGGCTCAATATTTGGACAGTAATTGTTTTTAAAACTCCATTTTCTTTTACATTTGGGACATATTAATAGTTTATTTTAGACTGTATTGTAATTTTAATAGCAAAGTTAAAGTCTTGTATTATGTAAATGAAATACAGATCTTTACAAAAATCTTGTTTTTAAAAAATGTTCTTGAAACTTAGTTTTTTAAAAATTCATTGATAATTCAGGGATGGTAAATTTCTGAGTAATATGAATATAATATATATGAATAAATGTGTATATTTATACGTGTATATGTAAATTTTACATATTATTTTGACATGTGCACATATGCATACAATTGTGTCAGGTGTTTCTGAATTATTAGGGACTTGGCATGACCCAGATATCCATTTTATGTGCTCAGAAGAGCAATTTGTATCAGTACATTCTGCTGTCTTAAGTTTTTGGGGGGCGGGGGGGATACCAGGGATTGAACCCAGGAGCACTTCACCACTGAGACACATACCCAGCCTTTTTTACATTTTATTTAGAGACAGGGTCTCACTGAGATACTTAGGCCCTCAATAAATCACTGAGGCTGACTTTGAACTCATGATTCTCCTGCCTCAGCCTCCCAAGCCACTGGGACTATAGGTGTGCGCCACCAAACCCAACTTCTGTTGTCTTAATACATGGCATTGTTTCTGTGTAATGTTCTTGGATCCTACTGTATTACAAAGAGATCTCTGTATGTTAGACATGTCCAAATAGGTTGAAATTTTTGATCTACAAGTTGTATTGAAACTTCTAAAAGTTGATTTTCCTTGATATAGAATTTTCAAACATCTGGAAAAGTTGAAGAGCTTTACAGTGAACAATTTTATAACTACCAGCTAGAATCTGTAATTAACATTTCACTATACATCCTTTGTCATACATCTACTCATCCATTCATCCATCCATTCCTCTCCATCTTTATAAAAATACACTTCAAAGTAAATTATAGATACATAAAGATTATTTTTTTGGGAAATAAGTTCCCTTTGGCTTAAGTTATGGAAGTTAGTGTAAAATATCCTCCACTTTTTTTTTTTTTTTTTAAAGAGAGAGAGAGAGAGAGAGAGAGAGAGAGAGAATTTTAATATTTATTTTTTAGTTTTCGGCGAACACAACATCTTTGTTTGTATGTGGTGCTGAGGATCGAACCTGGGTCGCACGTGTGGCAGGTGAGCACACTACCACTTGAGCCACATCCCCAGCCCCGACTGTGAAGTCTTAATAAATACATAAATGAACAAATGGAAAAAACAAATGGTTTATGGGCTGGGGATGTAGCTCAGTGGTAGAGTACTTGCCTAGCATGCGCAAGCCCTGGTTCAATCCCCAGTACTGCAAAAAAAGAAAAAAAGGTGGGGGTGGGGGGTTATGATGATTTCATATAACATGAAAGAACTGTTTTGTTTTTGTTTTGGATTGAACCCAGGGCACTCAATCACCAAGACTTCCCCAGCCCTTTTTTATATTTTATTTAAAGTCAGGGTCTCCCTAAGTTACTTAGGACCTCACTAAATTGCTAAGGCTGGCTTTGAACTCTGGATCCTCCCTCCTTAGCCTTCCAAGCCACTGGGATTATAGGCAGGTGGGCACCTGGCAAGCAAGTTATCTCTTAATTTGATCCTTCTAGTTTTCTGCAAAGTAATGAGAGTATGTTCTTATTTTCTTAACATTTGTCAAAATATCATTTTACTCAGTTCCTTTTCTCACTAAACTTATATTTGAATAAACTTGATGTTAAGTCTCACAGTAGCCCCCGTCTTTAAAATTTTTACTTATCTAAAGAATGCTATTCTTTACTAAGTACAGACAGCAAACCTATTGTGGTGACATTAATATAAATGATCACAGTAAGTACAGTTCCCCAAAATTATTCATTATTAGAAAACTAGAGTTGGAATTTATGTGACTAAATCTACATATAATGAAGGAGAAACTGAAATCCTATCTATTAATAACAGGTCCTAATTAAGGAATTAGTATTGCTTTTCTTTTTTCCTTTTTCATGTACGGTAATGTAGCTGCACAACTATTGTATTCTTTATATATCTTTTTTGATTATTGTTTGAGGGTACTGCAGAGAATGAAAAGGATTTTTCATTGATTTATCGTCTACTGTGTCTTCATATAGGAAATTCACTACAATAATAACCAGTAACATCATTTAAAAAAAAAAATTCTCAGGGCTGGAGCTGTGGCTTAGTGATAGAGTGCTTGCCTGGCATTCGTAAGGCACTGGCTTCAATCCTCAGCACCACATTAAAAAATTAAAGGTATTGTGTCCACCTACAACTAAATATATGTGTATACACACACACACACACACACACACACACACGCAAGTGATAGACTTAAAATCCTGAGTAAATTACTTTTCAAATTTAAGGTTTTATTTGTGGTCTAGATTTTATTGTAATCTTCACTGTGGTTTTATTTATAATTAACTTCATATAGATAGGAAAGATAAAATAGTCCTCTATGACAGTTGTAGAAAGTAGCCTTACTATAACCATGAATTATATATGTGTATTTAATTCTGGAATCCTGAAACATTTAGAGGTTCAAGAAAGACCTTAGCTCCATGTGGTAGCACACACTTGTAATCCCAGCAACGCTGGAAGCTAAAGCAAGAGGATTGCAAGTTTGAGACCAACCTCAGCAACTTTACAAGATCTATCTCAAAATAAAAAGGACTGGGGAGCTACAGTTGTGGCTCAATACTAGAGCACTTGACTAGCATGCATGAGTTACTGGGTTTGATCTCAGCACCGCATAAAAATAAATAAATAAAATAAAGTCATTATGTCCATCTATAACTAAAAACGATAAAATAAAATTTAAAGAAAAAAAGGACCGGGCATGTGGCTCAGTGGTAAAATGCCCCTGGGTTCAATCTGCAGTACCAAAAGAAAAAACCCTTTTTTTAGAGAACTGTGTCTATTTATGCTGAACTGCCACCTGTTATTCGTCTGTCTCTTATCACACACACAATTTATTTGGATTAGGCCATTTGCCTTCTAGCAGTATAGGGTTCCCAAGTAGTTGTTATTGGAGCAGTGGGTATGAAATAGAAGTATTGTGCATTTTCTTAGACTTAGGGGTGGTAGTGGGGATTGAACCCAGGGCCTTACACATTGAATTACATCCTTAACCCTTTTTAATTTATTTTGAAATAGGATTTCATTAAGTTAATCAGGCAGGCCTGGAACTTTCAGTCATCCTACCTGAGCCTCCCCAATTGTAGACTTATAAATCTTATTGTTGTTATTGTTATTGTTGTTACTGGGGAATGAATCCAGAGGCACTTTATCAATGAGCTTATATCTCCAGTTCTTTTTTATCTTTTATTTTTTATTTTGAGACAGAATCTTGGGGCTAGAAAGTAGCTCAGTGTTAGAGCACTTGCCTAGCATGGCACACTGGGTTCAATCAAAATAAAAATAAAAAGGGTATTGCTAAATTAATGAGGTTGGCTTCAAACTTGTGATCCTCCTGCCTCAGGCTCCCAACTTGCTGGAATTATAGATGTGTCCTATCCTGCTCAACAACTTATAGAATATTATAGATTAAAAGGCATTTTGGAGCTGGGCATGGTGATGCACTCCTGTAATCCCAGCAGCTCAGGAGGCTGAGGCAGGAGGATCACAAGTTCAGAGCCAGCCTCAGCAACTCAGTGAGACCCTGTCTCTAAATAAAATATAAAAAGGGGATGCATCTCAGCGGTTAAGCACCCCTGTGTTCAATGCTGGTACCAAAAAAAAAAAAAAGGCACTTTGGATTTCATATAAACTTACTATTTAATTTCATATAAAATTAAATAGTAAGTTTATATGAATATATATAGGGATATATCAGTAAGCAATTAACTTACTCCCCAAGATTACATAATTAGGTGGCATAGTCAGGACAGAAACCTTATTCTCCCTGTTTCTTTACTCAAGGCCTTTCTGATCCAAATGCTAAATTTGCACAAATGATAGTGTACTCAAACCATGTAAATATGAAGAGAAATGTGTTTGGCTACGACTATCAAGTGTTGTTTGTTTGTTTTTTGAAAGGAGTAGGATTTATTCAAGCGAGAAGAAAAGAGAGAGAATTCCCACAAGGTGAGAAGGGACCTGATAGGGGTTGCTCCTATCAAGGGTTCTGACAGTTTCTTTTTAAAAAGCCTAAAAAGTTCTTTTCTAAAAATTAAAAAATAAATAAATAAATTTTATAAAAAATAAAATTCATCAAAGAAAATTGCAGAAGGAAAAATTAATTTATCTTTTAGTACATGCCATATTTAATAATTGATAGGCATTGGTAAACATTGATACAAAGAGAAGCTTTTATTTTGTCAAAGCATTTAAGAAGACACATGTTGTTGGGTACAGTGGCATACACCTGTATTCCCAGTGGCTCAAGACACTGAGGCAGGAGGATTGCAAGTTCAAAGCCAGGCTTCAGCAATTTAGCAAGATCCTGTCTCAAAAAATAAAAGGGCTGAGGATGTGGCTCAGGTTCAGTGCCCTTGGGTTCAATCCCCAGGACTGCTACCTCGTCCCCCCCCCAAAAAAAAAAAAAAATTGGACATATGTTAACTCACTGTAGAATAGATACCTTGTTTTAAGGTGACCATGCTATTTAGCCATTTTAGTAACTGAAACATAGTGAATACAGACTTGTGTCAACTTTGGTGGGCCCTGTAATTGCAGTGTCCTGGATGTTTGAGGTTTATGCCACACTTGGTATGGGGAATTTTGATTCTACTTTGGGAGCCTTGTTTTGCTATGTGTAGTTGATGGAACAACTCAAAAAAGAATCTCAGAGTTTTCCTGCTTGCGACCTATTTTACCATACTGTTTATCTTTTTTTTTTTTTTTAAGGAATTCGGGATTGAACCCAGGGGTACTAAACCACTGAGCCATATCCCCAGCTCTTTTTGGTTTTTATTTTATTTTGAGACAAGGTATTGCTAAGTTTCTGAGACTGGCTTTAAACTTATGATGCTTCTGCCTCAGCCTCTGAAGATGCTGGGATTAAAGCATGTACTACCATGCCCAGCCCTACTGTTTATCTTTACATGCTCAAATCCCTGAATTCATGGAAGTATGATTCAGATGCTGTTTCTTCCATCAGGTTGATCTTACTAGCTAGAGATAATTTCCTTCTCTAAATTCTCATAGCACTTTATCAGCAATTCTCAGGTTATTTACCATAGTCTGCCTCCTATTACAGTTTTGGTTTTTTTCCTCTATTTTTTGTTTTTAAATGTTTTATGTTCTCTACTGAACTTCTTGTCATTAGAATGCCAATTTGTTTTCTTCTTCATTCTTAGAGAGCATCTAGTAAGTAGAGAAGATATTCAATAAATAATTATTCAGTTGTTTTTTTTTTCCTCCAGTACTGGGGATTGAACCCAGGAGTGCTCTGTTACTGAGCTACATCCCAGCCCTTTTTATTTTGAGGCAGGGTCTCACTAAGTTGTCTAAGCTGGCCTTGAACTTGCCATCCTCCTGCCTCAGCCGACCAAGTAGCTGGAATTACATGTATACACCACCATACCCAATTAATTCAGTTATTCTTATAATAACATGGCTAAAATAAAGATTATCAATACCTTTAATTAGCCTTTGAACATGCCCAGTCGATAAAGTAAAGTGGATGGGTTGTTTCCTCCATAGCATGCATCTTTTTGTTCCTTTTTCTCTCTTATGTTGCCCTTGATTTAATTTTTAGCTAAATTCTCTCTGCATGTATGGTGGCGTTTTTAACGAGAGCTTGAACCCTGAGAACTACCCATGAATTTTAAGCATTGTTTATCTTTCTTAATATTACATATGTTAGATATGGGCTTTGAGGTCTGAAGTTTTGATCATGTTCTAGATAAACATTTGATATATCTTTACTCATAAGCCTTAAGACATAAAATTCTAATGTAGTAGAGTATAACTTCATAGGGCTGTTATCTCAACCTTTCCTTAAAAAAATTTATTTATTTTATGCATTTTAGTTGTTGATGGACCTTTATTTTTTAATTATATGTGGTGCTGAGAATCAAACCCAGTGCCTCACTCATTCAAGGCAAGCACTCTATCACAACCCCAGCCCCTAGTCTCAACTTTTTGGAGTGAGAATGAAGGCTGTACAGGAATTGTATTTACAATATGCTCCCCTTTCTTAATATTTCTCACTGCTATGAGCTGATTTTCTATGGATCATAAGAGAATTATTATTCTAGAAGATCAATACATTTCTAAAATAATATGTAAATTTTTTCCTAAACTTTTTTATGGAAAAAATTTTCTATTATTTGAATATCAAAATATGGACAGGCCCATAAATGTACGAATCCACTGCCTTGAAATGGTATAAATCATTTAATGGGATATATGCTTATTATTAGTAATGGTACTGTTTTACAATGTGAACATGTGTAATCTAAGTCTATAGTACTTTGGCTTATAATTTGTAAGCTTAGAATCTTTGCATCACTCAAAAAGAAACTCTATACCTATTAGTAATCACTCCCTATTTCCCTTATCTAATCCCCTGGCAATCACTAGTTTATCTCTTTATGACTTTGTTCTGAATATTTCATATACATGGAATCATGTAACATATAACCTATTTGGAGGTGGGGAGCACTGTGGTTGCTGGGTATCAAGCTTGCAACACTCTGCCATTGAGTACATCACCTAGTCCAAGAGGTGGCCTTTTGCATCTGATTTCTTTTCCTTAGCATAATATTTTCAAGGTTCATTTTTGTTAGCATGTATTAATACTTCATTCCTTTTATGACTAAATAACTTTTCCATTGTATGGATATTCTTTATTTTATTTATCAATTCATCAGCTGATAGACATTGATTTTTGCTTTTTGGGGGAGGATAGTGGGGATTGAACTCAGGTGCACTCAACCATTCAGCCCCTTATTTTGTATTTTATTTAGAGACAGGGTCTCCCTGAGTTGATTAGCACCTCATTTTTGCTGAGGCTGGCTTTGAACTCACAATCCTCCTGCCTTAGCCTCCTAAGCTGTGGTATTACAGGCATGCACTACTGCACCTGGCGATTTTCACTTTTTAGGTATTATGAATTATGTTAAGTATGAACATTCATGTACAAGTTTTTGTGTGGTCCAACTCTTTTCTGGGGGAATTTTGGGATAAATCTACCTTACATTTGGAAATATATGGCATTTAAACCCTTAGTGAACCAGCACAGAAGTTTACTTGCTTGTCATTGGTAAGGTGAAACAACAATCACATTTTAATTTTGTTCTTTTTATTTTTGCTAGACATATGTGTATGGTTGAAACATGAACCTCCTATGATAAAAATTAATGTGAAAACAAATTTCTTGAGTATGTTTAGTCTTTGACATATAAACAAAACCTGTAGGTGGTGATACTTTTAGATTAATTTCTGGTAAGGTACTAGGGTATTATCATTATTTGTGTGTCAAAATTATAAGAAACTTCTTTTTTTTTTTTTGGTACTGGAGAGTGAATCCAGGGGTGCTTAACCACTGACACATCCTCAGCCATTTTTTGTATTTATTTATAGAGACAGGGTCTCACTGAGTTACTTAGGGCCTTGCTAAATTGTTGAGGCAGGCTTTGAATTCTCAATCCTCCTGCCTTAGCCTCCCAAGCCATTGGGATTACAGATGTATGCCACCACATCCAGCTCAGAAACCTTATTCTTTTTTAAAATATTTTTTTAGTTGTAGTCGGACACAATAACTTAATTTTATTTGTTTATTTTTATGTGGTGATGAGGATTGAACCCATACCTAGCATGTGCTAGGCAAGTGCTCTACCGCTGAGCCACAACCCCATCCCAGTGTAAGTTGTTTAGAGCCTTGCTAGATTGCTGAGACTGGCTTTGAATTTGGATTCAAAGCCAGTCTCAGCAATCAGTTGCATCAGCCTCTCAAGTCATTGGGATTATAGGCATGTGTCACCATGTCCAGCTGATTTTTGTTTGTTTGTTTTGGTACTGGGAATTGAACTCAGGGGCACTTGACCACTAAGACACATTCCCAGCCCAGCTGTCTGTTTTTGAGAGGAGGTCTCACAGTGTTGCTTAGGACGGCCTTGAACTCTGGGCTCAAATAATTCTACCTCAGCTTTTCATGTTCCACTGTACCCAGGGACTTTTTTAAGTACTGAGGAATATCTACATCCCCATTCCTTTTTACTTTTTTTTTTTTAAGTTGTCAGTAGACCTTTATTTTATTTATATGCAATGCTGAGAATCAAACCCAGTGCCTCACATGTGATAGGCAAGTGCTCTACCACTGAGTTACAACCCCAGCCCTTTTCTTTTTACTTTTTTATTTTGAGATAGGGTGTTGCTAAATTGCTTAGGGTCTCACTAAGTTACTGAGGCCAGCTTCATATTTGCAATTCTGCCTAAACCTCAGGAATTGCTGGGATTACAGGTGTGCACCACTGTGGCCAGCTTTTAAACTGCTTAGTGATTTATGACTTAAAAAAACTAACTTTAGTTGGGATAACAGGTAAATTTCATAAACATAAACAGAACTGTATAACTCCTAACACCACTTCTTTCTAAACTTGGGTTATTATTTGTGAAATGGAACAGTTGATAATATTATTTTTTGAGATTTCACACAAGAAAACCTGGACCCATTTGAAGTAAATCAATCTGTAAAAACAAAAATCTGTTCAATAGAGGGAAATTACTTGTGCAAGGTATCAATCAAACATTTTCTAGAATGAATTGTTTTTTATCTTACTGCTTAGAAATAAGCATGCTGTTCAATGTCTCCCAAATATCCTAATTCTTCTTTTTCTTCTTCCTTTTTTAAACTGTACATGGATAGAATGTAGTCCTTGCACATGCTAGGCAAGCATTCTACCACTGAGCTATACCCCAACCCTTTTTATTTTTTATTTTGAGCCAGCGTCTTGCTAAATTGTCAAGGCTGGTCTTGAACTTGTCATCCTCCTGCCTTAACCCCCCCCCCCCAGTACCTGGGGTTACCAATGTAAGCCACCACACCTAGTTTCTAATTATTTATCCTTGAAAGACGAGGATGGGTTCTCCTATAATTATTCTAAAAGCATTAATATATTAAAACTATAAGAATATTCAAACTGACTTTTCCCATCAAACTGCTCATCTGTAGGGGACAGATTTCTATAAAATTGAAAATAAAAAGTCTCATCAATAGGATTTTGATATTTCAGAGGTCATATCTTAGCATTTAGGCTTCCCAAATGTGTAAAAATCTTTTTTTGTTATTTGTGCTTAGGAACTCTTGTATTCTAACACTCAAGAGACTGTTGACTCTGTACTTAATTTTCTTACTCCTCTGTATTGGCATTGAAGGTCTCCCTTCTTCCTTTGGTGCTTTGTTTTATCTAATGAAATGCTGGAAGAAGGCTGCTGGGTCTTGTTCATTGCCTAGTATTTAGGTTTTTATTATACAGATTGTTTGACTATCTGGGAATAGCATAGTGGGGGATGGGAATGCAAATGATAAATTTAGACTGGCTAGATTGGTTTCATATTCTAGGTAAAAAGTAAAGGTCAGGGGCTTCTTAAAAGGCTGCTTAAATACCTTTAATCTGCTTTTAGTTTTAGGTGCACACAGTATCTTTATTTTATTTCAATGTGGTGCTGAGGATTGAACCCAATACCCCACGCATACTAGGTGAGCACTCTTATCACTGAGCTACAACCCCAGCCCTAATTTTACTTTTTTTAATTAAAAAAATTTTTTTGGTACTGGAGACTAGACTTCTGTTTTGACTGGAAATTTTCTGTGTTTTTTTTTTTTTTAGAAAAAAAACAAAGTTACCAGGGCTAGAGTTGTGGCTTAGTGGTGGAGCGCTCGCATAGCATGTATGAAGCCCTGGGTTTGATCCTCAGCATCACATAAAAGTAAATAAATAAAATAGAGGTATTGTGTCCAACTACAACTAAAAAATAAATATTTTTTAAAAAGTTATTCTTTATGGGTGTGCCAAATCGGAGAATAACCCAATTCTGGGACACAACCAACCCATTACAAATATATATGTAGAATTAGAAAAGGTTATTTATTTAATTAATACATAATAATTTTAAAATAGTTAAAATAAATATTATTTAAAATAATAATTTTCTTTATGTATATTATTGAGAAATGGAATAATAGTTTCATTTTCCTCTACTTTACATTAATCTTAAAAATTACACACTACAATTAAAGAAGCAGTAGAATGTGAAAACATTGTAATAGTAATCATGTTACTAAATAACCTGAATGTATCAAATCTGTATAATATCCCCTGAGACATTGAGAAAACAGAGATGATGAAATATTAATTAGTACTTATAATGTGTGTTCCTGGCAGGTGCTGTTGGCAGCAGCAGTCTGCACGAAAGCAGGAAAGGCTATTGTTTCTCGACAGTTTGTGGAAATGACCCGAACTCGGATTGAAGGCTTATTAGCAGCTTTCCCAAAGCTCATGAACACTGGAAAACAGCATACATTCGTTGAAACGGAGAGTGTAAGATATGTCTACCAGCCTATGGAGAAACTGTACATGGTACTAATCACTACCAAAAACAGCAACATTTTAGAAGATTTGGAGACCCTAAGGCTCTTCTCAAGAGTGGTAAGAGTCTTTCTGTAATAATTCTGGGTTCCACTTTTTTTTTTTTTTTTTTTTGATATGGGAGATTTAACCCAGAGGCACTTTACTATTGAGCTTCTTATTTTTAATTTTGAGACAGGATCTCACTAAGTTGCTTAGGACCTTGCTAAATTGCTGAGACTTGCCTTGAACTTGCGATCCTGCCTCAGCCTCCGAAGTTGCTGGGATTACAGGCATGACCTGACACCTGGCTTGGTTCCACATTTTTGTGTGAAGTTAGTTTTTCCTCCAAGACAGCTTATGCTTATCAGTTTGTAGGCTCTGCTTCTCCCATTTCAGCAGTTTATTGCTACAACTCCTTATTCATTCAGCAGACATTGGGTCCTCTCCTGAACTCTAAGTATCCCAGAAGAGAATACAGAAATTCATTCCTTCCTTCTTTATTTTATTTATTTATTTTTATGTGGTGCTGAGGATTGAACCCAGCCCTTGCATGTGCTAGGCGAGTGCTCTGCCACTGAGCCACAACCCCAGGCTGTAACAGTCTCACTAAATTATCAAGCAGCTGATAACAAACTTTTTCCCTGCTTCAGTCTTCCATGTACCTGGGATTACAGGTATGTGTCATCATGCATGGCTAGTGCCTTTATATTTAGGAAATTTATTTGGCCATGTATTTTAGATAAGGCTAAATGATGCAGACACAGAAACAAAGACTTTATGCCAAAGTCTTGCTTAAAATAAAGACTGGAAGGAGCTAAGAAAGGTATTCAGGTTTAATGAAATTTCTGTATTTGAAAGAATAAGACCTAGCCAGGCTTGGTGGCACATGCCTGTAGTCCCAGCTGCTTGCCTCCCAAGTTCAAAACGAACCTTAGCAAAAAAGCAAGGCATTGAGCAACTCAGTGAGACCCTGTCTCTAAATAAAATAGAAAATTGGGCTGGGGATATGGCTCAGTGGTCAAGTGCCCCTGAGTCTAATCCATGCTCCCACCCCACCCCACCCCCCACACAAAACAAAGAATAAGACTTAGGTTGGGGTTGTGGATTAGTGGTATCGCGCTTGTTTAGCATGTGTGATGCACTAGGTTCGATTCTCAGCACCTCATACAAATAAATAAAGGTCCATCAACAACTCAAATATTTAAAAAAAAAAAAAAAAAAAAGAATTAAGACTTGGAAAAAACTACTAGTAAATGCAAAATCTTTCTTTTCCATTGCTGTCCATGATTAGATTCCTGAGTATTGCCGAGCCTTAGAGGAGAATGAAATATCTGAGCACTGTTTTGATTTGATTTTTGCTTTTGATGAGATTGTTGCCCTGGGATATCGGGAGAATGTTAACCTGGCACAGATCAGAACCTTCACAGAAATGGATTCTCATGAGGAGAAAGTGTTCAGAGCAGTCAGAGAGGTGAGTGGGGTCCTCTTTGGGACTACTGGTTTTAATGTCTTTTAGCTTTCACTAATCTGATTTTCCTGTTTTTACTTGATAATGTAGATTGTACACAAAGTTATATCCACATGTCTCTTTTTGTAGACTCAAGAACGTGAAGCTAAGGCTGAGATGCGGCGTAAAGCAAAAGAATTACAACAGGCACGGAGAGATGCGGAGAGACAAGGGAAAAAAGCACCAGGATTTGGGGGATTTGGTAGCTCTGCAGTATCTGGAGGCAGCACAGCAGCCATGATCACAGAAACCATCATTGAAACTGATAAACCAAAAGTGGCACCTGCACCAGCCAGGTATAATCCAGTGTATTACCAGCCAGAGGAAGGCTGTATTTGTATACTTGGGAGTGATTAGTGAATGTGGTATTACTACTTTTACGTAAAAGAGAGTTCTTTTACAGATCATGCTATGACCTCAGTTTCCTACTAGAATTGCCTTATGTAGGGAAGGGAGGGGGTGTTTAACTGTTTATGGAACATGGATATTTAATCTTAATGTTTAAGGGGAATCTCTGAACTATGAAGTTATATGCAGAATTTTGTTTGTGTAGTTATTTTATCTGAATGGAAGCTACAGAGTTTTCATCTGATCATTATGTGATTAAAAAAATGCATATTTGGGCCAGGTGCCTTGGTGCATACCTATAATCCCAGCAGCTTGGGAGGCTGAGACAAGAGGATCTTGAGTTCAAAACCAGGTTCAGCAACTAACAAGGCTTGATCAACTTAGTGAGATCCTGACTCTAAATAAAATATAAAAAAGGACTGAGGATGTGGTTTAGTGGCGAAGCATCTCTGGGTTTAATCCTTGGTACCAAAAAAAACCCCCAAAACCCACATTTGGTCTGGGTACTGTAAGCTTACATATTAATAATGACTATCAAGTTTTGGCAGGTTCGTATTAGACTATCATAGTCTACTTGTCCACCAACAGTAGGAAGTTTGGATTTTCCATTTGAGGTCTTTACATTCCTCCTAAGAATAGCTCAGGGGCTGAGGTTATAGCTCAGTGGTAGAGTGCTTGCCTCACATGTGTGAGGCACTGCGTTCAAACTTCAGCACCATATTAAAAAAAAATAATAATAAAGATATCGTGTTCATCTACAATTAAAAAAAAAAAGAAAGAATAGCTTCTGGGGGGGCTGGAGCTGGAGCTCAGTGGTAGAGTGTTTGCCTCATACATGTGAGGCAGTGGGTTTGATCCTCAGCATCACATAAAAATAAATAAAGAATAGCTTCAGGGAAAGCTTCTTTGATGTGGGGTCATTAATGTTTTGGGCTTCTGCGTATATGTATGTGTGTTCTTATTTTGTATTCTTCAACCTAGGCCTTCAGGCCCCAGCAAGGCTTTGAAACTTGGAGCCAAAGGAAAGGAAGTAGATAACTTTGTGGACAAATTGAAATCTGAAGGTGAAACTATCATGTCCTCTAATATGGGCAAACGTACCTCTGAAGCAACCAAAGTGCATGCTCCACCTATTAATATGGAAAGGTAAGAATTAATTCTTTCAGTAAGTAGAGTATTACATTTTTTAAAAAATCCTCTTTTGATGTGCTATAAGTTCTTTTTTTGGGGGGGTGGTATACTGGGGATTGAACCCGAGGACCTCACACATGCTAAGCAAGTACTCTACCACTGAGCTATACCCTCAGTCCCATTTTTTGTACTTTTTAATATTTCCTGATTATTATTATTATTGTGGTTTTTTTTTTTTGTGTGTGTGTGTGTGCTGGGGATTGAACTTAGGGCCTTATGCATATGAGGCAAGGACTCTACCAACTGATCCCAGCCCCTAATTTTTCCTGATTTGAAAGATATATACAGAACATATTCTAGATATTAACTTAAGGTATTTTTAAAATTTTTTTTCAGCCACCCGTTTTTGCCTTTTATTGGGTAAGTTAAGCAAAAGTGATTTGTCTAGCGTGGAGCAAGTCTCTTAAAATAAAGTTTGAATTAGCTGGGCCTGGTGGCGTACTCCAGTAATCCCAGAGACTCAGGAGGCTAAGACAGGAGGATTCCAAGTTTGAGGCCAACCTCAGCAAATTTTCAGACCCTGTCTCAAAATAGAAAATTAAAAAGAATCAGGGCAGACTGGGGTTGTTGCTCAGTGGTAGAGCCCTTGCCTAGCATATGTGAGGCACTGGGTTTGATTCTCAGCACTACAATAAATAAATGTATAAAATAATGATCCATTGACAACTAAAAAAAAAAAAAAAAGGATACAGCTTAGTGGCTGAGTTCAATCCTTAGTACCAAAAAAGTTTTAAAAATGGATTTGAATGAGAGGTCTGATGACTCTGCACTATATTTTGGCATATTTTTCTAATTAAATTGTAAAGAAAAACCATTCTTTAATCCAAAATTTTTAAGTAACTTTAACAGCAGGTTAACATATTTTGCCTTTTAAGTATTTGAACCTGGTGTAGAATATTTTGGTTTGTCTTTTATTTCAGGATTGAGACAGTGGTTTATAACATTTTTAAGTGGTGGTTGATCAAGTTCACATTTTCATGACTCAGAATTCTTCTCTTGAGTCCAGACCTTCTACTGTTGCTAATGGTATTTAGGTCAAATGAAAGATGAGTCTGGGAGGATATCTCAATTAGGTCTATATAAAAGTAGAGTATTTACTCTTTAAGTGTTCTATTCTGTGTGAAAATGAATAGAGTTTCATCCAGATAATTCTCTTGACTCACTGAAGTGCCTGTCCTATTCCTGTTGGCTGTTTTAAGTGAGACAAAGGCATCACACTTTTAAACACAGGTTGGAGACCATCACATTAGAGATTAAGGTTCTTTTTAATCATGAAGAACCTCTTGAGTGCAGAAAAACTCTTGTGAAGGTAAAATGGGACCCTGCATTATCTTAAGATATATAGTCCTTTGTGATCTTGAGTCTGAAAACGTTTGTTTTGAGGAAAATAAGAGTTGAAATAGAGAATGAACTGAAGTTCACCCAACTAAAATAGTTTTATTATAGAATTTTGATAGATTGTATTTAATAATCACCCATAGTAGCAGCACTTTTTAATTTTACTTATTTTGTTATTAAGTTATATATTCCTATAGCACAAAATTCAAAAGGTTTCAAAAGACATTAATATAAAAAGTATTCCTCCCACCTAGACATGCAAGTTTTTCATTGTGGAAGCAACTGACATCAACTAGCTTTTTGTATATCCTTCTGAAGAGATAGTCTATGATGTATAGAAGAATAAAAATGTATCTTTTTTTATTCCTTTATTTTTATGGTATTGGGGATTGAAACCAAGGACATTCAACCATTGAGCCACATCCCCAGCCTTTTTAATTTTTAGTTTGAGACAGTATTGCTAATTTGCTCAAGCAGGCTTTAAATTTAAGATCCTTCTACCTGAGCCTCCTGAGTAGCTAGGATTACAGGCTATGCCTGACTTCTTTTTCATTTTTATACAAAGCAGCAGCATTCTAGCCAGGTGCCATGGTGCAAAGATATAATCCTAGCATCTGGGGAGGTTGAGGCAGAGGATCAGGAGTTCAAAACCAGTCTCAGCAATTTAGCAAAGAACGCCCTAGGTAATTTATTGATGCCCTTTCTCAAAAATTAAAGGTAAAAAAGGGCTGGGGATGTGGCTCAGTGGTTGAGCACCCCTGGGTTCAATCCCAGTACCAAACAAAGCAAAGCATTGTCTAATTGCTTTTTTGCATTTAATTATTTATAGATAAGAATTTCCTCATTTGAGGGATTTATTATTATTATTATCATTATTGGAATTGGGGCACCCATGGGTGCTCTAGCACTGTTTTACATCCTCAGGCCTTTTCAGTGTTTGTTTCGAGATAGGGTCTCCCTAAATTAAAAAACAGGCTTGCCTGGAACTTGCTATCTTCCTGCCTCAGCCTCCCACGTAACTGGGATTACAGGAGTGTACCACCATGTCCTGCAGTATTATTATTATTATTATTATTATTATTTACCAGGGATTCAAACCAGGAGGCTCAACCATTGAGTCACAGGGTGTTGCTAAGTTGGTCAAGGCCTCGCCAAGTTGCTGAGGCTGGGTTTGAACCTGCGATCCTCCTGTCCCAGGACACTTGGCTTATAGGCATGCACCTATAATTTCTTAAAGTTTAAAATTGTTTTTTTTTTTTTTTTTTTTAAAGAGAGAGAGAGATTTTCTCAACACTTATTTTTTAGTTTGTCAGCGGACACAACATCCCTGCCTGCATGTGGTGCTGAGGACCGAACCCGGACCACAAACATGCCAGGCGCAAGCACGCTACTGCTTGAGCCACATCCCCAGCCCCTTAAAATTGTTTTTAAATAAAAAGATTTTTCAGTTTTTTCTCCTCATCCCCCCACAGCTGCCTTGTACTCATTCATATTGATATACCTTTATGTATTTTTTTTAATGTTTATTTAGTTGTAGATGAACACACAGTATCTATATTTGTTTTTATGTGGTTTGAACCCAGTGCCTCACACATATGAGGCAAGCACTTTACCACTGAGCTACAACCTCAGCCCCTACCTTTATGTATGTATTTGTGTATCTGTGTATGTATGCATGTATTTATTTATTTTGTGGTGAATACATACATACATACATACATACAGGTAGGGGCTGGGGTTGTGTTGCTAGGGATTGAACCCAGGGCCTTGTGCATGTGAGACAGGCACTCTACCAACTGAGCTATATCCCCAGCCTCCTTTATATATTTAAGCAGTTCCCCACAGATGGACATTGAAACTTTTTTTTACTACAAATAATTCTTTTTTAAAAAAATTTTATTAAAAAATTAAATACATTGATTTTAATTACGTATGTAATACATTAATTGTTTAAAAAGTAAAACATTAAATTTTTATTATTTAAAAAATTTTTTATTTATATATGTGGTATGTATTTCAATTCTTATTACACATATAGAGCACAATTTTTCATATCTCTGGTTGTATATAAAGTGTATTCACACCAATGTGTGTCTTCATATATGCACTCTGTATAATAATGATCATCACATTCCACCATCATTTCTAACCCCATGCCTCTTCCCCTCCCCTCCAACCCCTGCCCTATCTAGAGTTTATCTATTCCTCCCATGCTCCCTCTCTCTGTCCCACTATGAATCAGCCTCCTTGTGACAGGGAAAACATTTGGCATTTGGTTTTTTGGAATTGGCTAACTTCACTTAACATTGTCTTCTCTAACTCCATCCATTTACCTGCAAATGCCATGATTTTATTCTCTTTTATTGCTGAGTAATATTCCATTGTGTATATATACCACATTTTCTTTATCCATTCATCTACTGAAGGGCATCTAGGTTGGTTCCACAGTTTAGCTGTTGTGAATTGTGCTGTAATTTTAATTATATAGATCTTTCACCTCTTTTGTTGATTCCTAAGTTTTGTTGTTGTTGTTGTTTTATTTATTTATTTATTTTAGGCTATTGTAAATGGGTGGTTTTCCTCGTTTCCCTTTCTGAGGATTTGTCACTGATATACAGAAATGCCTTTGATTTATGGGTGTTGATTTTATGTCGTGCTACTTTGCTGAATTTATTTACTAGTTCTAGAAGTTTTCTGGTGGAACTTTTTTGGGATCTTCTAGGTATAGAATCATATCATCAGCAAATAGTGCCAGTTTGAGTTCTTCTTTTCCTATGTGTTTCCCTTTAATTTCTTTCATGTAATTGCTCTGGCCAGTGTTTCAAGAATTATGTTTAAATAGAAGTGGTGAAAGATGGCATCCCTGTTTTGTTCCAGTTTTTAGAGGGAATGCCTTCAATTTTTCTCCACAAATGATTCTTTTTGTTATTAATAATATTTTTGGTTGGTTGTTTTGTGGTACTAGATACTCTATCATTGAACCACATCTCCAACCCTTTTTATTTTTACTTTTATTTTGAGACAAGGTTTCACTAAGTTGCCCAGGCTGGCCTCACACTTGCAGTTCTCCTGTCTCTGTTTCCAGAGTTGCTGGGGTTATAAGTATATAGTGCCATACCCAGTCTACAAGCAATTTTTTGTGAATAATAATACATTGTTTTGCACAGGTGACAATTTAGTTATAGAACAAATTCTAGAGAGTTGCTGAATCAAAGAGAATAATGCTTTAGATTTTGATAAAGCAGCAGCATCTTAAATATTTTTTGATGGCTAATCACCCGGAGAAAGAGAGTTTTGGTTTCTACCTTTCTCAACAAATTAACTACTTTTTCTTTGTAGTGTGCATATGAAGATTGAAGAAAAGATTACGCTAACCTGTGGACGGGATGGAGGATTACAGAATATGGAATTGCATGGCATGATCATGCTTAGGATCTCAGATGACAAATTTGGCCGAATTCGTCTTCATGTGGAAAATGAAGATAAGAAAGGGGTACAGCTACAGGTACGTATTTAGACTTTGGTCTACCCAGCACAGTTGTCATCTTCTTACTCTTTTTTTAAAAAAATTTTTTATAATGCTAGAGATTGAGCCATGGGCTTATACATAGTAGACAAGTGCCCCATCACCAAGCTACATTCCTAACCCAAAGCACAGTGTTTCTCAACTAAAAGTCCTCATGAACCACAGAATACAGAAAATTATTTAAGTAATAGAGCTAGTGCCATTGTAGATGCATAGGAAAGAAGTTAATATATTACATACAGTGGTTCCTGAGTGATAGATTGTAGCAGTATTAGAATGACTTTCAAATATTGGGGTTGAATGAAAGATCCTTTTGAAATTTAGTAGGTGATTTCTTCATATCACTAACAATAGCGGCAAAGAGATGTTTAACTATTATGAAAAAAGTAAAATAATTTAGTTTCTTACTTGAAATATGGTTTTCTTACCAGGCATAGTGGCACATGCCTGTAATCCCAGTGACTCCGATGGCTAAAACAGGAGGATCATAAGCAACTTAGCAAAAAACTTTATTAGGAGATATTTTATTAAAACAGATATGACAATCAGTTTAGTCATTCTGTCCTTTATAAACTGCCAGAGTTTGTTTTATTAGATGAATGGCAGTATCTAGTAATGGTATATTTGAAAAGTGCAGGGCTGGGGCTGTGGCTCAGCAGTAGTTCTCTTGCCTGCCATGTGTGAGGCACTGGGTTTGATTCTCAGCACCACATATAAATAAAATAAAGATCTATCAACAACTAAATAAATAATTAAATAAATAAACAGTGCATAAAATACTTACCAGAATAAATATGTGTGGACAAATATTAAATGTATTTGAACCCTTGTATCTTCTTATTATGGTGGTTCTTTTCACATTTTATTTAGGTGGTTGATTTTACATCTTGTTCAACAACAAAGCCTTTTCAGGGAAAAGTGTATTTTTGTCTATTTTCCCCATAATCAGCAGAATTCTCTTTTGGAAGTAGTGCTTTTATAATTTGACAACATCGTTGCTGGCTATTAAAGTATATGTAGACTGCTACCCAGAAGTGACTTATTTTTTCTTTCTTCTAATACAATTTATTTTAAAAAGATGAGACTTTTTCCCCAAAACCAGGGATTGAACCCAGGTGCATTTAACCACTGAGCCACATCCCCAGCTCTTTTTATTTTGAAATAGGGTCTCACTAAGTTGCTTACGTTCTCTAAGGCAAAATTACAGCTAGTCTCTACAGATAGCTTTTTCCTTTCTTTTTTTAAAGAGAGAGGGAGAGAGAATTTTAATATTTATTTTTTAGTTATCAGTAGACACAACATCTTTGTTTTGTATGTGGTGCTGAGGATTGAACCCGGGTCGCATGCATGCCAGGCGAGCACGCTACCGCTTGAGCCACATCCCCAGCCCCAGCTTTTTCCTTTCTTATCTGTTTTTCTATAAGGCCAAGACTGCTATCTGACCCTGGCAGCTGATGATCATCTGACTCCAGTCATCGTGTGCGTGCGTGCGCACTTGTTTTGTGTTACACTCTACCACTGAACCTCACTCCTTATTCCCTGATTTAGTCTTCTGCAAGAAATAGCTCCCTGTTGAAGTATTTTTGGAAAGGACCTGGTTATTATTCTTTGACTTTTTCAATTATAAGTTGTTTCTTTGTTTTGGTACTGGAGATTGAACCCAAGGACACTTAACACCTGATCCACATCTCCAGTCCTTTTAAATATTCTATTTAGAGACAAGGTCTTGTTAAGTTGCTTAGGGCCTTGCTAAGTTTCTTAGGCTGGCATCAAACTTGGAATTCTCCTGCCTCAGCTTCCTGAGCTACAGGGATTATAGGTATGCACCAGTGTACTCAGCTTTGACACTTTATCTTAGATGTTTAGATTATGGGCCATGTAAGCCCAGAGGGAGTTTATTTCTTGTCTTATCCTTTTTGAACCTAAGTTTTCCTTCCTGACTCATTCCAGACCCATCCAAATGTGGATAAAAAACTTTTCACCTCAGAGTCTCTAATTGGCTTAAAGAATCCAGAGAAGTCGTTTCCAGTCAATAGTGATGTAGGAGTGCTAAAGTGGAGACTACAGACCACAGAGGAATCTTTTATTCCACTGACAAGTAAGTGCCTCTAACCATTTCCACTGAACTAGTCTACATTGAAAACTTGAAATAATCCTAGCTTGTACACTTTCATTTTCTTTGCCATAGAAAAGTTATTTTTGACAAAATGGTCTTTCAAAATTGCTTTTAATCATTTGCTTTACTTTTTTTTTTTGTTTTGTTTTGTTTTTGTTTTTTGAGGTAGTGGATATTGAAACCAGAGGCACTGAGCTTATATTCCCAGCCCTTACTCCCCACCCCACCCTTTTTCCCCTCCGTTTTCGATAGGGTCTCCCTAAGTTTTCCAGGCTGGCCTTGAAATTTTGATCCTCTTTCCTTCTGGGTAGCTGGGATTACAGGTGTGCACAACAGTGTCTGACTTCACTTAAATTTTTCATATATATAGTTTATATTAGAATGTTTTAAGCCTGCAGATGTTAATTAGCTTGGATTTGCAATCTTACCTTTTTTTTTAATATTTATTTTTTAGTTTTAGGTGGACACAGTATCTTTATTTTATATTTATATAGTGCTGAGGATTGAACCCAGTGCCTCATGCATGCTAGGTGAGCACTCTACCACTGAGCCACAATCTCAGCCCCATTTTTTTAATATTTTATTTTTTAGTTATAGTTGGACACAACACCCCCATTTTATTTATTTATTTTTATGTGGTATTGAGGACCAAACCCAGGGCCTCACATGTCCCAGGTGAGCGCTCTACTGCTCAGCCCCAGCCCCAGCCCCTGTCATCTTAACTTTTATCTACTCTTTTTCCATACTTGATTTTAGTCAAAGTGTTGAGGCAATTTTACTTTTTTTCTGATGTTCTAGTATGACTGCTTTGCTTTACTCCTCAGTTAATTGCTGGCCCTCGGAGAGTGGAAATGGCTGTGATGTCAACATAGAATACGAGCTACAAGAAGATAACTTAGAACTGAATGATGTAGTTATCACCATCCCACTTCCGTAAGTGGTGTCCCCCACATAATCATGTTCCCTATGTTAGCTTATAGAACTGGTCTTTTTGGAGGAAGCACCTTGTTGCAGTGCATTCTAAGGTATTTGCTTTTTAAAAAGACCAATTGTAAAAGAAGCAAGACACTAAAGGCTACTTACTATATGATTCTACTTCCAAGACTTTCTGGAAAAGGTAATATACTTAGAACAACATCAGGAAGTAGAGGGAAAAGTATTTGGCTACGAAAGGACAGAAGGAACTTCAGGGGATGATGGAAATGTTCTATGATGTGATTTTGATGGTGCTTACAAGACTGCATACATTTGTTAAAATACATTGAGTGTATAAGCTTTGGCTTTCGGTTCAAACCAGTCAAACAAAAAAGCCAGTTGTAGTTTTGGGGCCAGGTATTAGTTCTTAGCGTCTTCATGTAATAATGAAGATTTCCAAAAGGAGGAGCCACTTTTCAGTCACATTTTCTTTGTTTTGTTTCACAAAGAAATTGAGTCTGTCAGACTGAATTTTTATTTTTCACTGACTGTCTTAACTATCACTAAAGATGAGAATATATTCAGTGGAACTATTGATTCTTGCTGAAACAAGATATCTACATCAGTTTCAGTAAATTTTCTCATAGTTTTATTAAGTATAATTAACATAAACTACACATATTTAAGTTGTGCAAAGTGGTTAAGTTTTGACATGTGTACCTATGCAACTGTCAATACAATCAAGAAAATGAAAATGCCCATTACCCCGTTACCCCTTCAAAATTAGTTCTAGTAATTCCCCCCCACCGCCCCCCCACCCCCTGTGGATACAACATCTTTATTTTTATGTGGTGCTGAGGATCAAACCCAGCGCCCTGCACATGCCAGGCGAGCACATTACCACTTGAGCCACATCTCCAGCCCCTCTAGTGCCATGCACTTAAATGATCTACTCTCCAGGATCATCTGAAAATATTCTCCACCTTAAATTTATTTCCTCATTTACATTTTCAGTGACTTGTACATTTGTACTTCCTTAGTGAATCTCAGCTGCACTCCTTTAATCCTGAATAAGTACCAGGTTTAATTATGAAAAATAGTATATTTTTAGAGGATCTTTACTATTGTTGTGGAGAAAATGGTACTAACTTATATTTTTGTTCCCTTTTGATTAACTCAGTCCTTTACATTGTCAAGTCTGGTTTGTCATTTGTCATTCTTAGTTCTTTTTTTTTTTTTTTTTTTTTTGTGCTGGGGATTGAACCCAGGGGCTTAACACTGAGCCACATCCCCAGCCATTTTTTTAAAAAATATTTATTATTTAGTTGTAGTTGGACACAATACCATCATTGTATTTATTTATTTTTATGTGGTACTGAGGATGGAACCCAGGGCCGCACACGTGTGGGTGTGAGGCAAGCGCTCTACTGCTGAGCCACAACCCCAGCCCCCAACCCCAGCCAGTTTTTATATTTATTTAGACTTTATTTAGAGATAGGGTCTCACTAAGTTGCTGAGGTTGGCTTTGAACTCTAGATCCTCCTGTTTCAGCTTTCTGAGATGCCAAAAGATTTATCTGATTTATAATCAAGTGGATTCTCATTTGATAAATGCGCCTGGCTCTTATTTCCATTTTTAAAGATATACTTTATAACCAATATCATATATATATATATATTAAATAGACATATATACAGATATAAGTATTGACATATATATCACACACGAATATATAAATCCTGTTATTCACAATTTGGTTATTCTTGTGGAACAATAGATGGCTGCCTTGAAACGTTGTAGGATTTGGGCATTGGTAATAGGTGGGGTTTTGTTTGTCAAGATTTATTTTACTAGACTATTTTTAGGATGCCACAATTTTTAGGCCCTTCTTCCACCCTATAATTGTGGTTTCAGTGGTTTCCTGTGTCTTAGTTCAGTAGTCTCTAGAAGAGACCCTTAAGACAGCACTTTGCTCCATTATCTATAACTGATCAAATTAGAAGAGATCAGATTGGAATAAGGGGCACAGAGAAGGAATATAAAAGAACTAGGACCATAAAATTGATAGAGAAGAGTTAATAAATGTCTTATGCCACCCTTAAAGTTTTCTCTGTCTCCCATATTTACCTTGCCCCTGATACAAGCATTGAATGTCACTAGTGAATTAAAAGATGGTAAATTTAGAATGTGTAGGAGTTGGTGACACTGCCTGTCAGCCATGTGTGAGGGTATACAGTACATTCAAACTAGCCCTGATTCTTCTGTAGAATAAAGACAACCATATATCTCCTTCTCCCGTCATGTTTCCACTTTGCCCAGGGATAATTGTGCTTCAATTTATCAAATGAGAGTCCACTTGATTATAAGTCAGATAAATCTTTTGGCATCAGCGTCAGGCAGTTTTGAATCTTTCTTAGTTTTCTGAAAACAAATTCTCTCACAGGACAAATTCATCTCCATTACATGTTTAAAGTACTGCCTCTCCCCAATACTGTTATTAACCTGCTTTCTTCTCCATTGTTACCTATAAAGAGAGTTGAATTGTATTAAAATTATAACAGATCATTAGTGTAGAATTTTTGGAAACATGTCCTGCTTCACTCATTTGCAGTATTAGTCCCCTATTAGCTCCCAGGTCTATCTGCCAAGTATCTATCATTGTAAATACCCATATCTACAGAGAATTGAGTAAGATCCTTAGCCAGGGTGCTGGGACTTTGACCATTGAAGGTATTATTAGGGAGTCTAATTTTTCCAGGACTACATAAATATTGCAGTTCTAGAAAACTTGAAGCTGAATTTGAGAAGCGTAATCAAATTTGGGGTTGGTTTTCCTTGCAGTTCTTCAATCTCTGGACACCTAACTTGACCAGATATTTCTCATGACAGATCCGGTGTTGGTGCACCAGTTATTGGTGAGATCGATGGGGAATATCGACATGACAGTCGCCGAAATACCTTGGAGTGGTGCCTGCCAGTGATTGATGCCAAAAATAAGAGTGGCAGCCTGGAGTTTAGCATTGCTGGGCAGCCCAATGACTTCTTCCCGGTTCAAGTTTCTTTCATCTCCAAAAAAAATTACTGTAATATACAGGTACTCCATTTTAATAGAGTGCATGTATGAGAAGAAAAGTGGGATAGATGGCTTTTGGGCAGCATGGTTTCATGTTAGAGCAAAAATCATAAAAGCTAATGTCCCCCGCAGATTCCATTTCTGACCAATTGATTATGGTCAAATTTCTCACCTGTGTCACCTAAGATTTTCTATGTAGGTCAGACAAAAAAAAAATTGAACATGGAATGTGCATAAAAGTACTTGTAGATTATACACTTAGTTGTGTCCGTTTTAAAATCCATTTGTCCAAATACTCAGTGCATGATTTTATAATGTCTTGTTCTCAGTTCTACCCAAGAAATGAAAGAAAGGGCTGGGATTTTAGCTCAGTGATAGAGCACTTGTCTCGCATGCATGAGGCACTGGGTTCAATCCTCAGCACCACATAGACATAGAAATAAGAATATTGTGTCAATCTAAAAAACAAGAAGAAAGTTTTTTTTTTTTTAAGTATTTCTTTTATATATTTATTTATTTGGTTTTATGTGGTGCTGAGGATCAAACCTAGTGCCTCACATGTTCAAGCGCTCTACCACTGAGCCATAACCCCAGTCCATAGAAAAAGAAAATTTTAAGAGTGGGGCTATGGCTTCCTGGTGGAGCATTTGCCTAATATGCCGGAAGCCCTGTCATTAGCACCACCACCATCACCAAAGGAAAAAAAAGTGGTTCTAACAAATGGAAATGATTTGGGGATTTTTTTTTCCCCCAGTGTTAGGGATTGAATCCAGGACTTCACATATGCTAGGCAAGTCTTCCACCACTGAGCCACATCCAAAGCTCTGGATTTTTGTTAGTGTATATTATATAGAACAGTGAGCATTATGTCATATTTATACATGCCAATTTTCAGATTATTTATGGCATGGCTCCCTAAATTACTGCAAACAATCATGAATCATTTCTGTTGCAAACTTTGTCTTTTAGGTAGACCAAACAATGGAAATGTGTAAACTGTTCCCTTAGCATTTTAAATTCACCTCTAGTGTTTCAATTTGCATTAATAGGACCCAGTTTATAGAGTCTTCTTGTCTGTTTGACTTCTTTGTTATTCTGCAACTACCTTATTTTCCCACATGGCTTCTGTTTATCTGGGAAGTTCTTGGGAAGTTACAGCTTCCTCTGTAGATTCTGAAGAGCAGTACTCACTCTCAGTTAGTGGCATAACCCCATCAGTATTGGGTTAAAACCCAAAATGGGTTTTCCTATTTGATCCTTTTATTAGAAAAAGAATCTCATTGAAAGAAACCAGCCATGCCTTAGAAAATCAGTATTGTGGAATACCTTAATAGAACATTGAACACAAGAGATTTTTTTGAACAGATGAAATGAATAATATTAAAGAGTTAAAATGTTGCATTTTGGGTTAACATGTTAATTGATCATTTTGATAGAATATTGATGAGTTGCATAGGTTCTGTAGGGTAGAGCTGGGCTGTGGTCGCTCATTCTGGAGCTTTTACTTAATATTATTAATTCTGCTGTACATCTCATGACGAATTACCCTTTCTCTTTCTCTGGAGAGCAGATGAGTCATGGGTATGTTGATGGGTAAGCATTAGGCAGTGAACTGAGTTATGATTTGAAGAGTTTTTAGTATCTCTAAGCTACTTTTAATACTAAGTTTAGGGTACTTGATCTGTTCTGTAATGAGGATTTAGTTAGCATCTTGGAGACTAGAATCATCCTCCTTTTGCTTTACAATATTCTTTGTTTATTTTCCTAGGTTACCAAAGTGACCCAGGTAGATGGAAACAGCCCTGTCAGGTTTTCCACAGAGACCACTTTCCTAGTGGATAAGTATGAAATCCTGTAATACCAAGAAGAAAGAACAAGAAAGGAAAATTTTCAAATTTATAAAGAAGAAGCCAAAAGTGGCTGAAGAATTTTTCCAAATTTACAAGCCATTGGAGACCCTTTTTTCTGATACAGTGCACGTTCTCTGCGCTCAAGGACCCTCAACTCACCCCCAGTGTTTCAGTGTCATGGAGACATTCTTTGACGAAGACATGACACAGACATAAAGGGAAAGGCTGCTGATTTCTTTGGCAGATTTTACTGGCCAGCAGGAAAACAAGCTCTCCAGAGAATGCCCCCTGTAAACACCTACTCTGCCTTCACCTAAGTTGCTCCTTTCTTTTAATCCCTAAATATAGTTATATTTCATATTTCATTTGTTTTTAGAAAGTTTTCTCTGTAGAAGATTTTAATCTTTCATACTCCTTTCCTTTACCATTAGTTTTTCTTTCTGTACAGCCAATCAAGCACGGGGATCATCTGTACATAGGCATTATATATGGCACTCCTGGAACAAAGGTTATCTAACCCACTGATTTTGGGACAATACAGGTGAACTAATTAAGGGATATGGAGTCTAGAAGTTAAAGGAAAAGGTTGTTTTCTGTCTATCTATCCCTCTACCATTTGCCAAGTTGTTTTCCTTTTAAGGCCTGTCTTTCCTACTTGTGTCAATATTAAATATAGCTGAGAAGTAGCTTTCAGATGGTGCAGTCCCCTCTCCAGGATGACTAGGAGAAGAATAGTTGTGTTCAGTAAGGAATTTCACATCTACATGTAATCATGTCTGCTGCTAATGCAACCCAAGCTTCCATTTCTCTACATTTTGGGTACTTGAGCCAAAACAGTCTTTGGTCCATTCACATTCCTCAACTTCACCACCTCCCTCTTCCTGATCACTCTTTCATCAGTCCTCTCCTTTCTAGCAGAAAAGAGGTTATGATTTTGGAGGCTGTGGGTTCAGTGAGTCTTTGCCAGTCTGTTTAGCCCTGAACTATCAGAGAAATTCCATCTCTAACACTGAAGTTGTAGTGTTTCAAGAGGCAGTTGATTATATTGGTTGTGGAGGGATTATTCTTGTGTATTTCCTTGCAGCCGACCCACCATTTTCCACCAGCCTGTCTCTTGAAATCTTTTTCCTCCCCCTAAATATTTTGAGTGTCATCATGTAATGATTGTTTCTCAGCTCCATTTCATCCATTATTTTTTCAATGGAGAACAACATCAGCCAGCCTAGCTTTGGTCTTTAACCTAGTATTGCACTTGGTGGGGTGAGGGTTGAGTAGCTGCAGGCCCATAGATGACCTCCTGCTCTTTGAGCTGTTTGGAGACCACTGCTCCCTCTGAACATCCGGCCGTCCCTGCAAAGAGTGTACTGTACTTGAAGCAAAACAATCACAAATGGCCATGGCTGGAATTGCTTGCCAAAGAAATTCTGGCCTTTCCCTTTCCCCTAACTGCATCAGGGAAGAATCCTTATCTCTAGCTTGGTTTCCACATGAGGTTTTTCTGAGGAAAGGGACTGGGACAAGAAGTCTGTCATGTAGTTAAGTAGGCAAGAAATCTTATTAATCCATTTTTTTGTTTGAGAGTTGCTTGTCTATATGATTTTTAAAAAGTCAAGTTTAATTTCACAAATTTTTTTTCTGAAATTACTTTTGGGGTAATATTTAAAATGAAAGACATTTTGTAACCCTGTAAAATACATAGGGAATATAACATTCCAGTGTACACAAAGAAAGTAAATTCTTTAATCAAATAAAGAGTATTATAAAATGAGATGTTTAGTAGGCTCTTGACTTACACTTAGGTGTCTGCTTGCTGACTCAGGATGCTGTAATAGGATCTAAGATTAAAGATTGATGATACATTTTTTTTTAAGAGAAAATAATCTCTAAGCAAGAGTATTCATTGCCTTTTCCTCCATTTTACAGGTATTGTGCCTCATGTATTTTCTACATTTGAGCATGTACATGCACACATATGTTCCTAACAACATAGTTTTTGAATTTGTTACTATTTATGGCTTTGGGGAGGAGGCTGTGGGTTCAGCGAGTCTTAATTTGAAGTCTTAATTGTATTAGGGGCAATTGTACAATCAGAAAAATGAAGTATCATCTTCAAAGAATAATGTTATGCAGCATATTATTCTCCCTGTTAGGCAGCGGTAAGATGTGAATCAGGAGCTGGCCATAGTGGGACACCCCTATAATCCTAACTACTTGAGGCTAAGGAAGGAGGATCACAAGTTCTAGGTCAACCTGGGAAACTTAGCAAGACTGTGTCTCAAAATAGAAAAAGGCTGGGAATGTAGCTCAATGGTAGAGTACTTGGCTAGCATGCATGATGTCCTGGGCGGATTCCTATATTACTAGTTATTAATTTTTTTTTTTTTTTTTTTTTTGGTGAACCAAGAAGAGGCAATGAATGCCTTGGGAATTGTTAATTCCCTCAGAGAAGGTGTCTTACTTTTTTATTCCTCTTTTATTCAACTTGGGAAAAATATTGAATGTAAACAAATTGTTAGGAAAGCAGATAGAGAACTCTGAATAATGTCTAAAATGAAAGCATTGTAATGGTAAAGGCCAAGATTATGAATTTTTTTCTTAATGAAATAGTATCTGATTTAATGATGCTAAAATATGGCTTGCCTTGCTGCGATTGTAACCTTAATCTAGTGAAGAATACCAAAATAATGCCACAAGTGTCATAATTAGGGTTGCCAATTCCTCTATGATATCACATGGATTTTTTTGTTGGCCTCTTGTGAGGGAGTCTAGCAAAATAGAGCTAGTCAAGCATTCTGTTTAATGTAGGAGGCTTGTGGTTCATGCTCTGAATTGATTAATCCCATGTAGAGAAGATTGGGAACATACCTCTCTGGACAGGAGTTCCATGTTTAAAAAAATCACTCTTGGTAGCAACAAATCTCAAAACTCAATCTGTGCCATCTCTGATGATTGAAATTTTTGCCTTTAAATTGATTTTAAAATTGTTCATACTTGGTAGGATCCGAGAGATTTCCAGGGTGGATGTAGAATAGCCTTTTGTTAAGTTCAACTCTGGCAGGGTTTATTTTAAGGAGATAGGAGAGAAACAGTCCTCATCTTCAAAAAAAAAAAATCCAACTGGAAGCAGTGATTACCTGGTTATGAAATCTTTTTCTAAGCTAGACCAATGTTAACTACAACTAGTGATAACATGGGTCTAAATGAGAGTATGTTTTTGTTAATTTTTTTTTTTTTTTTTTGTAGTAGTAGATGGACAGAATCCCTTTATTTGCTTTTTTTTTTTTTTTTAATGTGGGTTGAGGATAGAACCCAGTGCCTCACGCATGCTAGGCAAGTGCTCAGCTACTAAGCTACAGTCCCAGCCCGAGAGTATGGCTTCTTGTCAGGTAGGCTTCAGGGGAAATCAAATGAAACTGAAGGCTAGGGATGTAGCTCAGTGGTAGAACACTTGCCTAGCATGTGTGAAGCCCTGGGTTCAATCCCTAGTACTGGGGGCAGGGAGGCAAAAACTCAATGACTCCTCTATCCTATGCACATTTATAGAAACACAACATACACATACATGTCCATTCCCTCTTCTTACCTTTTGGCAAGTATATTTACAACTCTAGAGCTTTGAAATTCCTATTATACCTACAAGTAGGTTGGTTGCTGTGCATTCCCGTTACCCAAGGGCAGACCCCATCTCTATAAATGTCTTCTGTCTTACCCTGGGGAGTTAGTGATAAATACAAGGCAGGCCTTTAGGGAAATTAGACTAACTTTCCCATTCCAAGCTGTTTTCCCTCTCACAAACAAAAGAAGCCAAACTACCAGGCACTTTCTCCCATTTTTCATCAAAAAAGAAGGTTTTTGCCCTGCTAACAACCCCTAAGTGGTTTAATCCAATTCTGGAAACATAGGTTGGTTACCAAACCAGGACAGGAGTTATTTGAAAGAAAGGCATTACAAATCCAAGGCAAAGAGAAATGGAAACAGGTCTTGTTTCCCATTCTTTTGTCCAAATGAGTGTGATGATGGAAATTGAAGGCAGGCTCTAGAGCTAATGCAACAGGCTTTCTACCACTATGTGTACCCCAAGCCTTCAATGCTTGTTCTTTACAGCCCGCAGGAAGATCCTAAGCCCCAGACACAGAACCAGTCATCTGTCCTGCCCAAATTTCCCACTCAGTTTGGATCTATTAGGTTTGTGTAATTTTTCTAGGACAAACTGAGAAAAGAGCTTCTGCTGCTTTGCAGCCACTGAAACAAAGTTTGAACATTTTCCCAAGTTGAATGCAGCGAGGAGTTGTTTGGCATCTTTGCTGTTACCACACCTAACACTAATGATGCCTGAGTACAGAATCCAAAGAAGTCAGAAAGGGATAGCTTTCTGGGAGAGGGTGTGTATCTACAGGGATTGCTGGTTGTGTGAGCAACAATCACCTCTTTTGGGAGTAGAGGGAGTGCAGTTTGAGAAGAGGGACAAGTGAGAAATATGCCAAAGCAAAGGCAGGAGGAGTGTGGAATCCACTCCTGACATTCATAGCCAAGTGCAGAGGCCTTGAAAAAAATCACTCTTCCTTCCACACCCAGTCTTTGCCCTCTCCCCCTGCTTCCATTTCGGAAAGTCTGAAGCATGCCTGGAAAGCTGTTTTCTGCTTTCTTCTCCTCTCTTCCTCCCCCTTTCCTGAGCTCCCAGCTGCTCGACCTCTTGCGTAACTGTGAGAGAGCACTGAGTTATTTGATGGGCTCCAGATGTGGAGTGGGAAGAGGGTGGAGGGATGGGGGCGGTAGGTCTTCAGTCCCCTGAGTGCTCTTACTGTGGGAACATAGAGACCCAATACAGCAGGAGAGGGGGGAAACATTGCACAGAGCCTTCATCAAGGGGTCAGCTGGTCCCTGGATTGGGAGGACAGTGAAGACAGTTAGGTGCTGTTTCAACCCCCTGCCTCAGCAGCAGCTGCCTCTATGATCAGCTCAATTATTCCTTGAAATTCTTCTTTACTGAGACAGTAAAGAGGAGCTAGGGTTGGAAATAAATTCTGAGATACCCCAATCTGAGCCCCTCCACAAATGCTGGGTGTTGGTATATGGGATACAACAATTTTGTTTCTTTTTCTTTTTTAAACACACCAGAATAGCTTGAAAATTACTGTTGTGATCTGCTTCATGAAGGCTGGCCAGAGTTAAAGTCCTTTCATGAACCTCAAACTTATGAACAGAGGAAGAACGAGGCTTGCCTCCCAATTCCTGAGGTTTCCTGGTACCCACAGTGTGTGCTGGAAACTGATTGTCCCATCTCCACTGCTTAGAACAGGTAGCAAGAAAAAGCACCCTCCCCCTCCCCCGTCTTGTCCACTGCTTGGCTGGAGTCAGTCTCTGGTGATGAAGGGTCCCCTGCTAATGCTAGCCCTGTCAATGAGTGACCAGGGATTCCTGCTGTTCAGACTCCTGCTGTTTCTGGGTTAGAGAGAGAGGGCAGAAACTAAAACCACCAGATCAGAACAAGGCTTTTCCATCTCAAAGACAATTTTTTTTAATCCACTCAGCTGGAATTTAGGCCAGACTTGGGGTTTCCTGCTCCTTCCTTCAGCCAGGAAGAGTCTCTGGGGTCCCTCTATAGCATTCAGGTTAAAGAGATCCACTCTAGCTAAGTTCAGCTCCCTAGGGCCTCCCAGCCAGTCTCCTGAGGCAAGAGTTGGCTTTGCAAGTTAAGGATCCACTGTCAGTGTTCAATTTCTAGGTGGGGGTTGAGACAGAGAATGACTGACTAGGCTCAGTTTCTAGGCTGCTCTTAAGTGTTTAGTGCTCCTCTTTTTTTCTCTTATTAACCCTCATTCTTCAAAGACTCAACCTACTATAGGCTTGTGTGTGTCTCTAGCCTGCCTCCCCATTGCCCAACCTTAATCCAGTAGATCTGTGGTGGGGTGGAGCTAATGGGGAGCTGGTGGTAGTAACTCCACTTGGCTTTCCTCTGCTTTTCAGATTGCGTGGCACTTTAACATGCCTTCTTTACCTATTCTTAGGAAACTGTGAAGCCTCATATGCAGGGTTCTCAACCTCATTTGTGGCTTTTCGTGGCGGGCCTTGGAATGGAGTGAGGAGAGGCGGTAAGGAGGGAAGACCTAGGTGTCCCCAGTAGATGTTCTGGAGGAAATGTTGAATTGAGAGTATGTTGGGGCTGCGCCGACTAGGAGGTTCAGTGGGAACCAGTGGAGGATTTAGGCATGTAAGATGAGAGAGAAGAGAATAGGAAAGAAGAGGGAGCGCAAGCTGTCAAAAACACCCTCTCAAAACAGGGGTCCAGGGTGGTCTAGGAGAGTCCAGAGGGGAGGGCGGAAGGAAAGGCTGTGTGCGCGTGTGCTGTGGCGGTGGTGGTGGTGGTGGTGGTGGTGGCAGTGGCGGTGGAGAGCCAGCTGTACAGATGAACAAAGCGGGCGCTGTGCAGGCGGGGGGAGGTGCTGCTGTGGGAAAGGGTGGGTGGGGGACCTTGGGCTCCAGCCCCACAAGGGCGTCTTCTCTGGCTGGCCAGGCTGACAGGACGGGGGTGGGGGCGGGGACTCGCGGGGGTGGGGGGCGGGACAGGCTCATTCTCCTCCTACTCAGAGGACTCCCAAGGAAAAAGTAACAGTGTTCTCCCCAGTTTGAGGCCGCCGCGGCGGAGCCGGGCCAAGGGACCGGTGTCCCCCTCACCCCTCGAGGTAAGCGCACCTCCTCTCACTACTCTCACGGCAGGTTCACTGCACGGCTGGGACCGCATAAGGGAAAATCCCCAGGTACTGGCGAGATCAGCTCTAGAGTAGGGAGCTCGGAAGAAACCCGTAGGGAAGGAGGGGACATCTCAGGTGAGTGCGTGGAGATGAAAAGGGCTTTGTAGGAGTCAGCTTCGCTGCTTTCCCGTGAGCAGCTTGATTTTGCCCTTCCAAGCCGCTACCAACGTTGCCACCAGAGGGGGCCCTTGTGGACTCGCCCCGGAAAGGACTCTGAGACTTGCGGATCCAAACTCTCCTTTAGGCACCACCACGGCTAGACGGACATTTGCGGTGGCTTGTGTGCGTGCGTGCCCTTGTCTCCAAAGCCCACACCAACCTCTCCGCCAAAAGCAGGAACACAGGAAGGGGGATCCCCAGTGGCGTATCCGCTCTTGTCCCTGGGTCAGCCGCCTTGATAGATTTCGAAGGGATAAGGAGTCCTGCTCGGAGGAACGGGAGTCCAGGAGGGATCCTCGGGGCTGTCCAGGAGATGGGAAGCGCGTTTGAGGTTTCCCAGGCACTCTTCAAGACCCCATGTCTTTTGGGGTCCCGGAGGCCACATGGGGTACCTTGAAAGAGTAAGTCGCAGGTTTTCGCCACGCCTTCGCGGTCTGGATTCGAATGCCTAGCGGAGTTTCCCCGAGCCGAGGCTGAGCCAAGTCAACGGGCTCCCCCGGGATGGGGAAGTGCAGGCGGACGACTGACTGGGTGGGGCCGCCGGGCGCAGGGTTGCCGAGGCAGCCCAGACGCTTCCGCGGAGGTGGGCGCGTTAGCGGGGACTTGGCTCGCTACCGCACCGCCCGGCGGGGGACCCCGGGCGCCGGGGCGGGGCTGCATTCTGGGCCCGTTAGCTCAGCGGTCCCGGAGGCTCCCGAGGGCTGACTCATCCGACGGCGGGTTCATCCACAGCTGTCACACAAGCGCAAGCTCTCACGTCGGGCATCCTCACAGCACACACGCATAGCTCCCCACCCTCCACTCCCACGCGTTACATACACACAGCCTCTGTGCTACGTTCGCCATTGGGACACACGCAGAAACCCCAACACGCCTAGACCCCACCACACGTTTCACACTGCACGACTCACGTATAGGAGTCGTGCTCACTCAGCCCCATTCACACGCTGCCCCGCTTACACACCTAGTCCCCACCCACACAGGCAGCCTCACTCACACATGCAGTCCCTCACACATGCCAGTCCCCTTTCTGCAGCTGCCCAGCTGCAAGCTGCTGTGTGTAGGGGCCATTCCTTTTCCCCGCCGCGCAAACAAGCGGTTCCTTCTCCCTGCCCAACCAAAGAAAGGCCTCTTGTCCCGAAGTCAGGGCGGGCGGGGCAGCTGCTGCAGTCAGCCCAACACTGCGCGGCCTTGTCCCACCCGGCGGCCTGGGGAAGGGCAACCAAGAGGGTGACAGGGGCCTCTAGCGTACGGAAATCCCAAGCGACCTGCCCGTTTCAGAGAGGTGAACGAGATGAACCTTTCCCGCATCCCCCAACTAAAAATCACACCCCCAAACTACACTCACATCTCTTACTGGGGCTGTCTCCTCTGTCATTTGGCTGCATCTCCTCTCCCCCACTTGTGGGGCCGCTGGTCTGCCCCTAATCTCCCTCTTTTCCTCCACCTCGCCTACCTACCGCTCTACGGTCACCCCCTCCACTGCCCCTCTACCTCCTGGGACCTTCCCAGTTTTCCCCATCGTCTATCCTCAGTTTCTCCCCCGCCATCTTCTGCACTTAATCTTCTCCTCTGATTTCATTTTTTTCTTATCCCCAGGCTCACTCTTAAACGTCCCCCTCCAACCCCCCGCGTGTCACTTTCCCCTCCCAGTCCCTTCGCAGACGCCCTTATTTAAGTTTCCTCCTTTCTGGGGGCCTTGGGACACCCCCGCCCCGCTCGGGCGTCCCGCCCTCTGGGCTCCTAGCCTCAGTTTCCTTCCCGTCCTGACTCCTTCCTCTGACTGTGGCCCTTCCCGAGGGCGGATGTGTGCCGGGAAGGCGAAAGCCGCAGCGGGCCGAGAGGACCCCAGCTCGGCGCAGCAGGCCAACGGCCACAGCCATGCGACACTGGGGGCGAGGCCTCGGCTGGCCTCCCGGGACCAAGGTGAGCGCCGAAGTGACCCGCAAAGGCTTGGGGGTCGCAAGCAGTGGACCCACGGGGGCCAGGCCTTTCCCTCGGCGGCTGGCTGTAGAGCTCGCATCTCGGGCGTCACTGGGAGCCCTAGGAGGCCTCCTTCAGTGCTTGCCAGTGCCAGAGCTGCTTGGCCCTCACTTCACTCATTCGGGTGCCGAGGTCCCGAGGGGAGTCTTTGAGCGTCCCACTCGGCAGACAAGTCTGGGACCGGTGTCCCGTGTTGCCCAGCTGCTCGCGCGTTCCCGCTGGGCGAGGAGGCCAAAGGGGCCAGTCCGGGGTGACCTCCTCCACGCAGTCGGGGACCTTCCCTGTAGCTCTCCAAATCTGGCCAGTTAGGCGTCCACACTTTGCTCCGGAGGAGGCATTTGAGGGTGTGGGAGCCGGCTTCCTTGCCCCAGAGTGGGACTCACGCCGCAGAGGCCTTTTTTTGGCGGCGGGGCGGGGCAGGGTTTCCCAGAAAGGCAGCAGAGGCCGGGGCGGGTGAGTAATTACAGCCGAGGGTGGTGGGTAGCAGCCGGGTGGGTCGGAAGCGGGCCAGCCAGTGGGGGGCGCCCGGGCGCAGAGCTGCTTCGCCGCCCCGGCTGGGAAGGGACGCCCCTAGGTGGCCGCTCTCCCTGGCGCTGCGAGACCCCTGTGTCAATGCAGCTCTGGTGCTGGGGCAGGTTGGTTTGGATGTCTTACACTTGACTTGGGTTAGGTTTCTGAGCTGGAGCCACAGCCTTGCACCTCCCAGTCTCTACATATTCTCTTATCTTCTTCCTACAACTCTCTCCTTATCTCTCCTTCTCCTTTCACCTCCTTATTCCATTCTCGCCTCTCATCTAATCGCTCTTATTCCCCATCAACATAATTCTTTATCTCCACTTGAATTTCTTTGGTGTAAATAAATGATCACAGGAAAGGCTTCAGAGTGACAAACACTCCAGGATGGCAGATGAAGAAACTGAGGCCCAGAAAGGTGAAGTGCCTTGCTCAAGGTCACACAACTCATAATAAGAGCTGGCATTTTTATAGTGCTTTGCACTTTGTAGAGTTTCATTTAGTAAAATACTGAATCTCCAATCTTTTTTTTAAACTAACAGTTTAATTTATGTGTGATTTATATACCATAAAATCCACCCAATTTAAGTGTGCAATGATTTTTTTTGTATATTTACAGAGCTGTGCAACCATCATCACAATTTAATTTTAAAACATTTCTATTAACCCTCTCAAAATCTTTGTGCCCATTTATTCATTCTCTATTCTACCTTTAGCCTCAGGCAAACACTAATCCAATCTTTTAAAATTATTATTATTATAGTTTTATAGAAGATTGACTTGACAATCAGAGAAGTTAAATAACTTGTCCAAGATTTTATAGCTAATAAATAATAAAGTCAGCAGAGAATTTAAGGCTATTGTATCCCAGTTTAAAATTTTTTCCAGCTGAGCGTGGTGGCACATGACTATAATCCCAGCCACTCAGAAGGCTGAGGCAGAAGGATTACAAATTCAAGGCCAACCTCATCAATTTAATGAGACCCTCTCTCAAATTAAAAAATAAAATGGGCTGGCAGTGTAGCTCAGAGATAGAATGCCCCTAGGTTCAATCTTTAGTACCACATAAAAATAAAAATAAAACTCTTCACTGAAGGATGATGCCTTTTCTTCACCATTGTGTACTTTTAAATTTTTCTTACCCATTCTTTTACATAAACTCCCCATTCCCAATCCACTCTCTTGTCTCTACTCCCTCAGAAAATGCTGAGGGATTTTCCCAAGTCTAAGGAAGCAGGACAGCAATCTGTCCCTGGAAACTTCCCTGTGGCCAGGATGCCTGGGCAGGTGCCAAGCCAGCTTGGGGCTTGGTGTGTTAATGGCCTTTGCCTTCCCTCTTCCCAGGCAGGCTTGGGGTGGGCCCCAGGCACTATTCCGGCCTCTCTTCCGCCAGCTTGGTTGGAAATGGTGACGGAGATGATGTAGTCCTGGCCCGGAAGGGTGGAACCTGGGAGGATAAATTTAGTAGCTCCATGACTGAAGCCCTTGGGACCCTTTGCCAGGGTCAGACACTCCCTGGAATGCTGGCTCCTGCCCCTACTTCCTCTGTAAGTCACCTGGTAGATGGCAGCAAGAAACAGCATAAGGACACCCTGCTTTCCTTATCTACCTCCCTAAGCTCTTAGCTTTCCTGGGCAATATTTCAGCAGCCAATGAATGTTTCTCACTTTGACACTTTGGCCAGATGATGGACATGTAGACTAACACAGAGAAGTTTTTCCTCACATTTCTCAGGTACTAGAATCATAAACCAGGGAAAGAGGGATGGGTGGTGGTGGTAGGTGGGTGGGGATTCAAGTTCTGGTTCTGGAATCTAAGCTTCCTACAGCACCAAGCTAGGCAAGAACACAATAGTCCTACATTCTCAGTAATAGTCACCATTGAGACTTAGCTGATTAGGTTGAGGTGAGGTTGCTTTCTGGGGAAGAGAAGGCGTAAGAGTTGAGATAAACAGAGATGGCAAGAATAGCTGTGTTTTTCCTGTGTCTCTTTTAAGAAAACATCCTGCTAGCTGGGGCAATGGCTCATGCCTATAATCTCAGCAACTTAAGAGGGCACACTGAGGCAGGAGGATCACAAGTTTCAAGGCTAGCCTGGGCAGTTTAGCAAGACTCTGTCTCAAAAAATAAAAAGGGTGGCTGGACTTGCTCAGTGGTAGAGAGCTTGCCTAGCATGCATGAGGCACTGGGTTCAATCTTCAGCACCACATTAAAAAAAAAAAAAAAAAAAAAAAAAAGGTATTGTGTCCACTTACAACTAAAAAAATATAAAAAGGGCTGGGAATAGAGCCTAGTAGTAAAGTCCCCTGGGTTCAATCCCTGGTACCCCTCCCAAAAGGAAGGAAGAAAGAAAAAACATCCTATTGAGACCCCTGGAAAAGAGTCAGAGGAAGAAAAGGAAAGGATGGGGGATGGAACCCTTTTCAGTTAAGTTACCCACCTGGAGACTCTTTGTCTCCTGGTGTCCCTGGAGGGGCTTCCCTGGATTTTGCTCTTCCACCCACCCATTAGTGGGATTTCCCCCAACCTACTTAAGGCTCCAGATGGCTGGGGGTCTTCAGCTGCTAAGATTTGAGTTCTAGGTAGCATAGAGCAAGAAAGCACAGAAATACAGGCCAGGCCCTATTAGGCTATTTGTGTTTACCCTGGCAAGGGCCAGGACTGGTAAGGTGTGGTGGCTGTGTTGTGGCTGGTAAGGAGGGGGTAGCTGCTGCTACCTGCCTGTTTCTTTCCCTCTTCTACCCTGAGCTCCCCATCTCACCTTTATCCTGTGTTCCCAGGAACTCTGGAGTCCTAGGACCATGGATGCTCTCAATAGGAGCCAGGTAGGCCCTGGATGCAAGACCCAGGTTGTGGTGCAGGTGAGTGGGTTCGGGACCATGGCGTAAGAGGGTTATTGATGGGAATGTGTTCAGCTGTTCTACCCATCTGTGACCCTAGCCTAAGGATGAGAGCAGCAGTTCTGTTCCTCTCTGTCCTTCCCCAGTTACCAAGCCTATTAACAGCTGAGTCTTTATCTGAATCAGGTTAATTGGTTCACCTAGAAACTCCCCTTTGAAAGTCAGAAGCGGTTTACACGTTGTCCCTGGACTGTATCACTGGGCTGGATCCTGGATCGATGCCTCCGCCCTTCCTTGTAGCTTAGTTTAGTAGGGGCAAGCAGCAGCCAGGTGGATAGCCAGGGATAAAACTGAAAGGAGCTGGGCTGGCCCTCCTCTAGAGTGCCCCCTCCTCCTTACCTAGTGCTCTGCCCCCACCCTTCTCTCCTTGTTTCTGTTTTAATAGACAAAAGGGGCAGTTGAGCCAAGACTTGCGATAAATCCAGTGGGGCGAGTTAGTGGCCTAGATTCAGATCTAATTACAATTTAGTGGAATAATGCTTTGTGTAAGATTTTGTGCTAAGCCTTTCAGCACCTCAGAGCCCTTTGGAGAGAGAGGGACAAGGGCTGGAGAGAATGCTGGTGCGACTGGGACTAGGGTGGTAAGGTGCTGGCCCAATGTCTATAATGATGCTCATCTCCTACCCCCACTACCTGCAGAAAGGACCCTTGGACCTGATCGAGACAGGCAAAGGGCTGAAAGTGCAAACGGACAAACCGCATCTGGTGAGCTTGGGCAGCGGGCGGCTCAGCACAGCCATCACCCTTCTGCCACTGGAGGAAGGTAAGCGTGGACAGGGACTCCCCACCCTCATCATTACAGGCATTCTGTTCTGGAGGTCATTCCCTTGCATATGTTGGGGGGGCTTCTGCCTCTGCCAGCAATGCTGGCCTTGTCTCAGCAATGCTTCCCCAGACTGCTTGCCTTCTTTGGTAGATAATCTGGCTCCATTCTAGGATTAAAGATCAGTTTAGAAACAAGAAGGAGAGCACATTGCTCTTAGCAACCAGTATGTCCCAGGGAAAAAGGGGTCCCACTCCAGGTGGGATGATGCCTGCGTGAGAGGTAGGACCAGTGGAGAATGACGAGATGGAAGAGGGGGCTCCTGCTCCCAAGAGGAGGCCCTGGCGGGTGGCTCCCTATAATTCTCAGCTTCTGCCCTCCCCTCTTCTCTCCTGGCTGCACCTGTTGCCTGGGTGATACTACATTCCCCACATTCTCCAAATACCAGTCCCAGGGACTCTGCCAAGGAGGGGCTGGGGGAGAGACTGCACTGGGTGAGAGGAAGGAAGGGAAGAGACGGGTTGCAGGTGGCAGAAGGAAAAGGGGAGAGCAAGATTTAGAAGAAAAGCTGGGAACAGCCAGAAGGGGGAAAAGAAAAAGGAACTTAGTGGGTGGGTAGAGAAACTAAAGGTGGTATCCTCCTTTTCTACTCTCTCAGTCTGGCTCCTGTGCCCTTTGTGCCTTCCCATTCCAAGGCAGAGTTTTCTGTTTGAGAAGAGCTTTTGTCACTTACAGTCTCAACCAGACTCAGGGGCCCAGGAGGGGTGAGCTGTGGTGGGCAGAAATTCTCCCTCAAGCAGCAGGTGAAATGGATTCCCACAGTGACCCTTCTTGGTCTCTCTGCCTCCTCTGCCTGGACAGTCCCTTAATTTAGTTTGCCTCCTGTCTTCAGGGAGAACAGTGATTGGCTCCGAAGCCAGAGACATCTCACTTCAGGGTCCAGGCTTGGCTCCAGAGCACTGCTACATCGAGAACCTGCGGGGTACCCTCACCCTCTATCCTTGTGGCAATGCCTGCACTATTGATGGGCTCCCCATCCGGCAGCCTACCCGGCTCACTCAGGGTAAGGTTTGTGCATGCTGGGTGTAGGGGAAACCTAACGTGGTGGTTACCATGGTAACTGCCTGAATGGTCATAGTCAGGTGCCTCTGGACTTACAAAACCCCTCCAGCAGCCAGACTTGTCTTCAACCTGCTTTTCATTTCTGGGTATCCTTACCTTGCCTCCCCACACCATGCAGAGAGAAGAGACTCTAATTCCTGCTGTCAGAGGGCCTGGGAGTGAGTGTGTGTGGCTGTTAATGGTTGTTGGGAGAGAGCAAGTGGAACAGCAGTCTTAAGGGGATCGATGGTGCTGTTCCTCGATGCCAAGAGGGAATTTAGAGAAGCCGTTGAGGAAGATGAAACCCCTGTGGAAATGGGGCAAGTTAGCCGCCGAGTCTGATGGCACAATCTGAGGACGTGTCTGTTCCTGCTACAAGACTGTCATGAATATGGTCACCGCTCTGTTTCCCAAAGCACCAGCCATTCTCTTATGCAAGGGAGACCCTGTTGTGTAAGGACCCCTAATTGCGATGGTTATTAGGCTGGTAAAGGGCTGGCCAGGTGGCACTTTGACAGGCCAGGTGTGGAAGTTCCTCTGGAAACTAAGTTCTGAGCATCATTTCATACAGTGAGTTGTTCCATCAGAGGAATAAGAAAAGCAGATGTGGGCAGGGCCAGAGGTGAGGTTATAATGAAGACCAGAGCTTTGGACTACGCCTGGCTCTGCACAGAGGGACTCTCACTGGTCGGAAGCCCTTTGTCAGGGGAAATCCCACTCATTCCATTGTCTCCCAAGCTCCTTCTATTCACATGCCTGGGGCCTTAAAGTGCCATTTTCTTCAAAATTGGCCTAGGAATGACCATGCCCCACTCCTTCCTCCTGCCCCTGAGGTGAGCACAGGGTAGGGAAATAGACCGCAGAGAGACAGGTCCCCATCAGCAGTAGGGCAACTCCTTGCCTTCTCTAGGGCTTCAGGGTTTCTGACTCTAGTTGAGAAAGAGAAACCCAGGAAATGGGGCTTTGGTCATGATGCCATCTGGTTCCTGATGGTCCCGTTCAGACTCAGAGGGAGCATCTGCTCCAGGATTTGGGTGCGTGCAGGTGAGACAGCAGAGAAATAAGGAGAAGCAGGGCAAAGTTCAAAGGTGGCCCAGCCCTTACTCCCCAGCCCCCAATCCCATTGCTTCCATGATTAAGAACACCTTTGCCCCTTGTGCTGTGAGCAGGGTAGTTGTGAGCAGTGCTCCCTATGCCTCTGTTGGATCTTCCCAGAGCATCTTCAGTTCCCTGAGAAGAGGGCGGGCCTGAGGCCATGATGGAATTTTTAAGCATTTCCTGTGGCCCCAGTGACCCCCCTTCCTCAGCCAGAAGCCCACCCTGCCAAGTATGTACCCTCCCACTCTCTTTTGACCCTAAACTCCCTTTACCCCCCACCCCCCAGTAGCCTTCTTGTCTGGGCTCGCCTGTCTCAGAAGCTTGGCAGCCTGTGGAAGGGTAGGCGGAAGCACAAAGGAATGGGTGTTCTTCTCCGAAGCCCTCCCCCTCCCTGGGCTCCAGGAGCTAAGGGTTTCCTTGTCTCATCTCTGGAGCAAGGCACCAAGCCCAGCCTTGCCTGGCCCCACTCCGGACATTCTTGGGAGTGCGTTTCCTTGGGAACTGGGTGGCTCGGGGTGCATGTGTTATCTGTGTGTCTGTGTAACAGGAGTGTGTTTATGTATCTCCGGATATGTTTGTGACTCTAGGCTTGTGTAGTTCTGCATTTGTTTGTGTCTTTCCTTGTGTTTATGGATCAGTGTGTTCAAGTGGGTGTGGGGGTGAATCCAGGACTGATGGTACCAAAATGCCCATGAGTGTACTTCAGTGTTTATATGAGAACTCACTGGCCATATGCCTTCGGGTGGGCAGATGCTTGTGAGGACTATTTAGGGCTGGGTTTTGTGGCTCAGTGGTGGAGCCTTTGCTCAGCATGTGTGAAGCCCTGGATTCCATCCTTAGCACTGGGTGGTGGGGAGGGGGGATTTTCCCTGTCTTATTTCTCTTATATGGCCTTATAGAGTGGACCCTCCTCTTTAAAAAACAGAGGGGGTCTTGGGAATAACAAGGAGTCTGCTCTGGCTGGGCCAGGCCTTATAAACATCATTCTGGGCACTGTGCCCAGCCATGGGCAACTTGGAGAGACACACTTCATGACAGGCAGAGATGGCAGTGACAGGCTCTTCCAGCAGGAGTTTGCTTGGGCCAGGGGACGGGGGAGGCGGGCAGAGATCGGGTGCCAACCTTTATCCTAGAGCTATGAACATGGAAATATGAAGTGAGGGACCCAGGGGGACCTTGATTCCTCCCAGTACAGGAGCATCTTGGCACATCCCAAGCTGCCCTCTCCTCTACAGAGCAAGAGGTGGAGCTGGGAATAGGACCAAGGAAATAAGGCAGAATCTCAATCTGGGTCTAGGCTGCCCCACCCTGGGATCACAGAGCCAGACCACATGAAAGATCAGGGAGCGGACTAGGAAGGGGAGGGTCCAGAAAGCCACACAGCTCAGGGCGCTGGCTGTCTAGACAGGAGGTCCCCTTCTGCTCCTGATGCACACTGCCAGCCTTTGCCGCTGAGTGTCCTTTACTTTCAAAACCCCACATTGGTGGGTAGGGGCTTGTGTGGGGCCAGCAGAGGAGTGTGCTCTCTGGGGTCCAGGGGATTGGGCCTCTTCTTCTCCCACCCAGTTATCAACTATTCCTTCTGTAGATTGAGAGGGAAGACTCCAAGCTTTCTGATAGGAGATTGATGAAGATCTTGACTAATACGGCTCAAAGGAAGGAAAGCACAAGCGACGCCTTGGAGCTTTCCCACTTCCTTGCGCCTGTCTCCTGCCCTGGTTTTCACTGGCGGGCATCGCTGCCTGCCTGGGTCTGTCCAGCTGGCCATCACAGTTTCCAGATCTATGAATCACTCTTCCTTGAGGAGGTTTTGTTTTCTAAAACCTCCCCTCAGTTTGCATTTGACCCTATATGGTTTTTCCTTTTTCCCTCAGAAGGGGAATAAGTTTCATATGCGTGTGAGTGTGTGTGTGTGTGTGTGTGTGTGTGTGTGTGTAGCATGGCAGTGACTGCATGTGGTGATCGGCTATTCAGCAAGGGTGGAAAATTTCCCTCATTATTTCTCTAAGGAGGCTGGTATGTGTGTATGTGTGTATATACACACACTTTATTATTTAAAAATTTTTTTTGTAGTTGTAGATGGACAGAATGCTTTTATTTTATTTGTTTATTTTTATGTGGCGTTGAGGATTGAACCCAGTGCCTCACACATGTTAGGCAAGTGCTCTGCCCCTGAGCTACAGCCCCAGCCCATACACACACTTTTGTATATACTAAGAATTGAACCCAGGGGCACTTTACCAGTGAGCTACAGTGGTATGTATGTATGTATGTATGTATGTATGTGTGTGTGTATATTTATTTATTTTGAGACAGGATCTCTCTAAGCTGAGGCTGCCTTTAACTTGTGATCCTCCTGCCTCAGCCTCCTGAGTTGCTGGGGTTACAGGTATACGCCACCACAACTGGCTATATTTATTTATTTTGTTTTGAAATGGGGGTCTCACTATGTTGCCCAGACTGGCCTTAAACTTGAGATCCTCCTGCTCAGCTTCCTGAGTAGGTAGGATCACAGGCAAGCACCACTGGAGATCAACTTTATTTAAGAGTCTCTCCAGGGTCTGAGCAAAAGGATAGCTGTTCCCTAGTAAGAGTGAAACTAACACAGGGAGTGGGGCCTGGGAGAATGTGTGCATGAGAGTAAAAGTGTGTGAGACATAAGAGTGGTCTATGTAGAATGAAGTGTTTGTGAGACCCTGTGCCCAGCTGATGTGGTGTCAGTGTGACTGAACAGTGTTGGTATGTCTTTGAGAGTTGGTGTGGGGATGTGTGAGCTGCCTAACATGTATCGTGTCCCAGGGTGAATGTGGTGTGTCCCCTAAGATTCTAGTGTCCAGGGTCAGTTCCTTGGGACAAGAGCAACTCTCTGGGGCTCCAGTTGGGTGGTAGGTACCAGCCTGGCTCAGAGTCTTCAGCCTGTCCCTGGAGGCACCAGAGACAGATGGCCCTGTTTTCCAGATAGAAAAGGTATCTTATTGGGGGAGAGAGCACTTGGGAGCCCCAGGAAGTGGGCTGGTTTGGAAGGGGCAATGCTTTGGTCCAGCCTGGGTCAATGGGGGTGAGATCTGGGGAGTAGGGACTGGAGAGTAGATATTTAGGATGGAGACAGGATCTGGACTGTGCTGCCTGTATTGCACAGAGCACTGCTTGACCTGAGTCCCCAGTTGGGTGACCTTGTCACAGTAGAGACTGAGGTCCAGAGCTGAACCTAGTGACCTACCTGGAACCCACTGGGCCCCCACTCTTCTACTCTTCCTCAGTAGAACCACGGAATGTCCTCTATGGTCACTAAGGGCATCCTCCTCATTCTCTGGATAAGTCATCCAAAGCCAGAGGGTGTGACTGGCCCAAGGTGACACTGGCCTGAACCCCAGACCTCCGACACAGACTTACCCCAGAGAGTCCTGGGCGAAACCTGCACTTGACCTCACTCCAGCTTCCTGGCTCTTCAACCTCTGGCCTCTATATTTACCACCACTTTTCCTTCAGGAGTCACTTCCCCCGAACCTCTCCTCCCTCTCCGCCCCACTTTTCCTCCTGTCCCTGGCGCGGGATCCCCAGCTTTCTGCCTGTCTGCATCCTCCCGCCCCGCCCCGCCTCTCCATCCAACTCCACGCTCGTCTCCTCCATCACTTCCTCTTCCCCTCCTCCTCGCCTTTGTCCCTCCCTCCCTGGCTCCCTTCCCCCCGCCGCTGGTGGCCGGCCCGCCCCTCCCTGGGCATTGGCGGCTGCTCGCTGCCTGGCTGCTCGCTCGGAGCCTGGAGCCGGCGGCGCGGGAGGTCGGCCCGCCCCCTCAAAGGCCCCGGGCGGGCCGGGGACCGGCAGGACCCGCGCTGGCCGGGGCCCACCGTCCGGAGGTCCGGGTCCAGCGGTGAGTGCTCAGCCCGGTCAGCCACAGCCCCTGGCCGCTGGGGCGTCCTGGGAGGGTGGGTGCAAGGAGGGGGATGGGGTGCTCGACCTCTGTTTGGGAGCTTGAGGCTGTGAGATTCCAAGGTTGTGAGTCCCTGAACATTTCTGAGTGGGGTTCTGGGCTTGGGGCCACTTCTCAGCTGTGCAGACCTCATCTCTCCTCGGGCTGGGCAGTCCCCTCCTGGGATCCGCCTCCCAAGGGGTCGAGGGATCACGGTTAGGATGAGGGGAGCCTTGTTGTGGCCGAGAGGGGTCTCTGATGGGAAAAACCAAGGCTCTTGTTCTTATTCTCCCTTCGTCCACCCTCCCTTTGGCCAGTCCATTCTATGTGTGACCAGCAGGGCAGTGAGTGTCGCTCTGTGTGTGCGAGTGAGCATGGCTGCCTATGATTCTGTGTGTGTTCCTATGAGTGTGTCTGTGTGTGGTGTTTCCCCTGTGCATCTCTTGGAGGCAGGATCCACCCTCTCCTTTGCCCAGTGTTTTCCCTCCAGATGTGCAGATTCTCTACCCACCTGCAGCAGCTGGACCTTAGGTGCTCTGTGCATGGGGGTCAGGGACCATGACTTTGGTTGGGTTCCTGGGCTTCCAGACAGGGCTAGCCTTGTGGGTGTGGAGCAGGAGTGGACAGAGAGGCCACATCTTCCCCTGGGGGCGGTAGGTGCCAGAGTTGGGGCTATGCCTGAGGCCCCTGAGTGCAAATAGAAAGTTAATTTGGGCAGGAGCTGGGCTGCTCTCAGTCCTGCTGCCCTCCTGCCCGCTCTATTAATACAGCTCTAGCTCTGCTGCCTGGCATCACTATTTATAGCCCAGAGGGAGCGAGGCCACACCCCCCTGTGGGGTAGGGGGAGGGGCAGGTGCCTCCACTCCTATACTGGCCAGGGTAAGAGGGTTCATAGATACCCATAGCCTTCTTGGGTGGGCCTGGCACTGCTGGGATGGGATCCACCCAGAAACCCCCTCCTTCCCAGTTTGGACTGTGTGTTCAGGCTCTTCCTAACCTCTATCTCCTTCCCTCCATCAACGTCGAGTTGAGTGGGTCTGTCTAGACCCTGCAAACTCATCATTAATTAGTTTGTTAAATGGCTGAAAGGAAGGAGAGGGGCCAGGCAGGGCCGTTCCTGAAACAGCTGTGGTTGTAATTAGGTGGACGGTGTGGTTGACTGGCATTTATTTCAGTTATGATTACTCTGGGATCAGCTTCTCTGATTGGTGACTTGGCAGAGAAGGCGATCCCCTTTCCTAACCACCCATCACCCTGGGCGGGCCTTTGGGTGTGCCAAGGGAGTGAGCGGCTTTGTCTGATATGGGCTTCTTGTCCTGCTAGTCCTCTGCCCCATGGCAATGCCAGGGGTCTTAAGAATGAACTCCTGAGCTTCTCAGAAGGGGGCCTGCCAAAGTACCCACGTGGCCTGGGATGCCCTTTGCCCTTGCTGCTTCCCTGAGCTGCACTGTCTCAGCGTCCAGGAATGTAGACTTCCCTGCCAGTCTTAGCTCAGACTGGCATGAAGTTTGGGGTGCCAAGTGGCATTGGATTGGGTAGACAGGAGGCTGAGACCAGGGGTGTGGACAAATGGAATGGTAGGTGGTAGAGAGCAGGGGCTCTGGCCTCTCCTAGCATAGCATCTTCTGTAGGAGTCCTTTAGCACCTGGTATGGCAAGGAGGTGGGATTCTGCCAGTCAGGCTTAGGTGCCTGAGGGGACACCTGCCACTGTGCACACACCTGAGCCCCTGGCTACATTTTCTGGCTCCCACATAATAACCTCCCCCTTCTATGCACTCACACTTCCTGGGCAGGACTAGGCTTGTGTCTACCACCTGGGAATGGGCTTTACTGAGCCCAGTGGTCTGGGTCTGACTAGATTCCAGGTGAGACTAGAGGAATAGCCAGAGGATGCCATGTCAAAAAGAAACAGGGTTAAAAAAAACAAAAAAAAAAAAAAAAAAGAAGAAAGAAAGAAAGAAAGAAACAGGGTGGCCAGGCACAGTGGGGCACTTCTGTAATCCCAGTGACTCAGGAGGCTGAGGAAGGAGGATCACAAGTTCACGACTAGCCTCAGCAACTTAGTAAGGCCCTAAGCAACTTAGTGAGACCCTGTCTCAAAATAAAAAATAAAAAAGGGGCTGAGGATGTGACTCAGTGTAAAGCGTCCCTGGGTTTAATCCCAGTGCTGAAAAAAAAAAAAAAAGAAAAGAAAAAGAAAAAGAAAAAGAAAGAAAGAAAGAAGAAACAGGGTGGTGATTACTCCTTAGATTCTCAGAGAGCATGGCAGTTCTCCTGAGGCCACACAGCAAGAAGGACTCTGACCAAACCATGGCTTTTCCCTTGTCCACTATCTCAGAGTTTTTGTGACTCTGGTAGTTGCTGCCTTTTAAATTAACCCTTCTAGCTGGGCATGGTGATGCATACCTGTAATCCCAGTGATTTGGGAGGCTGAGGCAGAGGGATCAAGGCCAGGCTGGGCAATTTAGTGAGACTCTTTCTTAAAATTGAAAATAAAAAGGGCTGGAGGGCTGGGGATGTGGCTCAGGGATCGAGTTCTTGCCTAGCATGCATGAAGGCCTGGGTTCAATACCCAGCACTGCAAAAAAAAAAAAAAAAAGAAAAAAGAAAGAAAACCAAACTGCAGGAGATGTGGGGATGTGGATGTAGCTTAGTGGTAAGGCACCCTGGGTTCAATCCCTAGCACTGGAAAAACAGTAAAAAACAGACTAACCGTTCTATTCAGAAGATGATTGGATGTATCATGAATCTAGGTTGGGGGTAGGAGGATGTGGTGTTCATGTTCTCTGAGGAACTTTCTCCACTGATGGTATTTTTCACACATGGTCTTTTTAGCCCCGTAAGCTCAGTGGTATGGTCCCATTTTTCTGGGGAGAGAACCAGAGTTGGAGGTGAAGTAACTTCACTGAAAGATCTCACAGGTGGTAGTGAGAAGAGGAATTAGGAGGATGTAGTTTGGGGACTTGCCTGCGAGTGTTCTTTCTACTCTACTCTGTGCTGTGGAGCCCCACATGGGCCCAGCTCAGGGACAGGCAGGGTCAGGTGTGCATTGTGGGGACACTGTAAGTATAGGTGGGAACTGCTTTTTGGAGCTGGGGGTGAACCTACTAGTGCTGCGGGTTGGGATGGCTTTGGCCCTGCTTGTCCCTTGCAAGCATTTGCTTTCTCTGCAGGCTGCATGTTGTGCCTGGGTCAGTCCACCTTCCTCCGCTTTAACCACCCTGCTGAAGCCAAGTGGATGAAGAGCATGATTCCAGCAGGGGGCCGGGCTCCTGGGCCCCCCTACAACCCTGACTCTGGTAGGTGTCTAGCCTGGGCAGGGAGATGCTAGGTTGGTGGTACCCCTTTGACCTCTTCTCGCCCACTTTGACCATTCTTACAGTGTTAGGGTAGGACAATATACAGGGTCTGGTCTCGCTGCCACCTACCATAGTCTGCTGGAGAAGGCCAGGCAGAGGGGCTACTGGGAGAGAGCCGAGGCAGTGCTGCTTGGCTGAAATTGGGAATTGATGTACCTTGAGGGATAGAGGGGTCTGCCTGTCTTTATCCTACTGACCTAGAAGAGGCCACTCAGTGTCTGGGACCCTGCCTTCTTGTGATACCACCAGGAACCTCACCCTCAAGAATGACCTGAGCACTAGGTTGAACCCCCAGTAAGCCCTGGTGGGGCCCACCTGCTGGTGACCATGTTCTTGGGCCCTACCCAACCCTCAGGCCTTGCCATGCTCGAGGATGACTCAGAGGAGCAGCTGCAGTTTGTGTGTGAATTATTGATCCCCAGAGGAGAATCGGTGATTGTTCTAGGAACCAACACAGGCCTCCTCAGCCAGCTGCCTAGGGGTGGGGGGCAGTGAGTCTGCCCCTCTAGACTTTGCAGTGGCATTCAATGGCTGCAGGGCTATAGGTGCCAATGTAGCTATGGGGCAGATGGACACATGTGTCTGGGACATCTGGTGGAGTAGTTATCAGCGACCTAAATGTATAGTCTGGGAACTTGAAGAAAGTTGAGTGGTCATTGGGATCAACACTATCCATGACAACCCCATCTGACTGTGTTGCACACAGTCCCAGAATTTTGGACCCATGCTCCATTCTCCTCTTTCTCAACCCCAGTCTCTTCTAGTCCCCTGGGAGCACAGAAGCCTAGATTCCTAGTCCACTCCCTGGTTAATTTTACCCTGCCTCCACCCCAGTCTTGTTATGCCACTTCTCAGAGCTGTTTGAGGCAATGGTTCCAGGGACTACAGTCCCCTGGTTGGTTGACAAGGGGCCAGGCAAAGGCAGGCTCTTGCTGGCGTGGCTTAATGGGATAATTGGAGGCATTGAGCTGCACCTCGTGGCTGGCCAGCGGGGCTTCCAGGAACCAGCCATTAGCACTGAATCCCTCCCCTGCTTCTGATTGGACAGAGGGCTCCAGCGCACAACCCTTGCCCAGCCCTGAGGCTTTGTTTTTTTCCCTGGATCTCTGGCTGCTGTGTTGGGAGGAAATGATGTCCTATTAGAGTAGGAGGCCCTGGAACTTCTGGCCCACTCCACAGTAGGTCCCATCTCCTTTGCAGAATGCCCCCTTACCCTTCCTGAAGAGAGATGTAAGGACGATGAGAAAACCAAGGCAGGAAGGAGTCTAGTCCAGGGGCAAGTTGGCAAAAACTAGGCTTAGATGTATCCTGGCATTTTGCTAACTTTGTCCTATGTCATAAAATGTTAGAGCCAGGAGGGTCCTGCCCATCTTCTTCCTTTACAAACGGAGACACTGAGGGCAAGTAACTTGGCTAAGGATACAGAGCACAACAGTGGCAGAGCTGGCTGGTGCCAGCACCTGGTGAAGAACCCAGATATCCTGGCTTCTTCAGATCTGTGCTAGGAAGATGTGGGGTGGTGTCCTTGCTCTTGTGCATATGTAGCTTCCAAAGCCCAAGGCCAGAGCCTGAGACCTCTTTGCATTTTCCCTCAGCTGAATCAGAAAGTCTGGTGAATGGGAACCACACTCCACAGCCTGCAACCCGGGGAACCCCAGCTTGTGCCAGCCACAGTTCTTTAGTGAGCTCCATTGAGAAGGACCTGCAGGAAATCATGGACTCACTGGTGCTAGAGGAACCTGGAGCTGCTGGCAAGAAGCCTGCTGCAACCTCCCCACTATCGCCAATGGCTAATGGTGGCCGCTACCTGCTGTCCCCTCCAACCAGCCCTGGGGCCATGTCTGTGGGCTCCAGCTATGAGAACACCTCTCCAGCCTTCTCTCCACTCTCTTCACCAGCCAGCAGTGGGAGCTGTGCCAGCCATTCACCCAGTGGGCAGGAGCCAGGACTGTCTTCTGTACCCCCACTGGTGCCTGCTCGCTCATCCAGCTACCATTTGGCCCTGCAGCCCCCACAGTCCCGCCCAAGTGGTGCCCGCTCCTCTGAGAGTCCCCGGCTGGGTAGAAAAGGAGGTCATGAGAGGCCTCCCAGCCCTGGCCTCCGTGGGCTATTGACTGATAGCCCTTCAGCCACGGTCTTGGCAGAAGCCCGCAAAGCCACTGAGAGCCCCCGACTGGGAGGGCAGCTGCCTGTGGTAGCTATCAGCCTGAGTGAATACCCAGCTGCTGGTGCCCGCAGCCAACCCACCAGCATTCCTGGCAGCCCCAAGTTCCAGTCTCCAGTTCCTGCTCCTCGCAACAAGATCAGCACACTCCAGGACCGCCCTCCAAGCCCTTTCCGTGACCCTCCCAGCACGGAGAGGGTATTGACAACGAGTCCCTCTCGCCAACTGGTGGGCCGAACATTTTCAGATGGGTCAGCCACCCGCACCCTGCAGCCTCCTGAGAGTCCCCGCCTGGGTCGGCGGGGCCTGGACAGTATGCGAGAACTCCCTCCCTTGAGCCCATCTCTGTCCCGACGAGCTCTCTCCCCACTGCCTGCTCGGACCACCCCAGATCCCAAGCTCACCAGGGAGGTAGCAGACAGTCCACGGCCCCGGCGCTGGGCAGCCCATGGAGCTTCACCGGAGGACTTCTCCCTGACTTTGGGGACACGAGGCCGCAGAACACGGAGTCCCTCACCCACCCTGGGGGAGTCCTTGGCACCTCGCAAGGGCAGCTTCAGTGGCAGGCTGAGCCCAGCCTATAGTCTGGGTTCTCTTACTGGGGCTTCGCCACGCCAGAGCCCTCATGCCCAGAGGAAGCTCTCCAGTGGGGACTTGCGGGTGCCTGTCACTCGGGAAAGGAAAAATAGCATCACAGAGATCAGTGACAATGAAGATGACCTCCTGGAGTACCACCGGCGGCAGCGCCAAGAGCGGCTCCGGGAGCAGGAGATGGAGAGACTGGTAAGCAGATGCCAGGGAGACTGCCACCATCCAAGGCAGGGTCTCTGCCAGGGCGTGGGCAGGCCAGCTGGCAGAGCAAGGGGGCCCCTGGATAGGGCCTGGGCTTATGCATCCCCAACTTCAGGATACACCTTAATGACTAGTATCTCATAGTTCTGGTGCCCTGAAGAGTAACTTTGAAACCTGTAAGGCTTTATTTTAAATTCTTGCTAATTTTGCATATATTCTACAACAGAGCATTTGTTTTAATGTATAAACTAAGTTTTAATTATTTACCAGAGTACAATGAATCTCTAGGAAAGCATACCACTTTTTTTTTTAATATTTATTTTTTAGTTTTAGTTATGGTAAGGCCTTGTATCTCTCAGTTTGAGAAGCAGGTTGTGGGGATGAAAAGGCTGAGGCCCAGAGAGGGAATTGGATTTTCTGAAGTAATACAACAAGTTTTGGCAAAGTCGGAATTGGAACCCAAATCTGCTGTCTTTCCATCTCTGTCTGGGGCTTTTTTCCCCCGTTTTGGTACTGGGGATTGAACTCATGGACACTCCACTACTGCCTGCCCCATCCCTATTTATTTATTTATTTTGTTTTGAGAGAGGGTCTTGTTAAGTTAACCAGGCTGACCTTGAACTTGTGATCCTCCTGTCTCAGCCTCCCCAGTAGCTGAAATACAGGTGTGCGCCACAATGTCCAGCTTGAGGCTTGTTCTTTTTTTGGTACTGGGGATTGAACCCAGAGGTGCTTAACCACTGAGCCACATCCCCAGCCCTTTATTTGTTGTATTTTGAGACAGGATCTCATTAAGTCGCTAAATTGCTGAGGCTGACTTTGAACTTATGATCTCTTGCCTCATCCTCTGAGCTTCTGCGATTATAGGCATACACCACAGTGCTTGGCTACCCTGGGATCTCTTCCTTTGAGGGGCAGTGAGCTTGGCCCCAGACACAGGCAGAGTTCCCCAACTCTTCCGGCATTGAGGCTTGTTCTTTAGAATAGCTCCTGGTCCTTCTTTCTTGCTTCTTTTTGACCTCTACAAATGGAAGGCAGCTGCTCATCTCAGTCCCAGCAGGATAACTGGGAGTATGGTAGCAGGGAATAGGGAAAGAACAGGGTGGGCAGCCCCTGGCTGGCATGTGTGATTGTGATCTATGCATCTGCGTGTGTGCATGTGGGTGCATGCAGGGCTGGGTGTGGCTCTGGGCAGCTGTGCTGGAGTTGGCATCTGAGCTGGGTTGGGGCCGTGAATTCTCCAGATAGTACAAGGAGCTCCAGAGGCTCTGGCCAATGTATACATACAGGAAAATGGATTCTGCTCACTTTCCCTTGAGAGTGGAAGCATGGGGTTCCTGAGGGCCCAGGAACTATGGGATTGGTTTAAGGAGAGGAACTGGAACTGGAGACCCTTTGGGAAGAAGCTGGACAGTTTGGGGTGAGGGTATGCGACAGTGTGCTTCTGCTGGGTGGGAAGTGGGCTCCCGGTCTTTCCCATTGGTACGTATTCAGTCACTGTTTGGCCTTGGCCTACACCACAGTGCCAAACAGTGACTGAAGATCACCACCCTGGGATCTCTTCCTTTGAGGGGCAGTGAGCTTGGCCCCAGACACAGGCAGAGTGCCTCAACTCTTCCACTGAGCCTCCCCACCCCCATCCCGTCACACAGGCACACCTTACCACCAGCCCTGACCTGCCCCACCTGCCACTTTAAGTCTTGGAGGCTGCCTGCCCTGCCCCTCCCACCCCAACCAGGCTGCTTATCTGGGTCCTAGGGCGGGGGCAGGGCATGGGCCCAGCCTTCTGGGTGCTGGGATTCTGTTCCTACATTTGCCATGGAACCGGGCAAGCAGCAGGAGGAAAACAGGGTAAGTGTTGAGGGGTGAGGAGTCATGGCTGAACTGTATGTAGTCAGAAACCTTTGAAGAGGTTAACAGACCCCAGAGGGCCATGGGAGGCTCAGGACCAGGAGTCAGAGCTGGAGTATTGTGAATGGAGACTGGGACGCTGATCAGGAGCTTGTTGCACTATTTGTCCTCACATCTCCATCTTCTGAGAGGTGACTGCTTCTTGATGTGTGTAGGGAAGGCTGTAAGTGTCAGGGCCACAGAGCACTTGTATCTGGGTCTGCACATTCAACAGCTAGCAGCAGCCCTCCCTGCTGGTAAGGAGTCTGAGGGTGGATTGGAGCTGGGATGGGGACAGGGAGGACTGGGTCTCAGCTGTACCTCTTTTTCATGTGTGTCTGGGCTGAGTGTCAGGTCCTGTGGGCCCCTAGGTCTGCTTCCCAGCCTGTCTGTCTGCTGGTGCCCACCCAGCTGTATGTGGACTGTGTTTATCTGTGTGAGTATGTATTTGTGCATGTCAGGGCTGGTGTCTGCGTGTGTATCTACCTGTTAATGTAGGGCTAGTGCACACGTTGCATCTGCACCTGCCTGTGTGCATATCCGTGTGTCATTGTGCCCTTGTGCGTAAGATCTGTGTGTACCTGTGTCAGTGTGAGCACCTGAGTTGACATGTGTCTCACTGTGGTCTTCAGTCTGACTACCCGTATGTCTCTGTGTGTGTTCAGGTGTGTCCTTGTGACCACGTGGAAGCCCCATCCTGGGATAGAATGAGAAGGGAGAGGAAACAGGAAGATAGGAGGGGCCGGCCACATGGACAGGTGGCACACAGGCTGGTTCCTTATGTCCACTTCTGGGGCACTCACCTTGCCTTGGTCTCCCACAGTTCTTGGGGCTGGTGCTCTCCTGACTTGATGCTGGGCCCCATGCATTTAGTGTTCCAGCTCTCCCTCCCCGCAGGGCTCGGCCTCTCCCTCATGCCCTCTTCTGTCTACCCTTCCCAGGAGCGCCAGCGCTTGGAGACCATCCTGAACCTGTGTGCTGAGTACAGCCGGGCTGATGGGGGACCAGAGGCCGGGGAGCTGCCCAGCATTGGGGAGGCCACTGCAGCTTTGGCACTGGCAGGTCGGAGGCCCTCACGAGGCTTTGCTGGGGCCATTATGGCCTCTGGACGGAGCAGCGAGGAGCCTGGAAGTGCTGCCCAACGCCTGTGGGAGAGCGTGGAGCGCTCAGATGAAGAAAATCTCAAGGAGGAGTGCAGTAGCACAGAGAGCACCCAGCAGGAGGTGGGGTGGGCTGAGGGACTGGACTGGATGAGGGGCAGGGCCAGGGCACCAGAGGGAGGCTGGTGTGGTGAATGCCAGGACCCAGTGGGAGGGAAGTAATGAAAGCATTGTTTGGGAAGAGACCAGAGACCAGAGGTATAGAAATGAGGAGGCGAGGAAAAGAACAGAGGTGGTGTTGACTTTCCCAAGTTATTAATAGGCTTTTCACCTGCCTTGCCTTGGGGCCCCACCCAGGCCTGGCACTCTGGTAAATCTTTATTCCCTGAGGCTGAGCTTTTATGGCTTTCCTGGCAGGCAGGCAGGTAGCCTCCTGTCTCAGTTCAACCACTCTAAGTGCCCTGAAGAATATGTGGTTTGGTCTCTTAATCTGTTATCTTGGAAGGCACTGGGCATCCTTGGCTGATGGCTGCCCTCCCCTCCAGCATGAAGATGCACCTAGCACCAAGCTCCAGGGAGAGCTGCTAGCCCTAGAAGAGGAGCGGGCTCAGGTGTTGGGGCGTGTGGAGCAGCTCAAGGTCCGCGTGAAGGAGCTAGAGCAGCAGCTACAAGAAGCGGCCAGAGAGGTGAGCTGGCTGGTAGGGTACAGACCCCTAATAGGGGCCCGAGTTCACTGTTTTAATAGGGATCTTGATATCTACCTCCAGGCCGAAATGGAGAGGGCGCTGCTGCAGGGGGAGAGGGAAGCAGAGCGGGCACTGCTGCAGAAGGAGCAAAAGGCAGTGGACCAACTACAGGAGAAGCTGGTGGCCTTGGAGACTGGCATCCAGAAGGAGAGAGACAAGGTAATCCACACCTGGTCCAGCTCGGTGCTGAGAACCAGTGACCCAGGAGAGAAGGAGAAATGCTTTCCCTGGGGCCCTGAACCCCACTTTATGATCCACCCTGCATACCAGGTGGTTTCTGTGGTCCTCGAGGGCCAGGGGCCTAGTCCTCTCTGGAAGGTACCAGCTTGAAGGGTGCTGCCTGGGGCTGGGCTGGTGTTTGTGGTCTTCTCTGTCTGGGTCTCTGTGCTACCTCTGGGTGCCTGGGTTCCTGCCATTCTGGGCCCTTCATGGCCCTTTTAGGAAGTACCAGGGCCCCTTCTTGGGCAGTGAGTACAGCTGGAGGGACTTGTGCTGGGAGGTGATTCAAGTTTGGGTCCCGCCATCTGGAGGACACTTTCCTCCAGCATGCCTCAGATGCTTAGGTTGTGGTCTTTGGGAGATGGTCCACAGGCCTCTGCTTCCCAGGTCTTCAGAATCTGCACCCTCCCATCTCAGATGGTCCCAGCTCCTGCCCCTGCCCCTTTCAGATTTCGTGCCAGCCTGCAGGGGCCGCTCCATCCCACAGGGGCCATTCCAGCATGTCCAAGATGCCCAACAACGTGCCAAAAGCTCTGAAGTGGAGAGGGGTCATCTATTTCTGGATTTGACAGTATTTTTCCAAGAATTAAATTTTCCCTTTGGATTTTTTGAGAGTATCTTCCTCTTGCCCTCAATTTTGAAAGTCTTAAAAATTCTTTTTTTTTTTTTTTGAGCTTTGGCTCTGGCCCCCAAAACCACACTCCCAAATTCTGTGCCAAATTAACTCCATGCTTGTCAACCAGGCCTGCACTAACGCCCTGTCTAATCACTGTCCTGGGCTCTCCGCATGCCCCTAACTGCCAGGCCACCCAGGCAGGGCTGAGCCACGCCTGCTTTTGCACTAACTCCACAGGTGCCTTCGTGCCCTGACCTCTCCCTTCTAATATTGTCTCCTTCTTGATGTGGGATCTTATGGTTTTGATCAGAAAGGAAGTCACAGGAGGGCACAGCAGCTAAACTTTTCTCTATGGGGCATTGGCAGAAGGGCTATAAAGGTGGTGGTGTTGGGGGGGGATGGTTGGCTCAAGAACTGCTCAGCCTGAACAGCCCCTCCCACTGGACAGTTAGCAGCTTCCTACAGAGCAGGGGGAGGCAGGCTGTACTCCTTCAACCACCTGCCCTCTGGAGATGAGGTGTAAGGAGGTCCAGTTGTGGGCATGGCCTTGGAGGGATTGGACAGGACCTCTGTGTCAACTCAGTGGCTCCCCACCTAGTTTTCCCAAATCCACATACCCCAATCAGAAGAAGGGGTAGCCTCTCCCATCCTTCCCCTACCCCCTAGAGGCCATCTAGAACACAGGTTATTTTAAAGGCAGGGTCCAAGAATGTGGAAGTGCCTGGACCCCAGGAGCTTCTGCTCAGAGCCTTCTTTTGGAGATGGGTAGGTGGGTGGGTGGTGTGGAGGGAAGAGGCGGGGTGAGTGGTGGAGTGCAGTGTAGGGGCTTATTCTCAGGGATGAAGCTCAACATTTCATGAGGAACCTGCCTGTCCTCACTTCTCATTGACTTGAGATTGCTTGGAGGCCTGGGCTTTGCCTTCTCTCTGGGCCCAGCTGTTTGAGGTTGTGGCAGTGAAGGTGCTGTTGGTGATGGTGGTAGTGACGGTGGTGGTGGAAAAGGTTCATTTGTTTTCCCTTTACAGCCCTCAGCCCATGGCCCCACTTTGGCTTTGGTATCAGTAATCACAGTTTCTCCTTTGCCTGTCCTTTAGAGGGGTGACTCACCAACTCCTCCCCTCGTCCCCCTTGCCGCCCTCAGAGTGTCATCTGGCCCAGACAGAGCCATCCACCTCCTCTCTGTACCCACTCCTGGGGCTCCTATTACCATGGCAACGGCCGAACTAATTGTAACCCTCATCCCTGCTGAAATTCAGCCTGCAGAGCTGGCCCCCCACCCCCACCCCAAGCAGGAGGGGAGGGCAGCCAGAGTGTTGGGCTGGGGTCCCTTTGCTGCACTGCGGAAGCTCTAACATCCTCCCCAGTCCCTGGATTTAACTCGTCACTCCTCTTTCTCCCTGGGTTAAATTTTGGTCTCTGGGCAGCACGTGGTGCTTGAGGCTCTGCTTCACCAGGTAGAATCAACTTTGACCTTGACTGGTTTGGAGAGGCAACAGAAGGCCTTACGTTAATACCTACCCAGACATTCCTAGTTCAAGGAACTCCAAGAGACCAAAATTTCCACCCTGCCCTACACCTGTGCCTGTCTTACACTGTCTCCTGCGCCACTGAGCCCTGTTTTACACCTTTGCTTCTGGCCTGTCTCCCTCTACCTCCACCCTGTTCACTTTCCCTTTCTGCCTTCTTCTTCCTTCTCTTTGATTTCTTGCCCCGCTCGCGGTCTCGCGCTGCGCCCGCGCCCCTCCCCCGCCGGGCCGGAGTTGAGGAGTGTGTGTTCTCTCTCCCCTGTGCCCCGCCTCCCTCCCCTCCCGCCGACCAGGAGAGGGCGGAGCTGGCCGCGGGACGGAGGCACCTGGAGGCCCGCCAGGCGCTCTACGCCGAGCTCCAGACGCAGCTCGATAACTGCCCCGAGTCAGTGCGGGAACAGTTACAGGAGCAGCTGAGAAGGGTCAGTTCCACCAGCCCCCTCCCCCGGCCCCCGCGGGCCACCGCCCAGACAGAAGAGAGGAGAGCAGTGGGACGGGACCGCCTGGCCCCTGCAGTACCTGCCGGACACCAGGGTCGGTGCTGTGGCTTGGAGGGGACCGGCAAGGTTGGGGGGATCAGCGCTCCAGGCTGTGATGCCCGCTAAAGGCGCACAGCCGAACAGAGCAGAGGGAGTTGGGTGGGGGCAGGTGCCTTCCCCAGTTTTCCCGGGTGCAGCCCCCCAAACCCACACCTCTGTGGCCTGGCCTTCCTGGCCCAGAGTGGCGTTGTGAGCACCACCCAATTCCCGATGTCGCTGTCGTTGAAGGAGGCAGAGGCCCTGGAGACGGAGACAAAGCTCTTTGAAGACTTGGAGTTCCAGCAGCTGGAGCGCGAGAGCCGCGTGGAGGAGGAGCGCGAGTTGGCGGGCCAGGGGCTGCTGCGGAGCAAGGCCGAGCTGCTGCGCAGTGTCGCCCAGAGGAAGGTGTGTCCCGTCCACTCCTGCTAAGGGCGGCCTGTGGGGAAGGGGGCTGGAGGCCAGTAACCTGCGTTGAAATCGAAGTTGGTGATGTAATGAGAGTTAACTTCACTTTTGAGGCCTCATTTCCCTGTCTGTAGTATTAGAAGTATAACAAGATTCTATGAGAATTAGTATGTAGAGGCAGAACAGGACATGATGGTAGAAAGTGCTCAACAAAGGATGGCTAAAATTAAGCTCTGACTCCCCTCAGTCTTCCAGTAGAAAGTGGAGTGGGCTCACCTTGAGAGTTGGGCACTGATTGGTCAGAGAAGTAAAAGATGGAGGTGGAGAGCTGGGCATGGTGGCCCAAGCCTGTAATCCCAGCCACTTAGAGGCCAGGCCAAGGCAGGAGGATCAAAAATCCAAGACCTGCCTTGGAAACTTGGTGAGACCCTGTCTCAAAATAAAAAAAAAAATAGAAAGGGCTGGAATGTAGCTCAGTGGCAGAGTGCCCCTGGGCTCAATCCCTAGTACCTCCCCCCCACAAAAAGAGGAAAAAGGAGAAGGAGAAGGATGAAGTGGAAGAGGAAGAGGCTTGCTCCTGTCATTATTTATTTATTTTAGTTTTGGGCATTGAACCCAGGGCCCCTCCTTCATGCATGCTAAGCACATACTCTACCACTATCCCCAGTCCTGCCCTTGCCCATGTAAGGCTGGGGCACATATAGAGACCTATGATCTGAATATTAGAGCTAGCTGGGGCCCTAGGATAGGCATCTTCTAGATTCCATTTCTGGTTCAGTCTCCACATGGTTGAGGTATAAATCAAGGGGATTGAGTATTGTGTTCTGGTGGGTTCTGCTGTACTAGTGCTCTGATAATCTGCTTTTGATCTCAGCCAGACCAGGCACAAATAGTGACAGGATGATGGGCAGGTGTGTGTTAGGCTGAGGCAGGGGAGGGAATGGAGAAGATAGCCCAGGTGGTTCACATGCTGTTGGCTGAGCCTTAAGCTCGTGCATCCATATACAAGCATTGCAGTTTGCCTGGCTGGAATGAGTGTGGAAGGTAAGGATGCAGATCTGGGGAACAGTGTCCAAAAGTGGTAAGTTGGGGGACTTGCTGGTTTGGTGGCAAAAGTGGAGCTGCTGGACCTCCCAAGTCCAGAGAGTCCATGCTTTATTCCCAGAGCTGCATCCACTTTCCAATGTAAGGCTGATGCAAGGAAAGAAGAAAACTGGCATTTCCCAAGCCCATGGGTGTGTGCCAGGGACCCTGCCAGGAGGCCTCCTTGCTGTCCTTAGGTCATTCACAGGTGCTCTTATTCTCTTTTTATAGACAAGGAAACTAGGACCTGCAGAAGCCAAGTTTGTCCAAAGCCTCCCATCTATGGATTTCAGAGTTAGAGTTGGAACCCAGGCCAGCTTGGTCCACAATCCATGTTTCTTGTACTGTGGCCCACAGCGTCTAAGGGCTGGCACTTCTTCAGCCTCTTTTTCTTTCCTCCTAGAGGAAATGCAGCAAAGAGCCTTAGATCAACTGATCTTGTGCCTTTGAAGCCCTAGTGGATGTGAGTTCAGGAAGTCTGGGAGGGGTCAGTGGTAGTGGGCTCTACTTCATTCCTCTCCACGCCCACCATGGCCTCTGGGTGCCCTCAACCATTGAGGCCCTGGGGGTCACATTCTTCCCCATGCTCTTCCTGGTGAGCCTTGCCTAACCTTCATCCTGGGCTCCCAGTGTCTGACACACCCCAGGCTGTGTCTGCCCTGGAGCTCTGTGCTTCTCTGTCCACTCTGGTTCAGAGCGGTTGAAAGTACTGGCCTTGGAATCCAACAGATCTGGTTCTAGCTATACCACTTACTAACTAAACGATGTTTGCTCCTAAATATGTCTGTTTTCACTTATGAAATGGGCATAAGGACACTTGCCTCATAAGATTAAAATGAGGTAACAAATGCAAAACATTTAGCAGAGTTCCTGGCTCCTACTAGATTTTCGGTAAATGACACTCTTGCTGAGGGACTACCTGGCCTGCTGCAGCACTGACTTGGGCTGACTCCAGGTTAGACAGTCATGCCTTCCTCTCCCATGTGTTGCTCTGAAGATGCTTTAAGACCTTCTTTTCCAGAAAACCCTCCTGGGAATAACCTAGCCCATTGTCCGTAGCCCTCATGCTTCCCCCTCACTAGTGTCTTTTCATTTCCTTTCAGCACATGATTGTTGAGTGAGACACTGTGCTATGCCCTGTTGGGGTTATAGAGATGGAAAAGACACTGGTCCTGCCCTTGGATCTTATAGTTAGCCGGGGCTGGTGGTGGAGACAGATGTATTCACAAATAGCAATAGGATAAGAAGGGCAGTGAGGTGGAATCATATGAGCACAGAGAAGGGAGCAAAGAAATTGGTGACCAAGGAAGGCTTGTGGTGGGGTAGCATTTGTTCTGGGAGGATGAGGAGACTCAGGATGAGTGGACAAACCCCAGACAGCCCTCCTGGACTGAGGAAGGCCTGAGTTCAGAGGCGCACAGCTGGGTATACAGCATGCCAAGCTAGGGGTACAGAGGGCCAAGCAGGCAGGGAACTGCAAAGGGTGGGACTGGTTGCCAGGTAAGGAGTTTGTGCTGTAGCCTGTGAGTAATGAGAAACCACTGTAAGATTTTGAGGAAAGAAGTAGTATGACCTTAGTTGTGGATTTAAAAAAAAAAAAAAAAGAATTCAAGTAATATATATTATTTTTAGAAAGATTAGAAAACTCAGATAAAGCCAGAGACCTTTTAGGAAGACATTTTGTGACAATGTAGAGTATATCAGAAATTTGAGTGGAAGCAGGAGGTTGGTGAGAGGACCCAGCTGGGTGGTGGCTGTGGGTGTATGAGGCAGGGAGCTATTCAGTGTCTCTAGGCTTCAGGACCCATTGGCTATGGAGTGAGGGAAGGGAGATTTGGGGATCTGGGTTCTGGTGGTAATACCTGGTGGCACAGTGTCACTGGTTGAAGGAGGGAGGAGCAGAGATGGAGCTGGCCATGGCAGCCAGGTCTTCCTGGGTTGAGTCAAGGCTAAGGCGAAGAGGTGGTTGATTCCTTTCATTGGAGCCTGGGGTCTCTGGGCAGGAGAGAGTCAGCCATTCCTCACCTTGGGCTCAGCCCCATCTCCCCAGGGCCTGACTAATCACCCCATCTCCTTAGGAGCGCCTGGCCGTCCTGGACAGTCAAGCTGGGCAGATCCGGGCCCAGGCTGTGCAGGAGTCGGAGCGCCTGGCCCGGGACAAGAATGCATCCCTGCAGCTGCTGCAGAAGGTAGCTCCTTGGGTTGGGTGGGGCTTGGGAGTAGGGTGAGTGCAGGGAGCACAGAGGGCTGGGGTGGACCTTTGCCAGCATGAAGCCCTGGTCACAGAATCCCCCCTCTATCACCCTTGTTCCCTCTTTCCTCTGACTCTGCCACTTGGGGCTCACAGGAAAAGGAGAAACTGACTGTGCTGGAAAGAAGGTACCACTCACTCACGGGGGGCAGGCCTTTCCCGAAGACCACCTCAACCCTCAAAGAGGTAACATTGTTGGGTCAGCTCCTAGCTTCTGGTCAAGGGAGGGGTCCTGGGAGACCTGGAGCAACATGTGCCACCTTCACCCCAATCACATCTTCCTGAATGGAGAGATTTGAGGAGTTCCCTGAGGTCTGGGATTGGCTCTCTGTGGCCACCAACTTGCTTCCTCTTAGTTGCTTTCGGGAGTCATCAATATCATCATTTTGGGGGCTGAATGTATGTGAGGGGCCTGGTGGATAGCTCAGAGGTTTGGTGGGGTATGGGGCTATGTGGACTTATCTCAAGGGGCAGGGTAGGGATCAAGGGGTCCTGATGCTAGGGTTCCCTAGGCTGTAGTCTGGAGACAGGCTTTCATTTCAAAAGTGGGCATTGAGGCCCCTCAAGCAGTTTTTTCCCCATCTGTACATGCTGTTTGTGAAGTACACCTAGGATAGGATCCCGACCTCTCTCCAGCCTTCCTATCTCTTTCATTGCACAAGCAGTTTAGGCCTGAGTGGGCTGACTGGGCTGAGCCCCTCACCATGTACCCTCCCTGTAGGCTCAGCTGCTCATCTCCGAATCCTCAGAGATGGGGCTGGGGACCAAGGCTCTGGGCCCATTCTCGGGGTCTTCTCAGGCTGGGGTCTCCTCTGTCTCCTTCACCCCGTCTGCTTCCACTTCACTCTGCCCCAAAGCACAAGAGGTAATTGCAGCTAACTGCCTGCTCTTCTTTGCCCGCTGCCTTGTCTGCGTGCCCACTGAGCTCCTGCCTACAGCTCCTCCCTAGGGCCCAGCTGAAGGGCGTGTGATGACTATCCTTTCGCTGGGTAGAGTGTGGGAGTTTGTGTGAGTGTGCCATTCTGTCGTCACAGAGTGCCTGATCAGCCTTTGCAAAATGAGAACATTGATTTGCATATTAAATTTGCATGTATTCTGCATGCCACTCATCAGTTTTCACAATACACTGGGCACTCTGGCTCATTTTCCCTTTAAGTTACCCCAGAGGACAGTCTGGCTATGGAGCTCATCCTGCGTGGGTGCCCTGCATAGGGCAGGCCAAGGAATCTATGATTTGATCCAGCATATATTGTGGGTGCCTCCTGTGCCTCCAGCACATAGATAAGCTCAGGTTCTAAGTTCTAAGTATGACTGTCCTTGTCCCCCAACTCAGAGTCAAGTGTGCCGACATCTTTGCAAGTACTTACCCTAGGCAGTGGGCCCATATTCCTACCAGGGCTTTTAGTTGCTCTTTCTCAGAGGTTGCCTTCTGAGGCCCTAGTGGGGTCTCCACTTACTCGCTCTTTTCCAATTCTGCCCTGGTGAATGGGGTGTGAGGGGCCCTGGGGAACAGTGTGCCCCGTGTTCGATGCTGCATGTGTGTGCCCCACTGGGGATGCTCAGCAGTTAAGATGGGTAGCGTTTCTAGGACCTGGGTGCTGCTCCTTGTGGGCTTTTGAAGGATCTTCTCTGAGCTTATTTACCTGCCTTAGCCAGGACTCAGGGATGGGCCTTTAGGATATTCTGGGGGCAGTGACTAAATGCCAGTTTGGTCCCCAAAGTGGAGGTCAGGAGGAGCCTTCAGCAGTCAGGCCTCTCCAAGTCTCTTCACTTGCAAAGCCCTCGGTGGCTAACGTGAGCATCCTACTCCTGCTCTGGGCTCTGTTTTGACATGGAGTGATGGCTCTGTGCCTGGCATGGAACGTGGGATGCTAGAGACCTGGTTCAACCCTGTTAATCTTTTTTCTGCCCACCCCCCCAATCGCCCCCTCGGGCATCCTAGGAGTATGTGAGCCTGGCAGAGGTTTTCCAGCTGTGCTTCCGCTTGGACCCTTATGCTTCTGCCACCTCCCCGAGCGTGCTCACACAGCCCCTGCCTGACAGTGAGGTACCAGCCACCGAGTGTGCCCATCTGTGCCCAAGGGCCTCCTTGGGTGGGGGTGGAGGAACAGCAGGGTCTGTCTTCAGCAGTAAGGGAGAAGGACATTGGCACAGCAGGGTCAAGACTGGTTCCCTTTCTCCCTTGAGCCTAGGGAGCTGTCCTCAGCTCCTGATGGCCCCAAGAGGAGCGGGCCTTCTGTTCTGGGAAGGCATCCTGCCCAGGGACTCTGGCCATACTGGGCTGGACTCTGCTCTGTGCTTCCTCCCTTTCCCTCCCCTGTGGGAAGGGCATCTCTTGGGTTCCAGTCCCATTAACCTCTTATATTCCCTTCTGCATCTGGCCTTCCCCCAAGTATGTGACGCTTGAGCAGCTAAAGGTGCTGTGGGGCACCTCACCCACACCCCCAGCCCCCTCGCCGGGCCTGCCTCCCTGGGCCTCTGCCTCTCGGGACCTGGTTCCCGCCACCTGCCTTCCTTCCGCGCTGCCCTCCTCCTTCGCTTCCATCACGCCTTCACCCAAGGTCGGTGGTCTGTGTGTTCTTGCTGCCCCACCATGGCTGGCTGGCTGTTTGTGTGTGTGCCACTCTTGTTTGCCGGCCTAGGCCCTGGGCTGGCCCTAGGGGAGTGCTTGTACGGTGCCTGAGGGCTGGCTGGCTGGCTGGCTGGCAGGTGAGGGTCTGTGCTCTGGGAGCTGTCCCCTGTTTCTCTTTGCCCTTTTAAAGCCAACTGTCATCTCACTGTTTTTCTCTTCCTTTTCTTTATGCTCTCCTTTCTCCCTCCCTCCCTTCCTTTCTTCCCTCACCTCCCTGTCCATCTCTCCCTCCTGACCCTCCTTTATCCTCCCTCCCATCCTCTCCTCCCTGCACCCTTTTCCTCCCATCATCTTTCCCCTCCTGTCTGGGCCCTTCCTCTTCATCCCCACCCTCCACTTGCCCCTTTAGATGGAGAAGCTGCTGCTCCCTGCTGTAGACTTAGAGCAGTGGTACCAGGAGCTGATGGCCGGGTTGGGGACTGGTCCCACTGCAGCCTCCCCTCGCTCCTCCCCCCCGCCTCTGCCCGCCAAAGCTTCCCGTCAACTGCAGGTAACCTCCTCACCATCTAGCCTTCCAAGTCTTGCTCCTGTCTACACTGAGTCCTCCTGCTAATCCCTCAGTCACACAGTGCATTCTGGATAGTGGGTCATCCCAGCATGGCAAGGAGGGTCTCTGGGCCCTGAGAGAGCAATGAGGGTCTCTCTGTGGGCAGCTATCTTGGTGTTTAGGACAGCTGGGGGATGAGCCTCCTAAGTCCTAGGGTGACATGATGGAAGGGGGTGGAAGGGGCTTCTCCCCAGAGCTTTCCTCCCAGTATGGGGGCCTGACATACTCTTGGGCCTGTTGCAGCTAGAACCAGTGTGTCCTTGGAGAACAGTCAGTATTTTGTTCTCCTGATTTCTCAGGAGTGACACTTGGGGACAGAAAAGAAGGGGACATCCCCTTCTGAAGTTGCATCCCCAGACACATGCCCCAGCCTCCTTAGAGTTGCCACAGAGGGCAGGGCCTTCCTGAGCCTGCAGCAAGCTGGTGACCATGGGGCAGGGTGATAGGTAGTCTCCTCCCTAGGCTTTGCCCTACCACCTGCTGCCCTGCCTGAGATTCCACCATTCAGTATTCATTCTTTTTTTTTTTTTTAAGAGAGAGGGAGAGAGAGAGAGAATTTTTTTAATATTTATTTTTTAGTTTTCGGCGGACACAACATCTTTGTTTTTCGTATGTGGTGCTGAGGATCGAACCCGGGCTGCACGCATGCCAGGCGAGCGCGCTACCGCTTGAGCCACATCCCCAGCCCCCAGTATTCATTCTTGAGTGAAGGCACTGTACCTCTAAGGCTGTGACCTGGGGATTGAACACAGGGACACTTAACCACTGAGCCACATTCCCAACCCTTTTTTTATGTTTTAAGACAGGGTCTCACTAAATCCTTAAGGCCTCACTGAGTTATGGAGGCTGGCCTTGAACTTGCAAACCTCCTGCCTCAGCCCCCTGAGTTGCTAGGATTACATGTGTTGGCATATGTAATCCATATCTGGCACCATGTTCCTTTTGAGAAGTTGGTTCATAGAACATCTGTGGTACCTCTCCTGTGTCCAGCTGTCTTAAGACTCTGACATGTTCTCATTCATTTAATTACCCCCACAGGCCTTTGAGGTGTTGTTAACTCTTACTTCTCACCTTTGAAATGATGTTAACTCTCATTTTACGGATCAAACACTGGGGCATGGAGAAGATGAGTGTTCTTGCCAAGGTGACACGGCTAGAAAGTTGCAGAGAATCAGGTCTCTTGACTCCAAAGATCATATTCTCTGTGTTAGTGTTGCAAGAGAGCTTGGCAGTTATTTAGTCTAGAGCTGCCCCTTCCTTTTGCAGATAAGGAAGCCAAGGCCCAGAGTCCAGAGGTGCATGGCCTGAGGTCACATAGCCTGTTAGTGCAGAGCTAGGACTGGAAGGACACTGGTCTCCAGTTGGTGTCCTATGCAGATCTGCCTAACTGACATGAACTCCTTGCATGGGTCAATTTACAGTTCCTTTCTCAGACCCAGGGTTGAGCCAAGGATTGGCCTTGGAAGAAATGGTCTGTGAAGGAGGCCTGGCAGCTGCAGAGAGCCTCTCCCTACTGGCCTGGCTGAGGAAGCTCAAGCTCTTGTTAGCTGAAGCCAGAAGGTCTCAGAGGCCCGGTGCCAGGCAATACCTGAGATCACAGCCTGCCTAGGTTACAAGGGGGTGTGACCAGTGGGGGAGCCCGAGGTCACAGAGCAGTGTCTTTTCCCTCCAGGTTTACCGTTCCAAGATGGATGGTGAGGCCACCAGTCCCCTGCCCCGGACTCGCAGTGGCCCCCTCCCCTCCTCTTCTGGCTCTTCCTCCTCGTCCTCACAGCTCAGCGTGGCTACTCTGGGCCGTAGCCCTTCTCCAAAGGTCTGAGGACAGGGTGGTAGAAAAATGAAAAAGACCACCCATGCAGGCCTTGGGGGTGAGGTGGGGTGCTGAGCCCCCGTGATGGCCCTCTGTTCCCTCTGTAGAGTGCTCTGCTCACCCAGAATGGCACTGGCAGCCTTCCCCGCAACCTGGCAGCCACATTGCAGGACATTGAGACCAAGCGCCAACTGGCTCTGCAGCAGAAGGGTGAGTGGCCATGGTGCCAGCCCCACTGCTCCCTGGGGGACCCCCCTCCCCATCTTTCACAGGCTGTTTTTCCTTCACTGGGTTCTGGGCAAGAGCAGAAAGGATTTTGATTAGGTGCCTAAGGAAGCGCATCACTGGATATTAAGAAGACTCCAGAACAGGGGACAAAGGGTCTAGGGGATTGTGACATCTTCTCTCCTAGAGAGTCCAGCCAATAAGGGAAGTGTTTGTTGACCTAAGTAGGACTAGACTTTGCCCTGTCTGGAGGCAGGGGGATGGATTGGATGACCTCCAGAATGGTTTCCTGAGACATTGGCTCCGGGGACCCAGGAGTCCCTGTTGCTCGTTTGCATTTTGATTGTTTTGAAAAGCCCATGTCTGTGCCTCTCTCTCCTCTCACCCCCTGTGTCTCTTCCTTACCCTCTGCCTGGGGTTCCCCACATCAGTCGAGTTGCTTCCTGCCGAGCCCCTCCCAACTGACGACCCAGCAGGTAGAGCGTTGGTCACTGAGGGCATTGCTTTGGCCAGGCAGCCCCCGCCCCAGCATCAGCATGATGTGTCCTGCCCAGGGCCCTGCTGCCTGCAGGCAGGCTCCCAGGCCGAGCTGGTCTGGGTGCCCGCTGGTCTTGCCCCTCCAGCTCACCCAGGCTGCCCTCAACTCTGCTTCTTGTCTCTGGTGCCTTCTGTCCTGCTCTTGTTGCTCTTGCTTCTGTGTTGCAGGGGGCTGCATTGGCAACCTGATGCTCTTACGGCTTCCGCGTCTCCTTCCTCCCCTAGCAGGCAGTGGGTGCATGTGTCCTACTCCTCTGTTCAGGCCTTGGTTGTAAGCTGCAGCCAGCTGGCCGTCGTGCTGCCAGGGTACCACCTGGACAGGTCTCATGCCCTGTGTGGGCTCAGGATGCTGAAAGGATGCTGAAACCAGACTGTGCACTGTGGCCAGTTGTGCGGGCAGCGAAGCCTGGGCAGGGTTGCTGGTCTGGAGCTGTTGGGGCTTCAGGGAAGCTGGTGCTGGGAGAGGGCTGCCCTGTGTTAACCTGTCCCTGCTTGCCTCCTCCCTCTGTCTGTGATGATTTGTGATGATGCTAGTATCTCCTCTCCTGGTTGGGTGGGGAGCCCACTGTGACTCCCACCTGTCTCTTCTGCAGGGCAGCAGGTGATCGAGGAGCAGCGGCGGCGGCTGGCTGAGCTGAAGCAGAAAGCGGCGGCGGAGGCGCAGTGCCAGTGGGATGCCCTGCATGGGGCAGTGCCCTTCCAGGCAGGCCCCTCGGGCTACCCCCCACTCATGCACCACTCCATCCTGCACCACCTGCCAGCCGGGCGGGAGCGTGGGGACGAGGGTGAACACGCCTATGACACGCTGAGCCTGGAGAGCTCGGACAGCATGGAGACCAGCATCTCCACTGGGGGCAATTCGGCCTGCTCTCCTGACAACATGTCCAGGTACCTCCGTGCCAGGCCCACCACCTCCGCCATGTCCCCTTGGCTCATTGATGCAGCCTCTCTTCCTTCTCCCTCCCAGTGCCAGTGGTCTGGACGCGGGCAAGATTGAGGAGATGGAGAAGATGCTAAAAGAAGCTCATGCAGAGAAGAGTCGGCTCATGGAGTCCAGGGTGAGGCTAACTTGGGCCAAGAGGCAGAAGGCAGTGGGGCCCAGAGCTGCCCTACGCCTGCCAAGGGCCTGAGCTCTGTCCCAAGCCCTTTCACCCCATTAACTGCCCATTGTTCCCCTGGGAATAGAGTGTTTAAAAAGTCTGTGTTCCTCAAATGGGCATAGGAGGTTTGTCCAGGATGTAGCCTCACAGCTCTTCAGCACGGGGAAGGCAGCACAGCGACCCCGTCCAGCGTGCATTTCTTGAATGGGAACTTCCAGTCTGATTGCTTCCTTTCTGTGAGATTTTTGGGAACCATGGGAAGTTTGATTTCTGTCTAGAAGGTCAAACCTCTTGGGGGTGGTTAGGAAAATCAGGAACTGGGGGTTGAGGCCCAGGATGGGAGAGAAGGCAGTTGTCCAAGCCAGAGCAGAGGTGTTGGCTGGGGAGCTCTGGAAAAGTCCCATCTTCTTCATGTGTGCTTGGAGCTGGGACTCAGAAAAGAGGGACTAGTGGTTTATCCTGGGCAACTAAAAGGCAGAGGGAAGCTGTTCCTGGGAGAGAAGTTCAGCAGAATGTCTGCAGAGGCTAACCAGACACTCTGCATCTTTATTTTCATTTATTTCTTTATTTTAATGGATCATGCTATGTTGCCCAGGTGATCTCATTGAACTTGTGGGCTCAAGCCACCACACTTGGCTTACTTTAAAAAAATATTTTGTTTTCTTTTGCTCTGCATCTTTTGAGATGAGAGTGAGAGTCAGCAGCTAGAGATTTTCGTTTGTTCGTTTTAAAAGACTCTAAATATTTAGATGGCAGACCAGAATAGAGTGCCTCTCAGTCTTATTTACATCAAAGTAGAACAAAGCATCTCTTGGTGAATGGAGAGGGAAAGATGTTCTGCTGAGTTTCAAGCTGGGAAGAAATTGCAAATGGCAAAGTTTTTAGCATTGGTTAAGACATATAAAGTATTGAGACATGCTCCATATTTAGGAATTGTTTTATTGACCCTGATACCTTTTGGCATGGTTTATATAAGTTCTTTGTGAACTTGGTGTCCTATCATATTTTTTCCCCATAAAGTTTAAGGTTCAACAACAAATATTAACTACACAAAAAACTAATTTGAAGTTTCCAAGGGCTTTAAATCAGTGATTAGGGAAGGACTACTGAATATACTGTCAAAAAAAGTTATCAAATAATCCATGTTCTGGGAATTCAGATAAAGTATTAAGAGCTCCATTTATTTATTGAGTGCTACTTTACTTCTGGGATCAGTGATGGGCATTTATATACATGATCTCATTTAATTTTTATTACAATTCTAGGAGTAGGCATTCTTTAATCCACCCCATGCCCCCTTTTTTGATACCAGGGATTGAACCAAGGGTGCTTAACCACTGAGCCATATCCCCAACCCTTTTTATTTTTTGAGACAGGGTCTCGCTAAGTTGCTTAGGGCTTTGCTAAGTTGCTGAGGCTGGCTTTGAGTTTGGAGTCCTCCTGCCTCAGCCTCCTGAACTGCTGGGATTCGAGGTGTGTGCCTCTGTGCTTGACAGGTATAGGCATTCTTAAATCCATTTTCCAGATGAGGCAATTGAGGCTTAGAGAGTTTAATGATTCTGTGAGGGTAATAATGGTGGCAGAACCAGCATTGGAAGCCGGGACAGTCATACTTTAAAGGGCTTGTCCTTAGCCAGCAGGGCTTTCAGAGAAGGTGAACTTTGAGGACGGCGCCTCCTCTGCCCTGGCCACTGTCGTCCCAGGCCTCCTGTAGCCCTGTACAGGCCTGAGGAGGACCAGCAGGGGGCACAGAGGGCTTCCTTGGGAACTGACCCCTGACCTTGGGGACAGGAGAGGGAGATGGAGCTGCGCAGGCAGGCCCTGGAGGAGGAGCGGCGGAGGCGGGAACAGGTGGAACGGAGGCTGCAGAGTGAGAGCGCTCGGAGGCAGCAGCTGGTGGAGAAGGAGGTCAAGATGCGGGAGAAACAGTTTTCCCAGGTGAGTGGGTGCTGGGGTAGGGCAATGGTCAGATTGATGGTGAAGGCTGTAGAGGAGGATGGATGTCCTCTGGTGGGGTGTCAAACTTGTTCTCCCGAAAAGATTGCCGTTGGTCCCCCAAAACAGACCCACTGGAGCTTGTTCAAGTTCGTGTGTGTGTGTGTGTGTGTGTGTGTGTGTGTGTGTGTTGGTGGTGGGTGAGTTGTGAGGTTGTGGCAGGCCACCTACAGACCCTTGGGGTCAGAGAAGAGGGTCTGGACAGGCTCTCAGACATGGGAGCTGAGAGTCAAGAGTCAGTGTGACGTCCTCGGCTTCTCTCTGACCCCCCATCCACTTTGTGAATTTGTGCTGCCCACTCTCGCCCACTTGCCCTGCTGCCTGTCTTGCATATGGCACCCCACGGTCTCCTGACCCTAGCCGCATGGGATCTTTCTACTCCATCCCTCATTGGTAGATGACCTCACTCTGACTTTGGGTTCACAACTCCAAGAGCCTGGCCATAGCTTCTTGGACAGAGATTCCCTCCTTGCCCCGAGCCAGCCCTTCTACAGGAGACGCGGGCCAGGAGAAGGAGAAATGGGGCTGGGAAAGGGCATCTACCTGTGTCCCTGCTCCCAACCCCTGGCCCTGTGAGGACCTGTAGGATCCAGATGACTGTCCCTTCTGACTGGTTCTCTGCAGGCCTCCCCAGGTGGTTCTCTGGGATCTCCCCACAGTGGTGACAAGCAGTCACCTGTTTTCTGCAGTGCAACAACATAAGTGCTAAAGGGCAAATCACCTGGGTGGGTTTGGGGATTAAGAAACAATCAGGGACTCGGTCAGTTCACCTTTGTTGTCAGAATCTTTTTTCTTTCTTTCTTTTTGGTACTGGGGATTGAATCCTGGGGTGCTTTGCCACTCAGTCACAACCCCAGCTCCTTTTTTATTTTATTTTTTGCTTTGAGACAGGATCTTGCTAAATTGCTGAGGCTGGCCTTGAACTTATGATCCTCCTGTCTCAGCCTCCCGAGTCGCTGGGATTACACTGTATTCAGCTCGGAATCTTTGTCAAATGCCTAATTCTCTTTTCCTGCCCCAGTTGGTGACTGTCTCTTCCAGTCCCTGTTCTGTGGCTCAGTCATGCTGCAGGGGATGCCAGTGTCTGGTATCAGGGGGGCTAGATTCAGTCCATCTTTGGGGTTCCTTCTAGAAGTTGTATGTTCTGTGTTTCTTGAACTAATTTGTGATTTTCCTTTTCCTGCTGTTTTAAGATTCTATGAGGAAAGGAAGAATAAAAAAACATTCCACTTGACTGAGGATTCTAGTTAGTGTGGGAAGTGGAGGAGACCTTAGTGATCATCTAGTCCTTTTACATGTAAGGATAGTGAGGCCCAGATGGGAATAAGATTATTTGAATTTGGAGAGCAGATTTATTTTATCTATTTATTTACTTTTAGGGGTTCTAGGGATTGAATCCAGGGGCTTTACCACATCGCCAACCCTTTTCATTTTTTGAGATAGGGCCTCACCAAGTTGCTTAGGCTGGCTTTGAACTTGCAATCCTCCTGTCGCAGCCTCTCGAGTCGATGGCATTACGGGTGTGTGCCATCATGCCCAGCTTTATTGTTTTTTACATTTCTGGGGATTAGACCATGGCCTTGCACATACCACCACCAAGTTACACCCCAGCTCTAGAGAGCAGATTTCTTATTGGACTTCTTTTCTTGGAGGATGTTTACATCAGGTCTTTTGTTCAGCCCAGGAGGGAGGAGGGAGGAGGAAGGAGGGGCAGGAGCCAGGTGAGGATGACTGTCTTGGTCCCAGGTGGGGAAACTGAGGCAAGGATTCATTTGGCATTTTGCTCAGGCCTAAGCAGAGTTAGCATGTAAGTCTTCACTTTTGCCATCAGGCCTGTGAAACCTGAGGGACAGAGTAAGGGTTGGGAGAGTGCCAGGTTGTAGGGGATGCAGGAGAAGCCATGGGACCAGGCAAGGGAATGATGGGGAAAGAGAAGAGAATGCTGACCCTGCCCCCTGCTCCAGGCCCGGCCCCTGACCCGCTACCTGCCTATCCGGAAGGAAGACTTTGACCTGAAGATCCACATCGAGTCATCAGGCCATGGTGTGGATACCTGCTTGCATGTGGTGCTCAGCAGTAAGGTACTAGGCTGATGTGGCCCCAGACTGCTGGGGACAGGGTCCTGTAATCAGAGGCATTCCTGGGGCCTTGGGATAGTGGCCTCTGTTCCTTTCCCAGCCTCATGAGGTCTGTGTCCCAGGACCTGTATGCTGGCCTAATGAGAGATTGGGGCCTGAAGAAATACTGGGAACAGCCCCTGGGGATACAGTCACAGGGGACAGCACATACTTATGGAGGCTGCTCAGGGAGAAGGATTTAGGGGCTGCACTTTGGGTCCTTTCTTACTCCTGCTTCCCACCAGGTCTGCCGTGGCTACTTGGTCAAGATGGGTGGAAAGATTAAATCCTGGAAGAAGCGCTGGTTTGTCTTTGACCGGCTCAAGCGCACCCTTTCCTACTATGTGGGTGAGTACCACCTGGGGCCCCCCCAGAACTGGGACCCCTGGAATTTAACACCCAGGACAACTGACCTCCCCTTCCTGAAAGTGTATGGAGTCTACGTGGTTCACCTCCATTTAGTTATTCGTTCATTCATTCATTCGCTCAGTGTTACTGAGCATTTGACAAATTCTAGGTACCACTGTAAGTTCTGATGATAAGCAAAGTGGCCACAGCACTGTCCCTTGGAACTCACTATCATGAAGGCAAACACTGAAGAAAACACAGTGGGTTTGCTGATAGGGGACACCCCACACAATGCAGGTGCACAGGGTGGGCTGAGGATGCCCTTTTGGATAAGTTCCCTTAGAACTTATCCAAGATAAGAAATTAAGCAGTGCCAAGGGGCTCTCAGGATAGTCCAGGGATAGACAACTGGCCCCTACTGCTCCCTCAACTCCCTTTCTTCTGTCTCTGGTGTAGTTTCTATCCCTGGAACTCCTTTTGGACTTTTACCTCTTGGAGTATATCCTAGTCAGGTTAAGCAAGGGTAAGCTGTAGTAACAACCAGTTCACAAATTCTGGTAGCTCAGAATTTCAGTCTTCCTTTTTATTCCCAGTATGTATGTGGTGTACATTGTGGGTTGTCTTTGCTTTAGAATATGTCTTTCTAGACCATTGCTGGCCACAGTGACAGAGGGAAAAGAGATACTTAAATGGGCCTTGCATTGGCATTAAATACCCCAGCCTAGAAGTGACACACATCATAACTGTTCAAAAGCCATGGGTGGGGCCTTTCAGTGAGTCACACAGTCCCACTGCCACAAATCCAGAAAGAGCAATCCCACTAGAAACCTGGAAGTGGGGACAGGCTGCAGGATTTGGTATCATGGAAGCCCAGATGTGGAATGTCCCACTTCTTCCTCTAACCTGGTCCCTTATCAAGTATCATCCCCCACACACATACCCCAAGAAGCCTTCCCTGACCTCCCTGGGCTCTAGGTGTAGAGAGGAAGAGGCAAGGTGTCCCCACCTTTCTACCTGGGCAGAGAAGGTAGAGCGACTTTTTTGGGAGAGAGAGAAACACAGCTGGGGAGATGAGCTCCAGGTTTGGCCTGTTGATGTTGTGGTCCTCCGGGACTTCTAGGTGTGGAAAAAGTATTAGAGGCAGAGTGATAGCCGAGTTTGTTGGACTGATAATAACAACAACAACAATATAACAGAACCTGTTTATCAGGTACTTGTATGAGCCAGGAGCTGGGCTAAGCACTCTCTATGCATTGATTTAGTGATTTAATTTTTATAACAAGCCTACAAGAAAAGCATAAGTTTACACCCATTTTACAAAGAAGAAAAATGAGGCCCAAAGAAGTTAGGTAGATTTCCCAGGGTCTCACAGCTGCTGCGAGGTAGAGCAGAGGAGAGAGAGAGAGCTGTATCCAAGGCAGCCCTCTGCTTGGGAAAGGGGGAGAGACCAGCAGAGACAGGAGAGGCAGGCAGCAGGAAACCAGTGCAACCATATGTCAGGTGCCACAGGGCTGGCTCTTGGCACATGTGACCTTCCTTACTGTTTATGAAATAAAAGGGGACCGAGTTCAGGCAGGCAGTGAATACAGGGAAGGAAGCCAGCCAAAGGGGCAGGCATTTGGAAGCCGGGGGTGTCACCAGCATTACTGAATGCTGCACGAAAAGCCAAGAATGATGTGGCCCGAAGGCTATTAGACTCAGGGACTGGAGCTTGTGGAGAGAAATGTTTCTGCTGTGCTTGGGGCAGGAGCCAGATTGCACAAGATCAAGGATAGGTGGGTGGTAAGGAAGTGGAGGCAGAGCATGTTACTATTTCCAGTGAAGGAAGGAATAGGAGATAATGGGAACCTAGCTGTTGGCCAGGCCTGGAGCCAGGGTCCTTGTCCCCAGGAAGAGATGGAGATGGGCGTGGGGCTGGATCCGAACTGGAGGGGCCTGGCCTGTTCAGCCTACACCACCTCCTGCCTCCTGCTGGAAGCCCCTGGACTGGATCAGGTCAGACATTGCCTCTGCAAAGCCTCCATGGCTCTACCTTACTGCAGAGGATCCCACCCTCCTCTGAGTTCCTGCCATTATCCAGGGTCTGTCTGCCGTGTGACATCAGCCCAGGGCATAATGATGCAGTGACAGATGTGCAATATGTGCCAGACACCACGCCGCATACTTTGTGTGTGTTCTCACGTTAATACTCTTGGCAACCCAGGATGTGTAGGTGCGCGTGGACTCCCCAGCTATGCGTGCCAATGAACAGGCTGTCTGTGCCTTCTCCCCATTGTGCCGCAGTTTCCTAGGAGAGGAATTTCTGAATTCCCTCCGGACACCAGGGCCTAGGGCTCATTCACTTCACAATGATTGTGGGCCTGGAACCTATTGGTGTTAGCGAGGCGGATTCACAAAGGCCCAATTCAGCCTAGTAGATTCTGTGTGGAGAGTGCATCATAGTGGTCACACATGCAATGGGTCTTGAAGATCACATAGGAGTTTGCCAAGGGAATGGGCAGGAGGCCATTTCCGTGTGCTGTTAAGGGAATAGTGAGAAGCTGGGCCAGCTCCACAGAACTTGGCCTTGCAGGGGAGGTTGTGAGACAAGCTGGCGGGTCGCGTTGGCACCAGTCTGTGAGAGGGCTTTGCCAAGCTGAGGAGGCGGCTGGCTGAAGCGGCAGGCTTAGATTTTCTTGGAAGAAGAGTGGTGGAGGATGGGCAGGCACATTAGGAGGCTGGAGCAAGGAGGCAGCGCGGCCATGACACGGGCGCAGGTGGGCCACGACTCGGGCTTAAAGTTACCCAAGGAGCCCACGGGGAGGAGCTTACTGCGGCTCTCAGCTTTGAGTTAGAGATTGGCGTGACCTCTCCTGCAGGACACAGGCTCATGTTTGAGGGCATCGGTGGTAGCGATTGCGCAGTGTTTGCCACACAAAGACGGCCCAGGCCCTGAGTTCTCCCTTCCTGTTGCTCTTGCCCTCTGCATCCAATGGCCCTGCTCCCACTTCCTGCCACCCCTGACCTCTGGATGCTGTGTGCTATGGAGCACTGCAGGGCTCTGTGCTGTGCCTTCTTTCTGTTTTAAAATGAAGTAAATGTATCTATATGGTTCAAGAATCAAAATATAGGCCAGGTGCCGTGGTACATGCCTGTAATCCCAGCAACTTGGGAAGTTGAGGCAGAAGGACTGCAAATATGGGGCCTGCCTCAGCAACTTAGCACTGCCCTAAGCAACTTATTGAAAACCTTTTTAAAAAAATAAAAAGGGCTGGAGATGGAGTTCAGTGGTTAAGCATCCCTAGGAGCACTTGCTTAGCATGCCCAAGGCCTGGGTTCTGGCCCCAACACTCAAATAAACAAACAACCAGGAAAATGTTTAGACTGAAACCTGTGTGGTGTTCACACCTGTGATTCCAGTGACTTTGGAGCTGAGGAAGGAAGATCACAAGTTCCAGGCCAACCTGGATGATTTAATGACCCTGTCTCATTTATTTAAAAAGTAGAAGTAAAAAGGGCTGGGGAGGTAGATCAGTGGCAGAGCACCCCTGGGTTCAACTCAAGTGGCTCCCTGTTCTAGGTGGGGGCATATTTATCAGCTTAAATTTTTTCTTTTCTTTTTTTGCAGTGGTAGAGTACCCCTGAATTGAACCCAGGGACACTTAACCACTGAGCCACATCCCCAGCCCTTTGTATTTTTTTCTGTTGAGATAGGGCATTGCTAAGTCGCTTAGGGTCTTGCTGAGTTGTTGAGGCTGGCCTCAAACTTATGATCCTCTTGCCTTAGCCTCAAAGTAGTTGGGATTACAGGCATGTACTACTTGCCTTGACTTTCTAGTTTTGATAGACATGAGAAAATTGTCCAAAAGTGTTTTACTAGTTTATATTCCCATTTTCATTTATTAAACTGCCTCTTTCTCCATAGCCTTGCCAAAAGTTGGTGTGTGTTTTTTTGTATACTTTTGCCATTCTGACAGGTGAGCAGAGGCCTCTCTCTAGAGTTCTACTTTGCATTTCTCTAATTATGTGCTGAGCATTATCCATGTCTTCGGGGCTCCCTTTTTGAGCACTGTTTTGGAGTCCAGGAGGCTAGGACCATCACCCCGTTTCCCAGACGGGGAAGTTCAGGCCCGGGTCCTGAAGGATGGCGGGCCTCCTCACCTGGACTTTATTCCCTTTGCAGACAAGCATGAGACGAAGCTGAAGGGGGTCATCTACTTCCAGGCCATCGAGGAAGTGTACTATGACCACCTGCGCAGTGCAGCCAAGGTCAGAGGTGGAGCACCAGAGGGGGGCAGCAGGGGCCGCCACAGGGAAGGGTGGGCCAGCTGGACTCTGGGAGCAGAGGCCTCCAGCCTGCCCTCTGTGGAGGCTCCGGCCGAGTCCCTGTTCTCTTTGTCACTTTTCTCTTCTCTCCCCTTCTCAGAAGAGGTTTTTCCACTTCACTATGGTGACTGAGGTACCCCTCCCCATGTGCCTCTAACCATAGCTACATACATTAACACCTCCGAGTCCATTGTCCTGACCTTGACTCTCCCCTCCATCGCTCTAACTTGCCCAGGCCTCAGGGAGGAGAGAGAGCAAGAAGCCCCTGTGGGCTTGAATCTGGTGGCAGCAGGATGTTGGGCTTTGGGGAGCGGGGGGGCGGGCAGTGCAGAGCGGGGAGCTAGAAGGGGTTGAAGGGGCCTCAGACTAGATCTGGGAGGGAACAAGAGGTGTCTGGGGCAAGGGCCAGCAGCCCTACTGCGTGCCACCTTTCTCTCGCCAGCTCCTCCCATGCCAGCTCTGTCCTGACCTCTGCTCTTTGGGCCCTTCCTGGCACCTTGGGGATAGCTCTTTCCTGCCTCTTTTTTGCTGAAAAACTCTGGTCCCCACTGGAGTATCTTCTTGTGATCTATTCTTTCATACTCGCTTCTGAAACTGGAGGGGGACCAACAAACAGTAATCCTTGTGACCCGGGAGGCCGAGGCAGGAGGATCTCGAGTTCAATGTCAGCCTCAGCAAGGGCGAGGCGCTAAGCAACTCAGTGAGATCCTGTCTCTAAATAAAATGCAAAAAAGGGCTGGGGATATGGCTCGGTGGTTGAATATCCCCGAGTTCAATCCAATCCCTGGTACTAAAAAAAGAAAACAAAAAAAAACCAACCGGTACAGAGAGCCCAGGACTGCCATGGTGTGAGAAGGGAAACATTCCACCTGGGGCGTGTGGACATAGCCTTCAGCTCTGGGGTTTCCTGGGGCTGAGGGAAAGGCAGACAGGAGGCAGGTGAGGAGAATATTCCAGGCTGTCGAGCCCTGCCTCAGCCCTTCCTCTCTTCCCTTGACAGAGCCCAAACCCAGCCCTCACCTTCTGCGTGAAGACCCATGACCGACTGTACTACATGGTGGCCCCGTCTGCGGAGGCCATGCGCATCTGGATGGATGTCATCGTCACAGGGGCTGAGGGCTACACTCAGTTTATGAACTGACTGTTGTGGCCTCCGGGACCCTCAGGCTGGCCCCAGGACCCACGCCAGCCTCTTGCTGCTCTGCTGGCCCCTGTGGGTAGCTGCACAGCGGGCGCCAGCCCTCACAGGAGCAGGATGTAGCGGAGCGGCCAGGGCCTTTGTGCAAGAAGACTTTGTGGTACTCTGTAGGGATTCAGTCCTGTGAGTTTCTGGGCTCAGAAGAGGAAGGTGGGAGGGGACTTGCTGCCTCCTGGGAGCCCAGAACTCGCAGTTCCTGTTCAGAATGCTGCCCGGTGCCCGGCCCACACCGTGGAGGAACTGCCACAGAGGCTCAGTCTGACCTGCTCTCCCCAGTCTGTTTTCTCTTTGTAAAGGACTAATTATGGTACCAGATTCTGCCAAAGATCCTCTTGCCTCTGCCCTGCAGGGCCTTGGGGCCAAGCAGAGCCACCCCGCGGGGCAGCAGCGCAGGCAGCGCACTGCTCCAGTGCCCACTGCCTCACTGTCTCCCTCGTTTCTATGTTTTTAATTTGCTTGAGGGACAGACACTTCAAGTGTCACCCTTGAGGTTCTAGCCCCATTCCCTGGTTGGAGACCATCACCATGGTCTCCATGGTGATTGCTTCATTGTCATGGTTACATACTAACTGCAGCGGCTCCATGGCTGAGCCCACTGCTCAGTGATGGGCCATCTGAGGGTACGCGCCATCATCTCTCCAGCCCAGGCGCAGGGTCATCTCATGCAGGGGGAAAGGACTGAGCACCTCCCCGCCTCCTGCCTGTGTCTAGTCCCCAGACGTGCAGCCTGCGGCACCCCACGCCAGCTCTCTCCCTTCACTCGTGCCTTGCCTAGAGCCAGAAGGGATGATGCAGGGGATCTGTGACCAGAGGGACAGCCAGCACCTGGGAGAGGAAGCCAAAGGGTGTCCTCTGGGTCCTACAGGGTTGAGTTCCGGACAGGAAGGGAGGTGGCTCAGAGCTCTCAGAGGGAAGGACTGGGCAGGAAGGAACCACAGAGGGACATGCCTGAGTTCCACTGCCCACCCTTCAGCCTCCTAAGGATGATGGAAAAGGGGAGTGGAGGACCAGCCTCCAGCTGTCTGGCCTCAGCCCTTTGCCGCCTTAACACTAAGCCCACCTCCTCTGCCCTCCTCCCCAGCTCCGGGCCCCTGTGGCCTGGGCCAGGCTGGGTGTTTTTCAGTATTGGTAAGCATTTACAAATAAGCAGAACAATAAAGCATTTGGACTATGTAAGTGTGTGGAAGAACAGGCTGTGTGGGGCATGAGCTGGGGTACACGGGAGGGGGGGCAGTGTCTTCTCTACACTGCAGGATTAACACCCCATCAAGGGTTCCAGAAGGGCCCCAGCCCCACCACCTGGCCTCCTGGCCACTGCCCTGCCCCCTGCACTGTGAACAGAGCAGGCTGGGAGATGGGGCAGAGGAGGCAGGGGAGGAGCTGGATCCAGAGGAGGAAGTGCAGCAGGCAGAGGCAGGTGGTGAGGCCACCCTGCTAGTCCCTGGTCACCATGGCAGGAAGCTGAGCGGGAGGTGGAACAGAAGGGCAGCCACCAGGCAGGGGGGCACCTGAGGAGTCAACTGGGTCCCCGAGGTCAGCCGGTCACCATAGCGGTCCAGGAGCATCAGAGCCATTCCATTGGTCCAGCCAAACCCCTCCTGGAGAGAGGCAAGGCCTGTGGGGCCAGATCTCAGGGGAGCCCAAGCCCCTGTTTTGAGGGTGTGGGATTCCCTACCCCAGGAGCTCTGTCCTGCCCATCCCCAGGGGTACCAAGGAGCACACTCAGGTCCTCCCTGTGGGCCCCCAGACAGGACACACTGGGGCCCAGAGGGTCAAGTCAGTTCTTGTGGACAGTGGAGCCCAGGAGTTGTAAGGTGTTGGCCAGCTCAGCCCTGGCCTGCTCACCTGAACTTCATACTCCCCTCCTCCACCTGGCTGTCCACCATTGCTGATGTCATACTGGGGACAAGAGGGCAAGCTGTAGGTCAGGAGCTGTCCCCAAGCCACCACTCTAGCCCCAGGCAACCAGCCTTGGAGCCCTTGGGAGAAGCTCTGGCCTGGAGCTCTGGCCCCTGCAGTGCCTGGCAGTGGCCACTGGGTGCCACCACTTCCTGGCTGCACAGTCCAGGGTCTGCCAACCCTGACTCTTCCCCACCTCACCTGGGGGAGGAGGGTGAGGGACAAAGAACACCCCCTGCCAGCTCACCTTCTCGTACATGGCTGACTTTTGGGAGTAGACATCAAAGTTGGTTCGGATCCAATTCTGGGCCAGCTGGAAAGCCACTTCCTGGGTCCGAGGCGAAGAGGACTTGGCCAAGCCTAGACCCCACCCCAAGCAGAACCTGAATCCCCAGAGTCCCCTTCCCTGGCACAACAGACTGGGCCTTACTGTCCCCACAAAGGGAATGAAGCCTGCCTGGGTCCTGAGACCTCTTGAGCGGGGCCAGAGTGGCCTCTTGAACCAGAGGCCACCCTGCACTTAACCCAGGAACGAGGTTTGGAGGGAGAGGAGGGCTGGTTATACTGGACAGGGGGAGGATATGTTAGCTGCGGGGCAGAGAGAACAGAGAAAGGACAAGGGGTCCTGCATCCTTCAGTCACCTCCCCAGTCCCGGAGCAGCTGGGGTCCACCCTGGTACAGATCCCCTTCCCACCTGCCTACCTCTGATGACCAGATCCTGTAGGGGGGCCCAGGCATTGGGGAAATCCCACTGCTGGCCTGTGTTCCGGAGAGAGGTTGGAATCCCATGCTGGTAGGTCAGGACCTGGCTGTCCTAGAAGGTTCCAGACATTGCTGGGACTGTGGGTGGAGCCTGGGCAGGGAGCCAGGATGCTGGGCCCTCAGGGAGCAGAGGGGCCCTTCCTTCCCTCCTCTTCTTGGCTCACAGCTGTCCCCTGGTGGCCTGAGTGGGACTCGCAGGCAAAGACAGGCACAGACAGCAGTGGGTAGGTGGTTGGCCTGCCAGGTCCCTGCTCAGTGAGTAGAGGGCAGTCCTGTCTCCAGGGGCTCAGAGCAGCCAGCTGTCCCTCACCTCCAGGTATTTCAGAGCCTTGTCCACGGTGGCAGGGTCAGAGAAGCAGCCGGCCCAGAGGGGGGCGAGGTTGGAAGGGTAAAACTCCAGGTTCTTGCCCTTCTCTGTGTCATAGTCGAACCAGGCGCCTTTCTGCTCATCCCACAGGAGGGCATTGAGGGCGGCCAAGCGCTGGGCCCGCAAGTTTCTGTATCTTTCAGCCTGGGAGTCGTTCCCTGGTGATGGCATTGCATTTGGACTGAACAAGCAGAGCCCTACGCTTGTTGACTCTCCTTTAATCTGCATTATTGTGCTCCTCCCCAGGGGCTGAGCCATCCTGGTCAAGGGGCCATGCCTCCCTGGAGCCCACCACTTTTCAAGCCTGTGAGTCATAAAATCCCTGAGCAAATGGCCCTGGACTGCTCATTGTGCCTGCCTGGGTCTCTCTGTGTGTGTGTCCCTGGTTCTGAGAGGGCCAAGTGTAGCTTTGGAAAAAGGGAATGGGGGGGAATTTGGATTTGTGGACTGGGGTGTCCCCCCACAAGTCCTCGAGGCCTCACAGTAGGAAGGGGAGGGGTAGTGTGATGATGAGGGGGGCCCAGTACATTTATGCTACTGCAGAGATGACTCACTGACCTTGCCAATGATGGGGTTTGAGTAGTCAGGCCTTCCCTACCACCAAGCTGGTCAGTCCCCTCCTCCTCTCGGGGGGCTGTGCTCACCCAGGCTGGAGTAGAAGTTGCTCATCAGCCCCTCTGCCTGGCACAGGAAGGCATTCAGATCAACAGGCACCAATTTGCTGGTTCGGATGCTGCTGAGTGAGTCGGGGTTTGGGCCTCCAACCAGCCAGCGAGAAGAGAAGTCCCAGCCAGACTCAGCCCCGGCCTTGAGCTCGGCCCACAGAGCCTCTCGGTCCCCTGTGAGGACAGAGCAGAACGAGGCAGCAGCTGACCTAGGCCTGACACCCACTGTAGGAGTCCAGCTGCCCTCCCGCCAGCCTCCTGCTGCTCACCTTCAGGCAGGGTCTCTGCCAGCTCAGCGTCTTTGCTATAGGACTCAGGCCTGGCAAAGAGGAGAGGTGCGGACTAGCACTAGGAGGTGCTCGGCCCCTCTGCTCAAGCAGGAGACTGAGCTATTTCCACTCAGCTGCCCTTGGGCCCCACAGCCCTGGGTGGCTCAGGGCTCTCAGCATCCCCATCTGAGAGGCCAGGCTAAATTGCAGCTCCTCCAATCCTGGGTCTGTGATGCTCAAACCAGAGTGAATGGAAAAGAAGATTGTGTGTGTGTGGCAGGGCGCAGCTCCCTACCTGGGTCCCCCAAAAGGGACATAGTAGCGATTCAGGTTATAGCTCTTTTCCCCTGAGTGCACAGAGATGGTCCTATTCACTGTCCAGAAGTTTAGTTCCAAGGCGAGGGTCTCGATGTTCTCCCTGCAGTGCAGGCAGCAGAGCCTCAGCCCAAGCACAGGGTGGCCCCCGTATTGGGAGTTCTCCAGTAGAGGGTAGTCCCGCAGGGCAGCACAAGGTGGGTGGGGGGAGACCCACTGTAGGAAAGTGATGTCGTTGGTATGAGCCACGTAGCGATCCATCATGAGGGTCAGGAGCGGGGGTTGACTCCGTTGCAAATAGTACACGCGCCCGCCATTGGGGATGTGCCCATAGCTGCCAAAAAAAAAGGGGGGGGTCTGGTGAAATGGCCAAGGCGGATCCAGCTACAAGCCTGCTTTGCCCAGTCCCATCTGGAGGAGCCCGCTTACGTTTTCACCAGGTCCAGGAAGTTCTGCAGCATGCCTTTCACAGTCTCCGTCATCTCAGAGATGAGCAGACCCTCCATTACCCAGTAGGAGTCCCTGGGAAAGGGGGCAGTCAGGCGTCAGCCCTCGGGCCCTGCACTCTGCACAGCCAGGCCAGTCGGGCACTATCCCTGCGTCCCCCACTACTGACAACCCCTGAGGATTCTCACCAGTAGTAGAACTCAACGAAGCGCCCGCCGGGCACAATGAAGGGGTGTTTTGAGTAGATCAAAGAGAATCGTTCAGGTTGGCTGAGAACCTCTGGCTTTATCTGGAGTAGGAGAGAGGGTACAGGGGAGCCTATCTGCCACAAGAAGGTGGAGGCTATGGTGACGGGGGCAGAGGCCCTGGTGCCATGGCTGAGGAGCCAGGATCTGTCTCTGCTGCTGCATGGCCATGAGGAGCCTTCGGGTCCTCATTCTTCCACAGCTTTCAGGGTCCTGGCTCAACTTATTGGTGTGTGGAAGCCTTGACCACTCAGCTTGGCACCTGGCAGGTGACCACCAGGCAGCAACCTGGGGGCCTAAGCAGGAGAGGGGGTGCTGGCCCTCATTTCCCTTCCACTCCCACCTCTCTGGGGCTACCACCAATCCAAGTCAGGCCCCATGGGCGAGCCTCCCACCCCCAGCTCTGGCAGGTGGGAACAAAATCTGAAATGCTTCCCCAGCTGTGGTGAATGCCTTTCCCCAGGAATCAGGCCGAGGGACAGCAAGGGCAGGAGCAGTGTGGGGCTTGCACAGGGCTCAGCAGCTCCTTTCTCTGCCCATTTGTCCAAGTTCTAGTGTGCATGGTATCTAGTGTGCATGGTATCAGCCTGCCTCAGTCATTTTGAGGAACTAGCAGAACGGGGCACAGGTGGGTCCCTGTGAGGAAGAAGGTGGCCAAGCTGTTGAGGGTGATTTGAGCAGCTCTCAGTGCCAGCAAACAGAGGCCACTGGAGAGCGCTCAGGTGGTTCTGGGAGACCACTCAGGGGGATCCTCCAGGTGGACAAACTACGGGCCTCTCTGAGCCTCAGACAAATGGGAGAAAGTTCCTTGGGACTGTGCTGAGGGAGGGCTCCCCATACACACGCAGCAGCAGTTACTGTCCTGAGGCAGAGGCCTGGTCCAGGAGCCCAACAACCATCCATCTCCCACTCCCAGAGCTGTGGGCCAGACCCTTGGACAGCCCCAGGACAGCGTTACCTGCTTCCCCAGCTTCTTCCAGATCTGGTTCAGCTGCTGTGCCCAGACACGAAGCTTGGCATCCGAGATCTTCTGCAGGAACTGGGGACTGGAAGAGTGCCGGCCCCACAGGGTTCAGGGAGGCAGTCCTGACAGAAGGGTCCTTTCCCATCCCCTCGCCAGAGTCATACCTCTCTTTCCAGTCCCCGGGGGTCCAAGGCTGCAGCTCCTTCCCCACAGCCTGGAAGTGTTGCTGTACGAACTCCTGCAGCTGCTGCCTGGGGATGCTGTGGTTGTGGGCCTCAGCCAGCTCGCTGAACCTCTGCAGGACTTGGTCTGGTGGGCACCAGCAGGGAGGGCTCAGCAGGCTGCCTCTCCACCCGCTCTCTCCCGTGCCTTTTTTTTTTTTTTTTTTTTGGTACCAGGAATTGAATCCACTGAGCCACACTTTAATATTTTATTTAGAGACAGGGTCTTGCTGAGTTCCTTAGGGCCTTGCTAGGTTGCTGAGGCTGACTTTGAACCTGTGATCCTCCTGCCTCAGCCTCCAAGTCACTGGGATTACAGGCATGCACCATTGTGCCCTGCTCTCCCCTGCCTTCTTTGGGTAGGAGGTGGCCTTACCTGGAGCTGTGGAGAGCGACATATCCACAAACTGCTTGTCGTCTGGAAAGAGCTTGGCCATCTGAACTTGGTGCAGGAGTTCCCCATGGCAGTAAATCTGGCTGCAGCGACATTCATGGGTGAAAAGGGTCAGAGAGAGGCTAGAGCCTGAACAGGCTGCTCAGGGAGTGTTCCCTGGGACTGGACTAGGACCGTGCATGTTGGTGTGTGTTTGTTGTGGTGGCAGTTTGTGGGAGGTGGTGACGGACATGGCTGGGAGAACAAGCAGGGTCTTCGTATAGTGATGGAAGTACGCAGTGGCCAGGGCCCAGGCTGGTGAAGAAAGAAGCTGAGTGCTTTAGTCAGTGATGTGTTAGCCCCTGGAGGGCTGGCGTGGACCAACTCTCCGCACAACAGCCTCGTGTGGATCAACCAGGACCAGGAAGTGTTATAACAAAAGCCTGTGAGTTGCACCCGGTGGAAACTGTTGAGATTTTAGACCAGAAAATTTCCAGATGTGGTGTACAATTGGTGCCATGTAAGAGAGTGACTAGTTTGCTCTTGGGTGTTCACTGAAACTGCTCCATGACTGCAGGATATTTATTCTGAAACCTGAAATGCCGGAAAGGTCTTTTTTTTTTTTTTTAATATTTCTTTTTTAGTTCTCGGCGGACACAACATCTTTGTTTGTATGTGGTGCTGAGGGTGGAACCCGGGCCACATGCATGCCAGGTGAGCGCGCTACCGCCTGAGCCACATCCCCAGCCCCCCCCCCCCCCAAAGGTCTTGATGATGTCAACAGAGTTTTCTGATGGAAAAGCGGAGCCCAGAAGAGCTCCTCATGCAATGGCAATGGTGCTCAGGGACATGCTTCGTGCCGCGGGAAGGAGGCCAGGAGGGGCCGCTGTATCGATGAGCAGGCAGCTTCTCTTCCCCCATAGCCAACTTTGGCAGGCCCTGAGGGGTTGATGGATCCTATGGCCACCTGGGAGCTCTCTATTGACCAACAAAAAGCTGGTGGATTTCGGGGTTTGTTTAAGAGGCCACTCACTCTAACAGAGAATCTCTGAAGAAGGTAAGAACAAATCAGCCCAGTGATTGAATTGCGTGCTGCTGTCCTGCAGTGAAGGCAAAGCTGGATGATGAAACCCCCTCTGTTTGGGTTCTTACTGACTCACAGGCAGTGGCCAATGGCCTGGTAGATGGGCAGTGAAAAACTGAACTATTAGAGATGTCCTCCCTACGGGGCAGAACCCAATGGGAGTCATTATAGAAATTTAAGAGGGGGTGGTAAAGTGACAGAGCACACCTGGGTATAGATGCAAATGCTCAGAATTCTATTAAATGCTATCTTGGAACAGAAGATCCTGCAGCTCTGTGGACTGCTGGGCAACTTTCCTTCAGATCAAGAAACACAATGTTAAGCCGGTGTTTCATGTTTCCAGACATGGTGGCGCATGTCTGGAATTCCAGCAGCTCAGGAAGCTGAGACAGGAGGATGCCAGTTCAAGGCCAGCCTCAGCAACTTAGCTAGGCCCTAGGCAACTTTGAGACCCTGTCTCAAAAACTAAAAAAGGCTGGGGACATAGCTCAGTGGTAAAATGTCCCTAGGTTTGATACCCAGTATATTAAAAAAAAAAAAAAAATGATGGGTAATGGAGAGGAGAAATGTAGCTGTAGGTAAATAAATAAATAAATGAGTTGTGCAGTGAAGGAAACCTAACATCACGTTGGTGCCTGAGAGGGACTTGGGACAAGAGAATAATACATCTCTTAGTATGGGCATACCAGATGCCTGCGGGCGCGAAGCCTCGAATTTGCCAGGAGTCCTCCTGCTTTGGGAACCCGAGTGGCACTGCTCTGAAACATGCTGGTCATATGATAAGCTGATGAGCTGGACCAATTGCTGAGGACTGGATGTCACTTGAGGAATGTGCCAGTCTTTTGACTCTTAGGTTCAGGTTACATTTACTACAAGGAGAGCAGAGCATTTGGGAAAGAATTTCCGGAAACTTCTCCCTACTGGCCCTTTGAAGTGGGTGGTTTACCGTGTGGCAGACAAATCACTGTAACTGTAAACCTTGATAATCAAGTGCTTGAAAAGTTCTTGGTTACGGTGGACAAAATATAGCAGTAGCAGCAGCAGCATGCTTGAGCCGACACTGCGTGCTATATGCACAGAGGCCGGCCACCTTTGTTTTTGGAGACAGATGATTACCCAACAGAATAGAGGAAGATGGGATTCTAAGGGGATCAAACGTGGCAGCACCTGGCCGTCCAACTGCTCCCGAGGAACAACCCCATTCTGAGACGAGGAAGGCTGTGGGCCTTTCTTCAGCATACTCAGTTTCACCTCAGTACAACAGACCGTGCCTCTCACTCTGCAGTGGGGAACCCAGCGCTCAGGCCCTCCACACTCAAAGACGACAGACAGGACGGATTGAACACCACTGGCCAGGAGACAGAGGGGGCTTTGGGTGAACAGGTTCCCCTACTGTGGAACAAGATGAATATGCTTTTAATGAGGAGCAGCACTCAGAGAAAAAGGATTTATTAACTAGATCAAGCAGGCTGGGGAGTTCTCTCCCAGGAGGGGATCACGCTGTAGGAGTCAGCCTGGAATAATGACCAAGGAGGACGCTGTAGTGAAGAGTCAGGCCAGGTGCTAATCATGCTGGATTATGACTGGACCCAGCGTGGGCAAGGGCCAGTGCACTGCCCCAGCAGGGCCTCTTGATTAGTGAACACAGACTTAAGACCAAAACAACCATGGCAACACCTTGCATTCCAGCTGCTGAGGCTCCAAGGCCACAGTTCTGGGGATCTTAGGGGCATTCATACTTGTGGGGGTTCTCTAGGGGCACCTGCAACGTGCACTGATGCACTATGTCTGTCCTTACCTACCCTGCAAGCCAGGGCAGGTAAGGAGAGGAGTATTCTGAATACCACCATGTCCTCCCTGTAGGAGGGGGGTCCTGTACCTATTGGTGCACACAGTGAAACCAGTCTCAGTGCAAGCCTGCGAACTAAGGCAGGGTAACTGGCCTTGTCCCCAACCAACCTGGAACCCTGAAAATTATCAAGTCATGCCACCTGCACTGATGTCTATTCATAATGTCTATTCTTCTACTGGAAGACTTTATAGAAAACATCTCTGTAATTTTTACAGGCACATCTATAAGGAGACAGAATTGTTCTGTGACCATGCTATGATATAATGCTGGCATTGTTGGTAAGATTTAACTACCTTATATAAACAAATCATATGATAGTACTGAGAGTGACGACTGAACATATTAGGAGACTGAGTCAAAGCTTCCTGAGGATGTAAAACCAATGGAAAGTGACCGGCCTGAAGAGGAATTTTTGTTTATTCCTTTTTTTGGTACTGAGCATTGAACACAGGTGTGCTTTTCCAGTGAGCCACATCCTGGCCCTTTTTTCATTTTTTTAATTTTGAGACAGAGTCTCACTAAATTGCTGAGGCTGGACTCGAATTTGCCATCCTCCTGCCTCTGGGATGACATGCATGTGCCACCACACCTGCTGCTAATTTCTATACTAAGCAGTTCTGATGCAAACCAGGTACTTCCCACCCCCACCATAATTAAGTATCTCCAGAAACCCCCCACCATATTTGTAACATAAAAGCTTCTCTTAGTCAACAAGATCTTTACAAAGAATGTCAGCAGGATTTCTGCAAAGAACTCAGTGTGATTTGAAGCTTCCTCTGTCTTGTAAAGGCCAGGTTTCTCTCTCTTGTAAAAGCGAGGTCTGCCACCAAGCTTGTTGTTGTGCTAAATATATTATCTTGAAAAACCTCTGTCTAGCCTAAAACATGGGACAGGGAGTAACTGTCATGTACCCACCCACTGTGTAATAACCACATCGCTGAGTATTAATCTAAGAGAATTTCCAGACTTGAGGTCCAGAGAATTTTGGGTATTAGCCCTTCTGGACCACTGCAGTTTAAATAAAACTGCTTCCTGAAAATTCCTCAGGTGTCCAGCCTCATCTGTCCTATATCAGTTCTGTACAAGTTTTTTTTTTTTTTGGGGGGGGGTACTGGGGATTGAACTCAGGGACACTGAACCACTGAGCTACATCCCCAGCCCCCCACCATTTTTGTATTTTATTTAGAGACAGAGTCTCACTGAGTTACTGAGTTGCTTAGCATCTCGCTTTTGCTGAGGCAGGCTTTGAACTTGCAATCCTCCTGCCTCAGTCTCCTGAGCTGCTGGAATTACAGGTTGCACACCACGCCTGGCTAGATCTGCACAAGTTTATCATAAGATGCAAATAGGTCACATTCGTTGTTTCTTTAAATCTATCCCTAGCCATCATTGCTTTCTTCTCATATCAGGCACAGACTGACTGATACTATTGCTGTATCTATCACTTAATTCTATACTAAATGTAGATGACCCAGCAAATACAATGGTTTTGTCATAAGAGAGCAGAGGTCAGAGGAGTGTTGGTATATGCAATTCAATTGTGATGCTGAGTGGACTGCACAGGTTTCAGGGCACAGCTTAATGAAACCATACTCACTTCAGATGCCAGCTGCTTGTTTGGGGGTCCCCAGGCTACTTGTACTTCAGCCAACTCATTGCAAATTTGGGGGTTCCCATAATCCCTTACATTTGGTAATTTGTTAACGTGGCTCATGGAACTCTGGGAGGTGCTATTCTTTTTTAATATTTTTTTAGTTGTTAATAGACCTTTATTTTTATTTATTTATATGCGGTGCTGAGAATTGAACCCAGTGCCTCACACTTGCCAGGCAATTGCATTACTGCTGAGCCACACACAGCCCCAGCCCTGGGAGGTGCTATTCTTACAATTCTAGTTTTATACAAATCAGTACAGTATACAAACTGTACTTAAAATTATAGTTTTTTTAGGAGACAGAGAGATGAGGATGGTGGGAACACAGGGTAAGAGAATAATTCTATAAAATGGGCCCACTGTGTTGACCCCACAGGCTTTCTTTACCAAAAAGCAATTTACCTGCAACCCTCCCTGGCCTAAGTGGACAGGCTATGTCACATTCCTCAGCAAACTCCCTGTTATCTGCAAGGAAATGGAGGCAGGAAATAACATCGATAAGAGGAACCCAAGTTACTTTGAAGGGAGAGACATTTGTGACCTTTTCATAGAACAGATCCCAGAAGATAAGGATAATTCCTCCTAACCATAAAAACCTATAAAGATGATTAAGAATCCAATATAACCAGTCACCCTGGGCCAAGGTGACATAGAGTTGTCGTGGTCATGGGGACTAGAAAGTCTGTCAATCCGTTGTCAGTCAAAAGTCAAGAGGTGGACTGGGTGGAATTCTCCGGGATCCCCAATAAAACTGGAGTGCAGGAGAAGCACACTGTCCTCCTCTCTGAAAAGATCCACTCTCTCCCCTGAAAGTGTCCCCTTTCCCTTTTCGTGTCCCTTCAATAAACTCATCACTCTGAGTGACAAGTCTGAAATCTTTCTGACTTGATTACAAGAATCGGGGTTTGAGAGGGGCCTTTGCGCTGCCTCAGTTCCTTGAAAAGCGCCAGCTCCACAACAGCGTTATCATAATAATGAAATGAAGAAACACAGGGAGATGTAGAAGGGGGAGGCGGCCAGGGCAGGATGGTGAATGAGGAAGTCAAGTGCGTCCAGACCAAGGGAGCATGGAGAAGGTCTGCCAAGGAGGTCAACTTCCCGGTTGACGCAAGTGCTCACGGACACGAGCGAGAAACAGTCAGACACAATCAGATAGATGCTTGTGACCTGGTGCTCCTTTAGTGTGCCCAACAGACAAACTAAGACAGACACAAGGACACAGGGAACACCAACAGAGAGGAGAGCACGGGCAGGGGAGAAGAAAAGCAAGGGAGGGATTCCAGAGACATAAAAAGAACCATCCCACACTTCTCTAGCCAACTCCTCGCTCCAGGTCCCTTCCTGAAGTCTGTTGCTGTGGCTTGGAACACATCTCTGTTCAACTGCTCTCTCTGTCCCATTCATTAATTCTTTGCTGAATGGAAACAATGAACCTAAGACCCCTGGACAGTAACAGTAACACACAGGGGAGGTGTGGGAAGGTCCTGAGGGCAAGCTCCCACGTCTTTTCCTTGTAAAATCAGGACACATCGCCCTCCCGCCCACTGACGGGTTGACTTCCTTTCCAATCCTCCGTATTCAGAGCTTGGGGTTTCATTGTTTAGGCAAGACTGATTGAATCTGGGCCACAACTGGAATCCATCTCCAGCCCCTGCCCCCCACCCAGAAGGAGGAGTCTGGGCTGGTACCAGGTGGCTCAGAGCCGGCCTCCTAACCACGTGGTCAGGCTTTCCCCAGTGGCCTGACCCCTGGCTGAGTCAATTCCTTAGCAAAAGCTCTTTAGCATAAGATGGCCATGAATACCAAAGACAATCCTATCATTTGGGAAATTCCAAGAGTTTAGAGGTCACCTCCCAAGAACTGAGGTCAAAGAGCAAAACTGTTAATTATACAACAGTCCACCCCCTAGTCTTTGGCCACCAGTCCCCTACAGCAAAACAGTCATACTTTTTCTCAGCATTTATGTTTGGTGTAGCATTTTTTTTTTTAACAGATAAAGAAACAGCATCAAGATGCTCCATTTAAAATTTAGAGAAACTAGCAAGGAGGAAGAGATGGGTGATTTTCCAATACATATGACCATTAATATTAGCATTATAATCTTATCAACAATGCAATGTTTTACAATATCACCATATGGCAGATAATAGCAGAACAATAAAAGTGAAAATATGTTGGCATAACACTAGAGCCCTATTGTCCTAAATGACAGGCTATCATCATATCACAGGACAAAATGTCCTCCAGGATAAGGCCACTCAGTTGTACAGGGTTCCATTTGATCTTATCAGGTGCCAAGGCAGGCATCTGGTGTAAGTGACTAAGAGGCGATGCCATCCTTTCCTTTGAGCCTCCTTCAGAACACTAATGGAACAGGGGAGTTCCCTCTTTGCATTTATCATCGATCCACCTATTCATTTCCTTCCTCTCTCAGCTGCAAGCCTTCCTTCTCTCCATGGATACCCAAACATTTTCTCCTTTGGGAAGGACTTTAGGTTCCGCCATTGTGCCTGTGCAGATTGCAGTTAGCAATTCTGGTCTAGCAAGTGCCTCTCCCTCAGTGCCTTCACATAGGCAGGGCTGCATCCCTACAGACCAGGTGGGCTAACACAGCACTGCGGCTGCCTCTGCGGCTGGCCCCATATTGCCAGAGGGAGTGAAGGCCTGGTCCACCCACCAGGCCCTTAGAATTCTCATATGAAGGTTTAAAGGTTTAGTTACATTTTCTTGCTTAGGAATCATTGCTGCTTCTTGCCCTTGGGTCTGAGACTGTTGTATCAGGCAAGATAGAGAAAGGTGACATGGAGGCAGGAGTGGGATGTGTGTGGCTCAGTGGTAGAGCGCTCCCCTAGCATGAGCGAGGCACTGGGTTGGATCCTTAGCATCACATAAAAATAAATAAATAAATAAGGTATGTGTCCAACTACAATTAAAAAAAAATTAAAAAAAAAAAAAGAAAGATGACGTGGGTACCAAGGAAAAAAGCATAGTTATGCTGTCATCTCCCCCCATGGGAAGAACTGGATCATCATACCAGCCCCCCACCTCTCTTAATTCCCCAGAAAAGCGGAGCCCTCTATCTAGCAGGGATCCTCCTGAGGCGCTCCCCCTCGTGGAGGTGAGCACGTGTGGGAAGGTGTGTAAGGCAGCCTTCTACGCCTTCGTCTTGCCCTGTGGCAGATAAGAAGTGTTTCAACTGCGGCGTCCTCTGTCCTGGTCCTCTTGCAGTACTTTGAGCATTTCCGCCTGCACTGCCAAGCAAAGCCTTGTCCCTTCCTGTTAGGACAAACCTGCAGCCTCCCAGGATCCCTGGCATCAGTCCAACTTGCCCCTGTGTTCAGGGCCTTCTTCCAGGGGATTCTGTACAATAGCCAGGGGCCTCAGTCTCTTTTGCTGACAAACAAAAGCTCTTATTGGCATTTTAGGCCTTAGAGGGAAGTAAAGAAATAGGTTTACGTTCCCCCCAACTCCGCATTGCTCAGTTGTTTATTTTGGTACCTGGGACTGGACCCAGAAGCACTTATCACTATTTGCTAGAATAATATAATCCTGAGAACAGTCCTGTGGTTCAGAGAGCAGCTTGGAGGACAGGCTCTGGTCAGCAGGCTCCTGGACTGTGTACAGGCCATTCTCAGGCAGCTTCACCTTGTCCCAGGACTGGAGGCTCGGTGCCTGGCACAGAGCCTGCTACACCAGAAAACCTAATTCCCTCTTCCCTCTGAAGAGCTGAGTCTCAGAGCTTGAGGCCTCACTCCAGCCTTCCATCCCAGCCCACCTCGCTGCCCCCAGAAGCCTTCGCCAGAAGCCTACCTCTCACAGGGTGGCGGTAGGGCCCCCTGGGACCTCAGTCCCAGCCCTAGCAAGAGCAGCAGGTGCAGCTCCCAGGTCTTCCAGGCCATGGTGGCTCTGACTGTGGCAGAGGGAGCAAGTCTGGCACCTCCAGCTCCCTGGGCACAGCCTGGCTTCACTACCTATCCAGGTCAGTCAAAGTCCAGGCTTTGAGGTGTGGCCACCTGAGGGGATGTGGCCTACCTACCCCTACTGATCTCTGGCCACAGGGCTCACCCCTCTCTTTCCACTTTTTTTTTGCCTTTTCTGTTCACCAGTTTCAACTGGGGCCACCTGCTCAGGCCCGTCCCTCAAAGTCATGTGGTTAGGTTTGGGGGAATGGGCCCCTGAGGGCCAGGGAGATAGTTAAGGCCACACATCCCATGAGCTAGATGCCAGTTCCTTGTGTGGCTCCAAAACTGCTAGCCTCAGGGGTGACCCTTTCTTCATCACTGGAAACAGAGTGGCTGAAGAGTCTATCCTCAGTGTTGCATAAAGCTCAGGGACCCTCATGATTATCTACAGGAGTACTGTGGGAACGCAGGACAGCCTAACCATTCGGGCAGGGATGGGTCAGGATGACCCAGTGGGTCTTGAAGATCACATAGGAGTTTGCCAAGGGAATGGGCAGGAGGCCATTTCCGTGTGCTGTTAAGGGAATAGTGAGAAGCTGGGCCAGCTCCACAGAACTTGGCCTTGCAGGGGAGGTTGTGAGACAAGCTGGCGGGTCGCGTTGGCACCAGTCTGTGAGAGGGCTTTGCCAAGCCAAGGAGGCAGCTGGCTGAACCGGCAGGCTTGCTTGGAAGAAGAGTGGTGGAGGATGGGCAGGCACATTAGGAGGCTGGAGCAAGGAGGCCGCGCAGCCATGATGCAAGCGGGCCAAGACTCAGGCTTGAAGCAACGGGGTGGGATGGGGGGCCCACGGGGAGGTGCCTTCTGCAGGCTGTCACCTCTGAGTTAGTGGTTGGCGTGACCTCTACTGTAGGACACAGGCTTGTGGTCGGAGGCTGTCAGCCTCAGCGCCTGAGCAGTGTGTGCCACCATTCAAAGAACTTCGGCTAAATTTATCAGTATTTGAGCAAAGAAGGGATTCATGAACCAGGCAGCACGCGGAAACAGTAAGGTTCAGGGAGCTCCCTGGAGCAGCAGGGCAGTATTTACAGAGGGAAGAAGGAAGTGCCTGCAGGAATAACCCGGTTGGTTACCGCTTGGCCTTGGCTTCGTTTGGACCTGTCTGAGAAGTTTGCAGCCTGTGATTGGCTGAAAGCGCAGGTGCAGTGCTTGGCTGAGACTTGGCCACTGCTTAGGAAACTGTGCTCCCAAGGGAGCCTGCCTTCACCTACCTGTTGGAGGAGCTTTAGGACGATTTTAATTGTTCTTGTTTTGGTAAACTAATCAGTTTTAAGGGATTGGCTAAAACCTTGAACACTGACACCACTTGCTGTCATCATCATAATGGACTTGTTTTGTCTCAGTATGAAATTGACAATTCACAAAAATCCACTTAGTTGGGCGGTTGGGCAGTGCTTTATGCTTTATGTTTTTGTTGTTCTGTGCATATGAATCATTTAGTAACAAAGGATGTCTACAGAGAAGCATTTAGGACCTTTGAAGGGATACAACACACCAGGGAGATGATTATAGTGGCAATCTGGGAGAGGATGCCAATAAACTGATGTATGCTTTTTTTTTTTAAGTATGGTATTTATTGAACGTTTATCATCTTCTCACCATTGTAAAGTCAAAAAATTGTAAGTGGAACCGCTGTTAGGCAGGGATTGTCTTGTGTTATTTCCTTCAAAACAAATATTTTATTATTATAGGAATACCTTTTCATTGACTTATTTTGACTTTGATTATAATGATTAATTACTTCCCTGAGGAAAATAGGAGTCTTTTCAAAAGTAAGAAACATCCCAAAGAGTTTTGCGGGTTTTTTTCCAGTTTCAGTGTAAGTAGCTGCATGACCCTAATTCAAGCAACTATTGATTACCATACACTTAAAGGGTGAGTTTCAATAGGTTATTTGTAAAAGTGTACTTTTTTTTTAAAGTTGCTTCTTGACACATGTCTCCATGAACTTAAATGACAAAAATCAAACAATTCAAAGTTCACACAATAAAGATGGTTCAATAGTATTCTAGTTCAACTGGTCATAGTCTTTGTTCCAGGCATGACTGCAATTAAGGACCATGGGTCACATTAAAATGGTTTGATTTAAAGGGGCATCCATTTTTGTTGTTAGCCTGGTAATACAAGTTATCGTTACCTGGATACCCCACTGGAAGAAATGAAAAGATTGGAAAATTACCCTGGAGTTGGGGGGATGGGGAACAGGGGACAGGGTTAGTGTCATGCACCTGAATCCCCATGGACTTGGGAGTTTGAGACAGGAGGATCATGAGTTTGAGGCCAGCCTTAGCAACTCTGCAAGACCATGAGCAATTTAGTGAAATCCTATCTCAGAGTAAAAAATATAAAGGAATGGGGATACAGCTCAGGTGTAAATCACCCCTGAGTTCAATCCCCTGTATCAAAAAATTAAAAAAAAATTGGAATAGTCCAGCTTATTGTCCACCATTCAGGATGCCTGCAAACCAATTATAGCTGCTCTCAGAAACACCTCCTTGTTCCTTCCTTCTGAGAAATTTCCTTCATGTAAACAGAAGCAGGATCTAGAGCAAAAGCAGTATTTAGTCACTTTTAAATGTAACTTTTATAGTAATAAAGTCAGGGAAAAGACAAGACAATGTTCAGTTTGTTCAGCACTGTTTGTAAACCTCAAACTTGGGCAAAGGGACCTAGAGCTTCAGGATGAGCTGTTAAGTGCGTTTGTTGGTCACAAATGTTCTCTTCACCTCAGTGGAGTGTCTTCTACCCATCTGAACCCTTGGGAGGTATGATGGGCTACAAAATCCAAGATTTCTCCCAATTTATGGATTAGCTTAAAATTCCATACCACTTGCATCCTACTTCCAAGAATACTCTTGCACCCCCAGGAACATTTCTTGGTGAAACTAACTTATCTTTATCTATTTTGAGGTTAGTACTAATTCCAGTTATTGAACACCGAGGCCTCTGATTGTGGGAGCTATCAGGGAAAGCTATTTGGAAGGCAAGAGAGAGCCTGGTCACATAGCCAGGTTCTGCAACCAGACAGGAGGCTGAACACAGTAAGCAAAACTCCCTCTACTCAATAGAGGCCCTCAGAGGCTGGGAAAGAGCGCCACCTGGTGTCATTAGAGCAGAGTTCAGTTAAATTTGTTTGCCTGTAATTTTGTGCTGATCTTGAACAGGGTCCAGTAGAAAACTTACTTTATTGTGCATTCTGAATAATATGCTATAAGGATACATAACACAGTTAGTGTAAAGGAACTTTATTGGATTTAATATGTGAAATCATAAAGTGATTACTCATACCTATGTAGATAGTCCCCAGGTCATGAGGATTCTTTCCTGGAAGCACAAAATACCTTTTCATCACTTGGATAGGTCTTATACATCTGATAGTAATTGGGGGAAAAAATCGGGGTATTGCATTAGTCATGTTAATAATGAAATATTTGAGGCAAGTAATTTATAAAGAAAAAAGATGTAATTTGGATTAGGGTTCTATAGGATCTAGTCCAAGATTGAGTGACCCCCTTGCTTGGGGCCTCTGGTGAGGGAGTGTGGCACATCATGGTGGGAGCATGTGGTGCAGCAAGCCATTTACATCATGTGCCAGGAAGCAGTGAGACTGAGAGGCTGGGAACCCACAGTCTCCTTGAAGAGCAGGACCCCAGGGACCTAAAGGACATCCCTCCAGGCACCTTCTCTCAGATTCCACCACCTTCCACCAGCACCTCCCGGGGTGAAGCCTTTAACACAGGGGTCTTTGGGAAACGTCCCTCCAAACCACCACAGGACCTATTCTGAGCAAGTGCAGGAAGTCAAGTAGCAGTGATGTTTAGAAGTTCAAGGTAGCTTTCCATTCTTCCTCTGGGGCTTCAGGGGGGCTGTCACTGGGATGGTGAAGAGGCACTGGCATTAGTGAAATGGTTTCCTGACTTGGAGGCATTCACCTATAAACCCAGAAACTGCTCTGGTTTCTGGCCAGAGCAGGAGTATAGGAAGCCTGTTCTCCTGTATAAAACCTCATGTAACTCCTGCTCCTAACCCCTGAGGCAGCCTACAGTGCAAGGGTCTAAAACATCATGCCAAAGCATACTCCTCCAGGTAGAAGAAACCCTTCGTGAACTCAAAAAACTTAACTCCAAATGTTTTGAACAACCAATAAAAAAAAAAAAAAATCCTCAGCACCACATAAAAATAAATAAATAAATAAATAAAAGGGGAAAAAAAACCCCAACTTAACTCCAGGAAAAACATGTAAGCCAATCAATAAATGAGCAAAGGAAATGGACAGCACTTAAAAGAAGAAATACGAATGGTTGAAAAAATGTTCAACATCTCTAGTAATCAGAGAAATGCAAATTAAAACGACACTGAGATTCCATCTCAATCTAGTCAGAATGGCAATTATCAAGAATACAAGTAACAATAAATGTTGGCGAGGTTGTGGGGAAAAGGTTCATTCATACATTACTGATAGGACTGCAAATTGGGGCAACCACTCTAGAAAGCAGTGTGGAGATTCCTTAGAAAACTTGGAATGGAACAACCATTTGACCCAGTTACCCCACTCCTCAGTATATACCCAAAGAGCTTAAAAATCAGCATACTATAGTGGCCACATCAATGTTAATAGCAGCTCAATTCACAATAGCTAAGCTATGGAACCAACTAGGTGCCCTTCAACAGGTGAACAGATAAAAAAAATGCGGTACATATACACAGTGGAATATTACTCAGTTATAAAGAAGAAGGAAATTATGGCATTTGCCGGTAAATGGAAGAAACAGGAGAATATCACGCTAAGTGCAATAAGCCAGTCACAAAAAAACCAAATGTTCTCTCTGATATGCGGATGCTAACCCACAACAAGGGAGGGTGGGGAAGGGAAGAGTAGAAGTTCACTGGATTAGAGAAAGGGGAAGGAAGGGAAGGGAGGGGGTTGAGAATAGGAAAGACGGGAGAATGAATCAGACATAACTTACCTATGCTCATATCGTGTTCAACCACAAGAATGGGATCCTAATTAGAGTTAATTGTACTCCACGTATATATAATAAGTCAAAATACACTCTATTCTCCTAAATTGTCTAAAAAGAACAAATAAAAAAATAACAAGAGGCCCTTTGGGACCCACCAACGGTGACAACCAGACCTTTCATGATCTAGAACCCAGAGAGTTTGAGGCTTTTGGAAATAACACCAGAGAAAGACTACCCTTGAACTCCACCGGAAGGGACCATATCAAAAGCTATCCACAAACTATGGTCCCGTGGATTTTCCTGTGAGGAAAGGGAGGGGGATGGGGCATAGGAACTAGGAGAAAGGGAGACTCTTTTAGACTTTTATGATGAAAGAGAAGTCTTGATCCACAATCTTGGGAAAGCTGCCCACACCCGGGATGCCGCTGCTTCTGGGGAAGCACTTCCCTGGCTGGCTTTACAGTAAGGTCTGCCACAGGTGTGCAGATCCCGGGATCTGGCCCTTCTGAGTTGAGAGACATGGATCCAAGACTCAGGCCCTGAAGTCCTGCTGTAGAGAAGCGTTTGGTGTGGTCCTCTCCAATGGGGCCCAAGGGCAGTCTTTCTGTGGTGTCATTTCCAAGAGCCTCAATCTCTAGGTTCTAGATCATGAAAGGTCTGGTTGTCATCAGTTGGGGGGTCTCTTCTTTTCCCTGGTGGAAATATGCTTTGGCACAATGCACCAGAACCTTGCCCCGTGGAGTCGTATCAGGGGCTGTGAGTGGGAGATAATGATTTCATAAGGTGTCAAAGGTTCTCGAGCGGAGGGCACCCGAAGGCTGTCAATAGGCAGTACCTTTGACCAAGGGCGATCCTGATGCCACTGTGTTTGTAATACCTTATTTAATTGCTTCACAGTTTCATACCTCTATCAGTGAGGACTTTGCCATTCACGCCCCATAAAGGAAATACATTTCTAATAACCTTGTCACTACTATTCTAGCACCAAACGTCCTTCATAGGAAAGCTTCTATTCAGACAGTAAACAAGGTAACAATTGAATAAAATCCATCTGTATGTGTTCGAATGATCCAGCAGGTACCAGGTATGTGTCCTCTGAAGCTTGTTTTGTTTTTGCTTTGGGGTACTGGGAATGGAACCCACGCATGCTAGGAAAATTGTCTATACTGAGCCACATCCCCAGTCCCTTGATTTTTTTTGAGACAAGTTCTCACTAAGTCGCACAGTCTGGCCTCACACTTGCAATCCTCCAAGTAGCCTCCTGACTACTTGGAATCACAAGTGTGCACCATCACGTGTGGCTCACCTGAGGTTTTTATTGTCTTACCCGGATTATGGACTTGACATACCAAATATTGTCATCCACCATTTTAGTAATTCTAGAACAGTCACCACAACCATGTTTTCTCATAAATGGGGTCATTTACCTTTCTCATGATGAATTGTTTCACAAAAAACTTTTAATAATGGAAATTTTGAGGACTCAGGAAAGAGTAGGCAACCATGCAGCATCTCCACTAGTTTGTGTTTAACATTGTCTGAACATCCAATTAAACACAGGTTTTTCCCTCCAACTCAGGTGTACAGCACCATTGAATAAGTAGGTCGTCAGGCAATTTGACTTGGATGTCACTCACATTGCCTGTCTTAATCTCAGTACTGGCTGACTTAGCATGAAAATCTGCCAAATAATTTCCTTGTTATCTAATTGATTCTTGTTTTGCTTAATGTTGAGTTAGCAATTTAATGAACCAGTTCATCAAATGGTGTGATTTTTTTTTTTTTTTTTTTTGTACTGGGGAGTGAAGCCAGGGACATTTAACCACTGAGTCACATCCCCAGCCCTTTTTATATTTTATTTAGAGACAGGCTCTTGCTGAGTTGCTTAGTTCAACTTTGAACTAAGCTGGCTTTGAACTTGCAATCCTCCTGCCTCAGCCTCCCAAACTGCTGGGATTAAGGCCTGTGCCAACGCACCCAGCCTAATGGTGTGATCTTAAAGTGATCAGAAATATATAAGTGGGGCTGGGGATGTAGCTCAAGCAGTAGCGCGCTCGCCTGGCATGCGTGCGGCCCGGGTTCGATCCTCAGCACCACATACAAAAAAAGATGTTGTGTTCACCGAAAAAAAACTAAAAATAAATAAATAAATATTTAAAAAAAAAAAAAAGAAAGAAATATATAAGTGTCAGAGTTCTTTTTTTTTTTTTTTTGTATTTTAATCATTACTTTTTTAAAAAATTTTTATTGTTGGTTGTTCAAAACATTACATAGTTCTTGACATATCATATTTCACACTTTGATTCAAGTGGGTTATGAACTCCCATTTTTACCCTGTATACAGATTGCAGAATCACTTCGGTTATACATCCACTGATTTACATATTGCCATACTAGTGTCTGTTGTATTCTGCTGCCTTTCCTATCCTGTACTATCCCCCTCCCCTCCCCTCCCCTCCCATCTTCTCTCTCTACCCCCTCTACTGTAATTCATTTCTCCCCCTTGTTTTTGTTTTTTTTCCCTAGTGTCAGAGTTCTTGCTGTGAATCTCCTTGAAGACAAAATACTTTGGCTTTTAGTTGTGCAGAAATATATCATAGTAAACATTAACCATCTATGACAAGACCCAAAACAACCACCATTAAACATCTGATGAGAGATCATTACAATGAGAAAGACATTTATTATTCTGTTGCATATAACATTTTAAGTTAATAACTGTGGGGGCTGGGAGTGACTCAGTGGCATAGTGCTCTCCTACCTCATGTGAGGCACTGGGTTCGATCCTCAGCACCACATTAAAAAACAAATAAATAAAAGCATTTTTTAAACTACTTCTCTTTAGTTGTAGATAGACACGATACATTTATGTATGTATGTATGTATGTATGTATGTATGTATGTATGTGGTGCTGAGGATCGAACCCTGTGCCTCATGCATGCTAGGCGAGCGCTCTACCACTGAGCCACAACCCCAGTCCAAGCTGAAAATAAAGATATTGTGTCCATCTACAACTTAAAAAAAAAAAAGAATAACTATGATTATGAGCAATAGTGGTACACCAGGACAAGCAGATTTCTGTGAGTTTCATACAACTTCTGAAACAGTTATTAATAACATATCCATACAAATATAATTCAAAGAAGGTTTAGCATTGCTTTTTTTTTTTTTTTTTTAAACTGGGGATTGAACCCAGAGGCACTTAACCACTGAGCCTCATCCCCAGCCCTTTTTAAATATTTTTTATTTAGAGACAGGGTCTCACTGAATTGCTGAGGCTGGCTTTGAACACAAGATCCTCCTGCCTCAGCCTCTTGAGCTGCTGAGATTACAGGCATGCACCACGGTGCCCAGTTTAGCATTGCTTATTGACAATGCTTTCTGTATAATCTAATACACCAAATAAGTCCAATTAGTTTACTATTTCTCTTATTATAGAAAGAGGGATTCTTCTGAGGTATCGCAAAAGCTCATCTAGAAAATCCTAAAGTTAATTCGAGGTCAAGAAAGAGAATTTAGAGTTTGATTTGGGGAAGTAAAAAAATAACAATGGCAGGCTAGGATTGTGGCTCAGTGGCAGAGCGCTTGTCTCGCATGTGTGAGGCACTGGGTTCCATCCTCAGCACCACATAAAAATAAATAAATGAAAAATAAAGGTATTGTGACAATCTACAACTAAAAAATATTTTTTAAAAAAACATTGGCTTCAAACACTTGATCAAAGTAGGATCACACGTCAGTGTGAACAGTAGTCATTTAGACAAAGGGATAATTAAGACATCAAAGGCAAATATGGAAAATTACATAATTGTAGAAAAGCTGTAATTCAGCTTTATAGAGGCTTCAGTTTTTGTAATTGATCAAAAACCTAATAAAGCCAGATGCAAACCAGTAATCCCAACGGCTCAGGAGTCTGAGGCAGGAGGATCACCAGTCCAAAGGCAGCCTCAGCAATGGTGAAGTACTAAGGAGACCTGTCTCTAAATAAAATACAGAATAGGGCTGGGGATGTGGCTCAGTGGCTGAGTGCCTCTGAATTTAATCCCTGGTCCCCCCCCCCAAAAAAAAGACCTAATAAACATAACATGAAGAGCCGGGTGCTGTGGTGTCCACCTGTAATCCTAGCAGCTCAGGAGGCTGAAGCAGGAGGATCTGAAGTTCAAAGCCAGCCTCAGTAATTTAGCAAGGTTGTAAGCAACTCAGCGAGACTGTGTCTCTAAAAAATACAAAAGGGGCTGGGATGTTGCCTGGCATGGTGGCTCACACCTGTAATCCCAGTGGCTTGGGAGCCTGAGGCAGGAGGATTGTGAATTCAGAGCCAGCCTCAGCTAAAGTGAGGCACTAAGCAACTCAGTGAGACCCTGTCTCTAAATAAAATACAAAATAGGGCTGATGTGGCTCAGTGGTGAAGTGCTCCTGAGTTCAATCCCCGGTACCCCCCAAAACAAAACAAAACTAAACTAAAAAGGGATGGGATGTGGCTCAGTGGTTAAGCAACCCTGGGTTCAATCGCTAGTATCCTCCCCTGCAAAAATCAAACTCTTCCTAACTTGTCCTATGAGGCTAGCATTATCCTGATACCAAAACCACATAAAGACATAACAAGAAAAGAGGATCACAGGCCAATATCCTCTATGCATATAGGTGTGAGAGTCCTCAACAAAATACTAACAAACCAAATCCAATGGTTTATTACAAAGAGATACACTATGAGCAAATGAGACTTATTCAAGGAATGCAAAGGTGTTGTGCACTGTGAATGTAATATAAATAATTGAACTGTATACCTAAAATGGCTAAAATGCCAAATTTTAAGTTACACAATTTGACCGTCATAAAAAAAAATTAAGGAAGGAAGAAAGTGTATGACATCTGGACATCAGGGGTGACAGTGGTAGGGAGAGGAGCCCTGTCAGGGGGCCTCTCTGAACTGGGCCATCTTGCCTGAGTTGAGAAATTAAACTGAGACTAAAGCTGCCTCCCTAAGGGCCAAACTATCTTCACGTGTTATTGACCAGTCTACAGCTTAACTTGAGAATAAACTCTTGAAACCTAGCCATTGGGTCTCAAACTGATCAGGTGTGTTCAAGTCGGCACTGAGTGCAGACCTATCAGGCTCTTCTCTTCTCTTTCTTTCTTTCTTTTTTAGCATCTGTGGGATTTTTTTTTTTTTTTTTTTTTTTTGTGTGTGTGTGTGTGTGTGTGTTGCTGGCATTGAACCCAGGGTCTTGTGCATGTGAGGCAAGCACTCTTCCAACTGAGCTATATCCCCAGCCTCTGGAGTAGCTGGGATACAGTCATGAGCTGCCATTCCCAGCTCTCTAATCAGGCTATTTCTGTATGGCACTTCCTTTTTCTCCCTATAAATACTGACTTTACTGGTTCAGGATGCTGCCTGACTCATGAATCACTTCTTTGTTCAAATAAATGCTGCTGAATTTAATTTGTTTAAAATTTCTGTTCTAACAGATTGGTATCAGAAGTGCAATCTGAAGCAGACCTCCAGCAGGGCTTGGTGGTGCATGCTTGTCATCCGAGTGGCTCTGGAGGCTGAGGCAGGAAGATCTCAAGTTCAAAGCCAGCCTCAGCAATTTAGCAAGTCCCTAAGTAACTTAGTGAGACCCTGTCTCTACATAAAATATATTTTAAAAAGGGCTGGGGATGTGGCTCAGTGGTCTAGTAGCCCTGAATTCAATCCCTGGTACCCTCCCCCAAAACAACAACTAAACAAAGCAAAACAACCCAGACCTCCAGAGATGCCCCAGGAGTACCAAGTGCCCAAGCAAAGTGACCCACTAGGACCCACAGTGCCCTTCAATCTGCTGCAGCAACTGAGTTCATGGGGGAGTTCTTTATTAGATTCAAGCTCTGCAAATTTGTATTTTAAACTCTCTGGCTTTAAGCAAAAGAGAAATGACTCATCACAGGAAAACCTCAACACAAGTAATATCTGACTTTGCATCAGAAACAAGGGAGCCAGTGGCATATTTAAAGTATTTAAGGAAAAACCTGCCAACCAAGAATCCTTTTTTAATTTGTTCTTTTTAGTCTTTGACATATCATACATACATGGAGTATAACTTCCCATTCTTGCAGTTGTACATGATGTGGAGTTATGCTGGCTGTGTATTCATATATGAACATAGGGAAGTTATGTCCAATTCATTCTACTGTCTTTCCCATTCCCAACCCCCTCCCTTTCCCCTTCTCCCCCCATCCAATCCGGTGAACCTCCACTCCCCAGCCCATTATTGTGAGTCAGCATCTGCATATCAGAGAGAACATTTGGCCTTTGTTTTTTTTGGGGGGACTGGCTTATTTCATTTACCATGATAGTCTCTAGTTCCATTCATTTACCCACAAATGCCATAATTTCATTCTTCTTTTTGGCTGAATAATATTCTGCTGTGTATATATACCACATTTTCTTTATCCATTCATCTGTTGAAGGGCACCTAGGTTGGTTCTATAGCTTAGCTGTTGTGAATTGAGCTGCTATAAACTTTGATGAAGTCACATCACTGTAATGTGCTGATTTTAAGTCCTTTGGGTATATGCCAAAGAGTGGGGTAACTGCATCAAATGGTGGTTCCATTCCAAGTTTTCTGAGGAATCTCCATACTGCTTCCCAGAGTGCCAATGCAGAATCTTCTGTCCAACAAACCTAAACTGAGTTTAAAGCTGCAATAAACAAAAATCTCAAGGAACCACAGCAGTATATGTAATCCATCACTGACTGAATTATTTTATGGTTTTAGAGTCATAGCAAATTTGAACAGGAAGTAAAAGAATTCCCAGAGCCTGGGATTCTGCACAGGCACCATCTTCCCCTGTGTCAGCTCTGGGCCCTACAAGAACACCTTTGTTACAATCAAAACTCCCAGTGCCACGTGGTCATCATGCACAGGCCAAAGTACACACTGGGGCTCACTCTCGGTGTTGCAGTTTCTGTAGGTCTTAAAAAATGTAGAGTGGCATGTACCCACCTCTATCGTATCACACAGGACATTTTCAAAGTCCTAAAAATACTCTGTGCTCTGCCTAATCATCCTCCTCCTCCTCTGACTCCTACCAACCACTGATCTTTTTTTTTTTTTTTTTTTTTTTTTGGTACCGGGGATTGAACTCAGGGATGATTAACTCCTGAGCCCTTTTTAAAATATATTTAGAGCAGAGTCTCACTAAGTCGCTTAGGGCTTTGCTAATTTCCATCCTCCTGCCTCAGCCTCCTGAGCCACTGGGTTTACAGGCCCTTATCACTGTACCTGGCTCAGTACCCCACCCCTCTTTTACTTTTTATTTTGAGACAGATTCTCACCAAGTTTTTGAGGCTGGCTTCACACTTGGGATCCTCCTGTTTCAGCCTTCCAGGTCTCTGGAACTACAAAGTATTTTGCCAAATACCTTTTCTACATTTATTGACCTAGTTATGCAATTCTTCCCTCTAGCCTGTGGATGAATGTGTTGAATTACATTAGTTGACTTTCAAATGTTGAATCAGCCTTGTACAGGAAGGATAAATCCCAAGAGGTGGTGATGTATTGTTCCTTTTATGAATTGTTAGACTCAATTGCCTAATAGTTTTCTTGAGGAATTTTGCTTCTATATTTATGAGAGATATTTATCTGTTGTTTTCCTTTCTTACAACATTTTGTCTGGTTTTCATATTGGTGTAATGCTAACTTCACAAAGAGTTAGGAAATAGTTTCTTTGCCTCTGTCTTCTGGATGAGATTGTAGAGAACTTGTATAATTTGTTCCTAAAACATTTTGAAGAATTTATCTGTGGACCCATCTGGGCCTGGCCTCTTATTAATTATTGATTCCATTTCTTTAATAGCTACAGGCCTATTCAAATACTTTCTTTTTGTATGTGTTTTGGCAAAGTTTGTCTTTCAAAGAACTGGTCCATTTTATCTATGTTATCAAATTTGTGAGCATAGTGTTGTTCATGGATGGGCACAATTCAGGAGCCACTTGTCAAAAGAAAACTAACTTTATTTTTAGAACCACACACACCAAACAAAACAGCTCCTCAGGAAAAACCCTCAGAGCCCAACTGCCACCACCTGCTTCCCACAAGCCACTCCCCCAACCACCAGCTTCTCCACCTCCCACAATCCTCCTGCTCTTGAGGCCGATTGGCTGGTCGCGTGGGCGGAGCCAAAAAAGTCCCCCAATGAGCATCTCCGTGGCCTGAAAGGGCAGGGAAACAGCCCAATGAGCATCACCGCAGAGGAGCCAATCAGCTAGATGTTGCTGGGGCCGCTGTGAGCCAATCATCAGCTGGCAGTCTGAAAGTTTGCTGGGGCCCCTTTGGCTGTGGCTCTCAACATCTCCCTCTCTCTGTTTAAACAACAAGCATGTGGCTTAGGGACCGTGCCTGCCTTAGGTTGTCCAATAGTACATATGGTCCTTACCCATTATCTTAGGTTGGTACCATTGTAATTGGATCTTACCCATCACTGACTACTGGTCCAGTATACAGCCACACCTGTGTAGAGGTCTTTGTACCAGCGGGGGGGGGGGGGTGAGGTTCTTTGCCTCACCTCTGTTGGCCCTCAAATTTTAGCTGAACGATCATGACAAGCAGAAGGGAGGAAGATACACCAAGCCAATTGACTGCTCCTTTTGGAAAAATTGTACCACTGATGACACCATCAGCATAAATACCCCAACACTACCACAAGTCGCTGCACCAACAGATAGTTCACAATGCATACAAGTGAGTTCACAATGCATATAAGTGATACATAGTCCAGGCAAGTTCTGCAAGCAGTTCAGTGATGGCTATTGCAGAAGCTGTAGATTGGTTTTATCTTTGTCTTCACTGGCACTGGGATGAAGATAGGAATTCTAGCAATAATGGCTAAAGAAAAAATTATGTAACATTCCAGAAGGCACTAAAAGAAAACAATTTTCTTAACAATTTACATTATCTTGAAGAGAATTATTAAATATAATGAAAAGGAAAGGTGAAAGTAAACAAACAGATCTGTTAACCTCCTTTTTTGTTCACATTTTAAAACAATCCTCAACAGCTGTTTACCCAATTTAAATTAAACCATTTAAATCACGTGAAATAAAAAAAAAATTTGGATCCATTTTTTCATGAGCACTCATCATATATGATATATGGACATACGTACATTCAAACATATAACACAAAACACATGTGTGCACACATAATATAATACATACAACACATAACATAATAGTAAAGGCCTTATAACTTTTTACAGGTGAAATCTCCATTGCAATGTTTAAAAACTCTATAGTCAAAAAAATAGAACTGATCAGCAAAACATTAACCTAGGTCTGTATGTGCTCAAAAAACAAAATAGAACTTCATGATATGGGAAAGGGCAATAATAAAATAGATATTGAAAAAAGCATTCTGGTTCTGTCGCAGATGTAAGAATAACCAAACTGGAGTTCTGGATATCAGCTGTTATGGATTTGAGCCAAATCATCTTCTTTTTGGTCTGTAGAAATCGCTTTAGTTAATCTCTCTGGAATCCAAATCGGCTGCTGTTCTCCCTGTGGAAACACATAAAGAGACCCCCGACTCCAGGCAATCACTGGGTCAGGATCTTAGTTAATCTCTCTGGAATCCAAATCAGCTGCTGTTCTCCCTGTGGAAACACACAAACAGACCCCCGACTCCAGACAATTACTGGGTCAGGACCTTTCCATTGTCCTGTTAGAATATCCTTCCAAAGTACCTTGGGCTTATGTACATTTTTTGGACACATATGCCTTTCCACAGCACTAAGCCCTGATGAATCCAAATTTAAAAAGTTTAGAGTAAAAAGGGTTATTTTAAGTTTATCTTTGGGACATATATATACCCCTTCCCAATTCCTTCTTTTTGCTTTAATAAGTACATTTTAATAGTTTGATGAGCTCTTTCAACTATGCCTTGTCCCTGTGGATTGTATGGGATTCCTGTTGTATGAGTAATGCCAAATGATGAGCAAAATTGTTTAAAAGAGGTGGAAGTATAACCAGGGGCATTATCTGTTTTTAACTGTTTTGGAACTCCCACAGTGGCAAAATTTTGTAAGCAATGAGCTATAACATCTTTAGTTTTTTCTCCGGCATGAAGGGAGCCCATCAAAAATCCAGAAGAAGTATCAACTGTAACATGCAAATATTTCAATTTTCCAAATTCTGGCAAGTGTGTGACGTCCATCTGCCAAATATGGTTAGGTATCAATCCTCTAAGATTGATTCCAAGATTAACTTGTGGTAAAAAGGTCACACAATTTTGACATTGTTTTATTATTTGTCTAGCTTGTTCCTTAGTTATTTTAAAACGCTTTTGTAAAGTATTAGCATTGACATGGAACTTTTTATGAAAATGTATAGCTTCTTCTAGTGTAGAGAAAATATGTATGTCATGTGTAGTTTTATCTGCTAAATCATTGCCCAAACTAAAGGCTCCAGGCAATCCTGTATGTGTCCTGATATGTCCTATAAAGAATGGATCTTTTCTGTCCCAGATTAGACTTTGTATAGTGGAAAGCAAAAAGAAAACAGTAGAGGAAGGGGAAATCCTACCAGCATCTTCAAGGGATACTATAGCATTAACTATATACTGACTATCGGAAAATAAATTAAATACAGAATCTTTAAACATCACAAAAGCCTGTAATACTGCCTTAAGCTCTACCTTTTGAGCTGACTGTTTGGGTACTAAAAATGTAAAAGTTTGATCAGGTGTAACTATTGCTGCTGTACCATTATTTGATTGTAGTTCAGGATTTTGATTTCTAAGTGGCTGGATTGCTTTGTTAACATAAATTTGACACATAGTTGGGTTGTTAGCCATCCCTTGAGGGAGTACTTTCCATTCATATCTCTGATCAGGACCTTCATGATTCAGTGCAGGGATAGTAAATGCAAAACGTGGACTATCCTCAGGATGAATTGGAATTGAAAAAAAACAATCTTTAATATCTATAACTAAAACATACCAAGTTTTTGGCAAAGCAGACAATTGAGGAATCCCCGATTGAGCAGGTCCCATAATAACCATCTCATTATTAATGGCTCTTAAATCTTGCAATAATCTCCATTTACCAGATTTCTTTTTGATGACAAAAATGGGAGTATTATGGGGAGATACAGAAGGTTGTATATGTCCTTCCACTAATTGTTGTTTGACCAGATCATGGGCTGCTTGTATCTTTTCTTTAGTCAGGGGCCACTGAGGAACCCATACTGGTCTTTCTGATTTCCAAGTAATTTTTATTGTCTCAGTGGCCCTTTCTGAAAATCCAACCCATGTCTGTCTGTTCTAATCTTTTTCCTTTCCTAAAACCTTGTCTAGTCATAATAGTGGGTGCATTTTGGTTGATGTTATTTGTTAATGTCAAACCTAATTGATCTAGGACATCTCATCCCCATAAATTTATAGGAAGATGATCCAATACATGTGGCTGTATAGTTCCTTCACATCCTTCAGGATCCTTCCAATCTAATACCATTGCACTTCTATGGGGATTAGTCGCCACTCCTAGGCCTCGAAGCGTTTGAGTGGCTTGTTGTAATGGCCAATGTTTTGGCCATTTTTGACGAGAGATGATGCTAAGGTCTGCACCTGTATCCAGTAGCCCATTAAATTCATGTCCTTGAATATTTAGTTTTAGCATGGGGCGAGAATCTAAATTTAAAGACAGCTCTCAACAGTTCACAATATTCTTTGTTATACTTTTTTTGGTTTGGGTACCAGGGATTGAACTCAGGGGCACTCCACCACTGAGCCACCTCCCCAGCTCTATTTTGTATTTTATTTCGAGACAGGGTCTCACTGAGTTGCTTAGCACCTCACGTTTGCTGAGGCTGAATTTGAACTCACAATCCTCCTGCCTCAGCCTCCCGAGCTGCTGGGATGAGAGGTGTGTGCCACTGTACCTGGCTTTTTGCTATACTTTTAATGTCTGTGGGATCAGTGGTGATGTTCCTATTGCTTTTTTAACATTAGTAATTCACGCCTTTTTTTCACAGCTGGGCTACAGACTTTTTTCTTTCTCCTTTTGGTGCTAGGGAATGAACCCAGGAGTGTTTAACCTCTGAGTCACGTCCACAGCCTTTTTCTGTTTTATCTTGAGACAGTGTCTCACTGAGTTGCTTAGGGCCTCACTAAATTGCTAAGACTGGCTTTGAACTTGCCATCCTCCTGCCTCAGTCTCCTGAGTTGATTCCAGGTATGCTCCACCACGCCTGGCTTGGGCTAGAGACTTATCAGTTATAAAGACGTCTTCAAGAAGCAGCTTCAGGTTTTATGGATTTTCCTTCTTGCTTCCCGGTTTTTCATGTCATTGATTTCTGCTCTATTTTTCATTATTTGTTTTCTTCTGCTTACTTGGGATTTAATTTGCTCTTTCTAGTTTTCTAAGGTGAAAGCTTAGATTATTGATTTTAGATCTTCCTTCTTTTCTAAATGCATTACGTGCTATGAATTTCCTTCAATCACTGATTTCACTGTCTATGACAAATTTTGACAAGTTAGAATACACTCAAATAAATACGGTGCTACCTCCTGGGCCGTGAGAACCCAATAACCGAGTAGCCTGACTCCCTCCCTGCTGCCCTGGGCCTTTCATCTCACTTACCCACTGCCGCAGTCTCTGGCTGGGCACAAATCACGAGCCACCACACAGCTTGTAGATTCAAACAGCAATTCTTTATTCCCGAACTCACACCGGCCGTCTACAAACACGTTCTGGGGGAATCCACGTTCTCTGCCCAAATCCACACCTCCACTGGGCTTCTGTCTCCCAAAAATACTGTCTGACCCTAAGAACTCAAGAGGAACTCAGGCAGCAGGATACGCCCTATTCTAAACGGGGAACGCCCTAAACTCAGATCCGCCCTGGTCCTTGAGCAAGGTCACCTTACATGCAATGTCCTGCAAAATGTCCTATTTCCACGAGTCCTTCCACTAAAGAAACATGGGGGGTATGCTGGCAAGGAAATTGTCATACCTACTTGGCTGATGGCTCCCAGCAACCCACTGACTGCAATCACTGACTATGTGGCTGTGGTCAGAATAAGAAAAATAAGGCTCGAGATGGTAGAGTGTGTGCTTAGCATGTGTGAAGCTCCAGGTTTGATCCCTAGACGATATATAATAAAAAAAAAAGTTTTCATTTTGCCGTCGCTCCTTCTCTAATGTTCTTACCTAGTTTATATTGTCTCAGCTTCTGGCCTGCATGAAGCTCCTTCCCCTGCAAGTTTTTGTTGTTGTTTTGTTTTAAATACTTCATGCAAAGTAGCTCTCCTGCCCCAGGACTCAATTTTTTTGTTGTCTAAGTTCTCATTTCATCTCGTTTCATCGGAAGGATCCATTCATAAGATAAAGAATTCTAGGTTGATGGGGTTTATTTATTTTTTTCTCTCTTCGCACTTTAAATATTTCACTCTGCTCTCTCTTCACTGCTCGGGTTTCTAAGAATTCTGATTTGATTCTTCTCCTGGCTATGCACGGTGTGTCCTTCCTCTGGCTTCTTCTGGGATTTTTCTCTTTGACTTTGGATTTGTGAGTGTGGATCTAAGAGGCCTAGGTGTAGATTTTGGGGGTGTCTATCTTACTTGGTGTTCTCTGAGCTTCCGGAATCCGTTGTTTGGTGTCTGATATTATATTGAGAGACTCTCATCATTGTTTCGAATATTTCTTCCGTCCTCTTCCCTCTTTCTTCTTCGGTTTTCCGAAATATACGATGCCCCTTTTGTAGTCGTCCTACAGTGCTTGAGTATTTTTTCTGTTTCAGGCTTTTTTCTTTGTCTTTGGGTTTCAGAAGTTTCTTTTTTTCTTTTTCTTACAAAAACAATGTCTAGACCATGTAGAAGAGATAAAAGTTACTTCACCTCAATTTACAATGGCTCAATATTATTTTATCCCTCATGTTTAACTGCTCAGATCACTGAGAGACTATGGCAGCAAATAAATGAAAAGGTGAGTTTTGGAGGTTTCTGTTAACATATCCTCAAGTTCACTGATTCTCAGCCATTTCCAGGCTAATAAGCTCATCAAAGGCATTTTTCACTTGTTACAGTGTTTTTTAATTTATTGGGTTCCTTTTTGTTACTATAATGGAATACCTGTGGCAGGCTAACATTATAAAGAAAAGAGCTTTAGCTCACAGATTTGGAGGCAGAAAGTCCAAATAGCATGGTGCAGATTCTGGCAAGGGCTCCCCAGTGGATGGCAGAGTACGCGTGGGGGAAAGAGATTATATCACCAAACAGGAAGCCAGAGAGAAACTGGAGCCCCTCTAAGAGCACACCCTACAATTAACCTGAGAACCTCACTCTAGGTTCTACCTATAAAGTTTTCACTGCTTCAACAATGCCACCTGAACATCAAGCCTTCTGCACATGGACCCCTGAAGGGACAAAGCGTACGGCAGCATCTCCTTTATTCTTTCTTTGAATTTTCTCCGTTCTGTTAATATCGCCTAAGTGTTCTTTACATTGTCTCCCTTCTCCACTAGAACCCTTAGCATATAGTTATCGCATTCTGAAAATTCCAGCACGCTGCTCTATCCAAGTCTGGTTCAGATAATTTACCTGTTTCTTCAAACTGTTTTTGCCTTTTATTAGACCTTGTTATTTACTTACTTATTTATTTAGGTGCTGAGGACTGAACATAAGACCTTGTGCATACAAAGCAAGGGCTTTACCACTGACCCACATCCCCAGCCCTGCCTTGGCATTTTTCATTTCTTTCTCCCTGAGCCCCCTCTGTCCTTCCTTTCTCATTTCTTTCTTCTTCTCCTTCTCCTTCTCCTTCTACTTCTCCTTCTTCTTCTTCTTCTTGACTCAATTATAAAGAAAAGGAATTTGATTCCAATCCCCATTAGCCCTCTCCTTTCCTCCCCTTCTCCCTCTGCCATGCCCAGGATCTCTTTGTTGAAAGCTAGACATGACTGCTGAGGTTCATGGTCAGCTAGCTGTGGTCTCTGAACTTGCCAGTCTGCCCTTTCAGTGTTGGAGAGCAGCGGCTTGCCCGTGACCTTGATTCTCTGGCAGATCTAAGAAACTGTCGATTTTCTGTTGTTCAGTGTTTACTTGTTTTGATGGAGTGACCCTCACGTGCCAGACCAGAAACAAGGCGCCCCTCTGGGTTCTTCCTCCGGCTCTGTCTCCCCATCAGTATTCTTTATGTGGTGTGAGTTGCCATCTTTCTGTCGTTTATTTCTTCAAGTCCTATAGTCTCCAACACTAGGACAACATCCTGTGGTGGAAATCTTGGTCCTTGTCCTGGGTGCTGGTCCAATATTGAGAACACGATTTTGAAAAAAAGGAGAAAGAAAATTGATTGCTTTGCTAGCAAAGGTGAACCACGGGGCACTTCTGTCCCAGAGGCTGTGAGGGGGCTTTTGTAGAGGTGACTCAAAGGCTGCATTCCACGCGCTCTCTGTTGGAGTTGGGAATTCACGTGTTAATTTGGGAAATAGCCATTTCTGACGTCTTCTGGTACCATCCCCAAAGTCTGGATTACTTCTTTCCTGCGGTGGGTGAGTCCTCAAAGGACAGATAACCCAGCCTAGGGTGGGGAAGAAAGGTAATTCCTCTGAGATCAGGAAGGGGGAGAGATCAGGGAAGAGCAGGGAAAGAGGAAGAGAGAGAAACACATCATTTTAAAAATCACTTGCAGTGGCAGAGCACCAAGGGCTATGTTCAAAGCATAAAGTGGACCGTGGTTACAATCCCAGACAGACAGTTTCTATTGCCCGAGTGAATTTGTATTGCTGTGTATCATTCTTTCCCTTTTCTTGACATGTATCACAGATTTTTGTTTGTTTTTGTAAGAAAATAGACATTTGAGGCCTTGCATGGTGGTGCATGCCTATAATCCTAGTGACTCAGGAGGCTGAGGCAGGAGGATCACAGGAGGCCAGCCTTGGCAACTTAGCAAGGCCCTGAGAAACTGATGTGACTCATTTTTGAGAAACCAGCCTCTACCTCAGAGCAGGGCCAGTCCAAAGGGGGGCAGGGGATGACCCTTGTCCTTGGAAAACCGTTCCTAGGCACGTAAGCTACCCTGCTGAGTCATTCATCTGTATCAGATGTCCATGACTCAGCTAATGCAAGTTCCAGAAAAGACCAAAAGAATGCTTGAGGCCTGATTCGGACCATAGCAACAACCAATCAGAGTGAGACAGGGAAAATATCTGAAATGCTCTGTGACCCTCCCAGTAGTTTCGGTGATTGATAACATGATTAGGCAATCCTGCAGTTTAGCATATACACTCTCGCAACCTCTTGCGGCCTAAACCAATCATTTCAAATGTATCCACCACTTAAACTAACCAATCACCCCTTCCTGACTTGTTCCCGCCAGTGATTGTACTAATCAATGTTAAGAGTTGTTGTTTGATTTTCCCGCGGTATGAAATGATTTGCTGTGTGATGTTGTAACGCATAGAGTATCCCCCCAAAACCTCACTCTCGGGACCCCTGCGTAGGAAATGGTTGTGAGTCCAGGCTCGAGCTTGCATCGGATTTGGCTCCTGGAGATCTATTGGGGTCCCACGAATCTGGCATGTCAGCCCTAAGCAACTTAGAGAGATTCTGTCTCAAAGTAAAAATATAAAAAGGGCTGGGAATGTTGCTCAGGGGTAAAGCCCCTCAGGGTTCAATCCCCAGTACCAAAGGAAAAAAATAGGCATTGTAGGTTATATATTGTAGCAATCTGTGCATTTCCTCTTCCTTGAGTTCATTATTATTTGTTCACCTATGTGTGGACTGTCTGACTGGATTATAACAGTCCCCTATGTGTTATAGGCACCTTCTTGAGGTGTTAAGGCCATGGTGTGACTCCTTGGAGGGGCCAGAGCTTTGGGTGTGCCTAGTCACTCCAAGGTCTGGGCAGGGCTCTCTTCCTGAGCACACCCAGCAATTAATCTCCACTAATTGCAAGCCAATTGTTCAACTGTCTTCAACAAGACTCAGGAATATAAATTGATTTGAGAGAGGAATCCATTAAGGTCTGGAGTCCTTTGAAGGCAGAGTCAGACATTCATTCTGACAGCATCTCCCCTGCCCTCCTCCCCAGCCCGGGGCCCCAGTGGCCTGGGCCAGGCTGGGTGTTTTTCAGTATTGGTAAGCACTTACAAATAAGCAGAACAATAAAGATTTGGACTATGTAAGTGTGTGGAAGAACAGGCTGTGTGGGGCATGGGGCTGGGGTACACGGGAGGCGGGGCGGTGTCTACTCTGCAGGATTAACACCCCTTCAAAGGTTCCAGAAGGGCCCCAGCCCCACCACCTGGCCTCCAGGCCACTGCCCTGCCCCCTGCACTGTGAACAGAGCAGGCTGGGAGATGGGGCAGAGGAGGCAGGGGAGAGCTGGAGCCAGAGGAGGAAGTGCAGCAGGCAGGGGCAGGTGGTGAGGCCACCGTGCTGGTCCTTGGTCACCATGGCAGGAAGCTGGTCCTTGGTCACCATGGCAGGAAGCTGAGCGGGAGGTGGAACAGAAGGGCAGCCACCAGGCAAGGGGGCACCTGAGGAGTCAACTGGGTCCCCGAGGTCAGCCGGTCACCATAGCGGTCCAGGAGCATCAGAGCCATTCCATTGGTCCAGCCAAACCCCTCCTGGAGAGAGGCAAGGCCTGTGGGGCCAGATCTCAGGGGAGCCCAAGCCCCTGTTTTGAGGGTGTGGGATTCCCTACCCCAGGAGCTCTGTCCCGCCCATCCCCAGGGGTACCAAGGAGCACACTCAGGTCCTCCCTGTGGGCCCCCAGACAGGACACACTGGGGCCCAGAGGGTCAAGTCAGTTCTTGTGGACAGTGGAGCCCAGGAGTTGTAAGGTGTTGGCCAGCTCAGCCCTGGCCTGCTCACCTGAACTTCATACTCCCCTCCTCCACCTGGCTGTCCACCATTGCTGATGTCATACTGGGGACAAGAGGGCAAGCCGTAGGTCAGGAGCTGTCCCCAAGCCACCACTCTAGCCCCAGGCAACTAGCCTTGGAGCCCTTGGGAGATGCTCTGGCCTGGAGCTCTGGCCCCTGCAGTGCCTGGCAGTGGCCACTGGGCGCCGCCACTGTCCTGGCTGCACAGTCCAGGGTCTGCCAAGCCTGACTCTTCCCCACCTCACCTGGGGGAGGGGGAGGGACATCAAAGTTGGTTCGGATCCAATTCTGGGCCAGTGGAAAAGTCACTTCCTTGGTCCGAGGCAAAGAGGACTTGGCCAAGCCTAGACCCCACCCAAAGCAGAACCTGAATCTTCAGAGCCCCCTTCCCTGGCACAACAGAAGCCTGAATCTTGGCCTCTTGAACCAGAGGCCACCCTGTACTCAACCCTGGGCCCAGGTTTGGAGGAAGAGGAGGGCTGGTTATACTGGACAGGGGGGAGGATATGTTAGCTGTGGGGCAGAGAGAACAGAGAAAGGACCAGGGGTCTCGCATCCTTCAGTCACCTCCCCAGTCCCGGAGCAGCTGGGGTCCACCCTGGTACAGATCCCCTTCCCACCTGCCTACCTCTGATGACCAGATCCTCAGGGGGGCCCAGGCATTGGGGAAATCCCACTGCTGGCCTGTGTTCCGGAGAGAGGTTGGAATCCCATGCTGGTAGGTCAGGACCTGGCTGTCCTAGAAGGTTCCAGACATTGCTGGGACTGTGGGTGGAGCCTGGGCAGGGAGCCAGGATGCTGGGCCCTCAGGGAGCAGAGGGGCCCTTCCTGTCCCTCCTCTTCTTGGCTCACAGCTGTCCCCTGGTGGCCTGAGTGGGACCCGCAGGCAGGACAGGTACAGACAGCAGTGGGTAGGTGGTTGGCCTGCCAGGACCCTGCTCAGTGAGTAGAGGGCAGTCCTGTCTCCAGGGGCTCAGAGCAGCCAGCTGTCCCTCACCTCCAGGTATTTCAGAGCCTTGTCCACGGTGGCAGGGTCAGATAAGCAGCCGGCCCAGAGTGGGGCAAGGTTGGAAGGGTAAAACTCCAGGTTCTTGCCCTTCTCTGTGTCGTAGTTGAACCAGGTGCCTTTCTGCTCATCCCACAGGAGGGCATTGAGGGCGGCCAAGCGCTGGGCCCGCAAGTTTCTGTACCTTTCAGCCTGGGAGTCGTTCCCTGGTGGTGGCATTGCACTTGGATTAAACAAGCAGGGCCCTGCCCTTGGGTCCTAAGGAAAGAACTTCTGAGGTCTGAAGCGGAACATCTGCCTCTAACCCCTGTTTCAACCATACAGCCTCCCCAGCATCCTCAGGTCAAGCGAGACTGCGGTCACCTCCAGGCTGCCGAGTGCTGCCCCCTGTGCCACGTGGCCAACTCGCTCCCCACTGGCTCTCCCCTGCCTGAGCTCCTGGGCCAGGCCTCTCCACCAGGGATGGTACCTGTGCCGTGTGGGGGGAACTTCCTCCCCTTTCTCTGAGGTAAGAGAAGCCAGCAGTTTGCCCAAGTTCACCCAGGCCCTGGCGCTCCCTGGCACTGAGAGCTGCTCAGCATGTTTGTGCCGGCACAGCCCCTTCCTCCCTGAACTGAAGACACCTGCACCCTCTTCTGCTGGTTCCTCAGAATCGCTGAACCTCCCACACTAGAGCCGGCAGGAATGGCAGAGAGGACCTGATGTGCAAGCCCCGGCGCCCCTGCCCTTGCTGTTCCTGGGACACATTCCTCCATATCTACCACACCTGGGGAAAGCGTTTGGGATTTCCTTCCCTCTTGGCCAGACACTGAGGTGGAGGCTGGCCCCTTGAATCTGGCTTGTTGGTGACAGCCGTGATGTGAGGATAAGGGGACACGGGGGGCCACGGCCTCTCAGTCACTGCCGGGTGGTCACCTGCCCAGTGCCAAGCTGAGTGGTCGGCTTTCTACTCAGAATCCAGTTGAGCCAGGTCCTCAAGGGCCAGTAGCAGGGGATTGAGGACACCAAGGCTTGGCCTGATCAGGCCCTGACCACCTGGACGAGCAGCTGCAGACCTGGAGCGGAGCCTGGCCACTGCCTGCTGCTGCCAGGGCTGTGGCATGTGGCATTGCGGAGCCTGGAGTGCTGGGGAACCCGGAGCCAGGCAGTGTCCTGGGCAGGGCCAGGCCCGCTGATGTGATGTTCCCAGGGACTGGAGAAGGCCTGGTGTGTCGGTGTGCGTGTGAACACGTTTGTGTGTGTTTGTTGGGGGGGTCTTAAACGTCTAGTGACAAACATGGCTGAGAGAAGGAGGGTCCTCTTCCCAGACATGGCAGTGAGCTCAACAGAAAACACTCAGCCAACCAGCCTCTCTGAAGTCCTCATTGCAATTGCTCAAGACAAAGCCTGATTGTTCCAGATACTGTCTTTCCCTTCATGCTCCACAGCTGATCACCAACAAGTTCAATCTTCAAAATAAATCCCCTTATCGAACCACTCAGCACCATCCCAGGCTACCCCTGGAGACAAGCCAGGGTCTCCTCTTTCTGGGAGCCCCCTCCTCCTTATACTCAGCCTGTTCTCACCTGTATCCTGGCCACAAGAACCTGCTTCCTGATCCTTGAAAGGTGCCTCAGGGCCTTTGCATGCAGTTTTTATGCCGGGATTGTCTCCTCCCTGATCCACTCAAGGGACAGTTCCTTCCACTATTCTGCTCCTCAAAGACACCCCTTCCTCTTGTCCAACACCCTCTCCTCACCCCTGAGCAGTTCCCCAGCTGCATTCACTGTGACTTGGGCCTCTCTCCCTATCTAACTTCCGTTCATGCTCTTCTTGCAAGAGCTAGTGGGGTAGTCAGGATGGGCGAGGAGAGCTCCGCAAGTCCACCTGGAATGAAGAGTGGTCGGCGCCCTGCGTGCAGGAGGCAGGACGGGCTCACTTTGTAGTTGGCGATGGAAGCCAAGGCTCAGGAGGGAGGTTTGACTTGCCCTGGGGCAGAGAGAGAGAATATCAGGTCAGAGCCTACCCAGGGGTTCTGGAGGTCTTAGGCCCCCTCTCACATCCAGGCTGGGGACCCTGGGCAGAATGTTTGCTAGAACAATCCTGAGAGCAGTCCTGTAGTTCAAGGAGCAGTTTGGAGGGCAGGCTCTGGTCAGCAGCTCCTGGACTGTGCACAGGCCATTCTCAGGCAGCTTCACCTCGTCCCAGGTCTGGAGGCTCGATGCTGAACACTGTGCCAACTGTGCAGGGAAACAGGGCCCCAGGCTCCTTCAGGCTAAGGCTGCATCTTACAGAGAACCTCCCAGGGCTGCAGGGCAGACTTGCCCAAAGATGGTGACTTGGCAGCAGAAGCAGGCCAGGATGCCTGATGGCAGAGCCTCCTAGAATTCTAGTCTCTTCTCTGAGTAGTCCCAGGGCAAGAGAGATTGCAGAGGGCAAAGAGTCAGGGGCCTGTAGTGAGGGGATTGGAGCAGACCTCTCTGGACCAGAGGAGAGGAGCAGGGGAGGGCCAGGGCCAGGGCCAGGGACAAGGGCAGATATATGGGGCTTGCTCCTCTGCAGCTTGACCCCTGGCCTGTGTACTGCTGCCCTCTCCTCCCAGGGCAGAGCCTCCCACTTGGCCAAGATCTGGTACAAGACAAGGAAGGCTCAGCTCCCCTCCCCCTACTCCTTCACTCAAACCACAGCCACCAGGGCTGGGGTGGAGCTCAGTGGCAGAGTGCTTGCCTAGCATGTGTGAGGCCCTAGGTTCAATCCCCAGGACCACAAAAAAAAAAAAAAAAAAAAAAAAAAAAAAAAAAAAAAACCCTCATCTACAGTCAAACCACAGCCACCTGTGGATCAACAAGGCCTCTCTCTTTTAAATTTAACCCCCAATTGCCTGAAAGATGTGCACCTGAAAGATGTGCATGACTGGGCTGGAGTGGAGTCACTGGCCTGCACACACCGGGGCTCTGAGCGCTCACCCTCAGCGTCTGCACGCTTCTGCATTTCAGCACATGGCAGCAATTTTTGAAGCAAGGGTGTAGAGCGTGCCTCTGGGCCTTGTGCTGGCCAGCTGCAGCTGCCTGCAGCTGCCTCTGCCCACCAATAGCGCCCGCCAGATCTCTTGTTCTCACTTCAACCACCGTGGCTTCCTCTCTCCCCGTGGGAATGGGGCAGGGGGTCAGGGGCACCCACCACGCTTGGGCTCCTGGGCTTCTCCCTGCCAGCCGGGGAGTCCCACTGCTGCTGCCTGTATCAGCAAAGTCAGATGCCACTGGTGACCCCAATTCAAGTTCTCCTGCGTTTTCCCTGCAATCCCCAGGGTTCCTAGATCCCTACAAGAGACAAGAGACATTTCAAATCAGAATTGCATCCCAGGAGACCCTCGGGCAAGTCCCAGCTCCTTTTCAGGTCATTTACTATGAATTGAAGGCTTTGCTCTTTATCTGTGAGTGAAACTCAAATTCCAAGTTGTCAGTGATTAGTTTGCAGATAAGGAAGCTCAGGAGTGACCTGGACATACAATGCTGTGTCATGAGGGTCTCAGCCACAGGGGATGGTTGCTGTTGGGCATGTGGATTTCTTATTTAAAGAAGTTCCTGGGGGTGGGGGCTGGGTTGTGGCTCAGTGGTAGAGTGCTTGCCTTGCATGTCCGAGGCACTAGGTTGGATCCTCACCAACACATAAAAATGAATAAATAAGGATATTATATCCGTCTACAACTAATATATATATATATATATATATATATATATATATTTATGTATTATGTATGTTCCTGATTTGTTGAGGGTGGGTGGGAAAGGTGGAAATGCATATTTCTAAGTGTTATCTTCTCAGTTTTCAATGTCTCAATGTCTCAAATTCTAACCGTAAATCTGAGAGCAATTAATGTGTGTGCGGTGGTGGTGGTGTACGTATTTAAGAGGGGGCATGACCACCAGAGGGTTCTCCTCCCACAGTACTCAGGGCTCTGTCCTAGAACCAGCCTGAGCCTGGAATTTACTTATTTATTATTTATTTTTAATTGTAGAGGGACACAATATCTTTTATTTATTTATTTTTTTGAGGTGCTGAGGATCGATCCCAGTGCCTCACACTGGGTGCTAGGCAAGCGCTCTGCCGCTGAACTACAGCCCCAGCCCCTGAGCCTGGAATGTTAGCTGAATCATTGGTATCCCCCTTAAATCAATGTGCTGTGTGTATACTGATATGCTTAATAGGTAGACATCTCTTACAAATTTAAAAGGAAAGAAAAACAGTGCTTTCACACATAGAAAAAGTGTACAGAATACATTTGAATGGTCAATAAACATAAGTTGTGTTCATTCTTCTCTAGATGTGGACTAGGCCTTGGCCCCAGGACCCAGCTGCTGGCCACCCCCTGGGTTGCCCGTGCCCTGATCCTCTAAGGCTGACCCTGATCTTCCCAGTCTTTTACATATTTATAAGCAGAAACAGCATTGATGGGAAAAACAGCACTTCAAACTATTTATTCAGCTTTGACTTTGAGGTGGCATTGCAGGCTGGGAAGAGAAGGACTGAGACATCCCCACTCCAAGCTGGGATCAGGGCTTTGTTAGCCAGCCTAAGGGGTCAGCTTTCCTTCTCCTAGTAACACGACCTGATCCCAAAGTACACTCCTGTCAGCAATGGTGCTGGGATTTACTGGCCCAGCACCCTTTGACATCTTGGGTGTGTCTCATTGCCCTCTGATCCTATGTATTTCTTTAAGGAAGAGCCACCTCTGTCTGGAAAACCTAAATAAACTCTCTAACTTTGCTTAAAAATCACTGATTTTGAAGTTACACAACTTGGCAATCAATACATTATTAGTCTCCCACTAGTTTTGCTGTTGGTAACACCTCTGATGTGTCTGTAATGATGGTAACAGTTGCCTAGGTTACTCTCCAGGGACCTGAAGGTCACTTTTCTTTTATTGATTGATTGATTGATTGATTGTACCAGGGATTAACCCCAGGGCACTTAACCACTGAGACATATCCCTTTTTTCATATTGTATTTAGAGACAGGGTCTCGATGAGTTGCTTAGGGCCTTGCTAAGTTGCTGAGGCTGGCTCTGAACCTATGATTCTCCTGCCTCAGCCTCCCAAGCCACTGGGATTATGAGCATGTGCTACTGCACCTGGCCTGAAGGCCACTTTTGCTGAAAACGCACTCTTCACTTGGCCTGCAGACGTGGGTTGGGGGCTGGAATGGGAAGAAATGGCTTGGCATCTCTACCTTCATATTGTGTCTGTCTGCTTTGCTGCCTTAGCCTTCGGTCAGATTCTATTCAGCAAGTGGACATGTGGAACATTTGAGAAATGTGTTGTCCAAAACTATAATACAGGGTTAATTTGACCTAGACTTGCCTAGTCTCCCTAGCCTGTCACCCCTTAAGGTTAAAGACACCTCCTAGCTGCTACAGAAGGACTGAAAAGAGGTGGCACCTGATTTCCTGAAAGATCTCCACCTATTCCCAGAAAAGACATGAATATTCCCCTAGTCCTTAATGTCTGTCTCTCCTATCTTGTTCCTGTCCTATGTCTCTAACCCCTCAACCCTGCAATAGAGAAGCTGATTTGTGAGCTGAGATTCTTCTTCTCCATTCTTTGGCTACTGAACAGAGCCTTTCTTTCTCCCTAGCACTTGTACTTTGGACACTGGTTTTTCCATAGGATGAGCAAGAGGAAGTCCCTTTTGCTTTCCCTGGAGAGGGTTCAGAGAAAGCTCCTTAAAGGAGATTCATCTGGTCCAGGTGCACTGCACATGCCTGTAATCCCAGTGATTTGGGAGGCTGAGGCAAGAGGATCACAAGTTTGAGGACAGCCTCTGCAACTTAAGCCCTAACCAACTTAGTGAGACTCTGTCTCAAATTTTAAAAATAAATAAATAAACAAAAGAGCTGGGGCTGTAACTCAGTGCAAAAATGTCCCTGGTTTCAATCCCCCGTATTAAAAAAAAAAAAAAAAAAGATTCACCTGACTTGGCTTTGTGTTCCTCGCCTTTTACCCCTCCCCCTTCTTCCTGTCTGAAGGACAGATGAATGTTCTGGAGCTGCAGAAGCCACCTTGCAATCAGGAGGCAATGGACAGCTGCAAGCTTCAGCAGAGCAGGAAGGTGGAAAGAGACTGACTAGGCCCTTATGGTCTCTGTGAGTCACCAGAGCCCTGGGATCCTGTTATATGAGACAGACAAACCCCTTGGTTGTTTCCAGACTGCTCTGGTGTTATGGCTGAAGGGAGTTTCTAACAGAGCAGCTCTTGTTCTCTTCCCCAGGTGGCTTCGGGCCAGGACATGTTTCTTCATCCCCACGACATTTTCAGCCAGATTCCAATGTCCCAGTACTGTTGTGCTCCTGGCTGCCTGTCCTAACCCCAGCCCAGCTCTAGGGGTGTAGGAAGGAGGATAAAGGAGGGAGACGTTACCTTTTAGCACACAACCAACAAAAGCCTAATATCCCTACTCACATGGATCCAAATATCCCTGCAGCAGGTGGTGCTGAGCATGCGCATTGACTGCCTCCCAGTTTGCCCCAACCCAGAGGAAAGCAGTTCCAGACACCTGACCTTATCGGCATTCTTGGGCAACCAACTCCTGGGAGCTCTGGAGCGGGTAGTGAGGCTGGGGCTGTCTGGCCACCCACTTCCAGCTCTGGGTGCTGGTGATGCTCAACTTCACGACCCCACAGAGACCCCAAAGATCTGTTAAACTGCCACACAGTCTTACGCATCTTCCTGCGCCATGCGATATATAGCTCATAACGAAATCACTTGGAAATTTTAAAAACAAGTCCATCAGACAGCATGCTTTGGCCCCATTTGGACAGGAGGGGAAAGGGCGTGGATGGCCAATGGCTCGCCTTGGGACGTGGACAGCTGCATCTGGCTGGAGGATGGGTCCGCAGCCTCCCGATCGGTCGGCGTCTGGGGTTGGGCTCTCGCTGACCCCCGGAGCCCTGATGGGAAGCCGCGAGCTGTTCATCTCTTAGAATAGCTGCGCACCTGCAGATAAGCAGTTTCTGTTGTGGTGAGAAATAGTGAAAAAAACTAAATAAAAAAGCAGTAAAGGACAAGCTCATCCTCACAGACAATTCTCTGCTGCTGTGAAACTACTACGGTCTAACACCTCCCACGCACTACCCTCAATCAGTGCCCTGGGCCAGGGCAGCGGAACTTGGCCAAAGCCATCTGAGACGAGGCTGCCCGCCACCCCTGCACTGCTCGCTCTTGATCGCTAGGCTGAGGCAGCCCTCTGCGGGGGACTTGGAGACACGTGTCCTGGTTTTGCCACACTTGGCCTCATGAATGCAGGCAAATCGTGTGCGCAGCCCTTGCAGCCTAATCACTTCTTAAAGGTCCCACCTGGTCCCATCTCTCAATACCTCTCAATGGGGATTAAATTTAAGCATGAGTTTGGGTGGGACTTTCAAACCATCACAGAGCTTCGAGGGGAAGGAGGAAGCTCTGGCAGCAGACCCTGACCCGGAACATTGACCACCTTTCCATGGCATTGACTGACTGCTGCCTGAAAAACACACTTCCAGGTCTCCACCTGAACAAGGCAGCCTTCCCTGCCCTACCCACCTGCCCTGGCTTGTCTAGCAGCTTGGCTCCTCTAGCAGTTTGTCCACCCTCCATTCCTGGGGTTTACAGTGGGGATGTGACTGGTCCACTCAAAGAGGGTGGGAGGGTGGGGTCTTCTGACATGAAAACTTCCAGGGGAGACAGAAGCATACAGGAGGCTCGTCCCCAGACTTGTCAACAAGATCCCCAAATCAGTGTGGGCTGCTGCAGGCTCCTGAAGGAGGGAAGAGCCTATTACCAAGGAAGAGAGAAGGAAAGAGAGGTGAAAAGGGCTTGAAGGGGTGAGTTCAAAGCTCTGCCCTTCTAGCAGCGTGGGGACACAGCAACAAGGTACCACGTTGGAAGGAGAAAGTAAGCCTCTCTAGATACCTGGTCTCCTGGAGCCTTGACCATGGACTCCTCAGACTCCTCAGATCTCAGAAGTGGATCCAATCAGTTTCTGAGGTTCTAAATGATCCAGTTCTGGCTATTTGGATAGAGCAGCATGAAGGGACTGAGGCATCTGGGCCATAGGGTGCTTAGCTGACAGGATCACCCTTCATCACTTTGAAAATACCAACCCACTGCCTTCTGGGTTCCAGGCAGGTTCTGGTGAGCAATGTGATAGGAACTTGTGAGGAAGTGATGTTGGAGGAGCCCTTCCTCTCAGGCTCTCAGATATTAGGAATGTGGCCATGGGTCTCAGGGGGCAGAGCATTTTGTTCCAGTGTGGTGATGTGAGTGAAGTGCCACTAAGCTTTTGACTCCAGTCAATTGAGTTGGAAGGAGGAGGAATTGCATCGTTTGAGAGGACATAGGATGGGGTCTTTACAAGGCTCAAGTTACGGCAGATTTGTGTACTCCTGGAGCTACTGCCTTGCACAGAGCATGGTGCACCGGGACCTGAAGGCAGACAACATCCTGCCAGAGGCAGCACCAAGCTCTGTGACTTTGTCCTGGTCTGCAGTTTCATGGCTGGGCAGTAGCTGGACGTGTTCTGTGCCACCGTCACCTCCTGGGCCCCAGAGCTGTACCAGGGGCAGGAGTACGTAGGCCCCATGATGAATGTCTGGAGCCTGGGTGTCCTCCTGTACCGCATGCTCATGGGGTGACTCCTGTTTAACGGCACCATCTTGGCGCAGCTCAAGAAGCAGGTCCTGCAGGCCAGGTACAACCTCCCCTCCAACCTGTACATCAAGGTGCAAAGCCTCATCTCCCAGATATTGACCATGGAGGCCAAGCACAGGCCCATGCTAGAGCAGATCCTGAGGCACCCTTGGCTGAGCCAGGGTGAGTCCTCCTGCTGAGCCGCTCCCCAAGTACCCAGATACTACATCTTGCTGCCCATGTTGGACCTGGGTTATGGGCTGCAGGAAACCTGGGTGTCGGTGTCGAACCGCCCATTTGATGAAGCCATAGCGACCTACCTCATGCTCCACTGCCAGAAAACCCAGGGGTGGGGGGTGAGCTGTAAGGTCCAGCTGCAGCCTGGGCAGCAGAGGTGGGGCTCTGCCCATCCCCCTCCATCTCTTCCAGCTTCACTCTGGACCCAAGGAGGGGCACCAGCAGGCTGGCTCTTTGCTCCTGGCCCCTCTTGTCCCACCCGCAGGTGCCTCCTGAACAGCACCAAGATGTCAGGGCAGAGGGCAGCAGAAGAACCAGCCTGCCTGCCGCTCCCCTGAGTGACCTGCTGCCTAGTGCCCCTACTCCCAGCCTTGTGGCCCCTCTGCTCGGTTGCTGGCCAAGCAGCAGCAGGAGGGAGGCAGAGAGCAAGTCCTCCCAGGCCGTGGCATCCAACCAAGCTCCCGCTCCACCCAGCAAACCCCACCACACACACAACCGGGACCCCTGGCTTTGCTGGTGACACCACCAGGGGCTGGAGAGAAGTGGACAAGAGGATGGCCACCTGTCTGGCAGCCTCTGTTGCTGTGTGCCGGCCCCCAAGACTGGCCCTGAAAACAAACAGTGGCTCCCGGGCCAGGAGGACACACCACCTGCACCTTTGGACCCAGTGACTCCCCCCAGTGGAGGGCAGGCCCACAGAAGGTGGTTCAGGAGTAGAGGGGCTCCCTGGGGGCACACAGCTGAGACACCAGCAGAGCCAAGTAGGAGGGGCGCTGCTGCCTTTGATCTCACATGTGCTTTGCTTGGTGTCCTTTTCCAAAGCACAAATCAGCTCCATGCACACTTGTGGGGTGCTGTGAGGTTTAGGCCAATCTGGGCGCCATGGGGTGGTTGACTCTTGCCCATTCACTTATCTGTGTCCTCAGTCAGATCCCATGGGGTCTCACCTGGGAGGAGTTGCAGCTGCTGGAGGGAGACGAGCAACCTGCTGTGGCTGCTGCCCCATGCAATCCAGGCCACCAGACTCCAGTGGCCTCTCCGCCCCATGGGAATAGACATTAGGGACCTTCCTGGGACACTTGCCCTGTACTGCCTTTTCTGCTCTTTCTCCCAGGTTCCTGGGGTAGACATGCTTTTCAATAAGTTCCTAATACATTTCCATTTCTCCCAGATCTTATCATAAATTTGGTGCTCCATCAATGATCAGATATTTCTTTTTTGTTGTTGTTGTTGTTTTTTCACATTTTCTTTTTTTTTTCTGGTTCTTCAATTATTTTTTTTTATTGGTTGTTCAAAACATTACAAAGCTCATGACATATGATCAGATATTTCATTCCTTGGCCTCCTCCCTGCAGCATCAGAAGAGTGGGTGGTAATGTCGTTGTGGGAATGTGTAAGTTGGTAGTGACTTTAGAGACCTACTAAGGTCCACCGAAGGTAACACGTGACTCAAAATGTTCCAATGGACAAGACTCTGAGCTGCCTGGGGGCAGAAATGTAGACCTTGTGTGTGACCTGACACAGATGGTGCCTGGCTGCCAATATCAGAAGGGAACCATTGACAGGAAGAGCCATCAGCTAGCGTACTCCTGGGGAGACACTCAGAATAGCTCAAGGAGACCTCGTGGTGCTGACCAGGATGGGAGTCTGGGTATGGATGGGTGCCTCCCCCAGAACAGCTTGGGAGCTGCTGCTTGCTTCTTAGTTTGACCGTAACATGCAAGGAATTCTGTCTTCCAAAGGTGATGCCTTATCTCTTGAGCAGCTCCACAGGACGGTCCCTTTGAGAATCCTGACCCAGGGATGGGCTGTTCAGCCACCCTGAATTTCCAGGGGTGCTGAGCAGTGAGCCAGACATCCTGTGGGGTGAGGGGAGCAGGGGAGGATGTATGTCCAGAGATATCATCCTGGAGGGGTGGAGGGCTTGCCAGGGCAAGTTTTTGGAGTAGAACATATTCCAGTCACTAACTTGGGGTGTGTGCTCTGGCCCTTTCTTTGTGATTCCCATGGGGTTTCCACTTAAACTGTGAAAGATACAAGTCTGATGTGAATCTACAGCAATAATATTCTTTTTAAAAAAATATTTATTTTTTAATTGTAGTTGGATATAATACCTTTATTTGATTTATTTTTATGTGGTGCTGAAGATTGAACCCAGGGCCTCACATGTGCTAGGTGAGCGCTCTACTGCTGAGCCACAACCCCAGCCCCAACAATAATATTCTAATGTGCAGCCCTGACCCCATCCCCCTTGGTTGTTGATGTCACAAAGCCACCTGGGCATACACAATGTTTTCAGTATCACAGACTCTTAATTGAGTGTTTTTTCTAAATTAGTCCCTTCCACGTAGACAACAAAAGTAATTCCAGCTCTTAGAATTGTCATGAACTTGCATATCCAGAGACTTGTGTGGCGTCACCCATTTCTGAGTCCCTGTCTAATGTCATTCAGTTCATCATGAAGGACTCCTCTCATGAAGGGGAGGTTCAGGCATGACCAACTCCCTTGGCTTTTGTTTCCTTGTGCTGTGGTTTGAAGAGTGTGTCCCTCCAAAAGTGCCGTTGAAACCTCAACGCCAATGCAGTAGTATTGAGAGGTTGGCTTTCAGGAGGTGTTGAGGCCACCAGGTTCTGCCTTCCTGGACAGGATGTGTTACATCCTTGTCTAGCAGGCAACCAGGCCCAGTTCCACCTTCAGTATCACACATGTGCATGTTCGGGCACATGCACATGTACACATGCACACTCATGTGCGCACACACACACAGACTTATCAAGTTGGGCATAATGGTAACTGCCTCTACTTCTTGTTGGTTAGGAGGCTGAGGCAGGGGTATTGCAAGTTCAAGACAAGCCCAGGCAACTTAGTGAGACCCTTTGTTAAAAGAAAAGAGAAAGATGCCAGGCATGGTGACGCAGACTAATCCCAGCAGTTTAGGAGGCTGAGGCAGGAGGATCACAAGTTCAAAGGCAGCCTCAGCAAAAGGGAGGCATTAAGCAACTCAGTGAGACACTGTCTCTAAATGGGGCTGGTGATGTGGCTCAGTGTCAAGTGCCCTTGAGTTCAATCCCCTGTATTACAAAAAGAAAAAATATATAGAAAGGGTTATAGGAAAGTAGCTCTCTACTAGAGTCCAAGTCTCTAAAAAGCTGGTCAATTTTCACTGTGCAGATGGTTGCAGGGCCCCTTCCCTTCAACTTAACCAGGTATGGATAAATCTTCTTTACATTATGAATCTTCAAGGCATATTGGAATGTTTAGAATATAAGAAACACAAATGTGCCTACCACCTGGCTTTGTCTTCTTTCCTTCAGATTTGATTCTGGATTTTGGATTTTTTTTTTTTTTTTTAAGTGGAGATTGATATCAGGGGTGCTTATCCTGATTTTGGAATGGAAACATCACAGCTCCACCCAAAATATCCTGAATTCCCTTTCCTTTATCTTCCTCCTTGTCCTGGACATGACTGGCCTCCTGAGCCTGCAGATCAGCATTCTGTCCTAACAGTTATGCTGCTCTTGGATATGTGTATGTCTGTGAACAGAGCTTGGTGAGGAACAAAGCATGGTTTTCATCATGGTAAAATACATATTATATGAAATTTACCATTTTAATGACTTTTTTTTTTTAATACCAAGGATTGAACCCAGTGGCACTTAACCACCGAGCCACATTCCCAGCCCTTTTTATTTTTTTATTTTGAGACAGGGTCTTGCTAAGTTGCTTAGGGTCTCGCTAAATTGCTGAAGCTGGCTTTGAACTTGTGATCCTTAGTCGCCTGAGCTGCTGGGACCATAGGCATGCACCACCATGACTGGTGCTCAGTTTAATTTTTTAGGAACTGTCACAGTGCTTTGCTTTATTAAAAACCTTATGTACAGTGGTGCACACCTGTAATCTCAGAAATTTAGCAGGCTGAGACAGGAAGATTGTAAGTTTAAGGCCAGCCTGAGTAACTCTTAAAAGTTAAAGTTTAAGACCCTGTCTTAAAATAAAAAATAAAAAGTACTGGAGATGTAACTCACTGTAAAGTGCCTCTGGGTTCAATCTCTGGTACTGGGGGGAAAAAAAAGGACAAGGTATTTGACTATCGTTTGCCAGTTTGCTGCCTTTTTTTAATGCTGGTATGTTTTTGAGACTTAGCTATCATAATACACAAATTCAGTCTGAGCATTAATGCCTTCTAATGTAGAAGTTTAAGTGATTTAAGGTTATTTTGATGATGATGATGATGATTATCTGAGTTTGATTTTCCCTTGTTCTGAGTTTCCCTTCTCTTGCTTCCTACTCCCTTTGAATTTCTTTAGACTCTTGTCACTTGTAAGTTTCATTCATCTGTTCGCTTCTTTGGCTTGGAAGTGCTGGATTTCATTCCTATTCTAAGTGCTTGCTTCTATTGACAAGACTAAAATTAATCAGAAACTATGGTGGGGGACGGTCTTTATGGGGAGTAGGACTTGGCCCGGTCACTCCTAGCTTCTCACTGTCCCCGGATCATCGTCATGTGGTTCTCCACGGCGGTGCCCACATTGGTTTATCCACAGGTTCCATTGGTTTGTTTCTACATCTCACTCCCGAGCTCCATTTCCTTTCTCTCACCATAAATATCTCAGTAGTTCTGCCGTTGGTGATGCTGGGAGAAACTCTTCCAGTCTTCATCTGAAAAGGTCCTTTTTTTTGCTTGCACTCCATTTGGGGTGACCTGTGGAGGTTATGGCGGCCAGTTTTGCCCTGTGCATGTCCCCACTCCTCCCAAAGACAGGCAAAATTGATTTTCCCTCTCCTAGTGACTGGGCTGGTCTTGTAACTTGCTTTGACCAATAGGAGGTGGACGGTCCAGGCCTTGGCCTTGGAGGTCTGGCAACATCCATTTTCATTCTCTTGGGATCCAACCATCATGAAACCAAGTCCACCTGCCCTACTGAGAGAGAGCAAGTGGACCTGAAAGATGAAAGCCAACAAGGGGAGAGAGATGGCAGCCAGCCACCAACGGCTCCAGCCCCTTCCACTGAGGACCACGCTTATGAGTGAGGCTGTCGGATCTATGGCCCGAGTTGAGCCACCCCCCACCCCCAACACCACACAGCACAGCCAGGACGTCCCAGCTGAGCCCTCACCAGACAAGTGACCCTGAGTGAGGAGGTGGCAGTGGGTTTTATGCTGTGGCATCTTGGAGTACGTTCAAACAGCAGTAGGGAACAGGAACCCTCCCGAGTGGCTCTGTGGGGTCTGAATTCCAGCGTGAGTTATTTCTTGTCAGCACTTTGAATCTGAACTCCAGTGGCTCTGCCTTCTCTTGCTGCTATGGAGAGTTCTGCTTCCTGGACACCCCCTCACCCCCACCCCCTGCCTCTGCCCCAGGTGATCTGTCAGGTGACTTTTAAAATCATCTCTGTTGTCCATGTTCTGTGGTTTCTCTGAAATGTATCTAGTACAGGCTTATTTTTATTTATTCTGTTCAGGAATTGTGCTGCTTTACTGCTTCCACTTTCTGGTCCTTTTCCTTCCAAAGGTGTTTTAAGCATCTGTTATACGCAAAGTGCTCTTCCATATCACCACCTAACCAGTGGCGCCCTCATGCTGGGTTCACAAAATCTGACTATTGCAATAACTTCAGAAAATGACAAAGAAAGCACGCAAACGCACAGAAGTACCTTTTCAAAACCCATGACGGCTCTTCGACCTTAAGGGCCACGGAAAGGGAGAGAGCCACTGGAATTCTTTATTCTTATATAGGGGACACACAAGGGGAAGTTCCATGGAATGTCCTATCCCAAAAAGGGCAAAGGGGAAGGATTACAAAGGAACAGGTGGGTGTAACTGAACCCCAGCAGGTGACACCTACTCCCAGAGCCAGGCCTTGTTATCCAAGCTGGGGGAACACCCAGGGTGCTACGGAAGGCAATAATTGCTCAGAACCTGGTGCATCAGGACTTAAAGGCGTCTGCAACTGTCACATATGTAGTTCATGGTTGATAAGATGTTAACAGCTCATAATGATTATGCTCATTCTTAGTGTTTTACTCTTCTCCTTCCTTTGCTTTTTTCCTTCCTCTCTCTCCTTCTTTCCTTCCTATGCTTCTTCTCTCTTTCCTTGCATCATTCCTCTCTCCCACCACCTTTCTTTTTTTTCTCCCTCTTTCATTGTTTTTTTTTTAATGGTACTGAAAGTTGAACCCAGGGCCTCCTACGTGCTAGGCAAGCCCTGTACCATTGATCTACATCCCCAGCTCCTATTCTTTTTTTTTAATGCTTTCAACTGCTTACATGCACCTATTTATATTAAAGATATAAATAAAATAATTTTTACATAAAATATAAGGATATTTTATACTATCTTTATATAATATGTATGCTTTGGCATTGTTCTTTCTGGGTATTTTTCTTAGTATATATCAAGATTCATTTTCTAAGTAAAAAATGGGATCGTGCCATGTATTGTTTCATAAACTGCTTATTTATTAGGTAAAATGCATGTTAATTTTCTATTGCTCTGTAATAAATTACCACTAAGTTAGCAGCTTCACAACACACATTGCCTCTTTTTTTTTTTTCCCCCTCTCTTTGGTACCAGAGATTGAACTCAGAGGTGCTCAACCACTGAGCCACATCCACAGCCCTTTTTTAAAAATTTGAATCGTGGTCTGGCTAAGTTGCCCTAAGAGCCTTGCTAAGTTGCTGAAGCTGTCGATCCTCCTACCACAGCCTCCTTAGCTGCGGGATTACAGGTGTATCCCACCACACACAGCCATTACCTCTTTCTCTAAGTCAGAATTTAGGCACAGCTTAGCTGGGTTCTCTGCTTCAGGGCCATTCTAGGCTGCTCTCAGGGACTGGCTGGGGCTGTGTTCTCATCAGAGGCTCAAATGGAGAAATGTTCACCTCCAGGCTCCCTCAGATTGTTGGCAGAGTTTATCTCCTACTACTGTAGGATAGAACTGGGGTTCCCATTCTCCTGCTGGCTGTCAGCCAGGGACAGCACTCAGCTACTGGACGCCGCAGCAGTTCTTGCCCTGAAACCCTCCACCATGGAAGCTTACTTCTCCAAAGCCAGCAATAGCAGGAGCATCTCTGACCCTCTGAGAAGACTGGCTCCTCTTTCAAAGTCTTCCCGGCTGACTTCCTGAGGCCTGCCCACAGAAATCCTCCTTTGGATCACTTCAGAACCAACTAACCTCGGACCTCAATGACATCTGTAAAGCACTTTCACCCTTCCATAGTCTGTTGGCTGGAAGTGAGTCAGGTCCCAACCTGAGGAGGGATTACACAGGTGTGAACACCAGGCAGTGGGGGCCAAGATCTGTCTACCACAGTTTTTTTTCCCCTACATCATTGTGTATTTTACTATGATACAATGTTAATGTTCTGATTGCATTCCACTGTGCAATGACTATAATTTATGTAAGTACTTATTACTGAACATGAAATAGATGATACAGACATTCAAATTCATTCCTTCTTTCCCTTTTCTATTACAAACAGTGCTGGAGAGAACACCTTTCTGCCTATGTCTTTATTTAGAACAAACTCCTGGAGGGCTGGGGGTGGAGCTCAGTGGTAGAACACTTGCCTTGCGTGTGCAAGGCTCTGGGTTTAATCTCCAGCACCAAAAACCAAAACAAACACCTAGAGAAACCCAAAGACACCTTCCACAAGAATGATACATTTGTCACAATTGATGGATCTGTATCATCATAATCACTCCAAGTCCATAGTTTACATTGGTATTATATATTCTATGACAAATATATAATATGTGGATCCACCATTATAGTAACATACAGAGTAGCTTCATTGTCCTAAATATTCTCTGTGCTTCACTTTATTCATCCTTTCTTCTCTGCTAACTCCTAGCAGCCACTGATCTTTTAAAGGTCTCCAATTTTGCCTTTTCCAGAATGTCACATAGTTGGAATCTTTCAGTAAGTAGCCTTTTCCAATAGGTTTCTTTCACTTAGCAAAATGCATTTAAGCTCCTTCTGGTTCTTTAATGGATTGATAGCTCATTTCTCTTTAGCACTGACTTGTCTATTGTCTATTTTGTCTATTTTCTCTTCATCCAGTCCATTGTCTAGATGTATCAGTTTCTTTATCCATCATCTTCTGAAGGAGGACATCTTGGTAGCTTCCAGGTTTTGACAGCTATAAAGAAAGCTATAAATATAGGCTTTTGAATGAACATGTCTTTAGTTTATTTGGGTGAACAACAAGGAGTACTATTGTTGAACTGTGAGGTCCAAATATGATTATCTTGTGAGAAACTGCCAGACTGTCTTCCAAAATGGCTGTACTATCTTACATTTCCACCAGCAATCAATGAGAGTCCCTGTTGTTCCACATTCTTGGGGCATTTGGTGTTGTCAGTGTTTGGGATTTTGGTCATTCCAATAGGTGTGTAGTGGTATCTTATTATTATTTTTTAGTTGTAGATAGACACAATACCTTTATTTTATTTATTTGTCTTTTTATGTGGTCTGAGGATCGAACCCAGGGCCTCACACATGCTAGTTAAGTGCTTTACCACTGAGCACCAAACCCAACCCTTATTGTTGTTTTAATTTGATGTGGAGCATCTTTTCATGTTTCTTTGCCATCTATATAGCTCTTTGGTGAGGTGTCTGTTAAGTTCTTTGGCCCATTTTAAAATCAGGTTTTCACTGTCTTACTGTTGAGTTTTAAGAGATCTCTGTGTGTTTTGGATGTTTTATCAGGTGTGTCTTTTACAAATATTTTCTCAGTCTCTGGTTTGTCTTTTCATGCTCTTAACATTTGCTTTTGCAGAACAGTTTTTAATTCAATAAAGCCCAGCTAACAATTGTTTCTTTCACGGATTAGAACTGTGGTGAAACTAAAAAGTCATCACAAAACCCAAGAACATGCTTTCTTCTCGGAGTTTATAATTTTGTGTTTTATATGTAGGTCTATGCTCCATTTTGATTTCAGTTTGTGAAGGATGTAAGGTCTATGTCTAGATTTGTTTTCTTGCATGCACGGCTGGAATTTTTGCTGTATTACTACTTTTGCTCTTTGGTCAAAGATCAGTTGACTGTATTTATGTGGGTCTATTTCTGGGCTCTCTATTCTGTTCCATTGAGCTATTTGTCTAATTTTTTTTTCCAGTTCTGGGGAACAAGCCTAGGACTTGACCACTGAGCTACATCCTCAGTTATTCTTTAACTAATATCATTCTGCCTTGATTACTGTAGCTTTTTTTGGGGGGGGTACCGGGGATTGAACTCAGGGACATTCAACCACTGAGTCACATCCCCAGCCTTATTTTTGTATTTTTTAAAAAAATTTTTTAGAAACAGTGTCACTGAGTTGCTTAGCACTTGCTAAATTGCTGAGGCTGGCTTTGAACTTGAGATCCTCCTGCCTTCACCTCCCAAGCTGCTGGGATTACAGGCATTTGCACACCGTGCCTGGCTCAATTACTGTAGCTTTATATCAAGTGTTGAAGTGTCAGTCTTCCAATCTTCCAGTCTTCAATACTGTGTTGGCTGTTCTGGGTCTTTGACCTCTCCATATAAACTTTAGAATCATGTTGTCAATATCCACAAAACAACTTTTCCTGGGATCTTGACTGAGATTGCACTGAATCTAAAGCTCAGTTTGGGACGGACTGACATCTTGACAACACTGAATTTACTGATTTATGAACATGAACAAGAATGTGGTTTCCACAAATTACATGTATGAAGATGTGAATTTAGCGTCAACATACCTTATATACTATCAGATAAATTGTGAATATATAAAGGTGTATTAAGTATTGTAATGCAAAAAATAATAATAAGAGAGCTCATGTATAATGGCATAATTTGGAGTGAACATACTTTATATACAGAGTTACAAAAATGGTGTTGTGAATGGATAATTATGATTGTAATGCATTCCACTATTGTCATGTATGTAAGAAAAAAAAAAAATGTGGTTTCCGCTTGTGTGTCTTCCGGGTAAGCTGGGATCCTGGCATCTGCCTCTCTCTCCAGTTTGGAGGCAGCAGTTCATACTGTGTCCTCACTTCTCTTATGGATTCAAGACGAGTTATTTTTTCAGTCTGTTCAGCTTTTCACTTGCTAGGACAGTGTGGCAACTTCTAGGCTCCTTATATGCCAAACCAGAAACCCTGCTTTAGGTATTTTTCTTCACAACTTCATTAAAGAATAATTGTTAAAAAATAAACTGCAAACATTTAAAGTTGCAATTTTATTAGTTTCAATATAAAACCATCCTCACTATCAAGATAACAAACATCCCTCACACCCACCCAGAAACTTCCTCATGCACTTTAACAATCATCTACTTCCTCTTATCTTTCTCTCCTCGGGCAACCAGTGGTTCACTTCCTGTCACTATGAGTCAGTTTACATTTTCCAGAATTTGACTTTTATAGGGAATGTATGTATTCTTTTCTTCTTTCATTCATCACAGTTATTCTAAGATTCATTCATATTATTTCATGTGTCAATAGTTCATCCATTTTTATTGCTGACTGGTGTTCCATTACACAGGTAGGCCACAATATGGTTATCCATTTAAGCTTATGGATATTTGGATACATAAGGGAGAGGTCTGAGCATTAGCACCCAGGACAAACTGCTGCTCCCAAGACTGGAGAGACAGAAAAATATGGGGTTTATGTGCTATAGGGGAGCATGCTGGTGGTAACCCCTGAGAATTGAGAGTGCTCTAGACTGGCAGACAGGCCTGTTCTACCTACCGTCTTCATCCTCCTGATCAGGATGTCACCAGCTGCCATTGGGTCCTTGAAACATAGCTCCTGATATTCTGGGCCATACCCCATGGCTTGGGGTGTGGGGAGCTGTGGGAGAGTCCCACTGAATGCCTCAAGGCTCCCTTTAAATCTATTCTACTGGTGGTGTGTCCTCTAGGCAGCCAGCCCTCAGCTCTCACTTTGCAGAAGTTTCTGCTTTTAGTCCGATAAGGAAGTTCTCGGGCTCTGCTTTCTGCATTTCTTGATTCCTGTTGGATTCCTATTCCAGCTCAAAAGACTTGTTGTGCCAAAGTGACATATTTTGGGGGTGACATATTTTGATTTCCCACAAATTCTCAAAGCTTTTGCAAATTTTCTTTTGGCCAATTCTGATCCAGAAACAGGGAAGAGGATTCTGGGGAAAGTAATTTTAGCTTAGTCAAATTGGCAAACTACAAATCCATCAGAGTAGAACTTTATAGGACAGGAGATTTTAGGAAATGCAGTTCCACATTAGCTATGTGGGCAAGTTACAAAACCATCATATTCTACCACTTGCTAACCTGGCATTAATCATACCTCCCACCCCACACCCATCTCTAGCTATACTAGAAATTGAATCCAGGATCAAATGCACTGAGTTACATCCCCAGCCCCACTCCCCATTTTAAATATTGAGACCGGGTCTCACTAAGTTGCCCAGGCTGACCTCAAACTTGTGATCTTCCTGCTTCAGCCTCCCTAGTCATTGGGATCACCGGCACACACCACCACATGGCCAATCACATCTCTTTTAAAGCCATGTTTAATTTCCAAACGAGACAATAGCAAAATCATGCTTCTGAAGAATGTTCTCCACTGTCTATCAAAAAGTCAAACACATGCTAAACCTCTCTCTAGAAGAGGACACCAATTTATATATGTCACTTTATCTTCAGATGATGTTCAAGGCTTTTCTAATTGGGTCAAAATCCCCTTTGTGTAAGATGGTTAATCTCTATTAATAGTTCTGTCTCAGATGGTGGAGAATGTGAGGAGGGAGAACGAGAAGAAATGGTTAATAAATAAGGAAGAAATACTCTGAACTATAATCATTCTCATCTCTGCCACTGATCATGTAGTTATGAATGGTGTTTACTACTTCCTTCTTACTCCTGCCTAAGCCTCCTGACAGCTGGGATCACAGGTGTGCACCACCATCGTGCCTGGCTATTTTCCATTAACTTTTATCACATTATACAGTCACCCTGCAGGATCTGCATCACAGACATGATCTTCCTTATTCTCTTCATGTAGTTATAAAGTTAGTCCACTATTCAAATCAGAATTAATCACCACAAAGTCGTTCTTTGCCTATTGGTTTATTAGCTTGAGAAGCTCAAAGTAGGCAGGTGACAGTCTCATTTCCAATCAGTGGAACCACTGCTGAGCTCCTTGGTGGAGGTATTCCTCTCTTGGGAACTAACATCTCTGAGCCAGTAGAGCCCGGAGTTGCCTTGGTGTGGTGAGCCAGGCAACACTTGGTTCATGATGGGCAGCTCAGGTTACATATTAACCTGGTGATTCTCAGTGGTCTCATAGTCAGGCTCTACCTACTAAGGTCTTGGTGGCAAACTAGAGCTGTTTTTCAAAAGGGGAATAATATTACAGAGGATGGAATAACTTTTCTTTAAAAACCCTCAAGGTCTGTGCAGTCATTCACCTAAAGAGGTATAGCAAAATTTCCACAGAGCATCCCTATCTGCCAGATACTTTAAGATCATTGGCTCTGCTGGATCAGAAGACCCCTAATGTCAGAACTACCTGTGATAACACCTAGATGTGTTGCAAAGCAAGTCAGATTTCCCAGTGAACAGGTTCAAGTTAGCACACTCAAAGTATCTAATGCTACCAACAAAGACCTCTTTCTTAAGATACAGCAATTTGTCTTTCACATAGAATGGGATATTTGCAACATGCCCAAGTCCATTGAAACCTTGGAAATTTCACTGAAGAGGCTAGTCCAGGATTTTCAGTGGGATTTATTTCCTATCCTACTATATGCTTGAGTTTTAGTAAAGTATCCAGGGCAAATGGTACATCCTGCTCTGTATTTCCATAATACAGTGTACCAGCATGATAATCTATAGCATTCAGAGGTGATTAGAGGAGTAATAGAGCCCCTGCATAGGACAATAAAGTTGTATCACTGGTCCCGTCAGCTGAAAGAAACTGCTTTTGACAGTTATTACTATCAAGTCTGAACAAAAAAGGCTTTCACTACAACAGCTGTGAACAGGTGGCAGGGGACATATTGATTTGCTCTACCAAAGCAAACATCTGGAACAGCAGTTGAAGTCATCTCTTGATTTTTTGGATAATCTGTCAGTCTCCTAGCCTCTTCTGCACAAACCAAATATACACATTGAATAGATATTTGGTGGGAACCACCAATTCTGCATCTTTTGAGTCTTTGTTGATAGCACTAGTCTCTTCAATTTTTTCAGAGAATGAGGTATTGTTTTTGGTTTACTACTTTGATAGAGGCAGTTCAAGTTGCTTCCATTTAGCATTTTCTGTCAAATTGTTTCTTATTTCGGTGGGCCAGGGAATTCATTTGTGGATTCGGTCAGTTGCTGAGGTTGTCAATTCCCTCTATGCTGTCTAGATCTGTTTATACAGATGAAGTAAAGCTTTCCTAGGCTGCTGTTTATTTCAGTCCTAGGGACATGGTAATCAATTAGCTCAAGATGAGGGCCCTTCAAACTCCCAAGGAAGCCTTCTTCTCTTTGAATGTTGATTGCATGTTTAATTTTCTGATTCTGTAAGTGCCTGAGGACCTATTGTCACTGTAATAATCACCACAGCCCCATTTCCCCATGTCTTTCCTTTTAACTGCATTTCATTCCATGATACCCCCAGTCAAAATCTGAATTGTGACACCATCATTTGCAGTGAATTAGGTTCTATCCTCTGTTCCTCCACCAGCCCTCATAAAGACATCATTGAGCTCATCAGATATGACTAACTCAACCCCAGAATTTCATTTTCAAAGTGTTTCCTGGGGTCACTTCTAGTACCAATTACTCTGTCAATTTGGGTTCCAACCAGAAAAAGATGACACACTTGCAACCAAGCTTATTATACACAATCTATTTAGAAAGTAATAAGTGTAGCAGAACTTAACAAGGGGAGGACAGTGGACAGAAAATGAGGGATAGGATCATGTAGATCCTATCAGAGCTGAGGGACAAAGCAGCCAGAGATAATCTTATAGGTAGGGAACTGGAGGGACACTAACTCTAAACTAGGGATGCAAAGGACCTTACTCTTCCCTTCAATTTCCACAGAGAACCCCTGGCCAGCAAAATAATGGAAGCCAGGGAATAGAATAAATGTTAATATGATTCATACAGGTCAATTCTGGAGACTGAGAACAGACTTGGGAAGGCAAATAGATATATCTTGTAATTAGTGTAATCAGAATGGAAAATATAGACACATCTAGGAACTGTTTCCAAGGAAATCTGACCTTATACCAGCCTGTAAAATAATCCTAAGTGATTTTCACGTCGATTCTCCTTACACCTTAGAAAGACTGGTGACATGTCCCCTTATGTGTTTCCTAGTCAAAGAACTCAGTTTGAAGGCAGGTCACCCAATTTGACTTTCTCATGTACAAGCTGCAAATATTGGACAATCTCTTTGAATTCTGAATTTACTGGAACTAAATTATAAGAGCATGTTCTGCTTTCTGCAGAACCCAACCAAGGTCACAGATTGTTTTTCCAAGTTTTTAATATCTTTAGGTCTTCATTTTTAAAAAAAAAAACAGGGGTGTATTGCAATTGTTTAAATAACATGTAGCAGTCGCACACACCAGTTGCACAAGTTAACCTCAGCAACTCAGGAGGTTAAAGGCGTAGGATTCCAAGTTCAAGGTCAGCCCCAGATAAAAGATACAAAATTAAAAATGCCCCCCCTCCCCCAATGGTAGGGCAGTGGCAGAGTGCCCTTGAGTTAAATCACCAGTACAGTAGGGAAGAAAAATTGTTTGCATCTATTTTGTTCCATTCTCATACAGGCCTATTCTTCTGCCAATACCATTAACACTTTTTTGACTACTATAGTCTTCCAATTTCCTGCTTTTACAAGTTAAGGCACAGCTTGCCTTCCCATATAAAAGTTTAGAATCAGCTTGTGGAAATCTACAAAAAAGCCTGCTGGGATTGATTGGGAATGCAATCTATACAGATGAAATTTAACCTCACCTTAGTATCTTCCCAATCCATGACCATTACTGCTCTCTCCATTCATTTAGGTATGATTTCTTTCATATTTTGTGGTTTTCAATATATATCGTGAATATTTAGGTTACCTATTGAGGGGAGGGGTGGTAAGGTCTGTGTGAGAAGCTCTGTGTCTGAATTTCTTTATTTAGGTCTTCTGATTTCTTTCATCAGTGTTCTTTAGTTCTCTTAACAGTTTTTGTGGGTGTGCTCGGCTTTATGCCTGAGAATAATTTTGGGAGGTAATGACACAATCCCTTAACACTGTGGACATCTCCCTCCTTCCCAACTGATTACTGGGTTCTCTATTTAGGCTATGAAGATTGTAAATATATGGTGGGACACTATCTAGGATAGATGAACACTCAGATTTTAGTCATCAGGACTCACAGAAATACTCTTGAAAACATCTGACTGCTTCACCATATGAATTACTTAAGTAAAATGTTCTCAGACCGAGACACGCAGCCTGCTGTCAAGGATATACAGCACACACACAACTGGAGTTCCAGTGGGCTTTTATTGAGATAAATTAACAAAAATCAAGATTTTTACCAACCATCTTTTCTGAACCTTATAAACTCAATTGAGACTCTGGTCTATATACGGGTACATACAACATAACACATCCCATCAAAAACAGTCCCACTGGAACACTTGCCAATTAACAGAAAGCCAATTTTCCCTTTCCCCAAATGTTTTCAAATTTGAATTTCCACTGTTCACTTCTCAGTGGAACTGGTCCCTTGTGGCTAGGGACACTAGAATTTTCTCCCGCTTTTCACCAAACAAAAAAATTTTTTTCAAGTTTGTTGTTTCAAAAAAAAGGGAAGTGACTTTGTTTTGTCCAGGCACCCCTCCCCGACAATCACTGGTTAAAATACAGTAGCCTGTATCTTAATAACCCAGCCCTACCCCCTCCCTTGCCCTGCCCAGCATTGTCTACTGGAGAATTTAAATACACTTCTGTTGGAATCTGTCAGCTGTGGAGGGGCAGAGTCCAGGTTCCAGGCTAGCTCCCTCTGACCTCAAACAGTTAAAACCTTTGGACACTTAACTCTTTACCCCAAAGATGAGTTTTCAGATCAGAGAGAATAGCTTTTCTTTGGGAGTTAAACAAAAAAAAAAAAAAAAAAAAAAGGAACCCATCTTTATGAATATAAAGCAGAACTACACAAGCTCACCAGTGCACATTAAGTTCACCAAAAAGCTGACTTACTTCAGCTCCCACGAGGCCAATAATTTTGCTTGACAGATATTTGGCAAGAAAATGATTCCACAATAACAACTGTAAAGATACATAGAACACTGGAAAACGCAGCAAATTAAAATAACATGGCTTCATTCCCAAGAACTTATTTCATCTTTTTGTTACTCATCTAGAAGGTCAGGAGTGTGGCTAAAGGCAGTTTCTGATGAGGTTATGAGCTTCCAAAGTGTTTCTAAATCCTTAGTGCAGACACCCTCCCCTTTGGGACACAGTACCCTCCCCTCCCACCCACATTAAAAAAAAAAAAAAAAGAAAAAAGAAAAAAAGAAAAAAAAATTAAACCAAATGATCAGAATGAGATGTTTTGATTCCAAAAATTTACACTCAAGGCTTTGTGCTGAGTTGTCTTGTTTTAACCAAGCATGATGGTATCAAACACAAAGCAGAGGAAAGATGCTCCCATCTCATTCTGAAAACAAATACTGATTAACCACCCTCCCACCCACCCACCCCAACCTTTTGGACCAACTTGAAAATAATTTGGAAATATATTTTGGTTTTCCTCTCCCTCACTTCTTTCCATCAAAGATCATTTTAGGATAAACTTATTCCACACTGAAGGGAAAGGCAAGAAAGTTTCACTTCAGAACACAAGAGAAAAACCAAACGGGCTCAGAGGCAGCAAGGTGTGTAATAAATGATCCATAACCCACTACACTACTACGTGACCAGAAAGCTAAACCATGAATTGGATGTAGTTTTAATAATAAAAACAGGGCCTAGTTCTCATCCAAATGAACCACTAGGAAGAAAAATAACCATTACTGAAAAAACAAAACAAAAACTGGAAAGAATCTGAAGACAATTTCCAATAGTAACAATGCTCCTTATAAGGGATTAAAAAAAAAAAAAAAAAAAGACTAGGCTTTGACCTAGTCTTTAGAGCATCTTTCCATTTAATAATTCCTATTCAAGTCAAGCACCAAAACTAGACAGCTGCCTGTCTAAAAGACAGTGTCCAATTGTGGTGTCCCAGATAGTTTTAAGTGCCACTTCCTCAACAGAGGCTGTACTTCAGTAATACTTTCAATTTAAGTCTGTGCTTTAAGAGGGACCCACAGGCATGTGGCACCGGCCAGCAGTCTAAGATTGACAAAGAAGACTGCTTTTTGTTTAGTTACCCACAGGCTCTCTGGCGAGACACAAAATTGCATTTATACTCCTTTCTTGTTCTAAATGAATGATCCCTCTTATCTTGCCAGAGGTGGCAGCAGGAGGGGGATATAAGAGAGCTGCATCAGTACAAGGCCAAGATATGTTGGTCAAAAGATGACAACTTTAAAGTTCCCTCCCCCTTGGAAAAAAGTTACTTCCTTAATATAGGGTTTTTATTTATTAACCAATGTTGACTAGATAGGGCATATATGACTTGGATGCCAAATAAAGGAGCTTGCTCTTTTTGGGTTTGTACTATGCAGCTCTTGCTACAGCTGTTAAGGAGTTAGGGCTGTCTGATCAGGAGGCATCTGCAGGATTTTGATCCCCAAGCAATTTGGGGCAAGTCTCAAATAGTTTTCCTTAGAATTAGGCAGAGTCAAAAAAGCAACTTCAATTAACTGATTTCTTTCTCCAGATGAACTGAGCATGAAAGCATATGCAGAATTTATCTGTAATATTTTAGGGGTTTGAAAAACAGTGGAAGATGGAAATCAATTTTTAAAAAATTTTTGTTTTTTGCTTTTTTTCCTCCCCAAGATGCCTCCTGATTGACCTAGTACACTGGGTTAAAAGGGAATTAAAAACATTTTTTTTAAAAAAAAGTTCACTGGTTTTGATTCATCTCACTCCTTTTGCCTGGAGATCAGGCCAAACATCAAGCATGTTGGGAGGGGCGCAATTTAAAGCAACACTACTGACTGTAAAGCATTTGCCAGCAATTTACAATGCAAAATGAAATAACAATTCTTGTCACAACACAAGAGGATAGCAAGCAGCTTTCTGTAGCATGGAAGTTAACAGCTCTCAGGGGTTGCCCATTTCTGCAGAAGTTTATTTATCAAGGTGGGCAGAGGGCAACGCATTTATACACTACAAGAGATGATCCACAGAAAAATTAAGCTCCAGAACTGCTAACATTACCAAAGCTGTTACTGGCTAATATTCTGAAATGTAAATCCATGCTTTATACATATTCTGCTCAAAGACACTGCTACTTAACGTAATTCCCACACTGCACAGATTAACCTTTGCCCCCTTTTGCAGAGTTTGAAAAAGTTCCTCAAATTTTTATAAAGAAGCAAAATCAGAGAGCTTCTCAAAAAAAAAAAAAAAAAAAAAAAAAAAATCACCTTTAATTATATTTTTGAAACTTTCTTGCTCTCTGGTGAAGACTACTCCAAATGTACTATGTGACAGTGTGGCAGCAAACAGTGCATTCCAGACCTCTGGGTCCCTTTTCTAACACAGGGTCCCCATAGATGTCTGGTTTCTACAGTAGAGGCCAAAGTACTCCTTTTTAGAATTTAGTGTTGCAGAAAACTGAGCCCCTCTCATCTTTAGCTGCTCCCATAATCACTCTAATCCCCTTAATCCCAGCAACCTTCATCAAAGAAAAAAAATAATATATATATATATGTATATATATATATATTATATATATATATATATGAACCCAGAAAAAAACTTATTTACAAAGTTTTTACAAGTATACACACCCAATTTTCTATGGGACACACTTTGCCACAGAGGAAAGAGGGTCAAGGCTCTGACATCATGTCTACACATCAAGTGCCATACTGCTAATGGAGGCGTATGTAAACCAGTCTTTAGTGTTCTGCTATAGAGCACAAAGGCTTGTCATATGGCTCCTGCAATGATAGACTGCTCTTTCCTTTGGGAGCGATGATGTTGTATTTACTCAGCCCAGAAGAAATTTTTACTTGGGATTGTTTTTTTTTTTTTTTTAAATACATGTATTTACAGTGCGGATGAACTGCAGTTGCATATCAACTCCTCCTCATAAAGAAAAAGAAAATGGTGTTTAACATTACTAGTAAGTTTCATCTTTCAGCCCTGGGTTTCGGTACTAGGTAAAAAGGGAAGAGAGAGACTTCAACTTGAAACCAAAATGGAAAGACAAAAAAATTAAAATAAAAAAAAAAATTAAAATAAAAAAGCAAGAAAAACGAAAGGAAGAAAAATTGTGGATTCCTCGGGCTGCGTCTAAAAGATGATATTCTGAATGGTCTTATAGCATAAGGCACTTCGCACAAATAAGTAATAAGCTCTTCAGGCTTAAAAAACGGATGAGCAATTAGGGAGAAGTTGAAATGCACTTGAAGAGTCAGCTGTTGGAGAATTTTGAAATTGTAGACGAGCTTGTGTGTTCAAGATTCTTCTCTTTTTAGGGTTTCTCCCCTTCTCTTCTTTTTCCTCCTTCCTTGTCCCCTTTCCCCCAAAAAACATTTTTTTTTTTTTTTAAAAAAAACCAGCAGTTAGTGCAACTAATGTTCAGTCAGCACACAGTGCAAACCAGTGGAACAAAAAAGGTATATTCCTTCTTTTCAGTTTTTTTCCTCTTCACCAGTTAAAAAAAGAAAAATGTCTGAGCTCTTTTAAGTCTTCATAGCTCCAAAATAAAAGAAGATGAAAAACCCACAAAGAGAAGAGCACCCCCCAAAAAACGATGTGTCACAGATCCAAAGGAGCGTTCTGTAGTTTTGTCAAAGCCTACAGAAAGAGAGGAGAAATCTAAAATTAACATTTGTGAAAGCTAGGATATATACATTTCACAATTCTCATTCCAAATCTCTGTCTAGTAGTTTCTACTGAATTTTTGTTTACTGTAGAATCCACTGGGGGTGGGGGACAGGGTTGTGGCTCAGCAGTAGAGCTCTCACCTAACATGTGCTAGGCACTGGGTTCAATCCTCAGCACCATATAAAAATAAATAAAATACAGGTGTGTGCGTGTGTGTGTGTGTATATATATATATATAGAGAGAGAGAGAGAGAGAGAATATGAGAATATATCCGAATATCCACTGGGTACAATTAATGAACTCCTCCTAGCTGAGATCCTGAAAGTCCATGTTGCAGCCCTCATTAGTAACAATTACATCCAGGAAAAAATGCTTATTTAAAGGCTGAGATTGTAGCTCAGTGTTGGAGTGCTTGCCCACCATGTGTGAGGCACTGAGTTCAATTCTCAGCACCACATAAAAATAAATAAATAAAATAAAGGTCTATCGACAACTCAAAAAATATTGATTTAAATGAATTGAATAGTATATTTGTAGTTTTGTTTGTCTAAGGGTTTTGCATTGATATTTAACTTAGGGAAAAAGTTAAAGTGAAGAGAATAATTTGAGAATTCTTTAAGCTATATTAATATGCTTATTATGACTTTGAAATTATTGTCAAATTAAATTGGATGAAGATAAAAAAAGATGGCTCTTCAGGAAACCAGAGTGGGCATTTTAAAAAGCCATCTTTATAACTGTCAAAACTAAATACATAATTTTTTTTAACTTTATTTTTGGAATTCGAATGTGTTAAGTACTGCTATTACATTCATCAGGAAGCTACATTCCAGAATATCACTAATATATTCTCTAATGATATTACTACCTCACCCAAGCAATGTCTGCTTTTTGCCGTTTATGTTTTTTTTTTTTTTAAAACCCTATTTGCAATTATACATGGTGGCACACCAAATTTCCCCTAGGAAAAAAGACTCTTATTTCTTTCCTTTACATTTAAAAGTTCTGCTCACTTCACTATTGTTAAGTACATACATGCTTGTTAAGGTTTCTCATCTTCTACAGGCTCGCTGTGGTATTCTGCCACATACAGGCTCTTGTCAATGTTGCTTGGAATAGGTTTAATTTCTGTTCCCAGCTGCTCCTCAATACTTTTCAGGTTGAAACGATCATCATATGTGATCAAGTTGATGGCTAAGCCAAGATGACCAAAGCGACCTAAAAAAAAAAAAAAAGTTAAATATGATAATACATACATAGGTAGAAGTCTTTAACCTGGCAAAAACACAAAGAATTAATATCTATGTTCAGTGCCAGTCTAAGTGTAAAAAAACATTTCTTATAATCTCTTCATTACCAGGTTATCTTCAGATCTCAGTCCAAAATAGTACAGTTGGCCTTCTGCATCTATGGGTTCCACATCTGCGATACAACCAACCACGGGTCGAAAATATATGGAAAAAAGTGTGTACAGACTTTTTTTGGCCATTATTCCCTAAATACTATAGTATAACTACTACTTCCATTGTATCAGGTATTATAAACAAGTTAAGAAAATTTTCTAAGTATACTGGAACAACGTTCACAGGTTCTGTGCCAAATACCATGCCATTTATACAAGAGACTTGAACTTGAGCACCCAGATTTTGATATTCATAGGAAATACTAGAACCAAAACCACATGGATACTGAGAAACAACTGTATTTTATTTTACCTTCTTCAAGTGACAAAACAGATGCTCACATCATCAAAAGTTGCCAAAACACACACACTTAACAGTACAGTCACATACAGTACCATCCAATGAGTCAAGTTTTCACATTAATTTCATCTTAAAATAAGTAGTCATTTTAACTCTTAATGAATTACTTAGAATTAGAAACTGGAGTTTTAATCAAATGACTGAATTAGTGTAAATTCACTGTTACAGTAGATAGTGTATTTTTTATTTATTTATTTTCTAAATTTTTAATTTTTTTGCAGCCCTGGGAATAGAACCCAGGACCTTGTACCACTGAGCTACAAACTCAACTCTTATACTGTTCCACAAAGGAACAAAATTTTAGTAATTACACTTCTCAAAAACCAACTCCCACAAACCATCCTCTTTCCCTTCCTCACCTGATCTTCCAATACGATGAAGATAGGTCTCTGCCAGCTTTGGGAAGTCAAAATTTATTACCACATTCACAGCTTGTATATCAATACCTCGGGTAAACAAATCTTTAAAAAAACAAATAAAAAGATTAATTTCTATTATACCTTTTAATTTAAACATGCTTCTTCTTGACACCATATTTTAAACACATTTCTTGTAACCTAAGTTTTAAAATTTCAGTTATTAACATGCACTTGCATATTATTGACAATACCTTTCGTGATTACAACTCACAAATTACCCTTTTCCATTCCTATAAGTTTTGTGGGGTTTTTTGGTGGTCTTGGGGATGAACCCAGGGATTTTCACATGCTAGGCAAGTGCTCTACCAACTGAGCTATATCCCCCCAGCCCCTGTGAGTTTTAAATAATGGCCTAAGGTAATTGCACAAATGCAGGAACACGACTGTGATGACTGGTATATTAAATTCATAAAAAAGCCTCAGGAGTAAACAGTAATTTCCTTTAGTCTATTTTCTAGCATTTAATCTAAGATTTATACTTTACTTCAAAAAGAGATAATTTCACTAATCAGCATGTTTTGTTTAGCATTCATTTCACTCTGCTAAACGATTTACAACAGACTTGAAGTAAGTTAATGGGCAAAATTCCTTCTATTCTTTTCTAGTCCCATAATTACTATGCTAGTTCAAATTCTGTGGGTGGAGGAGACCTAGATAGAAACAAGGAAACCTAGCTATTATTTCTATCAGCTCCATGACAGCTGGGCATGGTGTCACATGTCTTTAATCCCAGCTGAGTCAAGGGGATGGCAAGTTTGGGGCCAGGCTTGGTAACTTAGCTAGACCCTGTTTCAAAACAGGGCTGGGGATGTAGCTCAGCGGTTGAGTGCCCCGTAGTTCAACCTCTGGCACCCAACCCCCAACCAAAAAAACTGTTATTAGATAAAATCTAAATTGACAGTTGAGGTCCCCAAGTTGGTCCTAATTTAATTCTCTAATACATTTCTACCAAACTCATTCACTTGTTCTTTCTCAAACTTACCTTCTAGGCTCTCTATGGATCATGTATTTAAAAAATCCCAGTCACCTAACTTAAAATTTCTTCTTCTGCAGGTCTAAAATTTACCCAGGTTATAAAGCTAATTAAAATTACATCTCTCCTCAAACCACCTCACAGCTAATAATTTACTGTGCATTCCAATGAACACTTACGATTTCTTACTATTTGTACTTCATACTTGCTCATCACTTTTTCCTCTCTTTTGAAACCAGCCCAACTAATATTTTTTTGTAAATAAAGTTTGACTGCAATAAAATTACGCCCTTTGATTTATATACCAAGGCTGCTTTTGAGCTACAATGACCGAGTTGAGATTACTTGTAAACAGACACCATATTGTGTACAGTCTAAAATATTTACTACCTGGCACTTTTAAAGAAAAAGTGTGGAAGCCTTGCCTTAAAGCTGTTTGTCTTTTTGTGTCTGATTAAATCACTGCTCCCTGAAGAAAGGGTAAAATTTAAATGTTTATATATTTCACACCTATGTGTTATGTAGAACTTATTTAATGACATATTATACACTATCCTGAAAAAACAGAAAGGAGAAAGTATTAGCATTTCAAAACCTTATCTGAGGGCAACCATGTAATTAACTATTAAAAATAAACCCAACTAACCAGTGTAACAATTCTTTTCAATGTGCAAATGCTAAGAACTTTTACTATTTTATTTTTGGGAACTAGAGATTGAATCCATGGCTTCTCAGCCTCAAATTCCTTTTCTTAAATAAAGAAAAACTGCCGGGCACCTGTAATTCCAGTGGCTCTGGAGGCTGAAGCAAGAGGATTGCAAGTTCAAAGCCAGTCTTAGCAACTCAGTGAGACCCTGTCTCTAAATAAAATATAAGGGGCTGGAGATGTGGCTCAAGCGGTAGCGCGCTCGCCTGGCATGCGCGCGGCCCGGGTTCGATCCTCAGCACCACATACAAACAAAGATGTTGTGTCCACCGAAAACTGAAAAATACATATTGAAATTCTCTCTCTCTCTCTCAAAAAAAAGAAAGTGCTTTAAAATAAATAAATAAATAAATAAATAAAATATAAAAAAGGGCTGGGGATGTGGCTCAGTGATTGAGTAACACTGGGTTCAATCCTCAGTACCAAATTAAAAAAAAAAAAAAAAAAAGAGTAATTCACTCTCTAATAAGGGAATGTCTGATGGCAATTGGTACCATTGCTCTATAAATTCTGAGCAGTATAAAAGAGAAAACTGGACTTGCCCCAGGTCACAATTAGAAGCTTAAAGGAAAAAAAACAAAATAAAACAAAACTGAGGACTGGAACCTAATCTCTAAACTCAAGGAGTCTAATATCTTTTCCATTAAATCAGGTTACTTATATTTTAAGTATACTTAAAGGTCAAGTTGCCATTCGAGGATTAATTCCTAGCTCAATTGTCCTTTCAGATGTAAGGCAAAGACACTATAAATATGCAAGATGTTTTATAATCACTTTCCTTCTTTTTGTCAATCACCACAATTTTAATATTCTAGGAGAAAAATATTGAAGTTTATTTCTAGAACAGCATTTTATAAAAATCCAGATTTTTAAATATTCTAAATCTTTATCTGAGTGATTGTTGTTTGAGTGTATACATATGCAAAATTTAATCAATCACTGTACAAATTAGTGTATTCTTCTGTGTATATATCTCAAATTCCAAGTTCTCCATTTTACAACTAGTTTTTTTCTTTCTTTTTTGGTACAAGGGATTGAACTCAGGAGCACCCAGCCCTATTTTTGTATTTTATTTAGAGACAGGGTCTGAGTTGCTTAGCGTCTTACTGTTGCTGATACTGGTGTTGAACTGTGATCCTCCTGCCTCATCCTCTCGAGCCACTGGGATTATAGGTGTGAGCCAATGCGCCTGGCAATATACACTAGATTATTAATCTCATACCAATAAGATTAAAAGTGTAGAGATGGAAGGGTACTGAATCCATTTGCTTTGTCTGACTTGACTGTCTACCTGTCTTTTCAGTTTATTTTTCTTCATGTAGCAAAATAAACCAAAATAGACTAGTCTGTTTCTGAGGAAAAACAAAAAGACAACTTCAAAAACACATGTTAATTTCTTTTTAAAAAACATACGGAATTTCTTAGTATTCATTTTGTGTTAGCTCATTCCTGTATGCTAAAACTACTCAAAAAACACATAAATTCTTGGTGCTGGGATTGTGGTTCAGCAGTAGAGCACTTGTCTAGCAGGTGCGAGGCCCTGGGTTCTATCCTCAGCACCACATAATGTTAAAAAAAACAAACAACAAAACACAAATTCTAAAAATAACTTAAGAGACAGGTGAGTGCCAGTGGGGGAGAAGGATGAAGAGATGGGAATGGCAAAAACAGTAGAATGAATCGGACAAAAATTTCCTATGTTTAAATATAAATACATGACCAGTGGTAGAGCGTGTGCTCACCAGAAAAATGGGAAATTATACTCTGTGCATATATAATAGTCAAAATACAATTTACTGTCATGTATAACTAAAAAGAACAAAAATAAATTAATAGATATCAGACAAGTATTCTGCAGATTCAGATAAGGAGCCCAACTTTGGGGGTTAACTAAGGTTCATTCTTAATTTCAGAATTCTCAAAGTGGTAGTAGGCTATGCTGGTCTACATCACAAGCTACATTGTATGATACATAAAAAAGCAAACAGAAATATGGGGGAAAAAAACAATAGGTAAAAGAAACAAAAAAATACTTACCAGTGCAAACAAGATTGCGGCATAAGCCATTTCGGAAATCATGAAACACACGATTTCGATGTTCCTAGGAAGAAAAGCACTCCATTTAATTAAAACTAATACACAGCACAAATTTTTGGTCATTGTGTCTCCTAACCAGTCAGTTCTTTTTTAACATTTAATTTCCTGTGGTACTGGGGACTGAACCCACGGACATTCTACTAGTGAGCTACACCCCTAACCTTTTAATTTTGAGAAAGGGTCTTGCTAATAGGCATGCACCAATACACCTCGCTTCAATCAGTTCTTTACACCAAAATGATCCATGACATTAAGCTTTATTTTCTCTTTCATTTGTGGAGGATTGAACCCAGGACCTTGAACATGCTAGATAAGCACTCTACCATTGACCTACATCCCTAGCCCATGACATTAAGGTCCCTTCAAAACAAATTTAATGTCTTAATCAGTCTATACTAACTTTTAGTGGGGGGGAACCTTTCAGTTTGGGGACCATAAACAGTAGTTCAGTCTTATCCTTTGTTTTGCTTTCCATAGTCTGTTACCCATATTAATCTCATACCAATAAGATTCCAAGAGTAGAGATGGAAGGGTACTAAATCCATTTGCTTTGTCTGACTTGACTGTCTACCTGCCTTTTCAGTTTGTTTTTCTTCATGTAGCAAAATAAACCAAAAATATTAAATGGATAAGAAACCCCAGAAATTCAATTGTAAATTTTAAATTGCACGCCCTTTTGAAGAGTGATGAAATCTTGCACCATTCTTTCTGGGACATGAACAATCCCTTTGTCCATATGTCCACAGTGCACATACTACTGTATACACTACCCACATCACTTAGCTATCTCAGTTATCAGATCAACTGTCATGTCACAGTGCCTGTATTCAAGTAACTCTTATGTAATAGCCTAAAGTTGCATCACTTATAATGCCTATGTGATTCACCTCATTTCATTTAATCACCTCACATCATTATAAGAAGGGTGAGTTTAGTAGAGTAAGATATTTTGAGAGGCATCAGTAACATGACATTATAGTGTACTGCATAATTATTCAACTTTATTACCATTACTAATCTATAAGTGTATAATATATAGAAAAAACAGTATTTAGAGATGGTTTTATGAAGTTTCAGGCATCCACTGAGGATCTTGGTACCTCCGCAGATAAGAAGAAATTATTATAACAATAAGTTAAAAATCTAGACCAGAGCTTTCTGTAATACAGGAAATGTTCTTCATTACTCTCCAATATGAAAGTCACTAGCCACAGGTAGCTAACTGAGCCCCTCTGCAATATTGCTAATTTGTCTAAGAAACTAATTTTTAATTTTCCTTAAAAATAAATAAATAAATAAATAAATTTTTACGTGGTGCTGAGGATCCAACCCAGTGCCTCATGAGTATGAGGCAGGCGCTCTACCACTGAGCTGTAGCCCCAGCCCCCCCTTTTTTTTTAAAATTTTTTAGTTATACATGGGTACAATATCTTTATTTTGTTTGTTTATTTTTATGTGGTGCTGAGGATCAAACCCAGGGTCTCACACATGCGAGGCAAGCACTCTACCACTGAGCCACAACCCCAGCCCCTCCTTTATTTTAATATATTTTTTTTTTGTTGTAGTTGGATTCCATACCTTTATTTATTTTTATGTGGTGCTGAGGATCAAACCTAGGGCCTCACATGTGGTAGGCATGGGTTCTACTGCTAAGCCACAACCTCAGCCCCTAATTTTTAATTTTCACTTTAACTAATTTTTAAAAATATCTATTTATTTTTATGTGGTGCTGAAGATCGAACCCAGGGCCTCGAATGTGCTAGGTGAGCGCTCCACCGCTGAGCCACAACCCCAGCCCACTAATTTAAATCATCATATATGGCTAGTGGTTACATGCAACAATGCACATCTATAGCTTACCTAGGAAAAAGGAATAAAATTTCATTTCTGTATCATGCCTGATAGCTTAGAATACACTTACTCACACATTATTCTCAATCTTTTTGCACCTTCTAAGGTATGAGTATACCATTAGCCCTTTTTATTTTTAGATAACTGAACCTTAGGGAGTGTTATAATGAAGGGGCCTTTGCTACTAAAGAACAATACTATTTTTCTCTCCTCCTGGTGCTGAAGATTGAACCCAGGGCCTTTCATTGCCACTGAGCTATACCCTCAGCGAAGAATAATCTATTCTTTAAATCCAGGGCATTTGGAGGCATATTAAAATAAAACAGCCCATGGGGCTGGAGTTGTGGCTCAGCGGTAGAATGCTCACCTCGCACGTGCAAGACTCTGGGTTCGAACCTCAGCACCACATAAAAAAATAAACAAGTGAAATAAAGGTGTTGTGTCCAACCACAACTAAAAAATAAATTAAAAAGCAACAGCAACAACAACAACAAAAAACACCAAACCGAGCCCAGTACACTGTTGCATGCCTATAATCCCAGCAACTCAAGAGGCAGAGGCGGGATTGCAATATCAAGGACAGCCTGGGCAATTTGACAGGACCCTGTCTCAAAATAAAAAGGACTGGGGATGTTGTTCAGTGGTAAAGCACCCCAGGTTCAATCTTTAGAAATGAATAAATAAAATAAAATCCAAGAAATAATTAGATTATTTTTGTAAATCTGTTCAAGTCCACTTTATACTCACCTGCCTCATTTTAGCATGGATATAGAAGCAGGAATAACCCAGTTGAGAAATCTTCTTGGCTAGCAATTCAACTCGCTGAGAAGAGTTACAGAAAATGATCGACTGGTTTATCTGAAGCTGAACACAGAAAAAATTAATTAGTATGAGAAAGAAAAGCAAAGACTTTCATTTGTTTTGCTAGTAACTAGCAAAGAAGAAAAATGCCAGCATGCTGGCAGATTACCTAAGCAACTCAACAAGCACCCCCCACCCCCTGCCATAAAATATATTAAGAAACAAGGGCTGGGGACGTGGCTCAGTAATTAAATGCACCTGTGTCCAATCCCCAGTACTTAAAAAGGCCTAAAATTTGGAATCTTATGATATCAGATGGAAAGTTATAAAAACTGTAAATGTTTTGTTTACTTAATAATTGCAGATAATTATATAATGATTATAACTCATGACTGCCAAAAGCTTATCCAACCTACATTTTCTCTACAAGACAAATTAGTCTTGTGCTTAGGAGCAGTGAGCAAACTCTTCAGCACTATGTGAAGGGGCCATGTGAAATAGTGAATCATCAACACGAAAACAAAACAATAAAAAACACAAAAATTTGGGGCTGAGGTTGTTGCACAGCGGTAGAGCGCTTGCCTAACACGTGCGAGGCCCTGGGCTCGATCCTCAGCACCACATAAAAATAAAAAAGATATTGAGTCCAACTACATATATATATAAGAAAAAACACAAAAATTTGATAAATACAGCCTTAAGAGTGCCAAATGGACACTTGTTTACAGTATGAGAGCTAAAACAAGAAAGCAGAGTGTCATCTTCCCAGACCTTTAGTTGGGAAATGTACATGTCAAATGAGTCAATTTATGGCCAACCTGCATAATTCAAATGATCATGAAAGTGCATTCAGCATTGATTTTGGAGCTATAAATAATTTTAGTGACCAGGCAAATTCATAAACAGACTGTGAATAATAAGGATAACTGTAAGTAAGGTTACATTATTGTAGACTAAAAGTGTCTGTGTTGATTATAAAGTTTCAACTTCAGGTCAACAACTAAAATGCTATTTACTGAAGATCAAAGCAAAATTCATATAACTTTTTTACTGGGATTAAATGATAGAAAATATTCAGCAACAGAAATCTACTATTTACCCTGGAAAAAAGTGTGTTGAGGCAGTGTACTTTTTGGCGCTCAGTTACATATGCGTAGTACTGGGTTACTCCCTTCAGAGTTAGTTCCTCCATCAGGTTTATCTCATAGGGTTTCTGCAAATGGGAATTCTGAAAATAAGAAGAAACACATTTAAAGGAAAGCAGTATTTTTCTCCTTTTAACTCAAAAAGCCAAAAACTTAAAATAATCAGTGTAAAGCGTATACTCTAAGATGTAACTATGGGTAAAAGCATACAGGCAACAGGATGGCACTGATTACAAGTACAGATTTACACTTACCATGAACTTTTGTACACTAAGAGGGAAAGTAGCAGAATATAGTAAAATCTGCCTGTTTTTAGGTAGCGTGAGAATAATATCCTCCATTATCTGCACAAAATCCTGCGACAGCAACTTATCCGCCTATAGTACAAAGAGAAGACAATTTTTAAGACAACAAATTAATGTATAACGTCGTTGGTTAATGTGTAGTGTGGACAAAGAATAAAGCATAATCCAACAAAAACATCCATGGAACATTCCTGGGTATAAATAAGTTCACTCCAACACTGCACAGAGTACAATGGCACCAAGACAAACTCCCACTGATCCAGAAAGGGAAAAGTCTATAATCCCTATTTTTTTTTAGGAAAAAGAAAATAATTCTAGACTGAAGCCACCCCCCATCCCCGTGACAGAATTTTTCAGGTGATTCCCATCAAAAGGGTAGTATAAAATATATATTTAAAACCTATATTTAAAATATAGGTTCTAGAGTCAAACCATCTGGGTTGAAATGTCTCCTTTATTCATTAGCTGTGCTGGGATGTTACTCATCATTTTGAACCTTGGTTTCCACAACTTTTGAGCTGGGTTATCTTCTTATCACACAATCCAAATGGGAAAACTAACTATGCCAGAACATTTAACACTAATTTTCTACATTTATAAAACACTATCAGATTCCAGTGATAGAAAGTTGAGTAAGTTCTTAAAAGGCACTTATAACCTATTCAGATAATACATGTGACCCAAAAAATAAACAAACAAACAAAAAAAACCCCAATATAAAGTGTAAAAATTAATGGGATTTACAGACAGTATTATAATCAACTTGGCTTTGAGGTTATTCAGTAACTCCTCATCTTAAAAGGTACCGTGTCCAACTGCATAAAAACAAAAACAAAAAAACTTATCTGGTATCCCTAAGGGAAAAAGAGGCTGAATTCCTATAAATGCCCATCATCTACTACCTTGGAAGATAAACATGTTTTTTTATAAGCAAACCAGTTTAAACTTGATTAGTCATGTTATTAGGTCATAAACAGAAACAGACTTTGCTGTTTCACTGGAAATTATAAGCAAAGCATAGAATTGTACAGAAAAAATATCTTTCCAAATGGAGACATTACCTCATCCAATACTATCATCTGGACATGATCAACCTTTGCTACTCCTTTCTTGATAAGATCCAGGATTCTGCCAGGGGTAGCAATCACCACATGCACTACAACAAGATTTAGAAACATTATTCTCATTAATTTTAGTTTGGACCAAAAGGACTGTAAAGGCTTTAACATAAATAGAGACGGGAGTAATAAGGATGTGTTTTAGGCTTTTTATTTCCATTTTACCTCAAGAGAGCTAAAAAAAAAAAAACCCCTTTACTGCACTTCTACACTGGGTGAGCTACAGCTTCCCAAATCATTTGCTCCAAATAGGGGACATACATCCTGTCTGAGGACAATCCACAATAAATACTAGTAGAATTGCCTCTAATCTAGAACAGGAGATTCAGGCGATACTTACCCAATTATTTCTTCAGGAAAAATTCTTGAAAATATACATTTATAATGCTGAGATATAATGCCAAACTGCCCACAAAAGAGATCAATTTATACTCCCAAATTGTAAGACAGCCTAAATTTCCAATAACTGATGTTAACCATTACCATTATTTTTCAGCCTTACAAATTAGATAAATATAAATTTGCTATTTTCAGTTACATTAAAAAAATTACTACTTACATTAAAAACCTTTCAATAATCAGTTTGCCCTTTATTGAATAAAATCATCTCTTTTCATTTTCTATTGCAATGTATCTGTTATCTTAATTTTTAACAATTTTTACTAATTTACTGTAAGGAAGCAACATGTGACTAAAATTATAAGAGAACTATTGTACTTTATATTAACCATTTCCTACCTGTATCATCAAGACGCATTATGTCATCCCGTAAATTGGTTCCTCCTGTGGTTGCCATCACTTTGGCCCCTCCCATGTGTTTGCTGACCTGGATGCAAATTTGACTGACCTGTAGAGCAAGTTCTCTAGTGGGAACAATCACCATTGCTAGAAAATATCAGGGAACAGAAAATGGAAGGAAAAAAAAGAAGAATGTCAAGAGTTTAAGAAGCTATAAAAATAATGTTCCTTGTAAATCAGATACTGAGAGATATTAAAAGTCTAATTATCACAGATCATTAACAATATTCTTAACAAGTCCTAATTACATTTGTTTGACAGGGAGAGATTCACTAAGCATCCAAGTAGGAAACTCCAACTGCCCAGGTTCTATATTTGCCCATAGGAAAGAATGGAAAAGTGATAATTATAGATCAAGAGAGTGGAACACTTAAGAAATGCTTTAGAGGTGACATCTTAATTCTATTAGCTTACCCTGGATACAACTACAGAAATTTATTTTTTCTCTACAAGACTTAAAATCTCCAAATCACAACTTTTAAGCAAGACTGTTCAGGTTTCTACCAGGAACTTTGCAGACACACAGCTATGACAAGAAACAATTCAGTTCTACAGTTTTTAAGAATGTCCACTAATTTCCTACCAATAGGGCATTAGTACTTAGTTTGATTATGACAGTGCAATGTTGTCATCAACAAGAAAATTACTCCAGACTATGTAAATTCTGTTGCAAAAAGACAGGAATATTTTCTACATGGTTCCAAGATTTAAACTGCCATTTTTACTTTAAAATAAAAACAAACTTGGGGTTGAGGCTATAGCTCAGTGGTAAAGTGCTTGCCTCGTGTGTGTGAGGTACTGGGATCAATCCTCAGCACCACATAAAAATAAATAAAGATATCCTGTGTTCATATACAACTAAAAATAGAAGAAAAACAAACTTTTTTCCAACTAACCTTGTATATTGTCCTTCTTCAGGTCCAGCCGTTCAAGTAAGGGAATGAGGTAGGCACCGCTCTTGCCTGTTCCATTTTTTGCTCTAGCTAAGATATCCCTACCAGACAAAGCAATGGGAATGCTCTCCTCCTAAAAGATAAAATGCAAAATTTTTTTTGAATAAAAGCAGTATACAAGCTAATTCTTCTCTAAAATAAGTATATTTTGGTATTGCTTTTAAGTGTCTTACATTTCCATTTTACATGAATAACAAAAATCAAAGTAAATTAACAGGACCAGTGAACAGCACCATCATTGTCAACCAATATCCACAATTCATAAGGATACATTTTAGGGCTGGGGATATAGCTCAGCTGATAGAGTGCTTACCTCGCATGCACAAGGCCCTGGGTTCAGTCCCCAGCACCACAAAAAAGGGATATATTTTAAGTTGCATCCCAATATAATAACTATGTGAATGTATATGTGTGTACAAAGAAGATGGAGGAAACAGAAAGACCATAAAAAGAACCTGAACATATGGACAAAAAGGCAAAGAATATTTCTTTAAAAATGGGGGGCAGGCGCTAGGATTGTGGCTCAATGGCAGAGCACTTGCCTCATACATAAGAGGAATTGGATTCAATCCTCAGCACCACATAAAATAAAGGTATTGTGTTCATCTACAACTAAAAAAAATATTAAAACCAAAAATCAAACAAACAAACAAAAACCCACATACTGGGGGAACCCAGCAGCTCAGGATGCTCAGGTAGGAGGACTTCGAGTTCAAAGTGAGCCTCAGCAACAGTGAGGCTCTAAGCAACTCAGTGAGACTCTATCTCTAAATAAAATATAAAAACAGGGCTGGGGATGTAGCTCAGTAGTCAAGTACCTGAGAGTTCAATCCCCGGCACATGCCCCCAGACTCTCCCCCCTCAAAAAGGGTGTGTGGGGGGGACCAAAAAAACCAACCCACCAACAATGTCAAGGAATGACAATAGATAATATTTTCAAACCAGTCAGCCTATCTGACTTTGTAGATTGGGTTGGAGGTGTAGCTCAATGGTAAAAGTGTGTGCTTAGAATGAGGGAGGCCCAAGGTGCAATCCCTAGCACCAAAATCAAAAATAGTAACTTAGCTTATATTTGCATAAAACAGAAATAGGCTGGAAATGTTTAACCTCCGGTCCTATCTGGCATTTACTTATATAGTACATAAACCCCCAATGTCTGATATGTCTTAACACCAAACTTCTTTATCCTGAAATGTGCTCAACTGGGAGTTCAATCCTATTTTGGTTATCTCATCCTATGGTCATATCTTTAATGACTTCTCATTTTCATATTTAGCTTATTTTGTCATGCATGTTTTACAAAGGTAACAATACTTCCTATTAACTTGGAACACAGTAAAGGATTCCCATCAGTTATTAAAAATTAAGTACACATGGGCAGAGAGGAAAATGAAAGGAAGAACAAATACAAAAGGTCTGGGGATACAGATCAATAGTACAGCATCCTTGGGGTCATCCTCAGTACCAAAAACAAAAAAATTTCTATAAACAAACAATAGACAACAGCATCTCAAACACACTATACCAGTCATTCGATAAGAGATTCTCTTTATATTAGAAAACAATATATGCTGGAAGGATAGTTCATCTAAAAAACAACTAAGGTTTTACACGTTTGAAAGTTTGTTTTGAACTCTCTGTAGTTCCCTATCTTAAGGCAAATATCAAGTAAAAAATAATATATTCTGCCACTCTTCCACTACAATTTGACTTTACAGGCCAGCTAATTAGACATAACTAGCCTTCTCATTCTAATTTAATGATGTTATGACACTTTTTACTTTTTAGTAAGAAAAGTTCACCCTGTGTGACCTGAAGTTAAATTTTCACTTTAAAATGAATGACCGAAAAATTATGTTAAGAGGAAATGGGACAGAATTTTTAATTTGCAAAACTAAAAAACTAGAAAAATAAATAAAACAGATTCACAATCACTAACATTTTATTCCTTCTACATCTAGGCTAATGATCGAAAGAAATGTCTCCAGTACTTTAAATTATTAATTTATAAATAATAAGCAGCTTAACTTCCATCTCCCACCATGATACCATTTATATCTAGAATGCCAGTCATACAAGTCAGATGGGTTCCAGATGGGCAAAATAATATAGCTGTCAGACCCATGAAAATGATCCAGTTATAGACAAAAACCTTTGACCCCTTGGTCTTTATTTCTCCCTTCCTTCAGAATTTGAGTCAACTTTGTTAATCTTTAGTTGTTTCAGAGATTCCAACTACTCCCACAGGTTCACCCTCTTCTGTGGTTGTGTGGTACTTGTGGACTGTGGTTTTTAAGAAGCGAATTGTACACTATTCAATTCTATATTATTGAAAAGTTAAGAAGGATGGTCTCTGTCTGGGTCAGGTTTTTAAAGGATAATAGAATGGAGGACTGATGCTTATTACAACACGAAAAGACCCTGAAACCATTACACTAAATGAGAGAAGCCAGTCACAGACCACATCCTGTATGAATCTATGTATATGAAATGTCCAAAAAGGGCTCCCTCCCCATTCAGGACTGGGAACTGAACTCAGGTGCTCTATCACTAAGCTATATCCCCAGCCATACGCATGTAAGTATGCATGCATGCATGCATGTATTTACTGTTTTGACACAGAGTCTTCCTAATTTGCCCATGCTGGCCTTGAACCTGTGATCCTCCTGCTTCAGACTCAAGTAACTGGGATTACAAGCATATGCCACTACACCCAGCTAAAGATGCAAATTTATAGGAACAGAAAGTAGATTTATGGTTGGGGATGCAGCTCAGTGGCAGAACATTTGCCCAGAATGCATGAGGCCCCTTGGTTCAGTCCCCGCTACTGCCAAAAAAAAAAAAAAAAAAAATTAGCAGTTGCTTAAAGCTGTAGGAAAATGAGGGATGATTGCTGAAAGTGTTTCTTTTGGGTGTGGGGGAACCAATTGTGGCAATGATCATACAACTCAACACAAAACTAATGAACTGTTTTCTTTAAATGTGTGAATTGTATGCTATGTGATTTAAATCTCAAGTCACTGTCTCCTCCTTCTCAAAAAACAATAAACCCCACAACTTTAGGTATCTTTTAAGTCTATGTTCCACTTTAAGGTTTAGGGACTGATCCATAGATATGATTACTGTGTTTCGTTTTACCCAGTAGCCCTTTCCTAACAGCAACCCAAATTCCCTCTAAGGAATTATATTCCTTCTTCACCCACTCTAATAAATCGGGTTTGGCTAAACTCCTAAGCTAGATGGTAAACAGATAACAAAACTGAGGACACTTGAAAGTTCCCTTCTAAGAAGGAACTAAATATAAATTGTTGTAATGCATCCATTACAGCTTCCTAAGCCATTCAGACCTGCCTCAGTTTATGACCATCTCCAAGTGTTTTTGCAGGCAAAAGCACATGTTCATCTCTGAGGAACTACTACCCCACAGCCTAGAATAAGACCACTTCTTATAGGTTGTCCTTCCATACTCTAATGGCTACAATCATATGCAACCATAGAAAGGTACACATCATATTATATTGAAATCATCTATACAACTAATTAGCTGTCCCTTCCACCAGGCTTTAGTATTGAAACCTTATTTATCACAGAATTTCAAGTGTTTAACACTTTCTAGGTCACTCAATACATGCTTGTTCAATGATAAAATACTCAGTGATGTCACAGCATTTGACCTCAGCACAGCACGGATTCAACTTACATCTTCATCAAACTGGTACAAGTATAGTATGTGCTTATACATAAGTACATGCACATGCACATGCACAGGCACTTACTTGTTTTCACTGAAAAGATTAAAGTAGCAAAATGTGTACCCAGTGCCTACAACATGGTTCCCAATACTATTTCCCATTAAAAGGAAATCAGGGCTCCTTGAATTTCAAGGCTGGGGCACTATCAAGCATAAGATAATCATGGTATCATTGGTATCATGCCAAAAAGTAAGAAAGTGCTAAAGAAAAATCAAAGAAATACATCACAAAAACACAAGAACTGGCATGAAAATGTTTTCAAAGGACAAATGTTTAGGCAATCTGGGCATAAAAATATCAGTTAAAAAGGGAATTAATGAGTTCATTCTGACAACAGATAAACAGGGTGGGGGAAAGAGAAGGCTCTTCTTTATAAAAGGGTCAAATATGGATGATGTGCTACAGCCAGAAACTCATTATAACCCATAAGAGGAGATGAGACCAAGTAAGAATCATCAAAAAATGTTTAAATGAAGAAATTTTGATGAAGAGCAGAATATTTGCACAGTCCTCAAATGTGCCCCAGGCTGCTTGTCTGTTTTAGAAAAGTAGTAATTAGATAGTAGCAATAAACAAACAAACAAATAAATAAAAATCAGATAACGCTTTGACAAGGCAATCAATTAACTAGAGGGACAATATGTACATCTTTAAGTGTGATACTTTTGAGAAGATTATAACATGACTTCTTCAATATTCTAGCTGAGAAAACATAACTTGAAGCTAATCACTTGGAAATATCAGACAAACCCACAGGAAAAACTCCTTTTCCCTATCAGGAAAAAAGAAAGGGGCTATTTTAATGTGTTAATGTCCCAAGAGGGAAAAAAAACGGGTCATGATTAAAAAACAGGTTAAAGAAACAATAACTAGAGAGAAAATGGGGACTGAAATAGAATTTCCTGTATATGTATAATCATGTCAACAGGAATCAAAAATTATGTAAAAATAAAAATATAATGCTAAAAAAATAAATAAAAAACAAACCCAGCACCACCACATACAACACAAAACCCAGACACCACACACACACAAAAAACATAATCTACAAGCAATACTTGATTCCAGACTAGATTCTGTACCAGATAGGAAAAAAAGCTATTAAAGGTATTTTGGGGTCAATTATTAATTAGAATATAAATGATATGTATCAATGTTAAAATTAATGATTAATGATAATGATACTGCAGTTAAAGAATATTCCTGTTCTTAGGAAATAGTCACAGAAAGATTTAGAGGTAAAGGACGTAATTCTATAACTCAACGTTAAAATTTTCAGAAAAATAGTGTGTATAGGTATGCAGACAAGAGAGAAAAGTTACACCACTGCCACAGATCAGAATGAAAGTTTGTAATGTGTGAAACATAACCATATATGTATATATATGATAAAAAGAGTAAACATACCTGAATAGGAGATGGCTTTTCCCAGCCCATTTCAAAAATTCCCATCAATAACTCCCGTTTCAAACAGTAATCTTCAAACTCATTTCCTTTTGTGGAGGTCACATCCTAATTAAACAAACAATAAAATATGGTACAACTGTGTTTGGTAATTAGCATGCTTTTAAATCTAAATTTATTTATTTATTTTGGTACTAGGAATTGAATCCAGGGGTGTTTAACCACTGAGTTATATCTGAGGCCCATTTTATTTAAAGAAAAATTTTATATATATATATATACACATATATATATATATACATATATATATATATATAATTTATTGTAGATGAACAATACATTTGTTTACTTACTTGTTTATTTGGTGTTGAGGATCGAACCCAGTGTCCCACTCATTTGACACAAGTGCTCTACTACTGAGCTATAACCCCAGATCCCCCAGCCCATTTATTTATTTGTTTATCTATCTATTTATTTATTTATTTTTGAGAGAGAATCTTTAATATTTATTTTTTAGTTTTCAGTGGACACAACATCTTTGTTTGTATGTGGTGCTGAGGATTGAACCTGGGCCGCACGCATGCCAGGCGAGCACGCTACCGCTTGAGCCACATCCCCAGCCCTATTTATAAATTTTTTTGAGGTAGGGTCTTGCTAAGTGCTTAGGGCTTTGCTAAGTTGCTGAGGCTGGCTTTGAACTTGTTATCCTCCTTCCTTAGCCCCCTGAGTCACTGAGATTATTATCTAGGAGACTTTAACTCTTTACGTACTTAAATATATACTAACTATTACTGTTTTAATCTATATCTCACCTTGTCCTAGAGAATAACCACTTTTCCTTCAACACAGACAAGCCACTTTAAAATTATGCTTTGGGAAAAGGAACTCTGGTCCTAATCTTCTAAGACTGGTAGAATACTGTTATTTCTAAACAAGTATCAATGCTATGAATTGCTAACCACAAAATGTTAAGTCAAACCCTAGCTCTACCACTTTTCAGCTACATCTAGGTTTCTTAAGTTCAGTATAAAGAAAATTCTGTTTTAAAATGGTGTCCTGTATCCACCAGGGGAGATAAATCAAAATGTTTCTAGCTATCTAAATGTCCCTTGGGAGACAAAAAAGCACTCCTGATTGAGAATACTGAGTTAAAAAAAAACTAACTTCTTTAAATTTCCAAGTTCTTATACACAAAGTGGGTGTAATGCTTAACTTGAATATCTCACTAGGTTGCTGAGAAGAAAGGAAATTTTTGAGAAAATTAGGTAAAATGTGCATATTTATTTTTTTACAACATAATATATAATTCCACCCAAAAATGGTAAAAACAAAAAAATCTGTCAGCCCAACTTATATGAATAATTTCAACCATTTTTATTTAAAGTAAACTCAACGTCTACTGTCCTATTACAAGGAACTATTTTTACCCACCATTTTTACACTTGAATTCTACACCCAACTTACCGAAGTTTTGATTCTTAGATCCTTTGGAGGGAGTTTTAAAGTCTTTTTCCAGTCATCACCAGGTCTAGAGGGAAAATATAGTAAATGTGAATATCAAACTTCCTAGCCTCCTACCTGACAGTTCGATAATACAAGATAATTCATTTAGAATATAATTAAGTTCTAAAAAGCACAGTAATTTCATATACTGTCATATACTGGTTTTTAAGAATATAGTTAAGAAGAGAGTTAATTTTAGAGGAAGTGATCTTAGGAAAAACACAATATAGGGACCAAAAAATCAGGAACAGAAGAGTTTAAAGGCATCCATCTTGCTGGGCATCATAACGCATGCCTGTAACCCCAGCTACTGGGGAGGCTGAAGACAGGAGGGTTACAAGTTTGAGTGAAATCTGTCTCAAAATAAAAAATAAAAAGGGCTGGGGACTTGGCTCAGAGGAAGAGCATCTGCCCTGGGTTCAATCCCCAGCATCCATCCATCCACAATCAATCAATCGATTAATCAAGGCATCCAACCTTTTAGGAGAAGCAGTGTAGTATACAGTGTATTATACAGAGCAACATCAAAACGTATTTTGTTTAACCTACACAGTATTTTAATTTAAATTAGCTGCTAACATTTAAAAAATAGGAGATACATCAGATTTCTTGACTTTCTTTAGAAACTGGAAGCTTCTCTGGGTTTGATCCCTAATACCACAAAAAAGGAAAAAACTCTGGAATCTTAGCAACACTGTTTCAAATTCTAAACAGGGTAACATGTTGTTTAATAAAGCTTAATAACTTGAGTTTAAAATCAAGCAGCTGTCCCTTTAAATATGGCAAAAACCTTATAATTTGGCATGCTATTCTGTAGGCACTTTAGTTCGTAACTTTTGGTGACTAGTTAAAACCAAGGTGCCTAATTCCCAGCAATTCAGAAGGCTAAGGCAGGAGGATCGGTTGAGCCCAGGAGTTCCAGGTCAGCCCAGGAAAAATGTACCTCAACTTGAAAAGTTCAAGTCCTGACTACTTCTTATTAGTTCTATAACCTTTAAAAACATCTATAAATCTCTATTCTCTAAAATAAAATGGGTTGCTAACAATTTTCTTAACATATAAAGTACTCAATATAAGAATATAAGAACCAATTAGAATATACAGCAATATAAGAACTCAATAGTTGCTGTTCAAAACATCTCAAAGGGTTAATTTATTTTACTTAAAGTTAGAGCCAACATAATACAAATACCCTAACACAGATAACCCTTGCTACCAATTCCAAAGCCTTTCATCTCAGGCTATACCATCAAACTTTCTGAGTAAAAATGTCAATTCAACATCCTAGAAAGCCAGCCTGCGCATTCAAATTCAATAGTACATGTTGGATAAGATACAAAACAAAACCTGCCCACAAGGTATTTGTAATCTTAAAATGTAACATAACAATTTAAAATAAGTGATAAGAGTTAAAATAGTAGATGTAATTTTAGAAGGCTTCATTAAAGAGGTGGCACACAAAAGTGAAATCTGGAGAACCAACAGAACTAAAAAGAAACCATTAATCCCAGAGGGAAGAAAGATTAAAACCCACTATTGTCTTACAAAAGAATTTTTAAATTGGAAAATACTTTTATAATGAAGTAGCAAAGCTTTACATTTCCTATCCTCAAGAAATAAAGGCAATCTAAATTTTGCTAGCCTATTCATATTTTGTCAAAACAAACTATAATTCAGAAAATACTGTTTATTTTCATACCAATTAAAACATACTTCTTAAAAATAAAATGCAAAAATCTCAATTCTCCCAGTAGGCATCCAAGTTCTGTTGGAGGTGGGGGATTTTTACTTTATTTTTTGATCCCAGGGGTGCTTTACCATTGAGCTACATCCCCGCTTGCACTTTGAAACACTCTCCCTAAGTTGCTGACAGGAATTAATTCTTATATGTCACTAGTGAACCATATAGCAGTAATCATCTTTATGATATTCTGAAACCATTTTAGCCTAGGAAATGAAAAGATCTGGGTTATAATAAATATATACTACAGTTAAGTATCATCATCTTATGCTCATGTTATATTTTTAACAAAAAGCCAAACCTTGACTGGGATCAAGAGTCTAAGTATCAATTCCCTATACTGAATATTTGGAGTGACAATTACCATTCAAATAACACTTAGAGGACAATTAGGCTATACTCAGCTTTAAAATATACTCTGTAGTGACATGAAGCTCTTAAGCCTGAGCCAACAAATGGTTTGGGACTGTTCAAAAATGTGTTTCCAAGAGTTTAAACATCCTAAGTTCCCTTTGGTTTGTGTATTCATGAAAAAAAATTAAAAAGGAGGGAAAAATGAATATCCATGAACTAAAAAAAGTTATGAATAAATTTTCTAAGGCTGGTCATGTTTTAAAAATTGAGTCTTCAAATTAGCTTCTTTAAAAAAATTTCCAATTGGTTTTAAAACTGCTGTTTAAAATTTAAATTAGGGTAAGATGCAGTGTTAACACTGGAAAAACAGCATTGACAAAAACAAAATGAATCTGATAATTTCATTAATTTGTAACAAATCCGGCTAATAACTATATAACAATTAGGAAAGTCAGTAATGTTTCCAAAAATAATTTACACAAAATTAATATATATCACCTGTGCCTATGTGCATTACTTGCTGAATTATGTTATTCTACTATAAATATCTACTGACCATAAACAGTCATCTTCCTCTTTACAATCAAAATGATTACATTAAGGTCTAAATAACAGAAAAAGAAATCTTGGTTCCACAGTGGGTTTATTATTTTCTAACACTTACTTAATAGTGGTGGTCATACTCTGTGCTTGCTGCTGAGTGCCATTATTGATTGTGTTGGTGTTTTTCAACTGGTTCATCTGTTGCTGTGACTGTGTGCCCCCTCCTCCGGGGCCACCACTGGGCTTCACAGGGCCCCTCAGCTGACCATTTTGACTGGACAGACCCATTATAACAGGGTTCTCTGTTCTGGCCGTGCTCATGCTGTGTTAATTGCAAAGGTGTCTCTTTCAAACTTCAAAACTTTTGAAAGTCAGTAGAGAAACTGTAATAACAGTTTATTAGGCTCTCCAAAACGAAGAGATAAATAAGTCTTGCTCAATATATGAGTCCTTTATTGCAATGCAGGCAAGCACCTGTAAGTCTCTGAACGGTAAGCAGCAGTAACTTGCTGTCATGCACCGAATCAACTTTTTATTTTTAAAAAGCCCTCTAACAAGCTTGAGTAATATCTGAATTCACTCACTTCAATCTGAAACAAAGAAAAAATTAAGTTAGCACACACAGGAAAGTTAAGAAGAAAAGTGTTTCCCTTTTAAAGAATTTCTTTAGAACTGTCATCTTTTAAAAAAATAAGAATACTGCCATACTTAGGTCAAATCACTAGCAAAGCTAGGAGAGACAGTGATGAGCTGCCTCAAAAACCAGTCAGTAGTGAGACCAATCTCAAACCATTAAAAATGTGAGATCAAAGCAACCCATAGAAAATTATGGTGGAAATATACTATGATTAAATAGTATTATTAAATATCGTGGAAAGATACTATGATTAAATTAGCATCACTAGTCAAAAAACAATCTGAGCCGGGTGTGGTGGCGCAGACCTATAACCCCAGTGGCTAGGGAGGCTGAGGCCCTAAGCAATTCAGTGAGACCCTGTCTCTAAATAAAAAACAAAAAAAGGGCTGGGGATGTGGCTCAGTGGTTAAATGACCCCGAGTTCAATCCCAGAACCAAAAAAAGGAAAAAAACAGTTTCCTCCCTAATGAATTCTCCATAAGTCTCTACCACCTCTAAAAGTTAATGATTCATTATACTTAATCACATTACAACTCAGTGAAATATCAATCTATTTAATGTAATTCTAGATTTGAACAAGGCAATTTATTCTTTTTTTTTAATTTTTCTGACAGCAACCAAGAGCCCTTGAAGAGTTAAATTAGCTTTTAACTTGAACATTGTGCTTTCAGAAAAAAAAAAAAAAAAAAAAAACAACTTTTGTTCCCTTCTGAATTTCAACTATTGAACTTTATGAAGAAATATATTTTCTTTTTTCCCTTAAGTTTTTGTCCTTTAAAACAATAAATAGGATATGGACATGCCTATATGTCAAAATCTTTTGCTTCAAAAAAAAGCCAAGAAAATCTTTAGTTACCTTAATAAAATCTGGAAACTAAAGTTACTAGTTACTTTTCAATAACACTTTTCAAAAAGTACATCCTAATTTAAAACTGCATCTTTTTAAAAAAAGTAAATTTCCTGTTTAAAAAAAAAAAAAAACACTGTAAAAAGCTAAACACACTAGTGACTTCAATAAAACTTTCCAAACAACCCAGAGTAGTAAATCTAATTACTAGTTCTTAAAAAGATCTGATCAACTTCCTCTATTTTTCAATTGTTCCCCAAAATAAAAAATTTTAAAGCTTAATAACAACTTATACCAGAAAACAAAAGTTCAACAGTTATTTTTTAACCCCCTTCCTTTTCTCCTCTAACCCCCAATACTAGCTTAATCAATGATGATGAGTTTTGCCATACACCAAAAATCTCAAAAATTTAAAGCCAAGATAACTCAAAAAACTAGGGTGAAAAGCTTCCTAGTTACATCTACCTTTAAAAAAAATTTTTTTAACAAGTTGCTCACAAGCAAATCCTGATTGTATCACATACACTGAGCTGTTTATTTAGAAGTTTCCCTGACCCCTATTATCTGTTTACATGGTTAAGATCTACTTTTCTGTATTGAAAAGGTTTTATATTATAATCAACAATATCACATAGTTCATACAGAGAGATTTTCTCGTTTGCAAAGCATTAAGACGATGAAGAAGGAACCTCTAAAGACTGAGCGATGGTCGTCATTGTCCATCAAGCACAATAAGACTTCCTATCTCCTTAAATCCAAAATGAGATAACTGCTCCCTTCTTAAACTGACACCTGCATTGCAGCTTTATGTCTCAGAGAAATAACTATTCCTCCTACCCCCTTCCCAATTTAGAATTCCAAGTTACATTTCTACGTTTTTCAAAAACCCGAAGGAACGTAGACTACTTGGGAGGAGTCCCTGTCGGAGTTAATTACAACACTTCCCAGATCGTAGTTAGCAATTGACAGTTTCACACCCAAAACAGTATCGTCATCTCCAACAAGAGCTTTTGTTTGCAAATGCAGCGCAATTTCTTCTCTAAGCTTTGGCAGCTAGTTGGAGTGACTGGGATTTACTCTTAAGAGAAAAGGAGACTGTAGAAAAAAAGGGGAGATAGGGGAAAGAGACAAGCCAATGATTGAAGCCCCATAACTACAGGGCGATAATTTCTTGGGCCCCCCTCCCCCAACCACACACACTCAAGTCAATTCCCTCAAACCAGAAACACAAAGGGTTGGGGCCCTGCAATCCTATCTGCGCAACAAGAGCCAGGAACGAGCTCCGCCGGTTGGAAACAATAGGGACTCCCCCTGTAAGGTCCCTAGGAGGTTCCCCCAAACCCCAAAAGCCCCTACTTTCCTCCACGACTCGGGGACTCCCTAAGCACCGTGTTACTGACCTACAAGGTCTACTGCAATCAAGCAGCTGCCGGTCCTCCTCTAAACCGAACCTTTCAATACGGCATATCCCTGCCGCCCCCTATAGGGCCGCCTCGTACCCTATAACCTCCACCATCACCCCCACCCCCGGTCCCTGCCGCCCCTTTTGGCACCCTTTCCCATCATCTTCTACCAAGCTCCTGCGAGCTCTTGGCCCGCCTATCCTCCCGACCCCGCCGCGCACCACATTCCTATATTCCACTCCTCTCAGGCGCCCCCACCCCACACAGTTGCCGCCAGCTTTCCTCCCAAGGCCCAGAGAGGCCTTAGGCCTCCGCCCCAGAGAGCCCCCCCACGCCGGCCCGAGGGGCTCCCCGCAGCCCCCAGGGCACCGCCGGCCTTGGCCCCACCGCCTCACCCCACACCCCGCGGCTCGGGCCCGAGTCCTACCACCGAGGCCACTGCCGCTCGGCACCCTCGGTCCTTTATTGTTGACTCGAAGCTCCCAAAATGGCGGCGGCTCCTTCCTCCTCGGAAACCTCCGCCCGCCCCCACCCGGCCCCTAGCAAAGGCCTCCGCCCGCCCCCGCCCCGCCCCCGCCCGCTTCGGGGGCCGCGCCACCCACACCCGCGCCGCGGGCTCCCAGCCCTACCTCCGCTGCTGCCCGCGCTCGCGGTGCCGCCGAAGTCGTCGCCGGGCTGAGCTAACTCGGCTCCTCTGTCCCCTCCCTCTCCGCTGCCTCCCTCCCTCCTTCCCAGCCTTCTCCGCATGGCGGCGGCCGCGGCTCCTCCTCCACTCAAGATGGCGAGAGCTCGGCCGCCGCCGCTGCGGCGTCACGGCCTGCCGACTTGGAGGCCGGGACAACCCTGCCGGGGACGCTCGCTGAGGAGAAAACGGGGGGCCGTTCTCTGGCGCCGACGAGAGAGAAGCTCGAGGGGAAACCCTGGCTCCTTCCGGAAGGGACAGAAGGCTGCTTTTTCCACAGCTGAGAAGTGTTTGGGGAATGATGGGTGGGAAGAGTTGCCCTGACTTCGCCCTAAAGGGAACTTCAGGGGCTATGAGGAGGACCTGCTTAGTCCTGACCAAGGGCACGTTATGAGAACAGTCTGATCGGGCTCGGGGACGGGATGCTGACCTGACAGCTCCTGCGGGCCGGGGAGGCAACTGCGGTGCTGGGGCCGCGTCCGAGCCCCTTGGGGCGCGCCTCCATCCAGGAACGCGCGGAACTAAAGGCCTGGAGGCGCCGGCGCGCGTCTGCCGCGGGGCCGGAAGGGGGCCTGGCCCGGACAGGGGGCAGGCCCGCAGGCCCGGACGGGAGTGCGTCCGGGGGCCGCTGTGGGCTGGGGGCGGAGAGGGTGCCCTGGCGAGGGACTGGGTCCTGAGGTCGCATCTGGGGGAAACTTGGGAGCTGGGGCTGTACCTGCAGTTTGCCCCTAATGGGGAGTATGGAGCGGAGAAGACGCCGGGGAGGGGCGAGGACGCGACCCTTCGCTCTAGCCGCCCGTGAGCGGTTGTGGAGAAACGGGCTGATTCTCCTCTAGGGGAAGAATACTTCTGAAAAGTCTGTTACAAGCGAAATAGGAGTTCTGCAAGTAAATGCGGAACCAGAAGACGGGTGGTGGTGGTTCTCCTGCCTGAGTCTCACCGTAAAGATATTTATAATGGAATTGGAGCATTCATTCCCATCATCTCAGATCCTGGACTGTTTAAAAGCTAACTAGGTCAAGGGAAAGTAAGACCCTGGGTCTCACTCAGCTGAGAGACTGAATGTACTAAGAGACCGAGGCCAAATCGTATGTGATAATAGAACTCCGACCTAATACTTCTGTAGCCCAGGATGGTCAGGACTTTGTGTTTGGCACCTCCCATATATTTTTAACCGCGGCTTCCAACTCAGGACCAATCAGAGGAAGCCAAATATGCTCTCTAAGCCAATTACAAAAGATGCATTACCTCTCTAGCCCTCCTCCAACTTCCTGGTGCCAACAACCTCCAATCGGAGCTGATCTAAAGCCTTCCGTTTTTTTTCCCCCCTTTCACTGAAGTTTTTCAGTTCCTTGGTCGGCCTGAGGCTATCTACCAAACCAAGTGATGGCATCTGACTCCCTTGCGATAGCAAGGTTTTATTAACCTGTTTTCCTTCGTTGGTCCTCATTTATTTCCATACAATGAGAATGCTGTGGAACACAAAAATAATACTTAAAAACACTGTTGGGATTGAAAAGCTTCCCTTGAAAAAAATTTAAATTCCAAATAAATCTCCCACCCATATTTTTTAAAATCATTTTTTGGGGTGCTGGGAATTGAACCAAGGGTCTCACACATGGCTAAGCAAGTGCTCTACCACTGAGCTACACCCAGTCCCACCCAGATTGTAAAACACCTACTGGTGCAAGGGAATAACCCTATACGTTGTGCTCATTCTAGAGAGAAGGGGACTGAGTGGCTTCTGAATAAGGTGGTAATGTGTGAGATACTGTTCCTCTACTCTTCCCAAGTATAAGACAGGTGAAGGGGAGGTGGGCCAAGAAATGAATTGGAGGATGAAATGTCTAAGTCATCTACCTGGTGGGGTCTTTCCTAGGCCACTCAAGGAATGGGACTGGGCAAAGGAATGGGGTTCACATCCACAGGTAAACTGTAACCTTCAAAAGAAATCAAGTTGAGGTAATGACAAAAATAATACTTAAGGAGCTAAAGTGTTTAAAGATTCTTAATAATTTTCTGTTTTGTTTTGTTTTTGATACCAGGAATTGAACCTAGGGGTGTTTTTCCGCTTACCCACATCCCCAACCCTTTTTTATATATCATTTAGATATTATCTTCTTGAGTTGCTTAGGGCCTAACTAAGTTCTTGAGGCTGGCTTTGAACTTGGAATCCTGCCTTAAATCTCCTGAGTTGCTGGGATTACAGGCATGCACCACTGTGCCTGGCCTTCATAATGTTCTTTTAAGATAGTCAAATACTTTCATTACTCATTTATGTCAACCCTTTTCAGTTTTCTGGTCGGAGTCACAAATGGTTTAGAATTAAGCTATGGGGCTGGGGTTGTGGCTCAGTGGTTGAGTGCTTGCCTAGCACGTGTGAGGCCCTGGGTTTGATCCTCAGCACCACATAAGAATAGTAAAATAAAGGTATCATGTCCAACTACAACTAAAAAATAAATATTAAAAAAAAAGCTACGAATGCTTAGATGTTTGGGGTTCCATTTTAGTGGTTGATAGGTCCAACTGTCTCAATACATTTTTTCCCTAGTTCAAACAGATTAGCAAGAATCACACAGAATATGATACTTTAGAAATACACTTGAATTGTTTGCTAATGCATATGGTACTCTTATATTTATAAGATGTTAAAGAAATTCAGTCCTTTGGTCTTTTAGTTAATATTGAGTTTAGTAGCTGTAGATGGTCTGTAGTAAATATTGTTCCTGGAGTGTGTACTATCCCCAGTGAACTTACCTATTAAGCAGTTTTCCAAAATGTATTGACCATTTCCGTGTTTTGTTTCTTGGTAATGGGGTTTGAACCGAGGGGTGCTTAACCACTGAGCCACGTTCCCCAGCCCTTTTTATATTTTATTTAGAGACAGGGTCTCCATGAGTTGTGTAGGGCCTCACTAAATTGTTGAGGCTGACTTTGAACTCATGATCCTCCTGTCTTAGCCTCCTGAGCTGCTGGGATTACAGGCATGGGCCACAGCACCCAGCCCCAGCCATTTTTTTTCCCCCAGCCATTTTTATTATTTATTTATTTTTATTTATTTTAAGACAGGTTTCAAAAGTTGCTGAGGGCCTTGCTAAGTTGCTGAGCCTGACCTTGAACTTGCAATCCTCCTGCCTCAGCCTCCAGAGTCACTAAGATTACAGGCATGTGCTACTTTCCTGTCTTCATGGCATTTTTTAGTCAATCTAACTACCAAATTCCTACTCCAACCCATCCCACTTCTTGGACTTTGAACTATGAAGGTGTTAACCAAAGTATTAGGTCTTGACTATTGGGGGGCTTCTACAGAACCTGTCTTTAGGAGATACATTTTAAAAAGGAAAAACATCAACAGATAGGTTTGTGGTATTTAATATCTCCACTTGAAACACAATAGGATTCTTTTTTTTTTTTTGGCGGGGGTGAGGGGGATTTAACTCAGGGCCACTGGGCCACTGAGCCACATCCCCAGCCCTATTTTGTATTTTATTTAGAGACAGGGTCTCACTGAGTCACTTAGTGCCTTGCCCTTGCTGAGGCTGGCTTTGAACTCCTTATCCTCCTATCTCAGCCTCCCTAGCTGCTGGGATTACAGGCAAGGGCCACCGTGCGGGTTCACAATAGTATTCTTTTATTTATTTCTCCTAAAAATGAGATGGGACTAAAAATGCTACCTGGAATCCAGTCACAATCCTGGGTCCTCTCAGTACATATTCACCAATCTCATATCCTGACCTCATTTATTTTCCTATAAAGAAAAAAATTTGGCTTCATTTTTTACTTCAATTCAAAGTATTTAGAACCTAGAATTCCAAGTGGTTTGGACTTGGAATGTTTGGCTGTGTGATAATATCTAAACACTCAAATGTGTGGTTTTGATTTTTGTTTGTTTGTATTAGCGATGGAACCTAGGGGCACTTAATCACTGAGCTACATCCTCAGCCTTATTTATTTACTTACTTATTGGTACAGGGGATTGAACTCAGAGGCACTAGACCATTGAGCCACATCCCTGGCCCTACTTTGTATTTTATTAGAGACAGGGTCTCACTGAGTTGCTTAGAGCCTTGCTGTTTCTGAGGCTTGCTTTGAATCGTGATCCTTCTGCCTCAGGCACCCAATTCACTGAAGTTATAGTCGAGCACCATCGTGCCCAGCTTTGTGTTTTATTTTGAAACAGGGTCTCACTAAGTTCTTATGGCCTTTTTAAGTTGCTGAGGCTAGCTTTGAACTTGAAATCTACCTGCCTTAACCTCTGGAGTTGCTGGGATTACAGCTGTGTGCCACTATGCCCAGCTAAATACCCAAATGTTTTTAACATGCTGAATTGGATTCCATACTCTTAACTTTCTGGGATTTTTAAAAACTAGTTTAACTCAAATTACAGACAAATGTGTTTATTACATAAAAGAAAAAGATTGGGGGATGTGGCTCAGTGGTAGAGCACTTGCCTAGCATGCTCAAGGCCCTGGGTTCAATCCCTAGCACTAAAAAAAAAAAAAAAAAAAAAAAAAAATTTAAGTAGGACTCAGTGACACTTGCCTATAATCCCAGCTGTGGAAATTGGGAGGGATGAGGGTGCAGGATCACAAATTGTAGGCCAAACTGGGCAACTTAGTGAGACCCTATCTGTAAATAAAAAGGACTGGGATGTAGTTATGGAAAAGAGCACCCTTGGGCCCCTAGGTTCAATCCCAAGTACCACAAAAAAAAAAAAAAAAAAAGAAAGAAAGAAAGAAAAAAGTTTTACCCATGCCATGTCCTCAATAAAATGATTATATCCCACCTGGCTAAGCTTAATAGTATAGCATTTACCCTCTTTCAGTGATTTCCAGTGTTAAATTCTGCTTTTCCCAAGATGGTTCTATGATGTGAAGTTCTTTGCCAAATGTGATTGAGTAACATCTGATGGTCACTAAAAGGCAAATGAATCCAAGGAGGCAAATCCTGTTTTCTTTGGACTTCATAGCAGGTAAAGATTGCCTTTTCAGGTTATATACCTGAAGAAAATGAAGAAGCAGCATCTACTGAAGGCTTACTAAGGATGTCCTCAGAGGTGGCAGACTGTGCTGAGGTAGACATACTAAGCAGGTGTCTCTAATTCCTGAGAGACCACATCAGGCACTTTTTGCAGGAATAAATGTTCTACCTCCAGAGTAAGATATAAGAAGGGAAGTATGTGGGTTGAACACATTTTCTCAAACTGTAGAGTTTGGTTACTTAGGACAGATAACAGCCCCTCACTAAGACCAGCTAGCAAACTCGGCTCACCAGGTGTTTTTCAACCTCATTAGGTCTCAGCATTATATATGTCTGGTCATCAAAGAGAATTCTAGCTACTCATTTTGCCTTTTCAGTTTTCCTAAGATTACTGTGCATCAGCAATTTTAACTTATTTATTGACTTGAAAATAGTGTATGCCTAGGAAGACACTGAAGTCTGGAAACTAAATTTTTAGGCATAAAAAATACTGTGGTCAACTCGGATCAATAAAAAACTAATGCATTTTTTGTCTCAGATGACTTGACCCCCTTGGGTACTTTATGAGTTAATTCAAGGGCAGCTACGGACAAGCAATATTGTGATCTTGTTGAATTGCAATGTCATTGATATGTTTACCATGGTCCCTTTGTACCCAAGACTCTGACAAGATTCTAATTTCTCAATAAACTTCTTTGCAGGAAGCCTGAACAATCATGAATACTGCCCAGCTCTGGTTTCCTGCTGCTTGACACTTTGCAGAGCCTTTAATTGATCCCTGAAAATAGAACTGTCATGTGTGCTGGGAAGGGGGCTTATGGCTAAGGAGTGGGCAATTGCATCCTGAGGACAGGAACAAAGGGATCTCTTCAGTGCAGAGTCTCCATATTGACTTTCCTAGTTCTTCATTGGTTTGATGCACTTTATTTATTTATTTTTTAATCTTTTATTGATTTTATTTTTTTAAATACACGGCAGCAGTGGAATGCATTACAATTCTTATTACACATATAGCGCCCGATTTTTCTTATCTCTGTATATAAAGTATGTTCACGCCAATTTATGCTTTTATATGTGTGCTTTGGGTTTTTTTGCATTACAATTCTTAAGACACATATATATCACAATTTTTCATATCTCTGTTTGTATATAAAATATGTTGACACCCAATTCAAGTCTTCATACATGTACTTTGGATAATGATGCCCATCACATTCCACCATCCTTGCTAATCCCCTGCCCCCTCCCTTTCCCTCCCACCCTTCTTCCCTATCTAGAATTCATCTAATCCTCCCTAGCTCCCCCTCCCTATCCCACTATGAGTCAGCCTCCTTATACCAGAAAAAACATTCGGCATTTGTTTTTTTGCGATTGGCTTGTTTGATGAACTTTAAAGGCTACTTTTTATTATGTTAGTCCCCCTTTAGTGTTTCTCAGTTTCTTTCTTTTTTTCTTTCCTTCTCTCCCTCTCTCTCCCTCTCTCTCCCTCTCCCCCCCTCTCCCCTCCCTCCCCTCTCTCTCTCTCTCTCTCTCTCTCTCTCTCTCTCTCTCTCTCTCTCTCGATTGAACCCAGAGGCATTTAACCATTGAGCCACATTCCCAATGCTTTTTATACTTTATTTTGAGATAGGGTCTTGCTAAGTTGCTTAGGTACTCACTGAATTGCTGAGGCTGGCTTTGAACTCACCATCCTCCTGCCTCAGCCTTCTGAGCTGCTGGGATTACAGGTGAGTGCTCCACTCCCAGTTTATTTACTACATCAAATCTACAGTCCATTGATAGATCAGGACTGTCAATGTACCTATACAATCTGATTTCCTGCTTTCTCCCCGAAAACATTTGCTGCTCTGGTCTCTTCATAGAACACTTCTGCCCCCACTCCCCCCACACACACCTTCCATTGCTTTCCTTAGTTAGAAGCCCTTTTATCTCCTTTGCTCTGGGTCTAAGTCCTGCTGAAAGCCCAGCGCATATATTGACTCCAAGTCCTGATGCCACCAAGCTTCCTACTCTTTCACTCATAACCAACCAGAGCTCAACTTCTGGAATCAGATCTGAGTTCAATTTCCAGTGCCACAACTTATTAACTCCATAAACTTGAAAAAGTCTCTTAACTTCTGAGCCTCAGTTTCCCCATTATAAAATGTGGATAATAGGACTGAGAACTATAGTAAGTGCAAATGAGAATTTGCATAAATCACTTATTTTAGTAATTGCAGATAGCACTCAGAAATCTTAGTTGGTATTGCTATTGATATTTTATAGACTTTGAACATCTTCCATCAGATTTCAACCTGAGGTTGTTCAATTCAATTCTATTTCTCCAGTCTATCACATCTCGCTTCTTCAGCTCTGTGCCCTACTTTAGTAAACCAGTGTCACACTGTAAACTCACAGCTTCTGCCCCAGCACATGGGTTCTAGAGAGAGCCCAAGCTGATTGGCTCAACAAGTTCCTGCTCCTGTACCTCAGCTATGCCCTTTCTGCTGCTCCCCAAGATTTACTGGTGGTTCTCAGGCATGGATGATCATTACAAGCAACAGAGACTCTTAAAAACACTAATGCCTGGGGCCCATCTAGAGGAATTAAATCAGAATCCAGAAGTCATGGCCCACTCCTATAATTCCAGCAGCTTGGGAAGCTGAGGTAGGAGAATCACAAGTTCAAAGACGGCCTCATCAAAAATGAGTCACTAAGCAATTCAGTGAGACCCTGACTCTAAATAAAATACAAAACAGGGCTAGGGTTGTGGCTCAGTGGTCAAGTGCCTCTGAATTCAATCCTCGGTATCCCCCACCAAAAAAAAAAAAAAAAAAAAAAAAGAATCCAGAATCTTTCAGGCTGGGATCCAGCATCATTTTTTTGCTTCAAGATTACACATATGTTCCTAATTTGCAGACAAGGATAAGAACCACAGTTATTAAAGAATAATTATCTCCCATAGCAGTATTTCAAATCTTTTATCCATAAACTGACCTTCAAACCAAAGTCATTTCATAGGAACTATGTAAACTTGCTCCACAGACTTCTATACATTTCTGTCCTGGAAGATACAGTATCACATCTCCAACTTAGGCTAATTTACCCCTTAAATCTATCTCTTTTTAAATAAAATATTCTATCAGTCACCTTTTTTCCTTTATGTTTTTACTATCTCCCAATATGTTGGTTCTGCCTGTCAAATTTGATTGATGCTCAAGTTTTTCTCCATTCTAAACAACAAACTGAAACAGTTTTTCCTGCTGATAGAAAAGGAAGAACAGCATTCACTGATGAACTCCTAGGGACAAGCAGCATAGGTGGCATGCTGTTGCAAAATCCTGTCCATTCCTTACTCTGAAGCTACATTTTCCTCTCTGCCTCTTTGTTGTTATTGCTCCCCCATCTTATCAGGATTGAACTCAGGGTCACTAACCACTGGCCACATCCCTACCTTTTTTATATTTTATTTTGAGACAGGGTCTTGCTAAGCTGCTCTCATAGTTGCTGAGGCTGGATTTGAACACACAACCCTACCTTAGCTTCCTGAGCCACTGAGAGTACAAGCGTGAGCCACTGCTCCCAGCTATGCCAGAATAATTTTCCCAGTAATATCACTATCTACTGCAAGAGTCTTCAGTGACTCTCCATTACCTTTAGAATAAAATTTAAACCCCTCCCATCTCCATTTAGAATAAGTAGGAAGCCCTTAGAACCCCCTCCTACTAACCCCTTGAATGGAAGTTAGGGCTACTGATCTTTGGGTCCTTTTTTTTTTTTTTTAAGTATCCTACAAATCTTAATTTCTAAACAAGTAAATATCAGCCTTCATAACCCACTGAAGCAAAAACCTTCAGGAGTCCATATATATATATATATATATATATATATATATATATATATATAGTTGTTGATGGAATTTTATTATTTATTTATTTAGTTGTATGTGGTACTGAGAATCAAACCCAGTGCCTCACACATGCTAAGCAAGTCTTTACCACTGAGCCACAATCCCAGATGTCCTTTTTTTATTATGAAACTCAAAAAGGTCCTGAAAGCGAAAAAGTGAGATGACCACTGGGAATTATGCCTAGTGACTAGGACATTTCCTTCTCTGACCTCAGAAGGAGCCACTGTGAGAAAATTTTCAAACTGGGTATGTAACAGGCTGGTTATAGTTGGATTTTTGTCCATAAGTACAGGAAGCTTTGGTGGTGACACTTTCGGGCACCCGGATAGCACATTTGATGGTTGGTGGCTGGTGGTTGTGGTCTTCTGACACTGGTTTATTTATTTATTCTGTTTTGTTTATTTGTTGTTTTCTTTTGTCTTGTTTTTAGCTAGCATCCTTAGTTGTTGGTTTGTCTCAGGATGTGTAGTGAGAATAGTCTACTATTCTACTTACTACTGCTTCAGGGGCCCAGCTCCCGCTGAGACCACCTTCATGGACCATTATCAGGTCCTGATGGCCATCAAGCAGGGGGGTTTTGCACAGGTGAAACTAGCCTGCTATCTTCTCACTGAAACGGAGATGGCAGTGAAAGTCCAAACGAAGGTAGCTGAACATCCCCAATCTATCTGAACGGGATATGATGATGGCCATGGGACACTGAAGTGTGATCCAGCTTTTTCAGGTCATTGAGACCATGGAAAATATTTACATCATCATGGTGGGGGATAGCCACAGCACCAGAACCCAGAGGCTGGTGGCATGCAGGAAGAGGAGGCCTAGAGTTCAGATATCTCTCCAGTGTTATGTCTACTGCCATGAGAAGGGCCTGGAGCACCTAGAACTGAAGGCAGAGAACATCCTGATGGATGCCAGTGACAACATCAAACTCATTGACTTTGGCCTGAGCGCCAGGTTCACAGTTGAGCAGAAACTGAAGAAGTTCTAGGGTGCTCTTCCTGTACTTTGCTCCTGAAGTCACCCAGTAGAAAGAATATGAGGGCCTTCCCAGTGGATGTCTGGAGCCAGGGTGTTATTCTGTATTTTATGGTCACAGGGAGCCACCCATTAATAGCAATGACATTCCCCCGCATGTTTCCAAGGGTACATGAAGCCTTATAAATCAAATATTGATGGTGTATTCTATGCAGACATCCACAGAGCAAATGATGGGGTACCCATGTTTGAGCCAAGGTTAAGACTCTTCACCCATTCTAGTGAGCCACTCCCCAAATACCTGAATCTCACAATTATGACAATCATGTTTGACATGGGTTATGACCCCTATCATACCTGGGTGTCCCTAGCAAATCAAAACCACAATGAGGCCATAACTATGTATCTCATATTCCAGCACCAGATAACTTGGGGCGGGCTGCACGTTCAAGGTAAAGCCTGTATGTCAGGGGGTTGGGCCGCGCCCAGGCCCTGCAGATACTTCCATTGTCCACCCAAACAAGGAGTATCAGTGAGCCTGCCCTTCCCACCTTCCTCTTGCCTGGTAAGCAGCAGCTGACTGAGGTGGTCAAGCAGTCAAGGAAGAAGGGCAGTAGAAGTGCCAGCATGTGCCACCATTCATCTTCACTTCCTGCATTCAAGGACACCCACTTCCAGCATGGTCTCCCCTCATGATCTTGTGTCCCACAGGCCCAACCCCTGTACAATCCTCATTAGGTGGGTCACAGCAGCATGTCCTCCCAGCATACTTCCTCAGAACAATCCCCTGACAACCCAAGGATCACCACTTCATTCAATAACTGTTGTTACATGTCATGCTTCTGTGGGCTGAAAAACCAGCCTCTATCTCAGAGCAAAGCCTGTCCAAGGAAGGGACATCACCTTTGTCCTTGGAAAGACCCACAGAGCACTCCTAAGCACATTTCCACCCTGCTGAGAAGTTTATCTACAAATAACAGGAGAGATCTGCTGCGCCAGGTGTCCCTGACTCAGTCAGGCTAGGTGGGGATCCATAGCAACCCTCTAGCAGCCACCAATCAGCATGAGACAGGGAAATACCTGGGTTGCCAGATAACCCTCCCAGTAGTTTATGGTGGTTGATAACATGTTGGGAAACCATGTAGTTCAGCACGAACACCCTTCTTGGCTCAAACCAATCAGTTCAAACGAATATCCCTTTTGTTCTGACCAATCACCCCTACCCAACTTATTCCCGCCAGTGAATGTGCTAATCATGTTTTAGAGTTGTTATTTGATTTTCCCACGGTGTGTGATGATTTGCTAAGGGATGCTATGATGTATGTGAAGTCCCTGCCCTCTCCAAAAAAATGTATAAAACTGCTGCAAACCCTGGGCTCGGTGCCTCTCAGCGTCACCAGTTGCTGTGTGTGTGTGCGCGGAGGACCGAGCTAGCTCGCAATAAACACCTCTTTGCTGCTTACATCGATCTTGGGTCTCTGGTGGTCTTTGGGGGTCCCGAATTCGAGCATAACAGGCCAGCATTTAGAAAAAAAATTAAAAAGTGCTTCAATGGAAGGAGGGCAGAAACATGCTAGATTCAAAAACAGTGGTCCAACAAAAATGCAGAGCTGAGACAGATAAACCAATGGATAGCCAGAAGACCCTGAACCCTGTGGATTCTGACATCATGGCTTGGGCATTTGTTAGGTGTGGACTCAAATAGTTGCAGGAGTGAGGTGTGCAATCTGGCTCAGGCTTCTCCACACAGGTTCCAGCCAGGAGCACCTCTGGGTCCATCAGGAATATCTTCTGCCCCCATCTTGAGCCATTGTAAATAGAGACTCCATCCCCTTGACCTAGTGTAGATGGAGATTCTCCCCTTTAGCTAGTGGGGACTTGATTATGTTTGAGATAAAGTATTCTCCAGCCAGGTGTGGTGGAACACACCTGTAATCCCAGCGGCTCAAGAGGCCGAGGCAGAGGGTGGCGAGTTCAAAGCCATCCTCAGCAACTCAGTGAGACTCTGTCTCTAAATAAAATATATGAAAGGGCTGGGAATGTATCTCAGCCCTTGGGAATGTATCTCAGTGGTTAAGTGCTCTGGGTTCAATCCCAGGTACCCAAAAAAGAAAAAAAAAATTTTTTTCAAGATTTGTCTTTATCTCTACCAGACCTTAAACTACACTACAGAGCAATAGTAACAAAAACAGAATGGTACTGGCACCAAAACAGGCCAGTAGACCAATGGTAGAATAGAGGACACAGAGACTAACCCACAAAATTACAACTATCTTATATTAGACAAAGTTGCCAAAAACATGCACTGGAGAAAAGATATCATCTTCAACAAATGGTGCTGGGAAAACTGGAAATCCATATGCAACAAAATGAAATTGAATCCCTATCTCTCAGCATGCACAAAAGTTAACTCAAAATGGATCAAGGATCTAGGAATTAAACCAAGGACTCTGTGTCTAATAGAAGAAAAAGTAGGCCCTAAACTTCATCACGTGGGATTAGGCCCCAGCTTCCATAATAAGATTCCTATAGCACAAGAATTAAAACCAAGAATCAACAAATGGGATGGATTCAAACTAAAAAGTTTTTTCTCAGCAAAAGAAATAATCTGTGAGGTGAACAGGGAGCCTACATCCTGGGAGCAAATTATGAAAAATTGTGGTATATATGTGTATTAAGAATTGTAATGTTGGGGCTGGGGATGTGGTTCAAGCGGTAGCGCGCTTGCCTGACATGCATGCTGCCCGGGTTCGATCCTCAGCACCACATACAAACAAAGATGTTGTGTCCGCTGAAAACTAAAAAATAAATATTAAAAATTCTCTCTCTCTCTCTGTCTCTCTCTCTCTCTCTCTCTTTAAAAAAAAAAGAATTGTAATGCAAAAAAAAGAGTACATGTATAATGGCATAACTTGGCATGAACATACTTTATATAGAGAGATATGAAAATTGTGATGTATATGTAATAAGGATTGTAATGCATTCTACTGTTGTTGTGTATTTAAAAATAAATAAATTTTTAAAATTATTGACTACATGGAAAAAAAAGATTTGTCTTTGAGAGCTGGTATGCTTGCACACACCTGTAGTTCCACAACTCAGGAGGCTGAGGCTGGAGGATTACAAATTCAAAGCCAGCCTTAGCATCTTAACAAGGCCCTAAGTAACTTAGTGAGACCCTATCTCAAAATAAAAAATAAAAAGGGCTGGGAATGTGGCTAAGTGGGTTCAATTTATGGTACCAAGTAAATAAATAAATAAAATAATAGAATAAATAAAATAAAAAAAGAGCTGGGGATGTAGCTCAGTAGTAAAGCAACCCTGGGTTTGATCTCTAGTACCAAAAAGAAGAAAAAGAAAATTTGACTTTGACTTTTTTAATTTCATTTTTTCTTTCAGCTTAAATATTACCTCTTCCTACATGTCTTACCTGATGGGACACTACTTAAAATAGCGTCCCTTCTTCCTTACTGTGTATCCATTAAATTATCTGGAGTTATTTTATTCACATTTATTGTCTCTACCCTCCCAAGAAGTACACGCAACTCAGATCCACTTTCCCACTGAGTTTTGATGCTTAATTCCAAATTTCCTTTGGGTTACTACCACTCAAAGCTCCTTCATTGCTAAGGTGGTACAACCAGGTTGGTTCAGAATAGTCTGGGTTTTTGCAGCATAATTATTAATAGTGTGCTCACTTATCCTCAAAAGTTTCCCAACTTGAACAATAAATTATAGAATCACAGTCTTATCTATCTATCTATCTATCTATCTATCTATCTATCTATCTATGAGAACAGAATGCATTACAATTCTTATTACACATATAGAGCACAATTTTTCATATCTCTGGTTTATACACAGTATATTCACACCAATTCATGTCTTTATACCTGTACTTTGGATAACAATGATCATCACATCCACCACCATTTCTAACCCCATGCCCCCTCACTTTCTCTCCAACCCCTCTGCCCTATCTAGAGTTCATCTATTCCTCCCATGTTCCCACTCCCTATTCCACTATGAATCAACCTCCTAATATCAGAAAAAACATTCAGCATTTGGTTTTTTGGGATTGACTAACTTCACTTAGCATTATCTTCTCTAACTCCACCCATTTACCTGCAAATAATTGATTTTATTCTCTTTTATTGCTGAGTAATATTTCATTGTGCATATATGCCACATTTTTTGGATTCATTAATCTATTGAAGGGCATCTAGGTTGGCATCTCACTCCAGTCAGAATGGCAGCTATTATGCATACAAACAACAATAAGTGTTGGCAAAGATGTGGAGGAAAAGGCACACTCATATACTGTTGGTGGGACTGCAAATTGATGCAGCCAATATGGAAAGCAGTATGGAGATTTCTTAGAAAATTGGGAAACCACCATTTGACCCAGCTATCCCTTTCTTCGGCCTATTCCCAAAGGACTTAAAAATAGCATACTACAGGGACACAGCTACATCAATGTTTATAGCAGCACAATTCACAATAGCTAAACTGTAGAATCACAGTCTTTATAGCTTTGAATCAAAAGACCACCAGAGACCAAGATCGATGTAAGCAGCACACACACAGCAACTGGTGACGCTGAGAGGCCCCGAGCCCAGGGTTTGCAGTAGTTTTATACATTCTTTAGAGAAGGCAGGGACTTCACATACATCATAGCATTTCTTAGCAAATCATCACACACCACGGGAAAATCATAAAACAACTCTAAAACATGATTAGCACATTCACTGGCAGGAAAAAGTTGGGTAGGGGTGATTGGTCAGTACAAAAGGGTATTCATTCGAACTGATTGGTTTAAGCCATGAGGGGTGTACGTGCTGAACTACATGGTTTCCCAACATGTTATCAACCACCATAAACTACTGGGAGGGTTATCTGGCATCCCAGGTATTTCCCTGTCTCATGCTGATTGGTGGCTGCTAGGGGGCTGCTATGGATCCCCACCTAGCCTGACTGAGTCAGGGACACCTGGCGCAGCAGATCTCTCCTGTTATTTGTAGATAAACAACTTAGCAGGGTGGGAATGTGCTTAGGAGTGCTCTGTGGGTTTTTCCAAGGACAAAGGCCATGTCCCTTCCTTGGACAGGCTTTGCTCTGAGATAGAGGCTGGTTTTTCATTATTTCCAAGCCCAATGAGGACAGAAACAAAGGCACATTCATATTTTTTAAAAATTTTTTTTAATATTTATTTTTTAGTTATTGGCGGACACAACATCTTTGTATGTGGTGCTGAGGATCGAACCTGGGCCGCATGCACGCCAGGCGAGCATGCTACTGCTTGAGCCACATCCCCAGACCAAAACATTAATCTTTAATCAAAAACAGTTAGTAAAATATTTTTCATACACATAGTAGAATTCAGAAAGTATTTGGTAAATGGACTGGATAATAGATTACAATAAGATAATGTATGTGAAGAGACTAGTATAATATCTATATATAGTAAATGTGTCATTTTTTTTTATTAGTTGTGGATGGATCTTTATTTATTTATTTATATGCAGTGCTGAGGATCAAATCCAGTGCCTCACACATGCTAGGCAAGCACTTTACCACTGAACCATAACCCCAGCCCAATTTTTTTTAATTTTTAAATTTTATTTATTCTAATTGGTTATATATGACAGCAGAATGCATTTCAATTCATATTACACAAATAGAGCACAATTTGTCATGTCTCTAGTTGAACACAAAGTAGAGTCACACCATTGGTGTTTTCATACATGTACTTAGGGTAATGAAGTCTGTCTCATTCCACTGTCTTTCCTACCCCCATACCCCGCCTTTCCCCTCCCTCCCATTTGCGCTATCTAAAGTTCATCTATTCCTCCCATGCTTCCCCACCCATCCCCCTTATGAATCAGCATCTTTATATCAGAGAAGACATTTGGCATTTGGAATTGGCTTACTTTACTTAGCATTATATTATCCAACTCTATCCATTTACCTGCAAATGCCATGATTTTACTCTTTTAATGCTGAGTACATTTCATTGTGTAAACATACCACATTTTCTTTATCCATTCATCCACTGAAGGGCAGCTCAATTTTTTTTTAAAAAGTTCAATAATATTACCTTCCCATTTCTCAGAGAACTCCAAATGTCATGTCTCAATGTCTTTATTTAGTGACCATACTATACAATATAATACCCAAGTATGGACTGGTTTGTTTGCCTTTACTGAGTTTTTGTTTTGTTTTGTTTTTAGTTTATTGTGTTCCTTGTAGTAGATCAAAAGCTTTTTTAAAGCAGGTATCATATTTTATAGTTCTCCGTTCCACACAGTAGAACCAGTTCTTATTTGTAAACCAGTTGATATAAAGATGTCAATATTGATTGGATGTTTAATTTGCAGAAGAGAGAAATTTTGACAATGGTATTAGGTTATACCACAGTCGGTGACATGAGTGTCAAGATCACCTTCTGTGTTTTGAAATGCACATCTCCATGTTCTTCCAGGTAGCTTCAAATATCTTCACTCCTATTGTTGGTAAAGAGTGCTTCTCTTCTCTTCCGGGAGCTCAGGTCCATGACTGCACTGAATGGCCCGAGAACCGTCACCTCCAATCCCTGTGAATGGTGCGAACTTTGAATGGTACACCTCCAATCCCTGAAGTGGCTCAAACTCTCAGCCAATGAAGAAGTAACAGCCCACTCGCCTTGCTCCTCCTCATCCTGTGTTAAGCCCATAAATATCAACACCCTGGTCATGCTCTCTCTCTTACTCTCTCTCCCCCCTCTCCCCCCTCCTCTCTTTCTCCCCCTCCTCTCCCTCTCCCTCTCCCCTCTCCTCTCTCTCTCCCCCCCCTCCTCTCTCTCTCTTTCCCCTATCCTCTCTCTCTCCCTCTCTCTCCTCCCTTGTCTTCTGCAACTGGCTGCTATGGTCCTGCTAATAAAATCTCAGGTAAATGGTTGTTTTGGCTTGTTGAGTTTATGGAGTTTACGGAGCTTTTCCATCGTCCTTTACACCTATAATTTTCAGTAACTACAAGGATATTGGGACAATTGATCAAGTAATCTTTATACAAAACCACATTGCCTTTCAGAAGTAGGAGAAGAATGACTTTGGAATAATAAGACTTTGGTTTGAATTCCTTAGTTCTCCAACCTCCCCAATTTGCTTTCTGATCTGTAAAAGGGATGATACATGCCTCTGGGGAGACTGTAAGAAGAGTAAATGAGAAACACATATAAAATGCTTAGCATAGGACCTCACTCATTGCAAGCCTCAGTAACAACAGCTGTTTTTATAGTAGGCATTCTAGGCAGCTCCAAAGCTTGTTTCAATGCTAAAGGTGAAACTAACTAATGTAATTAAGTTCTCAAATTTTTATTTAAATCTTGTTTCTGGTGTCAATGACTAGGTATAATTCTTGTTCATTCAACAGCTTATCCTTTTTTTATTATTTCATTTTTCATTAATTTATTCAGTGCCAGATATACAATAAATGTTTATTAAATACTACAGAGTGAATAATAAGTGTCTTGAGAGAAGTCAAGATTTGGGGGCCTATGCCCTCAATGATAACTCCACATGAGCACAAAATGCCCTGTCATCAGGTCCAGGTCATTGTGCTGGATGCTTAAAGTGTAAACCCAGTCATATCACCTATCTGGAGCACAGCCAAGAAGACAGAGCATTTCTTTAAGCCTTCTAATCTATACCTACTCACAGCAGATGAGGGGCTCACACGTAAAGGGGAAAATCAGGGTCATCGAACTCTATTGCTCAATTTCCCTTCTCTACCCCTCTACTGTTTCCTGCAGACTCTAGCCTTACCTCCTTGTCTGCTATTTCTTCCCTCCAACACCCCAAACAGTTAATCACCTCCACCTCTCTGGCACCATTGAACAAATTTCTATTTCTGTTCAAATCACTTGGTTTTGGAGTTAATCTGACTGTGAATTTGCCCTCCACAAGGACTGGATCTATCTGTGTCTCATTCCTTATATGTCCAACACATGGCCTGACATTTGGTAGAGCTCAGTACACATTTACTGATGGGGTTCTTCTTTTTGTTTTTGTTTTGGTACTGGGGATTGACCCACTGACCCACATTCCCAACCCCTTTTTATATTTTAGTTAGAGATAGGGTCTCCCTGAGTTCCTTACAGCCTCAAAAATTTGCTGAGGCTGAATTTGAACTCTTGATCCTCCAGATCCAGTCTCCCAAGCCTCTGGAATTACAGGCATGCACTACCATGCCCGGCCAGATAGGGTTATTGAACTACCCCTTCCCTTTAGTCGGCTCTTTAAGAAATAACCCTTCCAAAAGACCTATTTGATAGCTCAGTCTCCACTTCCTTGTCCTAGACTTTTCTCTCTTTTCCCACAATCAATCTCTCACCAAGTCCTAGGGATTCAACCTCTAAAATATTTTCTGAATCTGTCCATTTCTTAGTGCCCTATTGCCTCCACCCTACGTAGACAGAATTATCTTCCCTTTGCCTATTTCCTGGTGCAGTGTCCTACCTTGGGCTATTTACCCTCTTGCCTTAGGTATTCTGCAGGGAACTTTTATGTTATTTAAAAAATGTTAATGACATCACTAACCTGCACTTTCAATAGCTTCCCAGTGACCTAAGTGTTGAGAGCCACAACCAAGTCAAGATGGCACCTGGCATTTTGCCAGAAGGAGTGGTTGAGAAGTAAGCCATCGAGCCATTAAGATGATGATAATTAAGTTAAGCTGTGTATAATTATTAAGATAATGACTGATTGCTATAACTGGATGATGCTAAATTGAAACAAGCTGTGTATTCAGTTGTGTATATAAACCTCTGCTGTCCTGCAATAAGGCGGCTCCTGCTACCTCGGGTGCCCAATACTTTTGAGTTCCCATTGAGTTCTGGTTGAGTTCCCATGGGGTTCTGGCAATAAAGTAGTTCCTGTTTGAACCTAGAAGTGGCTCGTGACCTCCCGGTTATTTGTGCCCAGCCAGACTGCGGCACCTGAGAACATGCTCCAAATTCCCTGCCCTGGTCTATAAGACTCTACATGATATGTTTTTATTTTTTTGTTGGTTTTTGTTTTTTGGTACTGGGGATTGAACTCAGGAGCACTTGATCACTGAGCCACATCTCCATCTCTATTTTGTATTTAATTTAAAGACAGGGTCTCACCCAGTTGCTTAGTGCCTCCCTAAGTTGCTGAGGCTGGCTTTGAACTCACAATCTTCCTGCCTCAGCCTCCCAAACCACTGGGATTACAGGTATACGCCACCATGCCTGGTTTCTACAAGATCTGAAGCCTGTTTTCCCCTCCTACTTTAGTTCATGCCACTCCCTTAGTTGCCCATTCTGCTCCTGCCACTAAGGTCTTGGGAATCCTGATCAGTTAAACTCTCTTCCACTACAGGACCTTGAACCAATTGTTTCCTTTATCTGGAGCATATCTCCCTGCTTTTCCTTCTTATTCTTCAGGTCTTCAAGTTCATACCTCAAAGTCACCCATCTCACCTTGCTCTCTCTCACAATATATGATTTTTAAAAATTATCTAATTATTTAATTTTTTCATTTGCTGACTTGCTTATTTTTTGACTCCCCTGTCAGAATATAAACTGCCAGTGAGTGGGGACCAAGTGTATTCTGTTCTCCAATGTGTCCCAAGTGCCTCGTACAGATCCTAGAGCAAAAGAATGTACTATACAAACATTCACAAGTGAATATATGAGTGAGTACTCTCACTAACTTTATTTTTTATTAATTAAATTTTATTAGTTAATTTTTAACTTGCAAATAGTTTGACTTCCCAGACTGAAGACATCTTTCCCTAGACCATGTCTCCTCCTGCCCCCAAGCTCCTGCTCTATTTCTTCTGCCAAAAAAGAGTAAGTTCTGTCTAGACTTCAGCCACCTGGATCGTAAAACAGCTCTCACTGGTATCATCAGTGACCTTTATTGTTAATCCAGTGACATATGCTCCCATTCTCAGCCCACTTGACCTTTCCACAGCCACATTTCCTAAGTTTTATTCTGCACTACACTAGTCCCTTGAGCTGCTCTAGTGAAAAAGTGTATCCTTGTTCCTCCTCTTACATACTTTTGTAGAATCTTGTGCTCCAAAACCAACCACTTAGCACAGTGCAATTAATTTATATCTATCTTATTTGAGAATTCTTGAGGGTAAGAATACTGTCTGTTTTGTTACTGTGATGACCTCATAATTCCAGGCATCCAAAAGATGTGTAATATTTGCTAAAATGAATGCATGAAAATGTTTCCCTATGGGGAGTTCACAATGTGAATTAACATGCTAATGTAAATTTCTACATAAAAATCAATGTGTTTAAATCTGTTTAACCCAGGATTTCCTAAACTCAGTTGCCCTTAACTCTCTTTGCTCTCCCAGAGCCCCAGCAGAATACCACCAAGTACCCTGAGGGACTCTTAAAACACATACATCGGGGATTAGTAGGTTCTCACTATTTCTCCAAAATTTTCTTTCCTTGGCTTCTATAACTCCACTTTTCTTGTTTTTTTCCACCTTTGTGGGTTATTTCACCCCAAATCATAGCAGAATAAACAGTCATTAGGGTGCTGACAACCACCAAGCCTGGACCAAACCCAGGTTTGAGGTCCCATCTTAAAATTTTGTGTATATCAAACAAAAATTATAGGAAAGCATTGTTTTGGACTAATCTCCTACACTTCTCAACAGACCCGACTAAAAATCAAAATGGAGTCACTCAGGCTAAAGTTCTAACTTAGATTCTAACTGAATCTAAGTTGTTCCTTGACCTTCTGAGAAATCAAGAGACAGAGGTAACAGCCAGGTTTCTAATTGCATAACAATGAAATTCCTGTTTTAATCCTTACATAAAAAAGGAAACTGGTATTAATTTTCTAGTATTTTGGCCTTCTTATTCCCCCCTTGCAAGGAAAGTAACTTTAAAAATGAGCAATTGACTCTTTCTTCTGTGTTTCTGTTTTCTTCACCCCTTTGCTGTCTATAAAATCAATCTCTTCTGTTCAGCTCATTAGAACACATTCTATTTTATGCAATGAACTGTTGCCTGGTTCTAGAATCTCAAGTAAGCTAATTAAGATGTTTAAAGTAAATTGTTGTAACTTTGCCTTTTGATCTATATGTCTATTCTATCTCATTAGCCTTTATTTTGATCACATCCAATCTCCTCCTCTTCTTTTATCATGTATCCTAGTATCACAAGCCACGCCCCTCCCCAGAAACTTAGGGGTCTTATCTATGATGCCTCTCATCTAACCCCCTGAACTAAATGGATCAACTTTATTTTAGAAGTATTATTTTTTAAGAGAGAGAGAGAGAGAATTTTTTAATATTTATTTTTTAGTTTTCGGCGGACACAACGTCTTTGTTTGCATGTGGTGCTGAGGATCCAAACTGGGCCGCACGCATGCCAGGCGAGCGCGCTACAGCTTGAGCCACATCCCCAGCCCTTTAGAAGTATTATAATGTTAAAATTTAACCCCTTTGTTTATATCCACTGCCATTGTCGTCTTCTTCTTCTTCTTATTATTATTATTATTATTGTTGTTGTTGTTGTTATTATTATTATTTGGTACTGGGGATTAAATCCAGAGTTTCTTTTTCAGTGAGTTACAGCCACAGTCTTTTTTGTTTGAGACAGTTTGGCTGAGGCTGGCCTTGAATTTGCAATTCTCCTGCCTCAGCCTTCCAAGTCACTGGGATTGTAGACATGTGCCACCACACCCAGAATCATTTCTTAAAAAAGTAAGAGGACCACACAGTTAGAAGGCGGTGTTCTTCTGCATCCCCTGTAGGACTTGTGCTGTTGCATCTCAGCACATCTCTTAGTACCTGGTTTTTCAATAAGTGTGATCATCCTTTGGAATTAGTCCCAGGACCTCCCCCCAGATATCAAAATCTGGGGGCGCTCAAGTCTCTGATACAAAATGACATAGTATTTGTATATAACCTATATACATCCTCCCAAATACTTTAAGTCTAGATTACTTATAATACCCAATACAATACAAATACTAGGTATATAGGTGTTATTTTGTTTAGGGAATAATGATAAGAAAAAAGTCTGTGCAAGTGCTGTACAGATGCTATTTTTTTCTCTAATACTTTATTATTATTATTTGTTCTACTTAGTTGTACATGATCTCTAATACTTTTGGCTTAAAGCAGTTGAATTCAAAGATGCAGAATGTGCTGATAGAGAGGGCTAACTTAAATGTAGAATAAATGACTGATAGATTGCAATTGAGTAAAACAGTTTGAAAGTAGAGGGGCTTTCAGAGAAGGTGAAAGGGCAGTGGTGCACGCTTGCCAGCTAAAATGCAGGACACCCCATTAAATTAGAATTTCGTGTAAACAAAGATTTTTTTAATGTAAATATGTTTCAAATATTGAATTTGGGGGCTGAGAATATAGCTGAGTGGTACAGCCCCTGCCTAGCATGTAAAAGGCCCTGGATTCCATCCCTAGCACTGGAAAAAAAAAAAGAAAAAAAAAATTGAATTGGGACAAACTGAAAAACGATTTGTTGTTTATTTGAAATTCTAATTTATTATTGTTTTTTGCAGTATTGGGACCTCATTCCTGCTATACAGGCACTAAAGTGCTGAACTGCACCCTCAGCCCTTTTTTAAACTTTGTTTTGCAATGGGGTCCCACTATGCTGCTCATGCTGTCCTTCAACTTGTACCCTGTAAGAGCCCATGGGGCACATACCTGGCGAGACTTCTCAAAGGAAATTATGTCTAAATTGAGACCCAAAGGGTGAGTCAAAATCAGCCAGATCAATGGGAGAGGGAGAATGAGAATAAAAAAGCCCAAAGGCAGGCTGGAGTTTGGCTGACTTGAAGTGAAAGTAGCTCAGTTGGCTGGAGAATAGTTATGAAGAAATATGAGGCTGTAAACAGGGAAATGGGGGCCACATCATGAACAGTCTTGTAGGTCAGGTAAGGAGTTTGTCTTTACCTGATGGCATGGATAGTCATTAAAATAGGTGGTCAAAACACGAAGCCTGCAGGGGCAAGGCAGGTGACAGAAAGGAATGTCAGGCAAGAGAGTGGGGACTGCAAAGACTGAGAGCACATGATTTCTTGTAAAAACCATGATCCTAGGAAAGGGTTTTAGGCAATGGGGTGCCATGTTCACAGTTTTATTTTTATTTTTTAAAAAATATTTATTTATTTTTTAGTTATAGGTGGACACAATATCTTTATTTTACTTTTATGTGTTGCTGAGGATCGAACCCGGTGCCTCATGTATGATAGGCGAGCGCTCTACCTCTGAGCCACAACCCCAGCCCCCACATTCTTATTTTATAAAAGAAATGAGAACACCTAGGAATGGAGCTGAAGCAGAGGCAGGAAAATCAGAAGGTAATCCAGGTGAGAAGGGAGGGTTTGAGATAGGATCAAGTGTAGCACAAGACAGGAAGCAGACTGTAGAAATATTTAGAAGGAAGAATCGAACAGCCCTTAGGGAATAAATTTGAGGTGAGGCTGAAGAAATCAAGTTTTCCTACTACTACTGCCATGGGATTCTATAGGACACAGTGAAAGAGATGGCAAAGAGGTCAATGATAAGAAGAATCAAATGGAAGAAAATAAAAGAAGTAAAAGGATGAGGAGCCAGGCATTTTGGCACAAGCCTATAGTTCTGGTGACTCAGGAGGCTGAGGCAGAAGGATTTCAAGTTTAAGAACAACCTTGGCGGGCTGGGATGTGGCTCAAGTGGTAGCGCGTGCGGCCCGGGTTCGATCCTCAGCACCACATACAAACGAAGATGTTGTGCCCGCCGATAACTAAAAAATAAATATTAAAATTCTCTCTCTCTCTCTGCCTCTCTCTACCTCTCTCTCTCAAGAACAACCTTGGCAACTTAGAGAGGCCCAGTCTCAAAATAAAAAATTGGGCTTAGTGGTTAAGCGTCCCTGGATTCAATCCCTGGTACCAAAAAACAAAAAGAAAGAAAAGAAAAGGAAAAAAAAAAAAGATTATATGGATCAAAAGCATCAGATGTGACCCAGGACATGGAGGCAGTTAAAAGCCTGAAAGTTCACACTGGAAATCCAATAAGAGGAGGCAGGTTAAACATGGCTAAGAATAGAAGGGGGAGATAAACTCACAAATCAACTTCTCACTCATGGGGGTCAGGAAGTTATAGATACAGAGTAAAAGAAATGAGGCGTAGGAAGAGGCTAATTGAAGAGGCTAATTGAGGGGTTTTGGAGCCTAGAAATCCGGTTAGGCAGAAAAAGAAAAGAATCATAGCATACTAAATAACTCATTTGTGAAAGGCATCTCTTATTATAATGAAGTTAGAGGTCTGGGGGAGGCACTCTGGCAGTCCTCTTTGATCCAACCAGTTTCAGCCAGCCCACCTAAACAGGAACTTCTGGACTTCCGGTATCCTGTCCTTAAAGACAAGCAAGATTAGGGCAGGGTAGAAATCCCGCTAGGCTACCCAAGCAGTGTAAGACCAGGGTGTGGTAACAAGCTGAGGAGAGAAAGCCAAGAAGCAACCTGATTTTTACCAAAGAACTTTTAAATGGTTCAGGAACTGATACCTGACTCATCCTTAAATTCTTTCCTGCAATGGATTCGGGAGCCTGGAAGGTCTGAGTGAAGTTCTCCTCCAGGCCTCCTCAGATCCCCACAAGGTAAAACCTTCAGGGTTTCCAAGGAACTCCTTCCTGCTTCATGCCTTCTCCCAGCAGAACATTAGAGGTGTAGTGTCTGGAGCGGGCAAAACTGACAAGACATCCGGATACTGTCTTTGGACATTTCTCAATGCAACAGCCCAACAGGGTCAATAAAGTGCCCAAATGATAAGCAAACCTCATCCTCCTACAGAGAGAGCAAAACAGTCAAAAATCACTAGGTATCTGAGGAAGTCCTCTTAATATGAAGAAGATAGTAAAAAGAACAGAAAAAGCAAAAAAGAGTACTTAAACCAGACTACACAAAAGCCTACTTCCTGTCTTCCTCTCTCACTTCCCTTCCTCCTGACTAATTTATTCCAAAAGCCTAGAACAAGGTGGACATCTGGGTAGGGGCTATGAGAACTGAAGGATGAGAATAGCTTCTGGGGGGTAGAGGACAATTGATGTCAGTGGCAGTGAGGAGTGAAGTTCTGGGGCCTAGGCAGGATAAAGAGAAATCCACACAGGTGTTGAGCCCGAACAGAGTAAGGAGGGCAAGGGCAGGAGGTGCAGGGGCAGCAACAGCAGCCTGGAAGAGCACATGGGAGTTAAGGAGGGCACCCCCAAGCCTGGGCAGGGCAGGGGTCTTTTTAACATGAAGGAGACAGCAAGGCAAACAGTAAAAAGGATACTTAAAACAGACTACACAAAAGCCTATTTCCAGTCTTCACGGCTTCCTAATTTATTCCAAAACCCTAAAGCAAAGTGAACACCCTTGTGGGGTTTTTGGAGCCTAAGAAGGATGAGAAGACCTGGGTGCCAGACACTGAGCAGGACAAGCAGGGTATCTGTCTGAGGGAGCAGTAGCAGCCACGTGGTACAGCTTGGAGATCTTCATCTGAGGAGGGTGAGGAGTCATCCATCCTCACAGTCGATGTGGTGTGTTAGAGCCCAAGTAGGGGCTATATGTGACAGTGGCCCCCAAAGGGATTATAGGTGCCCAAACAGATGAGGTGTGTCCTAGAGTGCAGGTGTCTGCAAGGGGGTCAAATGACATGAGGCAGTCCTCAGTGAAGGCCAGGTTGAAACAGCAAAAACAGGACATTGATTATATATAGGATGGTTGATAAAATAAATGCATATATTGAGGACAATGGGAGCCAGATTTCTCACTGAACAAGAAGAAATTTACAGCTATGAAAATGAAAAGAAAAACCGTGAAGTTGGGTAGATAAATAAATACAGATGCATGTGTGCATGCATTCACATACACATATTCCTTAACTTTCTTTTTTTAAGTAAATATTTTTAGTTGTAGATGGACACAATACCTTTATTTCATTTATTTAGTTTTTTTTTTTATGTGTGCTGGGCAATCAAACCCAGTGCCTCATGTGTGCTAGGCAAGCGCTCTACCAGTGAGCCACAACCCCAACACCGTCCTAGCTTTCTTACCAAGATATCTTGGAAACAGCTGCATTCCAATAGCAATGAACACCTCTAGAGCCCAAATTTTGGTATCTAAATACCATTCTCCACCAAAAGAAACCATGGATCCTTGGGGAACGTGGTTGACTCCAGGACTGAAATTAAAAAAGTACAAGATAAACTGGGACCATCTTGTTGGGTCAAAATCTAAATCTAATAAAGAATGCTGAAGAAATGTCACAAAGATGTAGAAGGGGCTTAAAGGGGATTCCCTCAACCAAATCTGAGCATCAAAATAAATAATGATATTAAAAAATTATAATCTACTAAATTAAATAGAATGAATAGTCCATACTGATATAATCAATATAAAAATCATGATAGTTGGGCTGGGGTTGTGGCTCAGCTGTAGACCGCTTGCCTAGCACATGCGAGGCCCTGAGTTCAATCCTCAGCACCATATAAAAATAAATAAATAAAATAAAGATATTGTGTCCCTCTTCAACTAAAAAAATAAACATTTTTTTTTTAAATCAAGATAGTTTAAAATAAATAAATAAATAAAGAGAACTTTTTATAGTAGAGTGAAAATGAATAAATTTAGAAGAAATAATAAAATTGAAAAATCACCACTAGGCAACCATCATAGTAATAATCATTCAGTTAAAAAATAAATAAAAAATAAAAAGAATGAGTAAAGTCTTGATGAGAAACAGGCTATATACATAACCTTAAAGTTCTTATCCACAAAATATATACTAATTACAAAATTCACAGTGGAAAATCCTAACAGACACCACTTTAATCAAGTGGTCAAAATTAGCATTCTCAATAATAGAACAAATTGAAATCAGGATCTACCAGATAGAAGGCAACAAGAATACAAATCACTTCTGTACTGTTCCTGCTTCCTCCGGGAAAATGTATGACCTGGATTCAATCACAAGGAAACTCAAACCTAAGGACATTCTATAAGCAACTGGTCTTTAAAAAAATATTTTCCAGTCGTGAAAGACAAGGAAACCTCAAGTAACTGTCCAATTTAAAAGAAGCAGTAAATGCAATGTACTGTTTGGATTGGATCCTTTTACTGTAAAGGGCAGTACTATTAAACATCCCTACTCTGAAAACCCCAAATCCCAAATGCTCCAATATCTGAAACTTTCTAAACACCAGCAAAGACACCCCAAGTAGAAGATTTCACACCGGGCCTTATGTGATGGATTGCAGTCAAAACTCAGGCACATCCAAAATATTGTACATTAACTTCAGGGCAGCAAAGAGTTTTGCAGAAAAAGAAAAATATCATAGCATACTATGTAACTCATTTGTGAAATGCATTTACATAGTCATAATGACTTAATAATCTTAGTGAGATTATAAAACTGAAAAATTTGTTCTCAGTCTTTTTCTATACCTGGGTGATAAAATTTCACTCAATGCTGCCTCTCTGTATTAGCCAACTACAAACTAACTTGGTATTTAAGCAAACTGCAAACTAACTTACATTATATTCTTGTAACAGATAACTGGGTCTCAGGCAATCACAGACTCAACTTATCACATCATGCCCATGTAAGGCAAACACTGATTGCAGCCAATAAGGTGGTTTCTTGTATGTTACTTCCGGAATCTCTGGCTATAAATATAACTTTCACGCGTGGTAGGGTAGGGTGTTCTAAACCAACTTTAGTTTGGCATGCTGCCCAGGTGTAGAATATTTTTCTTGCTCAAGTAAACTTTGTTAAATTTAACTTATCTGAGATTTTTCTTTAACAATTTAATAACCAAAATTCTGATATAATTATATTGGGAATGGTGGATGAGACATATAAACATATGGTAGTGGTGGGATAGGTGTATGAGTGTGTGTTTGAAAGAGAGATAAATCCTCATTTTCCATAATGAGTAATCCAATAGATAATGTCTTAAACAGAAAAATCAGCAGTAGCCATATAACTATGTTCTTTAAAATATTCTGGAAAGCCAAGCATAAAATAAATACGGTGGAAAACAAGAGAATCAGTTAAAAGAGTGGAAAGTGTTGCCTGTGGAAAAGCAAGAGAGAGGAACAAAGATGTACTATTTTTGGTTGTGTGTGTGTAAGTTTGTGTGTGTGTTTAAGTTTTATAGCATAGATTTTTTAAAACAGGGGAGGGGGAGAAGCAAAACTTTAAAAAGAAAAGCCTTTACACATTGGGAGAAAAAGGTTCAAATTAAAACTGTTGAAAACTTGTTTTGAAGGATCCTTTGTTTCGGAAAAAAATTTCCCCAGGCAGTCCTGGGGCCTCTACTAGCTGAAATCATGCTGTGGGGTCCAGAGAAAGGAGACTGGCCTCAATAAATCTGTTTGGCAAGTGTTAATGAAATTTTGAATATTTAGGCTTCATGATGTGTGTGGACCCTTTCTCAGAGCATATTTTCTTTTGTTTTATATGGAATTTTAACACATTTGATTCTACATGATATAGAAAGTTCTATATAAAAAATGTGAGACAGGTGAAGATCTTTACTTATGATAAACTATATTCATTATGCGTTAAATCATTAATTTCTCAATCTATAAAACCAATAAACTGCTGGGCATGGTGACAAACGCTTGTAATCCCAGCAGCTTGGGAGGCTGAGGCAGGAGGATCGTGAGTTCAAAGCCAGCCTGAGCAATTTAGCAAGGCCCTAAGCAACTCAGCAAGACCCTGCCCTAAATAAAATATTAAAAGGTCTGGGGGCGCTGGGGATGTGGCTCAAGCGGTAGCGCGCTGGCCTGGCATGCGTGCGGCCCGGGTTCGATTCTCAGCACCACATACAAACAACCGTGTTGTGTCCGCCGAAAACTAAAAAATAAATATTGAAAAATTCTCTCTCTTTCTCTCTCTGTCTCTCTCTCTCTCTCTCTCTTAAAAAAAAAAAAAAAAAAAAAAAAAGGTCTGGGGATGTGGCTCTGTGGTTAAGCGCCCCTGGGTTCCATCTCTGATGGGAAAAAAAAAAAGAACCAAACTACATAAATGTTAATGTAAAGTTTGTATTTGTCAGAATTCTTTTGGTTACAAATGGCAGAAATCCAACTTAAACCAATTTTTGAAACTAATTTAAATGAAACAAAAATGTAAACACCAAGTCAGTGGGTGGGGAGAGCTCATGCAAGCTGCGAAGTCCAGGAGGAGTAAGCTAGTCAAATGATGTTGTCAAGCCTGTCCCTCTCCTTCTCTCAGCTGTTTTCCTCTGTGCTAGACTCTTCATGTGGCAGCAGGGTGGACTCTGGCAGCTCAGGTTTACCTGGTTTTTAGAGTATTGAGATAAGTTCGAGAAAACTGCTGTCCTGATCACTCACTCTGACAAAAAGCTCAGGGCAGATTCTAACAGATCCAGCTTGTGTCCATTCCTAAACCAGTTATTAATTAGTCACGGAGACGGAATATTCTGATTGGGCTGTGGCCAATAGATAATGGTTGCAAAGGTCAGGTTAGCACTTTATAACTTGGGATGAATGGTGCAAATGTAACAATTATCACCTGCCTATGCAGATTAGGAGTTTATGAGAGAAGGGGAAGGCAAGTCTAATATAAAGCTAATAGAGCTAAAAGCAGAGTGAATAACAGAAAAATTGACAGGAAAAACTATAAAAATCCTACATAAAAACTTTGGAAGTACAGTTTTCTGGGACATTTGTTATATAGTAAAGTGGTTCTGAAAACTTCATTGAACCATTATTATCATTATTATCTATTTTTAAAAGATTTATATATGTTAAAAAACAAAACTAGTGGGGCTGAGGATATAGCTCGGCTGGTAGAGTACTTGCCTAACATGTACAAGGCCCTGGGTTCAATCCCAAGCACCACCAAAAACATAAAAATAAAACAAGTGATTGGAGAAGTCTATCCAGAATGACTTCTCTCAAAGTCCCCAGGTGGGTGATTTAGCAGGGACTCTTCCCTACTAGGGAAGATAATGTAGGTTTATTACAAGACAGTGTTTAATGAGAACCAAGTTAGTTGTTTACACATTAAACTCTACACAATAACTATGTTTTCATTTCCGCTCTCAAAGACAGAATATTGAGTTGGGTGGGTCTAAGGTAGAGCAATCTTCATGTTTTCATGTTAAGCTTGCTTGGCCAGAACATGCTACTCTAAAAATATACTCACTCTACTCATATATAAGATGTAAACACATCCTTCTTTATACATCTGTGTTGAATCTCTTTGGTTTTCTTTTGCAGTTTCTTCCTTAGTTGGGCGTGTGTTGGAACTTGCTCTGGGCAACACAAAGGACAGGCAGGTGCTTAGCTTGTTGATTTTCATGCTGACAGAGCTTGTCCCAGAAGATGAAGTGTTTCCCCCTTTACCCATCTTCCAAACATCTCTGATGTTAGATCCTCCTGTTGCTGCAGGACTTTTCAGGAGCTTCTGTTCAGAGTCAACTCTCCTCCCTGGAGCTGTCAGGAGTGTGGCCATAGTCTATGCAGTATGTCACCACACCCTTCCCCAAGTCACGACTATACTAGGAAGAAGAGGGGAGAAGAAGAAGGAAAGAGGGCTGGGGATGTGGCTCAAGCAGTAGTGTGCTCGCCTGGCATGCGTGCGGCCCGGGTTCGATCCTCAACACCACATACAAACAGAGATGTTGTGTCCACCGAAAACTAAAAAATAAATATTAAAAATTCTCTCTCTCTCTCTCTCTCTCTCTCTCTCTCTCTCTCTCTCACTCTCTCTTTAAAAAAAAAAAAAGATAGTAGAATGAATTGAATGTAACTTTCCTGTACTCATATATGAATTCACAACCAGTGAAACTCCACATTACAAACAACCACAAGAAAGAGATTCTAGTTAGAATAAGTTATACTCCATGTATGTCTTAATATACATGCACTCTACTGTCATGTATATCTAAAAAGAACAGATTTTAAAACTCCTTTGGTATATATAAAAAATTACAATTGCCTTATGTAACTATTTGATAGGAAATGAAACAGTAATACCCAAAGTATAATTCCTAATTCCAATCAATACAGATCTATTTTAAAAAAACACACAAATCTTTACAAAAAACAATCCTAGTCATGGAGGTTCCTTTGCACAGAGAATGTACGAGTTGGGAGGCAAATATCCATACAGTCTAGAGTGGATCCAGGGGGCTGGGACTGTAGCTCAGTGGTAAAGCATTTGCGTAGTATTTGTGAGACACTGGGTTTGATCCTCCATGCCACATAAAAATAAACAAATAGAATACAGGTATGTCCATATACAATTAAAAAATATATATCTTTTTTTTTTTTTTAAAAGAGTGGATTCACACCAAAAGAAGGAGATTGGGAGGGGAAGCTGGGGGAGAAGACAGCTTTATGGGAAGATGCAAAGTGTAACTGAACTGCACCTTGTAGCAGTGACCATGAAAGAAACCAGGGGCAGAGCTAAGGGTGAAATTCAGCAGTCCCACTAGAGGAAATTAGTGTATTTGTTTATGTTTCCATGGCAACCAAAGTACCCTAGAAACAGGAAATAGACCAGGTGGAGAAATAAAGAGAAGTACAAATCCCCAAATTATGACATTCTCAACTGGACCTTAAGGTAGCAGGTTGCAGAGGTTTCTAAAAACTCATCTTTATAGAAATGACTGCTTTTTAGGTTAAATGCTTTAAATATTTTTTTTCTGCAATAAAGGTATTTTGAGACATTAGGAGCTATCTCTGGAGACAGACACATACAATGACTTCATTTCAATCCTTTTTTGTCTGTTGGTTTTGTTTTTCCTCTTTGGTACTGAGTTGGAATCCAGGGCTTTGCACATGCTAGGCAAGCACAGCACTCTACCACTGAAAGTCTACAAAATAGATAGAAGCCAAAATGGAGAATTCACCTTTCTTCATCTTTTTTCCCCTTTTGTTGGGATTTCCTTCCACTAGAAATCCTACCTAGATCAGAGAAAAGTGGTGTAGCTATATTACTGCTGATACGTTGATATCAATCCACGCTTATCGGCTCAGAATTAAACTGTAATCTCCTAGTAGGAGCTATATATTTTTTTCACTTGCCCTACACACTTTCTGTGGTCATCCACCCTTCACTTTGCTACCAGAGTCATCTTACACAAACTCTTTAATGACACTTGGGTGCCTACAGATAAGGGACCAAACTATTGTTTTGCTTTAATTTTTTTTTTTTTTTGAGATATGTTTCTCTTTGTTGCCCAGATTGGTCTCAAACTACTTGGCTTAAGGGATTCTCTCGCCTCAACCTCCCCAGCAGCTGGGACCACAGGTGCATGCCACTGCACGTGCCTGGGACCATACTATTTGGATGCATTCAGAGCCTTCCTCAGTCTCTCCTTATATTCTCATATCCTATTATATTCTTCATCCTTTTTCTCTATCTATTCTCAGTCTCAATTCAAAATCACTACTTCCATGAGGCCTTTACACATCTGTTTCTCCCAGTAAAATGAAAGCTCCATGATAGCTACTTCCTATGGAATCAATTTTTAAATCACTCTTCCATCTTTTCCCTGAACCCATCATTCATTCACCATCTCATTAATTCTTCCAACAAATGTTTATCAATTGCTTACTCTATGCCAGACAAGTATGGCTGAATAATTCTCTTATTATAATAATGAAAATAGTTAAAAAGGGAATAATAATGTGCATTAAGCATTTGTTTTATATCACTTACTATGTGTTTTCCATTTTTTTATTTGTAAAATTTTGAAATAATTATGATACACAAGAATTTAAAACAATAGTACATAGAGGTCTGCTTGCCCTTCATGCAGTGTCCCCTGATGGTTACATCTACTACAGAAATGTAGTATAACCTGAAAACCAGGAAATTGACAATGGAACAATAAACCACAGACCTACAGTTTTTGCCATTTTTTGTATACATTCACTTGTATTATGTATGCATGTGATTTGGGGCAATTTTAAACTGTGTATATATGTGTAAACCCATCACAATTATAATAAGGAAATGTACTATCTCCACAGCAAAACACACTTGTGTTCTCTTTTATATTTGTGAGCAACACACATACACACAACACCATCCGTATCCCCTCACAAACACTAACCACTTTTCAATCTCTATAGTTGTCATTTTGAACATTGGGGATTTTTTTTTTTTTTTTTTTTTTGGTGCTGGGGATCGAACCCAGGGCCGTATGCATGCAAAGCAAGCACTCTACCAACTGAGCAATATCCCCAGCTATAGTTGTCATTTTGAGAATGCCATATAAATGAAATGATACAGTGATTGACTTTTTTCACATTATACATTTAAATTCACAATCCATTTTGGATACATTTTTGTATAAGATAGGCTTACGTCAAGTTTTCCCCCACCAACTTTTGCATATGGTCGTCCAGTTTCTCCAGGACCTTTGTTGAAAGGTTACTCTTCCTTCTTTCTTTTGCCCTTTAACCAAAAGCGGGGTTTATGGGGGTTTATTCCTGTTTGTGGGGGTCTCTTCCTGTGGGGGTTTATTCCTGTTTGTGGGTTCCCCAACCTGGATGCATTAATTATTGATCTTTGTGTCTCTCACTTGTACTGTCTTGATTACCGTAGTTTTACAGTGAGTCTCAGAGTGATTTCTTCAATTTTATTTTTATTTTTCAGAATTATTTTAACCATCCCAGTTCCTTTGCTTTCCCATGTAAATTTTAGAATAAGATCATGTATACCTACAGAAAATTTTCCTGGGATCTTAAATTTTAATAATTAAAAAAAATTTTGGACTAGGGTTGTAGCTCGATGATAGGGTGCTTGCCTAGCACTGTGAGGCACTGGGTTCAATCCTCAACACCACATAAAATTAAATATATAAACTAAAGGTATTAGTCCATTTACAACTAATACACACACACACACACACACACACACACACATATATACATATATATAAAGAATCCCATTTTTTTAAAAAATATTTATTTTTTTGGTTTAGGTGGACACAATATCTTTATTTTATTTTATTTTATGTGGTGCTGAGAATCAAACCCAGTGCCTCACACATGCTAGGCGAGCACACTACCACTGAGCCACATCCCCACCCCAAGAATCCCATTTTTAAAACAAGTTTTCTCCATTCCATTTATTTGTTTTTATTAACTTTTTTTATTACTTATACTATTGTATGCCCCATAAATGATCAGGAGAACTTAATTTTCTTTAAGAGTTATGCCACTTTTGACACAGAGGTTACCAAAAATTTGTACGTATTACCTTTACAAGTGTTCTTTAAATTTCATAGTAACCCAAAGATGCTAGTAGCATCTCCAGTTTATATGTAAGGAAACTAAGGTATGGGTAAATTAAATAACTTGTCTGATGTTTATAAGTGGAAGAGCTTGGATTTGAACCAAAGCAATTTCATTCTATGACACACTCTCTCCTTCTCTGTGCTATGCTGCTTCTCTTTGAATATATTTGTTTTATTCGAGAAATTTTTATTGAGTGCCTATTATGTATCAGGAACTATTCTAGGTGCTAGGGCTATAGCAGCCATGAGTGACATAAAATAAAGAAGTAAATAAAATAAAATTCCTGCTCTCATGGAACCTCATGTTGAAAAGGGGTGAAGAACTCTGGTATGGATGTAAGAATTATTGTTTTGTTTTTGTTTATTGTTTTGGTACCAAGGATTGAACCCAGAAGTGCTTAACCACTGAGCCACATCCCTAGTCCTTCTTAAGGGTCTTGTTGAGTTGCTTATAGCCTTGATAAATTTCTGGCTTTGAATGAATTATTGTTTTGTTTAAGCATTATTTTATTATTGAGTTTACATTAGGAACAAAGAACCTCTTAGACATAAGGGTTGAGATCTTACCCAAAAGGTACTTGTTCACTGGATATAACCATTCACCTGCATTCTACCAATCTTCTGGGGATGGAAAATCCCGCGGTTAGTAGATAAGACCTGGAAAGACCCAGGGAAGTAGTGAGCTAGTCCACCAAGAAAGGGGTCAGAGCTGTCTAGACATTAGCTCTTGTGTGGTAGGAAGTAACACCACACCTGCTCCTAGCAGGTATTCAAGGGACTGAGAAAATAGGAACATATGCAAAATGCCTGGGCATTTGTGCAGTCTCTGAGAATGGACTGTAGATTATTCAAACCTAACTCATGAGCGAGTTAGTTACAGAATGATCAGGAAATCAGTTTGTTTTAATTATTTTCTAAGAAACCTTTATTGAAGTGTACTGTACATAAAGAGCACAAATCACAAGCGTACACCCAGTGAATTTTCACTCGTGTAAACAATATCAAAGAAACAGAACATTACTGGCTCCCCAAGAGTCTCTGTGCCCCCTTCAGTCATTAGCTCCAACAACAATCACCAACTTAACTTTAAACACCATCGAATTGTTTTGACTGTTTTAGAACATGAGATACCAATGGATTCATCGAGGGGATCCTCTTTTGTGTCTGGATTCCTTCACTCCACGTTTCATTGGTGAGCTCACACTTCTATTGCAAGTAGTTCTAGTTTGTTGTTCTTGTACCATGTGGTACTCCACTGGGTGAAGATGCTCTAACTAATTCTTCCTATTGCGTATGAACACTGAAGCTGTTTCCAGTGTTTGGCTTTAACAAACAGTGCTGTTATTAACATTCTAACACATACAGAAAAAAGCACATTAGACATACTTCTTCTGAAATTGCTAGTTCCTAAGGGGTATGCATGATTTGATCTGTCTTAGTAGATACTGTCAAATAATTTTCCAAAGTCATAGCATTGTTTCAGAGTGCTTTCAAAAATGTTCTCTTGTTCTCTCTTTTATTTGGTAAATATTTTTTGGGGGAATTCTAATCTGCTTCATCTAACAGCAGCAGTTTTTAAATCTCTGCTTGGGCCAGAGAGGAACTGCAAAGATGGGAAACCTGAGGGAGGCAGAAACGGTGGCAGCTTCAGGATGTTCTTCCTCTCTGGATGCTGGTGGTTCTAATTCTGTTGTAATAAAGCACAATGTTCCCTTACATCATTGAATTGAAGTGTTTTCCAGTGAATGAGTCCAATTTGTCTCATCATTTCGTATATGGAAAGGAACATTGTATTTTTTAAAAAATATTTTTAGTTGTAGATGGACACAATACCTTTTGTTTTATTTATTTTTATGTGGGGTTGAGGACTGAACCCAGTGCCTCACATGTGCTAGGCAAGTGCTCTGCTACTGAGCTACAACCCCATCATAGCCTGAGACATAATAGATTTTCAGAAAATATTTGGGCAAGTGAATGAATAAATAAATAATGTTTCCAAAAGTTAGCAACTATGTATCAGAGACTGGTGTAGCATTGTTTGTTCATTATACAGGTATTAATCTTATGTCTCAAATTCAATGATCTGAACCCTTTTCTTGAATCTACCCCAATACCACGGGGTTGTATCTGAACTCTCTTGGGTGTATGCATGTGAGATCAGTCAGCTAGGGAAATCCACTCCCACAGAGGGTCATTCTGGCACCCCCCACTCATAAAAATCATGGTCAAAAATCAGAGGTGCACAAAGAGAAGATATGACAGATACGTCCATACAGTCAGAATGATGCAGTTGAGCCTATAACCGTTCAGTATGAGCACATGGCTCATTTACATACAGTATCACATTTAATCTTCTCAAAAGCCCTGTGGGACATGTTATTATGATTTTCATTTTATAGATAAGGCAGTTCAGAGAAGTGAAGTGAGTTTTCCAAGGTCACAACCGGTAATTAAACTTAGGTCTAAATTGGGGTCTGTCTAAATTAAGAGTTGGAGATTTTGATAATTACATGTGCATAAATAATTTAAAAGTTAAATTTTCCTTGGCTCTCAAGTGCACATAGTGCTTCTGCATTTCATTTCAAATAAGTTAAATACATTCAGAGCCTACTATGTACTAATGACATTTGCGTAACTTAAGCTAACATTAAAATGAGTTCACTTGTTTTAAATATTCCTTCAGCTTCCCTGGTTAGGAGGCAGCTGGAGCCTGAATGAAATTTTTTTCTGATGATGATAGGAGAGGTGGACAGGAACTTGAGTGAGTAGGTCTTGGTCAGGGTTAGGAAAGGTTTTCCAGAAGGTGAGATGAGCAAGAGTAGTAGAAAGAAAGGAAAATGACTTGAAAGGAAAAAGACAGGAAAAGTACTTTGAGAGGGAACCATGGGAATTCTGTCAGCACCTTCTGTGATTTGTTTAACAAGAAATATCCAGTTCTTAACAGCCAAGGAAAGCAGAATAAACCCGAGGCACGTTGGCAGATCCTGGCATCGCTGGGCTACTGAGTGCGTAAACACTCCAGGGTACAGTCGACGGGGCTGGCCACTCAGGCACAGTGCTGAGTGGCAATGAAGCAGTCTGCTGTGACCCTAGGCTGGGAGCTGGGAGAGGCTGAGCACAGCGCTGCAGTGAGAGGCGGAGCACTGCTGAGACGCTGTCCCACTGTCCCACAGTCCTGTTGCAGGCAGAGGACGGAAGGAGTCCTGGGGAAGAGGACAGAGAGAGAGAATGATTGTGTCACTGTTACAGGCTCTAACCCAGAAGCAAAATTCTGCTTCCTGGCCCTGCTGCCAGCATAGATAGTGCTTGGAACCGTCCCGTTGCCCGGACAGTTTCAATTCTTTGTCACGTACAGCTCATGCCCTGGTGTTTGGTTTTCTTCTGCCCCTCAGTTTCAGATGGCCCACTATGGTCCCTGCTCATGATTCAGACTGAAATAGCGACCTGTTTTGCATGCCTGTTCAGGCGGCATTTCAGTTCTTGTTTCTGTGAAAAGGATCTGTTAGGGAAGCAGTATGAAATGTCAGGTTCCGGTCTGGTATTCCCCGCCTTACCTACAATTTGTAGCTTGACCTCTGTGGGATTCCCAGTCATGCCCAGCACCCCGGCATGCTAAGAAGCCTGTCTGATTCAAAAGTTGCTAGAAGATGTGATGACATCACAGTCCTGTGAGATCATACTTTTCAACTTTGTCATTTTATATGGTCCGATTAGAATCCAAATTAGTTAGTCCATCCTATTCTCATTTAGGACATGCCTACTAAAGACACAGAGTTATTATCAAAGAATTATCCACTTTCTCCTGAAAAATAACTGAAGAAGCATGTATAGATGTTTAAAATGATTTGTTCCAGAGATTCACCTTTCTGAAAGATAGATAGTCCTTGTTAATATCTAACTCATATCTGTCTTAAGACATTTTAAATTTAGTCTTTCTTTTCCTGTCTTGGACATATATAGATCATGGTTTCTCATTTATGTGATCCCTCATTTTCTTGAAGTATTTTCCAAATATAAGACCAGTTAGTTTTTTTTGTTTTGTTTTGTTTTTTGGGGTTTTTTTTTGGGGGGGGGAGGGCAGTACTAGATTGAGCCCAGGGCCTCACACTTGCTAAACAAGCACTCTATCACAGAAATACACTCCCAGCCCACCCTTTCTTTCTCTTTCTTTTGAACCAGGAACTGAACCCAAGGAGCTTAATTACTGAGCCACATTCCCAGCCCATTTTTTATTTTGAGACAGGGACTCACTAAGTTACCTAGGGCCTTGCTAAGTGGCTGAGGCTGGCTTTGAACTTATGATCCTCCTACTTCAGCCTCCTGAGCCACTGGTATTACAAGTATGCACTACTGTGCCCAGTTTCCAGCCCTTTTTAAGAAAGTTTTGTTTTGAGACAGGGACCCACTAAGCTGCTCAGGTTGGCTTTGAATACTCAAGCTTTCAGCCCCAACCTCCTGAGTAGCTGTGATTACAGGCACACACTGAGCCCAGCTTATCACTTAGATCTTTATCATCATCTTGAGGATTTCAAGGTTCTATATAAGACATGGGGAACTTGATTTTTTTTTTTTTTTAAAGAGAGAGTGAGAGAGGAGAGAGAGAGAGAGAGAGAATTTTTTAATATTTATTTTTTAGTTATCGGCGGACACAACATCTTTCTTTGTACGTGGTGCTGAGAATCGAACCCGGGCCGCACGCATGCCAGGCGAGCGCGCTACCACTTGAGCCACATCCCCAGCCCCGGGAACTTGATTTTTAAGTATGGCAATTCTTAAGATTATAGTGCTGTATCTACTGAGAACTGTGTTTTTCAACTTTTCTGGCTATTACAGCAGGTCAGAGAGGGCTACTATTCCTTTCAGAAGTGGATGGCTTTACCCTTGATCTCACTTATTCATCCCTCCCTTATCTGAAGAAAAGCCCCTCTCCAGTTATCTATATATTCTTTATTGTCCACTTTATTCATAAAGCCTCTTCCCATATGTTCCGAGAAAATAGCCACATGAGCTGGGTTGGGGAGGGATAGGAGAGCTAGGATGTGGAGCAGTCAGTCAGAATCCATCAAGGACTCACCTAAAGAAAAAAATAAATGAACTTGAACAGTTCACAAAAGAGGAAATATATCAGGCTAAAAGACACGTGGGAAAATGTTCAACTTCACTAATAACAAAAGAAATGCAAATATAAAAAACCCAGGTACCATATTCACCTACAAAACTTGCAAAAGTTAAAAAAAGAAAAAAAAAAAAACAGTGATGATAAGCATGCAGTGCGGTGGCTGTCCCTGTGCCTGATGGTGGTGATACTAATCAATATGGATTTTAGGGAACTGATCAGATGATACATATCAATTCTATTCCTGTTAAATTGTCCTAAGAACATTGTGCAAAATAGGTATAAAGTTTAGTCACAATGATGTGGTGTTTTTATAAGATTGAGAAAGATGGGAACAACTTATATATGAAAAAATGCTCTTATTTAAGTAAAAGTATTATCTAAATATGGAACAATATGAGTATTATTTAATATTCTGGTTAAATCAGTTACAAAGTAGTCCCAAAGTAGAACACTAATGTGACCATGGAAAGATGTTTTATAGTTATAGTACCATGGGAAAATGCTTTTATTTCAATGTTAAGTAAGAAGAGCAAAATATAAAAATGTATATATATATATATATATATATATATATATAAATAATCTCAGATATGTTAAAAAATAGAAAATAGAAGAAAGGAATAAAATACTGTTTACTAATTTATTAAGAATGAATGATGAAGCAGGGCATGGTGGCATACACATGTAATCACAGCGATTTAGGAGGCTGAGGCAGGAGGATTGAATGTTCAAAGCCAGCCTTAGTTTTTTTTTTTTTTTTTAAGGGTTGGGGATGTGGCTCATTGGTAGAACCCCCCTGTGTTGAAGCTCCAGTACTATAAAAAAAGAGTGAGTGGTTGTCTTGTAATATGGAAATAACTTTTTTCTTCTCTTTCCCCCCTGTTTTTCTATAATGATATTATGTTTATAATAAAATTTTTATTAAAAAATAATAAGTGTTTCGGGCTGGGGATGTGGCTCAAGTGGTAGCGTGCTCGCTTGGCATGTGTGTGGCCTGGGTTCGATCCTCAGCACCACATACAAGCGAAGATGTTGTGTCCGCCGAAAACTAAAAAATAAATATTAAAATTCTCTCTCCCTCTCTCTCTCTTTCAAAAAAAAATTCTCTCTTCTCTCTCTCTCTTTAAAAATAATAATAATAAGTGGCTACAGTAATGAAGACTGTGATACTGGCATAAGAATGGATATATAGATCAATGGAACTATCAGAGAATCCAGAAATAAACTATTATCTTTAAGGTCAATTGACTTTCAACAAGGGTTTTAAGACAATTCAATGTGGAAAGAAGAGTCTTTTGAATAAATAAAGCTAGGACAAGTAAAAAATCCACAAGCAAAAGAATGAAGTTGACCCCTTCCTTATACTATATACAAAAATTAACTAAACTGAATTATAGCACTAAATGTAAAAGATTAAATTATAAATTCTTTTTTTGTTGCTGTTTTTGGTACTGGGGATTGAACCCAGGGACACTTTACCACTGAGCTACATCCCCAGTATTTTTTACTTTTTATTTTGAGATAGGATCTTACTAAGTTGCTGAGGCTTGCCTGGAACTTAAGATCCTTGTGCCTCAGTGTCCCAAGTTGCTGGGATTGCAGGTGTGCACTGTGGCTAAAACCATAAACTTCTTAGAATAGAGCATAGGAATAAATCTTTATGATTTATGTCAGGGAAAGCCTTCTTAGATATGACATCAAAAGCACAAACAGAGCTGGGGATGTGGCTCAAGTGGTAGCACGCTCGCCTGGCATGCGTGCGGCCCGGGTTCGATTCTCAGCACCACATACAAACAAAGATGTTGTGTCCGCCTATAACTAAAAAATAAATATTAAAAAATTCTCTCTCTCTCTCTCTCTCTCTCTCTCTCTCTCCTCTCACTCTCTCTTAAAAAAAAAAAAAGCACAAACAACAAAATAAAAAGGAATAAATTGAACTTCATCAGAATTACATACTTTTGTTCTTCTAAAGACATGTCAAAAAAAGTGAAAAACAACCTAAGGAATGTGGAAAATATTTGCTAATCATATATATAATAAAGAGCTTACATCCAGAATATATAAAATACTCTAATACCTCAACAATAAAAAGGTAACATAATCCCGTTGTAAAACAGGCAAATATTGGGCTGGGGATGTGGCTCAAGTGGTAGCGCGCCCGTCTGGCATGCGCGCAGCCCGGGTTCGATCCTCAGCGCCACATACAAACAAAGATGTTGTGTCTGCCAAAAACTAAGAAATAAAATATTTTAAAAAAAAAAACAGGCAAATATTTGTATAGGCATTTCTCAAAAAAAGATATGCAAATGTCAAATAAGCACTATTTATTTCCTCCTGCTATTGTAGTGACTTAAAACAATACAACTTTATTATCTTATAGTTCTGGAAGTCATGAGTCCAACATGGTCCAACGTGGGTAGAAATGGAGAGTGATGCTAACAGGCAGATGGTTTTCTCAGGGGGTTGTGAAAATGTTATAAAATGTATCGTGGTGATGTTTACACAACTGTAAATAAACTAAAAGCCATTTTGTATGTACACTTTAATTGGATGGATTACATGGCATATGTAATTAAAGCTATCTTGAAATTGTCAAGTGGGTTGGGGGGGGTAGCTTAGTAGTAGGGTGCTTGCTTGGCGTGCATAAGGTCTGGGTTCTGCCCCCAGAACCACACACACACACACACACACACACACACACACACAGGACAAATGAATCCTAAGTAGGGTGTCATATCACTTTAACCAAAAATCCAACTCAAAGTGGCTTAAAGGGAATTTATTGGCTCATTTAACTGAAAAGTGTAGAAGAAAAGAGCTCCCTTAGGACAAGCAGAGCCCAATTGTCTCCCCCCAGCCAGGAGCTGGAGCTCCAAGTAGGCAGCCTGCTACCTGATTAGGGGAGAGTGGTCCATTCAAGGTAATCCTGCAAGCAAAGAGAGGCAAACAGAAGGGCAAGTTCAAAGGTAAATATCAGAGAGTGTATGCACCAGTCATAGGCGCATTCTAGGGAAGCTGCAGCATTCCTCAAACTGAGACTTCAGAAAACCAGCTAAGAAGAGCTGGAGACGCAGCTTAGTGGTACAGCACTTAGCAAGCATGAATGAAACCCTAAATTGGATTTGTCGGGTGGAAGTGGGGAGAAAAACAGCTAAGGACAATCATAAAGACATTTTATAAGTGTTTTGGATTGATTACTGTTAATTACAGGATTTCTTTAAGTGTGCCCTTAAAAATGTCCTAAATTTAGATTGCAGTGATGATTATACAATCTTGAAATAACTAACATTGAAAACTCCTATTTAGTGATCCACTAAAGAGAATGAAATTAAATGTGAACTGAAGGCCAGTACAGTGGCCCACACTTGTAGTCCCAGTGACTCAGGAGGCTGAGACAGGAGGATTGCAAGTTCAAGGCTAGTCTCAGCAACTTAGCGAGACCCTCAGCAATTCAGTGAATCCTCTCTCAAAATGAAAAGAAAAAAAAAAAAGAGGCTGTAAGGCTAGGATTATGGCCAGGATTGTGGCTCAAGGCTGGGGTTGTGGCTCAGTGATACAGCGCTTGCCTAGCATGCATAAGGCATTGGGTTAGATTCCCCAGCACCAAAAAAAAAAAAAAAAAAAAGGTATTTTGGTCATCTACAACTAAATATATTAAAAAGAAAAAAAGAGGCTGTGGATATAGCTCAGTGGTAAAGACCCTTGGGCTCAATTCCCAGTACCGGCTTCAAAATGTGCCCAAGATGCCCCAAGGTAATAAATGAGCTTCAGTATTTTCCAGGAGTTTAGATAAATTACCAAAAGAATTTGTAGGTGTACTCATTATTCACCCTAATCTGTAAGAAATTTGGAGTATTTGGGAAAGAAAGGGGAGAAGATTTCACACACCAATTTATTGAAAGTGGAATGGGTAGGACGAAAGTGAAAGGAATCTTCCTGGAACCCTTAGTAAAATTAAGTCCATTTCCAAGAACATAAATTCTGCAAGGTAAGGACCTCGTCTGCTCATCCACAAGTGCATTCTCAGTTCCTAGAACAGTGCCAAGCCCATTACAGGACCTTGAATTGCTATTTAAGACTGAGAGTTGATACTTTTTGGTTGACCATGGAGAAAGAAACCTGATGCACCATGGAAAGTACGGAAGTAATGCTACAAAGTGAAAATCGAACAAAAAGTCTTAGGTAGAGTTTGGGTTTCTTTCTTTCTTTTTTGGTAAATTTTGGTTTTGATTTTTGTTAAATGCTTTTTATGTATCTGTTGAGATAATCATATAGTTTTCCCCATGATTGTATTAACAAGGTGAATTGCATTAACTGATTTTCAAATGTTAAACCAATCTTGTGTTCCTAGATTAAATCCACTTTGAAATGCCATATATTATCCTTTTTACATATAGCTTTTGGTTCAATTTGTTAAAACTTTTTTTTTAAATGATGAATCCATCTGGGCCTTAAGGGAAGATTTTCAATTACAAATCTCAAATAGCTATTTACTAAAATAAATAGTTTAATTGATATAGGACTATTAAGATATTTCATCATAAGTCAGTATGGTCATTTCCACTTTTCAAGGTATTTGTCCATTTCATCTAAGTTGTTAAATTTTCATTGATATAACTGGATGTGGGGATGCACACTGGTATAATCCCACCCACTTGGGAAGTTGAAGCAGGAGGTCCCTCAAGTTCAAGCCCAGCCTTGAAAACTTAGAGGGACACTGTCTCAAAATATAAAATTAGACCTCAGTAGTAGAGCACCCTGTGTTCACTCTGCAGTACCAAAAAAAAAAAAAAAAAAATTATCGATATAAAGTTTTTGTAATGTTCTCTTCCTGACATCTTAATGTCTATAGAAACAAATGTGATGTTCTCTCTTTATTTTTACCCCAAACTAAAACAAATAAGGTCCATACATTGCCTTGGGCATCCATACCTCTTAGGTTTCCTCTGCATATCTTCCCTCCATCCCCAACCATTGAGGATCAGTTTCAGATTTAAATAGACCTGTGAAAAAGAAAGGTAGATTTCAGAAACAATAAAGGACAATGCTGACTTCAGGTAGAATTCTGGAAGAAATTTGTGAGCAATACAAAAAACTTGGTGATCCTGAAAGCTGTCACACATTCACTAAGAACAATTGTGCTGAACTTAATTTCCTGATGGTTACAGTATCTATTGCCAGTGCTTAGTGAGGCCAACTTTGTACCAAACATCGGTCTAAGAGTACAGACAACACAGTGGTTAAAAAACAAACAAACAAACAAAAAAAACCAGACATGCTCCTTGCCCTTACTATGTAGGGAGAGCGATAGTCATCAAACTAGTGTGTACATGAGTAATTATATAACTACAAACAGTGATAAGGACCATGAAGGAATAGAAAAGATGGCAGAGCAGGCTAGGAACCTAATTTATATTTGATGGCAGCAGCAGGGAGGAGGGTGGTCTAAGAAAAGCCTGTAAGAGGAGCTCACGTTTAATTTAAAGGTGGGTAAGGGTTAACCAGAAAAGCCATGGGAGAAGGGTGCTCTGGGCACAGTGAAGAACAGGGACAAAGACCTGGGGTCAAGGCAGGGTGTGGTGAATCTGAGGAACTGAAAGAAGGCTGATGTTGCTGGAAAGTGGTGGGAGAGTGAAGCCAACTGGGGGTGGAAAAGTGAGAGGACCCAAATTAGGTAAGCTTGAAAGGCACAGCAAAAAGCTGGGCACAGTGGTGCATGCTTATAATCCCAGTTACTTCAGGGGCTGAGGCAGGAGGACCCCAAGTTCAAGGCCAGCCTCAGCAATTTAGGGAGGCCCTAAGCAAATTAGTGGACTCTGTCTCAAAATAAAAAAATAAAAAGAGCTGAGGGCTGCAGTTGTGGCTCCAGTGGTAGAGTGCTTGCCTAGCATGTGTGAGGCACTGGGTCTGATTAAAAATAAATAAAAAACATAAAGGTATTGTGTCCATCTACAACTGAAAAATATTTTTAAAAAGAAAAAAAGAAAGAAAGAAAGAGCTGGGGATATGACACAGTGGTAAAAGCCCCTCTGTGTTAAATCTCCAGTGAAATAAAGTTTACTCAAATACCCCCATGTCTTATTTAGAGGCAAGGGAGGGATGGGCTTAACCTGAGACACTGGACTGATTGTAAAAGCAAATTTAAGGTGGAAAATAATAGGATCCTACTCGACATTATTTACCTGTACGTAATTTATTTACAAATATGCATAAAGAGATCTATGGCAGAGTATCCAAACTACTAGTTTTTTTGTTTTGTTTCTGTTTTTGTTTTTACAGTAAGCAGGACTTCTGTTGAGACATCTGGGTGCTAGTCAACACTTCCAGTGGAATAAGCACTCTAATGAGAAACACCCACAACATTTTGTATACACATTTGTGCCATTCCCCAGTGGCTGATCTCACACCTTGCTTTCATAACTCAATCCCTAGCATTACAGTTATCAGAAAGAAAGCCTGTTTTGGAGACAGGCCTCGTAGTTCAAATACCAAAGCCAGACTGCCTGGGACCAAATTCCAGGCCCACCACTTACGGGCTCTATTAGTTACTACAGTTCTTTCTTTTCATCTGGAGAATGGACACAATGAAAAATGTCTACATCTTGGGGTTTGTATGAAAGGTATACTAAAGGAATCCCTCCATAAGTATTGGCTATTAAAATTATTACTTGAACCATAGAAATTGTTCCATAATAATTGTCATAATTGGGGCTGGAGATGTGGCTCAAGTGGTAACGTGCTCGCCTGGCATGCTGGATTTGATCCTCAGCACCCATAAAAATTAAATAAAGATGTTGTGTCCACCGAAAACTGAAAAATAAATATTAAAAAACTCTCTCTCTCTCTCTCTCTCTCTCTCTCTCTCTCATCTTTAAAAAAACAATTGTCATAATAGAAATTAAACAAATAATTTTTAAAATATTTGTTTTCAGCTTTCTGGAGTTGTAATTGAAATAGAAATGGTATATATTGAAAGCGTGTAGATTTAGTTGTTTCATAATGTATATATACTTCAAAATATCATTTATACAATACAAACAATCTTTTAATTTTTTATATTTTTTAAAGAGAGAGAGAGAGAATTTTAATATTATTTATTTTTTTATTATTATTATTTTTTTTAAGTTTTTTTTTTTTTTGGCAGACACAACATCTTTGTTTGTATGTGGTGCTGAGGATCCAACCCGGCCGCATGCATGCCAGGCAAGCGCGCTACGGCTTGAGCCACATCCCCAGCCCCAAACAATCTTTAAATTTAAAAGAAAAAATTTTAAAGTGAAAAAAAAAGGGGGGACATGGCAAAAATGTTGGCTTTTTTGGGAGGGTGTGTGCTGGGCATTGAAACTAGTTCAACCCCACCCAGGTCGGCATGATGTGCACATGCTCTGCTACTCCCTGAGCTACATCCCCAGCCCTTAAAACAGTATTCTTCAAATGAAAAATGTAAACACACAAAGCAGCGATAGCCCTGTCTAGTAGTCTTAATCTTTGTTTCACAACAGATACTCCCAATGTAAAATAATTTTTTTTCATTTTCATTGACATCAGTTGAATTACTAAAAATACATACAAAAGCATCAAGTTGGGCATTAGAATACATGTTGCTTTACGGAGGCTCATTTCCTTTTATAAAGCGTGTCCTGACTCTGGTTTTACTGTTGAAATGGATAACACTTCTGAAAATTCAGACTTTAGATCACTTTCTAATTTCACTTCAGTGTTCAAGTGCTCTCATCTCCTCTCTGCATTTGTTCTGTTGAAGTATTTGCAAATGACTGTAACCCATAGCAAATGTTCAAATACTAAAAAAAGCCAATAAATGTTGAGTAGCATTCAAATAATGGAACATTGGGATTTCCTGGCAGTACAGGAAGTCCCAATGTTACATTATTTCAAGAATCCCACCTTGAAATTGCCAACTTAAGTTCTCACTTTGCCTCCAAAACTTATTTGTTGGATTAGCACTCATTAGATTTCTATAAAATGTTCATATAAACTCATTACTATTTACTTTGTTTGCAAGGAAACTTGCTGTCATCAGTAGTCAGGGTCACAAACACACATCTCACACGGCAGTGAAGGTAAATCAACATTGATGAGCTCATGCCAATCAAGACATTAGAGCCAATTTTTATAGCCTCCATGAGTCCATCATCTTTTTGTCAACCCAGTGACAGTCTGAGCAGGACACGGATGGGTATTAGGAACTAAGAGGAGATGAGATTGGATAATTGGCATGGATGAGGACTCTCAGAAAGGAGGGAGGGCTCCAGGGCCAAAGGGACCTGCTTTTGTGCTTGAGAAATGATGGGGAAAGCGAAAGGGGTGGCTGCACCAGTGACGACACCAGCCTGCCCTAGAAACATTAGTGATATTTCATCGACATTTGCTTGGGTAACTTTCTGTTGTCACTGGGAAACCAGTGGGACTTTCTCCTTCAAGATGAACCCAGCCCTTGCTCTTATCACTTTCACTTGTTCCCTGGAGGCCATGGCTGTGCGTAGAAAGTGCACTGCTTCTGATGAGGGGACCATGTTGACGCCATGGGACAGAATCCCAGTGCCCACAGTTCAGGGGCTCACAGGGTCTCGTGTTGGTTGGTTGGTGTGACTCAATTTCACTCTTGGATCTTTCTCCTCCTCACTCCATATTTTCTTCTTGAACCATGGAAGTCTTTCAGTAAGCTGAGATATTGGGCGAAGTCCCTTCCTTACCCGGTTACCCTGACTTCAAACTCACAGTTCAAGGCTGAGCTATTCATACTCCTCTGATCACTGGAGTTGCCAAATCCCTTTTTGTCTGGGCTACTGGTTTTGTGGAAACTGCTCCTCCACCTTCATGCTCATCCAAAATTAGTGATTAAATAACCTAATGAACATCCATATAATGGATTACTAGGTAGCCTGTGCAGAGAAGAATGCAGATCTATGTATGCACTGATGGGGTAGGTAAAAGGGTGGAGCTTGGGGTCTAGCTCAGTAGTAAAGCATACGCTTAGCATGCCTGAAGGCCTGGGCTCAATCCTCAGCACTCTCAGAAAAAGGAAGTCACTGTGTGTATGTGTGCGTGCATATGCACCTATGTGTTTCTAACTGCATAGAAATAGCTCTAGAAAGACAGGCAAAACTCTTTTCTTTTCTTTTTTTTTTTTTGTACTGGAGATTGAACCCAGGGGTGCTTAACCACTGAACCACATCCCCAGTCTGTTTTTTTGTTTTGTTTTGTTTTTAATATTTTATTTAGAGACAGGGTCTGGCTGAGTTGCTTAAGGCCTTACTATATTGCTGAGGCTGATCTTGAACTCAGGATCCTTCTGCCTCAGCCTCCCAAACTGCTGGGATTAGAGCCACAGACTACCGCACCCAGCCCAGGGTAAACTCTTTTGACTTTAATTAGAATACATATATGACTAGAATGAAATAGTAATTTCATCTTTTACTTTGATTCCAAATTATTTTACTTTGCATATATTACTTTTGAAATTCAAAACCAAATATTGAAAACCCCAAAACTTCACTCTGGATGGGTGGTAGCCCTGAAGAAAATTCCCTAAATGTGACTTTCTTCCGTTCTTGACCGAAGGAGTTGACCTGGGTCACCTGCACTGTGTAGGTACAGGAATAAGTGCTGAGGAGTTAGACCTGAAGAGAGCATCTTTGTCTTTTAAGGATGCAAATTTTAGAGGGGAAAAGAGGCCCAGAACAAGGAAATACAGTGTGGTGTTATAAATGCCTCAGAGCTACAACTGGGGGCTAGGAGAATGAAAATATTAACATGGCCATCCTTCTAGGGACAATGGGGGAGCGGGCCCAGAGGAGCAGCCTTTATTTTCCCTATTAGTTTATTATTATTTTTTTTTAATTCAGAGAAAAGTGGAAATTTGCAAATCTACCACCTAAATTCAACAATTGTTAACATTTTGCCATGGTGAACTATTAGGTAATGCCAATAAACAAATGCTATCCCATTCAAAAGTTCATCCCTAAATTTTTAAACATAATTTATTTTTGGAGGGGTACCGGGGAATCAAACCCAGCTTTTTTTTAATTTTTTGAGACAGGGTCTTACTTTTTGCTTAGGGCCTCCATAAGTTGCTGAGGCTGGCCTTGAATTTGTAATCCTCTGGCGTCTGCCTCCCAAATAGCTGGGATTATAGGTGTGCACCACTGTACCAGGCCTAAGCTTATTAACTTCTAATAACGACATTCTCTTACACTGTGGACATTCTCCACAATGCTATTATCAAACATAAAAATTAATGTTAATCCCTTTTAATCATCTAACAGATAGTCCATTTAAAAATCATCCCAATTTCCTTCTATACCTGCGGGCAATGAACTGACATCATTACAGGGTTTGACAGAAACCTCTCCCACAATAGCGTGGAAACCCAACCAGCACATTTATGAGCCACAAGAAGATCCCTCAGTGTTTTTCATAGGTTGTTTTTCTCACAGTCCAGGATCCATTACTGTGCTTTGTAAAAGTGAATTTGGTTAAGTGGAACCATGTTTCCCAGAACCCCCTCCCCTGAATGATTTCAGGTTAGACTTCGCCAAAAGAGGAATTTGCATACAATCTGGAAGGCAGAAATGAAGCAGCAAGTATTATTCCCTGAAGGTCATTGTGGTTAGATGAGATGACAGAAGCATTGATGAGCATCTCCTAGCTGTGCTCCCTGATTAGTGTCCAGAAACTTTCAAATTGTTGACCCAGTTGTCCACAAGTGGCCCCAGACCTACCACCAGATACTTGGTAATGGACCCATGGAGGTGGCGGCCACACAGACCCTCCAGAGCTTTCCTATCGTAGTGCCCTGTCAGTGGCTAGAAGTGTTTGACTTCCCACATTGGTGGTTCCTTTTCTGATGCTCAGACTGCTCTCCTGCCCTTCACTTCCCCAGTGCCTACCACAATTATGTAAGGTATTATCCTATAATAAATTCCTTATCTCATGGTTCAGAGTGGTTCTGCTTCCCTGATGGAGACATTTATTGGTACTGGCTGTGGTTTCAGGGCAAACTCTTAAGGATGAGATTCCAGATCTTATTCTCTGAATCTGATTAAATTTAACTGCATAAGTGCTTATCTCTGTGATAAACGATTACTTAAATTCTCACCTGTAGTACCCTGTGATAAATGTTTATGGAAGGAGAGACTTTGGGTAACCAAACATTGGCTGCCAGAGAAATATTTTGGTAGAAATAGGAATATAATGAGGAATTTCAGTTGCTTCTATGTATGGGGAAAGTTTGGAAAAAGAAAATGATGAGCTCAGAGATTTAAATTCCTACCCCCCAACTAGGAAAAGGACCAAAAAATTAAATTATTGCCCTAAAAGAAATTCTTACTTTTATACTTCAGGGTCAAGATTTCTGATAAACAAACCTTAAAGGAACTGAATTTTTGTGCAAATAAAACTTACAACCTAATAGGGTCTTTTGTGTTAATATAATAATAATAATAATAATAATAATAATAACAACAACAACAACAACACAGCAATTGGGTAAGAGATCCAAAATCTTAGAATGGGAACATTGGAATAAATACCAGTGAAGCTCAAGATCTTTAACCCAGAGTATTGCTGATCCTACTTCACCAAAAAATAAAATAAAATAAAATAAAAATTAAAAAAATAAAGTGACCCTTTCTATCTGTGGTTAGTCTTCCTTGCTGCAGAACCTGTAAAGACCTTCCTAGAGGTAGTGCCTTCTGGGGGACAGCTGGTCTTCCTGGAACCTAGCATTACCATAGACCCCAGCGTGACCCATGAGAAGGCAACATACACACCAAAAGAACATTGAGAGTTGGTCAATGTATGCATTGTTTCCTTTTTTATTTTGTCATAATTTTATACTTGCTGAAAAGTATAGTGCAAATTATTCTCTTTACCTTACAGCAAGATCCCTGCAATAACTGTTTACGCTGACGAAAATCCAGGGAAGGCCGGGTGCAATATTGTACCCCTATAATCCCAGCAACTCAGAAGGCTGAGACAGGAGGATGCAAATTTGAAGCTACCCTCAGCAATTTAGTGAGGCTCTAAGCAACTTAGCCAGACCCTGCCTCAAAATATAAAATAAAAAGGGGAGTGGGAATGTGGCTCAGTGGTTAAGTACCTCTGGGTTCAATTCCTGATACCAAAAATAAAACAAAATAAAATAATTAACAATAAAAATAAAATTAATTAAATAGATAAATAAACAAATAAATCCAGGGAGTCCGTATGAGAATGGATGAAAGAATATAATTTGGCCTTGACTGAATTCATTAATTTGGGTGCTGTATTAGAAATACAGCCCTGTTATGACTTTTTGACATGTTAAAAAACTTTTCTGGCTGTGGGGAGACTGCCCCATCCTGGGCTATGCAATTCTTAGAGATAGCAAGGTGCCCAGCTTGGAGTGGGTCTTTGATATGCATGCAAACCAGCCCAGAGTCAACTCTATCTGGCCCCTACACTCCAAAATGCCACTGCCTTATCCCAGGCCAGGTGCCAGCCAACTAGGGGCCACCCTGTCACCTAAAGCCACCAAAATGATTCAAACTAGCAAGTTCCAAACTGTCTATCCCCCCTTGCATTTCCTGTGTACTCTCCTATAAAGACCCATTCTTCTCCCTCCCACCTGTTTACTGTCACCCTGTCATCCTGCCATCTTTCCCATGTGATCCTGCCGCCTCCTGCCTCTGGGACCTGTGAGTGTGATAAGCTTTGTTTTCCTGAGCTTCTCTTCTGTTCCTTCTTATGGCTACACCTGACTGACCATCTCATCAAAGAATGCAAAATAGGTGCACTAAGCAGAGAGCCTGGGTTTCACGTATGTGCACAAGTGAAGAGAGAAGGGCTTTAGAAATCGGCTATGAAACCCAAAGATGGCTTGCACTAAAAGAAGCTGAGATGTCAAAACTCCAGTTACGGTTCAGATATGAGGTGTCCCCAAAAGCTCCTATGTTAGTGCAAGAATATTCAGAGATGAAATGGTTCAATTATGAGAGGTGTAACCAAATCAGTCCATCCTAGTTTGAATGGACTAACTGGTGATAACTGTAGGCAGGTGGACCATGGCTGGAAGAAGTGGGTCACTGAGGGCATGCTCTTCTCTCTCTCTCTCTCTCTCTGAGATTCCTGACACCCACCATGAGTTGAGTAGCTTTCCTCCTCTGGGTCTATCCCCCATGATATGTGTCCTACCTCACCTTGGCCCCAGAGCAATGGAGTCAGTCATCTATGGACTGAGACCTCTGAAACCATAAGCCCCAAATAAACTTTCCCTCCTCTAAGTTGCTCTTGTCAAGTATTTTGGTCGCAGAGATATAGAAGCTGACTAAAACAACTCCCAATACTGAAGAGGAAGGTATGCAGAGCACTAGAGTAGATTTGTAATGTGAAACCAGCTAACCATATTCTTTGGTAGGGTCCAAAGAATACTCCCTTCACCAAGGTTTTGAGAAATGCCTTGATGAGAAGAATTCCAGTGCTCCTAAATAGTCACTCTGTGGTGACTATTCTTGAAAGGCAAGTCAAGGAGCAGGAAATGCAGTTATCGAAATGGGCTTCCTGAAGTAATGCAAAGGGAACAACAGGATATTGATGTGTCAGGAGCCTAGCATTTAGTAACCAAGACAGTGGTAGTGTAGTTCATGGGCCACAGAGCCAAAGCAGGCATCAGAGTGGTTTGGCCTTCAGAATATGGCTTTGGCTCACTGATCATGGTGCCCCTAGGATGGAAATGGCCTACTAGAGTCTTACGTGATTTGTACAAGTGATAGGTGTCTGGCAATGGTGAGCAGAAGTCTGACTCTGACAGTAGTCAGGGCCCTTTAACTAATTCTCACATTGTAGATGGGTCTTAAGCCCCAAGCCTCTTGGGTAAAGGGAAGACTAGGCTCATCTGAGGAAGGACTTGCTAGTCCACCAAAAAGTTAGACTTTAAATATTCCTCTTAGCCTTTCCCCCAAATCTGTAGTTATTGCACAGGCTGAATATGCATTGGGAAAGGGAAATGACCAGGTTCTAGGAATTACCGAAACTTGGCTCTGAACTGATACTCATCTCTAGAGATTCCAAATGCTACTGGGTGTCATTGTCAAAGTAGAAATTGATGGAAGTGAGATGGTGTATGGAATTTGGGGTTGACTACATCTCACAGCAAGCCTAATGGTTCCCAGAATCCTTTCTGTCATTATCTCCTCAGTTACAGAATGCACAAGTGGATATACACTACCTCTTAATATACTCAGCAGCTGCTATGGTGTGAATACAGTTTGTCACCTAGAACTCAGGTTGAAACTGAATTCCTACCATGAATTAAGATGCAAAACCTTAGTCCAACTAGGGTATTCAGAGAGGTTTCCTTGGGAGGTAATTAGCATTAGCTAAAGTCTTTAGGATGAAGCTATCATGAGTAAATCCTGGCAACTTTATAAGGAGAGAGAGACCAGATCTCTTGCCACGTGATGCTCTGTACCACCCTGTGACTCTGCCAGCAAGGAAGCCATCATTACTTCCAGAGACAGTGTCTAGAGAAGCTCAGAACCATTCAGTGTTTCATAGACGTCAGAGGTTTTCCTACGGCACAGCCTCTAAAGAAACTCAGCTGTCTCAAACTCCTGCAGTAGAATCATTTACATTTATATCAAGAAGGCTGGGAAAGTACCCAAATCTGCCTGTTGTGCACACCCAGGCAGACTTCAAGGGGTTCGTGCTGTGAGGCCTGAAGTGCTGATGAGATTATCTAAGACTTAAAACCTGTCAGCAGGGCCTAGGATGGCTCCACAGGTCCTCAGTGGGTTTGTGACAGAGCCAAGTATACTCTCCTTATGGAGGAGCAGAAAATCATTGTGAAAGTTTAAAGGCAGAAGTACAGAGTCAGAAAGCTAAATTAAAGAATGAAGCTTCATTGAGTAATAAAAGATCAAAAGGCTTGTTCTGGCTGTGTGTGGTATGCACACCTGTCATCCCAACAACACAGGAGGCTGAGGCAGGAGGATCAAAAGTTTGAGGCCAGTCTGGGCTATTTAGACCCTATCTCAAATTAAAATAAAAAGGGCTCTAGCTGTGACTCAGTGATAGAGGACCTGAGTTCAATCCTGAGTATTAAAAAAAAAAAAAAAAAAGGAAAAGAAAGCTTATTCTGAGGCTTCTTAACCTTGTATCTGCAGAACCTTAAGTCAAAATAAACCTCTTTTCTTTATAAAGTAACCGGCCTCAGATGCTTAATTGTAGTAACAAAAACCAGACTAGTATAGTAGGTATCCAAGCAGATACACTCAGCAACTTGTAGACTCCCCACATTGGTTCTCTGTTCCCTGAAATGAAGGCTTACATAATAGAAAAGGCCAAGTGAAAGTCACTAGAACTGTGTCTACATACTAAAATGTAAACAACAAAAGTATCTTGTTTCTTGAAGGATCCAAGATTAGTGCCATCAACAAGGTTCTAACAGATACAGAGGGGGTGACTCCCATCACATCCCTACTCAAATCACTTGTTGCCTGTCAGCAGACTGGTGGACCTCAGAGAATGACAACAAACTATCCAAACTTTAATGATGCCAATTTAAGCTGCTCTTCCAGGAATGATTTCTTCGCTACAACAAATCAATACCTCCATGGCTTCGGTTTGCTGATGATCTAAAAGGCTTTTTACTCTGAACTGTTCATGCCGTTATCTTCTAGTTGCCACACTGAACCACACCACCCCTGTGCACGTCAGGCCTCTAACAACTTGGCAGCCTCTCATAATCTATCTGCAAGGACCTTCAAACACTTTTACTTCACGTGGATGCAGTAAGGTGCTGCTGGCTGGCAGGGTGCCTCAGTTCCTCACCTCAGGTGACTCTCCACAGGGGATCTATTGTCCTCATTGTCATGACTGGATTTCCCTAGAGCCATCTAAGACAGAGTGAGGTAGAAGCTGCAATGGCTTTGAAGACACAGTTTCAAAGTCACATGATGTCCTGTTCACACAGGTGAGCACTACTGACTGTGGGTGGGGACTACCTGAGGCCAAGAATACCAGCAGGTAAGGATCACTAGGCCATCTTGAAAGCTGGCTACCATGGTATGAAATTCCTGAAAGTTTTTTGTTCTGTCCCTTCCAACTTTTCTAAGTTTAGAGTTGTCCCAAAAGAAGGATTTTTTTAAATGTTATACACATGCAAATACTATTATTAACATTATCCATTGAGTGGACCAAATCCTAGACCAGAAGATGGGACCTTGGCTTCTATTTTTGCATCTGATGCTGACTCAGAATGTGTCCTTGAGCAATCCTTTCTCTTAACATCTCTGGACCTTAACTTCCTTTTCCGTGAAACAGAGAACAAATTCCTGCCCCTTCCTTCCTCCCCCAGAGGTTTGTGGAAGTGTTTTTACCTATTTAAAACTCCAATGTGGACCTTAGAGGTCCATCCCATAAAGCCTTTCATTTTACTTATGCAGGAACTGGTTCCTAGAGAAGGCAAGAGGTCTGTCTAGAATCACACAGACAGTAGCGCAGCCAAGATGCGAACCTCAGTCTTACATCTCCAGCGTCTGCCCAACCACCCTGCTTCTGTCTTAGAATGAGAGTGTCCACTTCTGCAAAGAATTTTTACAGTATTTATGACAATCAGAGAGTAAGGACTAGCTGCCAGCTTGCAGGAGGAGCCCTAGTGTCCTGGTTCATACACTGTGTGGTCTCAGGATCCCCCTTACACTCCTAAAAATTTTTGAGGTCCCATAAAGGGGATGGGGGCATGGGAGGAATGGAGGAACTGTAGAGAGGGCAAAGGGGAGGGAGGGGAAGGAAGGGGCGCGGAGTAGGAAAGACTGTGGAATGAGATGGACATCATTTTCCTAAGTACACGTATGAAGACACGAATGGTGTGACTCTACTTTGTGAACAACCAGAGACCTGAAAAATTGTGCTGTGTATGTGTACTCTGAATTGAAATGCATTCTGCTGTCATGTGTAACAAATTAAAGTAAATGAATAAATTTAAAAAAAAATTCTTGAGGTCTCTAAAGGACTTTTGTTTATAGAGGTTATATCAATATTTATTGCAAAAAAAATAATAAAAAAATATTGCATTGGAAGTTAAAATTATGTGAAAATGTCAAATATTTTATTATTTACTTTTAAAATAACAATGATACACTCATAGTATATTAATATTGTTTATTAACAAAATATGGATATTTTGCTATGGACTGATCATGTTGGTGTTCCATCCAAAATTCATGTGTTGAAACTTAACCCCATCAAGATGTGTGACCCAGCCAGGTGTGGTGGTGCACACCTGTAATCCCAGCAGTTTGGGAGGCTGAGGTTAACAGATACAGAGGTGGTTTATAACAGGTTCAAAGGATATCAGGTTCAAAGCCAGCCTCAGCAAATTAGCAAGGCTGTAAGCAACCTAGTGAGACCCTGTCTCTAAATAAAAAAATTAAAAGAACTGGGGATGTGGCTCAGTGATTAGGCACTGCTGGGTTCAATCTCTGGTACCCAAAAAAAAAAGAGGAATGGCCCAGACTAGGGGTGTAGCTCAGTGGTGGAGTGTTTGCCCAGCAGGCCAAAGGCCCTCAGTTTCCTTGCCAGCACAGAGAGAAGAAAGAAAGATTAAAAAGTGTGGCCTTTGCAAGGGAGAAAATCACATAGGCTCCAACCTTATGAATTAATATCCTTCCTATGTATATGAAGCTGGGGGAGCTTGTTCTTCCCTCCTGCCACATGAGGACCCATAGAAGGTGCCCTTGATGATGAACAGGCGGAATTGCTTGTCCTGTCTCACCAGACTCTGACTCTGCTGACACCTTTGTCTTGAATTTCCCAACCTCAGAACTGTGAGAAATATATTTCTGCCTATAAATTGTTTAGTCAGAGGGATTCTGCTGAATGGACTAAGACAACTTTTTAAGAACAGTAACTATACTTCCCAAAAGGAAAAAAATGAGAAAGGGTGGTTTTGCTTTACATTTTTGCAAAATGTCTTTAATCTCTGTCTTCCTAGAAGACAACTGCGTTCTCGTAATTGTTTCTACAGATAGTCTGTTACATCATTCGGCCTCTGGTAAACCCAGGTCTGTTCATGACAAAATAAGAGTGAAAAGTTCATTTTAGCATTATTAGGAAAATAATTCTGATCTCACAGACCCTCTGAAAGGGCCTCAGGGATCTTTGAGAATCCTGAACCTCACTTTGGGGACCTCTCTTGTAGCATCATGCCACAGGACTCAGTTAAGGACAAAACATTACCTAGTAGGACAAAATCATCAGCACTGATCAGTGTTGCAGAAATACAAAGATGGGAAGGGGAGATTCACAAAAGGTGATAGAATTAAAAATTTTAGCCAGTCACAGTGGTATATGCCTGTATTCCCAGCTACTTGGGTGACTGAGACAGGAGGATGGAAAGTTTAAGGCCAGGGTGGACAATTTAGTGAGACTCTACTCAAAATTAAAAAAAAAAAAAAAAAAAAAAAAAAAAAGTTTAAAGGACTGGAGATGGAACTCAGTGATTAAAAAACAAACAAAAAAACCTGAGATCAGTTGCCAGTACCAAGAAAAAAAATTTTTTTTTTTTAGCAAATCAGAAACAAAATTACATTTTAAGTGGAATGTCTTATATTTACATACTGTTTTATTTTTAATCATTTGCACGTGCATTGGAAGCAAAGGCTGGGAAGAACTGGCCTGATAGCCGTTTGTATAAAAAAGATCTGGTGGTGTAGGTGAACCACAAGCTAAACATGAATCAAGAGCTTGAAACATAATGTTAAGAAGCATCAACAGATGTGGAACCACTGAGCCAGAGCTGATAGGCAGGGTTCCTTGGAGACAGGGTTATGGAGAGAAGGGGAATGGATAGAAGGAGCACATTTGCACTTGGCTAACAAGGTGACTTGGAAAAGTTTAAATAAGTGAAAGCTAAATCCACAAACAAATTTCTCTCAAGTCCTACAGACTTTCATAACCAAAAGGACAAGGACAACCCCCGCGCTGGGTTCACTGGTTTCCACCAGGGACTAACCCCAGCCATCTGCAGGGGATGGATGAGGGCAGCCTCTTCTGGGTGCTGATTTCCTCCAGCTTTCTGAATATTACTCACCCCAGCCATTTGCTCTGGCCAGAGGTATCTGACCAGGGGCCAGCACCACCTAACCTTCTTCAACATCATCCTACAGAATCTGGCTGGTCACTGGGGACTCTTTCCCTGGTCTGGCCTAGAGGAGAAAGGGTCTTGGCTACTCTGGTATTGCTATTGCCACAGTAGCATCTTTTTGTTTGTTTGTTTGTTTGGGGGTACCAGGGATTGAACTCAGGGGCACTCGATCACTGAGCCACATCCCTAGTGCTATTTTGTATTTTATCAGAGACAGGGTCTCACTGAGTTGCTTAGCGCCTTGCTAAATTGTTGATGCTGACTTTGAACTCCTGCTGGGATTATAGGCGTGCGCCACCTTGCTCAGCCATGGTAGCATCTCTGTGCCCTTGTTGTGAAGTTGTTCCATCCCTCACCTACCGGGTCAAGAAACAGGTTCCTCTCAAGGTCAGAAAAGTTGGCCCAGAATGTCACACACCTCACAGAAGGGATTCGCCTATTCTGCTCCAGTGTGAGCAGATCTTTGACCTCAAGTTTCTGCACTGCATGTCCAAGGATCATGAACAACCTGGAAAGCTTCCAGAATATGACAAAGATAATAGAGGTGGCGTGCAGGCTATGGAGCCAGAGAGACGTTCAAATCCAGGCTCTGCCACTTGTTAATTGCATGACCTCTGCACAAGTTACTTACACGCTATGAACCTCAGTTTACCCATCTACAAAATGAAATTAAGTTAGTGGGTATTATGAAGGTGTAGCTTGGTGGCAGAGTGCTTGTCTGGCATGTGTAAGGTCCTGGGTTCAATTCCCCTAGCACCATGCGCACACTCACACAAATTGGGTCTTAGGAAGACTGATTGCAATAATGCATGCAAGTGTTTCTCATGGTTTCTGGCACATGGTGATCGCTCATTAAATGTTAATTGTATAAGTTAATTTTTATATCATAAAATCTTAAAGGAAAGTATGATCTGAAGAGATGCCTTTGTGCTTATAGCTCAGGCCTCTATCACTATCTGACCAGAAGTGGAGCTCCAGGGATCCCCAGGGCCACACACAGACAGGCACCTCCATTAAAGAGGAGCTCTGCTCTACATTTGCATAACTAAAAGTCCCCTCAGGCGGTTTTCCTAGAATGACAATGGATTAAACAATTGCTTTAAAATGACAGTTTTCATTTCCTCTTCATTTCTAACAAAGCTACAAAGATTTTAAGAATGGAATTTCAAGTTTCAGAACTGAGACTCCAGGGACTATGTGTGTCCCTGCCGTAGTCGGGCTGGCTGCAAAATAACGGGGGTGGGGGGGTGGTGCTGACGAACAACTTGTGTACGTTGATACAACAGGAATGGGAGCAGTTTATTGTAGGACAGGAGCGGTATTTATACATTCCACACAGTTTATCTTAATTAGCATAAACTAGATACAGCAGTCAACCAATAAGGAATCTCCACACTTAATGGCTCGCTGGAGTTACTTCACAAACTACTTCCTCTGGCATTTTGCCAGGCGCCATCCTGACTTGTTTACAGACTCTAACATGTCCCCAGCCCCATCCAAAGGAAAGCCTGCCCCTGGTGTCTCACTGTCCACCTAGGTCATCTCATCTCTGCCAAAATCTAAAGCCAGGACAAGATGGAGGCCCACAGAACAAGTAGTTGAAAGTTATAAAGAGGGGGCCGGGGTTGTGGCTCCGTGGTAGCGCACTTTCCTGGCATACGTGAGGCACTGGGTTCGATTCTCAGCATCGCATACAAATAAATAAAATAAGGTCCACTGACAACTAAAAATATTTTTAAAGGAATAAAGAGAAAACTCCTAGAACAAACAACCAGGAATTTCCAGCTGGAATTTGAATTCCTGGGCTCCTGAGTTTCTGCCCAGAATGTGAAGGGGCAGGAATGTTGAAGGTGCAGGTGTCACGGGAGAAGAGAGGTCTCTGGAGAAGGGTCCAAGACCAGCAGAGTTCTTGGCATATGTGACAAAAATTTTTCAGCCCATGCCAGACAAAGGCATAGACAAAGTATCGTTTAGAAAGTAGACACATGTTCAAGGGAGAATGGGGGCCATCTCGAGTGTAAGATGCCCCTCCTTGGGTGGGAGATCTAATGTTTAAAGGGGAGCAGTAGTTAGGGCTGGAGCCAGGATGGCTGGCACACAGGTGGTGCCAATTTTCCCTGCACTTGGGTATTCCTTCATTTTGCAAGTGGGAGGTAGGGAAAGGACATGTCAATCAAGACTTACAACTGAGCTTTCTACATCTCAGTGGCTCATAGTTGTTTCCTTCTGTTGAGACTCCCTCTCTCTCTTCATCCCAAATCCTGATCTTACAGGGAGGTGTATCTGCCACCCTTCCAATCCATGCCAGGGTCCCATCCCTCAACAGGGCCTGAAGGGCATGCACGTGGACACCCCAACCAGAACATCCAACTTCCACCCTACCCTCCACCCTTGGCTACCTGTCAGGCCCAGGGATATGCTCAGAGGTGACTCTCTATTCCTGGGGTGATAGGCCTGGAGAGAGACCCACAAAGGCCTTGGAAGTGGGCTGGGAGCATTTGGGAAAGGAATTCCAGGAACCTAGGGGTATATCTGTGGCAGGAGCTCCTCATGGGCACATTTTCGTGCTCCCTTTAGGGAGGGGAAAGACCCTAAGATGGTCAGAGCAGGGCCTTCAGAAGTACAGGCCTTAATTAGGAGCCATTGGCTCTTGTTCTGGTCTTAGGGTGTTCAGAAAGTATTTACTGAACACTTACTATGTGCCAGACACTGTGCTGGGTATTAAAGTTGTTGCAGTCTAGAAGACTAAGGAGGGGAGGTGAACAAGTAGTGAGCAAAGAATAGCAAATATGTCCGTGTTTTGAGAAAACTCAGAGGGGGGCCCACTCTGATAAGAGAGAGAAGCTCAGAAGAAGCCAGGGAAATGGGGCTTGGAAGGGAATGGACTTGTTCCACGTAGATGGAACTGAGAAAAGGCCAGCAAAAGAGGCCACAGCGACGGGCTTTGAGGCCACATTCAAGAGTTCTGATTTTATACAAGAGTAAGATCAATTTACTGGATAGAGACCAGAATTTTCTTTTTAATAAAACAAGGATAGAAGACAAGAGAAAATAGAATCCCTGACATAATAAGGAGAAATATTACTTTATTTTTAAAATTCTGATTTAACTATGAATTTATACATATGACTGTAGTTCTTTTCCTAGGCTGAAACATTTTACCTATTTCTTACTAAGGGTCATGGTCAAAAAAATTTTGCAGGCTCCTTTATAGGTTAAAATGATAAAGTTTGATTATTTTAATCCCAAACTTAAGTGATTCTCCCAGCATCAGTCAAAAAACAGTCCTTTCTTACACTTCATTAGTATGGGTTAAATTCCAGTTCAGACGGCCAATAAATATTTTTAGGCACCTCCTGTATACAATCCATGAGTTAGATGTGAGGGAAATCAGAGGATGGTACATAAAAACACTGTCCTTTGCTTCTCTCCCGGAGCTTCTAGGAATGCTGAGGTGTGCCTGTGGGTCATCTGTCACATTTGCCTTTTTATGGTTCTCGTCCTGGTGCCACAGTTATTATCATTGTAGTTGTCATTTATGGAGCAGCACAGTGCTAAGTGCTTTACCCAAGGCATCTCATTTAATGTGCTTGGGCTGCACAATACAACGTTCTCACTCCCACTTTACAGATGAGGCTGTGAGATGTGAGCAAGCTTTCCTGAGGGGACTGTCCTAGTCTGCTTATCTGCCATAACAAAATGCTGGGGACAGCATGACTTGAACAATAGAATTGTATCTTCTCGAAGTTCTAGAGACTGAAAAGCCCAAGATCATGGCCCCCGCAGGTTCGCAGGTTCGGTGGTCTAGTGAGGGCTCTCTCCCTGGCTTGCCTCCTTCTTGCTGTGTCCTCACATGGCCTTTGTGCTCAGAGGGAGGGGGCATTAGGGAACATGAATTCTAGGAGGACACAATTCAGTCCATAGCAGTGACATGTCCAGGAAGCGGTGGAGCAAGGTGTAGACAAGTCCTTCTCCTCCAGGACCTGAAATCTTACTTAACGCCTCCTTCCCACCTCCCCCGCCCCTGCAGTGCCGGGTATTGAACCCAGGCCTCGCACATGCTAGGCAAGAGCGCTACCATTGAGCTCATACCCTGCCCCTTAGCGCCATTTCTGAGGGGGTAAATCCCATCTTATTTATATATATATATTTTAGTTGTAGTTGGACACTACACCTTTGTTTTATTTATTTATTTTTGTGTGGTGCTGAGGATTGAACCCAGGGTCTCGCACAGGCTAGGCGAGTGCTCTACCGCTGAGCCACAACCCAGCCCCCATCTCATTATTTTTATTTCTTAAAAGAAAAGAACAAACTCTTCTTGTCCACTTATTCTTTCAGGTGAACTTCACTGATCACTTTGACCTGTACCATGTTCGTGAGAACTGACATCTTCACCAACCAAGTCACCCCATGCAGGCACATGATCTGTGCTCTCTCAGAAGTGACCTGGCTTCCCTTGTGTAGGTCTCACACACATTTCTTGCCAAGAGCCTTCTGAGCCCAGGTTTTTTTGGTTGTGGGGATTTTTGTTTTGTTTTGTTTTTTAGTTCAATGCTTTCCAAACTGTAATGTGCATACAGTCACCAGGGGATCTTTAAAAGCAGACTGATCAAATAGGCAAGGGACAGAGCCAGGAGTGGAACTGGGGAACTGCCATCCTAATCAGAGTGCTGATCTGTGATTGTTGTTTAGTCTCATCCCTTAGAACTTGTTATTGGGATTATCTAGAAAAACTCATAATTTTTATTTGGCCAGTTTTGCATACAGTTCCCTTTCTGAACCCAGGAGGTTTGCGTGTTGCTGTGGAGACCAGTTACAGCTGCCAGCAGTGGGGAGAGAGTCTGGGGAGAGAGCACTATCACACTGGCACTAACACAGGACCTGTGGCATCCCTGTGCGGAAGTCTAGGCAACAGACACCCGTTGCCTGGCAGCAGCCCCCTCCCAACCTGGCCCTTGCTGCCCTACTGCACGACAGACTCAGACCCAGTGAATCCAAGAGCCTCTCAGAGCTGGTGCTCAAGAAATACTTGCTGGATGACTGAATGAGGACCACCCACCCTGCTCTTCTTCAAACGAGGACACCGAGGCCCAGGGCTCCTCTTAATCTTGGGGGTAACTTGTTGGAGCTGAGTTATTGGTATGGCTGGAAATGAGAACTCAGATTTTGTTTGTTTGGTTTATTTTCTTTTTTGCCTTCTGCTCAGAGTCCCACCTTGTGCTGGGCCTGGAGAGAGACAGTAGAGAAACACAGCCCAAGATGAGGCCCTAGAACCACAGCATGTTAGAACCGAGAAACCTTCAAGATCATTTTACTCAGGGCTTCTTGAGCAGAGTGTTCGGAACCATATTGTGTGTGCCTGGACTTCAGCCGTGGAGCGTCTGATTCGGTGGGTCTGTGGTAGACAGGTGACCCAGATATGCAGCTGGATTTGGGAACCACTGTCCTGTCCCACTCTCCTTGTTTTATTGAAGAGAAAACTGAGCTGGGAAGGGAAGCAATTTGCAGATGGCCACACAGCCATTCCTTAGAATTACCTGAAGACCTGACTTCCTCTGGAAGTCCAACCATGAACTTCCTGCCCAGGAGAGGGAGAAAGTAAAGGGGTGCAGGAAGTGAGACTGACTGGGCCCTTAGACCCGTTGTCCTATTTCTGCAAGGATAGTGGCCCACCAGAAAAATCTTTTGTGTGAGTGGGAAAGAGAGTTGTCTAAGGGCCGTGAATAGAGACAGGCAGAAGCCTTTCACCCCATCTTCTAAATGTCTTGCAGGTCATCCAGCAGAGTGAATGAAAAAGCAAAGATCTTTCTGGACACAGTAGCCCATGCCTGTAGCCCAGCAACTCGGGAGGCTGAGGCAGGAGGATAGCAAGTTCAAGGCCAGCCTGGGCAACTTAGTGAGCACTTGTCTCAAAATAAAACATAAAAAAAGGACAGGGAGAGCCTAGCATATGTGAGGCATGGGTTTCAAAAAGAAAGAAGAGATCGCTCAAAGTAGAGAGTCAGTGAGAGTCTGTATCACAGATCTGCCACCAATATTAAAAATTACTTAACCTGTGAGTCAATTTCTTTACCTATAATATATACCCATTTGACAGGGTCAGCCCATAGAGTCAGAGGTTAAGCATACAACAGTTGGAGCTGAACTATCTGTTCAAATCCCAGTTCTGCCATATGGCTTTGGTGATTAGCAACAGCTTCCTCCTCCTCCTCCTTTTCTCCTCCTCCTCCTCCTTCTTCTAATTTGTAGACAGACATAATGCCTTTGTTTTATTTACTTATTTTTATGTGGTGCTGAGGATACAACCCAGTGCCTCACATGTGCTAGGCAAGTGCTCTGCCACTGAGCTGTAACCGCAGCCCCGATGTAGCTTCTTTATACCTCAGTTTCATCACTTGAAAAATGATGACAAGAATAGCAATTCCCTCAGAGGATTGTTGTGAGGATGAAATGAATTAACACTGCTCTATAACCTCTGAACCCCAGTGTGCCCTAGGCCATGTCTTTAATCTCTCTGCTGCCTACACTCACTTCCTTGTCTTTCAATGCCAACTACATACTGGCCAAATTTACATCTGGAGGACTGGGGATGTGGTAGCCTCTTGCCTAGTGCTTGGAAGGCCCTAGAGTCAATTCCCAGTACTGGAAAAAAAAATTGCCAAATTTGTAGCTAAAGCACATTTTTTTCCTCTGAACTCTTCATTTCAGTAGCCAACTGCCTAAAAGACTACTCTGCTTGGACATCTGATATCTTAAGTCTAATATGCCAAAAAACTGGTCCCATGATCTCTGCCCCAAACTTGTTCTTTCCAAGGCTTTTCCTATGTCATTCACTATAGCCAACCCTGTCCCTGCCTGCTCAGCCACCATCCTTGCATTCATCTATTAACCCAGAATTCTTGGTTTTACTTCAAAAGATACCTGGAATGGGATCACTTCTCACTACTCCCACTGTAACCATCCTGGTCCAAATCACTACCATCTCTCACCTGGACTAATGAAATTCTTGGTTCCCTGCTTCTTTTTGTACTTCCTTGTATTCTATTCTCAGCATCCAGAATGAGCCTGTTTCAGCAAAAACCGGTCCTGTCACTCCTGCCCTCAAAACCCAATATTTCTCAATTTTGAGTAAAAGTCAAGTACCTGCTAGGGCCTGTGATACCCTGCAATCTACCCCATCTTCTCTCTGCTATCATCTTCCTTTACAACCCCTGACCTCCTTGCAAGTTCCCACACCTCAGAGTCTTTGTTCCTTGTTCTGCCTGGAACACTTTTACCCCAGCTATTCTCCTGCCTCATGTTCTGAACACCTTCAAATTTTCACTCAAAAGTCCTCTAGTAAAAACCAGGTGCAATGGCACACTCCTGTAATCTCAGCTACTGAGGAGGCTGAGGCAGGAAGATCGGAAGTTTGAGTTCAGCCTGAGCAACTTAGATCCTATTTCAAAATAAAATAAAATAAAAAGGCTTGGATGCAGCTCCTGTTTGTTTGTTTGTTGTTTTAAAGGTCCCCTCATAAATACTAAGACTCTCCTGGAAGCTCCAGTCCTCCCTATCTTCCTCTCCTGTACTACCTTTTTTAAAGCACGCCCTCCTGATATATGTTTTTTTGTTTTAGTACCAAGGATTGAACTCGAGGGTGCCTAACCTCCAAGCAACATCCCAGCCCTTTTTATTTTTTATTTAGAGACAGAGTCTTGCTAAGTTGCTTAGCATCTTGCTAAGTTGCTGAGGCTGGCTTTGAACTCACGATCCTCCTGCATCAGCCTCCTGAGCCCCTGGAATGACAGGTGTGCACCCCGGCACTCGGCTCTGATACAGTTTCTTCAGGGTACTCTTTTTCTGTCCCACTCCATTAGAAAATAAGCTCCACGAAAACTGGAAGACAGGAAGCTTCATCTGCATTCACTGCTTCATCCTCAGAGCCTAGACCAAAACCCAAAACATAAAAGATTCTTCATAATAAATATTGATTAAATTTAAACAAATACATGCTGATTCTAATAATTATTTTAACATTTTGGAGACAGTAAGGGGCAGAGAAAGAACAATCTTGAGCATTGACATTTCATGGTGAAAGTGAAAACCTCTAAACAATGTTTATGAGCTAAATGAAAAGGCATGCTACAAAATCCCATGTATACTATGCTCACAAATTTGAAAGACGTGTGTATAAGAAAAAGAGAGCACACAAAAGTTATATTAGTTCTTGTTATAGGACTCTGACGGATTTTTCTGGTGGTTTACAATTATGTGTGCTGTTGAGTCTTAAATAAAATAAAACTTTAAGTTACTGCCATTTGAACATGATATTCTTAACATAAAAACAAACCAAAACTAGATCTTAGGTTTTCTGTGGTGCAGAGAACAGGTAATACACTAGCCTGGTTTACAGTTATGTCTAAGAGGAGTAGGAAGCAAGATTGTAGGTGCTGATCAAAGGGCTTTTGCTATAAGGTTTTAAAAGAATGTGTTTTTATATTGGGTAATTAGATTTTTATTATTATTGTTGTAAGGATAGAAGAAACCATTTAAAAATTCTGAAACAAAATAAAGTGTGAGTCGGGCACAGTGGCACACAAGGAGGCTGGGGCAGAAGGATCGCAAGTTAAAGCCAGCCTCAGCAACTTAGCAAGGCCCTAAGCAACTTAGTGAGACCCTGTCTCAAAAGGGCTGGGAATGCCGGGCATGGTGGCACACATCTGTAATCCCAGCAGCTCAGGAGGCTGAAGCAGGAGGATTGCTAGTTCAAAGCCAGCCTCAGCAATAGTGAGGCCCTAAGCAACTCCATGAGACCCTATCTTTAAATAAAATACAAAATAGGGCTTGGGATGTGGCTCAGTGGTCAAGTGCCCCTGAGTTCAGTCCCTGGTAGCGAAAAAAGGGCTGGGAATGTGGCTCAATGGTTGGATGCCCCTGGGTGAAATCCTAAAGGGTCCCAAAACAAGAAAATTTTCTTTTCCTGTCCAGGCTCAATTTGCTTTCACTTAAGACACAAATGAGAGAGGCCTGGAACCTTCCCCGCCTCCCTTTGAGGTCATGGCTCCTGGTGACACACCCCATGTCTTCTGCTTGTTCTAGGGATGAATGGGGAGAGGAGACACCTCTCCCCTTCTCCCTGGGTCCAGCAACTCCCATGAGAGCCCTGAGATCCAGAAGGGAAGAGCAGATTAGCCTTCTGCCAGTGAATTACTCACAGTTTAGCTTGCTTGGTTGGAGACAGGCTGGCCTCCCAAGGGTCATCTGACTACAAATTCCTCCAGCTCAGTGACAACCAATGAGCAGCTGCAAAGCCTATTTCTCTCAAGGACACACCCACCCATGTCACATCACCGTGCAGTAGCTTTGGATTATAGAGCAGAGTCCTTCATTATCCTTTGGTGCCACTGTACATTCCTGAGACCCTCTTTGTGATGGCTTCCAAACTCTGCCTATATCAAAGAAGAAACTAGGTGCAGGGGAGGCTGGCAAGGCCAATGTGGGGACTCTTCTTTCCTGTCCCCAGGCACCTCTCCAGCCACTCTCTTTTCCCACTGCCCAGGGCAAGGAGTCTTTTCTGCCGCTGACCAGGGCTCAGCCCCCAGAAACTGTCTCCAGAAAGACGTTTCCAGAGTCAGGAAGTCTGGCCCATGTCCATTTTCCAGACACTGGGCTGCTCTTGGTGACCAGTCCAATGCCTGTTTCTCTGCCCCAACCCACATCTGGGAGAGGTGAAAAGGCACTGGGTGGTTTCTGGGCCAGTCAACAAGCAAAGGGAGCTGAACTCTCTAAGCCATTCTGTCTTTGCAGGGCACATCCCCTCAGCACCAGTGGGAACTCGGGAGGGTGGTGGGGCTGGATCATCACATGGAAAACAGAATTCTTCCTGTCCTGAGGCTGGCCACAGGGACAGCTGCAGCTTATGATCATTTAGCTTCTTGAGTAGAATTTTAGGCAAATGTTTTTGTTTGTTTGTTTTGCAGCACTGGGGATCAAACCCAGGGCCTCGCACATCCTAGGCAAGTGGTCTACCACTGAACTACACCCCAGCCTTCCTGGGTAGGATTATAAACTCCAGAGACTACTGATTCAGTCATCGGGTATGTGTTCATCCATCCATTCATGACCTTCGTGGACTGCTGAGTCCATCCTGTGCCTGGCACCGTGCAGGGGTGTTATTCAGTAGTAAAGAAGGGATAAGTACACAGACATCTGTATGACAAAGAAGAGTCAGGTCACCCTTTGCCTGTTGACTGGACCAGAAACCACCCAGTACCTTTTCACCTTTCCCAGATGTGGAATGGGGAGAAGAAAAACAGGCAATGCCACCTACCCCCATCTAAAAAAAAGATACTTGGTGAAAAAAAAAAAAAAAAGACTCTCAGTCACATAATTTGACAACATTATTTGATCACAGAGATATGTCAAGTGTCATGAACCTACTAAGCACCAAACCTGATATCCAAAGCTTGTGTCATTTTTTCTTGGCCTTGTTGGCAACCCCAGCATGGGCACAGCAGGCCCTGTGATGTAAACGCTCAGGAGAGAGACCTTGGCCCTTCCTACCCCTCCCCAACAGGCCCAACTTGTAGCCTCTTCATCCCTTCATTCATTCAGTCAGTGGGTCAATGACAATTGGTGAGCATCTACTTGTGCAAAGGTTTTGAGGAAGGAAGGAAGAAGAGGAATCATAAATGGCTTTGTCATCCATGGGTCTGATAAGAGCTTATGGTCATAAATAACTACAGTGCAAAGAGACAATGAGAAATGTGGTAGGTGCTAGCTCAAGTCAGGGCAGGCGTTTGATTTCAAAGACTTCTTGGAGGAAAGGACACTGAGATGGGCCTCAAGGACATTTAGGTCTGGGTTATCGGAGCTGTGGGGAAAGGGCTGTCCAGATTTCAGAAACAGAAAGCTTATAAGCAAGGGTGTGGAGGAGGGAAAGGCTGGAGGCACAGGTACAGTGAAGGCACCGGGGTCTGTCTGGTTGGAGGGGAGCGTGGGGAACACACCAGTGACCCTCTATAAATATCTATTACTTGAAAAACAAAAATGGGGGCTGGAGTTGTGGCTCAGTGGCAGAGCACTTGCCTAGCATGTGTGAGGCACTGGGTTCAAATCTCAGCACTGCATGTAAATAATAAACATATAAAATAAAGGTCCATCAACTATATATATATATATATATATATATATATATATATATATGAGAAAAAAATGGTAAATTTAGGTCAAGTTACAGAGGACTCAACATGCCACGTTATTGAGCTGGCACCTCTTTCGCTGTTTGTCCATGTCCTCCTTTGGTGAGGAAGGACAGGTGGCAGCTCCCCCCTGCGCTCTCGGAGCTGGTCCCACAGTGTCAGCAGCCCTGTCTCCCACTGCTGTGTCATCACTTGCCCTCTTTCAAGTGCCTAGCCCACACCCAGCTGCCCCCACGATGCGGCCCAGAACGTTTCCTTCCTGGGGCAGCAGGGCCAAGTCATTTGGAAACCTCTCTCTGATGAGCTCCGTGATCAAGGTGCTGATATGGCAGGTGGGCCGCCTCACCATGTCCCCAATCTCGGAGGTGAATGCGGTAGGGAGTTTCGTTGACCTATCTCCTCCGCCTTGGGCCCTCTTCACTTTCACTGCAGGCGACCCTGCGGCTGCATCTGAGGATGCCACAGGCCACATCACGATCCTACTTCGGCCGTTTCCTGCCTGTCCCATTCTGGGCCACCCAAGGTCAAGCCTCTAACCAACTAGTCACTGACCACAGTTCCTCACGCTAAGACTCTGAGGACTGAAAATGGGGAAGATGAACTTTGTACCATTTTACTTTTGATTTTCTCCTCCAGAACCAGCAGACTAGCTGACCCCCAGGGGACAGTTCATCTCTTGCTACTTGGAGGGCAGAGCTCTGTGTCCTAAGTCAGAACCAGCTGGGATTCCCTTCTACCTGGATAGACTCCTGAGACCTGAAGAGGCTATTATTCTCATAAATAAAATAAGCTAAGAACTCTAGGCTGGCTTCCATCACAGGCTGAGATGAGGCCCTCATGGGACAAAGGATGTGAGAGGTCTCCGTAAACAGCACATTAATCTGGAAGCATTTCGGTGGAGGTTATTAGTTTATGAAGATTGAGTTCACATTCTTATTTGCTCTCCTAGCACCCTGTTCCTTTTCTTCATAGCATTTATGGATTTTCATAACTACACTGTAAGTTACTATTATCACGAGGCACATGGTTTATGTGTTTAATGCCTGCCTCCTCAGCAGGGCATAAGCTACGATGGAGCCCGAGCCACGTTTAATTTTGTTTCTCATTACTCTCCCAGCACCTAGTTCAGTGCCTGGAATGTCGCAGAGGCTCAAGGAATAATTAACTGAGAAGTTATTTGAGGACCCACACCTCTCTTCACTCGAGATTTTTTATTAGGCTAGTCTGTATTGCTCACTGCCGAAGCCTGGCATGTCACAGGCAATTAATGAAGGCTTTTTTGGAAGTGGGAATGACTAAACCTCCCTAAATGCCATTATCATTGTCAAGTTCTGTTTCTGAAAGCTCTGCTGTATTTCTGTTTCCCCCTCTGTGATCCCAATGCCCAGACAGTCTTCTGGGGCCTCTCAGACCTGTGCTCATGGCCTCCTGTCCTTTTCCCTCATCTTCCTCTGCTCCAGCCCAGACCAAATATTCACCACCAAGGTGTTCCATACCCACTGCAGTTCCGCCTCAAGTTCCTTCCTTTCCAACTCCTCTTTTAAAAGCACAAGTATGTTTTTTCGGTGGTGTGTATGTGTGTATATATGCATGCATGTGTGTAATAGTACATTTTCCCCATGGAGAATTGCTCCTTGGAAAAAAAGGCTTTCATGAGCACAATATTAGTCAAGACAAACAATACTGAGATTGGCCATGCAAACAGTGTACCTGGTAGGAAACTAAGGCTCAGAAAAGTTATATTTGGAGATGATGTTGTTGTTGTTATTATTTGTTTAGTTTTCTTTTTTGGTACTGGAGATTGAACCCAGGGGTGCTCTACCACTAAGCTACATCCCGAACCCTTTTATTTATTTATTTCTATTTTGAGACAGAGTCTGGCAAAGTTGCAGAGGTTGGCCTCAAACTTGTGATTTTTTCCTTATTCACTCTCCTGAGTCACTGGGATTACAGATTGTGCCAAAATGCCCACGCAAAAAGTTATATTTGTAATTTTCAATCTGGAGATGGCACCTTATGTATGGATCCATGAAAACAATTTGGTTGAGTGGCCTGCATTCAAAAAAAAGAAAAAAGAGCAAGAGAAATAGAGAGGGAAGGAAGGAAGAGTAGAAAATAGGAGTATATTATGTATACTATGCATTGTTCATGATATTTGGTGTATGTGCATGTGCTCCAACTAGGTTGTGATATAAAATATATCTCTTACTATGAGTCATGGTCAAAGTGGCAGGATTATATGACATGCTAAAGGTTAACTAGCAGAGCTTAAGTTCCACCAATTATAGGGGGCGCTGAGATAAATCAGAGAGGTACTGCAGTCTGGGAGGCACAGTAGAAATCTCAGCTGTTCCAATTAGGCCTGAGGGAAGCCGGGTGTTCTGGGGAAAACCAGCTGGGTTGCCCTGGGTGTGGGAAGCGCTGTCCATTGTTCTATTGAGGCGTCAGCTCTGGCGCTCTGTGTGGAGGGACTGAGAGACCTGCCGGGATGGGGTGGGAGCTCCAGTTTAGGATACTAGTTGTGCCAGAGCAAATGTACCAATTGATACATTCATGCGAACAAATCCTATGTGGCCTTAAGGAAGTGGTTCTCAGAGGGTAGCTCTCAGGCCAGCAGACCAGCATCAGTTGACACTCGTTGCAAATACAAATTCTTAGGGCCACCCAGACCTCCTGAGTCGGATGCTCTGGGAGTGGGCCCCAGCATTCTGGTTTACCATGCTCTCCAGGTGATTATGGCATGAAGATGAGAACCAAAATCTTAAGGATGTCCTGTTTGGCATTCTGTGTTTGTGTGTCTTAGGACATTAAGCAGGACCTGGTCTAACAGCAGCCATGCTGGCCAAGGATGGTGTCTGCCTGAGCCTCTTGATATGAAATCTACATTCTGTCACCCACTCAGCCTCACAGTTTACCCAGCGCTTTCACACACAGCACTTGTGTGAAAGAATGCTGTGTGTATCCTTCTTACTCCATGTGCTTTCTGGACTCAGCCTGTACAGTTTTCATTGACATGGTTCAGTTTTGTACAGGGCTCTGAAAATGTTCTCAAGATGCATGTGTATACCAGTATGCAAACTTCCATACATGCATCTGTTCTGACTTCTCTGTTAGACACTGCTCCTGGGTTAGTCTCCCTTCTCGTTAGTGCTCAGCTCAGTACTCAGCAGATAAGCACCGGAGTCCCTCTCTAACCCTGGTTACCCTGCCTGCCCCCAAATACACTGATTACCTTGAAGTAATCTTGATGTGCCTACCCAGCACCTGCAGCCCGTTTCCTCCCTTCGGACTCCTACCTGTTACCTAATGACAGAGGAGCTATGCGTGGGTGCTGCCTCCCAGCAATGACAACCTTCACCACCCACTTCCTGTGTTGACTTGTGCTGCTGAGTCCCTGTTGCCTGAGTGAGCTGTGAACATTTATACTACTTCCCACTACCGTCTGAAACTCAGTTTCCACATCTGTAATGTGGTAATACCAATATCTAACACTTACAGACGGTTCAGAGGATGAGAGGAAATGATAGTGTAAAGAACTTAGCTCAGCTCATGGAACATAGTGAGTACCTGATAAACAGCCCGTGAAGAGTTCAGGCATAGTTTTCTATCCCTAGCAAAGCAGTCTCTTCTAGAAGGTTGTGTGGTCTTGTACAGATTCAGATTCAGGTTAAATATAATTAAATGTAAGGAATAAGTGAAGTATTTTTTTTTAAAAAAAGAATAAGTACAAAGCCAGGTGAGGTGGCATACACCTGTAATCCCAGTGGTTTGGGAGGCTGAAGCAGGAGGATTGTGAGTTGAAAGCCAGACTCAGCAACTTAACAAGGCCTTAAACAATTCAGCAAGACCCTGTTTCAAAATAAAAAGGGCTGGGGATGTGACTCAGTGGTTAAGTGCCTCTGGGTTCAATCCTTGGCACACACACACTCACACACACACACACACACACACACACACACACACAAACCTAATAAGTGAAATATGAAAGTTTAGTAAAGCTAATTTTAAAAATTGTAAGGTGTAGAGGCTGGGGATTGTAGCTTAGTGGGAGAGTACTTACCTAGCACATATGAGGCGCTGGGTTTGATCCTCAGCACCACATAAAAATAAATAAATAAAGGTATTCATCTACAACTAAAAAATATTTTTTAAAAAAAATTATAATAGGGGTTGGGGTTGTGGCTCGGTAGAAGAACGCTTGCCTAGCATGTGTGGGGCACTAGGTTCGATTCTCAGCACCAAATAAATAAATAAATAGTGTCCATCTATAGCTAAAAATACATATTTTTTAAATTGTAAGGTGAGGCCAGGTGCAGTGGAGCATGCCTATAATCCCAGCAGCTCAGGAGACTGAGGCAGGAGGATGTCGAGTTCAAAGCCAGCCTCAGCCACTTAGTGAGGCGCTAAGCAACTCAATGAGACCCTGTCTCTAAATAAAATACAAAAAGGACTGAGGATGTGACTCAGTGGTTGAGTGCCCCTGAGTTCAATCCCTGACACCAAAATAAATAAATAAATAAATAATTGTCAGTTGAATATATTGGTAAGTGCTGTGTGAATGTTATTATGAGTCTCTCTGGGGGCCTAGAGGGACACCCCACTCTTCCTGAGGCTGATGAGGTAGTAACTTGTGGAGTTCTGTTCTGCATTGTTGAAACAGAGAAAGAAGAGAACAAGGTCTCTGCCCACATCAAAGGAGAGCATACCAGGTTAAAGAAAGGAACAGGGTGAAATCCCAGATCATCCCTACAGCAGCACCTCAAACCTCTGTGGAATGGTTGAATTTTTCTGTAGACCCAAGTGATTATTATATCTAATATCTAGAACAATTAGACATTTAATATAACCTCTGAACAGCAAAGTATAATGACAGAAAACTCCACTGAGCTGAGCCCAAGCAGCCACCCACACCAGACACAAACCCAGACTTGGCAAAGCCACCCATGGTCATTTCAATGGGAAGCCTAGAACACAATTCAGCCTCGGTGAAGCTCCTCACCAAGCAGGTGGTGGAATCCCACATAGAAGAAACATAAACAGCAAACAAACAGAATTTGGGCTGCCTCACCTGGAAGGATCCCACCCTATCTGATTGTCACACACAGGAAGAAGCCCAGCCATTGCATCTTTTAAGTCAGGATTGTAGCTTAGGCATTGCCCTCTCTACTTTGGGGAAGCTAGTCTGGCTTTATGAGTTTGAAGATCATATGATCATGTGTTAGTCAGCTTTCTGTTACTGTAACAAATGCTCCAAATCCGACTGCTTATAAAGAGGGAAGTTTGCCAAGCATGGTGGCGCATCTCTGTAATCTCAGTGACTCAAGAGGCTGAGCCAAGAGGATTGTGAATTTGAGGCCAACCTTAGCAACTTGGTGAGACATTATAAATAAACTACAAAATAAAAATAAACAGAGAGAGAGAAAGAAAATAGTAGGTACCTAATGACATGAAGCAGGGTTTGACTTTGACTTTGTCCTGTTAATGTTTTCTATTAGGACTTGGATGGACCAAAGATATCTTTTGTATGCTGTCATCACATCACCAGATGACTGAATCAAGGTCATAAAAGTCTCCCTCTGAAACAATGAGCTAAAACCACACAAATGAGAGCCATTGACATTGTTGTCAAGGGGAGCGGGAACCCACAGAAAAAAATCATGTGAATTGCAGTTATATAAATATGGAGTCTTAACAAGGAAACCTATACCTTCCTAGAGTTTGTCTTAGAGGATATCTGGACCATGACCCAGCAGTCACTCAGAGACCAAAGAATAGGCTGACGAGGAGCCTAGAAACCAAGTGTTTGAAGAACAGTTGAAGGCAGTTGGGAGGGGGGTTTTGGGGGACTGAGAAGATTCACAGGCATGTGATATCTGTCTTCAGAGGCACTTATTGGAAGAGGAGCTTTATGATCTGGACCAAGGCACAGCCAAGACCCCTGGGGAGGAGTTACAGGAAGACAAATTTTGACTCAGCTTGAGGAATAAGTTTCTAATCATTCAACCATCCTACACTGAATCATATCTCTTGAAAGGAGCAAATTTCTCACCCCCTCCCTGTGATGTTTGTCCTATACTGAGTGATCATCTGGTGAGGACGCAGTGACAAGAATCTTATATTTGCTGAGGTGGGGGTGGCGTGAAGATGGTCTGATTTGTCCTTCAAATCGAAAGTCCCTTTCGATTCCATGAGTCTCTATGCTGCGTCCTTCCTGATCTATGTACTTACAGTAGCAAAAGCTATGTTGAATATGCTGATGTTCTGGAGGGGCAGGAGCCTGGTGTCGACAGGATGAGGAGGCCCAGAAAGCTTAGGACCCTGGAAACTTGGAGGCACTTCCTCCCATCAGGTTTTAGGACAGGAAGTTCTGGAGAGGATCATTGACCCCTTGTTCTAGTATTCTTACTCCTCAAAAGCAGTTTCTTTCTGTTTTTTTTTTTTTTTTGTCCTGGGGATTGAACCCAGGGGTGCTTTCCCATTGAACCCCTTTTCATTTTTTATTTTGCAACAGGGTCTTACTAAGTTGCTAAGGCTGGCCTTGAACTTGTGGTCCTCCTGCCTCAGCCAGCCAAATCACAGGAATTGTAGGCATGCACCACCACCCTGGGCTTGTAAAGCAGTTTTTGAGGGGAGTGAATGGAGAAGGGAAGGAGAACAACCCGCAGACAGCACAGAAGCTAAAAATTACACCACCGAAACCTGAAAAAGACGCATATGTTGCGGGTGAGGTGGGACCAGAAACAAGGAGTGTAAGCAAGAAAAGGGAATGATGAACATGGAGGAGAGGGTGGAAAAGGTAGGATCTCAATGAGATTTGGCTGGAAGAGGGTGATAATAAGGGGGCACAAAGAAACAGTATACCCTGTGCAGGTCCCTCTGGGAGCAGACATCATTTTTACACCATTGTGAACCAACACATCCATGCTTGAGGACCCTCTCATGGAAGAAAAACCACAAAAAAAGAGACCTGGAGGGAAAATGGATCCATGTCAATAAAGGAGCTCCACAGAAGAAGAGGCCCAGGCCCGCAGCAGGGCAGAGCCAGGGTTTCCTGGAGCCTTTCAGAGCAGCTTGTGGAGCAGAGAAGTGCTGAGCGTGGAGTTGGAACTACAGTCTCAGCTCTGCCGCTGGTTAGCTGCAGGATCCTGGGTAAGTTACTCCCCCTCTCTGGGCCACAGGGTCCTCTTGAAGAACACCCAGGGATTGAACTCTGACGTGCTCCCAAGCCAGATAGGCTATGATGTTAATGATTTATATGCCAACCAAGTTCATCCATAGGTAGAACATGGTTATTTGAGAATCAGAAAATGACCCCGTGACTATGTTGAAGCTGTGCTTTCCTTTGGTAATTTCATCTTTGCCTTCCAATACTGTTTTAGGGTTGTTCCTTTTGAAAAATCCTAACCATCTCTTCCAAACTTGAGCTGGCAAGAGAAGGGTGTTTGCCCCTGACTGGCCAAAAGGATGGTGGCATGTAGGTTCACTGAGTGCCCTGGTTTGCCCAGGACTCAGGGGTTCCCCAGGACAAGGGGCTTTCAGTCCTGGGCAAGCAGAGATGGTTGGTCACCATGGTGGTAAGAAAGGTGAAAAGGGGCTAGAGGTGGCTTGGAGGACAGGTGGTTGGAGGTCGCTTCTCCTATTGCTTTTCCTTGGGGAGTTTCCCTTGTCAGCTGTGGTTTTTGACACAAGGCACAAGTCGCTTCAGAGGTGCAGGGACAGAAGCGAGAGACAGCCTTCTCGCCAGTCCCAAGCCCCAGTTGAGACTACAGTTGCCAGGAAAGACGTTGAAATGCTTGATGAGCACTGGTGCTGTGGGGGATTTTCCCTTTTTATTCAAAAAAACAGAAAAGACCCAGTGGAAAAAAAAAAAAAGATGATTGGTGAGTGGTGAGGCAGGCAGCGGGCCGTAGGCAGCCCCAGGAGACTGCGTGCGAGTCATTTGTTTAAATTTGCAGCTGACGCCTGCCACCTCTCCATAGGCACCAGACGCAGAGCCTCTCAGCATCAGTCAGTGACCAGCGTGGTGACGCACAGCTGCAGCCATGAACTACCCCCTGGCCCTTGACATGGACTTCACAAACTACAACCTGGGAGACCTGGTGAGTAGGGGCAGGCTGCTCTCTGTTGCCCAGGCCCTACTTGGAATTCTAAATATTCTATGCCAGAGTCTAAGGGAGAGAGGACAACTTGGGAGTCCCCTTCTACTGTAGATCTACAGAATCTAGACAGGTCCATCAGCTCTTGCCTTTTAAGGTTTTATTTCCCATTCCAGTGGATAAGTAAACTTGCTGCCCTTGAGGGTCATCTTTTAGAAGGAGTTGGAAGACCCAGGTCCAGGCCCGGCAGCTTCCCCTGACTTGCTATATGACCAGGAACCCAGGACTCTGCCTCTCCATTCTTAATACCAAATCCTCCCCTCACCTCTTTGGGCTGGAAGAAGAGACTAGACAGGAAAGCACTTTGGAGGTTGTCCTTGTGTTGGGAGGCTGGCACTGCTATACAATCAATCAATCAATGTAGAGCTGTTCATCTCTTGCTATATGATTATATCATCAGGGCATGACATTCTATGTTGGATGGAGAAGTGGAAGACTTAATCTTTGCCCTCAAATGGCTTATGGCCCAGCCAAGAAGAAAGTAACCTTTGGAATCTATGAGACAATGATTATGTTCTAGACCCGAGGAAGCATGAGACCAGATGGTAGCAAGGGAGAGGATCCCCGGGGCCAGAGTTGGGGAACAGGGGTTGCAGAGTTGGGGAGAGAGCCCTATGTGAATCCTATAAATGTCTTATAGAGCATGTTGTAGCCTTCTGCAAAGAACTGGAATCTCTAGAGGTAAGGTATTCTTGGAAGGGTTTCTAGGGTGGGCTAAAAAAATGGTCCCTGGTACCACACACAATAAAAGGGTCTGGCACACTTGAGTCTCTACAATGAAGCATCATGGTTCAGTTGACTTGGTTGTCACTGGACTCCTGAAGGATGTATGTGGGAAGTGGCTCGACCGGAGGACCCCCAAGGAGGGATCTGGTATGCAGGCAGCAGAGGACTGATTAAGAAGGTTTCTTGGAAACTTCGTCTTGGTCTTTGGCCATCCCTGGTTTCAGGGCTTTACTCTGAGCAGCACTCTGGCCTAGGTCGTAGAGGATTCAGACCCTGGCTCCTGACCTTAAGTTCACCCTAAGCAGGTGTTCAGTTCCCTCCTTTTATAACTCTACCCACTGTGATCCCAGAGTTGCTTGGAAAAGGCTGCCTCTCTTCTTGCCCAGGTCACAGGCTGGGAAGTGTCAGTGGGACATGGCAGAAGTGAAGCGAAGGGAAAGGTTCTTTACACTAAGCCTGGTCTCTGGGATCTAACCAGTTAAAACAGATGTGTAACTAACCCATCTATTAATCAGGTCCTGCTGATGACTTCTCGAGTCCAATGCCAGATGCAAATGCAGGGCCCCTTGTTGAAAAAGTGTTAGTAATTTCAGGATAGCAACAGCAGAGCCAAGTGAGAGCTCCTTCTAAGCTCAGGCTCTCTGTGACTGCCCAGAGGCACACCAACGCAGCCGGCCCTGAGTCTAACCACAGGTCTGGGCTGTGCCCCAGATCAACCTACAACCTCACTGCCCTCCAAGGCAATGTGCTCCTGCCCCGGCCCCAGGCCGGCCACTGGCCACACCTCACAGGCTGCCTGGTGTCCTCTACCCGAAGCTTCAAGCTGTCCACAAGCCCTGACCCAGTTGGATGTTTTAATAACCACCTGGAGATCTGGCCGTTCCTGGCTTCTGAGAAACCTCAAAAGTTTCCCCTAACTGCACACCTCACTTCACTGCGTGACCTACTAGAGGCAGGTGGTGGCAGGGGGATAACCGGGCACGTTCCATGTCGTGAAGAAAAGCTCCATCCCAAGGAGGGAGACCTGGCAACTTGCTTCATGCTACACCTTAAGCCGGTGGTCCTCATCCAGGCATCTGAATGTACTTGGACCCCTCAATCAGGGTCTAGCCAAGAGCCCAGGAGTCCTGAAACCCTGCAGGCTCTGGAGCCTTTCTTCAATCAGCCACCACCAGTGCCCCCTCCCTTCTTCACCTACCTCCTGAATACTCTCTCTCCAGGACTCTTGTCCCTTTGGGAATGCAGACCGTCCCCCTCCAGCCTAGTCTCCCTGCAGGGCCCTGAGCAGCACTGCTCAGTGAAATGTCCTTAGCAGCGTCATAGCACAGAGGCTCTGGGCTGGAAGAACAGGCAGAAGGGTCCTGCGGGAGTGCCTTCTTAAACAGTTGCTTTGAGTTTGTGTTTTTTTATAGAACTGAGGATGGAACCCAGGGCCTTGTGTATACTAAACCACAACAACTGAGTCAACTGAGCCACCCTTTGCTGCAGTAAATATTTTTTGGTACCAGGGATTGAACCCAGGGGCACTTAACCACTGAGCCACACCCCCAGCCCTTTTTGATTTTGAGATGAGGTCTTGCTAAGTTGCTTAAGACCTTCCTAAGTTGCTGAGGCTGGCTTTGAACTTGTGATCCTCCTGCCTCAGCCTCCCAAACTGCTGGGATTACAGGCATGTGCCACCACACCTGGCCCCAGAAAATATTTGTTGACTTATGGTACGGTTGAATCCTTAGCTCACATTTCCCTCTGGAATCCGTCCAGTTTCTTCTATTCCTTTTGCTTCCTACTCCCCTCCCTGCCTTTGTCCAAACTAAGTACTGGTCCATTTTTCCAGATTATTTGGTTCTACACTTCAGTGTTGGGGTTGGAACTGGGTTTCTTGTCCATAAACCAAGGACTGGCCATCCTGTGTTCCCTTCCTGCTCTTGAATTCTAAGATCAACTCTGACCATTTAAACTGCCTACTTTCATCCAGGCACAGTGGTGCAAGCCTGTGATCCCAGCAATTTGGAAGGTTGAGGCAGGAGGATCACAAGTTCGAGGCCAGCCTCCACAACTTAGTGAAACCTCAAAATAAAAAATGAAAAGGACTTAGGATGCAGCTCAGTGGTAGAGTGCTCTTGGGTTTAATCTCCAGTACTGCAAAAAATAAAATGAAATGCCTGCTTTCCTCAGGTGGGCTGTTAATTTTCATAAATGAAGGATACAAACAGAAAAAAAAATCTAGGTGGCTAAGAACTGGAAAGAAGGAGCCAAGACCTCAGGGTGGACATGCCAGGGAACCACCTTGTTGGGAAGGTAGGTCTAGACAGGTCTAGATAGACAGAAGATCCTGTCTAGAGGAAGCTTTATTGGAGAAAGCACTGCCTCTGGGTAGAACCAGGACCTGGGCTGGTCATGAACTATACCTCCAGCCCTGCCCTACATACCAGCCAACTGCCATAGAGCAGGGGGAGGCTGGTCTAAGCCCCAGAACCTGGTTTTACCTGACCCCATCACCACCAACCATGACCTCAGTGTGACCAGAGCATCACAGACTACAAATCCAGTCCACATGCACTGTCACATTTCACCCAAGAGGTGAGAAGAAGAGGAACCAAAACCAGCTCAGGCTTTTCTGGGCTTTACCTAGGGGCAGGGAAGGATCCCCCCACAGCAACCAGCTCAAAAGTCCCAGAGGAACCCAGTGGAAGGCCCAACTGCAGGGTAGCTGTAGGGGTCAGAAATGAGGGAGAGGCCTGAGGCCATCCTGGAAGGGATCAGCACTGGGGGGAATCTAGGTTCAGGCACACAGACCACAGAGATTCTGTCAGTTTCTCTTGCCTTCCTTGGTGTCACAAACTGGATCTGACCCCACTCTTGGCAGGATAGCCTTGCAAAGTAGCCATGTGGGGCTGGGATTGTGGCTCAGCAGTAAAGCGCTTGCCTCGCACGTGTGAGGCACTGGGTTCTATCCTCAGCACCACCTAAAATTAAATCAACAAAATAAAGGTATTTGTCCATAAAAAAAAAGAAAGAAAAAAGTAGCCATGTATTTGAAATGGAGAATCAGAACACAAAAATGAGTATTCTTTCAGGAATGGGGGGGTGAAATAGTTCAAATCAATACTATTCCAGGATATGGTTTTAAGAACTTGCTAGGAGACATGTCTGCAGGTGCTTTGCAGTCCCTAAAATGCAATCTGATATTGAGGTGCAAAGTGGGGATCCCTTTAAATCTAAAGATTCAATGCAGAGGTGAAAGTAGCTTAAAGTCTCCCCAAAACCACTGCCAGAGCAGTGCCACACTCTTAAGGGCCAAAACCCTTGGGTAGAGAGATGAAAGAGGGGTCTGACTGCTTGCTCCTGAAAGAGGGGTAGAGAGAAAAGGAGGAGCTGGAACAAATGACCCGCAAGAGTTTCAGATGGTCTTCAGAGTGTGGGCCTTTAGGAAGAAGAGTGGGGCAAGAGGTGCAAACCTACATCCACACCAGGAGCCCAATCTCACTCCTCCAGACCCCTGGGCCTTCACACAGCTGAAAGATGAAACGACAGAGGCCCTGGCTGCTCCACTCCCAGCTCTTGACTGCTGGGATGTCCGTGCAGAGACACGTGTGGTCCTCATGGCCACAGCTATGACCCATCAGCTTCTGTGTGTAGATGCCTCCCTAGCCCAGGGTGACTCAGTCTTTGGAGTCCTGAGGTTGGGCCTGGGGGGGCCATGTGCTTGGTGGGTAGTCCTGTCCCCTCCTCAGGGCTGGGAAATTCACTGGTTGCAGGACAGGCTGGGGGAGAAATGACTCCTGGTACTGAGTGGGGGAAGATCATGCTGAGAACCACTAGTCCTGGGCAAGGGATGGGAGAATCAGAATGGGATCAGGGAGCTGCGAGCTGGGAGCCAGGAGCCCAGAACAGGAGCTGGGTGCATTAGGCAGCTGAAGACCACATCCAGTCTCCTCCTTCCCAGGGCAGGCAGGAATTTCTTCCCACGAACTTGCACTTAAACATTTATCACTCACAAGGGCTCCTTCCCAGTGTTAGATAATTTTGCCATTGGAAAGTTATCCCTCCTTTGACGGAAATTCCACCCCTTAACTTCAGCCCATTCCTCCTACCTGCCCCCCTGGAAGCTCACACCAGGGTCCATCCCTGCCTTCTTGACCACGGGGGCTCGTTCTAATTCTTGAAGACAGCTCTCATGGACTCCAGTGTTCTCTTTCCCAGACTCTACACCCCTGGAACCCGAAAACTTCCTTCCAGGACAGTCTTCTAAACCCCTCAGCAAAGTGACTACCTCATCCCTTGTCCAGACCAACCAAAGGCTTGCCATCAGAGGCTTCTGTTCACCTAGAGATGACGTTACCTTGCTGTCAGCCACATCACTCTAGTGACTCATTTTAAGCTTTCAGTCCACAAACTCCCAAGTCTTTTTTCTCACGAACTGTTGTGACCAGCTCTTCCCTCGCTTTTCCCTGGACAGTTGATGCTTTGTCTCTCTCCTCTTATTTATTTTTTTTTGGGGGGGTTCTTCTTAGGTTTTTCTGTTTTGTTTGTTTTTAGAAAAACTAGAGTTTTTATTTGTTTTGGTACCAGGGATTGAACCCACTAGTATCAGCCATTTTCATTTACAGAGTCTTGCAAAATTGTTTAGGAACTCGCTAAATTACTGAGCCTGACTTTGAACTTGCGATCCTCCTGCCTCAGCCTCCTGAGCTGCTGGGATTAAAGGCCTCTGCCACCACACCCGTTTCTATTTTCACTCATGCAATCCCCCCTGATTACTTTGGGCCTGTGATGCCAGCTCATGGAGAACTCTGCATCGTTTAAAGTATCCCCCAGCCCTGTCTCCATTCCAGGCAGGACTGAGAGTGCTAAGGAGGAGAGAGTCCAGGGTAGATCCCTGAGGAATGCCCTAGACCACCAGCCTCACCCTGCAATACCTGCTGACAGAGAATCTGAGCCAGCAGATCCTGGCCAGCCCAGGGCACTAAGGTGGCCTCATTATTCACAGAAGTCACACGGGGTTTGGAGATCTTAATTGCCAGGGAGGGGCCTGGGTCCTACATGGAGGGAAGGAGAAGAGGAACATTTGTGGACCCCACCTTGGGCCAAGTACTTTGAATCTCTGCACCCCACCTTCCCTACCCCACCCTACTACCAGATGCTACCCTAGCCCCACCCTGCCCCAGTACTCAAGGCAATTTTCTAACTAGATTCCCAGCTCTGTGCCCAGCTTCACTGCAGTTTCCGTGTTTTCTTGCCTTCTCTGGGGCAGGGGTTCCTGGTCTGTGTGTTGGTTGTGGTCTGGTGGGTGCCTGTTGGTGCCACATGCTGCTATGGCCCCAAATGGGCCCCCGTCTGTGTCCAAACAGGGTGTCTGTTGCCATCAGAGTGGGCACGAGAGCCTTGGGTTTCTGCTGCTTCTTATGGCAAAGAGTGAGTGAGCCTGTCATGCAGCTGCCCACCCTGCGCTCCCTCTGTTGTAAGTCACGAGCGCTCTGGTAAGAAGTATAGGCCCCACAGCATTCGGGATTCCTGACTCCTCATCTCTTTCCACCAGGGGCAGAGCCAACCTTGCATTACTAAGGGTTTTTTTGTTTTGTTTTGTTTTTTGGGTGGGGGGAGCAATGAGAACTCCTGTGTATGAGAAGTGGCTTTAACACATGTCACTCACAAACCCCCAAAATGTCTGTTTGACACCTCTCGCTGATATGTACTACCAACTTCCAATACCCCTCAAACCAGCTTCCTCCCATCTTCCACTCTTTCTGGGCACTTTGCAAAACCAATACCTATTGTCAAGGAGGAAGAGACCACTTCCCACAAACTTGGGTTCTCTGGAGATGGGGTCCCTGGAGAGATGTTCCACGTGTTGACTTTAATAGTCAATAACCAATCAGCCTAGATACTCTGAAGGGCAGGTGAGAAGTTGAGCCTGTGGGCCAGATAGGCTGGCTGGTCCTGTGCCCTACCCTGAACTATGGGGCAGCCAGGCTCCAGCCACTGCCCAGATAGGTGGAGTCCAGCCCCACTAACTGCCTCAACCTCTGCATTTCCCCTCCCTGCCTGAAGCCTGTGCTCAGCAGGGGGACAGCTCACCTCTGTTTCCCCTTGACCTCCTGTTAAATTGCAGTAAGAGGCCAATGGGTCATATTAAATGACTCTTGAAAACAATTCCCAAGAAGGCAAAAGAACCCTAGATAGATGCAAGAGGCAAGAACTGCAGAATATAAAAGCAGACTAAGTCCTGTTGACCCCAAGCCAGGCTGTAATTTTGTGGAAGGAGCTAAGAAGGCTATATGTAGGAGGTTGGATCTTGAAGGAAGGGCAGGAATTATGTAGGCAAACTTGAGGAGACAGGCCTGCTGGGCCAAAGCAGGAGTTTGAGCAAAGGTTTGGGAGAAGGAGCAGGTGGGGTGTTGGGAACGGCAGCTGGTAGAATGGTATCCTTGAAGCACAGAGTGCTTAATACAGTAACGTGGAAGATAAGGTTTGACAGATCAGAGGGATATACATTTTGGAGGCATTTAAAGGCCCTCAAAGGAGTTTAGATCTCACCCTAGAGGTCCATGACTTGCAAATGAAAATAGAACAATTTCCTTAAACAAAAAACTATGTGTTGGGGGTTGGAGTTGTAGCTCAGTGGCAGAGCGCTTGCCTCACACGTGTGAAGCGCTGGGTTCGATCCTCAGCACCACATTAAAAAAAATAAATAAACAAAACAAAGTTAAAAAAAAAACAAAAAACTATGTGTTTTTGACCACACAGTCAAGAGTGAACAGCTCGAGAGCTAGGAATATAGCTCACTTGGTAGAGTGCTTGCCTCACATGCACAAGGCCCTGGGTTCAATCCCCAGTACCCCCAAAAAAGTAAATAAATAAAGAATAAAGAGCTCCAGCTGGGTGTGTTGGTGCAAGCCTGTAATCCCAGCAGCTTGGAAAGTTGAGGCAGGAGGATTGCAAATTCATAACTAGCCTCAGCAATGGCAATCTGCTAATCAACTCAATGAGACCCTGTAATAAAATCCAAAATAGGGCTGAGGATGTGGCTCAGTAGTTGAGTGCCCCTGAGTTCTATCCCTGATATCCCCCTACCCACCCCCCCCAAAAAAAAAAAAAGATTGAAGAGTTCTGGTTCAAAGGCAAGAAGGAGAACCTGGATCCTCGACTCCAATGAACCATTCTATATATAATCAAGGGCACTTGCTAAGTCTACAGAATCATGTTGTGTGGAATGACTGAAACTGATTCTGAAATTTAGCAATGTATATTGAACATCTTTCCCTGCCAAGGAGACCTGCCAAGAAGCCTCATTTCTTTCAAGTACGCACTGTCTTTGTTGTGAATGCAAGGAGTTCCACTTACTCCATTCTTCTCCTGATGAACCTTATCACAAAACTGCCTTTTTCTGGGCTGTGGATATAGCTCAGAAGGTAGAGTGCTTGCCTTGCATACACAAGGCCCTGGGTTCAATCCACGGCACCAAAAAAAAAAAAAAAAAAAAGCCTTTTTCTTATCATGGCCTTGCTATTAAATGTGAAATTGAAAAAAAAAAATAGATAAAGACAAAATGAAACAAACACTGCTTACAGGTGGCAGAGAACCAGGAAGGGACTTTAAGCAGGACACTGATGTGATGAGATTTGTGGAGGGCTTCTTTGCTGTTGTTTTCCTTTTGAGACTATGTTGCTCAAGCTGGTCTCAAATTCGTGGGCTCAAGTAATTCTCCCAACTTAGCTTCCAGAGTAGCTGGACTATGGGCATGTGCCACTCAGTTGGGATTTATGTGTTAGAAGACTCACCCTGTCCTCCATGCAGGAAGTGGACAGAAGTGGAGAAGTTGGCAGGAAAGGGACCCGTGGAGAGATGGCAGTCCTGAACAATAGGGTGAAGAAAGGCTGGACTGAGGCGATACAAGAGGGCAATGCTGGGGGGTGTGGTAGATGGCTTTGCCATTGCATCACTGTGTATCTCCCCATCCCCTTCTCATGGAGTCATCTTCTCCAGGGACCAGAAGGAAAGACCCAAGTGGGGAATGGGCTCTCCCACCACTGGGAGTGAGGGTGTGAACCATTTCGGGGCTTCTGTGTGGCAAGAAAGTCCTGTGGCAGCCAGTGAATGACCCACTGTTTGTGGAAGACCCTTCCCCCGTGAAAGGGGGCTGAGTGAGACCACCCAGAGAGAGGACAGAGTACTCCACCCACCTCTTCCTCCCTGGGGCTGATCATTTATAGAACTGTCTTTAGAACCCACATAAGTTGGGCATTGTGCCAGGCACGGTGGTGTATGACTGCAGTCCCAGCTATTTGGAAGGCTGAGGCAGGAGGGTCACAAATTTGAGGCCAGCCTTGGCAATTTAAGGAGACCCTGTTTCAAAGTAAAATAAATAAATAAAAGGGCTGGGGATGTAACCTAATGGTAGAGCACCCCTGCACTCAATCTCCAATACCACACACACACACACACACACACAAAGTTGGGTATCATTGGTTTTGCATTGCACGGGGATGGGGGTTGATGGGGAGGGTGGGAAGAACAGATCTGGGAGGTGAGGAGAAGCAGGTGCAGGGGCAGCTGTGAGTGAAAGGTATGAAAACAGGCACCATGTCTTCCTCTGTGGTTAGCTGGTAAACAACCCGAGTGCTGGGGTGGGGGGGCTGATGGAGAGAGGAGGAGGATGGGGAGGAGGGAACTTCCGGAGACATAGTGGGCACACCCCCTTCAGTTAAAACAGGCCCCCTCCCTCCCCTGGGCCTGGTCTGATGCCTCCTTCACTTCCTTCTGCCCCTGGGCTTTCTGTTCCGGGGCTCATCTCGCCTAGAGAGTTTGCTAGGGATGGACATCTGCCCTCACCTGGCATCTTTCAAGGCAAGCCCAGGTGGTGCTGCTCATTGGCTCCAGAGGTAGATATACATGAGTTCAAACAAACCTGATCTTCAGCAACACTCCTCTGTAAAATAAGAGTCATATGGCATGCCTTGAGTTTCTTGTGTGGATTATACTAGATGGAAGGTCGCTACCACAATTTCAATGATAATGAAGACAGGCAGGAATAGGAGGAGAGATCAAGAAGAAACCAGCAGATCACATCAGTACCCACTCTCCCTCCCTGCCAGTGGGATTCCCAGTTTCAGTGCCCTCAATTCTGTTCAGAATTGCAACAGTTTTCTTCTTGTCCCAACTAGATCCAGTCTCCAAATGGCAATCCTGATGCCAGTCCCCCAGCCTGCAGCCTTCCATACCTAAGGACACATAAATAAAAAAATAAGTCACAGGTACACAATCCCTTAGAGTCTACAAAGCATATCCACAGCATGTATCTCCTTTCATCCTCATCATCAACCTGTGAGGGATTTATCCCTTTTACAGATGAATAACAGAAATTGTAGACCAGGGGTGTGATTTTGTGATAGAGTGCTTGCCTAGCATGCATGAGGCCCTAGGTTTTGTCCCCAGCATCATAATAAATAGATAGGTAGGTAGGTAGATAGATAGATAAGAATTTAAAAAGGAAGTTAGAATGACAAAGTGATTTGTTCAAGGATACTCCAAAGAAAATTAGAATTTCATCAGCAGGACATATGAGAGAATAGGCCAAAAGCCTCCTGAAGGGATAAAAAAACATCTACACATCATTAGCTTCCTCTGGAAAAATGGAGTCTTCAGTTTCTCACCCTTCTGTCTCCTTGTCCTTGCAGTACAAGGAGTTTGCCAACTACAATGACAGCACAGAGACCCCCCTACAGGAAAGTCACTTCTGCTCCACAGTTGAGGGGCCCCTACTGACTTCCTTCAAGGCTGTGTTCATGCCTGTGGCCTACAGCCTCATCTTCCTCCTGGGCCTGATGGGTAACATCCTGGTGCTGGTGATCCTCGAGCGGCACCGGCAGACACGCAGCTCTACGGAGACCTTCTTGTTCCACCTGGCGGTGGCTGACCTCCTACTAGTTTTCATCCTGCCCTTTGCTATCGCTGAAGGCTCTGTGGGCTGGGTCCTGGGAACCTCCCTCTGCAAAATTGTGATTGCTCTGCACAAGATCAATTTCTACTGCAGCAGCCTGCTCCTAGCCTGCATCGCTGTGGACCGCTACCTGGCCATCGTTCATGCCGTCCACGCCTACCGTCACCGCCGCCTCCTCTCCATCCACATCACCTGCGCAACCATCTGGCTGGCAGGCTTCCTCTTCGCTTTGCCGGAGATCCTCTTCGCCAAGGTCAGCCAACCCCACAGCAATGACTCCCTGCCACGTTGCACCTTCCCTCAGGAGAACCAAGCCGAAACCAATGCCTGGTTTACCTCCCGCTTCCTCTACCATGTTGGGGGCTTTCTGCTGCCAATGCTGGTAATGGGTTGGTGCTACGTGGGGGTGGTACACAGACTATGCCAGGCCCAGCGGCGCCCTCAGCGACAGAAAGCAGTCAGAGTGGCCATCCTGGTGACAAGCATCTTCTTTCTCTGCTGGTCACCTTACCACATTGTCATCTTCCTGGACACCCTGGCCAGACTGAAGGCCGTGGACAACAGCTGTGAGCTCAATGGCTCTCTCCCGGTGGCCATCACCATATGCGAGTTCCTGGGCCTGGCCCACTGCTGCCTCAACCCTATGCTCTACACTTTCGCTGGAGTGAAGTTTCGAAGTGACCTGTCTCGACTTCTGACCAAGCTGGGTTGCACCGGCCCTGCTTCCCTATGCCAGCTCTTCCCTGGCTGGCGCAAGAGCAGTCTGTCTGAGTCAGAGAATGCCACCTCCCTCACCACCTTCTAGGTCCCAGCACCCTACTTTGTTTCTGCTTTCTTCGGGGAAGGCAGTGGCGGTGGAGTCCCTTCCAACAGGAGCTGGGGACCTGAGTGTTACATTGGCTACCTCCCAGCAGGGAGACAGCTTCTGTCTAGGACATCCCTGTCACTCTTCCACCAGCCCTGAGGCTAGGCTGGAGTCCAGGGAGGGGAAAGCAGATCAAAGGCAAAGCAAAAGGTCTCTGTACCCATCTGCATCACCCTGGGCTGAGAAGACTCCACACACCTCCCACCCTAGCTGGCCAAAGCCCTGGCCACAGGGAAGGTCAATCCCCTCCCAGAATACACTCATCCTCTTAAGGGCTGCTGACTGCCACAGATACCCACCTCTCCTCCCATGCCCCATGCCAAATGGAGCCAGGAGAAGCTGGAACTGGGGATGAGCAGAAATTAAAACTGAGATGGCCAGCTAGTGACAGAGTGTGGCCTTAACAATTCTTAGTTCCTTAATTCGGACATTCTGCCAGATCAACTCTGCAGCTGTCTTGACCAAGCAGGAAGCTGGGACTGATCTTTAGATCACGGACAGTGACCAAAACAGCACTGGGTTGGCCCCATGCCAAAGGGTCCTGGATTACAGAGGACAGACTCTAAGTAGGAAGCTAGCCAGTGTCCTAAGGAACAGCAGAAGGCAAGCCAGCAGAAAAGGAGACTGGTGGAAGAAAGGAAAAACTCCCACCGAAGCCCCCAGAGAGGGACAATCAAAGCCAGCTGTCTTGTCTGCCCCAGGACCAGACAGAGGTGGGTGGAGAGCTCCCAGACTGGGTCAGGGAAGGCAGGATCCAGGGTCCTGGTGAACTCTGGGCACTGATGAAAGGAGGCAGACTCATTCTTTCCTTGCCTCCCTCATCATAATCAATGGGGCCATGGAAATTAGAGCAGAGGGTCCTGGCCACAGCAGAGGGGACCCTTAGCCATGAGTTAAGAATGGAGGCCCCTTGGAAAGTTCCTCTGGAGTCATCTCATCCAGCCCCCCCCCCCCACTCCATGGTGTCACCTTAGGCAGGGCAGTGTGAGAAGCAGACCTGGGCAGGGAAGTCCCCAAGCCCCAGGAAACCATGCCCAGCCCCTCAGAGGATACTAGTCAGATGGAACCAGAGGAAGCTACTCCTCGCTCACTCTGGACTCTCCCTCTCAGCCTCTATCTGGGGTAGAGGATCAGTGACTCCTGCATTTGCTGGGGACCCTCTGGATAGCCCAGTTCCACTAAAATCAGTCAGGACCACTGGAGGCCTCCATTGGAAATCAGAAGTATAGCCTGGGGGACTGTGCCCTTACCACAGAATGAAGGGGAAGCCCTGGCATCCCCCCTTTTCTCCCAGCATCCAAGAGCAAGCTGGGCAGTGGAGGAGCCAGACACAGAAGCAAAAAGGCAAAAGATTGGATTCTGAATTTTCTCTTTTTAATAAAAAGGCACCTATAAAACAGGTCAATACAGTACAGGCAGCACAGAGACCCCCAGAACAAGCCTAAAAATTGTTTCAAAATAAAAACCAAGAAGATGTCTTCACATATTGTATTTATATATTTATATTTATATATATATATTTATATAATGGTACAAAATGGCTGGGGGTATGGCCATGGATGGAGGGAAGAAGGCTGACCTGTGGAGTTCACCTTAGGAAGCTAGTGGCGGAGGTGAGAGAAGAGGGGACCTGGAGGGCCCAGGGCCCTTTGTGGTCTGAGCCCTCTCCTCAGAGCAGGAAACACTTAAAGGATAGTTTGGGCAGTCTTGGGACAGGGGTGGGGGCTCCCGGGCATAGGGCCCAGGTGGAGGGAGGGTGGGCAGATGGACAGATGCCCCCCTACCCAATGCAGAGGGCCTGGCCATGGCCCCTGGGAGGTGCTAAGGGAGTCAGGAGCCTGCAGCCAGCCCCGGAGAAGGAAGCAACGCTTGACCTGGCTGATGGTGGACCTAGAGGACAGCACCAGACTGGGAGAAGTGGGCGTGAATTCCCTTTGTGTTACAGCTGCCAAGGTGAGGCCAGGCCTGCAGGTCAGGAAGGCTAAGGACCCGGACCTGGTAGAAGACACCCTGTCTAGAAAGACCCTTGGCCCTGGAGGCAGGGCATAGATGCCCTCAGCCAGGGAACTGACCTGCCACCTCACAAGGCAGGAAAGGAAGTGAGAAAAGGAGAAGTTTTTTACTCCTGGGACCAAGGGGGGCTAAACACCCAGTCATGTATGGCTTCAGCTCTGACCAGTGGCGGGTAAGGAGCTCTTCTGGGAAAGAGCAGAGGGGGTTGGGAGGCAGTGGCTGCGCCTGGGTGGCATAGACAGATCTGGTCCATAGCCCTGAGCCTGGGCAGAGGAACCTTGCCAGCAAGTGGGCAGGCAGAGTCAAGGCGGCAGGATGCTCCCCAGCCCCCTCCAATACTTCCCCCATTCCATTCTCAGGGGGTGGAGGCTGGAGGGGAGCAGACTGACTCAGCCAAACCCTGTTCCTTCCTTCTTTGGTAAGAAGTAGGTGGTGGCCTCTGGAAGAGTCAGGGCCCCCCCACCCTGGGTTACCTAGCCCAGGGCTACTGCAGCCATGGGTTCCAGTGGCATCATACCACCTCATCCGTGGCTCCACTCAAGGGGGCCACCAGATACTGCCCCTTCTTCCTTTTCTTCATCCCAGACTGGGGATAAAGGACTTCAAGTTCTGGCTAAGATGTAGCAGCAGGGGCACCCAGACATCCACAGCAGGAAGCCGGGGCCATGTCACTGGTGTGGGAAAACACGTGCACAAGATTCTCCCTGAATGACTCAGCAGCGGACAGGCTGCCACCCTGGGGTCTCAGCCCTGCTAGGACTCACCAGGTGGAAGCCTCGGTGGTGTGACCTCAGTTTAGGTGTGGGCATCTTGTTGTCTTACTATTTGGAGAGGGGACAGAAATGGTATCCTTTATGGACCCAGAGACACTGCAAATGGAGGGGTGGGTGTGTAGGACTGCATGTCCCTGGGTCCAGGGGAATGGAGGGGGCAATCATCTGAAGAAGGGGAAAGGGTTTCTTTTATCCTTTGTTTTTTTTGTGTGTGACTTCTATCAAAACACAGAAATACAGCACACGCACAAACCAGCACAAAAGCGCAGCGCTCTATTTACAGCTCCGGCTGGCACCTGCCCACCTGGCCAGCCGCCTGCAGAGGGGGTTGGGAGAAGGGGTCAGCCACGTCAGCAGGGAAAGGAAATGAGGCAGGAAAAGACAGAAGGAAAACCGGGAGGAGCAGAGAAACCGAGAGGAGAGAAGTGGAGCTTGGGCAATGAGGAGAAAGCGGCACAAAGGGACAAAAAGGGGAGACCCTTCCTCTCCTTCACCTCTCCCCCAAAGACCCAAAGCATAGTTGAAAGTGGGGGTGGTGCAGAGAAAGAGGGAAAATAGAGGTTCCATAGGAATCGGGAGGGAAGGGAGGGGCAGTCCTGGAGGCAGAAACGGAACAAACCCCAATCCCAAACCCCCCACCCCACTCTGCCACTTCCCCCTAAGCTGCCAGCACATCTGGTTTCCACAAATGCCACTCCCCACACAAGCCCCTTCCCACCCCTCCACCCCAACCCTGGACCCAGGCCATCCCAACACTGGAGGGAAGAAACTTTTTTAAGGTTAGCATATTTGCAATATTGCCCAGCTTCAGCCCCCAAGGGGACGACTAGAAGGGCAGGTTGGCCATGCTGCCCGGCGCTGGGAGGTAGCCCATCTGGCTGTCCAGAGACACACTGCGCTGCCGCAGGGGGTGGGACACCATGAGGTTCTGCTGGGGAGGGGGGCCCATGAGGGAGCCCTGTGGGGAGAGCATATGGGGGGGCTGGCTGTAGACCTCGCCCCCCACACCCCGTTGCTTCATCAGCATGAAATTCTGCTGGGTCATGAGGCCTTGTGGTGGGGACATGACCCCCTGGTGCAGGCCGTGGGGCACCATGCCCTGCTGTGGGGGCACACCTGTCCTTCCCAGCAAGGACATCTGTCCAGGGTGGCACATGGACATGTTGAGCCCCCGTTGGACGCCCTGCTGGCCCGGGAGGTTGGGGGGCCGAGACGGGGTCTGTTCCGCCATCATGTTCTGCAGGTTCATGAGATGCAGATTGGGGGGCTGGGCCTTGGGGGGCTGGTTCTCACTCTTGGGGAAGTACTGGAGGGTGCTGCTTGGCTTCTCAGAGGGGATGATCCTTGACAAGTCGAACTCAGGGATCCCCGTCGGGGTGGGCCGGATCACCTCGCTCAGCTCAGGGTCGTTCAGCACTGATGCCACCCCAGGGAGCACCCCTGGTGGGTATGCGTCTCCCATGCGCCCAGCCATGCCTTTGCCCATTAGATGCTGTTGGGGGGGCATGGGGCCCGGCGGCTGGGTGGGCAGGTCCTCCGGAGGCAGGGGCATGCCTGAAGGGTAGTGCTGCTGCAGGCCAGGTCCCCCGCCCCCACCCCCAGCAGGGGCCATGGCACCATGGGGCTGCTGCAGCCGAGGGGGGAAGGGCATCATTTGGGAGGAGCTGGGCACAGGGCCACAGGGGGCATTCAGGGAGTCTGGGCCCCCTGGAGCCATCATCATTGAGTTTTGGGGAGGCCCTCCTGTCCCCTGTGCATTGGGGTGCAGTGGAATGTTGGAGCCCAGAGGGGTGGGAGAGGGCAACATGGTAGGTGGGGGCTCATGGGACAGGGGCTGCTGGCCTGCCAGGTTCATGCCCATGGGGCTCTGGGCAGCAGCGGAGTTCAGGTGCATCTGGTTGGGCTGGTTGTTGCTGATACCTGTAAGAAAGAGGACAAGGAGGTCAGAACTGTGTGCACCAACTGGGGGAGACAGAACCAGTCCTTCTCCCCACTCCCCACCTTTTACCACTGGCCAGCTGCCCTTGGTTGCAAGGGAAGGAACTGGGAAAATTTAAGCTAAAAGCCAAGAGCCCAAGATCTGGCCCCATTTGCCATGGACACATTGTGGGATGCTGAAAAGACCACTTGAGTGCTGTGGGCTGGGTTTCACTGAATGACTACCAGAATGGGAACAGGGCCCCCGGACCTCACACCAATGCCTAGAGCCCTGTGGAAGCATGGAGACGCCAGCACAGGGGCGACTCCAGGCCATGGCCACTCTTCTCATTCCCAGTAGCCCCTGCCTGTCCTCGCACCTGGCCCGGAGCCCTGGGATGGTGGAGGAGGGGGTAGCAGGGGCCGGTCAGGCAGCAGCTCGTCGTCTGAGGTGGCGATGGTCTTGATAGCATTGTGGTAGAGCGGGGTGGAGCTGGGCATGGCGTACTTGGACATCTGGGACATCATCAGTGACAGGGGGTTCTGGGAAGGTGTGGGATCTGGGGAGGAAGTGAATGGTAGGCTGGGATTCATGAGGCCGCTGGGAGGATTGGCGGGAGGTGCTGAAGAGCTGCTCCGAGGGCCGCTAGGCGGGAGGGCACCTATAGAAGCAGGGAGACAAAGAAAGTGGGGAGTGACTGGGGAGGGGAAAGTGAATTTGCTGCTCTCAATAGGGGTTTAGGAAGACGTCAGCCCACCAAATCTCCACCTAACTCCACCAGACACAGCTACATCCCACTGAACACAGGCCCCTCACAACCACCACAGCCCACCCATATTCAAAGCAATTCCTGTAGCCTCAGGGCCCCAGGCAGTGGGAAGATCCCAAGTCCCAAGTGTGACCCCTCAAAATGTCTGGGACATGTACATGGTACCTCAGACAAAGTTCAACACCACTACCACCACCTGACCCAGCCCATGCCTACCCACCACAGAGGTGTCCAACTGGAGTCTAGTAACCCTGCTGGCCTATCCAGCTGACTCACCCTGTTCCATGTTGCCCAGGGTGGAAGAAGAGTTCATGTTGAGAGGCGGCTGCTTATTCTGGGAGACCCCAGGGCTGGGCATGGCTGTCTTGGGTGAAGCCACCCAGCCTGGAGAAGGCACCGCCATGGAGGGAGACTTGAGCCTGCTTGGTGAGCCGGTGGGTGAACGGACATTGAGGGAGGAGCTGAGGACCTGGGGCGATTTGAGAGGTCCTGGAGGGTTGGCGGAAGGCAAGGGCACCATCTGCGAGGGAGTCTGGGGTGACTTGAGGTTGGCGGAGGGTGAAGTGACCAGGGGTGAGTGCACCTGGCTAAGGGTGGGTGACTTTAGGTGCCCCATGCCCGGCGAGCCCATCTGATTAATACTGATGGTGAGGTCTGAGGGCCGTCTGCCCAGTCCCCGACTGGGGGCTGAATGCACAGACCCAGGAGGAGGATTGGATGCAGGGGGCAGAGGCATGTGGCTGAGCCGAGTGGTACCCACAGTGCCCATGGGCATTGAGCTCTGGTCAGGGCTAAACATGTCTTGGGTGTTGCCCAAGTCCTGGGGCATGGCTTGGTAGGGTGCCTGGCCCCCAGAGAATCCCTGCTGGCCCTGGTTGGGAAACTGTGAAGGCATTAGCATCTTCTGTGGACCGCCCATCATGCCACTGCTATTCTGAGCCCGAACCCGGGCCATCTCCTCAGGACTGAGGCCCTGAGGCCCCATCATGTCCCCAGGACCCCGCATCTTCTGCGACATCAGCATCTGTTGCTGCGGGGTCATCTGCACGTTCAGGTTCATGTTCATGTTCATGTTCACGTTCATGTTCATGTTGAGGTTGCCTGGCCCCATGGGTGGGTCCACCTCCCTCAGCCCAGTCTGCCCCATGGGTGGGCTCAGGAGGCCACGACCTCCACCAAACTCCATGCCCATAGGTGTTCCCGCCAGGCCTTCACCACCAGACATCTGCCCAGGAAACATGGAAGGATCCATCTGTCGGTGTGCTTGCATCATCCGCTCCATCTCCATGCTCTGCCCCATGCCGCTGCCGGCCATACCCAGGGGCCGCTGCATGCCCATCGACCGCTTTTCCAGCAACTGGTGCCGTAGCAGCTCCTCCCTAACCCGAGGGGTCATGAATCGCTCCGCCTCACCCTGCCCACCTGGGTAGGGCACAGCATTCTGGGCAAAATTGCCAGGTCCTCCCATAGGGGGCAAGTCTTCAGTCCAGCCCATGCCTGGCCTCACAGGCCTCTGCATGGCATTCATGGGTACCTCCATGGGCATACTCTGCATGCCCCCAAACCCAGGCACCCGTTGCATCTGGTTGCCTGGGAAACGGGGACCAGGGAAAGGAGGTCCTCCCCGGAGCTGCATGGGATCTTGGACGTCCATGGGCCCCCGCAGCTGTGCGCCCATTCCAGGTGGCCACTGGTCCCCAGGCTTGCTGTGGTAGGGAGGCGGGGGCCCCCTGACCATCATGCCTCCCATGCCCATCATGTCCTGCAGAGGGCGACCCCCATGCAGTCCAATCTGTTCCTCTTTCCGCCGCTTTTCCTCATAGTACTCTTCCTGCAGCTTGCGCCATGCCACTTGCTCAGGCGTCAGGCTATCCTGGCCTAGCCTCTGCATCATCATGTTCATCTGCTGGCCCATGTCCCCTCCTGGGGGGTGCCCAGGCACTTCATGCTCCAATGGTGGACCCCCGAGGCTCTGTGTCTGTGAAATCATGGACTGCAAGGGTTCCTCATACTTCTTTAGCCCACCAGGAGGGGCTGTGGGTGGCTGCTGGGGGGCAGGAGGGGCTTGTGCTGGTGGGCCCCCCTCACTGGCTGCTCCTGGGGGCCCCTTGAGGAAGGGCTCAGTCTCTCCGCTGCGGAGCAGCAGCCGCTCAATGTCTCTCAGCGTCTGCAGGGAACGCTCCCGATGCTCTAGCTGCTCTTTGGACAGGCCCTCGGAGCCCACCAGGCTGCGCTGCCCATTGCTGGTGGGTGCAGCCTCCCCCAGCAGGGTGGGGCCAGGGGCACTGCTGGGGTCTCCTCCGGGAGGCAGAGGGTTGTTTGTGGTGGCAGCCGTCGGGGTGTTAGGGTGGGTGCCCCCAGTCCCACCACCTGTGCTGGCAGCTCCCACCGAGTTGGGGGCCAAGTCCTGACTGGTATCCTCAGGAGGTCCCTCCGGGGGCAGAGCAGGTGGGGCACTGCCAGGGGCTGGGGGTGGTGGCGGCGGCAGCGGAGGTGGCTGGGACTGTGGGGTACCTGCTGACGGTGTGCTCAAGGGCAGCGGTTCTGGGGTGGGTGGCACTTTGGGGGCCTACAGGTGGACAAAGCAGAGTGTAAGATAGGTAAGGAACATCCTAATCAATCTCAGAGCCAAACCAGGCACCACACTCACCTGGTCAAGCTTGGCCCGGGGCACATTCTGCTGGTGGTAGGCAAGGATGGAGTCTGCCCGGCCCTGCAACACGGCCTCTGCAGCCCTGCAGCAGAGAACCAGGCATGGTCAGCTCAGAGAGGTGGGTAGGAGGGAGCCCCCCCACCTCACCCAGCCTACCCTGCCCCCCTGTACACGCTCACTTGGAACCCCAGGCTGAGGGGCACTGGGCAGACACAGCAGACCTGGTCTCCCCTGAGGCACTTACGTGTTGGCCAGGTGTGTGGTGAAGACATACACGAACTGCGAGGGAGGCTTTCCAGGGACACTCCCGCCCCCACCCCCGGGGGCATCAGGACGAAGGCCTGGTGGGGGGCCATGTGGAGGCCCTGGCGTGCTGCTCTCGTTGAGGGGCAGTTGGGCAGTTTGGCCGGGACCCAGCTGCGGGGCCGCCATGGCTGGGTCTGCTACATTACAATCTGCAAAAAGAGAGAGGAGAGGAAAGGGGTGAGTGTCTCAGATGCAAGGAGAACCAGCTGGCATCTCCTGCCCAGGAAGCCCACTGCCTCCCTGTGCCTTTCTGAGGGTCCTTTGTTCCTGCAGTCTGGTATATTCACCAATCTTGTTTGCCCAAGCTCAGTCCTTGCCCAGGATGGCAAGAGTGTCCACAGGGAGAGGAGGGAGAGGGAAAACGTGGCCCTTACCAATAGGCTCCCACATGCCTGGTGTTCTGCTGGATACTTACAGTTGTGATTTCATGTAATCGACACACCTTTGGAAGGAATGCATCACACTCCAGGTTACAGAGGAGGAAACAAGCCTGGCAGGGATGAACTGACTCACCTAAGGTCACACACCCAGCTAATGCGGAGCCAGGATTTGAACCCAGGGTAGGCATACCAAAGTCCTCCTTAGCTGTTCTGACCCTTCCTGCTGTGGTCTGTGTGTGTGTGTGTGTCTATGTACCGTCTAGTAACTCAGGCACAGAGAAAGCAAAGAAGTTTCATGAACTGATGATTCAATGATTCATCCTAGCCCCACCACTAACTGACTTGGTGATTTATGAACAAGACATGTTCTCCCTCTAAGCCTCAGCTTCTTCATCTACACAATGGGAACACTATTTTACCAGCCTGTACAAGGGATAGATCAAAGAAATATATTTACTATGTCACAAGTAAAAAAAAAAAGCCATTTGAAAAATGGAGAAGGTTAGAAAGGCTATGAAGAAAAATAAACTATTTTCCCTCTCCTCTCACAAAACAGTAAATGCAGACTTCTGGTCACCAAGAATTATGTGGGGATTTCTCCCCACCAACAACCAATCAATCAATTCTGCAGGAGCAGACTCCAGCTGGGTGGCCTCTAGTTCAATTCAATTCTAACATTATCTACCTACAATAGCATTTGATTGACAAGTTAAAGGCTCCAGCCCACAATACCAATACCACCACCACCACCACCACCACCTCTTCCCCGACCTGATTCCAATGCCAAGCCAACTGCAAGCCCTGGGTTGTCTACCTCTGAATGACCTGCAAACTGGCGTTCCCAGGTCCCACTCCTGATATTCTACTAATCTGCTAAAGCAGCTCACAGAACTCAGGGAAACATTTTACTTCCCTTTACTGGTTTATATCATAAAAGACATTACAAAGGAGATAGATGAAGAACTGCAGAGGGCAAGGCATGAGGGAAGGGGTGCACAGCTTCCACCCTCTTTCCACAGGTGCAAACTTCCAGGAACCACCGAGTTATATAACTATATAATACTATATAATATACCAAAGCGGCCACAGGTGGTCAGCTCAACCCTCAGTCTCCCCTGCCCCGCAGGTTAGAGAATGGGATAGAGTCCAATCCTGCCTTGGTCTGTCCAGAGACCAGTCCCCATGCAGAAGCTACCTAAGAGCTGCCAGCCACCAGTGAACTAATTAGCATATAAAAACACACATCACTGTGGAGATTCCAAAGATTTGAGGAGTTGTATGCCAGGAAATACGGCAAGATCAAATACATATTTCATAATATCACGGGCTGACACACTGGGAACACTCCCAGAATAGAACCGCTACTCTCAGCACCAAAAGTTCTATTCCATTGTCACGAACTTGACTCTCAGTCCTAGCCTACAAAAGATCCACAATTGGATATCAATGGGTCTAGGTAAGTGGGTGGACCCATTCCCATGCCAAGATAAACCAGTCAAAGGCCCTGGCCTGCAGACAATAACAGTACTGACAGGTAACACAAGACCACTGCCTAAAGCTGCCTCCCTGTGCCAGGCTAGGGGCACCCTCCAACAGCTCATCATCAGGATCCCTTCTTGGATAAACCTCTGAATGACCCACCACATATTGGCTCTGCTCTGGACCCTGTTTCCCCAATTTCACATAGAAAAGCAGAACCAGAAGTTTGTCCTGGGGGAGACCTGAGAACAGACCTCAATGCATGAGGGCTGCCCTGGGAAGTAGACAATATAAACTCAGCATGCATAACAGGCTCCTGGCTACAAGGCACGGGGAGGGAGTCAGAATTTATATCAATAAGGAACTTTCTAGTACAACAATAAAAATACAAGTTAATGCTGTTCTAAGTGTGTTACATGTATGAACTTACTCCTCTTACCTCTTATCGTTGAGATAAAGATCATTATTTTGGTTGGGGGGTACTGGGAATTGAACTCAGGGGCACTCAACCACTGAGCCATATCCCCAGCCCTATTTTGTGTTTTATTTAGAGACAGGGATTCACTGAGTTGCTTAGCACCTTGCTTTTGCTGAGGCTGCCTTTGAACTTGCAATCCTCCTGCCTCAGCTTCCCAAGCTGGGATTACAGACATATGCCACCACAGTGGGCAAAGATTATAAAGGAGAAACTGAGGTCCTTTCCCAAAATTTATACAAATAACAAGTGGTTGGGCTGGGGTTGTGGCTCAGCGATAGAGCATTCACCTAGCATATTCACCTAGCATATTCAAGGCCCAGGGTTTGATCCTCAGCACTACATAAAAATAAATAAAATAAAGGTATTGTGTCCAACTACAACTAAAAAATAAATATTTAAAAAAAAAAAGTGGAGACGCTAGGATGCAACCTAGGCAGTCTGATCTCTGACCTTATGCTATTAATGTCAGCACTGTTCTGCCCCTCCATTAAGAACTCTTCAAGAATCCAACAGCATTAAAACTAAAATAGTCATTGTGGTTTGGTATGGAATTTTAGTATAATTTCCTTGCACCTACCTATGTTTTCCAAAGTTTCTACAAGGTGTAGTCTAATATTACAAAAGAGAATGAAAAGTGTGGGAGGGGTCCTCTCCTAGGAAGCAGTGAAGGTTCTACCATTGAAGGATTTAGCCAGAGGCCAAGGGCCACCAGGCAGTCCCACCTGAGAGAGGGGACCTGGGACTAGATGGTCTTTGAAATCCCAGCCAGCATTTTCCCTCCCCAACATGGTGCAATCATTCCATATTTGCCATTTCCTCCTCTGCAATAAGGATGTAAGGATTCAATGAAGTGGCCAGTATATTTTTTCTTTCTCCTTTCTATGGTCCGTAACTTCAAGAAGTTCACAACTTAACATTCTCTGATGTTTCTTTATTTCTATTTTTTCTTTTAGTTTTTTTTTTTTTTGGTACTGGGGATTGAACCCAGGGTGTTTAACACTGTCTACATCCCCAGACCCTTTTTTCTTTTTAAATATTTTTTTAGATGTTGATGGACCTTTATTTATTTATTTGCAGTGCTGAAAATAAAACTCAGTGCCTCACCCATGCCAGGGTGAGGCCACAAACCCAGCCCCCCAGACCCTTTTTCATATTTTATTTTGGACTGGATCTCGATAAGTTGCTGAGGCTGTCCTCGAACTTGTGATCCTCCTGCCTCTGTCTTCCAAGTCACTAGGATTACAGGTGTGTGGCATCATTCCCAGCTTCTGGCTAGTTTCTTATGCATTAAGTTGCCCCCAACCCCATAAAAAAAAAAAAAAGATGTAAATTTTGAAGGAAAAGCGCCAAATAAATTAATGCAGGCTTCCTAAGGTCAGTGGCTGTGCCCGTTCTCCCCATTACTCACGAAGGCCCACGTATACATTGATCAATAAAAGAACGTGAGGAGTGGGCATCTATCCACAACCACCACTCCTCTTCCTAGTAACACACCCCAGGTACTTGCTGGAGTCAGTCAGAGGTTAGGGAAGGGCACCAGAGATCCAGCCAAGTGTCAACTCACACCCAGGCTTAGCACTGCTTTGCACAGCGGATCCAACTTGTCGAAACTCCCAGTGAGGTTGGAGCCTCACCTCTCTCTGCTGACCAGTAGATGGCAGCATAGGCCAGGAATTCATGGTAAAGGTTCAGGTGAGTTGGACAGGAAAGTAGCCACCTAAGAGAGCCCCACCCCACAGGGGTCCCTAAGGAGAGACAACCACTGAGCACCGGGAAGGTAGAGGCTAGACTGTCACAGTTCAGGAGACAGTCTAAGAGGTAGATAGATAGGAGAGAGGAAGCCTGGAATCCTGGCTCTTGCTATTTTTTCCCAGACTCAAGTAGGAGGCTTCCTTGGGGCAGCCATCCCTGGGGAAACCATGAGCCACAGCATCATGGCATCAACAGACACTCACTGTGGGTGGCCCCAATGGGCTTGTCATCCTCTTCACTGTCAGGTCCAGAGCACCATTCGTCCCCACTGTATGGCTGCTTCCGCTCCAGGACACAGCGCCGCTTACTCCGGGGTGCCACCTCTGCTCAGGCAGGATGCAGGCAGGCAGGGGTAAGACTGAGTGCCCAGAGGTCCTGTTCTCCCCAACCCTGGGTCCCTCCCAAGCCCGTTCTCCAGATGCCACACCCCAGAGGGCACTGCCCAGACCATGGTGGGCACTTTGCCAGTTCATAGCCCCCACCACACCACCATTTGTTTCTGATTTCTGTCTCCAGCCCCAGCTGCCTGTCTCCCCTCCCCCCCCCAACACCAAGCACAGCATAATCCCCAACCACAACTGGTTCTAATTAGGGCTGGGGGGGGGGGGGAGGGGGAAGCTGCATCCACCCTTCCAGGCCCCAGTGCCTGTTCCCAAACAGTTCCCACTAACCAGGAGCCAGGCGACCAGGAGGTTTGGGGAGGTGTGTGGGTCTGTGGTGGGAAGGCAGGACAGAATGAGACCAGAAGCCCATCATTCTGTGTGGCCCTTCCACGGGTGGGATGGGGATAAGGGAAAGGTGCCAGTGCGTAAATACTGGAGAGACATGGGATGAGCAAGGGGGCAGAGAGATGGTCTCCTGGCCAATTTAGGCTTGGATTAGATGTTGCAAAGGTTTTGAGGATAATGAAATGAGGTACCTTTGGCCTCTGAATCCAGGGATGGGGTCCCAGCCTCTCGCTGCTCTCCAGAGTCCACAGACACGCTCCGCTCCCGCTTCACCTTGCCCTTGTGCGAGCTGAAAGAGGGCACCCCTGCTTGGGGGTTCTTCAGACTTGAGTTGCTAGGTGAGATCTGGTTGGCTTTGGCCCCATGGCTCCCCGCCCCCACGCCCTTCGAGCCCAGGTTGCAGGTGGGTCCTTGGTTCACATTCTGGTGCTGGGATTGGGCCCCGCCATTCCCTGTCTTGCCATGATTGGTCAATTTATTTTCTGGGTGCATTGGCTTGGCTGGGGCAGGGGGGCAGTGGCCGCGGGGAGACAGCGGCGGGCTCCCTGGAGCTTCTCTCCTCCTGGGGTGGGGTAACCTGGGAGAAGGTAGGAGAGATGTGAAAAGTTAACCTTACTAGGGGCTAGGTATGCCTGGATTTTAATTGTCCCATCCTGTCTTAATTAATGGTGGATATGGGGGGATGAGTAGCATCTCAAGACCACCAGCTATTCCCTATCTCCCTCCATGGACCCTCAGACAAGAGTTGATGCCCTTGCCCACCTTGGGGAGGGGAGATGGGGCAACCTCCCCACAGCTCCCACAATTCAAATGAAAACCAGGGTCTGCAGTTGACAGAAATTGCCCACTACAGGCCCAGTATCCATCAGACTGCAAACTTCTCTGGCAAACCTGTCCCCCAGCACCTAACCAATACTTTAGCACCCTCTCTTCTAGGGTTTACTATCTTCAGATTCTTTCTGAGGTCCCAAACCTCAACTCCCATGTGTCCCAACACAGGCAGAGAAGGAACACAGGACCTGTGTGACACTGCTCATGTCCCAGCCCTACTCCCCTGGGGAGGTAGGGAAAGCACACTTGAAAGTGGTACCCACTGGTCCAGACAGCTCCCCAGAACAAGAGGGGAAGACCTGAAGAGGGTGGGCCGGCAGGCCTGGCGGGCAGGCAGGAGCAGGAGGGGGGAGGGGAGCGGCGAGTCAAGCAGACGGGAGTGCAGCTTGAAGCCAAGGATTCCTGCAGCCTAGGCTGCGGGCCCTTTAAGCTCCAGCCCGCTCCCCCCATCGCCTCCCCCTCCCCGGAGACCTATTAATAGCCGCTGGAAAGATCACATCACGGGAGAGGATATTTATCCCCCCTCATTCCACACCAGCTCAGATTTATTTCAGCTCTGCTGTCCTGCTGCTGCCGCCTGGCCCTGTCTGCCGGCTTCTCCAGGAGAGGAGGAGGGAGGCAGGCACCACCCCCACTCCAGCCTCCACCCCCAGCTAGACTGAGGCCAGGGGGCGCCATCGGACCCCACAGTAGGGTGGATGGGGGTCTGCTCTAACCGTTTTTGGAGGGAAGAGCTAGAAGGGACCAGAAGCAGCAGGCATAGCTGGCTGCCAGTCCCCGCTGTCCCCTGGGCCTGGGTGCTAAGGTTGGCAGCGGCTCCTGCCTGGGGCTAGGCCTTCTTCCCACTCCACCCCCGCTGTAGTCCACTGGTGGCTCGGGAGCCAGGTGTCCAGGTGGACTTGCTCCCCAAACCAGCACAGCTCGGTCCCATCACCACTGGACCCTTCCCTTCCCCGCTCTCCACACACACATCCCGCCCTCCACGTCACCCACACACCTTGTCTTGTTAGCCAGGATCCTCATGGCTCCCACACACAGTGGGGCTACGGCCCCTGTGCGTGCCCAGGGCCCAGCCAGGTACTCGGTACTGGAGCACGGACTGCAGCAACAAGCCCCAAAGAGAAAACTTGTGACTTGGGGAGGGGGTATGAGAGGGGGAGGGGAGAAGGGAGGACCCAATAGCCCTGAGACTAGGGAACTGGATAAGGTAGGGTGGGACTGGAAAAGGAAGACTAAGAGATCGGGTCACGATCCTAAGGACCAGTCCTAACCCCATCCCTCCCGCACCTTGCCCTTAGGGAGCTTGCAGTCTCCAGCAAGCCACCCTGGCCCCCCACGGGCTGCAGACGCAGAATTCACTAAAAGGCTAGGTTGCAAAGGTGCCGCGTGGGGCGGCCGCGAGGTCTGCTCAGGATCCCTGGGGGACTCCCGCTCCCTGACACGCCCCTCACCCTAGGCTCGGGAATCCCTCACGCCCCGCCCCAACGCTGCGCCCAGTCCCTGGGCGCTCCAGCCGCCGAGGGGCCCGGGGTGGGGGGCAATGCCCCGCCCCCAGCTCGAGGCCTAGCCCGTGCCCATCCCAGCAGGCCCGGGCGGGCAGCGAGAGGCCTGGCGGGGCCCCGGGGCTGCAGCTGGGCTCTTCTGGAGACCAGTAACGCTGGCTCAGATTCCTCCCCGACCGCAAGAATGCAGGAGCCTCCCCTCCCCCCGCCCTGCACCCCCACCCCGCCCCCTTCGGCAGAGCCCCAGCGGAGAGGCAGAGCGAGCGAGCGACAGAGCCAGCGAGGCAGCGAGCAGGGAGCAGGAGGAGGACAGGGCTGCAGCGTGGTTCTTCGCGGCCCGCGCGCGCGCGCGGACAGACACACGGACGAGTCCCGCGAGGGGCTTTGCGCTCGCCGGCCGGCGGCGGGCCCTCGGCGCGGTGGAGCTGGGGCTCAGAGACCCTACAAGTACCCGAACTCTGACTCACACTCTCACAGCTCACACGTGGACAGGGAGACAAAGACACGCACGGAGCCCAGGAAACTAGAGGCGCGCTCACGGCCAGCCCGTGGAAGTATGCGGGAGGCCCCAGCAGCGCTGCTGGGACAGGAACCACCGACCACTGTGGAGCGCACAGACACCCGGGCCGCCAGCGAGCCGAGTGGGAGCTCAAAGACTCATTGAGCGGATGAGAAGACTGAGGCCCCGCTAAGAGGGAGCCATAGAAAGTTGAGCTTTACAGTCACAAAGAAACACACAGGGCCATAGATACACCAACAAACAGACTTAGACAAACACAGACGCCTCACCCAACCACCCCCTGCTCGGTCCCCTCCCCCTCCTTCAGCAGCAGATCCCGGTAAAAGGTGGGGGAGGGAAGGGGAGGAGTCTTGGCCTCAGGAGCGTTGTCCGGTGACAGGCCCGACCAGACACACCCGTGCACACTCCCGCAGCTCCCTGTGTGGCTGCGGGAGCCTAGTCTGGGGCCTCGGGTGGAGGGGGCCCCACCCGCCACCCTGTGGGAGTCTAACCCTAACTTCACCCAAGAACACAGAGACTTTCCCCACTCCAGCCGTGCCTCTAAAGAGAAAGGCTCCTCAGGGAAGGTTCCAAAGTCCATAGCCTGGCTGGGAAGAAAACCCACCCCCACCCTGGCGCCTAAGCCCCCATCACAACCAGGGAAAAGCAGAAGCAGAAGTCACTGGAGACACCTGGGCTTAGGGATGGGCCTATGGTTGAAAGGTATTCCAGGCTCTCACCTCGCCCCCTGGTGGATTTTCAAAACTACCCCATTTCACAATGAGGAAACTGAGGTCTGGGGTAAGGAAATAATTTGCTTTTGGTTCAGGTGACAGCATTGGTACAGGACCCCAGGCACTGCTTTGTCAACTGGGAGCCATGACTGTTCATCTGAGCCTACACCAGATAAGCGGACTTCCTACATTCCAGTTGCTGTGTCCCATCCAGTGTAAGGGGGTTAGGGTAGAGCAAAAGCCACCCACTAACTTCTATTAACAACCTCAAAATTTAGGAACCTGTAATATTTGTAGAGGAGCTGGTAGAAAATTAGTCCTCTCCAGTGGCCTTAGTGAGGCTAAGGCTCCTCTCCAGAAGATTCTTTGAGTTGCCCTCTCCTCTAGGCCTCCACTCCCTGCTCCCACCCAGCCCCAGTGCGAGCTGAGTCAAGCACGGATGAGTCAGGACTTTCCCATCTCACACCTCCCCCCTCAACCCCTCAGGAGTTGGCCCCAGCTCCCAAAGACCCCCTCCTCCTTCACACAGTCCCAGAAGACACTGGGAAGACCTGGCCAGGGAAGGCAGGAGAGCTGATTCCTGGTGGGAGGTTTTTAAACAATGAAGGGGCCTTCCTAGCAGTAGGTCTGGAGCCTCTGAGACAGTGAAAAGAAAGGAAGGGAACTCTGGGAACGCATCACTTTTGGGTAATAGGGTGGGAGGGGGGGACATGTGCTCACAAACACGGGAGCAGGTGCAAGTCACCTGAGTGAAAGGCCAGTAGCATACCCAGAAGAATGTGCCTCAGGCAAGATGGCTGAGAAAGCCTAAGATCACTGCCCTGGCTGTGTAACTAGAGGGTGGGAGCCAGCTGCCTAAGTAAGGGTCAAAATGCGCCTGACCCCAGGTAGAGGAGAGAAACCAGGAAGACTCAGTGCCCAGAACCTCCAGGTGGATAGACTGCTAAAGGCAGGGCAGGCATTCACACACCAGCGGGAAATTGCTTGGTTGACCAACTGGCCTACAGGTCAGGGTCAGTCACATTGCCCTGCTGGAAATCACCCTCAGGCTGGAGATGCCCCTCACTGAGAAGTTAGAGCACTTGATCAGCATGCCCAAGGCCTAGGTTCCATCCTCAGCATAACAGGGGTAGGGGGGAACACTCCAAAGAAGCAACCAGAAAATGCTTTGAAGGGACCATGTACCCACACACAGTGTGAAGGCACCTCTATAAGAGGAAAATGAGCAGCTAGGAACCCCATGATGGGAAGAAGGATAGGGCCCTACTGAGGGCAACTGGGATGAGATCCTTGGTCTCTGGCTCAAGGAGATACAGCCCCCAAGACAAGCCCCCAAGTCTCCTTTCTCTTGGGTGTCAGGACTCCCTGGTCCTTAGACCTCTCCTCTACCACTCAGGTCACTTCCTCTTCCTGAGGTGGTGACTCAGCGGGGTGGGGAGGTCAAGGATTCATAGCCCAGCAGGAAATCTGCTCAAGGACCAAGGTGTTGCTCAGGGACCCTCTATATGGGGACTTCCAGGCTCTGAGGGCCTTCCCCTGGCTCTGGTTCCCTGCAACTTTCCCCATTTCCCCCCACACCCAGCTAAAGGAGACCATGCAAATCAACCATTTTTGCCTGGGAGTTTCCAGCCCCACTCCACCTATAGCCCCAGGGTAAGGTCAGGCAACTCTAACCCTGCAGAACCAAGGAAACTCCTGGTCCTAGACCCCTCCAGTCTGGGATCTTTGAACACAGTGCCTGGGGGAAGGCAGTTCTGCCCAAACTGGTCCACTGTCCCTTCTGGAGCCTGCAGGGACAAGTGGCATTGCCTGGACAGGTCTGAGGTCACCTCACTTCTCTTGGCTCCTTCAACCATTACCAGTGTAGCCAGGCCTGGGGAAGTAATCATGCCCTGGCAGAGGGGTGCCCCCAAAGACCGCTGCCCAATCCCTGGCTGTTCCTCCCCTTGAGGGGAGGGGTGGGGAGAGGGTGGGGGGCACAAGGAAACAAGACAGGGCAGGAAGCCCAGGCAGGCGGCGGGCACTCTGGGCCAGGCACAAACAGCCAACACAGGAAACCACAGCCCACCCCCGCCCACCCCACCCGCCCAAGGCTTTGGGAGAGAGGAGTGCCAAAAGCCTGGTACCCCAACAGAGGCCAGGCCCAGGGGTTAGCCCGGGGCAAGAGTTGTGTGCTAGGCTCTCTATCACTCTCTACCTGGGGAGGGGGAGAAGAAGCCCAGCTGGCAGGGATGGTGCTGCCTCTTTAAATCCACCGAAATCCTGAGCTAGGCCCAACCCAGCTCTGGTTTCACAGGAAGGAAAGGAGCTCAGGAGCCAGTAGGGCAGGCGGTGGTAGCTGGAATTAGCCCCACCGGGCCCAAATATATCTGGTCCCGGCCTGCCACCCCATTGGCACTTCCTGCCCCCTGGCACCTGTACTAAATTGGGGGTGGGAGAGGGTCTAGGTGCTACTTCTACTCTGTGGGGGACCTGTATCTCAGGAGGTGGCCTCTTGTATGGTACACGTGGGTAGGAGGTGACTTCACAAGCCTGGATTCTCTGAACAGGGAGAGAAGAGCAGGGACGCTCCCTGTGGCCATCACCTGGCTTCAGTCCTCCAAGGGGTTAACTGGCCCCTGTTTAGGGGGGTAGGGGTGGCCGAGGAACCTCCTCCAAACTGCCTGGCTGCTCGGAACAATGGAGCCATTGTGGGAGGAGTGGAGTGCGGGCAGGCTGCTGGCACAGCCAGCGCACCATGGGGCGGGACCTCACCCAACGCCTGCCTGCCTGCTGGGCTCTGCTCTCTCCCCCAGGTACACATCCTTCCAGCACCCTCACCTTGCCTGCCTGGCCTAAACTCTTGGCACCAGCAGCACCTAGAGGGCTATTGAGTTCTGCCCACGTTGACATCCAGACTGCCATGACCCTCCAGGAAGCAGGGGCATGTGGGCCAGGACAGGGTGGGGGTGGGGTGATGAGACAGGATGTATGCCTGTGATCCTCCTGCAGGGGAGACAGGAAGGCCAAATGGGGTTTCTGGTGTCAGTCCTGGCACCCTCAGGCAAGAAGGGCTTTAGGGGATTGTAAGAATAGTGTCAGGCAGGGTCCCCTGCCCCCAGGCCTCCTTTTCCACACCCATTCCATAAACCTGTACTCTGAGGTAGATTAGTGGCCTCCACAGCCTGGGATCCTGGTAGGCACCTTGGTATAGTGGAATATGAACTGGCTTTGCAGTCAGGCAGACAGGGGCCAATCACACTCTATCCCTTTTGAGCTATGAGACCCTTTCCATACCTTCATCCCTCCAAGCCTCATCTACAAAATGCGGATGAGTGTGTGAGTGTTTGAGTGTGTGAGTGTGTGTGTGCTGGTTGCTGGGGATCAAACCTAGGGCCTTGGACATGCTAAGCAAACACTCTACCACTGAGCTACATTCCCAACTCTCAAATGAAGATAAGTTTACAGAGTGAGATACGGTAGTGGAACTAACTAATAAAATAACTAAGATTCACTCAGAGTCTCCTCTGACCATCAGGAGATGGTCTTTATTTTTTTAATTTTAATTTAATCTCTTGCAATAGCACCCAAATACATGGGCATGTGGTAAAAGTAGGCATTGTCAAGATATTTGCCCTTCTAGTATCCAAGTCAGCAAGGCCCATGAGCATCATATTAGTGTTACGGAGTACAAAGACTCAGCTTTTCCTCTGGTCCCCTGGCTACCATGCCCCTGGGCACCCCTAGGCTCACTGACATACTCAAACCCAAAGCAGGAACCCAGAGAGCAGCTGTGTACTCTCTTAGCCTTAGGTTTGTGTCTAAAACCCCAGGAGGCAAGTGAAGGGGATTTCCCTTCCACAATGACCAGCATCCCCTCCATCAAACACCCCTCTCCCTGCCTGACCCCTTGGTAATCCCCCTGCAGTGTTGGGCTGGGAGGAAACATGGCCTATTCACTCACCATGGGCTTCTTTAAAGAGTGGAGGGCCTGAGAGAAAGAAAAGGGCAATTGACAAGCAGTTCTGGAAACTAGGAGATCCAGGAAAAAGACCTGTTCTCTTCTAAGCTAGAGAGAGCTATACCTCTCAGGGTGGCCCCACAAGCTCCCAAAGGGTTAACAAGTCCCTAAAAATAACCTGCTCCCAGCAGGACCCGCTGATCAGAACCCTCCAGCCATCTGTTCCCATTTTCTCCTGTTCACATTGGAACATCTGAAACCAGCCCCAGAGCCCCAGCCCAATCCCAAAAATAGCCCCAGCCTGCCCAAGGAACAGGCCCCAGAGGCTGGGCACTGAAGGCATGGCCAGCCCAGCAGTGAGGCATGGCCCATGCAGACAGTGATCTCTGACCACCCCCCACGCCTGGCTCATAGAAGGAGATCCTCTCTGTTCCAGAAGGAAGAAGGGAGCATAGCCAGGGGCTCTGGCTCATCTCTCTTGGTGCCAGACCAGATAGGGCACCAGCCAGCAAACCTACGCCTCAGACCCAGGTGCCTTGGTATCCCAGGCACTTCTGCCACATCTTAATCCCTAGATTCCCACCCATCTTTTTACATAGCTCCCCTTGTTGTGAGTGACACTATCTACTCCAGGGCTCCTCAAGCAGAAGTTCCCAAGCCTCAGTCCCTCCACTACCTATTCCCATCCCAAGGCCGTTGGGGGCTCTGGGCACCCAGTGGCATTCTTTGCTCCAGGGCATACAGGCTAAGGCAAAACTAAATAACTTACTTTCTTTCTCTTTCTCTTTTGTTGCAGTGCTGGGGATCAAACCTAAGGCCTCACATGTGCTAAGCAATGCTCTACCACTGAGCTATAACCTCCAGCCCCAAAGCAGGACTCTCTCCAGCATGGCTCACACTCCCACACAGCCCTGGGAGAATTTCTGGACACCACGGATGCTGATGACTCTGCTGCTCTCTGGACCTAAGGATACCCTTGACCCTTTGCAGCCAGCAGGTGCCAGGCATGCCCACTTGGGCTTCTCTATGCACACAGGCCCAGGCATTGCCTCTTCACACTCAAGAAAAAGAAAAATGCCCAGACAGGGAATCCAGGGAACCCTGAGACCTGAGGCAGGCCTAACAACCACCATCCATAGCACAGCTCCACACTACCACTCTTCTCCCCAAGGAAGGACCCTGACCCCTAGGCCAGGAAGGAGAGGAGGCAGCCATTGAAGTCATTTAAGGACTGAGTGTCTTGTTCAGCCAGATGAAAGAACAGAGCAGCAGGGGATGGATGGTGGGAGGGGTGCTGAAGCTGAACGAGGAAACAGCCTGGGGGAGGGAGGGCTCAGCCCTGAAAAGTGTGGGGAGGTAGGGAGGTAGGGAGAAAGTCCATAGCTCTCTATCCTTCTCCAGGTCTCCTGGCCATCTGGAAACCTTGCAATCAAGGTGTCATCTGACATCAACCGTGGGGAAACTGAGGCAGCAAGAAGTTGGGTCTGGAATGGTATTAGAGTTGAGGACTCAGGAGTGCTGGAAAGTGCTGGAGGCCCATGCTCCAGCCTTCACCTGCTAAAGCCCCTGGGAAGGTCAAGAGCTCCTGTGAAGAGTCTGGCAAATAACAAGGAGGGGGATCCCAAACATTTATTGAGCCTTTACTCAAGTCTTTCACTTGCCTTGTACACTGAATCCTCAGAACAACTAGTAAAAAGTACTTATTAGTATCACTATTATTATTGTTATTACTACTACTACTAGGGAGACAGAGTCTTATTATGTTACCCAGGCTACTCTCAAACCTCTAGTCTCAAGGGATCCTTTTGCCTCAGCCTCTGAAATAGTTGGGACCAAAAGCATAGGCCCCAATGCCTGGCCCTAGAAAGCAACTTTTATCATTTATATCTTACAGGTAAGAAAAGGGAGGAACAGGAAATTAAGAAGCTTGCCCAAGACATACAGCCCATAGTCAGAAGAGCTAGATGAACTTGGCAACTGGGTTCTTAACCAATGCACAATGCAGATGCGCCATGGTATCAGTCCTCCTGCTGCGATGGAAATGAGCGTTCCAGTCTCTCATCCTCATCCCACACACCCTCCCTCCGTTCCCAATGAGTCCAGGTCCAGCACTGGAGGTCACAGTTCCTGCCAGGAAAGGAGATCAAAGAAGCACTGTGCCTCACCCCCTCTACACAGGTGCCCTGCCTGGCCTAAGCTACCAGAGAGCAAAGTTCTTGGTACTAGCAGCAGCCCCGCCCACTCCAATCCGTTACCTCCTCACCCATCCAGGTCCCTAACAGTCAGCAAGGTCGCAAGGCAAATTTCCAGGTCAACAGAACAGAGTCCCTGCTGAGAGATGCCCTAGGCTAGAATGGAGTCTGAGGTCCCTCTCAAACCCCAGGTGGGGGTCAAAGGTCAAGTTTGACCTGCCAGGGAAGGGTGGAGTTCAAGCCCTGCTCCCCACCCACCTGCTCAGCCACACCTGTCCACCGATCCCCACTTTTTTCATGGCCTGAGTTGAAAGCAAGTCCACTTCCTCCCTGTTCCATGGGGTAGTGGCCTCCAGCAGGGAAGGGGCCATTAGGTGAACAGACTAGAAGCCTCTCCTTCCTGAGGTCGGTCCAGGAGAAGCACCTCCCTATCCCTGGCTTCCTTTAGCTTTCCCTAGTCCAACAGGAGCCCACAGGAGTGTTTGTTATGAATTCAGGGAGTTGTTGCTAAGTAAGGAAGAAGGGGAGGGAGGGAGGCTGAGAGAGAGAGAGAGAGAGAGAGAGAGAACTGTGTGTGTGCGCGCGCGCATACACACGCACGAACACATGCTTGTGCTTGTATATGTGAGGTGCACCTGTAGGGCCTGGGCAGCAGAAATCACACTGGGGTGGCTGGCAGTTTGACTGAGCCAGGAGAGGCCAAAGCCAGGGAGCGGGAAATCTACCTTGCCCTCCAGGGGGACTGGGATGACTCTCCCGCTTTCCCAGGGAAAGATGTAGCTTGGAATAGCACGGGCCCTTCACTGGAGTCCAGCTTTAACCCTTCCTGTCCCAGCCCTGCCCCCAATCCCTCCCAGTCCTAAGTTGAAGGCTATTTGCCCAATAGGAGCTAGAAAAGACCCCTCCTCTGGGAGGAGGGGAACACAGGAGAAGGGGGGAGGCAGAAAGCCAGGAGAAGGGAGCCCAGAAGACAAACTGCCAGGCAGGAGGCTAAGCCAGGATGCTGCAGCGGCTGCAGACACAGATCAGGAAGGCCAAAAAGGACACACAGAGCACATGGACCTCTCACCTCTGGAAAAGTATGTGTCGGGCTCACGCTCAAGGGTGTGATCTGGGAAGGGGGCTCCCTGTGGAGAGAGGGTCACAGCTAGAAGCCCCGGACCAGCAATCTATGTCCCTGCTCCTCCCAGAACCCCAGCCCCAGCGCCCCCACAACATAAACATGTATACACGTACACACAGCCTGCAGCTCCAGGAAGTCTCTGTGCTGCTCAGAACCCCCACCCCCTAGGACTTCTGTGGACTGGCTGGGAGCCAAGCCTGACCCAGTTGCCCCACAACGCCACTCCCCTCCCTATCCTGGAAGCAGGAAAGGAGAAGCACTGGAAGACCTCAGAGCTCCCTGAGAGCTTGGCCCCACAGGGAGAGAGGAGAGGAGGAGGACTCCCACGACCTGGCCTGAGGACCTGGGGGAGGGAGGCCAGGGAGGCCTGAGGACCCTGGCTTCCAAATGCAGCCACCCCCAGGTTACCCTATGTCAGGAAAAAGAATAGCTGCAAGGCCTATGTCCCTGTGTGGTCTCTTTGGCTATAACCCTGGTTCCCTGAAGACACAAAGTCCTGGGGACCTGGTCTGGGTGGGAGGGCCTGGGGTGAGCAGTTCAACAGAGGGGGCTGGGTGAAGCTCCCACAGTAGGCGGGAGGGAAGCTGGTGGCTGGGCTCAGTTTGTACTGGGGGTCAAAGGGGAGTTCTTTTCCGAAGAATTCTGGGAGAGACGCCAACTAGAGCAAGCTGCTAACCACCCCTCCCTCTCTCTTACTGCACTGGTGTGTGTGTGTGTGGGGGGGGTCCCTGCCAACCAGACTTAACCCTCTCCAGCCTGTGTTGCTCCCAGGGCTGCTGGGAGGGGTCCTCTGGCTGGGCTCAGCTTTCAGTGTTAGGGGACCGGTAGCACAGGGCACAGGGCATCAGCCTACAAGAACACGGCTGGTTCCACATGGCCCCATCTGGCACCACCCTGTCCTACCAACACCTGGGTGGCTTTTCTGGGCTCCTCTCCTGAAGGTGTCTGCGGTGACGTGTGTGTGCGTGTCTCAGAGACAGATTGAGAAACAAACTGAAAAGTCCTTGCCAAGGCCCTCCCCCTGCTGGGTCACTGAACACTGTGCCAACCTGTGCCTCTCCCCCTCCCTCCTTCCCACTGTGCCCTGGACCAGAGGCCTATCCTCATGCTCACCCCTGCTGCTGTCTCCACAGGTCTTCAAACCATACAAATAGCCCCTGCCTTGGCCCTCTTCTTCCTCCCTGGCTTGCCACTATACTTCTAGAGGAAAGCATTCAGTTATTGCCTGAGATTCCAGAATGGGAAACTGAGTCAGAACAAGGTTTCAGGGCTTCTAGCGCCCATATCCCACAAAAATATAAGTCCACCATCACCACCCTTGCTTTGCCCAAAAGAAACAAAAAATAGCTGGGCATGGTGGCTCATGCCTATACTTTCAGCGGCTCTGAGGCAGGAGGATCACAAGTTCAAAGCTAAACCTCAGTAACCAGGTGAGGCCCTAAGCAACTTGGCAAGAACCTGTCTCAAAATAAAAAAAATATAAAATGGGATGGGGATGTGGCTCAGTAGTAAAGCACCCTGGGTTTGATCCTCAGTACCAAAAAAGAAACAAACAAACAAAAAATAAAACCCTTGGGCCCTCCCCTCCTGCAGAACACGGTCTAACTTCAGTAGGAGGGAATGAGATAAAACATCAAGAAGGACTTCCCTGGATCAAGGATACAATAGCAGCTGGTCCCACCCCAAATGCCTGGGCCTGGATTCCATGGTCCTCTGTCTTTGGCTCAGGCTGAAAATATGAGTGTCTTATCTTATTGTGTTATTTGCCCCTAGCGGGGGGAAATCAACTGTTCTGAACCTTAAATTTGCTACCAAGCTTGCAGTTTCCATCTGGTTGGCTGTTCCCTGTCCCCAATGAAGCAAATGCTCTTAGGGGTGAAGGGGTCACTCTCCTTTCCCTAGCCCTTTACTTTAGAGCACTGTTACACTGTAACTGCCACCACTGTATCCTTAGGACAAGAGGGTGGACTGGTGTTGTCGGGCCCCTGGCAGCAAAGGGCAGAGGGAGAGGGAAAAGGAGAAACTCCAGCTCTTGGCAAAAACCATTTATCCCAAAGTCTCCCCACTCCAAGGACCACAGAATTGCCAGAAGCCTCGGCCCTGCTCCAAGAAACCTCCCTATCAAAGGGCAGAGGACTCCATGTCCCAGGGAGCTGCAGGAGACCTGTGACTACACACCCCAGACATGTTCCCAGGGAGGGGGGAGATGCAAAGCACAGGAGTGAGTGTGTGAGCACAAGCACAAGCACACATCGCAGACACACCCCAGCACACATTCCTCACAGATACCCCCAGATGCATGCAACCCAGAAAATAGGCACATTCAAAGTATCTCTTTATACCCCAAACTCTTCACAAGTTAGCCCCTTAAGACCCACAGAGATGCCCAAATGTACAGACAGCTCAAGAGAGGTCAGGAAACATCCAGGATACTGGCCAGTCACACAGAACTGCCAACAGAAGATACACCTACTCTGAGATACACGCACAGCCACATACACACAAAGTAGTACATGGCCATGTGCTAGCACACAAACTCAAAGGAGCCACCACACAACGCACAGCGTGAAGTCAGATTAGAGGACAACCCCTGGGGGGCGGGGGAGTTAGAGGGGGTGGAGAAGCACACAGGGATTTCAAAACAATCCTGGTTTCGAAATGCTAGAAATGCTGGATTCAGGGCCATTCCCAGTAGAGGCTGGGGGGTGGAGAGTGAGGGGGAGGGGAAGACAGGCTCGCCCAGGGCTACCACCCTGGCAGGAGAAGACAGTCCCAGACCATTAGAAAGGGGGCCCAGAAAGAGACACCAAGGTTAGGAGGTACAACCGGCCCAGAGCCAGACAGGGAGGGCCTGAGCTGCTGGACAGGAGGCAAAGAAGGAGAGGCCTTGGCTCCTGCCACTGACAGTGGCAGTGACCACTTTCTCTACTCCAAGATAGCCTATGGCTCTGCTTCCCTGACTGCTAGAAGAACCCCAGTGTAGGCTGAAAACTAAGGGGTCAGAGAGGGTGGGGGGCAGCCCAGGCCTGCAGAGTTAGGCGTCTTCCAGGACTCCACAAATTCAGGACAGGGTAAGGGACCAAGACTTCCCTATTCTCCACAAGAGGCCCCTAGGGGAGACTGAGGCAGTGAAACACAACATTCCCCACACCCAGGAAGTTACCCCTCTCATGGCAGCCAGGATGCCCTTACTGCCCCTCCCCCAACCTCTAGGGAAAGTCAGCAGAGCTCACAGAGGGAGGGGGGAGAGGGGAGGTCAGGCCAGGCTGGGGGCGGGGCTGTAGAGGCCTGGCCCTGGCACCCAGCAGAGGAAATTCCAGGCTGTAACTCCAGGCTGCCTTCAGGGCCGCCCATCCAAGTGACATGCAGCAGTTCAGCTGCTCCAAGGCTATGGCCTTCTTCACCTAGCCCCTCAGCCCATGACCCTGGCTATCCAGCTCTGAAGCCTCAGCTGTGGGGCTTAGAGGTTGGGACGTAGGAAAACTTAGCACTCCGTGAAGAGATAATCAGCCGTGACAAGAGCCCTTGTGGTCCCTAGAGCCAATCTGAGTCTCTTTCCACAGACCCCTGGTGTGAACCTCCAGAGTAGCTATGGGTGGGCAGCTGTTGGGTCTGGCAGGCAGGGGCACAGATGCCAAGCTAGAGCAGCCAGGTGCTCAACAGGTTGAGCCAGTCCCTGGAACAGCCAGCCCCACCCCAGGGAGAGCGGGCTGGCAGAGGCTCCCTGCCCGCGGCACCCAGCCTGTAGCTGCTTTGCTCCCACAGCTGCCCACTTTCCCACGGTGCCATCCCCCTTTATTCATCCCCCACCCCTAGTCAGCAACAGGGCAGTGCCCAGGGTTCTGGTACAAGGAAGCAAGGGATGCCATTTTCCTGTTACCCTTGGGTGCCCAGGCTCTTGAGGTTCCTCACTATCAGCAACCAAAGAGCTTCAGGGAGAGTGAACACGGCATCAGGGCAGCAGGAACCCCACAGTGCCCTCCACCTCCTTGAGGGCCTCTTCTGATCCTGGGAAGACTGGACACAGACACCATGGCTCCCCAGAGCTGCCCCAGGGCGCTGGGACAGAACTTCAGCCTGCAGGCGCCAGAGGCGATGTGTGTGGGGGGATGTCCCAGCTTCTCCATTTAGACTCCCAGGAGAGAGCCTGTAGAGCTGGTGAGCACTGGCTCCCTCCACTCTTGTCAGAGCTGCTGCTGCCTGCAGCCCCTAGCACTTACCTCCCACCACCCTCCAGGGCTCCCTGGAGCTCCATCCCAGCCACTCCCCCCAAAGGCAGGCAGCCCCCCCTTTGCACAGCATCTCCTTTAATCTAAAGCAGGTGCCAGGCATTCCAGCCCTTGCTGAGTCGACACTGCCACCCGCTAGGCCTCTGCCCGGAAGGCTACTGCCCTGCCTGGTCATGGAAGTTGAGCCACGGGCCTAGGGCTCCTGCCTAACAACTCAGGTACCAGGTGGCAGGAACTAGCTAAGCAGAGTCATGGGTGCCCAGTGCACTTTCAGCAAGCAAAATCACTGGTTTCCAAATTAGCACTAAAGTGCTGAACCCCAGATTTCTGTGGCTGGACCACCAATCCTTCTTTAGGACCCTGCATATCTGCCCACTCCCAAATTTTCCACTCTAGTAATTAGAGACTTGTTCTGAGCTTTCCTATGGACCTCTAGAACCCATTTCCAGCTATAGAGCCCCTGCTACCTGGGGCACAAGAGTCACTCTGGATCCAAGATTATAGGTCTGCTGCCCTTCACCAGCACTTCTCCCAACATGAACCCTTATCCCAATTGGGGTAACTGAGAATCCCCTAGAAGGAAGTGGCCAAAAAGCTGGGCTTTCAGGTCTGGTCCTCCTAGGCCAAGGAGACAGATCACCTGGGGAAGGCAATGCCTTCCTTCCTAGTACCAGATCCCTGCCTCCCACTTTGCCCCTCACCTTCCTCCTCCAGGCTCACTCAGTCCTAAGGCTTCTATCAGCCAGGCCTCAAAACAGACATCAGGAAGACTGGGACTCAGCATGCTCTTCCCCTGGGGCCATGAAATCATGGTCCTGACCCAGAGAAGGCAGCCAAGCCTGTGCTGGGGGGGTAGCAGAGGAATCCCTGCCCTGAGGAAGTGGCTGCTCCTTGGAGAGTCAAGGAGATGGAAAGAAGAAGGAGAATGGAAGCCCTCACCATCCCAACCCCAGACCCAGGTATCTTTGAAAGAGCTGCTCAGAGACATTAGTGGGATTTTGGCAGATACAATGCAGATAGCCTTCCCAGTTAAATCAGTGTGCCAAGGTTAGGAGGGAAGGAGGGAAAAAGATCAAGGGGGCTGCAGAGACCCTTTCCCAGGGCTCAGGCACAAGTTCAGCTCACCTCTTTCAGAAGAACACCTTTCCTCCTGCAGCAGAGGCCCCCCAGACAGGGACACAGACACACACCCCAAGCAGCAGACAGACAGAAGGAGGAGGGAGGGAGGGGGTGTCAGAAAAACCCGGAAGGAAGGAAGCTGGACAGACAGACAGAAGCTGATCCTGGCTTCACTGCTCCAGGGAGACACCCTCCAGACTCCCAGACTTTAAGGGACATTCCCCTTCTCAGCCCCCAAGAGGGAGAAGGGGAGACCTGACTTCCCTGTTGCCTGAAACCAAATTCCAGCAGCCCTGAGGTCGTACTACCCGTTTGGAAAAAGGCCTAAATCTCACTTTTCTTCCTCACATTCTTCCCAAAGGCTTGTTTGGACCAAGGCAGGGGCCACCTCCCCTTAGCAGTACAGGGACACCTCCAAGGAACTGTGACTGCCCCACCCCCAGCCAAGCCCACAGCACTCAGAATCCTTGGCAGAGAAGGCCCCCCCCCCCCGCGCCAGTCTCTGGGCTCCTGCTGCTCAAAGGCAGTGCCTGGGGGCAGAGGGTGACCCCAGCTCTCTCCAGCCCCAACCCATCTCCTTCTGGAAGCTCCCATCAGCCAAGGAAGGAGTGCTGGGGTGCTGGGACCCAGGGGGTTGTTGAGCCTGGGAGGGGGACTACATCTCCCAGAAGCCCCCAGGGCAGGGTTCGCTGCTCCAGCTGGCCCAAGGCCGGCCTTGTTCTCTATGCTAGGGTGGCAGGGTCCCCAGGCTGCCCCTAAGCCCTTCTCCCTATGCTTTGGGGCTGCCAACCTAATTGGGGGCCTACGAGTAGCCTCCACTGACCCTGGGGGCGTCCCCCTCCCCTTGAACAGTCTGGGGGTGCGTGCCAGAAGGCAAGAAACAATCAGACGGTGTTTCCCCTCCCCGATTCAAACTGGATCTCCCTCCTCACGCTGCTGCTGGCCTGCCATGACTTTCGCCCTAGCCCCCAGCCCACCCCTCACCTCGCGCGGGTCGGGGGTCCTCACGCCAGGCCGGAGCTGGAAGCCATGACCAGGTGAGGGTCGGAGGGTGGATTGGGGTCCTCCTGCTTGCCACTTGGACGTGCGGAGAGGGCGGGCAGGCGGTAATCTTTTGATCCTGGATGCCTTGATCTCAATACCAGCCCGGCCCGGGAGAGGGTATCCGGGGATCGCTGGGAGCCTGGGTTCCTGCCTCCCGACGGCGGAGCATGGTCGTGGGCGCCGGGCAGCGGCGGGAGAGGGTGCACACCCGCTCCGGCCGGGGCTTGGGGCTGGGGTCTCGGCCCCGAACCTCACGGCTCGGAGTCCTGCTCCAGCTCCTCCTCCCTTCCTTCCTTCCTTCCGTCCTTCCTTCCTTCCTTCTCCTCCTCCTTTCACTTTCCCCGAGGCCCGCGGGGACGGCGGGCGCGGGGCGGGGAGGGGGCTGTCTAGGCGCTTATTGTTGGTCGGACGCCGAGGGTCCGGGTCGCAGCCCCCGGGCGGCGCGGCGCCGGGGGACCCAGGCGTGCGGGCGTCCGGCCGGCTGGCTCCGGGCGGCGGCGGTGGTGCAGCGGCCCCGGGTCCGGGGCATGTCCGGCCACTGGCTCCGCCGCGCGCCGCCGCCTCCCCGGGCTCCCTTGCACTGCCGGAGCCTCGCTCGCCCCTCCACTCGGCTCCTCTCCCCAGCCTGAATAAGCATCGGGGCTCTCTGGCTGCCTCCTTCTGCCTTCATACCAGAGCCCGGAGAGGCCCCTGTCAAAATAAGAGCTCCCCCATCTCGCTCGTCTCCTCGCCCAACCCGGCTCCCCCAGCCTCCCAGTGGTCTGACTCGGTAAGGCGCCCAGCCGGCTAGCGCGAGGCAGGTTGGCCCGGGGGCGGGGAGGGGGGCTTCTGCCTTTCTCTCCTACCCATTCCTGAGGACTGGGGAGGAGACGCACCAACAGCATCCCAGGCTAGGGAGAGGTCCCACAAACCTACCCTACTATATGTGCGGACTGGATGGAGTTGCCTGGACACACACACACACACACATACACACACACACACACCGCACAGGCTTCCCTCTTCAATGTACCCACCCACATCCATTATGCACTGAACATCTCTTTTATTCATATTTCTTTCTCTCTCTCTCTCTCTCTCTCTCTCTCCTAGTACACCATGAGTACATAGACTGAATTTTCATCTCAAGTCTCAGCAGGGGTGTAAAGTGGATGGTAAGAAAATGTTTGTGGAAGTGAAACCTTTGTCTTCTCAAAAGAAATTTCTCCTAACCTTAAAAGGCTTTCTTCCCCCCACCTTTCTCTCTCTCTCTCTCTCTCTCTCTCTCTCTCTCTCTCCACCTACAGAATAGTAGATACATTGAAAAAGAAATTATAAAGCACTTTTTAAAAAACATATCACATGTTATTTCAGTGTTGATCATGAACTTGCAAGAAAGATATTTTGGCCCCATTACACAGATGAGGAAACTGAGACTTGCATTATATAAGGATTTACTCAGGATTACACAAGTAGACCATGGTAAGCCCAGGACTAGAGGTTGGATTTCTTTATCCCTAGATACCTTCCCCACCCACCCAGAATTAATACCAACAATTGATAAGCATTGACTATTTCAGAAGGAAATGAAACTATCAAGTCTATTTGCTCCTTTCTGTTCCCATTGTCCTCTCTCTCCAGAAAACTCTAGCTCTCCCTCTCTTCTGACCACCTATTATTTGTGCACCACCCATCTGAATGCTTACTTGTTTTTTCCTTGTTTCTCCTGTGTGTATGTCTGGTTGGTTCCAAAAGATTCTTATGGGCTCAGACTATGCCTTCTATCCTCTGTGTTCACCCAAGGTTGGCTCAAGACCTGGCTAGGTTCATAGTAGAACTTGACTTGATGGATTGATGGTGCCAGAAACTAGGTACTGAGCAAGGTCTGGGGAGGCTCAAATGTGTGTGTAGTAGGGGGATGAAGATACCCTGACAAACAGATAACATAACCTTTCCTGTGTGTCTAACACAACCACAGTTTACAAAGCACTTTCATGAACATTATCTCACAATCATGCTTTAATCCAATCAACAAAACTTTCCCAAGTGCCTACTAAGAACTGTGCTAGGTTAGGGGTTGAAACGTCATAATTCTGAGTTAAGTCTTATCTTCATTTAAAGGCGATGAAACTGAAGCCCAGAGTGACTATCCCAGCATCTAAGATAGTACCTGGCTCTGGGAATTAGGGTTTAATTTATTTTCTTTTCTCCAGGATCCCCAGGGGATAGACTGGATCTTAAAGCAGAGGGCCGGTCCTAAAACATAATAGTTTTTAGGAGGGTCCACTCCATTTACTTGGGTCAGTATCACCTATATGACAAGCCACATGGGCCTTTTCGGATCCTTTTGGCACAAGTTCAATTCATAGTAGGTCCAGAAAACAATGTTTGTAGGGATGAGGGTGGACTCGTTGCAAGGGGTCTCAAAAGTGGTACACAGTCAAGTTCAAGAGTGTTCGGTATGTTCTGTGGAGCAGCCATGTGGAGCGGAGCGCTCCCCTGGGTGGGGCTGTGACTCATTCCCCCAGCGTAGGTTCCAGGTCGAGATGCCGAGCAGAGCTCTGGGCAGCCACGAGTTCTGGGTGGAACCCTGGAGCGAAAAAGGAGGCGAGCGGCCCATTGCTGGAATCGAGCAGCTCCCTCTACTGGAGAACTCAGGGAACCACTGTGTTTCCGTATATCTGTGTGTCACTGTGTCACGAGGGATGTCACAGGTGTGTCAGCGAGAGTCGGTGTGGGCATTTGTGGGTGGACGTGCCGGCATGGGTAAGGGTGTGTGAGTTGTCTGTTCATGGCTCACTGTGGCTGTGCCAGCGCCATTAGGGGCTTTTTCTGGAAACACAGTGTGTACCCACAACCACATCTTGTGTTATAATTTATTTACTTTGGGGATGGGGATAGGGGAGGCCCTAGCGATGCTTATTATCTGAAATTACGTATCTTCCTGTTACTGGAATTACTGGGAAGAACGGATCTTCCAGCTGACATTCCTCACCTGCTCGTTCAGTAGCTTGAGAAGGTGGGAGCGGGTCGGGAGCATTTCCTGGGAAGCGACTCCACGCGCTGAAGCAACCAGGGACCCAAGAAAGGGTTAACCCGGAGCCCCACAATGACTTCAATCATTGGTTCAGCGTACTGTCAGTCAGCGTTATGAGGGCGGGGTTTTCGAGGCAGCAGTCGGATTGCCTGGCGCCCCTCAGTTGCCCCTCGACCCCCCACATCATTTTACCCCCATCTCGGTGGAGACACCTTCCTGGGCCCTGGAGGAAGAGCAGATCCGGGTATCCTGGCTTCCCTACTCTCTCCAGCTGCCTGGCTTCCTGATAGATGGTGATTATTATATAATAGACTTGCTGGACAGAACCGTGCCAGCGCTCGGAACACTTTGCCCCCTCCTCGAAGCCTGCCGTAGGACCTGGCACCTGAAGCCCAGAGCCTGCTGCCCAGCTCTGCCGGCGCCCCAAGCACCATCTCCATCCCGGGGCGGGATCCCAGAGCCACCTTCTCTGGTGGCCTGGAGCCGTGTTCTAGGATGGGGCGGGCGCCAGGCTGGGGAGTCGCGCCGGCGTCCCTTAGGTCTCAGGGTCGGCTTGTGGAGTGTGGCTTTACCAGCGCCTAAGATTATGGGATCCACTAGATCCCCTCCAACCTGAACTTGGGAGCCAGCAGAGGTGGGGCTAGGGGACGCAGAGGCCAAGGTTGGAAAGGGAAAGGAGTTTGGAGAAGGTGCAGGGGCAGGAAACGGGAGGCTGAGAGAGGGGGCCGACGGGGGCAGCGGGGGAGGGACTCTTATCCTGACAGAGCTCCCGCCTTCCCCGACTGGAGGGTTTGGAAAAACTGAGCAGGCAGCCAAGGCTTGGCTGGAAATCCTGCAGCCCACCCTCCTGGGGACACAAAGCTGTAGGGCGGGGGCAGGGCGAGGGAAGAGAGCACGACCCCGGGTGGGCAGGGCCTCTTTTGGGGCTGGGGGCCCAGGGGCCAGGTCCCTGGGGAGGGGGTTCCTGGCGCTGTCTCCCTGCAGTCTGCTTCCCCCTTCTCCCGCTCTCCCCCCTCCTCCCCCTCCCCCTCTCAGGCTCCAGTCTTGCAGATTGCGGGCAGACTTAACTCCTTGCACGCCAGCTCGGTGGAGTCTGAGGTGGTGACGCTGCGAAGGAAGGAAGGAGGGAGGGAGGGACTCCAGACCCCACTCCCACCCACAGTTTAACACCTTGTGGCCCGAAACGCCATCCCGGAACTTGTGCTGGTCAGACCCTGACCGGCTGCCTGGTACTGGAGGAGCCACACGCAAAGCCGCGCACCTGGAAGCTGTGAAATCCAGTCCACTTTTTGCCCAATCTTAACCGTCTACCCTCCCCGCTCCCATCTTCTGTGTCGGTCCTCCACTCTCTGGCCACCCTCCCCGCCTTCACCCACTAGTTGGGGCTGGGGGCCCCTGGCGGATAGAAGGCTGCTGGGAGCCCGGAAGTCTGGGTTTGGAAGCTACCTGAGCTTTCTCCCCTATATCCCTCCTCTAAGGCCCCCTCTCAGGTGACCACAACCCTTGCCTCTTTCACTGACAGAGGCTCTTGCACCCATTTGAGGGGCTAGCTACCCAACTGAATGTTTACCTTCCCCAGCTCCAGCTAGCACAAGGAACTGAGTTCCTGGAAAATCTGACTTCACCTCTACCTAGACCCCCTCCTCTGTCAGATTTGTCCCCCAAGTTCTGCTACGAATGATTCTGCCCGAGAGGTACTGCAGACTAGGCAGGAAGGAGTTAACGAAGCTACTGGGCTCAACGTGACAGCCAGGTGAGGCACCGCCCTTCTTGGCCTCAGGTGCGAGTGGGTGGGGAAGACGGGGGACACTGACCTTAAGGGCTGCTTTCCTTTTGCCCCCTGGTGGCTAGATCAGGCTTAGCAACCGTTGGCAAAAGTCTGTTCACGTGGAGGTTCGCGGAAGGACGACTTTGTGAACTAGAAGCTAAAGTGCTCCTCTTCCAAGGAAGAGAGATCCTTCTAGGGGGTGCGGAGAGGGAGCTCCCACGATCCCTGCCTTTCGGGCTGTCCCCACTCAGAAGGCTGCCAGGCGCTTCCATATCCTTATCCTAGGAACTCTACTTACGGGACCCAAGTATTCGAGACACCTGAAGGAGAGCATGGAATAAAGCAGAAGACACCAAGTCCTGACCTCTCAGGATCTCCATATAATAGAGGGGGTTAGAGGAGGAAGCTGCCCCCCCCCCCACACACACACACACGTTCTTTCCTTTTTTTGCCCCAGGCCTTTTCAGAGCTCCTACTCCCTCTAAATCCCAGCATCAGATACAACCCTCAGGCCAGGTCCAAAGCTCCTACCGGCTCCTACCTTGTTCCTTAAGCTTCCCTCCCCTCAAGTGAAGCCATCTTCTGGATCTCGCCCCATAAAAAGACTCTCCTTGCTGGAGCCTAGGAGCTCACAGCCACTTCCTCTTATTCCCAGCATGGCTGCATCTCTTCCCATCTAAAAGCCCTCTCAGGTTAGCAAAGCCAAGGATTTGAAGGGTTCCCTTTCTCCTCCCACCCCCATCTTCAATTGTCTCACTTCTCATTTTCTTTCTTTCTTTTTTTTTTTTTTTTTTTTTTTGGTACTGGGGATTGAACTCAGGCACTTGGCTACTGAACCACATCCCCAGCCCTATTTTGTATTTTATTTAGAGACAGGGTCTCATTGAGTTGCTTATACCTCACTTTTCCTGACACTGGCTTTGAACTTCCAATCCTCCTGCCTCAGCCTCCCAAGATGCTGGGATTACAGGCGCACCTGGCTTCTCTTCTCATTTTCTACTGTCTTCTAAGATTTACGGTACCTGCATAGGCAGTTCACCCAATGGGAGACAATTCTGTCATTTTGTACATTGTGATATCTAACTTATTTGCCTTTTCCTCCAGGAACTCCTTTCTGATGGAGGACTCTGCCTACTTATTCATTCAACAAATACCTATTGAGATCTACTATGTGCCAGGCACTGGACTAGAACTAGACATATGTTAGTGACAAAACAGATAAGGTCCTTACTCTTACACAGCTGACAGCCTAACTAGGGACAGACAGGTAAAGAGAGGATTTCAATTCAGTGTAATTAGGGGTTAGGGAGCACTTAGGAAAGACCTTACCCATGTTTTGGGTAACTGAGTATGGATCACCACCTGAACTGAGACTTCATACAAGCCTCAGGTGTGGTTCAATCCAGGCAGACAGTACATGTCTCACTGGAGTTCCAAAGATAGGATTGCAGCAAAAGGTCTAGACCAGATGTCATAAGAGATCACTAAGGCTTAATTTCCATAAAATCCCTTGCTAATAAATTCTCCAAGTCCCCAAAGAAAGAAGATGGGCCTGAGTCCAGAGTATGTGACATCGGCCTAGTCAGTCCCACTCTCTGGGCCTTACTTCATTCTTCTTGTTCTTTTTTAACCTACCTCTCAGGCAATATCTCGGTTTTCTTCAAATATTAAAAAGAAAGAGAGTTGGGTTGAATTTAGCCCCAAGATCTTTATTCTGAAGACCGCAATTAGATAGCAGGCTTGTTGAGAGGGATAAACACTTAGCTTTGACCAGCATGGGGAGGGGGCAGAGTTCTTAAACCCAGAAGTAGGTGCTTGCCTAGTGTGTGCAGGGTCCTGGGTTTGATCCCCAGCACCACAAAATAAATAAGCATAAAGCTAGGAGAAGTTATCAGAGGCAGGATCCTCAAAAGAAGTCAAAACCAGTCAACCCTACTCCTTGCCTGCTGCCCACTGGTCTGGCAGTTCTAAGTCCTGGAAACATAATTCTTGCCATTTAATTCTTGTGTTAAAGGCAAGAGCCTTTCTGAGATACTTCTGGGAGCAGAGTGCTTTGGGGGGCAGTGCTTACATTACTTTTCTCTTATATGTAGCACTACAGAACTGATATTTTTAAGAGGTGAAAGGCTTACACACTGGTGAAAGGACTTGCCTGAGATCACGTGGTGGATGAGTGATAGCTGGAAGTCTAATTCCACATCCAGACTCTTTCCACGACACCACCATAGCACTTGTTTCCAACTTTCCATTGGACTTGTTCCTGTGTCTGGCTCATTTCCCTGTGAGGCCATAAGATCTGGGAAGGCAGGCTTGGCCTCCTTATCTGGACCCCCCAGAGCCTGGACGTGGTGCTCAGAACTGCTAGTCTCCCAGGTACCCCCTTTTTTCTCCAAGCCTAACCCTATTGACATGCATATAGACCCCTGGGTCATTTTAAGAAGGCATCCCTGGATTATGGACAAAGCCCTGGGCCAGGCATAGTCAAAGTACCAGTCAGACCTAAAACCTGGTGTGTGACTTGAAGTAAACTGATTAACACTGATGAACTTCCCTAGCCTTCAAGTTCTGTTGAGACCCATAACCTAACTCCTAGGCCTTTTGTAACTTGAAATCCAACCTTGGGAAGTGTTTTTAAAAAACATAGCTCAGAGGGGCTGGGGATGTGGCTCAAGCAGTAGCGCGCTCGCCTGGCATGTGTGCGGCCCGGGTTCGATCCTCAGCACCACATACAAATAGATGTTGTGTCCGCCAAAAACTAAAAAATAAATATTAAAAAAATTCTCTCTCTCAAATATATATATATATATATATATATATATATATATATATATATACACACACACACACATACATACATATATACGTATACATATATATAGCTCAAAGGTCCTTTTTCAGGATCCCACAGCCTCAGGACCATGTGTGTACTTTCTGCAGCGACTGGGGTGCTATGAACTAGGGCACTTACACCATGGTACTATGCTTAGTCCTATGAAAGTTACAGGATGTGTGAGCTGAATCTATTCTGGACCCCTACAACCCAAACACTGATCATAATTATAAAACTGAATTCTAGGTTTTACTTGTATCTTTGGAAGGCTGTCCAGTTCATAACCTACAACCACATGTGTTCAAATTCCCTTTCTTTTGCTGCTTTGCTACACCTTGCAACAGTCACGGTCACTCTGAAAACTCCAAATCAGTCCCTCCGTCCTTGGTAGTCAACAGAGCTTTTGTCTTCCTCTGTCCACTGTCATCTCCCACTTGTACACTGCATGGATTGGTGGAGACACTCCGCTTTCATTATTTTCTTCTTCCCCCTCTCACCTACTGTCCTGTCTTCCTAGTTCTGTATTACAAAAGCCCTGGGAGGAGCAGGCCAAGACAAGATTTCCAACAACAGGTGAGGGATAAAATTATCTTGGGGGTGAGAGGAGGTGGGGCAGAGGAAGGCTGGGGGCAGTCAATTTTTAGTTTTTTTGGGGGGTTTGGTTTTGGTTTGTTTTGTAGTACTGGGGATCAAACCAGGGTCTCACACCTGCTAGGCATGTGCTCTACCACTGAACTACATCCCCAAACCTTTTTATTTTATTTCATTCAGTGTCTTACTAAGTAGCTCAGGCCAACTTTGAACTTGTGGTGGTCTTACCTCAACCTCCCAAATAGTTGGGATTACAGATTTGCACTACTGTATCCAACTAATGATTAGGAAGCTTTTATCCTGTCACAGATAACATAGGTATCTACCCTCTAGGGGCAAATGAGAAGGGGATAATGAAAGAACAATAAAGAATGCTAAATAATGAAAAGGTGTGGAGGTTATGCAGTCAGTTCATGTTGCAAGCTCGGGGAAATGAAGAATGAGGAAACTGACCTGAGTCTGGAAGGAGAGGCCAGGTGGGTACCAGGGAGCACAGAGGGCCAGGTAAGGGGCACAAAAAGAGCACAAGCAGGAGCAATCCTGTTCTTGGACCTCAAAAACCAACCACCTAGGAGCTGCGGTTGTGCTCAGCGGTAGAGCGCTTGCGTAGCATGTGTGAGGCCCTGGTTTCGATCCTCAGCACCACATAAAAATAAATAAATAAAATAAAGGTATTGTGTCCAACTACAATTGAAAAATAATTTTTTTTTAATTGTTAAAAAAAAAAAAACAACTACCAAGTTCAAATTCTTTCTGGTGTGGAACTCCCTGCCAACATTTCTGGCAAGCAGTGTCCCAGAATCATCTCGAACATCCCCAGGAATGGAGAGCTTATTGTCTAAGGAGACAGCCCATTTCATTTATGAGCATCTGCTTTTCCTTCCTCTGAGCTGAACTCTGTCTCCCAGTGGTCTCCACTGAACTGAACTTCACTTTGAGCTGAACTTCACTTTGAGCTGAACTTCACTTTGAGTTCCTGGTGGTCCATGTATTATATCATGAGGGTCACACAATGTAAGTCTAATTCTTCACATATTTGAGCTTCAGTGACCCTGACTCTTATCTTTTTTAGCTCAAACATTTCCAGTTCACTAAACAGTGACTTCATGATAACATCTGACCAACACAGAGTAAAGCAGGAGTGTCTGTCCTGTCCTTTATTCCAAATGCCATATTTCCAGCAAAATATTTCTTACTGAAACCCTGATTCTTTTTCACTGAAACTACCTGTAGGTCATGCCTGGCCCATTATGTGCTACTAAGGTCTTATGTTTTTGTTTTGTTTTGTTTGTTTGTTTGTTGGTACCAGGGATTGAACTCAAGGGCACTCAACCACTGAAACACATCCCCAGCCCTATTTTGTATTTTATTTAGAGACAGGATCTCACTGAGTTACTTAGCACCTCGCTAAGTTGCCGAGACTGGCTTTGAACTTGTGATCCTCCTGCCTCAACCTCCCGAGCCACTGGGATTACAGGCTTGCAACACTGTGCCAGCTCTTACTAGCATTTCTGGACATTTCATCTTATTTGGTTTACCTATCATTCTATGCTTGGAGCCAATTTATGGATCTTTATCCTGTCTTTCAATGTCTACTATCCTTCCAGGCATGTTATCTGTGAATTGTGATATTAGATCTTCACTTAAGGTGTTGATCAAAATAGTTAACAGGACAGAGATGAAAACAATCCCTAAAGTGCACAAATGTTTTTCATTGACACCAACTCATGTCACATTGAGAAGTAGCAAGATTGACTCAGGAGACTGAGGCAGGAGGATCACATTTGAGGTCAATCTGGGCAACTTTGCAAGACCTGTCTCAAAATAAAAATAAAAAGAGCTGGGAATGTAGTTTGGTGGTAGAGTGCCCTGGCTTGAAGAAAGAAAAAAGGGGGTGGGAAGGAGGGAGGGGAAGAAAGAAAGAGAAAGAAAGGAAGAAAAGCAAGATATATGTATACGTAGGTAGGAGACATATTTGTATGGGATGGAGTCAGATCAGAATAAGCCTTGAAAGCTTAATGGAAAAATAAGGAAATAGGCTCAGAAGTGTTTGAGTAGAAGAGTAATATGGGCAAAAACCACTACCTTGGGAACTCTACAAATCTGGATTTGACTTCTGGCTCTGACTTACTAACTGAAGAGCATCGAAGAAATCAATCACTCCAAGCACTGATTTCTTCCTCATTAAAATGGGATAATATCTCATTTATGAAGTATTGTGAAGATCGGGATTCCACATATGAAGAGCGTAGAACATAGAACAAGGTAAGGTGCTCAATACAGGAAGAAGAAAACTAAGGAGGGGTGAGGAGAAGGAGAAGAAAGCTGTACTTAAGACAGGGCTGATTTCTGAGTAGGGATTACAGCAGGCGCAAGAGAGGCATCCACCTCAGGGACAGCAGTGAGGGCCTAGGATGGCTTGCTGGGTGTTTGGTATAGGGTGATATACTTGGAATGGCAAAGGAACAGAGGCAGATATGAATGGCATTTCACAAGGAGAATTGATACACTCTGGACTACGTAGAATGACAGAGAGGGGTACCTATACCCTGGCACGTTGACACCATGCTGCATCCTGTGAAAGTTACAGGACATGAAGCGAAATACCAACAGGAAGCACCAAGATTTTTACATTGAGTAGTGACAGGGGAGTACAAAGAGGGATGATGGTTTGGGGAAGACGGTTCATGTTTAGGGTTATTGAATTAGGCAATGATAGTAGGATATTCCAATAGGTGTGACTGGTGAGGAGGTGGAGAGATTTGATTGGAATGTGGGAGGGAGAGAAGTTGGCCAAAGTCAGGTTTTCAGGAAGCACCCCTTGTCAGTGGTAATTGTAGGCGTTGGCTGAGGTCTCTGACAATGATTTGGGAAGCAAACAAGGGCAGTGCCTCATAGGACACCCCAGGGCCACCATGATTCTGACATAGGGCTGAAGAAGAAACTGCCCAATACTGCTGTCCCTCCCCACTGTTCCCAGCCCCTGGCCAGAGATGAACAGGCCACCCACCAACTGCATCACTGCAGACAGACCCACACCCCACTTAACTCTGCCCCTCCAGGGCTCTCCCTTCTCTGCCCTGATAGCAGGAGGGACACAGGTTCTTGTCTAACCCCGACTGGTTGCTACAGTTGTGGAGTTGAGAAGGAAGAGACAGGAGGGAGGCTACAGAAAGAGGTCTGGACAGAGGATGCAGGGTGTCCTTAAGGAGCAAAGGAGAATCGGAGAAGTTGGACACAGGTGAGCACCCTGAGTCCACGGAAAAGCAGACCCCCAGAGGAAGAAGAAAGAGAGACTGAAGGAGGGGGCAGAAAAAAAAGATTTGCCGACAAGCTGATGAAGTGCAACTGAGAAAACTGTTGCCATGGTGACAGGTCCAGAGGAGGGAATAGGAATATAAATCGGATTATGAGTTGGGGGAGTCCGTGGGGGGCGGGTGTTGAAGGCCCAGAGGCACTCCGCCACATCCGGCTCCCCACCAAACTTCCTTCCACCTGTAAGGAGCATCTTTCCCGAGGGTCTCTCCCCTCCCCAGCCAGGCAAGGAACACAAGAGCAGCAGCACAGGAGGGGCCCAGGGCTCAGGCACAGCTCAGCCCTTCTCCCTGGAGTGAAATAGAATAGACCTGTGTCCCTATCCCCCAAGGTGGCCCTTCCTCTTGGAGGCTTCTCTCCAAGGGCCCTGGTTTATTTGATCCTACCTCTTCTTCAGAGGCTCAAAGAGCAAGAGAGAGGAATTTGCTTTAAGCACCTACTATGTGCCCAACTGTCCTGGGCACTTACTGCCTCCTTTAATTCGTCCTTGCCACCACCTCCATTTAAAGACAGGAAACTGAGATCAAGGTCATTAGCTGGAAGTAGCAGACGACAGGAGGTATAGCCCTGGCCCATCTGTTTCAGAGACATTTGCTCTCCTAGCCCGCTGCCTACCTCAGGAGCCTGCTTCCCCTCTCCCTGGTTTTTCCTGCACCCTTACAGGTCATAGGAGCTGCTCAAATAATGGACTAGTGCAAGGTCTGCCTCTATTCTTAGAGATACAGAGAAGTGGGGAGACATGAGGCAAATATGTCACAGCCAGCCAGGCTCAGACTCTGGGAGGCACAGGGGAGCTCTGAGCTCCAGGCTTGGGGAACAGGCTGGGCTGGGGTTGAGAGGCCCTGTGGAGGGTAGTGGGAAGCTCAGAGGCCAGGCCGTTTCCGGCAGCTGAGAAGAAACTCTGAACACAGCTATGTGGGGAGCTGGGGAAGTGGCAGCCCTGTGTTTGCCGTCTGTAGCTAGCCAGTGAGAGTGACTGGGGTTGGTATTTGCCTGCAGGTCCCTGCAAGTAGAAGTGGCAGGAGGAGGAGGGAGGAAAGAGGAGGGAGTGCCTTCCCTCCCTCCCTCCCGCTCTTTGGGCTTCTGAACAAATAACAGTTTTGCAAAGGGCACCATATCTGATGTGCATATCAAACAGGGCCTGAGAAGGTGGAAGAAGGCCATGTTTAGGGCTGTGGCCTGGGGAGGCATGACAAGACCACCTACCCACCTCAGGAGAAGGAATTGGGGCCAGATTTAAAAGCTTTCCTGGCCCCTACCCATCATGTCTAGCTCTTCTTCCTGGTAGCTCTCATGAAACATCTCCCTGTTCACTCTGGGGACTGGTTTGGGTCACACTCTAACCTGGAAGACCCTGTTTGGATTGGAGAGTTGGAAATGCTGGACTCTAAGAGGGGTTAAAGGTCACAGTTCAGGGCTGGGGTTGTGGCTCAGTGGTAGAGCACTTGCCTAGCGTGGGTGAGGCACTGGGTTTGATTCCCGGCACCGCATATAAATAAAAACAAATAAAATAAAGGTATTGTGTCCATCTACAACTAAAAAAAAAAAAAAAAGTCACAGTTCTCTTGGGTCCTTTAGCCACTGGGCTGGAGACCCCAGGTCTCTGTCCTCATACCCCTTCTGGGAAGGAGCTCCAGGATCAGCTCACTTCTGCTGCATTATCAGGCCTTCTCCACACTCCACCCATCTCCCAGGAAGCCCCCTGATCCCCGCTCCATATGCCCATCAGGCAATCCATACAGGGGCCCATGAGGAGCCAAAAAGGTTTAAGGGACTGCAGGGAGGGGGGCACCTTCCCCTGTCCTTCCTCTTCTCTTGACCTCCTCAGGCTGCTGGCTTAAGAAGCCTTTCATGGAGTCCTAGATCCAGCTCCACACAGCCATTTAGTCCTTCAGAGGCCTCTTGTGCAGCCCTGTCCCTCATCCACGCGCCTCCAGTTTGAAAGGATCTCCTGTGGCTCCTACTTGCCAGATCCAAGGAGCACATTTCAAATCTCCTTGATTCCCTGAGGTCCTGATGTGGCCGTACTGTCTTCTGCAATTGTTCCCCCCACACTTGGGCACCTGGGAAACCATTCCCTCCTGGCTCTTTTCTTTTTTCTTTTCTGGAAGCTTCTGGATCTCCTTTACAGGCTCCTTTTTTTCCTTTGTCCACAAATGAAGGGGTTCCTCTGGTGCTGTCCTTGACCTTGCCTTCTCAGGGGCATGCACTCCTCTCCAAGGCATCAGATGTCAACACCTGCTCCCCAGAGCATGCATCCAGCCATCTTCCCCAGATCTCCACCCATTGTCTGTCAGGTACCTCAACTAGCCAGTTCAAACAGAAGCATGTCCACCACAGCCTCTGCCCACAGTCTCTTCCCCAGCTAGTGATAGTGCTTTCCTCTACCCAGCTGCCCAAGGCATGTTCTCCCCACCTAATCATCACCGGAGCCCCAGTACCACAAATGACAACAGCAATAGCAAGATAATACACACACACACACACACACACACACACGCACACACGCACACACACTTTCTTAAGGGATTTTAAATCTCTTCATCTAATCTCAACTACTTCTCCAGTGACTTCTCCAAATTATACTCTAAACCTCCAACGGGTCCATCTCTGACTTTAAGTCTTTGCAATTCTTTAAGCCTCTCCTTCCCTAGTTCTTTTAGGTCTCCCCTCTCCACCTCTCCCTGCACCTTGCTCTTACTCAACTTTTAAGGTCTCCACATATTCACCACTCCCTCCAGGAAGCCCTTCCAGAACTCCCGCCCAACATCCATGTCAATTGCCCCTTTGGTAAGGAGCCTCTTTGGCAAGTTTACTTACCTTTTCTGTGCTGAGGTTTCATCAATGAATCCAATGAGAATGACAGTTCCTACCCCTCAGAAGTTGTTATGAGGAATGGACAAGAAAATATATGTAAGTTCAGGCATGATGGTGCACGCCTGTAATCCCAGCTATGCAGAAGGCTGAGGCAGGAGGATCACAAGTTGAGACCAGCCTAGGCAATGTAGTGAGGCCCTAAGCAATTTAGCAAGACCTTGTCTCAAAATGAAAAGTAAAAAGGACAGGAGATGTAGCTCAGTAGTAGAGCACCCCGGTCTCAGTCCAATACCAGAAAGAAAGGGGGTGGGGGAGGAAAGAAGGGAAGGAGGGGGAGAAAAGAAAGTATATGTAAAGGATTTAGTACAGTGCCGGGCACATGGGAAGCATTCATAAATAACAGCTGTTCTTATTCTCCTCCTGAACTCCTGGTGCAATGCGGTAGTGGGTGGAGTCTCCTCAGCACTGTTTCCCATCAGACCCTAATTTCAGTGACAGCTAGTCTCACTCACCTCTGCATGTCCAGTGCTTAGCACACAATCGTTTAATAAACATTTGCTAATTTAATTAATTCATGTGAATTTGTACCATTTCCCCCACCCCCACCCCCTCAGTGCTGGGAATGGAACCCAGGACCTTGTGCATGCTGGGCAAGCGAATGCTCTACATCCCAGCCCAGTCTTTATTCCTGTGTGCATGAGCTCTTCTTTAGGCTCAGTTACCCCAAATCAAGCCTCCACCTAGTCTCAGGGTAATCTTTCAATAATTAAACGTATATCACTTCCCTGCTTAAATCCTGTCAGAGACCTTCATGTCTGCAGAAAACACGTGGGTCATGCCTTTCCAGAGCAATGGATCCTCACTCCTCCACCCTGGCCCGTTCCTGTGCAATCCTTTCTTAGAAGAGCTCTGTTCTCTGGCTACAGTGAACACTTTGCTAGAAACCTCCAGCCACTATCCCCTCGGCTCCAGATGTCCTTGTATGGTTTAGATATTGTTTGTACCCCAAGGTTCTTGTGCTGGAAGCTTGGTCCCCAGCGTAGTGGTATTGAGAAGTGGTGGGTCTATTAGGAGGTGGTGAAGTCATGGGAGTAGCACTCTAGGAAGGGATTAATTCCTGTCTCCTGGGGATGGGTTAGGTATCATGGGAATGAATTGCTTCTCTCAGGAGCTGATTGCTCTTTATAAACAGATACCACCTCATGTGCTTGACTTCTTCTGCACATGGTTGTTTCCTCTTCCACTTCTATTCCATGAGAATGTGACCCTCACAGAAGCTAAATAGATGCTGTTGCCATGATCTTGAATTTGCCTGCTTCCAATATTGAGAGCTAAATATTTTTTTAAAATATGTAACTCACCAAGCCTCAGGTATTTTGTTATAGCAACACAAAATGGACTAAGACACCTTCCTTCTTGCTCACTTGGCAAAAATTCTTCTCCCCTTCCAACACTCTGTCCCAGATGGCACAGCCTGGGGTCCCTAAAGGCTTTGAAATATATATACTTAGTGAAAGTACATTTTAATAATGTGTTAAAATTGTGAAAATAAGGACATTTTTACCTAAAAATCCAGATTTCTGAAACTTCTTGAAACAATGAGGCCAACTAGGAAACAATTAGTTGCCCCTTACAGCAACACAATTTTTCAAGAGCCAGGAATGGCCTCCTTGAGGGCTTGTTCAGCTACACTCCCTCTAGTCAGCCCCTCTTTCTGCTGTTTCTGTTTTCTGCCTGGTCCCTGGAGGCAGCTGGGTCTGGAGCCCTCTCCTGGCCTCACAGTATTTTGATCCACCCAACTGCAGTGAAGACCTGGGCTTTCTCTCCTCAGCGATCACTAGTTGGTCACCATCTGTGTTCAGCGCCAGCCCACTCTCCTCCCTCCGCGCTCCTCCCCTTGCCTCTGCACTCCTGTGCATCACTAGCCCGGATCTTATTATCCGTCCCATCACTCTCACCAGTACCCACACTTTCTTTGCTTTGAAAATCCCAAACCGAAGTCAATACAACCTGACAGTATTATCATTCCTTCACTCAAGCTGTTAAGTAATTTGAAAAACTCCCAAAATGTCAAGGTTGATGTGATGGTTAATTTTTTTCATTTAAATCTTTATTGCAATAGATGCAAGCATTTCAGATTATATAACATGAGAAGTATAAACAGAAATGAGTGATTAGCTTGCTTAACTTTTTTGACATGTAGAAAAACATACTTCATTATAAATTTTATGGCTTGATCACCAAGAGACATCTCTCTTTTTTTCTTTTTCTTTTTTTATCTTTTTTTTTTTTTTTTTTTTTTTTGCTATGGTGGATTGAACCCAAAGGCGCTTAACCACTGAGCTACATCCACAGCCCATTTCCCCCTTTTTAATATTTTATTTAGAGGCAGGGTCTCACTGAGTTGTTTAGGGCCTCATTCAATTGCTGAGGTTGGCTTTGAACTCACGATCCTCCTGCTTCAGCCTAGTTTTTTTTTTTTTTTTTTTTTTTAGTTCTCGGCGGACACAACATCTTTGTCTGTATGTGGTGCTGAGGATCGAACCTGGGCCGCACGCATGCCAGGCGAGTGCGCTACCGCTTGAGCCACATCTCCAGCCCCCAGCCTAGTTTATTTTTAAAGTTCATTTTCAGGGGCTGGGATTGTGGTTCAGTGGTAGAGTGCTCACTTAGCATGTGCGAGGCCCTGGGTTTGATCCTCAGCACCACATAAAAATAAATAAATAAAATAAAGGTATTATGTCCAACTACTTCTAAAAAATAAATGTTTTCTTTAAAAAGTTTATTTTCAAATAATATCCATTGTTCTCTATAGCTAATATTTTTTTACTTTCAACACTACTTCAAATTTATGGTTGTTTTAGGTATCAATTATACATTTAAATACATTATAAAGAAATACATATATCATACATAACACATTTTTAAAACTTTTGTAAATGTATTTGAAATAATTGGTTTCCTTTCTAAACCTATTTTTTCATGCATTTAAAAATATATTCTGGGGGCTGGGGATGTGGCTCTAGCGGTAGCGCGCTCGCCTGGCATGCGTGCGGCCCGGGTTCGATTCTCAGCACCACGTACAAAGATGCTGTGTCCGCTGATAACTAAAAAATAAATATTAAAAAAATTCTCTCTCTCTCTCTCTCTCTCTCTCTCTCTCTCTCTCTCTCTCTCACTCTCTCTTTAAAAAATAAATAAATAAAATAAAAATAAAAATATATTCTGAGGTCTCCGGTTGTGGCTCAGTGGTAGAGCACTTGCTTACCATGTGTGAGGCACTGGGTCTGATTCTCAGCACCACATATAAATAAATAAAAAATAAAGATCCATCAACAACACACACACAGAGACATATATATGTGTATGTGTGTGTGTGTGTGTGTGTGTGTGTATTTATATATATATTTATATATATATATATATATATAAATCTGGGAGAAAATCTACAGAATATAACAGATTCCTACTGAAGTAGTCCATGATGCGAAGAAAGGGTGCCACTACTTTTTTCCCCTCATTTTTAATTGGTGCATTATAGTTGTACATAATGATGAGAACTGTTGTTACATATTTGTACATACACACAATATAACAATATAATTTGTCCAGTATCACTCCCCATTATTTCCCCCCTTCCTCCCTCCTTCTTATCCCTTGGTCCTTTTTCCTTTGCTCTCCCTTTGATTTTTAGGAGATCCACCCAATATTTATTTTTTGTTTTTCTGCTCTAGCTTCTGCTTATGAGATAAAACATTCAACCCCTGACTTTCTGAGTTTGACTTAAGTAATTTGAAAAAAAAATTTGTCAAGGTTTATATGATGGTTAATTTTCCACCTAGCTGGCCCATGGTGTTCTGAGATTGGATTGAGTCAAATATCATTCTGGATGTTTCTGTGATGGTGTCTTTTGGATGAGATTAATACTTCAATAGATAGACTTTGAGTAAAGCAGATTACCCTTGGTAACCTAGGTGGGCCTTGTCCAAACAGGCCCTAATAGAACAAAGACTGATATCTCCCAAGAAAGAAGGAATTCTATCAGAAGACTGACTTTGGACCTGAACTGAAGCTCTTTTTGAGTCTCCAGTCTGCTAAACTGTCCCCTACCATCAGATTTTGGACTTGCCGAGGCCCACAATCATGTGAGTCAATTTCTTAAAATACTTCTCTCTTTCTATCCATACACATAGTATGGATTCAGTTTCTCTGGAGAACCCTGACTAATATAGTTGGTGCCACTAAAGACCAGTTGGCCTCAAACTCAGCTGGATCATCCCCACCAAGGGCCTTTGGAACCTCTGACCCCCAAAACAGCTATTTCAAACTCTTATACCTCTTTGTCCCCAAATTCTTCTCTGTAGTGAGTGAGTTTCTTCTCAAAAACTATAGGCCTTCAGGAGAGAGCTCCCTTAACTTATACCTCCCCTTCCCTACTCAACTCTCCCCAAAGTATAGCATTTGGGGGGCATTATTGTCCCTATTCTTCTTTCCATGGGGAATGTCATTCCTGTGGCCAAGGCTAATGCCTCCACTCTCCTGATCAGAATCCCATTTTCTTCCTCTTCCAGAAGGTTCTCCATCAATATTACCCACTTATTTTTCAACTGTTTTTAACTTCAAAACAAAACTGATAAGGCTTTTCTGTACCCCAAAGTCCCACCAGTTAGCTGTCTCCTTTCTTTCCTAGCCAGCTTCTTCCAAGAGCTGTCTGCACTGTTCTAACCCTAGATCCTATTTCCCTGTCCCCTTCAGGATCTTCCTCACCTGCAGAAAACTGCTGTCTCCAAGGATGCATAGATACGCAGAGCCCCAAGATGCCAGGCCCCTGTGGACACGTTTTCATTGCTTGCCTTTGATCCTGATCTTTTCATCTTGACACCTCTTTTTTTTTTTTGGCAGTGCTAGAGATTGAACCCAGGGCTTCCAACATGCTAGGTAATTGCTCTACTACTGAGCCACATCCCTGGCCCTTTATTTACATTTTGTTTTGAGACAGGGTCTTGCTGAACTGTTGAGAGTGGTCACGAACTTGAGATTGTCCTGTGTCAGCCTCCCAAGGGCTAGGATTACAGACGGACACCACCCCGGGAGGGCACCACCATGCCCAGCAATACCTCCTTTTTAAAACTCTCCACCCAATCCCTGGTTTTCCTAATTTTCATTCTTCCTTCATCAGCTTCTCTTCCTCTGTCTGTCCTTTATCTTTTTCTTTTCTTCACGCCCAGCTTCTTTACCTTCTCCCCCAGAAGCTTGTCCATGGCTGCCTTCTCCTTCCCTCTCCTATTCTTCAAGGAATATTCCTCCATAGTGATGATTTTAACCATCCCACTTCCCTCCCTAGGTATCCCCTAGTCCTCTGTATTCCAGACTCAGATGCTCAATTATGAACATGTCCTACTGGACATTTCCCAAGGCATTGGTATTAGTTATCTATTACTGTCTACCCAATTACCCCCAAACTTAGTAACTTATCAATACAAACATTTATTCAGGGAAAAGAATCTGGGAGACAGCTGGGTGGTTCTGGCTGACTGTCTTGAAAATCTGCAGTGATGGTATGGGCCTAGGTGCAGTCATTTAAGGTTTCACTGCAGCTGAATGGAGGACCTCATTCCCCTGGTATTGTTTGGGGCCTCAGCCTCTTGCCACAGGGACATTACTTCATGTAGGTCCTCCCAAGTGAGACAAGGGAAAGGTGAGCTGCCTCTTATGGCCAGCCTCAGAAGTGAGGTCTAAACTCTTCTGCTGTATTTGTTGTTTTGTTTTATTTGTTTTATTTATTTATTTATTTATTTATTGCCTGAGACAGGGTCTCGCCTTGTTGCCCAAGCTGACCTCATACTCCTGGGCCCAAGAGCTCTTCCTGCCTCAGCCTCCCAAGTTCTGGGAATACAAGCATGTGCCACTGTGCTCAGCTACTTCTGCTGTATTCTCCTGGCCACACAGGCCAACAGTGTAGGAGGTGGCTACACACAGAGCACAAGTACGGGAAAACAGGATAAAAACAGGTGTTTTAGTCAGTTTTTTTCGCTGCTGTGACTAAAAGACCCAACCAGGGCAATTGTAGAGGAGGAAAAGTTTATTTGGGGGCTCATGGTTTCAGAGGTCTCAGTCTAAAGACAGCAGACTCCATTCCTCAGGGCTCGAGGTGAGGCAGAACATCATGGTGGAAGAGTGTGACAGAGGGAGGCAGCCCACATGATAATCAGCAAGCAGAGAGTGATGTCTCCAATTGCCAAATACAAAATATATACCCCAAATCACGCCCAATGCCCACCTCCTCCAGCCACACCCTACATGCCTTCGATTATCACCAATTAATCAATCCTTAATACCACTGAAATTCATTGATTGGGTTAAGGCTCTCACAACCCAATTATTTCCCCTCTTAAACCATTTACATTGCCTCACATGTGAGCTTTTGAGAGACACCTCACATCCAAACCATAACACCAGGTATGGTGGCACACACCTATAATCCCAGTGACTTGGGAGGCTGAGGCAGGAGACTCCCAAATTAGAGGCCAGCCTCAGCAACTTAGTGAGACCCTATATTGAAATAAGAAATAAAAAGGTTTGGGGATGTAGCTCAGTGGTAGACACCTCAAATTTAATCCCCAGTACCAGAGAGAGAGAGACAGACAGACAGACAGACAGACAGACAGACAGAGAGCGAGAGTGCAGACGCACCAGGATCATTAGGGGCTATCATGGAGCCTGGCAATCACAACACCTCAGAGTTAGCAGATCCACAGTGAACTTTCTTCTCCCTGTCCTCCTTTCAAATCTGTTCTCGGCCATACGGCTGGAAATCATTTTTGATTCTTCTTTCCTTAAACATACTCTTCAGTCACTGATTCCAGTCCATCTCTCCTTAATACCCCTGCAATCTGTCTGCTTCTCTCTATTTCCATGCTTATTGCCTGGCCACATTTTTTAATTCTTTTTTCACTTGGATCATTTTGCTTCTCACCCAGTCTTCTTGCCTCCTGTCTAACCTGCTGCCAACCCATCCTCCACACTGTTGCCAGAATGGTCTTTACACAACTCACACCACTCAAAGGCTTTCATTTTTCTTGAGGGTCAAAACCAAGCTCCTTGGCATAGGATATGAATTCCCTGATGGCCCAGCGAGTGGCTCTAGCTCTCACCAGACCTATCTTTGGATATTTCTTCCTTGCTAAGATACATGATTTACAGTTCCCAGAAGGTGTGAGGATAACATATATCTCTGAGCCTTTTCATATGCTGCTCCCTCTCTTTAGTTTACCTTCTTCCACTTACTTGAGTACCACTGACTCTGATTCATTCTTCAAAACTCAGAAAATTGGGAGCAGAAATTGCGTCCTGTCATCTCAGTGATCTCAGCACCTAGCAAGGTACCTAACATAAGGAACTCTTCAATGAGTAGACAAGTGGTTCCTATGTGCCTGGTACCCTGTGGGATACTTGGTGTTATGGTTTGCATCTGCAATGTCCCCCAAATGCCATGTATTGAAGGCTCAGTCCCTGATGCAGCTATGTTCAGAGGTAGAACTTTGGGAAATCAGCTGGATCACGTGGGCTCTGACCATCTGTGGATTAATCATCCTGACTGAATAGACTATGGGGAGGTGGTAGAACCTGTAGGAGATGGTGCCTACTGGAGAAAGTGGGTCGCTGGGGGTGTTCCCTGGAAAGGTTTATTTTGTCCTCAGCCCCTTCCTCTCTTGCTGCTCTCTCTCTCTGCTCCCCAGATGCCACGCGGGGTGAACAGAGTTTCACCATGGTTCATGGTGCCTCTCCTGTGCCCTTCCACCATGTTTCTGCCTTGGAACCAGCTGGTCAGGGACTGAAACCTCTTGAAACTATGAGCCAAAATAAATCTTTCCTCTTGTTTTTCCCTCAGGTGTTTTGGCTATAGCCATGAAAAGCTAATACCCTTGCTGTATAATGCCCATATCTCAGCCATTTTCCCCTCAAACTAGTTTCCCCACCCCAAACATTTCTTTTTGCATCAATGACAAGGCTGGAAAAATGAATTCTGAGTTATATCCCACCTCATTCCTATTTGCTTTGTGACCTTGGGAAAGTCATTTATTGCCTCTGTGCCTCTAGTCTTTATCTGCAATAACGGTTGATAAAAAGGAAAGGATAAGATGAATTACTTAAATTAGTATTTATTGAACCAGAGACTGTGCTAAACACTTTAAAATAAATTAGTTTGAGTGATAGTCATAATATTCCCATGAGACAGATTTTATATCCTTTATACAGAAGAGGAAACTACAGATCAGAGCAATAAGGTGGATAACTTGGCCCAAATCACAAAGCTGGAAGGTTTGGGGTACATGACTAAATCACAGGCTACATTAGAAAAAAAAATGGAGCATCCAGGTCCTTCCAACCCTGAATGATGAGGAGTTTGTTTTTGTGTGTTTGGTTTTTGTTTGTTTTTGTGGCATAGGATATGAAGCCTATGTTAGGGCTCTAAGTTACATCCCCAGTCTTTTTATTTATTTTTTTTCTTTAGTTGTCAATGAACCTTCATTTTTTTTATTTATACGTGGTGCTGAGAATCGAACCCAGTGCCTCACACATGCAAGGCAAGCGCTCTACCACTGAACCACAGCCCCAGCCCCAGTCTTTTTATTTTTATTTTGAGACAGGATCTCACTAAGTTGTCCATCTTGAGCTTGAACTTTCAATCTTCCTGCCTCAGCCTACCAAGCAGGTGGAATTGCAGACATGTACCATCACATCCATCCCTGAAGAGGAGGATTTCTTATTGTCACAGCCTTTTCTAACCTTGGATGTCAAGAAGAGAGGACCTGTGTGAAATATGATATATCAAGAACTATGTAATGTTTTGAACAACCTACAATAAAAATTAATTAAAAAAAAAAAAAAAAAAGAAGAGAGGACCTACCACTTCCCAACAGAGCAACATGTGGTGAGTATGACATCTGACCTCCAGGCCCAAGCCCTCAGTCCTCCCCTGGGTACTCCTACAGTTCTTGACAATGAGCTCCAGAACTCCTTCTGCACCTTTATTTTAAAACATATTTTATCTCGCTAGATCTCCTGAGTAAGGGAGGAATCAGTCTCCCCCCCCCCTTTTTTTTTTGCTACTGGAGATTGAACTCTGGGGCACTCGACCATTGAGCCACATTCCCCAGCCCTATTTCATATTTTATTTAGGGACAGGGTCTCCCTGAGTTGCTTAGTGCCTTGCCATTGCTGAGGCTGGCTTTGAACTTGCAATCCTTCTGTCTCAGCCTCCCTAGCCACTGGGATTTCGGGTGTGTGCCACCACGCCTGGCTACAGGATTTCCATTTTTGAGATGAAAAGAATGAGGCTCAAAGTGACTTGCCTAAAAAAGTCATGTGGCATTATTCCTCAACAGGACAACAGTTGCCATCAGAGGCTTGTATGCCTATGGATGTGTTTTTCTAATTGACTAAGAGGCAGAGGAGTAGCATTGTGGACAGAGAACCTGTTAGACAGACCTTAGATGTATGTTTGTTTGCTTTTTGGTACTGGAGATTGAACCCAGGGGTGCTTAACCACTGAGCCACATCCCCATAGTCCAGAAGGTCCAGAAAGAGGAGGTCTGTTTTAAGAGGTAATCTAGTCTGACCAAAACAAAGAAATCAGGAATACCTTAAGTTCCTTGAGGGCAGAAACTCATCTTACCTTTATATTTCTGGTCCTAGTACAGTTCCAGTGACATATTTGGTACTCAATAAATGTCTGTTGACTTGAACTGGAAATTTGGAAGAAGAAGGCAAAGGAGGGAACTTGAGAGAATTCAGAATCAAGAATCAAGGGAGACAACCTAGAAATACGGGGTCCAGGAGAGAGACTCCAGACGTGTGGTCCTGATTCCCTTACTCCAAGCCATTGGGGAATCCTCCAGAGGAACAGGGTGCTGTGGCTTTAAATGACTTCAGCATTGTCAATGAATCTGCTCTGCTAAAAGAGTTATCCTCTTGCTCCTGCGCTTGGCCTCCCCCTCCTCTCAGCTCCCCAAACCCTTCTCGGCCGCTGTGATGGGATAATTAGATGCGAGAGCTCAGCACAGATGATGCTCCAGTTGCTTAGCAACTAATGGTTTCCATGGAGACCGCAAAGCACAGCCTCCAGAGCAGCCAGTGAGCAGCTCGGCAGGGCAGGGAGAAGACGCAACTCTCTGCTCCTCCAGAAACCTGGGGAGGGTTGGGGTGGGGAAGGGGGGGGGGTTGGAGGGAGAAGGGAGGGCTTAAAGGCACAGGGCCCTCATATCCCTTTAAAACCTGATCTGAGATCTGCTCTACCCTAATCTGTCTCATCATAATTTCAGATGGGGAATGGGAGCTTAAGGGTGGACTCAAGGCAACCTGCCCTGCAATAAACTCAACCTCTTCTCCTTTCTGCTTCCTGGTTACGATTGAAATGGAAAAAGATACCTCTCAAACCCAAATGTAAACATCCTGCCAGGGGGTGATGGAAGTTGAGAAGTGTCCGGAACATCCCCTTCCCCAGGCATTCCACCCTTGACTCTGTTCTCTCCCCCGAGTTCTCTTTCATGAGCAAAAGATCCTCTTTCAGTTTATAAAGCAGGGGTAGGATCTGAGCTAAAGGGGACAAAAACTAAGGAGCAGGAAAAACAGAATTTAATTCTCCACCAAAAGGCAGCCCATCCTGGCAAACTGGGGGGGAAGCCCCACCCCTGCCTTCCATTGGAAAAGACCCAGGGTAAGTGTTGGGGGGCAGGTATCAAAACCAATCCTCTGCAAATCCAAGTGAGCACCATCTGTGTTACCTGAAAGCTCAGTGGAAACGCAGAATTTCAGGTTTCACCTCAGACCCCCTGAATCAGAAACTGCATGACAAGAGATCCCTGGTCATTCATAAGCACAATAAGTTTGAAGAAGCTCTGGCCTAAGACCCTTCTACCCTCAGCCTGGGTCCTCTTTACAGTTGTACCCATTCACACCCAGGATGGAAGCCCACCCTTCCCACCAATGGGGTAGGAACACAGCTCCACCAGCCCCTCATGATCATACAAGGATGCTGGCCTTCTCTGGGACTGGGAAGGTAACAGGGTCATGGAGCAAAGAGACCTACAGCAGTTATCTCTGAAGAGCACAGGCCTTTATAGAATTCCACAACCTCTCCTGACAGTGTTCTACTTTCCACAAGTGACTATCTGAATCTCAGTTTCCACATTTACAAACGGGAACCAGTAACATCCATTACTCAGGATAGCTGTAGCTTATGTATGTGGGAACACATGGAGCCCCTGGCCCACGCCCAGAGTAGGGGCATCCTTGTCTCCCTCATGCCCCCCCTTCCCCTTCTGCTGATAGTCCCTCCTTCACCTCTCTCTCACTGGCCCAGGGCAGGGAGTGGTCATAAGTTGTGTCATTGTTTTGTTTTTGCTTGTTTTTTCATTTTCTTTCTTTTCTTTTTCTTTTCTTCTTTTTTTGAACTCTGCAATTTATAGAAAGGGTAATGTACTATTTTTTTTTTTTTTTTCATTTTCTCTTACCAGGTCTCTTTCCATTTTATTATTTTGCCTCGCTGGGGATCAAACCAGGACCTGACAGGCTAAGCATGCTCTCTACCCCTGAGCTGTAGCCTCAGCCCTCTTTCTCTTCTTTATTCTCAATTCAACAAATGTTTGCTGCCCAAGGCTGACTGTGCCCACCCCACCCACGCTTGTCTCTCCAGAAGTCTTCCCTGGATTCCCTTGTTCCCACCCACCGGAGGAATCTGAAAGCCTACATGTCAGTCACCCCTGCCTCTCCCAGCAATAGCTGGGCCTCAATGAATACCAAGAATTAAGCCCCCTGCTCTACTACCCCTCTCCCTGTGATCAGTCTCTTTCTCTCCTTTTAGAAGCCCTTCAAGGTTACTCTCCTCTTCCTACATACCAGGGCAGCTTCGGAATTCATGCCCTTCCTGGGAAGACCCCTGCCATCAAGGGAGAGCAACCCCCAACCCAGGCCAGGCTCTAGACCCACACAGGTGCCCACAGGAACACTGCTTTACATATGGGAGGCCCAGAAGAGGGGGTAGTTTACCTTGCTCCTCTGCAGCTGACTAATCACCAGGACTCAGACAGGGCACCCCACACACTTCTGGCCTGAAGGCCAGCTCTCTGTCCTGAAAAACCTGTCCCAAACTCCCCCCAGGCCATAGGGCCCAAGGGGCAGGTTGGACTGGATTCCCCTCCAGCCCCTCCCACCCCAGGACAAAATCAGCCACCCCAGGGCAGGGCCTCACTTGCCTCAGGAAGCCCCAGCCTGCCAGCACCTGTTCCAGGATCCAGGTTTCAGTCCAGCATGGCATCCCTGCGGCCTGTCCAGACCTTGCCCTTGATCCTGATTCTGCTGGCTATACTGGCCCCGGGGGCTGCAGGTCTCTGCAATCTCTCGGGAAAGGTTCAGAGGTCTAAACAGGGGGCCCTGGGCCTTCCAGGTTCTCAAAGGGAAGCTGATCTGGCTGGCTAGGGGTGGGGGTTGGTGATATCAGTGACCGGGCATTAGACTAGGATCCAGGGCACATTCCTGGGCCTCTTCCAGACCCAGGAGGCAGAGAAGTGTGGGAAAGGGTCCAGGGCTGCCCATGGGGATAAGGTTGGGCGCTGCCTGCCTCCTGGTATCCAAAGTCTGGCTCCAGGGCAGCTTGGAAGAGTATGCAGCTTCTGCGGCCCAAGCCTGCCACCTGGTGGTCGGGCTCGCACAGGCTTGGCTGTTCTGCTCTCCAGCTGCAGAAAGGGGAGATGGATTTTGCTTCCTTAGCAGTGGCCCCAGGGGGATGCACCAGATCTGAGGGCTGGACAGGGACTGATCCCCATCTGAACTCCCTTCTGGCCTCCCAGCAGAGTTCAACATCTCAAGCCTCTCTGGTCTGCTGTCCCCAGCGCTAACCGAGAGCCTGTTAGTTGCTTTGCCCCCCTGTCACCTCACAGGAGGCAACGCCACACTGACTGTCCGAAGAGCCAATGACAGCAAAGGTCTGCCTCCTGTTCCCCAGGCATCCCCCTGGTTCCCAGGGACCTCTTCCCAGGGCACCACTGGCATCCCTTCCCCTATTCATGCCTCCTTGTCAAACTCTCTCTTGGGCCATTCAAACTCAAAGCTGCCCCTTTCTCCCTGGAGCCTCCAAAAACTTGACCCTGACTTTCACTCCCAATTTCCTGCCCAGTGGAGAAGTCCAGTTTTATAGTGCCTCCATGCCGTGGGCGCAGGGAGCTGGTGAGCGTGGTGGACAGTGGGAATGGCTTCACAGTCACACGGCTCCGTGCATACCAGGTGACAAACCTCCTCCCAGGAACCAAATACTAGTAGGTACCTGACCCATGCCTGGAGCAACTGAGGGGTGGGGGTGCCGGAAGAGAAGCTGGGAGGGTTCTGGTCAGCATGGCGGGGGGCGGGGGAGAGAGAGAGAGAGAGGGCACGGCCAAGGGGTGTGCAAAGTGTCCTCTCCTGGGGGAAGGCACAGCCATGAAGCTAGTTTGGGGAGCAGACTGGAGCCCTTCTCTCCCTAAGTCCCAGATACTCACTGAACGTTTTCTCCTCTCTCTCCAACCCCACCCCAAAAGTATTTCCTACCGAGTAGAGAAGGGGACATCTACCGAGTCCAGCAGAGAGATCCCAATGTCCACGCTTCCTCGTAAGTAGCGCTCTGCCTCCATCTCTGGGTCCACAGACCTTCCCGGGACACTCTCCCTCCATCCCCCAGTGTGGATTAGCTGCCCCCCTGCACCCCCACAGCACCTTTGCACCCTACCACAGAGGACCATGGCAACTTCCTGTTGACTCATCTGTCCTACTATTAAACTAAAGGCTCCTCATGGGTAGGGTCGGTGTCCTAACCTCTGTATCCTCAGGGATTCCCTAGGAGATGTTCTGTAACCTTGGTTCAATGGGTGTTTGGGTCCACTGCCTGGCTGGTCAGACGGATGAATAACTGAAAGAATGGACATTGGTTGGGTGGCCAGATGAGAGCTAAGCTGTGCACCTGGGGGAGCCTTGGGTCCCTCCTGCCCTCAAAGGCACCCTTTTTCTCTTCTGACAGGAAGGAATATGGAGTCCATTGGTCTGGGAATGGCCCGAACAGGGGGCATGGTGGTCATCACAGTGCTGCTGTCTGTGGCCATGTTCCTGCTGGTAGTGGGTTTCATCATTGCCCTGGCTCTGGGCGCTCGAAAGTAAGGAGGGCTGACCTGCGCGGGGCTCCTCCAGGAAGTACAGAAACTCTCCGTGTCCCAGCCTGCCTCCTCCTGGGCCTCAGCTACCAGCCTCTGGCTCCTTCAGTCCCTTCATGTCCCTCTCCCTGCCCCCACCCTGCCCCTGGAGCCCTTTCCTCCCTCAGTCCCTATCCCTGCCCCCAGTGCCACACCACCCAACACTCCCTACCATTCCCCTTGCTGCAATCCTGTGGTAGTCGACATTCCTCCCATTTCACCACTCTGACCACCATTACAGTCCACCCTTTCCTCTGTGAACTTGGTCTCTAAATAAAGGCTAATCCACATCTACCCTGTGCAGTTCCCTTTAGCGGGCTCCCGTTGGAGGCAAACCTATAGAATCCGCATCCAGGCTGCAAGTGCACCTGTACTCCTGCCCGCCTCAAGCCTCAGCATATAAGACACCAGGAGTCAGACCTCTCAGACCCACACCTGGGCTGTGGCTTTTACATTCTGCACAGCACGAAGAAGACCACCCAACCAGGGTCCTGGGTTGGCGGCAGAGGCTGAGGCTGGGGCATCAGGTAGGGGCCAAGGGCCTGAGGGCCTGGCTGGGGCTGGCAGAGCAGGGAGAAGCACTGGGAGAAAGACAAAGACCGGGCCACCAGGGTGAGACCCAAGGATAGGGCACTGGAGGGGGAAGTGGAAACAGAAGTGGAAGGACCCTGGCTGGAGGGGGACAAGGGAGGTGGAGTGTGGTAACTAAGGGAAAAGGGCAGGAGTACCCTTTTTTTTTTTTTTGGTACCAGGGATTGAACGCAGGGGCACTTAACCTCTCAGCCACACCTCCAGCCCTTTTAATATTTTATTTAGAGACAGGGTCTCGCTAAGTTGCCTCAGGCCTCGATAAGTAGTTGAGTCTGATCTTGAACTCAATAATCTTCCTGCTTCAGCCTTCTGAGCTGCTGGGATTACAGGCATGCGCCACTGTGCCCAGCAGGAGTGGTCATAATTCACTCATCCAGTACATATTCCTTACAGGGACCAGTGATCTTTACATTGCTTTCTTTCTTCTTTCTTTCTTTCCTTCTTTGCTTCCTCCCCCTCCCCCTTTCTCTCTCTCTCTTCCCCCCCCCTCCTCCTCCTCCTCCTCCTCCTCCTCTTCTTCTTCTTCTTCCTCTCTCTCTCTCTCTCTCTCTCTCTCTGTCTCTCTCTCCTTCTTTTTCCAGTATTGGGGATTGAATCCATGGCCTCAAGCAAGCACTCTTGTACTGAGTTACATTCAGGCAGACCTAATATATCCCATAACTTGCATGCAATTTTTACCACCATCCCTCCAAGATACTGTGTTCCTGCTTTCCTCAGGACCTTTGTACAGAGTATTCTGTGAGCCAGAACTGCTCTTGTGACTGCTCCCACTGCCTCTTCACTCCTATTTACATGGTTAGCTTCCTGTCCCTTCTCAAGGGAAGCCTCTGACCTTCATTCCTCCCTTTAGGTTGGACTCCCCTATCCCGCTCCTAGTGTTACCACAATAGTTTATAACTGTGTTTGTGTGATTATTTGATTGTCTCCTGTATCAGATGGTGAGTTTCCTGAGAGCAATTGCTTTGCTCCTATCTTTATTCCACTCTGCCTGGAACATAGTAGGCACTCAATAAATACTTGTTGAATAAGTGAATGAATGAACAAGCCCGTAAAGAGAAGGGGGAATCTGGGAAAGGACAAAAATCCTGTGAAAACAACCAGAAAGGATTCACAGGAACCTTGATGACCTCTTTGTAGAGTGATCCTAGAACTTGAGACAGGGAAGAAATGGAAGAGAAGGACAATGATCTTTCTCATTCCACAAATAATAACTGAGCATGTGCTATGTGCCAGGTGCTCCTGAAGGATCTAGGCTTACACTGTGAAGAGACATCTTTCTTCTCTCATGGAATTAACATGGAAATCAATTAAATAGAAAATGTAATGAATGCTGTGAGTAACGGAATAGGATCAGACACTGGGCTCTTCTTTACTTTGAGAGGGAGTAACCAAGCCAAGGCTGAAAGCTGGGGAAGTCGGGACTTTCTTCCCCACCCTATTGCAACTGCCCAGGAAGGTTTAGGAGCCCCGCCTAAACCTACAGGAGGACACTGGGCTGGAAACTGCACTGTACTTCCTATTAACATCATCTAAAGGGCTCATGAAAAAGTTTAATAAGCCAGAATGGTGGTACACACCTGTAATCCCCGTAATTCTGGAGGCTGAGGCAAGAGGATAGCAAGTTGGAGGCCAGCCTGGGCAACTTAGCAAGGCACTATATCCAAATAAAAATCAAAAAGGGGGGCTGGGGTTGTGGCTTAGAGGAAAGAGCCCTCACCTAGCATGTATGAGGCACTGGGTTCGATCCTCAGCACCACATAAAAATAAAATAAAGGTATTGGTTAAAAAAAAAATCAAAAAGGTCTGGGGATGTAACTCAGAGTTAAAGCGGCCTTGAGTTCAAATACTCGGTACCAAAAAAAAAAAAAAAAAAAAAAGCCCAATGACTAGATCACACTTCATACCAAGATCAAAATGACAAGGTGTCGGACATTTAGCTCAGGGGTAGAGCACTTGCCGAGGATGTGAGAGGCCCTGAGTTCAATCCCCAGCACTACAAAAATAATTAAATAAAAAATTTCAGCTGGGTATGATGGCACATACCTATAATCCCAGTAGTTTGGGAGGTTAAGGCAGCAGATCCCAAGTTTGAGGTCAGACTAGGCAACTTAGTGAGAACTTGGATCAAAATAAAATATAAAAAGGGCTAGGGATGTGGCTCAGTGAATTGAACCCCTGGGTTCAATCCCCAGTATTACTACTAATAATAATAATTTCAGAATGACGGGGGTGGAAGCCAGGTATTAGTATTTATTTAAACACAACCCCCACCCCACCAGGAGATTCCAGTGTGCAATAAAGTTTGGAAATTAAATAAAATTTACTATTTCTTTCTTTCTCACCCCCACCGTCATCTGTACTTGATTAACCCAGGGGCATTTAACCACTGAGCTATATCCCCAGTTCTTTTAAATATTTTATTTAGAGATAGGGTCTCGCTAAGTTGCTGAGGCTGGTTTTGAACTTGCGATCCTCAGCCTCTGAAGCAGCTGGAATTACAGGTATGCACCACCTCACCCAGCCATTTTAACCATTTCTAAGTGTACATTTAGCATCATTACCCACTTCTTCTTCTTCTTCTTCTTTTTTTTTTTTTTTTTTTAAGTGGGGCTGGGGCTGAACCCAGGCCTCTGAGCATGCCAGGCAAGGACTCCACCACCGAACCACGTCCCTGCCCTAACATCGTTGTGCTACCATCACCACTATCTATTGGCAGAATTTTTCCACCATCCCAAACAGAAACTCTGAGCCCATTAAATAATTACTATCACCTCCTTCCCTAGTTCCTGGCACTCGCCGCTCTACAGTCTGTCTCTATGCATTTGGCTCTTCTAGGTACCTCTGTCACTGAATTACACAAAATTTGTCCTTTTGTGTCTGGCTTATTTCCCTTATAATATCTTCAAGGTTCATCCACGTTGTAGCCTGTGTCAGAACTGTATTCCTTTTTATGGCTGAATAATATGCCCTGTATGTTCATACCATTATTTTGTATTTGTATTCATCCATTGGTGAACACTTGGGTTCTTGCCAAATTTTGGCTATTGTGAATAATGTTGCTGTGAACAAGAATGTTCAAATATCCCTTTAAGTCTATGCTTTCCAATCTTTCAAGTATATACCCAGAAAAAAAAAAAAAAGTCTTGTTGGATCCTATGGTAATTCCATGTTTAACTTTCTGAGGAACCACCGTAGTATTTTCTGTGGTGGTGGCAGCTCTGCCATTTTACATTCCCATCAGTGATGCGCAAGGATTTGAATTTCTCCACATCCTCACCAGACTGTTTTTCTTCTTTTATTGGATATCTTTGCCAGTGGAAAGCTTTCCAACATTTAGGAAACTTCCTTCAGACACACGCCTAGAAGCTTGAGAGAGATGAGATGAGCCACAAATCAAAACTTCTATCAGGTCTTTCATGTTTTTCTCAACAAGGGCTAAAATAAGACTTCTCCCATCTCAGCTTCCCAGGAGGTCAGTCCCTTATTATGGATATAGCTAACTCCAATGCAACCCCAAATAACCATGCAATTGGTAAGGGGAACCCTGAGGAACATCAAGAGAGATGGTCCCACTCATTCTGGTGGCCAATAATAGACTCCAGGTATCTGGTTCCATCATGTAGTGACAGTCATGATCAGTCAGGGGCCAGCTCTGGACACACCTCAACATCTCCAGGCCTTGGACCCCGGCAGCAAGAATTCTGGCTCCCCACACTCCGGATCATATCCAGCAACCACTGTCTTGCTCCATGTGGCCCAATGAGGGTAACTTGAGTCTGGCTTGTGGCTGTGAACCATGGCTCCAGCTGAATTAGGGTGGGGCTATGCACCTCCATAGATCAAAGGTATTTATCTCCATGATCAATTACATGCTTCTCTAGCTCTTCTTCCATGTAAAATACCAGTGGAGAATGAAAGTTTTCAGACCACGTCCACCATGCTTTCTTGCCAAGAGTGCTCATTTCCAAATGATACACTGCTCTTATTTGATTCAGAGTATAGCAAGTCCAAGCCACTGGCTGGAAAATGTCTTTTTCTTCTTTTATAATGGCCTTTCCAGAGAGTATGAAATGGCACTCATTGTGGCTTCTTTTTTTTTGGTAGTACTGAGGATTGAACCCAGGGGTGCTTACTAGTGAACTACATCCCCAGTCCTTTTTATTTTTATTTTAAGACAGAATCTTGTTAAATTGCCCAGCCTGGCCACAAATTCTAATCAGGCATGGTGACCACACCTGTAATCTCAGAAACTTGGGAAGTTGAGGCAGGAGAATTGAAAGTTTGAAGCCAGCCTTAGCAATTTAGCAAGACCCTCAACAACTTAGTGAGACCCTGTCTCCAGACAGGGTCTCACTAAGTTGCTTAAGGCCTTACTAAATTGCTGAGGCTGGCTTTGAACTCGAGATCCTCCTACCTCAACTTTTCGAGCTGCTGGGATTATAGGTATGAGCCACCACACCCAGATCCCACAATTTTTTATTGGTGCATTATAGTTGTACATACTGATGGGATTTGCAGAATAACACTTTTTTACATATTTATTTTTTTAGTTTTAGTTGGACAAACACTTTTTATTTTATTTATTTATTTTCATGTGGTGCTGAGGATCAAACGCAGGGTCTCACACATGCTAGGTAAGCACACCTCCAGCCCAGAATAACATTTTTTTTTTTTTAAGTTTTGTAGTTGTAGATGCTTCACCACTGAGCCACATCACCATCCCTTTTCAATTTTTATTTTGAGATAGGGTCTCACTAAGTTGTTGAGAGTCTTGCTAAATTGCTAAGGCTGGCTTTGAACTTGCAATTCTCCTGCCTCAGCCTTCCCAGTAGTTGAGATTATACACTAACAGTGGTTCGGATTTATACTTTTTTTTTTTTTTTAATATTTATTTTTTTTAGTTTTCGGCGGACACAACATCTTTGTTTGTATGTGGTGCTGAGGATCGAACCCGGGCCGCACGCATGCCAGGCGAGCGTGCTACCGCTTGAGCCACATCCCTAGCCCCGGATTTATACTTTTTTAATGATTAGTGAGACTCAGCATTTTTTCATGTGCTTATTGGCCAACTGTATGTTTTATTTTGAATAAAAAATGTCTATTTATGCCCTTTGCCTTTTTTTTTTTTTAATGGTCTTTCTATGTTGACCAGCCTAATCTGGAACCTCAGACTCCTGGACTCAAGTTATCTTCCTGTCTTAGCCTCCTAAGTAACAGACTATAGAAGTGCACCACCAAGCCCATCTGTCCAGTTTTAAAATTAGATTTTTTTTTTTTTTTTTTGCTGTAGAGTTATAGGAGTTCTCTACATTTTTTCAATATTAACTCCTTATTACATATGATTTGCAAGATAAAAATATTTTTAATAGTAGACTAATCAGAAAGGCTAATAGATACATTAGAATAACAGTTTTTTTTGAGGGGGTTCTAAGGATTGAATTAAGAGATACTTCACCACTGAGCCACATCACCAGCCCTTTTTAATTTTTATTTTGAGACAGGGTCTCACTAAGTTGTTGAGGGTCTCGCTAAATTGCTAAGGCTGGCTTCAAACTTGCAATTCTCCTGCTTCAGCTTCCCCAAGTTTCTGAGATTACAGGTGCGGCCACCATGCCTGATCAGAATAACTTTTTTCCCACAGCTGTTGTTTGTTTGTTTTGGGTACTTAGGATTGAACCCAGGGGCACTCAAAAGTGAGCCACATTCCCAGCCCTTTTTTTTTTTTTGTTTGTTTTTGTTTTGTTTTGTTTTTAGAGAGAGAGAGAGAGAGGAGAGAGGGGGGGGGGATTTTTTAATATTTATTTTTTAGTTTTCGGTAAACACAACATCTTTATTTTATTTTATGTGGTGCTGAGGCTCCAACCCAGCGCCCCGAGCATGCCAGGCAAGCGTGTTACCACTTGAGCCACATCCCCAGCCCTTTTAATGTTTTATTTGGTGACAGGGTTTCACTAAGTTGCTTAGGGCCTCACTAAATTGCTGAAGCCGGCTTTGACTAGAGATCCTCCTGCCTCAACTTTCTGAGCTGCTAGGATTACAGGCGTGTGCCACCATGCCCAGATCCTACAATTTTTTATTGGTGCATTATAGTTGTACACACTGACGGGATTTGTAGAATAACACTTTAAAAAAAATTTTTTTGTAGTTGGACAGCATGCCTTTATTTATTTATTTTTAATTTTATGTGGTGCTAAGGATCAAACCCACTGCCTCACATGTGCTAAGCAAACGCTCTGCCACTGAGCTACAGCACCAGCCCAAATAACACCTTTTTTTGGTGGGAGGGTACTGGAATTGAACTCGGGCACTCGACCACAGAGCCACATCCCCAGCCCCATTTTGTATTTTATTAGAGACAGAGTCTCACTGAATTGCTTAGTGCCTCGATAAATTGCTGAGGCTTGCTTTGAACTTGCAATCCTCTTGCCTCTACCTCCCTATCCACTGGAATTACAGGCGTGCACCACCGCACCTGGTTAAATAACACTTTTTAATAAAACAAAAACAAAACATCCATAAAGAAAAAGGTAATCAATTTGAGGCTGGAGTTATGGCTCCGTGGTTGAGCATGTGTCTCGTGTTTGAAGGCTCTGGGTTCAAATCTCAGCACAGCAAAAGAAAAAAAATTTAAATATATTTAATTAAAATATAATTTTTATTTTAATATAGACATTTTAATTAAAATATAAAGTTAAATATAAAATTAATGTAATGTTTTATGTTTTATATAAAATATGTATATATATTTAACTCTCTATGATACAAAATGATTTTTTTTGCATGTGGTGCTGGAGATTGAACCCAGGGCCTTGTGCATGCATGGCAAGCACTCTACCAACTGAGCTATATCCCCACCCTGCAAAGAATAATTTTTGTTATTTGTACTTTCTGTATATTCCAAGTTGTCTATATCAAACATGATTATTTTTATACTTAGGGAATAAAATGATTATTAGAATTGGTATTTCAAGTAATAATCTTAGCAAATTGTTAAGAAGGAAGCAATTGCTGGGTGTGGTGGCACACACCTGTAATCCCACCCACCTGGGAAGCTTCGGAAGGAGGATCACAAGTTTCAAGGCCAGCCTCAGCAACTGAGTGAGACCCTGTCTCAAAATAAAAAAACAAACAGGGATAAGGATACAGTTCAGTGGTAGAGTGCCCCTGGGTTCAATCCCCAGAAACACACACACACACACACACACACACACACACACACACACACAATTGTCTAGTAGGCAAGAAACAAGCATCATAATACAGAGGAGAAGGGCTCTGATAGGGGAACCCAAGATGCCATAACACGGAACCAGAGGAGGCTACTCAACCAAGGACCGAATTTGGGACAATTCAAGATAAGAACAAATATTCAGTAGGATACAGTGGTGCACACTTGTAGCCCCTGCTACTAGGGAGGCTGAGGCAGGAGAATCACATGAGCCCAGAAGTTCAAGACCAGCCTGGGAAATGTAGATTCTCTGTCTCAAAAAAACAAAGGCAATGGATTATAATCCACTCTTTTCAAAAAAAATCTAAGTCGGGCTGGGGATGTGGCTCAAGTGGTAATGCACTCGCCTAGCATGCGTGAGGCACTGGGTTCAATTCTCAGCACCACATAAAAAAATAAAATAAAAGATATTGTGTTCACCTAAAACTAAAAAATAAATATTAAAAAAATCTAAGTCAATATTGTTAATGAATAAACAAAAATGTAAGGGTTGGGGATATAGTTCAGTTGCCTAGCATGCACAAGGTCCTCAGTTCAACCCCCAGCGCACCCCCCTACACACACACACACACACACACACACACACACATACACACACACACACGTGGGTAAATAAACAAAAATGTGAGAAGAAATAGCTCTTCCTTACAATTGTTTTAAAAACTTCCTTAGAGCCAGGTGTGATGATTCACACCTGTAATCCCAGCCACTGGAAAGGCTGAGGCAGGAGGATAAAAAGTTTGAGGACAACCTGGGCAACTTAGTAAGACCCTTTCTCTCCAAATTTTTTTTAAAAATTCATTAAAAAGGACTGGGAATGTAGCTCAGTGGTAAAGAGTCAATGCATTCAATTCCCAGAATCCACCCCCATCTCCTATATCTCAAAAAAAAAATTGATTTAGTAGAGTTTATCTAAGCAAAGAAAAATAAAGCAAAAGATAGTTTGGGAATCTGTCAGCTCCCAGAACCAAAGAAACTCCTAAGAACTCCAGTCAACAGCATGATCTGACATCATTTAAAGAAAGCAATGAGGTACAGAGACCACTAATCTGTTGCAGCTTAATTGGTTAATGGGCTACAGAGCCCTATGCAATTAACTAAAGTTCAGTTTAATCAGTGATTAAACTCTGTATTCGTTTGGTGTATTGGGTCCAGGGCAGGAGCCTAATCGATGGTCTCCTACAAAATTTTATTAACGAAATTGAATGCCAACTAAATAAGTGGAGAAAGAATGATAAATTTATAAAAATCACCATTTAATAACCATCATAGTAATGATTGATTTGGGCAAGATTCATAAACCATGCTAGTGGTTTAAAATTTAATGAACAGGATTTCAGGTAATTTCAATGTGTCTCCGCACTAATTACAAAAAAAAAAAAAAGGAAAAAGGTAACTGTAAAGAAAACCTGACAGATACCACTAAACCTAGTGATTGAAATTTACATAAGAAATTTCAAAAACTGACATGAGTCTTTTGAAGCAATATAGCAAGAAACATTACCTCTGTGATATTCTTGTTTTTTTAAAAAATGCAATTTAACTCTAATTATGAGGAAACACCAGCCAAATTAAAACTGAGGGTCATTCTATCAATAAAATAAACAGCCTATGGTCTTCAAAAATGCCAACGATTGGCATGGAATGGTGGCACATTCCTGTAATCCCAACAACTTTAGAGGCTGAGGCAGGAGGATGGCAAGTTTAAGGCCAGCCTCGGTAACCTAGCAAGACCATCTCAAAATAAAAAATTAAAAGGACTGAGGGTATAGCTCAGTGGTAAACACTCTTGGGTTCAATCCCTAGTACAAAAAAAAAGTGAAGTTTACAAAAGATTACAAAGACTGAGACTGTGCTCTAGATTAAAGGTGACTAAAGGGAAAAAAAAGAATAATAAAGGCAACCAAAGAGTCATGGATATTAAATGCACGTGTCTGATCCTTAAGGGAATCCTAGACCAGGAAAAAAAATTACATGAAAGACTAGGTGGAGCTGGGGATGTGGCTCAAGTGGTAGCAGGCTCGCCTAGGAAGCGTGAGGCACTGGGTTCGATTCTCAGCACCACATAAAAATAAAATAAAGATATTGTATCCACCTAAAACTGAAAAATAAATATTAAAAAAAAAAGACTTGTTGGTTAGGGTGCTGGGGGTTAGGGCGTTCCTAGCATGCACAAAGCCCTGAGTTCAATGCTCAGCACTGTAAGATAAATAAATAAATACATATGAAGAGAAAAACTTAAATGGATAAAATATTAATTGATGAATCTGGGTGAAAGTGTATACAAAAATTTTAATAGTATTCTCGAGATTTTTCTGTGATTTCAAAGTTATTAAAAACAGTATTTGAAAAAAATCAAATCACAATTCAATCTAATCCTATCTCCATCATCTACTACAAAATGCAATCTTGAATAAGCCATAAATCCTATGGAAACTTCTAGAAAGTAGCTATGAATACTATCATGGGATCATTACAGTTTTTTAATTTTTTATTTTATTTATTTATTTTATTTTACTTTATTTATTTTTTGGTGCCAGGGATTGAACTCAGGGGCACTGGACAACTGAGTCACATCCCCAGCCCTACTTTGCATTTTATTTAGAGACAGGGTCTCACTAAGTTGCTTAGCCTCTCGCTTTTGCTGAGATTGTCTTTGATCTGGTGATCCTCCTGCCTCAGCCTCCTGAGCTGGTGGGATTATAGGCGTGCGCCACCGCGCCCAGCTCATTATGCCTTTTATATAAAATAAGTTGTATGCAAATATCGAGAGGATAAATGGTCCGGGCTACATTTCTTCTGGACGCCTAATCCTCCCAGACCCCAACGTGCAAGGGTAGCGAGTTGAGCAAAGACTTCCTGGAGTCTAGCGGGTGGAGTGGAGAGGAGCCGGGAGGCCTCGAGCAGGGCTCTGCACACCTGGGCAACCTCCCGCCTAAAGCCAGCGCAGCGCGGTATTTGAGGAAGTGCGCGAGGGCGAGCGTGGTGTCGCTCTTCTCTCCCACTCCGCGCTGCTCTGTGCCTCCTCTCCCTAAAAGTGGACCTCAAACTCCAAAATCTCGACTTCTGGGACAGCCTCCATGGCCAGGTCCCAGGATTGTTGGACTGGGACATGGGGAATGAGTCCTTTCTGGCCTTTACCACGGCGCACCTGCCCCTGACGGAGCAGAACCGTGAGTACCTCGTGGGGGCGGGGGATGGGAGAGCCCGCTGGGCTGGGTTGGGGCCGAGGACTGTCAGGCTTTGCGCCTTGCTCCTGGGCCCGGCACCCTCAGGCTTGGTTTCGGTTCCGAGGCCCCCATGCATGCTAACCTCCCCCAGTGCCCATTTAGGGGCGCCATGCGGCAGGGGGGGCTGGGCTTCCTCCTGGACTGGAAACCCGCCCAGGGCAGCACTCGCACCCAAGGGACAATGCCTTCCAGCTCTTCCAGCTTTTGCATCTTAGGCCCCTCCCCAGGCTTTCTCCTTGGCCCACCATCCTTGCCATTTGTCCAACTGTACGCTTTACTTATTTTTATATCTCTTTAAAAGAACTTGTAAATTATCATTTTGTTTATGGCCGTAACCTCACCTCTTAGGGCACTGCCTAGATCTAGAAGTGTTAAATATTTGTTGAATGGATGATTGTCCCATTGTGGTCTTACAATTTCTTTTCCTTCTTTGGACCTCAAAGTTGAGTTAATGTCATCCATGTATTCATGGTACCTTTTTGTCATCTGATGGAACAAGGTGCTTGGGTTAACTCTTGATTTTCCCTCTTCAATCTCTACCTCCCACGTCCATCATCTCCTCCACACTGATGTACAAACCCTAGTCTATTTAAAATGTTTTGGTTCTGTTTTGTTTTGGTACTGGGAATTGGGCCCAGGGGCACTTTACCACTGAACTACATCCCCAGGCCTTTTTTTTTTTTTTTTTTTTTTTTTTTTTTTTTTTGAAAAACAGAGTCTCATTAATTGCTGAGCATGGGCTTAAACTTGAGACCTTCCTGCCTCAGCCTCCCAACCCATGCCTGGCCTCTTCCACCTTGTTTTCCAGAGCTCTTCCTGTTTCTTTTGTTTTCTTTTTTTAATTAATTTTTTATAGTAGGTGGACACAATACCTTTTTATTTTATTTTTATGTGGTGCTAAGGATCAAACCCTGTGCCTCACATGTGCTAGGCAAGTGCTATACCAACTGAGCTACAGTCCCAGCCCCTCTTCCTGTTTCTAAATACAATCTAATTTGATGCTTCTGGCTGTTGGGTAATATTCTCTCATATATATATATATATTTCCTTTGACCTTCTAACTCTCCTTACATCCAAATTGCTTCCAGCACTTTGCCACCATAATTAAAGATAGTGAACATTCATATGTGTTCATTTATTCAAGAGTGTTAGAGTTGAGGATGTAGCTCAATGGTCCACCATTTGTCTAGTATGCATCAGGCCCTGGGTGCCATATTTGCTCCCCCATGAGAGAGAGAGACTACTTAGGCCATGGCAGTAATCCAGACAACACATGATGGTAGACTGGACCAGGGTGGTGACAAAGAAGGTGGTGAGAAGTTAGGACTAACTAGATTTGCTGATGGATGGAATGTGTGGTATAAGAAAAATAAAAATTGGGAACTGTGAATGTAGTTCAGTGTTAGAGCACTTACTTAGCAGGAATGAAGCCCAGGGTTAGATCCCCAGCACTGCAAATACAAAAAGGAAAAACCTAGACTCTTCAGAGCCCCGCAAGAGATTCCTGCCCCCCACCTAGTACTTGGGATTGAATCTAGTGGTACCCTACTACTGAACTTCCCCAGCCCTTTTTTGTCCAGACTGTCCTTGCTTGAATTTGTGATCCTTCTGCCTCATCTTCCCAAGTAGCTGGGATTGCAGGTATGTATAACCATATTCAGTTTAGAGTTGTCTAATACTGAGATGGGAAAGGTTTTTTGAGGAAAGGTTTACGGAGGAAAATGAGGAGTTACGCACTGGCCATGTTAGACATCCCAGTGGAAATGAGTAGGCAGCCAGGTGCAGTGGCACATGCCTGTAATCCTAGCTACTTGGGAGGCTGAGACAGGGGGACTGCAAATTCAAGACCAGTCTGGTAACTTAGACCCTGCCTCAAAATAAAAAGAGCTGGGGTTATGGCTCAAGAATAGAACGCTTGCCTAGCATGTTCAAGGCTCTGGATTTGATCCTCAGCACCATATAAAAACAAATAAATAAAATCAAGGTATTGTGTCCCACTACAATTAAAATAAGTAAAATAAAGTCTTTTAAAATAAATTAAAAGAGCCGGGGATGTAGCTTGTTGGTAGAATGTTAGCGTGCACAAGGCCCTGGGTTCAGAAAAGTTACATGACTCCCTTGCATGTAGGGGCAAGTCCCTGGCCTCTCCATGGCTTTGGAGAACTTGTTTGGGCAAACCACCACCCTGATTAAACCCAATTCTGCCAAACAAGTTCTCTGAAGCCATAGATGGATGGATTGGTGATGTTAGTGAGATCCTCGTTGTGGTTGAAAGGGAGTTAGCTGGAAAGACAAAAGATGGTGCATTTTTAAAAAAAAAATATTTTTAATATCTTTATTTTTATGTGGTGCTAAGGATCAAACCCGTGCTTCACACGTGCAAAGCAAGCGTTCTACCACTGAGCCCCAGCCTGAGGTGGTACATTTTTATGGAGTACATAAATGAGTTTGTGGGAAGGTTGCAATTATTTTGTTAATTTAGATTTTGACTGAGAGGTACTTCTGAGATAGGGTTCAGTCAAGAGAGGTGATGTGCCCGTAGTCCCAGCTACGCAGGAGGCTGAGGCAGATAGATCACTTGAGCTCAAAGACTCAGGGCTCATAGGGAGCCTGGACACGTAGGGAGTGTGTGTCTGTCTTTTCCAGTGCTCTGGTTGAATTCATGCCTCATGCATGTTAAGCAAGTGCTCTGTCACTGAGCTATACATCTCTAGCACTATTCTATTCTAGTCTTTTATGTCTAAAAAAAAGTGATTACATTTTTCCCCATAAAGGTCAATTCTTTTATGAGTTAACTCCTAGATTCTTTATAATTTTTGTTGTTATTATAAGGAGTACCTTTGTAAAATTATTTTCCAGTTTTAATGCTGACATAAAGAAATGCTATTGATTATTATGTTCTTACATGCAGCAAAGTTGCTGGATTCTTAATGGTTCTAATAACTTGTCTATTAATATTATAATCTATATTAATCATTTTTTCTTCAAATAACAGTAGCTTTGCCTTTCCTTTCCAACTTTGTTTGCTGCTATTTTTTTCCTTTTTCTAGTAGTACTGTGTTAAATATTAGCAATGTAGTGCACATTCTTTTTTTTTTTTTTTTTGGTACCGGGAGTGCTTAACTTTTAAGCCACATTCCCAGTCCTTTTTTTGTATTTTATTTAGAGACAGGACCTCGCTAAGTTGCTGATGCTGGGTTTTTTTTTTTTAATTGATTAAAAAAAAATGACAGCAGATTGCATTACAATTCTTTTTTTTTTTTAAGAGAGAGGGAAAGAGAGAGAGAATTTTAATATTTTTTTTTTTAGTTATTGGCAGACACAACATCTTTGTTTGTATGTAGTGCTGAGGATCAAACCCGGGCCGCACGCATTCCAGGCGAGCGTGCTACCGCTTGAGCCACATCCCCAGCCCCTACAATTCTTATTACACATATATACCACAGTTTTTCATATCTCTGTTTGTATATAAAGTATGTTGACACCCAATTCATGTCTTCATACATGTATTTTGAATTATGATGTCCATCACATTCCACCATTCTTGCTAATCCCCTGCCCCCTTGATAGACCCAGCCTCATCTTTTCTTAAAATTGGGCATCTCGCCACAAAGCCATGAAAAGATAATTTCGGCTTTACTATAAATTACTGCAAATTCTGAACCTGCTTGGAATGCCTGCCCATGCCTTGAACTCACCCATGCCTGGCTCTCTGACCAGATAGCAGCCCTCTCTGAAACTTTAGTGACGCCTCACAAATCTTGGCCTTCCCTGGCCAGACAATGACCCTCTCTGAGGCTCTAATGGTCCTCATAAATTCTGATGTTGGGGCCAGCAAAAAAAAAATGTAAACTACCATTAGTGTGATGCTTGTCAGAGTTCTGTTATTTGTAACCCCCCTTTGTGTAACTTTCTGGGCTATAAAGCTGGGCTGCAGGAAAGCTGGGTGCTGTCTTGTTCCCACTGTTTTGGGAGAGAGAGGCAGCCTGGCCGGTCGAAATAATAAGCTTGCTTTAATTTGATTTTAATTGGAGTCAGTGGTCTTTTCTTGTGTTCTGGTCTAACACCCTCCCTTTCCCTCCCACCCCTCTTCCCTATCTAGAATTCATTTATTTCTCCCATGCTCCCCCTCCCTACTCGACTATGAGTCAGCCTCCTTATATCAGAGAAAACATTCAGCGTTTGTTTTTTGGGATTGGCTAACTTCACTTAGCATTATCTTCTCCAACACCATCTATTTACCTGCAAATGCCGTGATTTTATTCTCTTTTATTGCCGAGTAAAATTCTATTGTGTATATATGTCACATTTTTTTATACATTCATCCACTGAAGGGCATCTAGGTTGGCTCCACAGTTTAGCTAATGTGAATAGTACTGCTGTAAACATTAATATGGTTGTGTCCCTGTAGTATGCTGTTTTTAAGTCCTTTGGGTATAGTCTGGGATAGCTGGGTCAAATAGTTATTCCATTCCCAAATTTCCAAGGAATCTCCATATTACTTTCTGTATTGGCTGCACCAATTTGCAGTCCCACTAGCAATGTATGAGTGTGCCTTTTTCCCCACATCCTCGCCAACACTTATTGTTTTTTTTTTTTTTTTGGTTTTTTTTAGAGAGAGAGAGAATTTTAATATTTATTTTTTAGTTCTCGGCGGACACATCTTTCTTTGTACGTGGTGCTGAGGATCGAACCTGGGCCGCACGCATGCCAGGCGAGCGCTCTACCGCTTGAGCCACATCCCCAGCCCAACACTTATTGTTGTTTGTCTTCATAATAGCTGCCATTCTGACTGGAGTGAGATGATATCTTAGAGTAGTTTTGATTTGCATTTCTCTAATTTCTAGAGATGCTGAGCATTTTTTCCATATATTTGTTGATTGTATATCCTCTTCTGAGAAGTGTCTGTTCAGGTCCTTGGCCCATTTGTTAATTGGGTTGTTTTTTGGTTTTTTTTGTGTGTGTGCTTAGCTTTTTGAGTTCTTTTTATACCCTAGAGATTAGTGCTCTATCTGATGTGTGAGGGATAAAAATTTGCTCCCAGGATGTAGGCTCTCTATCACCTCACAGATTGTTTCTTTTGCTGAGAAGAAACTTTTTAGATTGATTCCATCCCATTTATTGACTCTTGGTTTTAATTCTTGTGCTATAGGAGTCTTATTAAGGAGATTGGGGCCCATACGATATGATGCTGGTTTTGAACTCATGATCTTCCTGCCTCAGCCTCCTGAGTTGCTGGGATTACAGTTGTGTACCACCATGCCCAGCAGTGTGCATCCTTTCTTATTACTGAACTTTTCTATAAGTATATCATCATTTCCAAAATGAAAACCCAGATTTGTCTGAAATATGATGACATTCATGGGAACAGCAAGGAATACAAAATAGTTTCTGCCCTGAACGTCTGGTTGGATGGTGGTACCTTTTGCTGAGACAAGGAATATAGGAGAAAGAGCAAGAAAATGGAATTCAGGGACTGGGGATGTAGCTCCCTGCTTAACATGTGCCAGGTCCTGGGTTCTATCCCTAGGACTGCAAAAAATAAATAAATAAATAAAGGAATTCAGTTTTAGAAATGTTGTGCTTGCTATGCACACAGACTACTCAAGTAAAGATATCCAATAGGAAGTCCTATTTAAGGATTAGCAGAGAAATCTGGACTACAGGTAAAGATTGGGGAGCCCTGTATTTATAGATGATTGGCTGAAACCATGGCATGAGATCATTTGGGGACAATATATGTGAAGAAAATAATGCAAAAGGAGTAGGGCGTGTGGGGTGCCTGCCTGGATTCCAGAGACTCAGGAGCCTCAGGCAGGAGGATCACAAGTGCCTCTGCAATTTAGTGAGACCCTGAATTAAAATAAAAAACAAAAAAAGGAAGGGAATGTAGCTAAGTGGTAAAGTGCCCCTGAGTTCAATTCCCAGTACCAAAAAAACAAGAGTGAGGTGGTTAGAAGTTCAGAAATGAAGGGAAAACCAGTCGAATATAGTGGTCTAACATTCCCTTCCCCAGGGAGGGTCCACAACCTTTTCCCAAGAGACCTTCAGGGCTCAAGATCCTGGAGTCACAATGGAAATACTAGAACATTTTGATTCTCTTCCATCTTTTCTTCAGTTGCCAGATACAAACTTCGAATAGTTGAACCACCGAAACTACCTTTGGAAAAAAAACCCAATGCGGATGAAGACGGTGAGTGGTGGGTTCTCTGACTTGGCTCCGCGTCCTGGGCTAGATACCAGGGACACTCAAAGCCAGTGAACTGTGGCACACAGTCTCCCTTTGCTCTGCACAGGTCCAGATATTGAGCCCAACCTGTGGATGTGGGTGAACCCCAATGTGGTGTATTCCCCCGGCAAGCTGGAGGTTACAGAATCTAAGAAAGGAGAGGATCTGATGAGTGAGCCCCCATCCCCTCAGGCATCCCCAAAGGAGGAGGATGCCAGCTGCTCAGAGGTCGCCAGGGCAGAGTCATCGCTGCATTCCTCCAGTGAGCAGTCTCCGCCTCGGAAGCAGTTCGCTTCTTCCCCCAGCAACTGGGAGGTATGGCTTCCTGGGGCTGTGAGGTAGCCTTGGGCATGGGCAGGGTGGGCTCAGGAATGAAGTGTCACTGTTTGGTTTTCTTAGGGACAGCCAAAGGTTAATGGGTTCAGAAGAGACTAGTACCCTTGGGTTGGGGACAAGCCCAGATGGTGGTCCTAGACTGCTGCACCCTGGAGTTGAGGCCAAGGAGTCAGGACCAGTTCCTACTCTGTGCTCCTCTAGCTCCCAGAAGAGGAGGAGGCTAAGGACCAGGATGACAGCTCCTCTGTGGCTCTCCCGTCCCCTCACACAAGGGCCCCCCTCCAGAGTCGGAGGCTTCGGCAAGCCATCAGCCCGGAGGGGAGGCTCTGGTCCCGGCCCCCTCTCAATTACTTCCACCTAATTGCCCTGGCATTAAGAAACAGTCCCCCCTGTGGCCTCAACGTGCAGCAGATCTACAGTTTCACTCGGTATGTGTGGGGGGGCGGGGGGGCCCTGTGAGGAGGGGGAAGGGAGGGGTCAGGGCCCTGGGTCTGGGCTTGCTGACTCAGTTTCCTCATCTGGATCTGAGGATGAGTGCCTTCCCAGTCCTCTTTTCCCAGGTGAATACCTGCCACCCATGTGCAAGAACATAATCACTCCTACCCTCTTTCATGTCTAAAAAAACTCTAGCCTTTTGTGTCTCGGTTCTCCTTTAAAACACAGACTCAATTGGTTCTACTAACAGTTTCTACCTACTGTCTCAAGATTAGCTGGCATAAAACTTGGTTTCCCCAGCCATGCTAATCCTAATGACCTTCCTGCCTAACACAAGTGCCCTCAGGGGTCAGGGGAGCCCAATTGAGAAGGGATTTGCATTTAGTAGCATGTGTGCATGCGATTAAACCTGGGGCCTCCAACATGCTTTACCATTGAACCACTCTTCCAGCTCTGCCTTCAACCCCACCCCCACCCCCCCCCCCCGCTTTTTATCTATTTATTTATTTATTTATTTATTTATTTATTTATTTATTTGAGATAGGGTCTCACTAAGTTACTTAGGGCCTCAGTAAGTAGCTGAGGCTGGCTTTGAACTTGTGATCCTCCTGCCTCAGCCACCTGAGTTGCTGGGATTACAGGTGTGCGCGTGCATTTAACTTTGATCATCATGTACACATGTGTCTGAGGGAGTTTCTTGGGCCCTTTCCCAGTATTAGAAGAGCCTAATGTCTCAATATTAATCCTGCAATTGATATATCCCTTTGACCAGGGACCTGATTCTGCTTTGTCCCTGCTTTGGTCAACATCCTAAGCCCTAAGGGATGGGGAGAAAAAGAACCTGGGGTTAAGAGGCTCAAAAGAGGGGGCTCCTCATAAGCAATGAATCAGGTGGAGGCTTTGCCACATGCTCAGGCAGCAAAGGCCGACTCCAGGCCTGCTGGCCATTATCCACCTTGTGAAGAGCTGAGGCTCCAGGCCCCTGTGGGGAGAGCCAGCTGGAGAGTAGGACCTCCCCCAAAGAAACCATGACTTTCCTTATCTTTCCTCCCTGTCCACAGACAACACTTCCCCTTTTTCCGGACGGCTCCAGAAGGCTGGAAGAATACTGTCCGTCACAATCTCTGTTTTCGAGACAGCTTTGAGAAAGTGCCGGTCAGTATGCAGGGTGAGGCCAGCACCCGGCCTCGATCCTGCCTCTGGAAGTTGACTGAGGAGGGACACCGCCGCTTTGCAGAGGAGGCCCGTGCCTTGGCTTCCACTCGGCTGGAAAGTATCCAACAGTGCATGAGCCAGCCAGGTGTGAAGCCTTGTCATGTGTGGGCCCAAGGGGGGACCCGAGGACCCTGACCCCCAAGGCTGAGTTTGCAGCCTAGGTCACACTCTGCGGGGCATCTTCTGTAGGGATCAGGGAAAACAGCAGTTGTCTGAGACCCTCTGGTGATGCTTTTCTGAAGAGAGACCTCTCCTCAAGAGTGTAGGACTTGATGTACACAGTCCATGGGTTGCATTGACCCCACTTCCTGGGAAAATGGTATCACACAATGGAGCAGGAGTGACGTGTAAAGGAGACTTTCACTTTTCTTGGAGAAATTCAGGGAGGCCTCAGAAAAGGCAGCATTTGAGCCTTGAGTAGGTGGCTCACTGCGAGACAGCAGTCCAGACTCGGAACAGCAGTTACAAAGTGCAGATTTCTCTGAACTCTTTCCTTTTCTTACAGATGTGATGCCCTTTCTCTTTGACCTTGAACTCTAAGAAGCAAGAGTCAGCCATGCTCTATTAAAGTTTCTTTCAGCAGTCATATGTGTCTGTGTGGTATCTGAGGATGGGGATCAGGGTGGGAGTGGAGTTCATCCCCAAGAATGAAAATGGAGCACCCTCTGAGCTGGTACGGCTGCCCTGGTATTCAGGTGCCCAGTGGGCAGCATGTGGAGAAGGAAAATACTCATCCTTCTTCAGGCTCCTGGAGCTGTTTCCATTTTTCTGGGTCAGGAAGATTATGTTGGGAGATGCTCTTGTAGCAGCCAGCTCTGGAAGTGCCACCAACTCAATCAACTGACATTCATTAAGCATCTGCTGTGTACCAAGCTCAGGACAGAAGATGGGCCTGGCCTCTGCCACAAGGGTGGCAAGGACACGTGCTCAGGAAACAGGGAGAGGAAGCACTGTAGGGAAGGCTTTATGCGAGCAGGAAGATGTAACCTTTGTTTGCTCTGGGGATCAATCTCAGGGCTCTTTCACAGTAAGCACATGCTCTACCTCTGATCTATACTGCAGCCCCTGCTCGGCTTTGTTTTTCATAGTGCCAGGGTTCAAACTGAGGAACCCTTGCACGTTGCTCAACCTTGTATGTGTTTGAAAATTTCAATCAGTAGAGAGTAAAACAGAGCCAAGTGTGGTGGTGCACCTGTAATCCCAGCTACTCAGGAGGCTGAAGCAAGTAGATGCCAAGTTCAAGGCCAGCCTGGGCAATTTAGACCCTGTCTCAAAAAAGGACTGGGGATGTAGCTCAGTAGTAAACTACCCCTGGGTTCAATACCAGAGGGGATGAGGAACTAGAATATAATTAATGCCCACATCTGTCTCCTCATGGATAACCTAGATTTGTTATTTTTAAATATTTTTATTTAGTTATACAGGATAGTAGAATGCATTTAGACATACATAAATGGAGTATAACTTCTCATTCTTCTGGTTGCATATGATGTAGTGTTGCACTATTTATATTCCCTACCCTTCCCCCCCCCCCCCGAGTTATTCAAAGCACAGGGTAAAGGTCTAGACCAGTGGGGTAGATTTGGAATAAATGGTAGTCAAGGCCACAGCTGGGACTGAGTGAAGGGAAGCCTAATAATGAAGGCATAGTTGTTGAAGGAAAGATTCTCAAAGGCCAGGAAGGAGCTGCGAGAGAGGTGAAAGGAAACAATTTCTTGAGAAAGTGGTTGGGCTCAAAGGTTATGCCTGCCACACTTTACCTTTGATTGCCATTTAGCCTCCTCTCTGGGTAGGGAGTACCGAATTGAATTCTGCTCAGTGCTGGTAGGAATGAATAGGTGGAAGAAAGAAGGAGCCATTGGGGGAGGATGAGAACTCAGGGTCTTGAGTTTCTCACATTTCCTGTAGCAGATCCATCAATCCTTCAGAAGCAAGAACACTGTGGAATAAGAGTCCTACAGGCTCCTATGATGGAGTTGCTTGGCCTTGCTGGTTGCCAGAATCAGTCTCCAGAGCAGCCTCAGGTCTGAGGGCAATAAAGAGAAGCCCAGAGACAATAAAGAAGGAATGATTGGGGGTCCAGACTATATTAGGATCCCATAGAGGCTCACACAGTGAGTGCTCAAGGACAACGGCACATATCCACAGGACCAAAATGACTGTTCCCACTCCCTCCTCTCTCTTCCCCACCTCACAGTACTGCCCAGCCCCTGGGCCTAGGTGTTACCTTTCTCCAGAGATGGGCATACAATGAGCTTACTGCTTGAAAATGTATCCTAGCTACTCCAGAGGCTGAGGCAGGAGGATTACAAGTTCGAGGCTAGCCTCAGTAACTTAGTGAGACCCTATCTTAAAAAAAAAAAAAAAAAAAAAAAGAAGAAGCTGGGGATGTAGCTTAGTGGCAAATCACCCCTGGAAGTAGAATCTGCTGCTTGGGATATGTAAGGAGAAGTAGCAATCTAAGCTGATTGTGGCCTGGTAGTAAAGGATGCAATTCAAGAAGAACTAGAATACAGTGCTATTTTGGGGGATGCTAAATTTGGGAATCCCAAATTCCAGGTCTTTACAGCTGGCAGATTGAAGTGGCCTCACCTCTTCGTCTTTTCTCCCTTCCTCCTCACTGGTATCCACTTTGAGGTAGTTCTTGCCTCCCTATTTCAGAAGAACCTATCTCTGGCAAGGTGTTCTGATCAGGAAAAGGAGCTAATGAGGCCTCTTTCTTAGTCTTAACAGAGTCTAAGCCAGAGGCCTGACTTTGGGGGCTCCAACACACCAGGTCCATCCACTTGCCCCAAAAACGAAACAGAAAAGGTTATGGTGAGAAACAGGAAAAGGACTTGAGTCAACATGAGCACACTGGGCAGGCAAAGTGAGATGCAGCATCTCCGTCCTGTCTTCAGAGTGCTGACAGGAGCTTTAGGGTTAAATAGAGGAAGAGTTAGGGCAGGGAGAGAGAAGTCTGTATAATTAAACAGTCTTGGCTAAACTGTCATCATTATTTCAGTTCCGGTTCTACAAAGTGGCTCCAGAGAAGTCTTTATCACTTGAGGGGAGCAGTTTCCATTTGTTGCTCAAAATACTTGTTAGACCTATGATCCCAAAAGGGTGGGATCACAGTTCTCATGAGATGATTGCTCCTGCTCCGGGGGGAATTCCTGCGTGGGATGAGGTGTCTATAAGACTCCTCTAGTAGGGCAGTAACTGAAGACTTTAGGTGTCTCTCCAGAGGCCTAAAACAGGATGCTGAAGACCCAGTCTTCAAGGGGAACAAGACGGGATAGGTACATTTAGGGGTAATAACCCTTATATTACACTGAGCACTGTGACACATACCTAAAATCCCCTGAGAGCCTGAGTCAGGAGGATCACAAAGTTGGAGAACAACCTCAGCAATTTAGCAAGACTCTGTCTCAAGAAATAAAAAGAACTGGGTATATAACTATGGTAAGGGCCCCTGAGTTAAAAAAAACAAAACCAGAAAACTTGTATTACTTGTTTTTAGATAAATACTCCTTAAATGATTAACATTCCTAGGCACAAAGTTAAGCAGAGATCCAAAGACAAATACAAATAAGGCAGAGATGCCAAACTTTATCCTGTTTTTGGTTACCCATGAGGCATTTACAGGCCCAAGAGTTACTTCTTTTAGCAAAGACAGCCTCTCCAAGTCCCTATTACATTAATGAAACTGGAGTTTCTCTGCTTCTGCTGGTGGATGGGGTCTTGCATAAGCTACATGCCTCTGCAGCCAAGAAACATGTTGCAGTTCTTACTAGTGGGCTATGCCCTCCAGTGTTGCAACAGACCTCAGCAGCTCCTGGCCAATTTCTTCTGAGTTCTTGTCTTCTGAATTCAAAGAAGGAAATCCACAGACAAGGGTGAGTAAGAACTGGATTATTTGAGTGTGAATAGAAACAGAACTCCCACAGGGCAAGAGGGTATCTGTTAGGGGTTGCCACTTGAGTGTGCTAGTCTAGGGGGTTATATAGCAGTTGGGTCAATGCTATTGGTCCAAATTTATGCTAATCAGGGTTTCATAAAGTACCAAAGCTATTAGTTAGCCTGCAATCCCATTCATCTGCCCCACTTCTGTTTTCCCATGGGAAAGTGGGAGGTTGAGGTCATTGGATCCTGGATGCTCTGGGGTCCCAAGCTGTGGTGCTGTGTAGAACAGGCATCCACACTTGTCCAGGGAAGACCATTGTCAAGTGACAGGTGGGTGCGGACTGGTTCTCCTGGTGCTGGCTCAGAGAACTTCGGGGTGACAGTCTTCTCCATGTTCCAGGAGGTGTGGGAACTAGTAATGGCCTGGACCTACTTTTAGTCTTTGACAACTCTTATCGGTAGCCTGGACCTTTCTGCTGCTTAGCAACACATATTTTCTATCTTTGACTCCAGACCTAGCTCTCTCTACAGATAACCTGACCTGAACCAAGCTGTGCTGCATTTGGCACAAGTTTTCTTAATATTTCTAAACTTATTTTCTTTTTTAAAAAAAATAGTTATTTACTTGTAAATGGATACAATATCTTTATTTTGTTTATTTATTTTTATGTGTTGCTGAGGATCAAACCCAGGGCCTTGAACATGTGAGGCACGCTCTCTACCGCTGAGACATAACCCCAGCCCCCCCTAAGTTTTCTTGATAGGCAAAATGGGGATACACAGAGATTTGATTTGAGAACTTATAAGAAATGGACAGGGTATGTCTGATGCACTAACAATGGAGTACTTACAATCACACTACCTTAAGGAGTAGGTATTATTATTCTTTTTCTGTCTTGGAGTGTGATGGCCATTATATTTGAGGAGTTATTTATTTATTTATTTATAACATTTATTTTTTAGCTTTAGGTGGACACAATATCTTCATCCCATTTCCATGTGGTGCTAAGGATCGAACCCAGTGCCTCATGCATGCCAGGCGAGCTTGCTACTAACTTGAGCCATATCCCCAGCCCTTGAGGAATGTTTCAGTCAGCTTTTCTGATGCTGTGACCAAAAGACCTGACCAGATCAATTTTAGAGGAGGAAAAGTTTATCTGGCACTCACAGTTTTAGAAGTCTCAGTCCACAATGGCCAGCTCACCCAAAGTGAGGCAGAACATCATGGTGGAAGTGTGTGGCAGAGGAAATGGCTCCAGATATGACAATCAGGAACAGATAGAGACTTCACTATCAGGGACGAAAAAAAAACCTCAATGGCAGGCCCCTAGTGACCCACCTCCTTCAACCACACCCTACCTGCCTATAATAAATCCACCCAGTTAATCCCTATCTGTAGATTAATACACTGATTAGGTTAAGGCTTCCCTAAGCCAATCTATTCACTGCTAAACTTTCATGTCTAATTCATGAGCTTTGGGGGACACCTCATATCTAAACCATAACAAGGAATAACCTTCATTTCCTGTCCACTCATCATGGCTTAATACCTTGCAACCTGGCTCATTGTGAAATCCAACTGCTTCCCTGCGCTCTTTGAAACATGGTGCTCCTAAAAAGCACAGTCCATGTACTCCTAGACCAAAATATGCACCTCTGAAGAAAGGCCTCAGTTCACTTGATTTGTTCATTTATTTCTGTGACAGACATGAAATGCCCATCCCATCACCTCTCCATCCCCAGCCCTTATTTTTTATTTTGTGACAGGGTCTTGTTAAATTGCTGAGGCTGTCTTCAAACTTGTGATCCTCCTGACTCAACCTCCCACATCATTGGGATTACAGGCATGTGCCACCATGCTCAGGTGTGTCATTATTAAAATATGATGAATACACTGATTTTTCCAGGAATGAACTAGCATGTAAAATGAAGATGGTACTTTTTTTTTTTTTTTTGGAAGCTCATCAAGAGTTTTTTCAACAATACCACATGCCTGTGTCAATCTTTTGTGTGAATATGTTGCATTCAGAGGGATCCTATAAACAAATACACTTACTTAGCTCTTATGTCAAGGTAGTAAGCATAAAGAAAAAGTATTCTCAGGGCTGGGGTTAAGGAGTAGAGCGCTAGTCTAGCACAGGCAAGGCCCTGGGTTCGATCCTCAGCACCACATAAAAATAAATTAATTAAAGATACAGTGTCCAACTACAACTAAAAAATAATTATTAAAAAAAAAGAAAAGTATTTTCAATGTTTATTTGAACAGCATCTTTACTTTAAGCTATTTAAGTATTTGAAATTATCTCGTTTTTAAATAATTTATTCATTGTGATACATCTTATCATATTTTTTCCTCCCTTTATTTTTCTGTTATATTGTGGTTAGAGCATTATAGTGAGCTTTTTAAAGTTGCATATGCAGATAGGCTATATTATCAGTAAGATTCTTTCAGGGAGGTAAAGTATTTGCTCTCTTCCTGGGGAATGAAGACTGATGGAGTAGAGAACCCCTGAGCCAAGCCCCACCCCACAGGAGCTCCCTTTCAGTGCTGCTGGCAACCAGGGAAGTCAACACAAAGGAACTAGGGATGTTCTCATCCAAACCTCCCCGAGCCTAGCATGGGGCCTGTTAGGTAATGAGGCTGCACTGTTTGCTATGAATAGTCACTTCTGTAACCAGCAGATTCCATATTCCCTGGAAGCACAGAGAAAAGAGCAATTAGCTGTGGCTGGAGAAGCTGGGGAAGGCTTCTCACAGGAGGAGACTTCAGCGCTGATTGTTTTCCAACTTTGGAAAATAGCTAAAACTTCTCCCAGAAGTGTCTTAAACCAGCACTGCTCTATGGGGATCTGTTGATGCTCCAAGGAGGCAGAAGTGAAAACTGGAGAGGTAGGGAGAAGCAGAGACTGCATGGGAAAAGAAAGACTAAAGATGCTTCTTGACTTATGTCTGGATTAAGTCCAGATACATGGATCATAAGTTAAAAATATTTAAGTTGAAAATACATTGAATGCACCTAACCAGCAGAACATCTCAGTTTAACAACACAGTACCCTGCAGAGTATCAGTTGTTTCCTCCTCTCATTCCAGGGATGATTAGGATCTGTGGTTTGCTGCAGCTGCCCAGCACTTGACAACAAAGAGAAGCTGGGTGCCATGGCAACTTCCAATGACTTGGGAGGCTGAGGCAGGAGGATCATGAATTGGAGGCCAGCCTGAAGCAACTCTGTAAGACTCTTTCTCAAAAAATAATAATAATAAAATAAAAAATAAAGTAAATAAAACTTAAAAAGAGTAAGACCACACTCATATAAGTTTTAATAGAATATGTTGTTATAATTGTCTATTTTATTAATAATTTATTTTTAATAATATTTTGCCCTACTTTATAAACTTCATCATAGATACATATGTAAAGGAAAAAATAAAACAGATCTTTTAGGGCTCAGTGCTATCCACAATTTCAGGCATTTGTGTCCCCCAAAGATAAAGAGAAACTACTGTATTTGTTGGTCAGGGCCTGTGCCAGGTGTTAGGGTTAAAGTGAAATCCAAAATGGTTTCTTCCTCAAAGTTTTCAGTCTTGGTGGAAATACATGTTGAACTAACATGCTAATTATGTACAATGCACAATGGTAATAAATATTAGTAAGGTAAATATCAGATTAGTGTGAAAGAAAGTGATATAGGTAACAAGGTATCTAACTTAGTTTGGAGGGCACATCAGAAAAAACCTTTCTAAAAAAGTAACATTTCAATTAAGACCTGTAGAGTGAGTGGAAGATTGCCAGGCTGAAGAACAAAAAGAAAAAGTGTTCTAGTAGAGTCAGAGTCTCACTATGTTGCCTAGGCTGGCCTTGAACTCCTAAACTCATGCAATCCTCCTGCCTTAGCCTCCCAGGTCGCCAGGACTATAGGTGCCTGCCACTGTGCTAGACAATTCTCTGATCTACTGATAAGACTGTGGAGGACAGAACATAGAAAGCAAGGGGAGAAAGATCCAAGGCGAAGCTGGGAAAGGTGGAAAGGGACTGGATCTTGTAGTTTTTTCTAGGTTATGATTAAAAATTTGTTTGATTTTTTTTCAGAAGCAGAGTAGAAAGTTACTGAAATAACTGACATAACCTGTTTTGTGATGCCAACAAGTTGCTCTCACAGTTAATCACTTCAAGCATGGGGAGCAAAGGTGGACGCAGGAAGTAATCCAGGGGACTGGGGCAGTGGCAGCAGAGATGGAGAGAAGCACAGCAACGCAACCAACTAGTTTTTTTCTAGTCCCTGGGTTGACTGCATGCAGAAGGAGACCACAAGAATGACTCTGAGGTTGTTGGCTCCAGCACCTGCATGGTGGTGGGGACAGGGAGCCTGTGGGAGCAGCAGGTTTGAGCAGTTCTGTGGCTGGAATCTGTGAGACATCAGGGTGGTTACGTCAGGTAGATAGTTGTTATAAGGCAGAGTTCAGAGGAGAATTCTGAGCTGAAAATGTAAATACAATCAGTCTTCAGGATCCCTGGGGCACTGGTTCTGGGGACTGCATACAGAGACCAAAATCTGGAGAATCTCAAGTCTCTTATATGACATGGCCTAGTATTTACATGTAACCTACCCAATCCTTCTAGATACTTTAAATCATCTCTAGATTATTTGTAAGACCTAATTCATGTAAATGCTATGTAAATAGTTGTACTGTATTGTTAGGGAATGACAACAAAAATGTCTGTACCAGTTCAGGAACATACAATTTTTTTTGGAATATATATATAGATATAGATATAGATATAGATATAGATATAGATATAGATATAGATAGATATAGATATAGATAGATAGATATAGATATATTTATTTATTTATTGTTACTGGAGATTGAACCCAGGGTGTCATGCATGCTCAACGTGAACTGTACCACTGAGCTATAGCCCTAGCACCCTGAATATTTTTGATCTGCCATTGGTCAAATTCACAGATTCATGGATACAGAGAGCTGACTATACAATTTTAATGACAGTCATTGGCATATAGACAGTATTTAATATCGTGCTCTATACTGATATAGAAAAATATCCAAAATATATTTTAAGGGATAGCAGAATAATGTGTTCAAATATGATAGAAATTATGTTCAAAGATATAAAAATGTTGTCTAAGCATAGACCAGGTCTTGAAAAATACAGACATGAAACAGCAGTAGCCATCTTTGAGGATTGGGTGGGAAAGAGAAATAAGGGACCATCACTTTTATGTATAGTCTCTGTACGGTTTTTGTTTTTTTATAACAAATTATTTTAATGGGCTGGGGTTGTAGCTCAGTGGTACAGTGGAATCAATAAATCAATTCCGGGACCACGGTGTAAATCATTGGTCAAGTACTTGCCTAGCATGTGTGAGGGCCTGGGTTCAATCCCCAGCATAATAATAATAATAATATAGCAACAACAACAACACAACTCTGGAAAGCTGTACAAAAAGGGATAACATGTTATTCTTTAGTAAATTTTGGTTGAGATTACTATGTACCAGAAAAAGCCACTAGCTTCACGAAATTACTCATTCTAGTTCAGGGGCTTATAGAAAAGAAAGATTTAACAAGGCATCACTGGAAAGAAATAAATTCCAGGCAGAGGGCACTGAGGACCGGGATGCTAAAGAGCATAGAAGCAATGGAACTTGGAATGTTTCCTGGAAGAGAGGTATTGGAGGTCAGAGAAAGAGAAGAGGAGAGCCAAGGAAGTTGGGAACCCTGTGGTAGGAGCCTTTGAATGACATGCTGAGGAATGCTGAGGAGGTTTAGGTTTGTCCTGAAGGCAATCGAGAGGTATAAAACTAATCATGAGTGTAATTTGGGGGACTTTCTTAAGCCTGGAGTGTGGTAGGTAAGTGGAGCTGGAATCAACCAGACACTTGGAAACCAGTTAGGATGAGTTTACATAAATCCCAGCAAGAAAGGAAGGGAATTGAAATGAAGTATGCTCTCATTATTAACAAAATGGAAGATAGGTCAGGTGCAGTGGCACACCTGTAATACCAGGGACCTGAGAATCGAGGCAGGAGGATCACAATTTCAATGCCAGCCTTAGCAACTTAGCAAAACCCTGTTTCAAATACCAGTTGAGGGCTGGGGATGTGGCTCAAGCGGTAGTGCGCTCGCCTGGCATGCGTGCGGCCCGGGTTCGATCCTCAGCACCACATACAAACAAAGAAAGATGTTGTGTCTGCCGAAAACTAAAAAAAATAAATATTAAAAAAAAAAAATTCTCTCTCTCTCTCTCTCAAAATAAGATAAATAAATTAATTAGTTTAAAAAAAAAAACAAATACCAATTGATTAAAAAAAAAAAAGGGAGGGGAGACTAGAGATATAGCTCTCAGTGGTAAAGCACTCCTGGGTTCAATCCCCAATTCTGGGGGGGAAAAAAGAGAGGCTTTAAACTTTGGGGTTATAAGGGATTAAACTCAGGGTCACTTAACCACTGAGCCACATCCCCAGCCCTTTTTTTGTATTTTATTTAGAGACAGGGTCTCACTGGGTTGTTTAGGATTTAGGACCTTGCTTAGTTGCTGAGGCTGGCTTTGAACTCACGATCCTACTGTCTCAGCCTCCTGAGTCACTGAGATTGCAGGCATGCAACACAGTGTCCAATTAGGCTTTAAACATTTCAGAAATCCAATGAATATGAGCTTGGATGTGGGGATTGAGAAAAAGTGTGTGTCTAGGATAACTCACCCCAAACCTCCAGGCTTCAGCTTGGTGGTATCATTCACTGGGAGGATTAACTAGAGGATGACATGAAGAGGAAGGTGTTAAGTTCCATTTCACACAGGCCAAGTTCAAATGGCAGCTGCACACTCAGTGGTGGAGAACTTTAAGGACTTTAAGTCAAAGCAGATTTTGTAGATTACTCTGAGCAGAGGAACAAATCTAGAACCTCATGAATGTTAGACAAGTGTTGTACCACTGAGCTACGCTCATAGCCTGAGCAGTTTTGGAACAAATGATGGAAACATATGCCTGAGTTGATGGAGGGTTGAGGTTTGACAGAATGAGAGGTCTTGGAAGGGTAAGTAAGAAGTTGCCTTGAGCCAGGTGCAGTAACTCATGTTTATAATCCCAGTGACTCAGGAGGATCATAACTTTGAGGGCAGGTACTGCAACTTAGGGAAGCCCACAGCAATTTAGTGAGAACTCTGTCTCAAAATAAAAAATAAAAAGGACTGGAGATGTAGCAGTGGTAGATGTAGCAGTGTTAGAGTGTCCCTGAGTTCAATCCCCATTACCTGCCTCCCAAAAAGAGAAAACACAAAAAAATTGTCTTGAAAGTGGCATTAAAGTGTCCCTGGGGCCTGGGGCAGTGGTGTACACCTGTAATCCTGGTGGCTTGGGAGGCTGATGCAGGAGGATCATACGTTCAAAGCCAGCCTCAGAAACTTAGCAAGGCTCTAAGCAACTTAGCAAGACACTATCCCAAAATTTAAAAAAATAAAAATAAAAGGGCTGGGGATGGGACTTAGTGGTTAAGAGCTCTGGGTTCAATCCCTGGTACTAAAAGCAAAAACAAATCCTTGGGATACAGTGGATAAAGTAAAGAAAGAGGACCTAAGAGCTAGTCCAGTGCTTCTCAAACTTGAACAAACATCAGAATCCCCTGAAGGATTCTGTAAGTAGTGTGTGTGTGGGGGGATCTGCATTGCTAAAAAACTGTGGGCCTGAGGGGACACACTTTGAAAATCACCACCTAGAATAAAGCACCTGGCAGCAGGTAGATGTTAAATAATTTTCTGAATGAAAGGATGAGGAGTCTTCTTCAGGAATGGAGGTCTCCCTATAGTTAAAGTCCAGGATGAAGATAAGTCCACATGAGAGGATAGAAGGTGTAATTTGAATAGAACTTCAGAGTTTGGATTCAGAGAAGGAGCAATTTTGGTGGACAAGATTCAGGACTGAACCTGCCAAAGGAATGATGGGAGCTCAAAAATCTTGTTACAGAGGTCACAAAAACGAATCAGCAGTAGGACTCATGCTTTCCAGATTCAAGGCCTGGTTTCAATCCCCAACACCAAAAGGAAAACAAAACAAAACAAAAAAAGAATCACATCTGGCAGCTCCAACAAGGAGGCAAGATCCACAGGGGACCCTGGCTATTTTCTGGGCCTGACTTCTGTAGAGTTGACCGTGTGCAGCCCCACAGGCATGGCTGTCCATCCAGGTTAGTGCCCAGTACCAGTAACAAAATCTAAGAGAAATCTGGGACACTGGGCCAACTCTGGCTCTTTATCCTATAAGTAAGGTCTGGACTAATTTTCCAGGCTTTGTCAGGGAGCTCTAGAATGGAGATTTCAGGATTGTGGAAGGACAATTCACCTTATGCTCCAAGTTTTAGGGAAGCAGTGCAACAGGGGTTCGCTTGATGCTTTGACTATATCCCTTGTGGCTTTGAAACTTAACGTGGTTTTTTTTTTTTCTTTTTCCAAATCTTCTTTTCCTAAGCTTCTCCTCCCTGATCTTCTTTTCCCCAAATTTCTCCTCTCTGATCTTCTCCTTCCAGATCTCTCCTCCCTAATCTCATTTTCTCTGAATCCATTCACAGAGTTCCTTATCTTCTACGTGCCTCAGCTTTCCCACTGGTAAAATGCCAGTAATGACACACCACACAGCGTTAGAGGGAGGATTCAGTGAAATAACTAATGCAAAGCCTAGGATACACTCTGTGCAACCTGTAAATATCAATTAGGATTTGTTACGAAATGAATGTGGTCTGTGGTCCTAACTGGCGTGCATTCTTTCCCGCGCACCTGCACGGTGGTGCTAGGCTCTTTCATTGGACGCACAGCAGTGGGGGCTCTTTCATTGGCCGCAGGGCATCTGGGGATGTTATGTTGACTCCGCTAGGTTGCACTGGGGAAGAACAGTCTGCGCAACCGCAGCACGATTTGCAGTGGCGCTTGCCGGCCGCTAGAGGACTCAGGAGCCTCTGGGTTCGTCCCGCCCCGAGAGGTCAAGGGTCGGGGGTCAGCGAATGGCGTAGGATCTGTTTCAAGATCCTTCGAGATCCTAGGAGTTCCCAGGTCCTAGGCCCATGGCGCCGCCGCAGCGCTGCCCTCTGTGCCGCCAGACGTTCTTCTGTGGTCGCGGACACGTCTACAGCCGCAAGCACCAACGACAGCTGAAGGCGGCTTTGGAGCGTCTTCTGCCCCAGGTGCGGATGTGGAGCTGGAGGGATGAGGGCCAGTGCCGCGAGGGCCGAGGGCCTGCGATTTGGGCGTCTTCCTCGGGGTCCTACCTGGCCTGTTCTCCTTAGGTGGAGGCCGCCCGCAAGGCCGTCCGCGCGGCTCAGGTGGAGCGTTACGTGCCCGAGCACGACCTATGTTGCTGGTGCCTGTGTTGCAGCTGTGAGGTGCAGAAACACCTGAGCCACGGAAACCTGACGGTGCTGCATGGGGGTCTGCTGGAGCATCTGGCCAGGTGAGAGCCAGGCTGGGAGCCTTTTCTGGCATATATGTATACGTGTGTGGGTCGGGAAGAGGAAGGACACTTTGTGATTTGATCGGGGTAGGTAGATTGAGTCACAGGTATCACCAACCTTGGGAATAGAGAGGGGTCTAATGGCTGTCATGATGCCAATAATGTGGATGATCTAGCTGGAAAATCCAGCGTGCTCACCGCCCATCACTTCACAACTTTACTGGGGGGAAAGGAGACTGAAGGTCTTGAAGAGTGGTAATAATATTCCTCTCTCCGCTTGCCCAAGGCAGAAACCAGATGCAGTTTGAGTCCTTACCTAATGCTTAGATACCATAATACTATTTTATAATCTATACTTGAGATTAACCATCCTATCCATTCTCAGCCCAGAGCACAAGAAAGCAACTAACAAATTCTGGTGGGAGAACAAGGCTGAAGTCCAGATGAAAGAGAAGTTTCTGATCTCCCCACAGGATTATGCACGGTAAGTCACTGGCACATAAGTCACTGGTTATGAGAGATGAAATAACAGAGTTAAGTTCTCTGGATCTGTATTCTGGATCTGGATTTGAGCATTTTATATTGGAAAGTTCAGCAAGGATTGCACAAGCATGTGCTATCTTCATAGTACTTATTACTGTAAGCAATATATTGAACACAAAAAAATGTGATGGCCACAGTAGTGCACACCTGTGGTCTCAGCTACTCAAGAGCCTGAGGCCAGAGGATCACTTGGGCCCAAAAGTTTGAGACCAGGCTGGGTAATATAGATAGACATCATGACAGCCATTAGACCCCCGTCTCTTGAAGGAAGAAAAAAAAGCCAATATGGTGGTGCATGGGTATAATCCTAGTGGCTTGGGAGGCTGAGACAGGAGGATGGCAAGTTCAAAGCCAGCCTTAGCAAGATCAAGGCACTAAGCATCTCAGTGAGAACCTGTCTTTAAATAAAATACGAAATTGGGGCTGAGGATGTGGCTCAGTGGTTGAGTGCCAAGTTCAATCCCCTGAGTTCAATCCCCAGTACCAAAAAAAAAAAAAAAAATCTAGTTGGAGGATGGGAGTTAGCAAATAGAGAGTATAGAATAAAAATTGACTATAATCAACTCCATAATGTGGGGCACAGAGAATACTAAAATTCTTTAGGAATGGAAGAGGCTATTCATTGTGTGCAATAACTAGGGCCCACCCAGTGCCTACTTTGAATAATTTTAGACTCTATTTTCTATATTATGGAGTGCCCTGAGAAACTGGTATGCAGGAAGATGGTCAGTTCAGAGGGAGGGAGCCCTGAACTGCTTTGGGAAAGTAAACTTTTAATTGGAACCATGCCAAGATTATGAGGTATGGGACCTAAGGGGATGTCAGAGTCAAGAGTTTATAGAAAAACCTCCTTATTTTTATTTTGACACTGGAGAATAATAAGGGGACCATAAGAAATGCCTGGATCCTACTACCTTACCCTTAGATCTGTGGTTCAAATTGGGAGGAGGTAGGAAACTTCAGAGAAAAAGCACTTACTTCTCACACCCTGACCTGAATTTATGTGATTTTTGATAAGTAAATAAAAGATAGTTGGGTAGAAAGTTGAAATTGAGAATTACGAGGATGTACTCTTTGAACTAACATGGAATGATTTCCAGAATTCCAGAATATTTTAAATGAATAAAGCAGGATATAAATGAATGTATATATTATGTAGATTTTTTGCTGTTTTGTTTTGTGGTACTGGGGATTGAATCCAGGGGCATTGCAACACAGAACTACATCCCCAGCCCTTTTTTAATTTTTATTTTAAAAATCCTATATTATGTTTCTTTTATATAAGAAAGAAAATAAAAATACATATTGTCATGCACCATATAACATTTCCATCAACAGACCACATCTACAAAGATGGTCCCATAAGAGTATATTGCTTAGTGCCTCGTTACTATTTTAGTTTGTATAAGTATACCCTATGAAATTTGCACAGTAATAAAATTGCCTAATGGCACAATTCTCAGAACATATCCCCCTCATTAAGTATTTGTTATTTTTTCAAAAAGAATAATTAATAAACCAACAAAACTGATTACCTCTAGTGGGTCCATGGAACAGTGTAGAGGCAACAGGAATATAAACAAAGTGTCTATATAAACTCATTTTTAAAATAAGTTTCAATTTTGGAACTTAATAAATTTTCAGAGTCACACCCACTACAAGGCAAGGCCAAGGCTTAACTGATTTGATTGATAAAGATACAAATAGCCATGTATAGATTTGGCAATTTATTATTTACATATGTCAGCTTCCTAGGTCCTTGTCCCACACACTAAAAAGTACCACATTTTGGGCTGGAGATGTGGCTCAAGCGGTAACACGCTCGTCTGACATACATGG